>NC_138764.1:98158116-99524783 GCF_965113315.1 Podarcis vaucheri
ATAAACATCCTGTGAACAGGAAATACGCAGACTCACAAAGCCTGCTCCCTTTTAAGGTGGAACGGAAATATCCTAACACATATTCCCTCATATAAACCTGCCCAGGTTCTGACTGGACTTAACTGTCCAGAGGTCCTTTCCCTCTCCCACCAAGTACTTATGAGTAGGGTGTTAGATTTATAAGACTGAAAGTGCACTACAGGGAAATTCCTCAGAACGGAAGAATATGTGCCATTTAAAATGAACATACTTTTAAACACCAAGCCAATCGCGCTGCTTTTATCCACAATTTACCTACTAAGAATAGTTCTGCTTGAGATAGTTATTCTCAACACTTGCTGCTTATTTTGGCTTTAATCATTCCCTGCAATTTCTGCTGAAAGTTCATGAAAGTTCATAGTCTCTCAAATAACTCTGAAATTAGTTTCAAGAACTATAACCAGTGCCGGATTTATGTATAAGCTAAACAAGCTATAGCTTAGGGCCCCACTCTCTTCCCCCCCCCCCAAAAAAAAATCAAAGGAAAAACAACTGGATGTACATTTCCAAAATAGAAGATAAAAAACAAATAAAATAAAACCCACATACAGCAACAGTGTTTTCTGTTGTGTAGGCTCCTATGATGTAAGTAATGGCCCCCCCTGCTAGCCTGCTCCCTAAAATATCACTGGTTTGCTCATTTCTATATATAGGGTTGTATTTCACTATTAATATGCTTCTTCTTAATTGTATTTCAGTTCAACAATTACTTTGATAAAATACATATTTTGTTATGTGCAAATGGCTTTAGATAGTTCCATAAACTACCATATAGCGAGGAAAATTCTTAGGGATGACTCACACCCCGGCCAGCACCTCTTTAATCTCCTACCTTCGGGCAGGAGATACAAAAGTATAGTCAGCAGCACCAACAGGTTAAAGAACAGTTTTTATCCGTGAGCTGTTGGGCTGCTGAATGGGGGCGGGGGGGGGGAATAGTGGTGCAATTGACTTCCGACAAGCACACAGAGTGCGAACAAGACTGAGTGTATGGGGGGGGGCTTGTTTAATTTCACTGCACACAGGTGGTGTAGTGACAATAAAGGTTTGTTTGTTTGTTTGTTTGTTTGCTTGTTTGTTTGTTTGTTTGTTTGAATTTATATAGCAAATTTTCAACACAGAAAACAGCGACAATTTGTTGTTGACAAAGGACAGCTGGACATATAAAGGGCCCCATTACCTTCAGTAGCTGAGGGCCTCATCAAACCGAAATCCGGCCCTGACTATAACCCAAGAAAATGTACCTTGGATTTTTCCATTTTGTCAGGGAACTGACATCGGAGGGAGAGGCGAAGGGGAGGCTCCCAGATGATGCTGGCGAAGGACCCAGCAGCAGGGGGAGAAACAGCTCAGTAGAGGGGGAAGCCAATCAGCGCAACACCAGGGATAAAGGGGGGCAGACGGGGGAATTGGAGAGAGGGCTCCAGGACTCTTCACTGGACATCAGTGAGGAGAGCCCAGGTCCTCCGCTACCCACGCCTTCCCTGCGCAGAAGACTCCCGCGCAGTGAGAGGAGGAGGAGACTGGGTGTCAAACAACTTTTATGTTGGAAGAGGTTCAAGAAACGCCCACTGACGGATTCTGCCAGTGACTGAGGCAGCCACGATGAGAAGGGGCTGTGCAGTCAGAAAGGTTTAACAAGGCAAAAATTAACCGAGAAAGGCACCAGTTTACGCACGAGTAACTCATACTTATTACACATTTCTTTTGAGTTCCGTTCCTTTCCACGTTCTCAGCTCACCACACGGTTCTTCGGTGAAGTTGTTAAGCAGATGGTTGCAGTGTTTGAAAGAAGAGCGTCCAAGTTGCACGGTCCAGAAACCTGTATACCTCGATAGCTAATGCTTCATTGAAGTGCATCCCACATAAAAGGGGGAAAGTAGTGTTTTTACATAAAGCTCTCATTCGGGCTTCCAGTTAGGTGGGAATTTGAAAATACTACTGTACAACATAGGACTGTAAGATACAGGTGTATACAATATAAAGTTTCAATCCAGTGCAATTCTAAGATGCTGTTAAAGAGTGGGAGCGATAAACTGCACCAAAATTGCCTTGTTCCTCTTGCCAGTTTTTATGACTATGCACTATGTCTACTGCCTTATGTTTTGCAGTGTTTTTAATATTTGAACCAAGTTTTAAGTTATTAGCCTTTTAGATGCATATTTAAGTTATTTTTGCTATTCAGGACAAGCTTTAAATTAGCAGATATAGTTCTGAGAACAAATTTCTCAGAATGTGTAATTATACTTAGCATGGGATATTTCGTGTGTAAATGGAATGAATTCTATATAAAGGGCTCTTTTAATCAATAAACCTGTATGACCTTAAAGGAAGGAAGGAAGGAAAGAAAGAAAGAAAGAAAGAAAGAAAGAAAGAAAGAAAGAAAGAACTACAACCCAGAAAAAAAGAGGGATATTTCAACTATTCACAGCCAATTCCGTCTGTGGCAAATTCGGGTGATCATGCTCCTTTACCTACAGATCTGTGAGCAGATCAGCATATATAGAAATATATATAGAAATATATATAGAAATAAACGTCACATGCCAGTTGCATTTATTTTCCTGCATTTTCACAAGCGCGCACAGACACACACACACACACCAAGACAGATCAACTTCTTCCCTCTGGCCCTTTTCCTATTCAAAAGCCCACTCCTTCGGGGGTTTTTTTTTCCCATCTGCAAGGGGGAAAGATCAAGGTCTTTCCTCAGGCAAGTGGAAAAGCAACTGAGGATGGAGGCAATTTAGAGCAGAAAGACAGCCAGCTGAGAAAGTCTTGCTCCTAATTCTAAGGGTGTGTTCACATTACTGGCTTAGTGCTCAGTGAAGGGTTTTGTTTTGTTTTCCCCTGTGTGCATTTCACTGGCTGTTCCCTCCCTAGCTGTTCACACCAGCATGGCTTCATTAGTGACAGGTTTACAGGGGAAGAGTCATGAATAAATTGCAGATATTAATACCGAGCAGCTTGAAGCAACTGGATGCATAAAAACGGATTCCTTTCAGAACAAAACATTGTCCAGACCCATTAGATTTGATTCAAAGCTCTACTTGCTAAACTTTCTTCAAGCAGAACAAAAACAATCAAAGATACATCCAAAGAATTCCATGCATGTCCAGGTTAAGCATCTTATAAATAGTACTTCTTCCAGAAATCAAAACTGTGTGTCTCTCTCTCTCTCCTGCATTAGCCTATATCCTGCCTAAGGCAAAGTAGCTCCTAGACAGCCTTATTATCACATCTTACTCCCACTCTGGCTGGGAACAAAAGACCAAAGGCAACTCCCTTGAAAATGGGTGATTTGCAATTGAATACCTTTCATGTGATCTAAGGTTAAACACTCCCGTGTTAGCTAGCAGAGAATAATAACAGTTAATTATCAAACCATCTAGGAGCTCAGAGAGCTTAATATAGCACCACAGAAAAGCTTTCAGTAATACACATTCAGACATTCTCCATTTCAGTGTGAATTAAACAATTATACTTAACGGAGCATGTGTTGGGCAAGGTACAGCACCTGATTTGCATGCAGAAGGCCCCATATTTGATCTCTGGGACTGAGAGAGACCCCTGAGTCTGAAACCCTGGAAAGCTGCTACTAGTCAGTGTAGACAATACTGAACTAGATGGACCAGTGTTCTGAACTGGTATAAGACAGCTTCCTATGTGCATATATGTGTTGTATTCAAGCACAGTGCATTAATTGTGCTCAGTTTCAGTAAATGAAGTCCCCACATACCCCTCTTCCTTTGAACTCAGAGAAATCTTGCCTGTGGCCTATATTAAGAGCCCTGCAAAGGAATTCTGTATAACCCTGACAACACACCTGTTTAGTTACCGACATTCCTGGCCAAGGTTCAGCAGCATGAACTGTGTCTGAGTTAAAGTGAACAATGGTCTTCTATGAGGCATATTCAGGAGAACCCAGCTCATAATCTGAGCATACAGAGACATGTCACACTCCATAGTTCTATTGACTAGGAGAGATTTCTAGGAGGGCTTTTCGTAACGGATTTTGCAAGGGAAAGTTTCAGACACCAGAAATGTCCATTAGCACCTGCAAATAAATGCCGGGTTTTTTATTCCACTGGAGGAGTTTGATGCTCTTCACAGCTACGGAACAAATGACCCCCTTCAACAAATGCATGTCATTGTAAATCCTTTCGTACAACAACACCCTCTTGACAGGTACTGCTGTAGCACACTCTCTTCCTCTGAAAAGTCCAATGCTCAAAACAGGCACTGCTGAAGAGAAGGACCAACAACATCTGCAGCAGCAACAAGCTCATCAAAAAAAGAGAAAAAAAGTTGTGACTTTCTGTTCTTTTTAAAACTCACAATCAAAGTGTCATTAGCAGGATTCCTTTTGTATCTCTATCAATTAAGTCGGGGTGCTCTAACTTTTTTTGCATAATCTTAGAGACAAGTCAGATTCCAGCTACAAAATGGAACAAAGAGGCAGAATATTTGAAAAAAGGTGCATCTCTTTTGTCACCGAAAACTTAAAATTGTGGGGCAGAGAAATGAAGTGACATCTATGTATTACAGGCTGCTTGATGGAAATCATCCGCTGAAGGAAAATAATTCAACCCAAAATTGAAGTGTCTTTTATATTTTAAAAGGGGGGGAGGAGGAGGATGGTAACCATGTTAACTACATTGCTTGCCGCATTGATTTAGGGTGGCAGCAAATATTGCAGATGGCCTGCTTAGTAGTGTAGGACTATAGAGCTGGAAGGGACCACAAGGGTCATCCAAACTAACCCCCTGCATGACAGTAATCACAGATAAAGAATCCCTGGCAGGTAGAACTCCAGTCTCTGTTTAAAAACTTCCAGTGAAGGAGAGTCCATCACTTTCTGAGGTAGCCCATTCCACTGCCAAACTGGTCTTGCTGTCAAAAAGTTCTTCCTAACATTTAGTCAAAATCCACCGTGTTTCCAGAGGACAAAAGAGCAGAATGAAGCCATGCATAGCAACAACAACAACAAAAACCTGTTGTTGTTGTTCTTGTTGTTGTTGTTACCTCACCCATCTTGCTGGGTTTCCCCAGTCACTCTGGGCGGCTTACAACATTTCTAAAAACATGCTAACGCTCTCTGCTTTGGTCATGTAAATAAATAAATAAGGTTGCATAGTCCAACAACATCTGGGATGACCAACAGCGGACTACACCAGGCATGAGTGGGCTATGGCCCTCCAGATGTTGCTGAGCTGCAACTCCCACCATTCCTGCGCCATGGTACTTGAGACTGATGGGAGTTTGAGTCAGTGTGGTGCTTGGGCCAGTGTGGTGTAGTGGTTAAGAGCGATAGACTTGTAATCTGGTGAACCGGGTTCGCATCTCCGCTCCTCCACATGCAGCTGCTGGGTGACCTTGGGCCAGTCACACTTCTCTGAAGTCTCTCAGCCCCACTCACCTCACAGAGTGTTTGTTGTGGGGGAGGAAGGGGAAGGAGAATGTTAGCCGCTTTGAGACTCCTTAGGGTAGTGATAAAGCGGGATATCAAATCCAAACTCTTCTACTCTTCTTCTTGAGTCCAGTAACATCTGCAGGGGCACAAGTAGGGATGGTGGTGTGGGGAGAGAAACCCAACTTCTGGTGGCACACGCACTGGACACCCGTAATCTGGGGCCCAGGTCGGCTCCCCTGACTTTCTGAAACTCTACGTGAACTGAAACACAGCCACCCTTCGAAATTCACACTTCTTTGAACTTTGTGATGCAGTTCTCCAGTCAAGTAACACGTACAGATCAAAATGCATATATAGTAGGGGGTAAAGTTAGTGAAGGTAACATGCAGAGATGCATTTTATGAGGGAAAGCTGCTTTGCAAAAATACGTATGTATGTATACATGTACAAAGGTATGCATATTGGGGAAAATTGCAGTAAGATACAGGTGGATTTTCATGAGGACTTGTTTCGGTGGGTGTGAATCACACACTGACTATCGGTTGGAGGTTTTTTAGAGCAGAGAGGTTGGATGGACATCTGTCATGGATGCTTTAGCTGAGATTTCTGCATTGTAGGGGTTTGGACTGGATGACCCTTGGGGTCCCTTCCAACTTTACAATTCTATGTAACAACAACAACAACAACAACAATAATAATAATAATTTATACCCCACCCTCTCTGGCCAAAACCAGGCTCAGAGCGGCTAACAGCAAATGTATAAGACATTAACATAAAATCGAGCAATCAATTAAAATACATCCTAAAATCAGATGAGGATCAGAATAAAATCCAAGCAGATGGCAACCCACAAATTAGGGTTGAGGACTTTAAATGCTCACCAGGCCCACCTGTTTGCGCTGAACTTATATGAGCCTGTGAGAAACATTGGGAGGCCATAATAATAATTTATTATTTGTACCCCACCCATCTGATGGTTTTGCCCAAGCGACTCCGGGTTGTTGTTGTTTAGTCGTTTAGTCGTGTCCGACTCTTCGTGACCCATGGACCAGAGCACGCCAGGCACTTCTACCTTCCACTGCCTCCCGCAGTTTGGTCAGACTCATGTTTGTAGCTTCGAGAACACTGTCCAACCATCTCATCCTCTGTCATCCCCTTCTCCTTGTGCCCTCCATCTTTCCCAACATCAGGGTCTTTTCCAGGGAGTCTTCTCTTCTTATGAGGTGGCCAAAGTAGTGGAGCCTCAGCTTCCCGATCTGTCCTTCCAGTGAGCACCCAGGGCTGATTTCCTTCAGAATGGAGAGGTTTGATCTTCTTGCAGTCCATGGGACTCTCAAGAGTCTCCTCCAGCACCATAATTCAAAAGCATAAATTCTTCGGCGGTCGGCCTTGGACTCCATGGACTCTGGGTAGCTTCCAGCATATATAAAAACATGTGGAATTGGGGAGAACTCAACTTAAGAGAGAAACCAAAATCGATGGATTCAGCCATCCCTAGCCTAGGCACAGGTTTGCCACATAGAATCATAGAGTTGGAAGAGACCACAAGGGCCATCGAGTCCAACCCCCTGCCAAGCAGGAAACACCATCAGAGCACTCCTGACATATGGTTGTCAAGCCTCTGCTTAAAGACCTCCAAAGTAGGAGACTCCACCACACTCCTTGGCAGCAAATTCCACTGTCGAACAGCTCTTACTGTCAGGAAGTTCTTCCTAATGTTTAGGTGGAATCTTCTTTCTTGTAGTTTGGATCCATTGCTCCGTGTCCGCTTCTCCGGAGCAGCAGAAAACAACCTTTCTCCCTCCTCTATGTGACATCCTTTTATATATTTGAACATGGCTATCATGTTCAAATATATATGGAACCTTGGAGTGACAATCCAGCATGGGCTGTTTTGTTCTTCATAGGTGGCTGTTCGCGTTCTAGGTATAAGCACACGCTTCGAAAGATCCAGTTCGTAGTCTGAATCCAGCACCGCTTCTGACGGCCGATGTGGCAGCTGTGGCCAGCAACACTTCCCATCACTGTGCATACATTCCTGATGTGACATGGGGCCTGATCATGCAGAAGAGGTTTGTTTTTCTCCCACCAGCAGCCCTGCATCATTCATATATTAATCGAGCCTGGCTTCTTCCAGACAATGAAATCCAGCTCTAGGGTTTTTAATTTTTTTGGTTTCGTTTCTCACATTTGTATCCCACTTTCTTCCAAAGAGCTCAAGGTTTAATCCTCACAACAGCCGTGTGAAGCAGGGTAGGCTGAGAGACAATGACAGGCCCAAGGTCACCCAGTGAACTTTGTTGCTGAGCATCAATTTGAACCCTGAGCTCCCAGG
This sequence comes from Podarcis vaucheri, assembly GCF_965113315.1. Taxonomy (NCBI): domain Eukaryota; kingdom Metazoa; phylum Chordata; class Lepidosauria; order Squamata; family Lacertidae; genus Podarcis; species Podarcis vaucheri. The sequence continues at coordinate 98,165,905 of NC_138764.1, forward strand.
TCCTAGTCTAACTCTCTAGCTACGGCACCACGTTTACAAGTGTGGCCTGCAACAAAATGTTGCAGTAGCACTATGCATTTTCCTGTTCAAGATGCCAGCCAGCTACACCCTCCCTCCTCTGAGATATTCCATTTCTACTTCCCTCTCCTAGTTTTCTCACTTCCACCACAACCACCAGACGCTCGATATTCTGCGACAACTGAGCACACTTAGCGGCTTTTTGGGTTTCTTAAATGTTGTTGGTAGGGATGCGGGTGGTGCTGTGGGTTAAACCACAGAGCCTAGGATTTGCTGATCGGAAGGTCGGCGGTTCGAATTCCCGCGACGGAGTGAGCTCCGGTCGCTCGGTCCCTGCTCCTGCCAACCTAGCAGTTTGAAAGCATGTCAAAGTGCAAGTAGATAAATAGGTAACGCTCCGGCGGGAAGGTAAACGGCGTTTCCGTGCGCTGCTCTGGTTCGCCAGAAGTGGCTTAGTCATGCTGGCCACATGACCCAGAAGCTATACGCCGGCTCCCTCCCTGTAAAGCGAGATGAGCGCCGCAATCCCAGAGTCGGCCACGACTGGACCTAACGGTCAGGGATCCCTTTACCTTTACCTAAACGTTGTTGGTACTTCTGCAAAGCTTGGGGTTCCTCCAGAATTGCCAATGCCTCCCCCTTGTGTGCAGACGATGCCATTTCCAATAGAAAAGGTTCCGCACTCAGCTCTTAACTTTGAGAATTGAAGGCACAATGATTGCTTGCTTGAGTGGGCTGCAGAAAAGAGCTTTGCACAACGCTTTAGAAGGAATGATTCATAAGCTTCGGAAATTATGGTTTCAAAATTCATTTCGGATACACAAAGCCGGCTGATTACTTTAATTGTGATGTGTTCCCTAAATGTAATTTGAATGTAACCTGAATGTAATTTGAATACATAGCTCAGCTGACTGCTAGATTTATTACGAAGGGTCGTGTTTTTGCCTTAACCCGGGTGAGCTTTTCCCATGCATTTGATAGACTTCTACTTTATGCAGCTAAATCAAACTTGTTGTCTGTTGATATCCTCCTTAAACCAAAGTACTTGCAGCACTCCTGATTGTTATGCACTAGCTAGTGGGGGGCGCGCACACCCCCATACACACATTTCTTCTTCAATGGAGAAGGGGTAGGACTATTATAATGGGGAAGAAGGGAGGAAATTCAATTTGCATTTTCCATCAAACAAAAGCTCAACAAAACTTTAAACGGCAAACAATAACATTGTTTCCACCAACCACCTATTGTGAATTATTTCTGGGGGGATGAGCCAACAAACAATAGTCAGGGTCAGAAAAGGGGAGGATGAGAGGCTCTTGCAAATTTGTTACTCCTCAAAATTCTCCTTAGGATTTTGCTCACAAAAATGCTTATCAATGTCATATTTTCAACAACAGAACTGAGCCTCATGAACATTTTACCTTAAAGTTAAAGAATTTCAGTGTGAAATTAATGCCATGTGATTAAGAATCTCTCTCCACTTAGTGGAGAGCATTTGAATTCATGCCTTTGCTATTGCTCGGGACCCTATTTTGTTGGTCTTTAGAGGGCCCTCTTCAAAATTCTGAATATTCAAGGTGCAAATTAAATCATATATGCTACGTGGTGCTGAATAACATCAGCTAAGTAGCCAAATGAGAAATAAGAGTGGATCTACACACAAGAAAAAAGCTATAAATAAGTCAGAAATTAAATCGTTATAACAAAAGGAAAAAAACACTATGTAAGATCGGTGCGGATCCAAGATGGCGTCGTTAGCGGTAGCTCAATTTTGTGCTCCGCGTTGATATATAGATTTATTAGTACTCTTCAGCTCTTTTAAAGTTTTTTTTTCTTCTTCTCCTCTCTTTTAACCGAGCTTAGCAGCTTTAAACTATCACTCTTTTTTATTAACTGCCAAAGGCCTATTTTTATCCGAAGGAGGCTCAGCAAGCCGCCCTATCTTCACGAAGCTGGTAATTAGCAGACGGGGGAGGCCAACTACTCCTTCGGAAGACGCCGAGCTTTTTATCTATAAAAAAAAAGGGAAGGAATTGAAGCTGCTATAACCCCAAGAAACACAAGGCAAGTTCAACCCGATAATTATTACAAGGGACTTTTGTTTTCTTTTTTCTGCTTCGTTATACTGCCTAGCTACCTTATTGGTTACGTCGTGAGGTTGTTGAATGAGGGAGAAAGACCTAGCTGAACTTTAAACGAAACAAGGCACAATATAGAAGCTTAAGACCAGTAATATTTTCTAACATTTCAAATGATTGATACCTCACAAGTCCCGATGTAAATAGCTGGAGAACTAAACAGGTTGGAGAGGTTGGAGAGGTTCAGGAGGCAACTTCCATAAACTTCCATAAATCGGCACCTCTGCTACTGTTTACTCCAGCTTAGAACAAAAGATAAGCCGCCGGTAAGCAAGCACCCCCCTACTATATATCCATATATACCCATATACCCACTATGGTCCTCACCAGGAAAAATTACAAGGACCAAGGAATTCTGCCTAATTCACCACAGAGGCCGATGGAACGACGAAGGAGACAAAGTAAAATTACCAGCTACTTTCCCCAAAAAGACTCGAGCAAGAGAACTCTGAATGAGAGTATCCTAGATGTAGCTATGCCTTTGCCACTTACAGTGCTGGATTGGTCAACACAGTTAAAGGACTTGCAAACAAACAACAAGTGGACAAACCATCCAACAAATCTGGCTCAAGAACTTGCCATAGCAGAGAATGCTACAAAGGCTAACACAGCCAACACATCCGATGCCAATCCTCATTTGTCACCGCTGGAACTTGGAGGTAATCTTTCATCCCACTGGGTGAAAGCCAATGACTGTGGAACAGAAATGTGGGGTGATCATCTTCAGGAGCAGATATACCAGATCTCTAAGGATCTCCTTAACGTTAAAAAATTTCTAGCGATAACAAACGGGCTGCTCCTGACCCTAGTGGATAACTTTAAACAACATGTGAGCGCTTCAGACCAGAATACAAATCCCCTAGCCAGCCCGGATCCACCACTCCCCAGTAAACCCCGGAGGAAAAAAGCTGAGCCTAAGAGGAAGAAAAGCAAAAACATGAAAAACCTAAGGCGGCTTAAGACAACTCACCGTACCTGTAAAAAATATTGGCAGAAGCTCTTTAACCTTCTTCCATCCCTTTCTACAAGTGGAAAAAACAAATCCAAGTCGAGTGCCATCAAAGAGACACGTAAAGTAGATACTCCCATAAAAGAATCTAAATCAAGTTCTGAAGAATCAACACCGAGCTGGGACAAAGGAACTGATCCATCTGCAGTCATATCGCCCCAGAGTCCTCTCATGGCCAGCACAGAATCAGTAGACAGAGGTGAGCAGGCGACCCAAACTATCGAGGGGAACCACTCCTCTCAAGTTCGACAGATGTTGTGTCCCAAAAGAGAATGGAGTTTAGTCCTAATCCCACAAAAGCTTGTCTTTGCTAATTACCCTAAACCGCCTAGATTTTACGCAGGGTTGGACCGTACAGACCACTTTTTGTCTATTATAAGTGGCATTTTACCGGGGGTAGTAAAAGCAACTGACATAGCCGCTATAGAGTATCTACATCAAGATGATTGCTCGGTACGAGCACTGATTACTTTTTTAGATCATAATCTGGCCAGTTTCATTTTTAGAGCTAAAAACCTATTCAAAAAAGAAAGAATAGTTCTGTTAAGAATATTTGAAAATAGAGCACCTGCAACCCCTCTGATAGGGCCCAAGAGCATAGGAGTGGAAGTTCACAAAAGGGAAAAAACCAACCACCAAAACCATCGAAATAGAAAGCATAAGTTCCAGCAGGATCATCCCCACCAAACAGCACCAAATGAAAAAAAGGAAGCCTCACACCCAACTGGCGTCGAGCCTCCCACGTGGGACAGTGAGGACTCCGTTTGGGAGGAAGAACTCTCGCTGATAAAGCGATTCTGGTCACTGCATTCTCCAGCTCAAACTGAGATCCTGAAAAGATTTGATTTACTTCGAAGCAGACTAGAAAAAAAGGATGATCAAGGGGAGACAATGAAGGACCCTTATGTGCAACCTATATCTCCCAAATGTCTGGTGGATAAGAAGACAGTGGGAGGCACCTTTAAATGTGTGGACGTGGAATTACAATCAGAGCCCCCTGTGATGTACAATAAAGTAAGACCAAAGCAAGGTGTGAAACCTCAAAGCTCCTGGCACAGCTATCTTAAATTGTCTCCGAATGAATTAGCTTCCCCCCCAACTCCAAAATCTAGCCCCAAATCACCAAGAAAAGAGGATCACTACACTCTCTCCAAGCAGCCAGCCTCGAAAAGAACCAACGGGTGTGTTTTTTTAGACACCAAAGAATTGCTGGACATGGTGGTGACATAGATCCAGCCCCCCGAAGGGCCCGGGGCCTAAAAGTGCTGTCCTGGAATATCGCGGGCTGGCACGCCAAGAAAAATAATCAACAATTTTTGTGTTACCTTAAGCAATTTGACATCATCTTCTTTCAGGAGACATGGCAGAATGACCCTATATTTCTTAATGGGTATAACTGCCACTACCTGCCTGCCTCTCCATCTCAAAGGGGCGGCAGATCTAGTGGTGGCCTAGCTTGCTTCATTTCCACGGAGCTAGCGCACTCCCTAACAGCCCTACCCAGCTGCAACTCTTTAGCAACAGCCGCCCTACTTAGCTTCAAGAGAACTATTCTCTTGCTGGTCAATGTCTATATCCCCCCAGGCCAAAAAAAACCCGTTGTTAAGGCTACATGGGCTGAGCTAGAGGCGTTTTTAGAGCCACTCGAATCTATTTACCCGTCTGCCCTGACCATTGTGTGTGGAGATTTCAACGCTCGTATAGGAACAGATGACAACAGTCTACACACTCATTTCAACCAATTTTTGGACACTGAAGAACAGACGGATATTGGCGCGACACGTCTGTCCAAAGATAGTAGAAGTAATTTCCCAGGTCTCTGCTTAGTGCAGGCTGCTAGACGGAGGGAACTGCTGATATTAAACGGCAATATAGAGGGGGACCGCCCCGGGGAATATACCCATTTCTCCAAGGCTGGGGGAAGTGTTATAGACTATATCTTAATCTCAAGATTTGCTCACAGCTTTATAAGGAAGTTTCAAGTGGGCCATAATACTCTGAGTGATCACCTACCTCTAATTTTAGAGCTTGCAGGCGGGCCTTTTGACTATTCTATTGCCGAGCCACAATATATACCTTCTGTAAATTTGGATATACCAGCCCCCAAAAGACTCAAATGGTCCCCAATATTGAATGAAAACCTAACCCTCCTTCTTCAGTCAGTGGAGTTAAAGCTTATTCGCTCCGCTATTGTATCAGGAAATTCAGCAGCTGCGATTATGGAACGCTTTAAATTACTCTTGGAAAGATTGAAACCCCATTTAACAACAGTGATACATAGCTCCGCTACAAAGAGGGCAAAGGACGGAGCTAGCTGGTTTGACCTGGAGTGCAGGCAATCAAGGAGACAAATGAGAACAGCCTACCGGAGATACAGGAAATCAGGGACTGCTCTCCTACTTAATGCTTATATTTATCTGAGACGGTCGTATAAACAATTATTAAGGAGAAAGAAACTGGAAGCTGAAAGAGCCGCATGGCACAGGTTGGTTAAGGCATCGCACGAGAAAGATACTACTTGCTTTTGGCGAGCCATATCTGGTCTACTGGACCAGGAGCGCACTAATTCCATCTGTACAGTGGAACCAATGGAGTGGTTGCGCCATTTTCAATCTTTGTTCTATGACCAGGAAGCCCAACATTACAAACTATGCATTCAACTGGAGGACCTACCTCATTGGCCAGCAGTAACTCCGAAGGAAGTTGAGAACTTAATCGTACAATTAAAGAACAACAAGGCCCCAGGGAATGATTACATCCCTGCCGAACTTCTGAAGTCCAACATTGGCTGGTGGGCCCCCCTGCTGGCGTCTTTATTTTCTTGGATCGACTCAACGGGTTTACTCCCAGATGGTTGGACTGAGGCAATAATTATCCCAATCTACAAAAAAGGTCCCATGACAGATCCGGCGAGTTATAGACCAATCAGCCTTCTGCCTATACTCAGCAAACTATATGCCAAACATCTTCATACCAAGCTAACTAGCTGGCTGGAAACTGAAGCTATTCTAGCGGAAGAGCAAGCGGGTTTCAGGCAAGGCAGATCCACCATAGACCATTGCTTCACCCTAGCCTATTTAATTGACAAATATGCCAAAAAATCCCGTGGGGTGTTATATGCAGCCTTTATTGATCTAAAGGCTGCTTTCGATTCAATTCCACGTGTAAGACTCTGGGACAAATTGAGCACCTCTAGCATAGACAAAAGACTATTATTTCTGATCAGCTGTTTATACAAAGACACGGTGCTGCATGTAAGAACTTCGTTAAATGGCCATCTTATAGGACCAGTTCCTGTCAGTAAGGGGGTCAAGCAAGGCTGTATCCTGGCTCCAGTTTTATTCAACATCTACATCAATGATATGGTTAACTGTTTGTCATCTCCGGACTTCCACGCCCCCAAACTGGCTGACAAAGCAATATCAGTGCTTTTGTACGCTGACGATGCGATACTCCTATCCCGAACAAGAATAGGTTTAAATAGGCTCATAGATGAATTCTCAGCATACTGTAGAAGAGAGCAACTTGCAATAAACTATCAGAAAACCAAAATCATGGTTTTTGCAAGGAAACACAGACAGTACAGCTGGAGGATGGATAACCAGACAATTGAACAAGTCAAAGCCTTCAAATATCTGGGTATCGTTTTCCAGTCGACCGGGTCCTGGGATGTCCACCAAAAATGTGCCAAAGAAAAAGCTGCTCAAAGCATCAAGATGCTGTCCCGCTTCTTCTATACGAAGGGGGGCAGATACATCCCAGCAGCCCTTGAAGTGTATCAAGCAAAACCTCTGGCGCAGCTATTGTACGGGGCGCAAATCTGGACGGGGACCCATTGCTCCAGTCTTGAAACTGTCCAGTCCAAATTTCTAAGGCAAATACTCGGTGTCCCCCCCTGTGTTCCAAACGCAGCATTGCGACTCGAGGCCTGCCTTCCATCTGTGGAAACTCGGACCTGGCAGAGAACATTTAATTATTGGCTTCGTCTTAATCTGAATCCTCCTGGTCTACTGCCGTTAGTAATGCAAGACCCTCACGAAAGCAAGTGGTTTAAAACTGTGCATAAAAAACTCCTTACATGCGGTCTGCACTCACAGTCCCTACTATCAATGGGCCTCATCAAAGCAAAGAGTCTAATAGGCCAGCGCCTGAAAGACATCGAACGACAAAACAACCTGACTATCTTAAAGAAACTGTGCCCATGGTATACCTACTTTCCCCCTTCTCATTTTGACTCTCCAGCCTCATATTTGTCTAAACTAACCATCCCAAAATACAGACGTGCCTTTACATTGGCTAGATGGGATGTTCTTCCCTCTGCTGTACTCGAAGGTCGTTACCAAAAGACCCCATTTGAAAAACGACTCTGCCCATGTGGAGATGGTAACACGGAAACAGTGTCCCACGTCCTTTTTTCTTGCCCTCTTTACAAAGACCTAAGGAATGAGATTATTACTCCACTCATTCTCTCCAACCCCGGCCGTTCAACAGACATTACACTGCATTTTCTATTATCTGATACGAACAGTCAGATAACAGAGAAGGTCGCGAGGTACATCGAGAGAGCTGTGAAATTGAGGGCCACCATCTGAGTGACAGACCTGTTCACCCGACGGACCTCCTTTTGTCTGTTCTTTTCTTCCTTTTATCCCTATTCTCATTTTTAACTTTTGTACAGCTGTGGCCTGTTGGCTTTGCTAATAAAGTTTTGATTTGATTTGACTATGTAAGATCGCAAAGAATTTTTTTGCTCTCCAGCACCATCTAGTGTTGCATGTTTATAATGCAGTCAAAGCCCTGTTTTTTGACTAATGCAACTGAGTCATAGAATCATAGAATCATAGAGTTGGAAGAGACCACAAGGGCCATCGAGTCCAACCCCCTGCCAAGCAGGAAACACCATCAGAGCACTCCTGACATATGGTTGTCAAGCCTCTGCTTAAAGACCTCCAAAGTAGGAGACTCCACCACACTCCTTGGCAGCAAATTCCACTGTCGAACAGCTCTCACTGTCCTAAGAAGCATGCTTAAATCTAACCATCACTGAATACAGGGCCCCAATAACTGGAAGGGACATCATCCAGACTGACCCCGCAAACCCACAATGATAATATCAAATCAGTAGACTTTGGAAGAAAGAAAAGATTGCATAGATGGCTTAATAATTTTTAAGAACGGTTTTTCTCACCAGCTCCATTGACTCGAATATGTGTAAATTATTTTATATTAATTTAGCTCTGCTTTGTTCAGCCTTGATAACACAGACACACACCCCTTGACAAAGGAGGCTTACACTAGTGAGCCCTGAGGAGCAGACTATAATTTCATTTCTTTTCTTTTCTTTTCTTACTGTCATTTTGTTACGATATAGATGCAATGAGGCAGCGAGCTGCAGCTGACTGGAAAGCAAAACATAATGGGAATGTTGGGACTGTACCGTGGGAACAGAGGGACAGTCTATTCACAGTGCTGAGCACCAGATTTAGCTCAGAGTGTAATTTGACCTGTACAGGAAGTACAGGAGGTGGAGTTTGTCTCTCTGCTGATGGCGTTTGAAGAGAGCAGACGTGTTTCTCTGTAATGCTGCAAAGACAGAAATAAAGGCATGTAAATACATTTCTGTCTATCTCTTTCCCCTGCCTGGGGGGAAGGGTGGTGTGTTCTTCTCACGCTTGAGGAGGATCGCCGATCGTGACCTAGCCTGAATCCTGCCGGAGAATGCAGACAGGGAGGTCAACCGGGATTCAAGCCGGGTGCCTGGAGAGTGGCCAGTTTCTCCTGATAAGGCTTGATTTCCTAACACATTTGTCTTTCTGGTTGTGTGTGAAATCCTGAATTAGCACTGACAAGACCTCAGCCTGCCTGGCTCAATTACAATCTCACATCTGCTAATATGATTGCAGGGAAGCGCATTCCTGCAGGATCAGATGGCCAGGGTGTCACACTGGTGTTTAACTAACCAGTTAGATGTCCCACCTGTCTCATCCGGAGCTGATCCAGGCCGGCTTGATGCAGTGCAATGCTGGTGTCAAAGGCCTTGCTGTGTTCGGGTGGCCTAATAAGAGGGTATTTCATTGCTGGGTTGTCAGACAACTGGAAAAATGACAACAAAAGGCTGGAGTATATGTCACATTTGTTAGCAGGAATCTACACAAGCAGGGCTGGATTTAGGTTTGATGAGGCCCTAAGCTACTGAAGGGAATGGGGCCCTTTATATGTCCAGCTGTCCTTTGTCAACAACAAATTGTCACTGTTTTTTGTGTTGAAAATATGCTATATGGTCATTTATGGGTCTAATAGGTATCTAAAGCCATTTGCACATAAGAAAAAATGTATTCTATCAAAGTAATTGTTGAAAAGTCCATATAGAATGTAAAGTCCATGCAGAATGTAGGCACTCTATATAGAGAGATGAGCAAGCAGGTGGGGCCCATTACTTACCGTATTTTTCCATCTATAAGACGCCCCCATGTATAAGATTTTGGGGATATCAGATTTGAGAAAATGGGGGGAGATGTATCTGTGTATAAGACGCCCCCCTAATTTTTGACATTGTTTTTTTTTGGGGGGGGGACCTAGTCTTATACATGTAAAAATACAGTACATTATAGGAGCCTACACAACACAAAACACTGTTGTTGCTGTATGTAGGTTTTTTTGTTTTTTATCTTTTATTTTGGAAATGTACAACCAGTTTTTTCCCTTTAATTTTTTTTTGGGGGGGGCAACAAGCTAAGATATAGCTTGTTTAGCTTATATGTAAATCCCACACAGCACACAAGCATTTTGTACGCAGGTGCCTTTGTCATTGACAGTGTGTGCTGTGGTGAGTAAATGGGAGAGATGAACTAGTGTGGTTGAAATAGTGTCATTGGAAATTCTGCTCAATATTGATCCAGAGTAGATCCCAATGTATAGTTGGCAGAATAAAAACTTAAACACGTTGCAGGATTCCCCCAAAATAGACCAGGCGCTGTGGGTTAAACCACAGAGCCTAGGGCTTTCCAATCAGAAGGTCGGCGGTTCGAATCCTTGCGACGGAGTGAGCTCCCGTTGCTTGGTCCCTGCTCCTGCCAACCTAGCAGTTCGAAAGCACATCAAAGTGCAAGTAAATAAATAGGTACTGCTCCAGCAGGAAGGTAAACGGCGTTTCTGTGCGCTGCTCTGGTTCGCCAGAAGTGGCTTAGTCATGCTGGCCACATGACCCGGAAGCTGTACGCCAGCTCCCTCGGCCAATAAAGCGAAATGAGCACCGCAACCCCAGAGTTGGTCACGACTGGATCTAATGGTCAGGGGTCCCTTTACCTTTATTTCATCCAGCAGAGCTTTACTACTACTGAAGGCAAATGAGCAGAATGGTCACAAATCCAGTACATTCAGGATTGGCACTGAACACAAGAAATCCAGTTGCAGCAGACTTAACTTAAACTTACAAACTTATGACTAAAAGCTTAACACTACATATGGAACACCACTCCAGAAAGAGAGACAGAAAGAGAAAGTGAACCCCAGGCTCCTTCTGGCCTCAATATTATAGTCAGCATGACCCTGGCAGAAAGAGATAACAAAACCAGTTTAAACCGTCTATACTCACTGCAATAAAACTTGTCTCTCCCCTATCGGTTTCTGCAGCCACAACAGGAGCTGCAACCGCCCAACAGCTTGGCCTCACCCTCAAAGGTGCATTCCTCCACTGTCTCCTGAGATGTCAGTGAATGGCGGCGGGGGGGGGGGAGAGTGCATTTGACTTAGGGAGAAATCTGGGAGTGTGTGTGAAAAAGGGCCATGGAGATATTGGCAGGGGATGACTGTGTGTGAGAGTTATGGGTAGAAGTACGTGGACTGGCTCTCAGTGACATGCCTGTGTGCATGTGAATGGGGACGGAACTGTATGCATAATTGTGCTTCCAACATTAAAAGCCACACCCACAAACTATTGTGGGTGTCTGTTTATTTATTCTCTTTCATTTCAGATAACCAAGGTTATCTTCCTAAGGCATGCTGCCCTCTATAGGTCCCACTGGCATGCTGCAGCAATACACCAATCCAAGTTGAGACCATAGATATCAGCAATCCTTCGTCAGTGAAACACATTGACTCCTCCCCCCGCAAAGCCTTCAAATGTTTTCATTGGGCTTTGAGGTCAAAAATCTGTCCAATCGGAGTGAAACGGTATTAGTTATGTCCTTATAAGAGTGTGTATGTGTTCAAAACCAGATTTCAAGAGGTAAGCGGGGAATCTTTCCTTGATCCTTAAAGGTAAAGGTAAAGGGACCCCTGACCATTAGGTCCAGTCGTGGCCGACTCTGGGGTTGCGGCGCTCATCTCACTTTATTGGCTGAGGGAGCCGGTGTACAGCTTCCGGGTCATGTGGCCAGCATGACTAAGCGGCTTCTGGCAAACCAGAGCAGCGCACGGAAACACCGTTTACCTTCCCGCCAGAGTGGTACCTATTTATCTACTTGCACTTTGATGTGCTTTTGAACTGCTAGGTTGGCAGGAGCAGGGACCGAGCAACAGGAGCTCACCCTGTTGCGGGGTTTTGAACCGCCGAACTTCTGATCAGCTAGTCCTAGGCTCTGTGGTTTAACCCACAGCGCCACCCGCATCCCTCCTTGATCCTTAGATGAACCTATTTCCTCCACCCCCAGATCTCTTAAAAGAAGCCTTCCTCCTATTCTCCTTTCACCACAGGGATCTCTGGTTGTTCCCATTCATTTTTATTTATTTGTGTGGTTTTTTTACATTGACAGTAATGAAAAATAAAGCACACCTGGCTGTGATGTGTAATAATAACTGGAAGTTCAATTAAACAGAGAGAACTGCACCTGGGGTGACTTGTATTAAAAATAGAAGATTTGTTGTGCAGAAACAGAACGCCGATTATTGCCAGCATCTAGAAATTGATGTCACAGCATGTTCAGACACACCCGTCATGAAGTCATGTTCATTGAACAGAATGCTGAGGACAGTCATTAATGCATGCAATGGTTTTCTAAACATCATTTGATTGCATTATTAATATTTGGAGTCATGCTTCCTGCACTTCTTCGAGTTACCTTATGTTTCTCCCTGTAGTATATTTTCCCCCATTCCGCTGTCATCCATTTTAGTAGATTAGCATGTTATGGAAAACCATCAGGATGACACTGAAGGGAACCAGGAAAGAAGTTCTCGAGTTGAATAGAACATCCAGGAAGGAAAAGCATCAGGCTAAGACCCAGATCATCTTAAAAAGCAGAGACATCACCTTGCCGACAAAGGTCCATATAGTTAAAGCTATGGTTTTCCCAGTAGTGATGTATGGAAGTGAGAGCTGGACCATAAAGAAGGCTGATCGCCAAATAATGGATGCTTTTGAATTATGGTTCTGGAGGAGACTCTTGAGAGTCCCATGGACTGCAAGAAGATCAAACCTCTCCATTCTGAAGGAAATCAGCCCTGAGTGCTCACTGGAAGGCCAGATCCTGAAGCTGAGGCTCCAATACTTTGGCCACCTCATGAGAAGAGAAGACTCGCTGGAAAAGACCCTGATGTTGGGAAAGATGGAGGGCACAAGGAGAAGGGGACGACAGGGGACGAGATGGTTGGACAGTGTTCTTGAAGCTACAAACATGAGTCTGACCAAACTGCGGGAGGCAGTGGAAGACAGGAGTGCCTGGTGTGCTCTGGTCCATGGGGTCACGAAGAGTCGGACACGACTAAACAACTAAACAACAACAACAAAGACCCAGGTATGATGCAAATAATAAATGTTGGAAATGTAAAGAAAAAGAGGGTACGTTTTACCACATGTGGTGGGAATGTAAAAAAGTGAAAGACTTCTGGGAAATGATTTATAACGAAATCAAAAAAAATATTGAAATATACATTTCCAAAAACACTGTTTTTATATGTGAACACTGCAGCAAGAATACTATTAGCCCAAAGATGGAAAGCAAGAAGAAATGCCAAAAAAAGAAGAGTGACAAATAAAACTGATGGGATACTTCGAGCTGGTAAGACCTAGAGGGAAAATTCGTAACCAGCGGGACCAGGCTTTCCTAAAGGACTGGATGAAATTTATGTCGTATTTGAAAGACCATTGTAACCACTTAGCATCGCTTGTAGGATTGCAAGAAGTTTTGTAAGGAGGACTATCCAAATTATTGTGAGAAGTATTAAGATTAGCTGACGTAAGACTGGATTTAAAACAATAAGTATAGTAATAAAATGCATAATTAGAAAGGAATTCATAGAACCATTAGAAGGGGTTGATGGAAGCACTTAGCCAGGGGTCAGCAACCTTTTTCAGCCGTGGGCTGGACTATATTTTGAAAAAAAGAAGAATGAGTTCCTATGCCCCACAAATAACCCAGAGATGCATTTTAAGTAAAAGGACATATTCTACTCATATAAAAATACACTGAATCCCAGACCATCCACAGGCCAGATTGAGAAGACGATTGGGCCGCATCCAGGCCCTGTGCCTTAGGTGCCTACCCCTGTCCTAGGCTATGACAGTCAAGTACCGGTACTTTCTTTTTCTTTACATTTCCAGCATGTATTTGACCCGGTTTTGTACATTTGTACATTTTTGCTATCCGTACTGTTGTGATATACCATCTGTACATCATTTTCATATCGTTTTCTTTTAAAAGAGAACAATCTGTAAATTTCAGATCTACTTTCCGCAATTTGCCCGAGTCCTCAGATTGTATATTAGGTCCTATATCTTGTGCCCATTTGATCATGACTGATTTTGACCTCCTCATCTTTTGTTTCCGATTCTACCAGAATACTACTCTCCTACTATCCTTAACACTCCCACACTCATTGCATGAAGAAAGCCTCAGGTTCAATCCCTAGCATCCTTCAGGAAGGTGGAGACCCCTGCCTGAAATCCTGGACAGACACTGAGCTAGATGGAACAATGGTCTGATTCAATATAAGACAGCTTCCCAAGTTCCTAGGCTTCCTATATACCTAAGGAAGCTGTCCCAGGTCAGCACTCTGGAAACTCCCACAGGAATGGGGAAAGGGGGTCCCAATATGGACCATCCATGGTTAAAACCAGGTCACTTGGGAAGGCGTGGTCTTGAAAGCTGCAGAGAGATCTCCCGGTTTCATTTCATGACACACCTGCATCACTGATCAAGCTGGGATATAAGGGTGATCCCGCAATTTATTTCATTTTTTTGCATAGCAAAATGTATATGTCACTTTATCGCAAAGAGGCCTCTTAAGCTACTTACAAGAAATATTAAAATTATCAATAAAACGGTTAAAAACAATTGGGAGCATTTAAAAACAATTTAAACCACAAACGAAAGAGGGATTAGAACACATCAGTGTTTACATGTCTGGATATAGTTGTCTAAACAAAATAAAATAAAATAAATCATGCAGGGAATTATTTTATGCTGGGAAGCACTCAAAACAAATAATCTTCCACCCCTGAGGTCAGAAATGGCAAAAATCTTACACTGTCTAGCTTGATTTATCTGCATGCAAAGGTTGGTTCTATGTATGTACCACATCATTCCTTGAAATTGGAATGATATATTTTAAATTGTTAGAATGTTTTTACTAGTTAGGAAGAGAAAGGTGGCTTTCTGGTTTCTGAAACCCCATCCAATTGATCTGTTAACATGGTGGCATTATTCCATCAGAAACACCATACTCAGCACAGGGTGACTTGATTGACATCTTAGACACGGACTCAGTGAAGGAAACAGATTATTAGGTCTATTGTATCACTGTCAAGCAAAAATCAGTGAGTTTCCGCCCCCAGACTAGCACACCTCTTTAAATGAAGATGCATCTCTAGATTTATGTGTTTGATTGATTAGCTGACTGATCAATTCTTGACCTCAATAACTGGAAAAAAGGATGTTCATTTCTGTGCACCTATGATGATTTCTTCCTTTTTCTGTTTTAAGCATATGTCAAAAACTTTGTTTACAGAAGATATGCCATGCCTTTGCCAGCTTTTTGTATTCCCAGCTACCTCCCCCCAAATCATTTTATATAAACCAAACAAGCAAATCCTATTACTGTGAGTGAAGCCAAGAAATGACTTTTGACTATTATCCCAGGAAAGCGTAAAGTTAGGACTAGGGTAGGGAAATGGGAAGATGCAGAGATTTAGCACATTTCCCTTGCATCTTAGAAATCTAATCACCAGATAGTTTAGCGAGTTCATATCTTTCTCCTTTATTAATTTATTATTTATACCCCGCCCATGTGGCTGGGCAGCTTCCAACAGAATATTAAAAAACAATAGTCTATTAAACATTAAAAGCTTCCCTAAACAGGGCTGCCTTCAGATGTCTTCTAAAAGTCTGGTAGTTGTTTGTCTCTTTGACATCTGGTGGGAGGGCGTTCCACAGGGTGGGTGCCACTACCGAGAAGGCCCTCTGCCTGGTTCCCTGTAACTTGGCTTCTCGCAGCGAGGGAACCATCAGAAGGCCCTCAGCACTGGACCTCAGTGTCCAGGCAGAATGATGGGGGTGGAGACGCTCCTTCAGGTATACTGGGCCAAGGCCGTTTAGGTCTTTAAAGGTCAGCACCAACACTTTGAATTGTCAAAATAAAAAAAATCCTTCCAGTAGCACCTTAAAGACCAACTAAGTTAGTTCTTGGTATGAGCTTTCGTGTGCATGCACACTTCTTCAGATACCAACGAAAGCTCATACCAAGAACTAACTTAGTTGGTCTTTAAGGTGCTACTGGAAGGATTTTTTTTATTTTGACTATGGCAGACCAACACGGCTACCTATCTGTAACTTTGAATTGTGTTCGGAAATGTACTGGGAGCCAGTGTAGGTCTTGCAAGACCGGTGTTATGTGGTCTCGGCAGCTGCTCCCAGTCACCAGTCTAGCTGCTGCATTCTGGAATAGTTGTAGTTTCCTTCAAAGGTAACCCCACATAACAGGTTCCAGCTAAGATCTGGTAGAAGGCCAAGTTTGCTCTCCTGTAGACTCTCATTCTGCTTCTTGTGTGATTGTGTTTGAGAAGGTGTCTCAATGGGATGGATGTGTCCATAAAACTTTTAACAATTATGCTCCTTCGCTTCTCACTGAGTCATGTGTGCGGCTCCAGCAGATGCCCTTGTGGTGTAAGGAATGATATACAGCACAGTCCTATTCTGTGTAAATCATTAAAGCTCAGCCCAACTATTTCTTACATCCCCAAGGCCAGATTGAAGACTGAGATGATGTACAGAGACATAGATCATGGAACTGGAACACAAAGAAGGTGCAGGTGGAAGGGTGGCAGGTTTAATTACCAATGTTTGGCACTTAGGTCCACCACTCCATCTCTTGACAGCTCACGCTCCCATCCCAGATGCAATTTTCTAAAAATGCAGATATAACAAAGCCCCAAACACTTTCCCCCAACCACTCTAGGCGAAAGGTTGGTCATATTACTTGACTTCTCTGCACCTATAAGATTTGCATCTCACCCTTTCTCTACGGAACCCACAAACCCAGCATGTTCACACTCCTGTCTCAGCGACGTCTACGCTGACTTGGTCATGACAGGGACTGCTGCGCTCTGCTGCCCAGGAGGACTCTCCTCTGTGAGTGTCTGAGAGCCCTGCTCCTTCCTGCCACTTACCACCTGGCCCAGGGCGGGGCCTGAAGCCTCACAAGGACTGCTGTGTTCTGCTGCCCAGGAGGACTCTCCTGTGTGAGTGTCTGAGGGCCCTGCTCTTGCCGCTAACCACCTACTTGGCCCAGGGGAGGGCCTGAAGCCTCACAGGGATTGCTGTGTTCTGCTGCCCAGGAGGACTCTCCTGTGTGAGTGTCTGAGGGCCCTACTCCTTCCTGCCACTTACCACCTGGCCCAGGGTGGGGCCTGAAGCCTCACAAGGACTGCTGCGCTCTGCTGCCCAGGAGGACTCTCCTGTGTGAGTGCCTGAGGGCCCTGCTCCTTCCTGCCACTTACCACCTGGCCCAGGGTGGGGCCTGAAGCCTCACAAGGACTGCTGCGCTCTGCTGCCCAGGAGGACTCTCCTGTGTGAGTGCCTGAGGGCCCTGCTCCTAGCACTCACCACCTGGCCCAGGGCAGGGCCTGACAGGCCTCACAGGGACGGTTGCTGTCACTGCTGCTGCGGCCCAGGGGGATCCGGAGGGGCGCAGAGTTCTTTTTTAAATGTTTTAAAATTTTCCTTTTCCTTTTTTTTTTTTTTTGTATATGCGGGGATGGGGATGGGGGTGGGATGGGTGTTTAGTTGGGAATTTGTTTGATTTGATGCATTTGTAATTTTTACAGTTTCTTATTTGTATTGTTTTTTTGTATTCTGGGGTTTCTTTTTTGTTTGTTTGTTTGTTTTTGTTTTTATTGTTTTAAGGTCTTATTTTGTTCTTAAAGGGAGGGGTCAGGGCTGCCGGGGAGTGGGTCCCAGCCAACAAAATGGCTGGGGCATGTTCCACGGGGGGATGCACTGGGACAACCGATCTCAGTGATCACGGGTAGGAGGAGGAGTTACGCTAAGACCAGACCATGTCATTACAGAGGAGGCAGGTTTAGTCGTTGTCTGAGGACTATCCCTGCCTCCGGGTCTGGTCCTGACCAGACGAATACTAGAATCAGCAAGGGATACCCACATGACCTGAAGGTGCTGCTGTGCAATGCCAGGTCAATGATTCATAAGACCACTGCCATCCATGACTTGATCATGGATGGAGGATTTGACCTGGCATGTGTAACAGAGACTTGGTTGGATGAAGCAGATGGGCCTGTCCTTGCCACTGCTTGTCCACCAGGTTTCTCTTACGCACAGCAACCCAGGCCTTGTGGGCAAGGAGGGGGGGTTGAAGTGATTTTTAGGAAGTCATTAGTTTGCACCAGGCGTCCTACTGGGAAGACCCAGTTCTTTGAGTGCATGTTCTGGAAGTTGGGCAATAGGGGCAGTACAGGATTCCTTTTGGTGTACCGACCTCCCCGCTGCACCAAGGATTCCCAGCCGAGCTGCTTCAGGTCGTGGCTGATGTTCTCCTGGAGACACCTAGTTTGGTTGTCCTAGGGGATTTTAATATCCATGCCGACACGACCTTACAAGGGGCCGCTCGGGACTTCGTGGAAAGCATGGCCTCCATGGGGCTGTCCCTGAATAACTTTGGCCCAACCCATAGCCGTGGACATGCCTTGGACCTGGTGTTTACCTCTATGGATGTTGGTGATCTGACACTAAGTTAAAGCGAAACGAAAGAAGTGCCATGGTCAGACCACTTCCTGGTGCAACTTGACTTCTCCGCGACCCTTCCCCTCTGCAGGGAGGTGGGACCGATTCGGATGGTTCGCCCCCATCACTTAATGGATCCAAATGGTTTCCAGAGAGTGGTAGGGGATGCTTTATCCCATGTTGATGGCCTTTCAGCTGATTCCCTGGTGGCCCGCTGGAATGTGGAGTTAACCAGGGCTATTAACTGTTTGGCTCCGAAGCGCCCTCTCCGATTGCATGGAGCCCGGACAGCCCCGTGGTTTTACATGGATCTGAGGGCAATGAAACAATCGTTGAGACGGCTAGAGCACCGGTGGCGGATGACCCATTCTGAAGCTGACCGGAAACAGGTTAGAGCTCAATGTCGAGCCTACCAAGTGGCGGTAGCGACGGCGAAGAAGACTTTCTTCACCGCCTCTATTGCGTCTGCAAAAAACAGCAGCAGGAGACTTTTTCAGGTGGTCCGCAATTTAGCGGAACCACCTGCTACATTGGGGCCCAGTACGGGCCACATGATCTCCTGCAATGATTTCGCAAAGTCGCTCAGATTCAGGAAGAAGTAGACTCCACCGTGGGAGCAGGGCCGGGGCGGGAGAGTGCTAGAGACCTGTCTAGTCAAGTTGCATGGGATCAATTCCAATCTGCTACCTCCGAGGATGTGGACAGGCTGCTTGGACGAGTGAAGCCAACCACCTGTCTCCTGGATCCTCTTATAACCCATCCTGGCTTATAAAAGCTAGCCAGGAAGGACTGGGCGATGGGCTTCGTGGGGTGGTGAATGCTTCCCTCCGTGAGGGAGCCTTCCCAGACCCGCTGAAAGAGGCGGTTATTAAACCGCTTCTTAAAAAACCATCTTTAGATGCGGCCACAAAGGCCAACTATCGCCCAGTCTCAAATCTTCCATTCTTGGGCAAGGTGATTGAGCGAGTGGCTGCTGAACAACTCCAGGCATGCCTGGAAGAAGCGGACCATTTGGATCCCTTCCAATCGGGATTCAGGCCTCATCACGGGACTGAAACTGCCTTGGTCGCACTGGTTGATGATCTCCGGCGGGCTAGGGACAAAGGTGAGAGATGTTTCCTAGTTCTGCTGGATCTCTCAGCGGCGTTTGATACCATCGACCATAACATCCTTCTGGGCCGTCTTGAGGGGCTGGGAGCTGGGGGCACTGTCATACAGTGGTTCCGCTCCTTCCTCCTGGGCCGTGTTCAGAAAGTGGTGGTGGTGGGGGATGAGTGCTCAGACCCCTGGGCTCTCACTTGTGGGGTGCCTCAGGGTTCTGTCCTCTCCCCCATGCTTTTCAACATCTACATGCAGCCGCTGGGAGAGATCATCAGGGGGTTTGGGCTGGGTGTTCATCAGTATGCGGATGATACCCAGCTCTACCTCTCTTTCAAATCAGAACCAGTGATGGCGGTGACGGTCCTGTGTGAGTGTCTGGATGCGGTTGGAGGATGGGTGGCGGCTAACAGATTGAGACTGAATCCTGACAAGACAGAAGTACTGTTTCTGGGGGACAGGAGGCGGGCAGGTGTGGAGGATTCCCTGGTCCTGAATGGGGTAACTGTGCCCCTGAAGGACCAGGTGCGCAGCCTGGGAGTCATTTTGGACTCACAGCTGTCCATGGAGGCATAGGTTAAATCCGTGTCCAGAGCAGCTGTGTACCAGCTCCATCTGGTACACAGGCTGAGACCCTATCTGCCTGCGGACTGCCTCACCAGAGTGGTGCATGCTCTGGTTATCTCCCGCTTGGACTACTGCAATACGTTCTACGTGGGGCTACCTTTGAAGGTGACCCGGAAACTACAACTAATCCAGAACGCAGCAGCCAGACTGGTGACTGGGAGCGGCCACCAAGACCATATAACACCGGTCTTGAAAGACCTACATTGGCTCCCAGTACATTTCTGAGTACAATTCAAAGTGTTGGTGCTGACCTTTAAAGCCCTAAACGGCCTCGGTCCAGTATACCTGAAGGAGCGTCTCCACCTCCATCGTTCTACCCGGACACTGAGGTCCAGCTCCGAGGGCCTTCTGGCGGTTCCCTCACTGCGAGAAGCCAAGTTATAGCGAACCAGACAGAGGGCCTTCTCGGTAGTGGTGCCTTCCCTGTGGAACACCCTCCCACCAGATGTCAAAGAGAACAACAACTACCAGACTTTTAGAAGACATCTGAAGGCAGCCCTGTTTAGGGAAGCTTTTAATGTTTGATGTATCACAGTATTTTAATATTCTTTTGGAAGCCGCCCAGAGTAGCTGGGGAAGCCCAGCCAGATGGGCGGGGTATAAATAATAAATTATTATTATTATTATTATTATTATTATTATTATTATTATTATTATTATGTCCACAAAATGGAAGATGGCAGGATCCCCAAAGACAATCTCTTTGGGTCAGGAAGTAGGTTTGTTCCAACAGAGGACTCTGTGGATGCTGGTCCAATTGGGTGAATGCATCTATACATGTATCTCTCTCCTCCATTCAGGTGAGCAAGAGGCGTAATTGCAGTTCAGGGATGCATTTCAGCTAGACAAAAACCAAAGAAATAGGCAGTTTTTTGAGGGATTTGGGCTTCTCAGAGGTTCCAGTGAAGGATGTGGCTTGGAGGGCTGAATCTGACCCTCGGGTTTGAGATTCCTCACCCCTGTCTAAATCCTCCCAGACCAACTTGCAGGTGTGGAGATCACACAGGGTCCCCGGACGTTTAACGGTCTATTGATCCCTGTGCCACCACTGTGCTCGCTTCCCTGCTGCCACCAACCCGTTACTCTTGGGTAAAACACTGAGTCCAGACAGTTGTTAAAATTGAACCAAATAAACAAGTTTATTTTATAAACATTAACAAGTTTATGGTTTCTCAGATAATATTCCTGTCAGTTTCTTAACTTTAGTTTCTTTACCGGCCTATACCTTCCTAATACCTTCTGACTGATTATATCAACTGTTTGACTGGCTCCTCTTAACAAATTCTCTCACTCTCTCACATCAGACTAGCCCAACCCACAGACTTATCCACTCTCTCTCTTCTCTAACTCCAGACTGACTTCTTAACAACTCTAACTCTATCTCCTCCCCTTGGGTTCCTATTGGTTAGTCGTTTTGCAATTAGTTAACCCTTTCCTTATGAACCCAGTATGATGTCAGACACCTAGGAGGGCAAACGCCACAGCAGGCCTGCCCAGCTTCCCCCCTCCTTCCTTCCCAGCCACCCTGGGGGTGATGGCAGGGCAAAGGAAAGGGGTCCCCTCTCCTCTCTCCAAGGCTTGGTGCTCTGCTATGGCTGCAGGTCACATAAGGATGAGGCAGAAATTTCGCACAATTTGCAGATCTCACCGTTTCTCAGCCCAACATGCCACTCAGTGCCTTGCAGAGGGTAAATGAATGTGAAAAGGGTTATAAAATGGTTGGTTCATTGGAAGCAAATGGGACAGTCTTGATGGGTTGAACACAACACAATGAATCACAATGTATCATTGGTATCTAACACCAAGTAAACTGGCAAGCATGTATAAATCTAAATCAAACAAGTGTTGGAAATGTAAAGAGGAAGAAGGTTCTTTTTATCATATGTGGTGGTCTTGTGGTACGGTTAAAGCTTACTGGGAAATGATATACAATGAATTGAAAAAGATGTTCAAAATAACTTTTGTAAAAACAAAACCCAGAAGCTTTTCTTTTGGGAATTATAGGCACAGAACTACCTAAATTGTATAGAAATTTATTTATGTATGCTGCTACAGCAGCAAGAATGCTACTTGCCCCAAAGTGGAAAGAAACAGAAGTCCCAGTAAAGGAAGAATGGATACAAAAACTTAGGGAATATGCAGAAATGGCAAAACTTACCGGAAGAAGAAGAAATCAAGATAACAAACTTTTTAGAAAAGAATGGAAATGGTTTATTGAATAAAAAGGTAAAGGGACCCCTGACAATTAGGTCCAGTCATGACCGACTCTGGGGTTGCGGCGCTCATCTCGCTTTATTGGCCGAGGGAGCCGGCGTACAGCTTCCGGGTCATGTGGCCAGCATGACTAAGCTGCTTCTGGCGAACCAGAGCAATGCACGGAAACACCGTTTACCTTCCCGCCAGAGTGGTACCTATTTATCTACTTGCACTTGACGTGCTTTCGAACTGCTAGGATGGCAGGAGCAGGGACCGAGCAACAGGAGCTCACCCCGTCACAGGGATTCGAACCGCCGACCTTCTGATTGGCAAGTCCTAGTTCTGTGGTTTAACTCACAGCGCCACCCGCATCCCGGTTTATTGAATAGTTACAGATAAATTGTAAACAGATAAAAACATTGGCAGGATTGTTGTAATAACTTGCTGTTTCATAAGAGTATATATTTACAGTAGATAATAAAATGAGAAAGTTAAATGAATTTGGATATGCAGAAGATATTTTTTAAAAAAATTAATTTAAGGAACCACAGAAAGAGGGGGAAGGAAGTCAAATTTTGAAATGTTAAATTGATTGTAAAACTAATGAAATGTATAAACTTGAAAAGTATTTTTAAAAAACCCTTAAAAAGCCCACAATGAATCACAATACACATTTTCTTACATGGTCATAGACCTGGGATGGGTTTACTGGTTTTGTACTATATAACAACATGAAAAGAGCGTTGCTGAATGAGGCCAATGAACCATATAGTCCAATACCTGTACTTTTCATCCATCCAGCTCCTCACATCTTAAATTTCTTTCTGTAAATTCAGATATGCAAGGTTGGTAGGATTGGTTGAAGTTTCCGTTTAAGTATGGATTTATGCACCTTACGTGGGAGAGCTTTTATTTGCAGATTTGTATCCTGTAAGAGAAGACACAGCAGGACTTGTGTGGTTTGCTAGGAGCGGTTTAAGCAACCTCATCATCACACATACTAAAATGGCCTTGGACAACTAAGCATGATTTGACCGATACATTAAAAGACTGTGTCACCCTCTTGCTGCAGTTGCTGTTTCTACAGAAAAAAACTTCCTTGCAGCTAGAATAACAATGCAGCAACCTGCTTGGAACTCCATCGTTTTTATAAACCTTTTAAGGTTTATACCCAGTCTTCCTTTTGCACCGTGCTTTCCAGGTACAGGGACACGGGTGGCGCTGTGGGTTAAACCACAGAGCCTAGGACTTGCCGATCAGAAAATCTGTGGTTTGAATCCCCGTGACGGGGTGAGCTCCCGTTGCTCGGTCCCTGCTCCTGCCAACCTAGCAGTTCGAAAGCACGTCAAAGTGCAAGTAGATAAATAGGTACCACTCCGGCGGGAAGGTAAACGGCATTTCTGTGCGCTGCTCTGGTTCGCCAGAAGCAGCTTAGTCATGCTGGTAAACGGCGTTTCCGTGCGCTGCTCTGGTTCGCCAGAAGTGGCTTAGTCATGCTGCTAAACGGCATTTCTGTGCACTGCTCTGGTTCGCCAGAAGCGGCTTAGTCATGCTGGCCACATGACCCAGAAGCTGTACGCCGGCTCCCTCGGCCAATAAAGCCAGATGAGCTCCACAACCCCAGAGTTGTCCGCGACTGGACCTAATGGTCAGGGGCCCCTTTACCTTTACCTTTTCCAGGTACAGGAATTGTCATTTGCTCAAATTCGGCAATAAAACGTGGATTTTCTGCACTGGAGAAAGGGGGAGGGGATACTCAGACACGGAGCTTTAAAGTCTAGTTCTGTGCGTGGAAATGCAGCACAAACAGCAATCTGGATGAACCCATCATCTTTCCTCAAGTACAGCAATGCCAAGCAAAAGCAGTGCAGATTAAACAAGATGTGAGTCTCACTAAAATACCTTAACCGGCCAAGACCACAGCAAAGAGATGTGTGTTCAGAATATGACAGAGGCCAAATGCCATTTGACACTGGTAAAGTTAGCAAAAATGTATAGGTCAAACCATTGCAAGAGGTGTTGAACTTTTGGGAGGTTGGATAGTTACAATGGCATGGTCTCAGTGGCATGGTGCACATTTTTATTCTTATTTATTTATTATTATTACTTTGTCAAAATAAAAAAGGGCATTAGAATCTGAAGGGGGGAGGACTAGCACGGGCTGTGTTGTTGGCATTCGTCTGTCTCGAGAGACAATGGAGTCTGCTTCCAGGGGTGAAGTCAAAACGCCATGTTAGCCACCCCAGAGTGACCACCCCGGGGCACAAGCCTGGGCAGTGGGCATGGAAGTCTTGGGTTGCCCAGTTGACAAGACCCCCTTCTTAGGCTCAATGATGTGGTCTAAAGGAAGCAAAGCGATACATTTGGAACGAGCTTGGCTGCAGGAGTTGCCGGAAGGAGGCGTACAAGGCGCATTAGGGATTCCATTCCGGCTTTGTATAGGGTTTACTCCTTAGCCATGTCAGCTTCGCCTTTGAGCTGGTGCCAACTGTTAGGTACTGAAGTTCTCACCTGAGCCAGCAGGGGGATACTGTAGATAGTTATGCAAATGAAGGATCAAAAGTGACGTTCAGTGATTGGATGGATACTGTAGATAGTTATGCAAATGAAGGATCAAAAGTGATGTTCAGTGATTGGATAGTTTTAGAAAGTTGCTACAGTAACGTTGTACTGGAGCTCTATATAAGCAGGCTGACTGAGCCCTTCAGTTCAGTTCTGTTGTAGCCTCTGAATAAAGAAGAGCTGTTTGAAGAATCGCTGTGTCGTCTGATATGTTCACCCACAACTTAACACCAACGACTGGGCTCAACCTCTTCAGCCCTGACTGGGCCAGGCGAGCTGGGAAAGCACTTCCAGAGACCTTCCACTGCAGGGAAGCAGGTCCAGAGAAGCGGGCACGGAGCAATGGATCCAAACTACAAGAAAGAAGATTCCACCTAAACATTAGGAAGAACTTCCTGACAGTAAGAGCTGTTCGACAGTGGAATTTGCTGCCAAGGAGTGTGGTGGAGTCTCCTTCTTTGGAGGTCTTTAAGCAGAGGCTTGACAACCATATGTCAGGAGTGCTCTGATGGTGTTTCCTGCTTGGCAGGGGGTTGGACTCGATGGCCCTTGTGGTCTCTTCCAATCTATGATTCTATGATTCTATGATTCTATGATTCTATGATTCTATGATTCTATGATTCTATGATTCTATGATTCTAAGTGCAATGGACTCACAACTTTGAGCTGTGAGCACCAAACTCAGCGCCAAAGTCAGTAGAGCACAGCAGAGTATGAACTACACGTATGACAGCTCTGAAGCATAACTTCTTTTACAGCTACTGCAAACTAAAATAAACTAGAATCTAAAGATTACTGGAGACTACTGGACTGCATGAGTGTTACAGTTGCTTAAGCAGTCATCTTATCTCTACACAGATAACACTCAGACTATAACAGAGTCAGGCTGGAGCGGAAGAAGCGATGAGCAGATTCCCCCCTCCTTTCTGAAAACATTGTCAGGAGATTCTTGCAATGGGAGGGGTGAAATATCCACAAGCCACTCATATACAAAAATGATTTCTAGTCAAATATGGCCTCGG
Source organism: Podarcis vaucheri (assembly GCF_965113315.1). Classification (NCBI taxonomy): domain Eukaryota; kingdom Metazoa; phylum Chordata; class Lepidosauria; order Squamata; family Lacertidae; genus Podarcis; species Podarcis vaucheri. The sequence goes on from NC_138764.1 coordinate 98,191,748, forward strand.
TCCAGTATATCTGAAGGAGTGTCTCCACCCTCATCGTTCTACCCGGACACTGTGGTCCAGCACCGAGGGCCTTCTGGCGGTTCCCTCCCTGCGAGAAGCCAAGTTACAGGGAACCAGGCAGAGGACCTTCTCAGTGGTGGCGCCCACCCTGTGGAACGCCCTCCCACCAGATGTCAAAGAGAACAACTACCAGACCTTTAGAAGATATCTGAATGCAGCCCTGTTTAGGGAAGCTTTTAATGTTTGATGCATTACTGTATTTTAATATTTTGTTGGAAGCCGCCCAGAGTGGCTGGGGAAGTCCAGACAGATGGGCGGGGTATAAATTATTATTATTATTATTATTATTATTATTATTATTATTATTATTATTATATGAGAACATGCAGTAATAAGGAAGGGCAATGGAAAGGATGCCTGTCTGATATGTAGCAGGAGGCAGTTCGGAAGGTTAGGTGTCACAACACTGGAGGCCCAATTCCTGTATCACACAGAAAAGGTCTCCTGGTGAGATGGTACCTACAAAAGGCTCTTTCCTGCAGGGGGCCGGGATCAATGATCTTGTGGTTAGAAATCAGTCTGTGACATGTGTATCAAACACCAATTCAAAGTTACAGATAGGTAGCCGTGTTGGTCTGCCATCTCGGGACTATTTAATTGCTCATCGTCTAACATTGTGTATGCCATCAAATGCCAACAGTGTCCTTCAGCTCTCTATATTGGACAAACAGGCCAAACCTTACGCAAAAGAATAAACGGACATAAATCTGACATCAAGAACCACAAAACAGAGAAACCAGTAGGAGAACACTTCAATCTCCCAGGACATTCTATACAAGATCTCAAAGTAGCTGTTTTACTACAAAGGAATTTCAGAAATAGAATGGAAAGAGAAGCTGCTGAATTGCAACTCATTACCAAACTTAAAACCATGGAGAGACCTGGTCTGAACAAAGACATTGGATTCTTATCTCATTATACATGACTAAGCCATTTCTCACCTTCTCACCCCTTGCCTTTTCCTGTAAGACCTATTACAGTCGTTAAGAGTCGTCAACAGGCTCATCTCAGCTATCTGCCAATCTCCCATTCCCACCACCCTTCTGAGTAACACCCCTCACCACGTTCTCACTATATAGAAGGATCTGGCAACTTCTGTTTCAGTGTACCTGAAGAAGTGTGCATGCACATGAAAGCTCATACCAAGAACTAACTTAGTTGGTCTTTAAGGTGCTACTGGAAGGAATTCAAAGTGCCACTCTGAGACAGAAGGAGCAGTACAACAGCAACATAATCCTGGACCCAGAAGTCACCATGTGAGGCCCTTCTTTGTGTGCCTCTTCCAAGAGAGGTCCGGAGGGTGGCAACACGAGAACGGGGCCTTCTCTGCAGTGGCTCCACATTTGTGGAATGCTCTCCCCAGGGAGGCTTGCCTGGTGCCTTCATTGCATATCTTTAGGCACCAGGCGAAAACATTTCTCTTTACCCAGACCTTTGGCTGATTAAACATTTTATGGCCTAATAATAATAATAAAAATAATAATAAATGTGGGGGTTTTTTGTAGGTGGGCTTGTTTTTGTTCTTCTTCTTGCTTTTATTATATATTTTGTTTTCTCTTTTTATATTTTTATGTTGTGAGCCACAGCATGCAAAACTTTATATATAAAAAAATAATAATAACCCATGGCACTGCCCAGATATGGTTACAAATGACAAAGTAATGTTTGCAGTCAGGGCCATGAAAGTTAGTCAACGTTTGACTTAAATAGTTTGAGTTGCTGCACAACTCAACATGCCGTGAAGCCAAATGTTTTCAACTCCCAAGTGTAGCTTTCCAGTTTAAGTCCATCAGTCCACCCTGCCTTTAATTTCAGGCAGTTCAACTCCCCGCTCCCAGTTTTTGATGCGAAACACATACTTGTATCACACAAAGAGCCTGATTTTGAAATGCTGCCTTAATTAGATTGGTTTCATCCTGAATATTCTCTTCTTCTCTGAATCCGCCCTTGTACTCTACTAATTTCTCACTGCGTAACTTGCTTGATGGAATGGGTGGAGACCTTACGTTCACATGAATTGAATGGCACAGTGACCTGGTGCACAAATTATGCAAAATTGGAAGAATTCATGGGCCACTGTAAGACACGACAGACTGGGTTATTATACCATTACGGCTGACAGTCTTCCAGTCACAACCAACCCATTAATACATCGTTTTTAAGCCATTGAGTTCCAAGAAGATGATAGGCGCTTCCTTTTCACTGCAAATATTCTTGGTCATGCCGTGTTGGGTATGTGTTTGGTTATCACGTGTGACACTGACACACTGTGACATTAAGGCAGAGGTTTTCGACCCTTTTGAGCCCATAATAATATTATAATAATAATAATTTATTATTTATACCCCAGCAACTCTGGGTGGCTTCCAACACAATATTAAAATACAGTAATAGGTAAAGGTAAAGGGACCCCTGACCATTAGGTCCAGTTGTGACCGACTCTGGGGTTGCGGCGCTCATCTCGCTTTATTGGCCAAGGGAGCCGGCGTACAGCTTCTGGATCATGTGGCCAGCATGACTAAGCCGCTTCTGGCAAACCAGAGCAGCGCACAGAACCACCGTTTACCTTCCCGCCAGAGTGGTACCTATTTATCTGCTTGCACTTTGACGTGCTCTCGAACTGCTAGGTTGGCAGGAGCAGGGAACGAGCAACGGGAGCTCACCCCGTAATCAATCATTAAAAGCTTCCCTAAACAGGGCTGCTTTCGAATGTATTCTAAAAGTCTGGTAGTTGTTGTTCTCTTTGACATCTGGTGGGAGAGCGTTCCACAGGGCGGGTTCCACTACCAAGAAGGCCCTCTGTCTGGTTCGCTATAACCTGGCTTCTCGCAGTGAGGGAACCACCAGAAGGCCCTCGGTGCTGGACCTCAGTGTCCAGGTAGAGTGATGGGGTATATACTGATATACTGGACCGAGGCCGTTAACCAACTACAATCCCTTAACCAACTACAAACTTTCTGCGGCACCCCTGTGGGGCTCAGGAGCCCAGCTATGTCACCCCTTGCCTGCAGAGCTGGCAGCCACTCATCCTTTTTTGAACATGCTCCCTTGTGGAGTGTTCCCTCAGCCTCCTCTCCCCTCTCCTTGGTAGTCCTCCAGGCAGCAGCAGCTGTCGCCCCTGGTCTGTGAACTGCACCCCTGCCCTAGAGAGAGGTGCTTCCTCACACTGCCACACAGGGGCCTAGGAAGAGGATGCCCTCAGCCTTAGTGGCCCAACAGAGACTAGCCAAAGGTGAACGTGAGGCCAGCACCTTACCTTGGAAGACAACAGTGGCAGCGATGGGTACTACCAGGACTGCATGGTGGAAAGGCTCCCCTTCCACACCAGGCACTCAGCTGCCAGGAAGGCCTTGCACATAGCAAGCACAAAAAAGGCCAGTGCAGCGCCTTCCTTCCTGCCTGACCAGCCTCTCACTTGCCCATCCTTTCACAACAGCAAGGGCTGGTGGACTGGCTGGCTGGGCTCCCACACCCACTTGCTTCCTTCTTCTAAGGCTGCCTCAGCTCCTGGCAACCAGCACGCCCTGGCTAGCCCCAGAGGCACCATTCGCCTGTGGAGCTTGTAGTGATTTGTGGAGTCCTCCTGGGTCAAACTAAAAGGGACACAGGTGGCTCTGTGGGTTAAGCCACAGAGCCTAGGATTTGCCGATCAGAAGGTTGGCAGTTCGAATCCCCGTGACAGGGTGAGCTCCCATTGCTCGGTCCCTGCTCCTGCCAACCTAGCAGTTCGAAAGCACGTCAAGTGCAGGTTGATAAATAGGTACTACTCCAGCGGGAAGGTAAACGGCGTTTTCGTGCGCTGCTCTGGTTTGTCATGCTGGCCACATGACCCGGAAGCTGTCCTTCGGCCAATAAAGCGAGATGAGCGCCGCAACCCCAGAGTCAATCACGACTGGACCTAATGGTCAGGGGTCCCTTTACCTTTACCTAATTGACATCTACTTCTGCTTCATTGACTATGCAAAAGCCTTTGACTGTGTCGACCACAGCAAACTATGGCAAATTCTTAAAGAAATGGGAGTGCCTGATCACTTCATCTGTCTCCTGAGAAATCCCTATGTGGGACAAGAAGCTACAGTTAGAACTGGATATGGAACAACTGATTGGTTCAAAACTGGGAAAGGAGTACGGCAAGGCTGTATATTGTCTCCCTGCTTATTTAACTTATATGCAGAATTCATCATGCGTAAGGCTGGGCTGCATGAATCCCAACCCGGAATTAAGATCGCCGGAAGAAATATCAACAACCTCAGATATGTAGATGACACAACCTTAATGGCAGAAAGTGAGGAGGAATTAAAGAGTAGTAATGGGGGACTTCAATTACCCGGATATTTGTTGGACGTCAAACTCAGCCAAGAGCATAAGGTCAAACAGATTCCTCACTGGCCTTGCAGACAACTTCATTGTCCAGAAAGTGGGAGAAGCAACAAGAGGAACAGCCATTTTAGATCTGGTCCTAACCAATGTTGATGACCTGGTTAGTGGGGTTGAAGTGGAAGGATCATTAGGCGCGAGTGATCATGCTCTTCTGAAGTTTACTATACAGCGGAAAGGAGCAGCCAAGCATACTAGGACTCAATTTCTTGACTTTAAGAAAGCCGACTTCATAAAACTTAGGGAAGTGCTGGGTGAGATCCCATGGACAGTAATACTAAAAGGAAAGGGAGTTCATGATGGCTGGGAGTTTGTTAAGAGGGAGATACTAAAAGCACAACGTCAGGCAATACCAATGAGACGGAAACATGGAAGGTGCCTAAAGAAGCCAGGGTGGCTATCTAAAGAACTTTTAACTGAATTAAGATTAAAAAAGGATGTGTACAAAAAATGGAAAAGGGGGGAAACCACCAAAGAGGAATTCAAACAAATAGCCAGCACGTGTAGACACAAAGTCAGAAAAGCTAAAGCACAGAATGAACTCAGGCTTGCTAGAGAGGTTAAAAGCAACAAAAAAGGCTTTTATGGGTATGTTCGTAGCAAAAGGAAGAACAAAGAAACAGTGGGGTCACTCAGAGGAGAAGATGGTGAAATGCAAACAGGGGACACAGAAAGGGCTGAACTCCTCAATGCCTTCTTTGCCTCAGTCTTCTCCGATAAAGAAAACAATGCCCGACCTGAAGAATTTGGAGCAAATGATTCAGCAAAGGAAACACAGCCCAGAATAACTAAGGAGATAGTGCAAGAATATTTGGCTAGTTTAGATGTATTCAAGTCTCCAGGGCCAGATGAACTGCATACAAGAGTATTAAAAGAACTGGCAGATGTGATCTCAGAACCACTGGCAGTCATCTTTGAGAATTCCTGGAGAACAGGCGAAGTCCCGGCAGACTGGAGGAGGGCAAATGTTGTCCCTATTTTCAAAAAGGGGAAAAGAGAGGACCCAAATAATTACCGCCCAGTCAGTCTGACATCAATAGCAGGGAAGATTCTGGAGCAGATCATTAAGCAAACAGTCTGTGAGCATCTAGAAAGGAATGCTGTGATCACCAGTAGTCAGCATGGATTTCTGAAAAATGAGTCATGTTTTTGATCTCGTTTTTTGACAGAATTACAAGCCTGGTAGATGAAGGGAACGCAGTGGATGTAGCCTACCTTGATTTCAGCAAGGCATTTGACAAGGTGCCCCATGATATTCTTATAAAGAAGCTGGTAAAATGCAGTCTTGACTATGCTACCACTCAGTGGATTTGTAACTGGCTGACTGACCGAACCCAAAGGGTGCTCATCAATGGTTCCTCTTCATCCTGGAGAAGAGTGACTTGTGGGGTGCCACAGGGTTCTGACTTGGGCCCGGTCTTATTCAACATCTTTATCAACGACTTGGATGATGGACTCAAGGGCATCCTGATCAAATTTACAGATGACACCAAACTGGGAGGGGTGGCTAACACCCCAGAGGACAGGATCACACTTCAAAACGACCTTGACAGATTAGAAAACTGGGCAAAAACAAACAAGATGAATTTTAACAGGGAGAAATGTAAAGTATTGCACTTGGGCAAAAAAAAAATGAGAGGTACAAATACAAGATGGGGGACACCTGGCTTGAGAGCAGTACATGTGAAAAGGATCTAGGAGTCTTGGTTGACCACAAACTTGACATGAGCCAACAGTGTGACGCGGCAGCTAAAAAAGCCAATGCAATTCTGGGCTGCATCAATAGGAGTATAGCATCTAGATCAAGGGAAGTAATAGTGCCACTGTATTCTGCTCTGGTCAGACCACACCTGGAGTACTGTGTCCAGTTCTGGGCACCACAATTCAAGAAGGACACTGACAAACTGGAACGTGTCCAGAGGAGGGCAACCAAAATGGTCAAAGGCCTGGAAACGATGCCTTATGAGGAACGGCTAAGGGAGCTGGGCATGTTTAGCCTGGAGAAGAGGAGGTTAAGGGGTGATATGATAGCCATGTTCAAATATATAAAAGGATGTCACATAGAGGAGGGAGAAAGGTTGTTTTCTGCTGCTCCAGAGAAGCGGACACGGAGCAATGGATCCAAACTACAAGAAAGAAGATTCCACCTAAACATTAGGAAGAACTTCCTGACAGTAAGAGCTGTTCGACAGTGGAATTTGCTGCCAAGGAGTGTGGTGGAGTCTCCTACTTTGGAGGTCTTTAAGCAGAGGCTTGACAACCATATGTCAGGAGTGCTCTGATGGTGTTTCCTGCTTGGCAGGGGGTTGGACTCGATGGCCCTTGTGGTCTCTTCCAACTCTATGATTCTATGATTCTAACCTTTTAATGAGGGTGAAAGAGGAGAGCGCAAAATATGGTCTGAAGCTCAACATGAGAAAAACGAAGATCATGGCCACTGGGCACATCACCTCCTGGCAAATAGAAGGGGAAGAAATGGAGGCAGTGAGAGATTTTACTTTCTTGGGCTCCATGATCACTGCAGATGGTGAAAGCAGTCACAAAATTAAAAGATGACTGCTCCTTGGGAGAAAGGTGATGGCAAACCTAGACAGCATCTTAAAAAGCAGAGACATCACCTTGCCAACAAAGGTCCGTATAGTTAAAGCCATGGTTTTCCCAGTAGTGATGTATGGAAGTGAGAGCTGGACCATAAAGAAGGCTGATCACCGAAGAATTGATGCTTTTGAATTATGGTGCTGGAGGAGACTCTTGAGAGTCCCATGGACTGCAAGAAGATCAAACCTATCCATTCTGAAAGAAATCAGCCCCGAGTACTCACTGGAAGGACAGATCCTGAAGCCAAGGCTCCAATACTTTGGTCACCTCATGAGAAGAGAAGACTCCCTGGAAAAGACCCTGATGTTGGGAAAGATGGAGGGCACAAGGAGAAGGGGACGACAGAGGACGAGATGGTTGGACAGTGTTCTCGAAGCTACAAACATGAGTCTGACCAAACTGCAGGAAGCAGTGGAAGACAGAAGTGCCTGGCGTGCTCTGGTCCAGGGGGTCAGGAAGAGTCAGAAACGACTAAACAACAACAATTGACACAGGACTATACCTACGTGACCCAGAAGTCGCCGAAAAAGATTGTGGGACAGGGGTGGAATACGTGTGATGACCTGATTTGGGGTGTGATTATAGTATCACAACTCCCATCATCTCTGACCGCTAGTTAGCTAAGGATGATGGGAATTGTAGTTCAACAACATCTGGGGACCCAAAGTTGAGAAAGCCTGCTCTAACCACCACACCTCTCAAGAGGATGTAATTTAGTCTCAAGGCGACACACTTTTCCTACAGTGTTTCAGAACGAGTGACTCTTGCAAATGTTATGGTGTTCTCAAATCAGAGACTACATATGAATTAAGCAGAATCTCAAGATAGTGTGTAAACACAGCTCATGCTCCTCACCCCCGAAAACTGTGTTATTTACAGGATTTCAAATACTCCAAATACTCCTGGTATTGATTGTATGCTAGGCACACTGTGTCCTAGGAAGTGACATTTGAGAAAATATATTATCTTCTGAAGGTTACAATTGCCTTCAGCTGCAACCCCAGAGTCGGCCATAACTGGACCTAATGGTCAGGGGTCTCTTTACCTTTACCTGGGTCGAACTATTGGTCAAACCAGGCATTGTCTACAGCGACTATCAAGGGGCTGCCAAGGAATGACTTTGAGTTGGGGGGAGGAGAAGAGTCATAGTGGGAACAGTCAGAAGGAGACAGAGAGGAAGTGACAGAAGGGGAAGAGGGAGAAAGCCAGGAGGCGGGAAGGCTATCCGATACTGAAGCAGAGGCCCAGCACCGCACAGGGAGCTCAGGAACAGACAGAGAACCTTTGCCTGTGCCTTCAGCACAGGAAAGGAGAAGGTTAAAGCGCAGGGATCAGAGACATCCCATGAAGCTCCCCCGCCTTTTCTGTTGGAGGAGAAGCAGGAGAAGACCACTCCCCAAATCTGAACTGGACGATTCGGATGCATGATTGCACTGTGCTGCTTGTACATATGTAAAATAAAGAACTGTAAATAACTCTCTGAGTGAGCAGAGGGTGCTTATTGCGAAGAGCATACACAAACCATCACAGCGACTTGCAGTAGTTGCAGGCGTGGGTCTTCCCCAGACCTACTGGAGATGCCAGAGGCATTTGTGGCATTTCCCTCACAGCAGCGGCAGCCAACTGAGTGCCCTTACTCCGAGCTTTCGGCTTAAGGGACGTGAAGTCCAGCACCTAGGAGTGGTTGGGGCAGAGAGATGGCTGCAAAGAAAATTCTTGGCTGCAGCAACAAAAGTGTAGTGTCCAGATCAAGAGAGGTAATAGCACTGCTCTATTCCTCCTTGGTCAGCCCACACCTGGAGTCCTGTGTCCAGCCCTGGGCGCTACAGTTTAAGAAGGATGTTGATGAGCTGGAATGTGTGCAGAGAAGGGCAGCCAATATAATCAAGGGTCTGGAAACCAAGCCTGATAAGGAATGGTTGAAGGAGTTGGGCATGTTTAGCCTGGAGATGACTGAGAGGTGATATGATAAAAGGTAAAGGGACCCCTGACCATTAAGTCCAGTCGCGGATGACTCTGGGGTTGCAGCGCACATCTCACTTTATTGGCCGAGGGAGCTGGCGTACAGCTTCCGGGTCATGTGGCCAGCATGACTAAGCCACTTCTGGCGAACCAGAGCAGCGCACGGAAACGCCGTTTACCTTCCCACCGGAGCGGTACCTATTTATCTACTTGCACTTTGGCCAGGCTTTCGAACTGCTAGGTTGGCAGGAGCAGGGACCGAGCAATGGGAGCTCATCCCATCGCAGGGATTCGAACCGCCAACCTTCTGATCGGTAAACCCTAGGCTCTGTGGTTTTAGACCACAGTGCCACCCTTGTGAAAAAGCATACCTAGGCTCTGTGTAGGGCTATCACCAGGAAGATGGCGTAAGCTTGCTTACTTCTGCTCCCAAGGGCACCAGGTGTATTCCTGCTGACTCCCCCGCCTCCTGCTCCAGGTAAGTGGCAGTGATGCTGGTTCCAGAGCTACCCCTCCCTACCAGCAACATATAGAGAGCCCCGCTTTAGCTGCCTCTGTGCCCTACAGGTCTATAGCTCCTGGGCAATGTCATATCTTAGGTTAGCAGTTATGCAGGAGTCCTCTGGGATTCTGATCTGTCAGAGATGCTGCTGTTGTTAAGGGAACACGGTGTTTTGTTTTCCTTTTGGCTCGCCTGCTGCTTCCATCTATTGTTAAGGGAGATGGAAGCTCAGAGCACCTGCATTCCTAAAACAAAGCTGCCACGTGGATCACAAGGAGGAAATTGCAGGAGCTTATCATATATTGGCCATTTATCAAAATTGACTCCAGCAGAGCATTTTGACACTTCCCAGGGACTGGGTTTCTGAAGGCAATTGTAACCTTCAGAAGATAATATATTTTCTCAAATTTCGCTTCCTATGACACAGTGTGCCTAGCATACAATCAATACCAGGAGTATTTGGAGGCAATGAAATCCTGTAAATAACAGAGTTTGCAGGGGTGAGGAGCACAGGTTGTGTTTACACATACTCCACTATCTTGAGATTTTGGCTTAATTCATATGTAGTCTCTGATTTGAGAACACAATAACATTTGCAAGATTTTGATGGAGTCACTCGTTCTCAAACACTGTAGGAAAAGTGTGTCGCCTTGAGACCAAATTACATCCTCTTCAGAGGTGTGGTGGTTAGAGCAGGTTTTCTCAACCTTGGGTCCCCAGATGTTGTTGGACTACAACTCCCATCATCCTTAGCTAACTGGTGGTCAGGGATGATGGGAGTTGTGATACTATAATCAACCCACCAATTTGTGTGGGGGTTGCAAATCAGGTCATCACACATGTTCCACCCCCAGCCCCACTCCCTTTTCCGGCCACTTCTGGGTCACGTAGGTATAGTCCCGTGTCAATTGGACGCACATAAATCAGTCATTGCCTGTAATTTGATTTTCTCCAAAGATTTCTGGGAGCTCTAGTTGGCCAAGGGTGCTGAGAGCCGTTAGGAGACCCTAATCCCCCCCCCAAAAAAAAACCCCCACACTCAGGGAATTTTAGCTTTGGGAGAGAAATAGGATGGACAGGGGTGTCTCCCAACAACACTCTTAACAAACCACAGCTCTCAGGATTTGGGCCGCATCCTGTCAGCATTTAAAACTGGGTGCCTGACATATACATAAAGTCTCAAACTCATTAGCATCCTCCCTTGTTAGGAGTCTGCCTTATTGAATTCAAACTTTCCAGTCAATATAACTCTGCAATATAACTGCTTCTATTGTATCTTCTGATTTATTTCTATTCATTTGCCTTCAGAAACACGTAAGAGCAAGTTCTGAATCCCAGATTCCCATTGAATTCAGGCAGTTTTCTCTTTCGGTACAAAACAAACCTTCCCTCAAGAGTTTCTCTTTCGCTTTTGGGAAATGTTGCTCTGGTGGGATGCAGTGACGGTTTTTTGGGTTGCGTGCCAGGAACCTGAGTTACTCACACGGCGATAATTATTTACAGCTCAAAAGGTTTGGGGTTATGAATGGCTCCCCCCCCCATCTCCCCCACTTTCATTTTCCTTCCCTCCGATCCATTAATTCAGCCAATACGCTTTTCATGATGTGAAATAGAATTTGCTTCTGTGTGATAATGGGGAAGTTTAAAATGATAAGAGAAAATATTTTCGCTGTTGGGAAATTTTGCAACTGATTATAATTAGCTTCATAGGAATAAAGGCTCCCCTGGATGGAGGATACAAAGAGTTGTGTGAGTGTTTGTAGAAACTAGACCACTTTACAAACATAAAATTTACACCTGTTGCCTGACCACCTTTGTCTCTGTCTCTGCCCACCAGTCTAATAAAGGATCTCCCCCAGGGGTATATAGGATCATTGTACATATGTATAGGATCATTGCTTTTATGTATATTTCCTTGTGTCCCCGGTGTCTTCCTTGGGAACCGATGAAGAATTCGGACAAAATAAATTTTAAAAAAAATTGTTTCTATCAAAATATTTCCATGGACAACAAAGGTACACGTAACGTCTCTTTTTTTCAGTTCACAGAGACTTACCTACAGGTCAGTTACAATTAGTGTGAGACAATGCTATCATTTTCCCAGTAGTGATGTATGGAAGTGAGAGCTGGACCATAAAGAAGGCTGATCACCGAAGAATTGATGCTTTTGAATTCTGGTGCTGGAGGAGACTCTTGAGAGTCCCATGGACTGCAAGAAGATCAAACCTATCCATTCTGAAGGAAATCAGCTCTGAGTGCTCACTGGAAGGACAGATCCTGAAGCTGAGGCTCCAATACTTTGGCCACCTCATGAGAAGAGAAGACTCCCTGGAAAAGACCCTGATGTTGGGAAAGATGGAGGGCACAAGGAGAAGGGAATGACAGAGGACGAGATGGTTGGACAGTGTTTTCGAAGCTACTAAAATGAGTTTGACCAAATGCGGGAGGAAGTGGAAGACAGGAGTGCCTGGTGTGCTCTGGTCCATGGGGTCACGAAGAGTCGGACACGGCTAAACGACTAAACAACAACAACAAAGATGGGGGTGTTATGGAAATGACATGGGAGGCGAACATCTTTAAAGTTGTTACAATGTCACAAATATTATGATTATGCCTGAATATATTAGTCAGACACGTCTAAACGACTAAACAACAACAATCAATGATGATGCTCTAAGTGTATTCTGGGGAAAAGAGGGAACAAGACAACAACATAACACACACACACACACACACACACACACACACACACACACACACTGGAAGCATACAAATCGATATGACTAAATTGACCCAACAACTCCCTCCCCTTCATACACATAAGAAAACTTTTTTCTTCTTACTGTTTTGTGACTGAGAGCCAGGGCTGCAGGTGGGAAAGGAGGCGTGGGAACCCTCCTTTTCCCTCTTCTCACCGCTGCCACCAAGTGGATGTTTTCTTTTTCTCTGGCCACCTGCACTAAACAACCATCTAATCTTTCAGATTTTAGCTGGCACAACACAACCCCTATACTGGATAGCATAATATGGCACTTGGGGATTATAAGGCCTCACAGTTTTTTTAAAAAAAAAGAAAACTATGCTGTTCTTTAAAAGTTTTAGTAAGGGAAGAATTTCAGCAGCTTTTGATAAAATGATTTTAAAAATGGGGGGCAGACTAATTTCACAGTTTGAGAAGTTATTCATTATAAAATTAAACAGAGAATACATCCAGCTGTAGCTATTCTAAACCATTCCCCTTATCAAGCTAATATTTATCAATTTGCATCCTTCAGTTCAGCTTCTGGGTCCCTTGGCAGCTTTCTCCTTGCTACTTTCTGCTTTCTGGTGATGAACCTCTATTTTTTTTTTGGCCTTTCTTTTCCAGCTGCTAACTACGTTATATTCCAACTTGACTCACATTTTACTTATAGTTTTCATTATTCGTTAAACTTACTAGTCACTTATTGCCTGAAAAGTCCCCAAGCAAGTTGCAGCTAACATGAACATCAACAGATAAAGGAACATAAATACATTATGCAATGGAGGGAGAAAAATTCATATAAAACATGAGCTTTTTCGTACAGCATACAAAAAAAACCCCAGCTACCTCATAACAATATTTCCACTTCCCTTCCCAACCTTTTGTCCAACCAGAATAGAGTCCCGATTAAATTTCTACTTCTCCTTAATTACCACATTATTAAGCTGAACATTTTACCTTTCTGTGAATACCCTTCTCAGCACAGAAGAGCCTCACTATTGATGATGATGATGATGATGATGATGATGATGATGATGATGATGATGTCTATCTGACTGGGTTACCCCAGCCACTCTGGGCAGCTTCCAACAAATTGAAACACAATATGACATCAAACATTAAAAACTTCCCTATACAGGACTGCCTTCAGATGTCTTCTAAATGTTAGGCATTACACAACCCAACACTTCCACAAAATGGCTGGCAGTGCTTTCACAGTAGGAACATTTTTGTTGGTCTTAATAAAGGCGTTGTCCAACTGTGGATTTCAGACTTTTTCCCCTTCTGGATCAACATGACTACCTTTTATTTTTCGAAGTACTGTGCAATTGCTCATTTCATTTTCGAATTCTGAGAAATGACAATTTGAACACTGTTGGGAGTAATTATGCTAAATAATTGAAAGGGGAATAAGGGCATGACAGGCATATATTGCTTCTTTTTCTTTGACAGGCATCCATGATAGCGATGTGAGCTTTTTACTTCAGATGAGGATCTCATTTATCTTATTTCAGTTCTGAAACGATGCTCATCACCTGGGTCACTGTGTAAGGATTTCACTGAGAGCATTTACCCAGAGATTGCCTTGAAATGTGCACATGGCTGATGCCTTCAATTCAAAGAGCACACCATTTTTTTGATGCTGCTTTGAGCTCAAGAAAGGGGGAGATTGCGGGGAGGATGGACAAGAGTTCCCCTCAAACAATAGCACTTTGATAAGTGATGCTTGACCTTACATATGTTAATTGTACACTTTCAATAGCAGAGGGAAAGAACAGTAAAGAAAAAAAGTGGATAATGTTAAGCATTCAATCAGTACTTGATATGCAGACAGAGAATCTTTTTGGCGGAACTTCTGGAAAGTTTTGAGACGAGGGTGTTGTGACATCCTTGCAGTTGCAGCTGTATTTACTTGGCAAGGCAGGAACTGAGCAGGAAGAGGAAACGGGTCTTTCATACATTGGGAACAAAAGAACAGTGTAAGGGCCTATTGGATTTGACCAGTGGTCCATCTAGTCCAGTGGTTCTCAACCTGTGGGTCCCCAGATGTTGTTGGACTACAACTCCCATCATCCCTGAGCTCTGGCCTTGCTAGCTAGGGGGGATGGGAGTTGTATTCCAACAACATCTGGGTACCCACAGGTTGAGAAAGGCTGATCTAGTCATAGAATCATAGGATCATAGGATTGCAAAGTTGGAAGGGAACCCAAGGATCGTCCAACCGCCCTGAATTGCAGGAATCTCAGCTAAAGCGTCCATGACAGGTGCCCATCCAGCCCCTGCTTAAAAACCTCCAGAGAAGGAGAGTCCACAATCTCCCAAGGGAGACCATTCCACTGTCAAACAGCTCAACAGTCCATTAACAAAAGTTGAAGATAATAGAACCATAACAGGGTTTGAGTTGGGTGCAGGGCTCAAGCATGGGGTGGCCGAGGGTCAACTTTACTTCCTGTGGGAAGCCTGCAAGCAGGACAAGAGTTGCTCCTCTCCTGTGGTTTCCAGCAACTGGTATTCAGACACATTGTTGACTCCAACAGTGGAGGTAAATCATAGCTGTCATGGCTTGTAGGCATTGGTGGCCTAGGGCTCGGGCTGGGACTCGGAACCAGAGTCTCAGTCTGCACCGGATCCTTTGCCTCAGGCATCATCTGAATCAAGTCTGGGGCCTGATCCTGAAGAGTCCCAGTCTGCACAGGTTCCCCTGCAACAAACACCAGCTGGGCTGAGTCAGGGGCCGGAGCCTGCCCTGGCTCCAGATGCGGGGATTACCTCGTTGCCTTCAGCTGGGCCATCACTTACAGCTGCTCCACACTGTGGCAAGAAAAACTGATGGACTATGCAGAATTGGCAAAATTGACACACAAACTACGTGACAAGGATAACTGTGACTTTAAAGATGAATGGGAACCTTTTACAAAGTATTTGAAGAAACAATAAAATGAACTGGACTCCTCGCCAGGTTTTGAATAAACATTCACAAACTCTTTATTGGTAATACATAGATAGATGAATTGAGGATTTTTACAATTTTATAACACGCAGATAAAATTATGTGTCGAGAAACCAGAGAGAGGAGCTGAGGGAAGTCTCGGGTTTTCTTTTTTCTTTGGAGGGGGGGAATGGGGGTGGAATAATGTGGATGATCTATTTTTGTTAAAATTGTTATGTTGGAATTCCTAATAAAAACATTTATTTATTTTTTTAAAAAGTAGGAGAGCAAAGAGCTAAGAGGCAAGTGGTCCTAACTGACCACCATAAAAGGGGGGGTGTGCTGTTGATCATTGAGGAGAGAAGGAGGGGTAGAAATTACTTGGAGCAACACTATTACTCCAAGAGGCTACATTTCTAAGCCTCTCTCTGTGAATATTGAATAAAATACTTGGTAAGAGCTGTCTATTCCTGGCAGCCTGCCGTGGGGGGATCAAATCCCCCAAAGCCTGACACTGGGACTCTGAGCCTTCTTCCATTGGTGGTTCCCCAGCTGGTTCCTCCCACTCAGCAGTGTAGCTAGCCACTCGGGTGCCTGGTCAGGGGGCGTGTCCTGCAGCTGGGGGCGGGGCAATCCACCCATGGGGGCGGGGCGAGCCTCTCCGACACTTGGAGCCTGTCCGCCGCTTCCCCCTCAGCTGTAGGGCAGCTGAGGGAGAGGCAGTCAGCAGATGCAAGTACCACACTGCCGTTTCAGGCAGCGCGGGAACCTGCAGGTGCCTACGCCACCACGTCAGTCCTAAAAAGTTTCATGAGCCCTTAAAAAAACCAAAAACTCCCCTCAGTGATGACACCTGGGCAGACCGCACCCCCTTCCTCCGCCATTGCTCCCACCATTTCTCTGCAGGCAACCAGTCCAGCTGGATACTGCTAAGCACCTCCTGCCAACCTAGCAGTTCAAAAGCAGACCACTGCAAGTAGATAAATAGGTACCACTGTGGCGGGAAGGTGCACCCTGGCACTTGTCACGGTGTCCCGTTGCGCCAGAAGTGGTTTAGTCCTGCTGGCCACATGACCCAGAAAGCTGTCTGCGGACAAACGCCGGCTCCCTTGGCCTGAAGTGAGATGAATACCACATCCCATAGTCGCCTTTGACTGGACTTAACCATCCAGGGGTCCTTTACCTTTACATTACTACCATAGGAGGTGCTTGAGGGGAGAGCGGGATCAATGTCCACCAAGCTAATGGTCCCTATTATGACCCAAAACAAAGCATTGTATTGCAGGAGTGGGAAACAGGGTCCCCTCTAGATGCTTTAGGACTGCACTACAACTCTCATTAGTCTCAACCAGCATGGTCAGTGGTGAGAGATGATGGGAGTTGTAGTTCAACAGCATTTGGAGGGAATCACATTGCCTACCCCAAAGTTATAGGGTCAAACTTCAGTGACTGAAGCCAACTTCATTTCCCCCCAGTTATATTTTATTTAATTTTCAAAAAATTCACACATACACCTATTTTTTCTTTTGATGACTTCCCGCCCTGTTTTCCATGGTATTTTTTATTTCTCCCCCTTGCTGCATCCTATCTCTAATTCCTTCTTTTGCTCTAAGTTCAGATCCTGCTCATGATACTATAGTATTTCCTTAGATAATCCAAAAATAGTCTTCCATTCTTCCACAAAACAATCATCATCAAGTTCTAATGATCATTAGGTTCTGGAAGGCAACTTACTTCAGCAGTTCACTGTGACTCAGCAAAGGGACCTGCAAGGGAATAAAAAATTCTAGATTAGCATTAGGAAAATAAACCAATGCAAAAAGGGAAATGGGTACATTAAAATCAACATATCTTAGCTCCTGATTTGTTATTTTACAGGTCCAAAAGTTGGGCTGTAACTTACTGAACCACCAGGAGGACCCTTTTAAAGAAGAAAAGCATGTCCAGAATGGAAGAAATAATTCAACTCTACAGGGAGTGTAATATATTGCAATCAGGAAATCCAATCATCCTCAGAGAGCTGCAGCTTTATAAATTTTGATTCGGTCCTAAAGATGGCAAGGAACAAGCTGTCCGGTAATGAAAATCATTAGAGCAGCATTGCTTTGAAGGATCCCACCTTGATCACAGGAAGCAGCAAATGAATGTTCTGAGCTGATTATGGAAAATCAGGACATCAATGCTAATACAGTCTGTTATAAAACACACCAGGGAAGTTGCAAAGAAAGGAGAAGGAATCAAACCTGGTCGCTAAGGTAGTTTTTTTTTATGCTAAGGATCAAAGCACCACGTTTACACAATGCCAGAACTACCAGTAACCAGAAAAGATTTATTTGGCACTATGAAGAAGAGATGCTTAAATCTGAGCCTTGGAAGTCTTTGGAGCAAACATACATTTGACGCTTTCATAGGAGGGGCAATTTGGAGCAGAAAACACGATGCACCCATCTCTTCCACTGCTTATTTCCTCTAATAGCTTTCTTTCTAAATCAGCCCTCCACCTTAAGAACAAGGCTACAATTAAATGCATTTGCTGTAATGCAGCTTTGGCCTCAAGTTGAAACTAAAACTTTTAAGCATCAGTCCGTTTATAACTCAGGTCAAGTTCACATAACTGAAAGTCAGAAGTGCATAACCTGTAAAGTCTTGCAAAACAAAAAAAAAGGGGGGGAGGCCTGTCTTCATCATGTTTGATGAGCATCATTACTGTTAATAGCATAATTAAGAGGTGCTTTTAGCACACAACAGTACCTCATTAAAACCGTCAGAGTGCAGGGAAGTGAGAATGCTGACTGATAGGTTTATCTATCAAGTTCTAATGAGGACATTATGTATCCTTACCTGAAATGAATCTTAAATAAATTGTGCCTTTGGGACAATCCATACCAATGGCTTTTTTCCATTTGGCCTCTCACTTGGGTCTGGAACAAGCAGAACTTAAGGGTCCAAATCAAAGGTAGTCTCAATTAAAAAGAAAGAGGGCATTTCTTTAACACTGGGTTCGTGGAAGAGGAGGGGAACACCATTCACCAAGCCCACTCACTGTCACACCCCCAACCTCTCCACAGGTTCCCCCCCCAACACACATATTGTTCTTGTTGTTGTTGTTGTTTAGTCGTTTAGTCGTGTCTGACTCTTCGTGACCCCATGGACCAGAGCACGCCAGGCACTCCTGTCTTCCACTGCCTCCCGCAGTTTGGTCAAACTCATGCTGGTAGCTTCGAGAACACTGTCCAACCATCTCATCCTCTGTCGTCCCCTTCTCCTTGTGCCCTCCATCTTTCCCAACATCAGGGTCTTTTCCAGGGAGTCTTCTCTTCTCATGAGGTGGCCAAAATACTGGAGCCTCAGCTTCAGGATCTGTCCTTCCAGTGAGCCCTCAGGGCTGATTTCCTTCAGAATGGAGAGGTTTGATCTTCTTGCAGTCCATATAGCAACACCCATTTTCCAGCTTTTTGCTCAGGAGCAAGTTCCCTAAGCCTAATGGAAAAACTACAGTTCCCATCACTCCTAGCACTTGGATTAACTCTATAGCAGCATGCCAAGCCAGGGGAGGAGAGAGACCTCCCTCTCTTCTTCTATTTCTCCCATGGGAACAAGAAGGGAGATATTTAGGGTAGGTAGGTGGAAGGTGGAATGGGATCACGAAGAGTCAGACACGACTAAACAACAACAAGTGGAAGGGAGTGGCTGGGTGAGGAAGACAGAGAGGGAGGACTTGGCTTGGAGCATAAACCTGAAGTTCCAGGATGCAACTGAATCGCTTCTGCAAAATACCATATTTTTCGCTCTATAAGATACACCAGACCACAAGACGCACCTAGTTTTTGGAGGAGGAAAACAAGAAAAAAAATATTCTGAATCTCAGAAGCCAGAACAGCAAGAGGGATAGCTGTGCAGTGAAAGCAGCAATCCCTCTTGCTGTTCTGGCTTCTGGGATAGCTGCGCAGCCTGCATTCGCTCCATAAGACGCACATACATCTCCCCTTACTTTTTAGGAGGGAAAAAGTGAGTCTTATAGAGCAAAAAATAAGGTAGCAACAGTCCAGAGGCATCCTTTGTTTCTTGAGAAGTTGCACATGCAAGGGGAACAATACAACGGCTTAAAAGATGTCTAGCGATTTTGGAATATATATCAAATACCTGTGCAAAAACAATAATCAGTGTAGTAAATTTTACCCGTCACATCTAATGCCAGCTGCAGAAGTCTTGAGGGGGGACTTCCTAGGTCTCTGCCAGCAGCAACAATGGAAAGCCAAAACACTTTATTTTTTTTTTATAATCATGTTTATTAAAATTTTCAATAATAACAGAATAAGAAAAAAGAAAAAAGATAAAGAAAAGAAAGAAAAAGAGAGACAAATTTAAATCCTTATTTTCATAACCTTCTTTCTGGGACTCCCTCCTTCCCCTCCCGACTGTATTCCCCTTTCCCTAGGTTGGTTCCACAAGCTCTCATTCCCAATTTAAATCTAATATATTGTACCCATTAGCCAATTTAAATTTATACAATCTCAACATCAATCCTCATCTCTAACCAAAAATTTTCCCTCCAAGATCTGCTCCCATTTCCTTCCACGATGTCCCCCCCTTTTTTTTAAAAAAAAAAGACATGTTAAATCAAAATATCAAAGTTATACAAAGAAACGAAAGATAATAGATATATAGAGATTCATAAAGTTGGTTACATAGCCTTTGGATTCTAAAATTCCCCCTCCCTTCCCCGGTTTAGATTCCCCATGTCCATCAGTCTATGTGTAGTCGGCCTGGAGATCTCAAGTCCACAGCCAATTTTTTGTTTTTTCCCATCCTGCCGGTTTTCTTTAAGTTTGTTTGTTTTAGTAATGTTTAACTTCAATTGTCCAGTCTAATAGAGGCCTTTAATTTTCCTTAGACATTGTTGCTCCTCCCATTGTTCTTTCCGTGTCGTAACTGGTCCTTTGTTTTTTTATTCTTACTGTCTCAGGTTTCTTGTCTTGTTCAGCTGCTAAAACATTCTTGTTCCGAGATCTAATATCTCTACAGAGGTTTGTTGTTCAGGAACTAAAACTTACGTCCAGTTCCTTCCTTGTTTCAATAGAAAATTCTATTGTAATGTAGTCACCTCTGTAGACAAAATAGTGGTTCAGTTTTGCAGCTTTCCCAGAAGATAAGACCTGTACACATCCCAGAGTAGTTTTCCACGTACGCCACTTGTAATGTCCCAGAACCCCTCTAGGGGGATTGCAATAACTTTGTATCCTCTAATCCAAAAGTCAAGTTGTTGTTTCTTTTCCCCCGACAGTTTATGTCCATATTATATCAAAATTGTAACGAGATTAACCAGCAAGATACTTGTAACAAAATCCTCTTTATATTCTCGAGATTTGACAGCTACTTTGACAGCTGTCAAATTCTCCGTCTCTCTTCGCCAGGTTCTCCGAATCGCCCCGGTTCCCAGGGGGGGGGGTTGCCTTTTCCCTCTCACCCTCCACTCTTCTCCTCCAGCACAATTCTTGTAAATTTCCATCGTGGAATTGATAATTTTTGACAACAATAAACTTCTAAATCAATCTTGGTTTCCCAGTCCTTGTTTTGGTATGTTTACAATCAGGGGGGGGACTGACTTCCTTTTTAGATCACCCCCGCTCGTACCGAATCCAAAAAAAATTCTTTTTTTCCCCTCCTTTTGTACCCATTTGCCAATTACTCACGGGTTGTTGTTAAATGTCCGAATTTCCTTTGGAAGAAGCCAGCGCTCTCCGTCGAATGGCATGCGGCTGCGCTCGGCAGGGGAAGCGGAGGACTCACAGCACCATGCCGCTCCCCGGCGCCCGATCCGTAGCCTTTAAAAAGGCTCCTTCACGAGCCGGGAGGGCGCTTGCGGTACCAGCCGAGTCACCATGTCCACAGGCTCCGTGCCCGTGGTTTTTAAGGGTCCCCGCGTCGCCGGCGCGGTAGGACCCAGCCCCTGCCAAGCAGACTCCCTCCGGAGCTCGGAGGGAGTCCGCCATTCGGCGATGGCGCCAACCCGGAAGTCCCGGAAAGCCAAAACACTTTAGACTGCATCACATATCCTCCTGAGATTAAACTTTCCACCCATGCCTTAATTCAACAATAAACAAAAAGCCTATATTTTAAACCAAGGAACCTTTAAAGGCAACAACTAACACTCACTATTCATCTAGAATTAGTCTCAGGTTGGAGTACTGTATTATTATTTACTTAGTCACTTCTTACCAAGGTCTCCAAGTGAGTTATATTTGAAAAGGTAAACATAAATACATTATCCCAGTGGTTCCGAAACTCTCTTCCCCGTGGATCACTTGCAAATTGCCCAGGGTCTTGGCGGACCACTTAATAGTTTTTTCTCCTGTTGTAATGTGTTGTGCTGGATGATCAATGGTTTATAATCGTGTTTTTATTGCTTCTTTTATTTATTATACATTGCATTAGTTTGAATTCCATAAAATCCCAGTCGTAATGCCATTAAATCCGATTTAAAGAAACAAAGAAAATACAATTAAAAATCAATATGAAAGTTTCATATAATGGGTGGGCCGTCTCCTGGCCACAACCACAAATCAACAGGCACACCATGGGTGATCTGAATGAAGCTGACAGACCACTGATGGTCCATAGACCAACAGATTGGGTAGCCCTGCACTGTACCATTGCGAATTCATATGAAACATTAACATTCCTGTATAAATACTTACAATCTACACACACACACTTCCCATAACAGCTACAACAAGACTTGGCATCATGGTAGCAGCAGATTCTGCCTTGCAGAAGAGTTGTCCCACTAATACACCCTGTTAAGTTCTTCTGGAACCTGAGTGTTAGGTCTTAAAAGTTGGGCTCTGGGTGCAACAGCTATTTGTAAGAAATCTCCCTGAATCCATCACCTTCATAAAAATCTTCAGCTCCGAGGGCCTTCTGGCGGTTCCCTCCCTGCGAGAAATGAGGCTACAGGGAACCAGGCAAAGGGCCTTCTCGGTAGTGGCGCCTGCCCTGTGGAACGCCCTCCCAGCAGACGTCTAGGCAATAAGCAACTATTTTACTTTTAAAAGACAACCGAAGGCGGCCCTGTTTAGGGAAGTTTTTAATGTTTGATGCTGTATTGTGTTTTTGATATTCGGTTGGAGGCCGCCCAGAGTGGCTGGGAAAGCCCAGCCAGATGGGCAGGGTATAAATAATAAATTATTATTATTGTTATTATCTCCCTCCTGGGGTGGTGAAACACCTTCAGCTAAGATAACCAACATGATGTCTTCCATGTGTTTTGGACTATAATAGTCCTTACAGCTCCTTAAGGTAGGTTAGTTTAAAAAAATATTATTTGGTCGCATTACAGTTATTACTTATTTTGATCCCACAATCAGAGGTCTACAGAGCTGCAGGTGTCTATTACATACATAAATCGACTAGGATTTAGTTGAGATTCCTGTATTTCAAGGGAGTGGGACTAGATTTTTCTCAGGGTCCCTTCCAACTCTACAATTCTATGGTTCTGTATTCTGTTCGATGCCTGCTTGGCGGGAGGGCCATGGCACGACCCTCGGTGACATCAGGGGAGAGCCTATAGTTGGATTAGCATCAACAGGCTCCACCTACTGGTGAATAAACCCCCTTTGTTTGTTTGTTTGTTTTTTAGACTCACCCCTCTCCGAGTGGGTGGAGTCAGCTGACGTAATCCAATGCCTAAGCCAATACCTTTTCACTTGCTGTAATCAATAAAGTTGTGGCCTTTTCTTGCCCATTAACCTTATATCACGTGTCCTTGTGTTTCATTCCACTGCGTGGGGTTCGGGTCCTTGAACCACAAATCCCTTTGAATTCACTCACCCAAGTAAGTGAGTTTAGGATTGCAGTCTTTTAACCACCTGTAACAATTTATAATCCTGTTGGGTTGTTTTTTTACAGTACCACCAACAGATGAAGTGCAAAGCTAAGATTAAAAATCAAATTATAATGGGTTTCGTTGAGACCAGCGTAGATGATGTTAAAAGGTAAAGGTAAAGGGACCCCTGACGTTAAGTCCAGTCGCAGACGACTCTGGGGTTGCAGCGCTCATCCCGCTCTAAAGGCCGAGGGAGCCAGCGTTTGTCCGCAGACAGCTTCCGGGTCATGTGGCCAGCATGACTAAGCCACTTCTGGTGAACCAGAGCAGCACACGGAAACGCCGTTTACCTTCCCACCAGAGAGGTACCTATTTATCTACTTGCACTTTGACGTGCTTTCGAACTGCTAGGTTGGCAGGAGCTGGGACCGAGCAATGGAAGCTCACCCTGTTGCGGGGATTCGAACCGCCGACCTTCCGATCAGCAAGCCCTAGGCTCTGTGGTTTAAACCACAGCGACCACCCGCATCCTTGCAGATGCTGTTAGGTCCCACTGAAATCAAGATGGAAAGTTTGCCATTATTAACTTAAGTTCCTCTGGTTCCAGTGTGGATTTAGGCTGTGCACACACTATAAAGTACTGTACATTCAAAACCTATCTCTCAAAGAATTCGGAGCACTGTAGTTTGTCAAAGGTTGCTGAAAATTGTAACTCTGTGAGGAGTAAACTAGGGGGGGAATGGGTTTTCACTGGGCTTTAAAGGCGTAGTGTACACAAATTGCTGCTACTTCCTTTGGAGCTAAGCCAATGTCAGGTTAGCATGCTGATGCACACCAGTGGTTGGCCGGAGACAAATGAAATAAAAAGAGATGATTCCTACCAATGAATCACCATGGACAGTGCCCATATACCTGAGATTAGGAAGCCAGCGCCTAGGGGATATGAGCTTCCAGCAAGATCTGGTCTCTGGAACCTAAATCACTAATTATAATTGTGTCAATTCAGATCATTGATGCTATGCATATCCAGGTACCCCTGAATCCATTTATTACAATTAACATTGGCACAACCCACTTTGCTCAGTTCAGTATGCAAGGTCAAAGAATACTACATATATTTTATTGCAATGCTGGGTTTGTGGTTTGGATTTTTTGAATTGTGGCTTTGCCTGAATGCCCATTTTGCATTCATCAAGGTTAGTAACAGCCACCTAAATTATGCACATGAAACCCCTTTCGCACCCTACAGTCACCCATCACCACCCTCTAATTTTATCTCTTACGTTGAGAGTAACCCCAAGGGAGGAGTAAATAAAAGAGAAGCACTGCCACACTATCTTGTCTTTTTTAAGAGTAGTTTTAGCACTGTAGTGCCTGTATAGCAGTCCTTCATTAGACCTAGTAAGGTCAGATGTTAAACTTCTTGGGTGCTTGAAAACAAAGCTGTATTTATTTGTTATGGATTTTTCCCTTTCTATTTATTAACTTCTCTGTGCAGTTGTCAAGTTGATGCATTCTGAATTTCGATACTGCAAAATAGATCAATTCCTTACTGCTGTGCAATATTTCACTGAAATGCAACAGTGGTCCCGAGAGAGGTGTAAAATATGTTGGAGGGAGCAGAATAAAAGATAATGCATCTTTTAAAATGTCATAGGCATTAGGATGGAGGCTTCAAAGATGGCTGCGTAAAATGAGACTGTGTGGTAATCTATCCGAGAAAGAAATTATGAACTGTGAACTTTAAAAACCCAGTCAGCATATAACACAGAATTACATTAAAATATAGCATCTGCAGCGAATAGATGCTCATAGCTCTGACATAAAAGACTTGCAGACCCATCCCTTCCATTTTGCACTCCTGTCTAGAATTCAGATAAATTGCACATTCATAAACAAGAGCGCTTCGTTTACGTTTAGCGTTCTGCATTTAGAAGTCTGATGTTTCTCCGTTTGTGATGTTTAGCTGACTCACCCATGGTTTCATTAACTTGTTTTAAGTGTTTAGAGGAAACTGTCACCTTGACAGGCAAGTTCTTCCGAAGTATGAATTACCCTTCGTTGCAAGTGGAGGGGTTGTGTTTGTCGACTGTTTTTCCCCCTTCCAGGCTGCTGCTGTTTTCTGGTGGGATTCGGTCATGTACCCACAAATTCAGGTTGTGCAATTAAAGTTGATTTGGAACACTTCTGCAACAAGCCTGTTTCCCCTTAAAAAACCCGACTTCTTATTAAGATCATTTGGCAAAAATGGAGCATGCATCCTTTGGAGTTCGTTAGCTCCCCAAAGTCTGTTTCTAAGATACCAGATTTATTTGTGCTGGTTATTTATTCTAATGTCAGATGGTGGATTAAGGTTTCAAATTAATAACCAGCCATGGGAGCAACTGATCTCCTAAACAATAGAGGCTTTGCTTATATGCCTAATAAGAAAAAGAAACAGAGGAACAGGGCATAACATGTGGATTATAGAGTAATAATTCTGCTTTTACTGTGAGCACTTATTGGAACAATTTGCTTACACTAAGCAGAAAGGGGTAAATGCAAGCCACAAAAAGTAACACTTAATACCCTAAACCCAAGCTTTTGTACTGCCACATCTGTCTGTATTATATACCTGATAAGAAATGTCAGTTACTACCTGTTTCTTGGGAGAAAAGCGATGACAAACCTAGACAGCATCTTAAAAAGCAGAGACATCACCTTGCCAACAAAGGTCTGTAATAAATAATAATAATAATAATAATAATAATAATAATAATAATAATAATAATAATAATAATTTATTTATATCCCGCCCTCCCCAGCCGAAGCCGGGCTCAGAGCGGCTAACAACAGTAAAATATACAACATTATAAAATCATTTCATTATAAAATCAGCTCAAATCAGATTAATGGCAACCATTGGGCTAGAGTTCTGTGAGGATTGCCAAAGGAGGGGGTCAGGCTGTGTCCTGGGCCAAAGGCCTGGTGGAACAGCTCTGTCTTTCAGGCCCTGCGGAAAGATGTCAAGTCCCGTATAGTTAAAGCTATGGTTTTCCCAGTAGTGATGTATGGAAGTGAGAGCTGGACCATAAAGAAGGCTGACCGCTGAAGAATTGATGCTTTTGAATTATGGTGCTGGAGAAGACTCTTGAGAGTCCCATAGACTGCAAGAAGATCAAACCTATCCATTCTTAAGGAAATCAGCCCTGAGTGCTCACTGGAAGGACAGATCCTGAAGCTGAGGCTCCTATACTTTGGCCACCTCATGAGAAGAGAAGACTCCCTGGAAAAGACCCTGATGTTGGGAAAGATGGAGGGCACAAGGAGACGGGGACGACAGAGGATGAGATGGAGGGACAGTGTTCTCGAAGCTACTAGCATGAGTTTGACCAAACTGCGGGAGGCAGTGGAAGACAGGAGTGCCTGGCGTGCTCTGGTCCAGGGGGTCACGAAGAGTCGGACAGGACTAAAGGACTAAACAACTACTATTACTAACAGAGAACATATCCTTGTCAGTTCTTTGCATTCCAGGCCAAGTCTTGTGCAGAATTCGGAAGCCAGATTGCTCACCTGGGCAAGACAGTCTGAGCACACAATACCAATCCTGGCCCAACTAGCAGTAGCTACCAATTAGTTTTCGGACCCAAAGTGCTGGTTTTGACCCATAAAGCCTTTTTATATGCATCTCAGGACCCCAAAACCTCAAGCACCACCTCTCCCCATATGAAACAACCCAGACCCTACAACCATCTTCTGAGGCCCTTCTTCATGTGTCCCCTCAGTGGAAAGTCTGGAGGGTGGCAGCATGAGAGCGGGGCCTTTTCAGTGTTGGCTCCCTGCTTATGGAATACTTTCCCAGGGAAGTTCACCAGGTTCCATTGTTATGTATCTATAGACATCAGATGAAAACATTCTTTTTTTCACCAGCCCATTGACCATACATAGCTTTTGTAAGTGGGTGGGAAGCTTTAATTTATTTAAAAATAGAACTCCGTTCTATATTTTTCTTTGCTTTCTTTTCTCTCAATCTTTATGTATATTCTTGCTTATTTTTTACTGTAAGTACAGTACTTACTTCAGTAAGCACTTTAAATTTTTTAAAAAACAACAACACCACAGTGAGCAGGCTAGGAACACCAATGCAATAGTAACTAAAATTGTGATCCTGTATAGCCTGCCTGCTAAAATCGCATTCTCTTGAATGAGACTCAATGCAAACTCCGATGAATCAAATCAACAGGGTGGACTGTCTCAAAGTTTGCATTTCCATTCTGTAATGGAAAGGACAAAGGTGCCGACAAAGGTCCATATAGTTAAAGCTATGATTTTCCCAGTAGTGATGTATGAAAGTGAGAGCTGGACCATAAAGAAGGCTGATCGCCAAAGAATTGATGCTTTTGAATTATGGTGCTGGAGGAGACTCTTGAGAGTCCAATGAATCATAGAATCATAGAGTTGGAAGAGACCACAAGGGCCATCGAGTCCAACCCCCTGCCAAGCAGGAAACACCATCAGAGCACTCCTGACATATGGTTGTCAAGCCTCTGCTCAAAGACCTCAAAGAAGGAGACTCCACCACACTCCTTGGCAGCAAATTCCACTGTCGAACAGCTCTTACTGTCAGGAAGTTCTTCCTAAGGTTTAGGTAGAATCTTCTTTCTTGTAGTTTGGATCCATTGCTTCGTGTCCGCTTCTCTGGAGCAGCAGAAAACAACCTTTCTCCCTCCTCTATGTGACATCCATTTATATATTTGAACATGGCTATCATATCACCCCTTAACCTCCTCTTCTCCAGGCTAAACATGCCCAGCTCCCTCAGCCGTTCCTCATAAGGCATTGTTTCCAGGCCTTTGACCATTTTGGTTGCCCTCCTCTGGACACATTCCAGTTTGTCAGTGTCCTTCTTAAACTGTGGTGCCCAGAACTGGACACAGTACTCCAGGTGAGGTCTGACCAGAGCAGAATACAGTGGCACTATTACTTCCCTTGATCTAGATGCTATACTCCTATTGATGCAGCCCAGAATTGCATTGGCTTTTTTAGCTGCCACGTCACACTGTTGGCTCATGTCAAGTTTGTGGTCAACCAAGACTCCTAGATCCTTTTCACATGTACTGCTCTCAAGCCAGGTGTCCCCCATCTTGTATTTGTGCCTCTCATTTTTTTTGCCCAAGTGCAATACTTTACATTTCTCCCTGTTAAAATTCATCTTGTTTGTTTTGGCCCAGTTCTCTAATCTGTCAAGGTCGTT
The DNA here is from genome assembly GCF_965113315.1 of Podarcis vaucheri. Taxonomy (NCBI): domain Eukaryota; kingdom Metazoa; phylum Chordata; class Lepidosauria; order Squamata; family Lacertidae; genus Podarcis; species Podarcis vaucheri. The sequence continues at coordinate 98,219,977 of NC_138764.1, forward strand.
TTGAAGTGTGATCCTGTCCTCTGGGGTGTTAGCCACCCCTCCCAGTTTGGTGTCATCTGCAAATTTGATCAGGATGCCCTTGAGTCCATCATCCAAGTCGTTGATAAAGATGTTGAATAAGACCGGGCCCAAGACAGAACCCTGTGGCACCCCACTAGTCACTCTTCTCCAGGATGAAGAGGAACCATTGATGAGCACCCTTTGGGTTCGGTCAGTCAGCCAGGTACAAATCCACTGAGTGGTAGCATAGTCAAGACTGCATTTTACCAGCTGGACTGCAAGAAGATCAAACCTATCCATTCTGAAGGAAATCAGCCCTGAGTGCCCACTGGAAGGACAGATCCTGAAGCTGAGGCTCCAATACTTTGGCCACCTCATGAGAAGACTCCCTGGAAAAGACCCTGATGTTGGGAAAGATGGAGGGCACAAGGAGAAGGGGACGGCAGAGGACGAGATGGTTGGACAGTGTTCTCGAAGCTACCAGCATGAGTTTGACCCAACTGCGGGAGGCAGCGGAAGACAGGAGTGGCTGGTGTGATCTGGTCCATAGGGTCACGAAGAGTCAGACACGACTAAATGACTAAACAAGAACAATGGAAAGGAGATGGTCTTCTGAGATTGTGTATGCCTGGCACACATGCCTGCATTTAGGTAACCACCGAAAGTGGGAATGCATCACAAAGATGAAACAGTTTTGCAAGGAACTTCCGTATGATAACGTAACATAAGGATGCAGACAAGTGCTATGATTTCAATACAAACTATAAACCTCAAGTCTACGGCCAGGAGACATGAATGCCTGCTCAGTTGCTATCAAAATGCTTATTGTGGATAAGAAATTTCAAGGTCGTTTCCCATTCTCCCTTCTTAGGAGACAGCCCTTCAAACAGAGGGCTGAGAAGTTAGACTCCTAGTCTGCATCAAAAAAGATGGAAAGCCACTCCCTGCCTATTGTTTTATTTGAATGCAGATTTACACCTATTTAATCCATCAAGCCACTGATTAAAACTCAGTACAGTAATATTTGAGAGGGGCAGCCCTAAGACACACACTCTCTCCCACACAGTGTGACTGCCCTCAGAGCTGTTTGATGGTGAGGGAAATGCACTCTGCACCTGCTCAGGAGCACTCTTACCACAACTGTATGCACAACAATGAGAAGAAATAAAGAACAGGGGAAAGAAAGCATTGTTTCCCTTGTTTTTCCTTTCTTTTTGTTATTGCATACACATGCCGCTCATGAAGCCTGCCAGGAAAGGAATTTTATCCCCAGAATCAGTAAAAGCTCAGCATTAAAACAAAGATAAATCTGACATAATCTATCGCTCTCACACACGTGAGAAGGAGTGTGTCAGTCAGCAAGAGAGAGAGATTATGCCAGCTTCATCCTGACTTTAATGCCGAGCTTTTACTGATTCTGGGGATAAAATTCCTTCCATGGCAGGCTTCTCAACTGGCATAGAAATGTAGAGTTGGAAGGGACCCCTGAGGGTCATCCAGCCCAACCCCCTGCAGTGCAGCTAAAGCATCCATGACAGACGGCCACCCAACCTCTGCCTAAAAAGCCTCCAAGGAAGGAGAGTCCACAATCTCCCATGCCAGGTATATGTAATAACAAAAATAAAGGGAAAAGAGTACACCCCCCCCCCGTTTGAACCCTTCCTTCCTTTCTATCTGCTTTTCTTTCTTTGTGTGTTTCTTTCTTTCTTAGTGTCTGCTTGTTTTCTTTCTTTCTCTTTTCTTTCTGTGTCTATTTGCCTGTTTTCTTTCTTTCTTTCTCTTTCTTTCTTTCTTTCTTTCTCTTTTCTCTCTGTGTCTATTTGCCTGTTTTCTTTCTTTCTTTCTTTCTTTCTCTTTTCTTTCTGTGTCTATTTGCCTGTTTTCTTTCTTTCTTTCTCTTTTCTTTCTGTGTCTATTTGCCTGTTTTCTTTCTTTCTTTCTTTCTTTCTTTCTTTCTCTTTTCTTTGTGTCTATTTGCCTGTTTTCTTTCTTTCTTTCTTTCTTTCTTTCTTTCTTTCTCTTTTCTTTGTGTCTATTTGCCTGTTTTCTTTCTTTCTTTCTTTCTTTCTTTCTTTCTTTCTCTTTTCTCTCTGTGTCTATTTGCTGTTTTCTTTCTTTCTCTTTCCTTTCTGTGTCTATTTGCCTGTTTTCTTTCTTTCTTTCTTTCTTTGTCTATCTGTTTGTTTTCTGCTTTCTTTCTTAGTGTCTGCTTGTTTTCTTTCTTTCTCTTTTCTTTCTGTGTCTATTTGCCTGTTTCCTTCCTTCCTTCCTTCCTTCCTTCCTTCCTTCCTTCCTTCATGCTTGCTTCCTCGTGGTGCTGCACACAACATGCAAAAGCGCTCCTGAGCCGGCGCAGAGTGCAATCCCCCCCCCCTTTCCCGCTCGAAGAAGACGCACGGGGGGAGAAAGAGGCCGGGTCCTGAGCGAGGCCTTGAGCCCCGGGGGCACCTTCTTCCTCTCCCCCCGCGGAGAGGGATCTCCCCTCAGCTCCCCGCCCTCGGTCGCTTCCCTCGGGGAGGGCGGCCGACAGGGGACGCTCCGCTCTCGCCCGGCCCGCTCTCCGTGGAGGCGGCGGCGGCGGCGGCCATGGGCGAAGCGGAGAGCTCGGCGGCGGTGGCGGCGGCGGCAGACGCGGGGTTGAAGGCGCCCTGCCCGGCCTCAGGGCCTGCGGCGCCCGTGTCGGCCGAGCCCGCCCCGCAAGCGGCGCCCGAGGAAGCGGCTTCGGCGGCGTCGAGCGTCTCCTCAGCGGCCTCGGCGATGACCGTCATGACGGCTGCGGCGGCTCCCCCTCCTCCGCCGCCGCCGCTGCCGGTGCCGGTGGTGTGGAGCCCCGAGGTGGAGGTGTGCCTCTTTCACGCCATGCTGGGCCACAAGCCCGTCGGTGAGGAGAAGGCGGCGGGTGGGGGAATGGGGCGTAGGCCGCGGAACGAGCCTGGGGCTCGAGTAGAGGCGCCGGCCGCGGAGGAGAGCGCTGAAGGCGGGGTGGCGCCTGTCAGGAGAAAGGGCATATAGAGAGGGGTGGGGGGACGGGACACGCACGCCATATAGGCTGTGAAACGCCCTGACATCTACGGGGGGGCGGGGTGCAAATTTAAAGATATTATTATTATTATTATTATTATTATTATTATTTTATTATTATTATTATTACGCCATATAGGCTGTGAAACGCCCTGACATCTACGGGGGGCGGGGTGCAAATTTAAAGATATTATTATTATTATATTATTATTATCATCATCATCATCATCATCATTATCATCTATGGAGTCCCCTCGAAGCCATTTCCTGCACCCTCCTACTAAAAGTACATAGACTTAAAATTGTTCGATCGCTTAGTTGTGATCTTTTATAGCCTGAGATGGTTAAAGTGCTCTTTTAACATTCGTTTTACAAAATAGTGCTTTTTTCTCCTTTTTTACCCAGAATTAATGCTTACTGTGTTAAATAGGGCTGGATTCCTCCCTACCCCCCAAGTGTGCGTTAAGCTTGCAAACACTTGTTTCCCTAGTTGAAGATGTATGTAACCCCGTCATGGATGCTTTGGTTGAGATTCCTGCATTTCACAGGCTTGGGCGAAATGACCTTTAGGGATCCCTTCCAATATTATAATTCTGTGATCAGCGTGAAAGATAAAGGTCATTAAGATGGATCCCTGCCCCTAGGACTTCACAGTCTGAAATAATCTGTGTTAGTGCAAGGAAGGGCATAGGGTGGGGCCAGATTTTGGTCATTATTTATAGTGCCGTCAGGGTGCATAGTGCTTTACAGGATTTTAATCAAGTCTTTTTTAAAAAACCCCAACCCCTCTCTCTGTATGTTTTCTCCTTCTCACTCTCTTCTGCCATTCCAGGTGTGAATCGCCATTTTCACATGATCTGCATCCGAGATAAATTCAGCCAAAATATCGGGAGGCAGATTTCTTCCAAAGTCATCTGGGACCATTTAAGCACCATGTATGACATGCAAGCGCTGGTAAGTGTCATCAACCAAGAAACTGAGGCCGGTGCCTGAGATGCTCCACAGGTCAGAGGCCTAACCCTATGTGCAGATGTACCACAAGCAGAATCGGGTACCATAGTTGGCTATTTGCAGATTAGTTGTGCTGCAGAAGGCGTGCTGGGGAGACCACACATTACAAGGAACGCAAAAGTAACTTTTGCTAGGTTTTAATAACAATAACAAAAACTCCTTTTACAATATATCAATGAGCATGATCCACCAGGGTACTGAGAGAGCTAGGTGCTGCTCTTTATATACTATACCCAACAGCTTAATTAACATAACTTAACAGCACCTGCTATACTGCTTCACAGCTGTAAAACTAGGTCATGTTATTTGCTCTGGCCCTTAAAGGGACACATCTTGTGGAACAATAATGAACCTTCAAATTTAAAAATAAAAAAATTCCTTCCAGTAGCACCTTAAAGACCAACTAAGTTAGTTCTTGGTATGAGCTTTCGTGTGCATGCACACTTCTTCAGAATGCACACGAAAGCTCATATCAAGAACTAACTTAGTTGGTCTTTAAGGTGCTACTGGAAGGAATTTTTTTATTTTGACTATGGCAGACCAACACTGCTACCTATCTGTAACTTCAAATTTAAAGAGACCATTCAACAATTGTGTCCCCTATTAGTGCATGATCTCCTGATTAAAGGGAAACAATTTGCTGTGTTGTTGATCCTCCCATTCCCTCTGTACGGTGCAGATAAAGCCTAAGGGAGATGATCTCTTGTGAACGGCTTTTTCCTGCCTTCAGGTGGATTCTGAAGCATCCATCTGGCATGTAGAAGCTGCTCACACAGTACAACATCTAAAAAAGCCATGGTTATGTTTGGCTTGATGCTCTGGTCCTGCCAACTTGAGATAGGGTTACAGTGTGCAATATGTCCTAAATCTTTGCTATCCTTGTTAGCATGGTTGCTGTTCACAGCAACTAGGCCTTATTAGCACTAAGGGTTACAGTTTGTCATAAAGGCCTCGTATGATCCCAGGAAGGTGCCTTAACTGATCAGTAACTTGCATAAGAATCTGCACGGTTCTCTAGGGGAACCAAAGTGCTCATACAAGGTACAAGTGAAAAAATGTCTTGGATTTGCTGCCATGGAGTGTGGTGGAGTCTCCTTCTTTGGAGGTCTTTAAGCAGAGGCTTGACAACCATATGTCAGGAGTGCTCTGATGGTGTTTCCTGCTTGGCAGGGGGTTGGACTCGATGGCCCTTGTGATCTCTTCCAACTCTATGATTCTATGATTTTGTTGCACTTCCTTCCACAAAACCATTGCTGAAAGGAAATACCATCTTTTATATTTCTTTTTCATTTATCATTGTAATACACAAGAACCCAAATGGACAGCAGCTGTGTTTAATTTGTATTATCTATTCTTCCAGTTGATTGTCTGAAACATATTGATTTCACCAATGTTTATGTTCTTCTGCTTTGCTTGGGCGTAGTTGACCAATGAAATTTTTAAACATGTGCATTTTTAAATAACTGCAGAATCTGATATGGCAGCTCTGTGCATTCTAATTGACACCAATTCTGTCCTTGCCTGGAACATGCCAAATTGCATATCTGAAACACTCGTTAAAAAAAATTAAGCAGGGACTTTTGTTTCTTTAGTTCTGGATGAATAGGTTTAAATGACTGTAGTTTTATTATGCAATTTCATTACAAAATAAAATATATTCCTTGTTGTCCCTGAAATGCAAGGGTCATTTCAATATTTTCTTTTGTTGTTGTTGGGTAATAATTATAAATTGTATGTGATGACGATTACCTTTGCATTTGTTTAGCATATGGTTGGCTAACCTGTGGCCCTCCAGATGTTGTTAAGCTACAACTCCCCTTAGCCCTGGCCATTGTGGGCTATGTCAGGGATGATGGATGTTGTAGTCCAGCTATGTTTGGAGGGCCCCATGTTAGCCACCCTTGGTTTAGAAAATCTGAATTGTTGGTATAACCAAATTATTTATAGATTTCTTTCTCTTTAAAACATTTCTAAGCATGAATCTGAGATTCTTCCCTTCCCCAACTCAGAAAAAAACTTCAGCCTCCCTGAAGAAATTATTCAAGAGGTAAAAGAAGGTGAGACCCAAAAGCAGTCTTAACAATAACAACACTACTTACTATTTATATACCACAGGCAAGATTTTATTCTAGGAATTACTCTTTCATGACCCGGTCTCTTTCAGTATACTCTGATGCCTTTTTACTCAGTGGTAAGTCCTGTTGGGTTCAGTGGGGCTGCCTTCCCAACTAGGATGCATAGGATTTTAAAAAGAAATATATCCCATTCAGTTTAAAGGGATGTAGCCCTGAGGAAGTGTACAAACCCTCCAGATGTTGCTTGAATACAACTGCCATCATGTCCTATTGTGTTATTATTATGATTTGTTGTTTGTGAGCTGCTTTGGCATTCATTTGAATGAAAAGCAGCAGAGAAATATAACAAATCGAATCATCATTGGCCATGCTGGCAGGAGATGCTGGGGCTTGTAACGAAGCAACATCAGGAGTTGGCTAGCCTGTAGTGTATAGGATTGCAGCCTAAACCACTACACTGGATGATGATGATGAAGAAGAAGAAATTTATATACCACCCTTCATCCAAAGATTACAGGGTGGTTTATAATATAAAAACACAAAAATACATGTCATAGTAACAAACAAAAATAACACCCCCATAGAGTTTAAAAGGCCAGAGATTGTTTAATTAGCCAAAGGCCTGGATGAAGTCTGTGAAGATGTTCAAATCTGGATTGCTTTTTAATGCTTCTATTTAAGAAAAATGGAAAGCAGACACAAATGTATTCAAAAGCCTGATTACAGCATTTGAACAATTTTGATTGGTGCTTTAGTAAGCAGCAAAAGAATAATGAGACCGAATAGTGATGGAATCTGGACTGAATTTGGGTTGTGGGTGTTCACATTTTTTAGAAAATGATTCAACTGATATCAGTTGGGTATGGCTAGGTTTTAAAATATTTTTAAAGCTCCTCCCACTTTTTCTTTTGTATTATTGTCTTTTCAGTAGTGGAGCAATTCCAGAACTGTCTGTTGGGAAGAGCATTCTGTTTAAAATTAAAGAAAAACAAAAGGCAGTCGTTTGCAGATATATATTAACAAAGCAGTCCAAGCCCCCTTTATGTCAGTTTGAGGGGGTGGTTCAGTTGAGTAGAGGGGCCCTTCACTCCGGCCGCTGAGTCAGCCAGCTGCAGAACAGGCAGGTGGGAGGTCACTGGCAGAATCCTCACCAGCGTTGGCCAGTAGAAAGCCCTGATATAGGATATTTTGAGAGCAGGGAGGGAATTTGGCCCAAACAGCCCAGGATCTGCTAGATCCTGAGACAGTCTCACTGCTGTCACCCAATGGCATCAGGCCTGATCTGGAACCTGGAGCTGGTATGGGGATTTCCTGCTCTCTCTCACACACACCCCAGAAAAAACAACAGCTGTCGCTATGAGCAGCTGGGCTGCAGATGTAGCTGAGGCTATGCTGCTCTACACATTCCTGCCAGCAAGGGGTTGAGATTTGGATTGCACCCAAAAATCAGTAGCCTTTACACCTCATTTGCAGAGGTAATTTTAAGTGCTTGGAATGGTTGAGGTGGATGTACTCTCAGTATGAAAAATTTAGCATATTTATATTCACAAGTTTCAAAAGAAAACACCATCTGTGCTTGGATGATAGCTCCCTTATCATTTCTTTGCATTTTTCTACTTCAGTCGCTGTTGTCAGCTTACTGCTTGAAACAATCTAGTTTTGCTTCCTAAGTGATTTAAAATAGCCTTATCGGGAGCCGGGGGCTGTTGGCAATGACTGATCCCTTTAATTCAGTGCATATTGCTGCCATGAGCATGCCTGGAGAAGTAAAGAGGAAATTGAATTTGAATCAGTGCCATCTTCACCATCACTCCACTCATAATCATCCCCACAGGTAAAGTGATGATTGAAGATGACGTGAAAGAAGAGATAAAGGAAGAGATGGAATCACATGCAGGTCCTGAAGAAGGTATGAGTTATTCATTTTAGCATATGAAAATGATGTGTCATCCATAGGCCTGGTTCACTCATCACTCTTAAGCCATAGTTTGTTTTGATCTCTGGTTTAATCATAAATGTTCCTTTCTACCACCACCCTGGGCAACTGCACTGATCTCCAGCACACTGCTTTTTGTCACTAAAACTCAGATTGTGGCTTGTTTTGTTTCAAACAAACCACAAGTGGCAAAGTAGAAATAAGCCAAGGGTTTATTTCTTGGCTTATTTCTAGTTGAAATCTGGGGTGGAGAGTCATTCATAATTAAAGCAATTTAAACAAACTAATGGGGCCACAGTGTTCTGGGATCTGATTTTCAGCCACGTCACATGTGGGTCCTGGTTCCAGCTACCATAGTCTAACAAGGTAGGATAGTACAAAGAAAATAGCCGCTACTGGATTGTGAAATATAGCCGGTTCCTCTACAGTTGGGTTAGTTCTAAATCAGAAGTGGGGAGAAAAGAGGTCCACATTCTGATTCTCACAAGAATGAGTTCCGAATTGTGCTTTTATGTTTTTTTCTTTTTTTGTTTTATGCTGGCTGTAATGTATGTGTTAGTTATTTATTTTTGTTAAGTCACCTTGAGTTACATTTGTAGGAAAAGGTGCCAAGTAAACTTAATTAATAATAATAATTTGGCATGATCTTTTTTTGCCCTGGGCCTGCTGTTTTGATTGGCAGTGTCTTTATGGTTTGTGGGGGTCAGGGGTGCCCATGTGCCGGATACCTGAGAACCTTCTTGAAAGCGCCTTGAAGATAATTCCCTTCATCCTTTTGGAAAGGTTCAGGTGCACTTCTAATAGTCACAGAGCTAAGGATTTCTGCAAATGCATCGCCACAACCAGTGAACATATATTGAAACACCGCATTTGGTTTTTGGAAGTGCTCCTTCAGTTTTGCTCCATCTATGCTTTCATGATTCTTTATTTTTTATTTCATAAAATTTATATACCACATAATTGTAAGGGAAAGCATCAAAGTTGTAAGGGAAAGCATAATTGTAAGGGAAAGCATCAGGGGCTGAGAGGTGTTTTCATGGGGCAGACAAACTCCAGATCAGACCTTTAATATTTTGTTTTGTAGCTTTAATGTGGGGCATTTTTCTGTTATTATAATTTCTGCCAATATAATTAAAGTGAGTTGAGTGTGCTTCTGCAAAGAGCTTGTATTTCCTTTTTAAAAAAAGTTGACCCACCTGCCCATTGGGCAGGGCTTGCATGCACCTGACTCTGCCATGGATCATGGCCATAATGCGATGGATGCCATTTGATGCATAATCTTTCATTTAATTCTCTTTCAGTATATGCATCTATGGGAAGCCTGGCCAAAGCATCTGAGAAACCAAGCAGTAAGGAGAAAGAGAGAAGCTCGTCTGAATCTGGATCCAAAGAAGGAGCAGATAAGAGAAAGCGGAACAGAGTCACTGAGAAGGTTTTGAACGCAAATAGCAATCCTTCCAGTCCAAGTGCTGCAAAACGGCGCAGAACATAAGCAGTGGCCGAGCAAGGCATAAGCATGTTTGAACAGTGGAGCCTAGGCAGCAAGGAGATTTTAGAGTCTAGTTAGCACAATGCGGGTGGAAATGAGAGATAAATGCCTGGGCTCTCTTGGTTAGCATAGAGCGGCGGAAAGGAGCTGAACAGTATCTTTAGCCTTACAACTTTGGGATGCATGGGAAGTTGGCAGCCTTAAGAACGTGTGTTTACTGAAAAAGTCAGAATGTGGCTTTTTTTTTTACATACCAGTTGCACACTCTTGAATGGGATTCACCTAACCAGCCCCATTAGGGGAAGCCCAGCACAAGGACTGCTGCTTACACAGTGGGACTTTTCCCGCTCTCCTTCCTTCACATGCCTTCCAAAATGAGAACCCAATTTCTTGTTTGCGGGGAGTTGGGGGGATCATTCCATCTGGCAAGCTGTAATGCTTGTGGAGACAGAATGATTGGAAGAACACAACATTGAATTCCAGTCTACGTATTAAACATCCCTCTTGGAACAACCATTCATGGAAACACAGGACCATGGTTCTTGAATGGCTGGCTTCAACCTTGGGTGATGTTTGTATCTTGAGCTGCAGCTGCTAATTTTAGTGACGTAATAAGTGTCTTAAGTCGGTTACTGTTCTGTGAGAATTAGTTCCAAATGCCACTGGTTCTGGCTGAATAAGCATGCAAAAAATACACACCGCCTGCAAAATGAAGAAGGAGCATTCTTTGCTTAAATTATGATCAGCTTTGCCTCTTCCAAACTGGAGGTATACATTTATTTTTTCAGATTGCCGAAGCAGAACAAAGGTCATTAAACATCTTAAAACCAGGATGAACAATTTCCTCATATCTGGGCTACATATTCTCTCTAAGGAGGCTTAAAAGAAAATGTCATATGTATATTGGAAGGTTCAGCACAAACTGGTAAGAGTAGAAGAAATGGTGACTCTTGTCTTAACCACTTGTACTATATTAATGTCCTAGCTGCAAAGTCTTCAATGTGAGCACTTCCATTCAAGTAAGTGAAATCACTTGCATGAGAGGCATTTGCCAGATCGGGACAAATATATATATATGTATGTATGTATTTTATATGCATTATTTAATTCCCTTTTTTGAAAAAACAAAACGTTATTTTTGCCAGGAGTTCTTAAATGGAAGTGTTGAAAATGATAATTTTGTCTTGTTGCTCTACTTCCAAAAGTAGTTTTCACTTAATGTTTTGGATTTGTATGCAAAGTTGCTAAAACCAGAGATCCAGTCATTCATCATTTCCTGATGATCAGATAGTAAAATTTCCTCTTATTTTAGTGAAGTTGGGAAACATGTATTTTATAAAGAAAAACAAAACAAGCAAAGGAATGAAAAGGTAGCTGAAAAGCTACGGAGTTATGCATTTGTATTATCCTTTGCTATGCAATAAAGAGTTCCAGCCCATGCTTCATATTGCAGTGTCTCTCATCCTAATTATCAGGGATATAGCAAACACTTTCATTCTACTGCATATACCAAGTTAGCTTTGTTCTAGAAAAGAATCAGTCTTCCCTGTATCCCAGCTTCATAACTAAGATTCATCACAAACATCAGATGAAGAAATAAAACTCTGTAGGTTTTTCCATCTCATCTGTGAGAATTAGGCTTAGGATGAACTTTAGCGTCAGCTTGTTACGTAATTATAATGAAGGCCATGGTACACAGAGATGCTATCATGTGCTTTTCAATTGCACATGGAGTGTGATGTTTGATCAGAGGATCAAGATTTCTAATAATTGCTTCCCACCCACCACCCACCCAGCCCTGATAGTTTTGAGGGCAATCTCCCAATCAGCAATTCTGTTCTTACTCCAAGCACCCTGTACACAAGGGCTGCTGTGAACCGCAGGCCCAAAGGAGGACTTGTGGGAGTGGTTTGGTGCAGGGATATCAAAGAAGGGTGTTAAAAACACCAAAGGGATCAGTTTTAGTACTTTATTAAAGAAAGCTGTAGACTGGCAGCAAATCAGCCTGCCAGGCCTCTCAGAGATATGGGACGGACACCGCAGCAAGCAGATGGCTTCTCCAAGCAGACATTAATACATTCTTTATACACAAGGTAGCATACGTCATGGGTCAGGACTTCCCATCACCAGATGAGGACATAGGTGCAAATGCCCTAATCTTACAGACAGTTCCACTTTCTGGGCTCAGAGCCCAGCACCCCAAGCCCTCCACAGATAAAGATAGCATCAAAGCATGCCAATTGGCTTATATCAAGCAAGTGAATATAAACATCTGTGAGCTCATTGTTACAGCAACTACCAATTAATTGTGGGGTTATCTTGACTTCCAGGATAGGGATTGCAGGAAGGGTTTTTGGAACAGTTCACCTTTGCTTCAATTCAAGGGCTTCCTCCATTCACTTCAATGGGAGAACGGAGCAGCTAAAACGGGGTGCACATGGTGAGCTGTCCTCTGTTGTATGAACAGCAGCGCATATATATATAGAGGCTCTTATTTCAGGAGCATTGCCTAAAAAGGGCTTAAGTATTCAACAGCATGGAATTTTAGTACCCTGAATTGCTAACTTCCTACTTCTCAGGCTCTCCACATGTCATGTCCTGCAAGAGCTCAAGTACCCATTCTCCATTCTAGAACGAGTCCACAAAGTATGCAAAGTTCTGAAAAATGAACACATTTTAACTATTTTATAATATATATATTCAGATCATATAAGGTTTTAAGCACAAAGTGCCTAGATTCTACCAAAACAGTGATGACATTATTTTAAACTCTTCTGGAGCCTTAGCTGGGGAAAGGCCAACGCTGAAGATTTATACACTGCTAGAACATATTGAAGTTGACAAAGTTCTTGTAATATAGTTTGACTAACTGTGGAAGCCTAGATAGAACAAAATAATTTAAGCCGGTCCCTTAAGATGCCTGTGAATTTATTTTTATAACCTGTATGAGCCTTTCAAATTGTCAAGTACCGGTAAATTTTATTGGTTCAGCTTTTTCGTCTTCTCCAGTGTGCACGTAGTGTAAATTCCTATTAGAAGCAAAGATCTGACACAGACATATCTGTCGATGCTAGAGAAAGCTGACTGTTCCTTTTCAAGTTTTTTGGTGAAAGGAAAGCTTGGGCACCTGTCTTTGATGATGCTGTAGCAGCAGTGAGTGCAACATCTTAAAAAATGCAGCTTCGCCTCTGATTTACCTATTTATTTTGTTACAATTCTAGCAGCATAGATAACAGCACAGCCAACTGGAGGGTGGCTTGTTTACTGCATATAATGTATGCTTCAGCATTATTTTTGCTTATTTATTAATATACCCTGTTTAGCTAAACTATCCTAAATATCTTCGCAGAAGCTTACGGAAAGCTTGGCTTATCGCTCAATATCCAAAAAAACCAAAGTGATGCCCCAACAAGCACAAAACAACCCCTCTGCAGCGCCAAAAATCCAACTCAATGGTGCAATGTTGGAAAATTGTCAATCACTTTTCCTACCTGGGCAGTTATCTTTCTACAAGGGCCGACATTGATGCTGAAATTCAGAATTGCCTGTGCTCTGCGAGTGCAGCTTTCTCACAATTGAATCTCAAGTGTTTGGGGACTGGGACATTCGCAGGAATACCAAAATTCTTGTTTACAAAGCTGTTGCACTACTAACTTTACTGAAGATTGGAAAACGAAATACCGGTGGACAACAAAAGAGGTTTAAAGACTCTCTCAAGGCAAATCTTTAAAAATGTGGTATAAGCACTGATAACTGGGAAACACTGGCCTGCAAGCGGTCCAATTGGAGAACAGCCTTTACCAAAGGTGTCATGGACTTTGAAGAAGTAGAAACTCACAGCGAAAAGGAGAAACAAGCTAAGAGGAAGGCACATTTGGCAAACTCTCACCATGATCAACTCCCGCCTAGAAACCAATGTCCCCACTGTGGAAGGACGTGTTGGATGCAGAATTGGCCTCCACAGTCACTTACGGACTCACAGTTAAGACCGTGTCCATGGAAGACCATCTTAGTTGGCTACAAGCGATCACCAAAGAAAGAAGAAAGAAGATGTGGGGTCTGCACGTAGCTTATTTTAAAAGAACATGATTCAGGCTAAAGCTAAAGAGGTTCATGTCTGGTCAGTGGCTGGATGGGAGATAGTAATAATAATAATAATAATAATAATAATAATAATAATAATAATAATAATAATGCCATCTTCAACCAGGCCTTTGGTTGACTGACATCCAGTGTCCTTTTGAATCTGTGGGGAGGTGTTGTTGGATTGTTTTTGTTCGTATATATATATATATACAGAGAGAGAGAGAGAGAGTTTTATACTGTAATTTTATGTTGTGAACTGCCCTAAGAGCTACAGATGAATTTAATAAAATCATCATCATCTAGGATGGAACAAGTAATATAATCACAACTATTTTGTTTCCCTGGTTTATCTTCTGATTCTGTAAGATAAATTGGTCAACAGCATGTGTCTGGTTTAAGGTAATCCAGTGAGCTTCATAATCAAGTGGGAAATCCAAGTTCTTGCTAAACCTTGGACAGATCCTGGCAGTCATGGCCTGTATTGTCTGTTCATAGGGAAATACTTTGGTTTTCATAGTATGGTGAGGCAGTGGATATAATCCTACCTCCCATACAGAGAGATACTAGGAGCTATGAGTCATCAGTGAAACTAACTGACAAGGAAGATTCAGGGGCCACAAAAGGAGGTACCTCTAAGCATAACACTTTTTTCAAAATTAAGGAAAGCCGAAATCTTGTTATACACACCCCAGTCTCTGAGTGGTAGGAGAGTTCAAGGGTTCCAGCGCTTCAGCAGGGGTTGGTCTCCTTGAAATGAAAGTCGCTGGAGACGCTGATGTGTTTAGGGTATAAAAACCATATATATGCAACTTGAGCATGAGATGGCAGGTCTCAACATTTACACTTCAAAAGATCTTCCTTTCCCCATGAGGATTCTGGGGAGAAGAGGCTTCCCCATAAAGTCACACCTTTAGTTTTAGCACACAGGGCAAGTCTAGCCGCCGTGTCGGTCCAGCTCCAGAATAGGCCTAGACAAAAGCTGGCTCCTGGCCTATTCTTACTCCTCATCCAGTGAAATGAGAGGGGAAAAGGCAAATGCTATCCTGAAAGCATCACTAGCTAGCTAGTTTCTATGGCAATACATCTAGGGTTGCCAGATTCCCAAAAGTGGGTGGGTGGTTTTGTTTTTTTGCGCCCTAGTTGCCATACACCCAGGTTTTCCAAGACATTTTACCCGGACGACATTTTGACAGTCCAATTCCCGGACATGCCTGGGGAAACCCAGGCGTATGGCAGCTCTTAACACATTTGTTTTTGACCAACTCTCTTAGGCATGCAAACTACAAACAAACAAACCACTGACTGCTATTTCAGCAGTCCCTTCTACTACATACTGCCATCTTACAGAGGCAAAATCACAGGCCTGGTTGGGGGCCCCAGGCATCATCCAAACTGACCCACTAATCCTATAACAATACAGTGGCCTACCTCAACATTCCCTAGGATGCCACGCTTTCAGCCTTACCATACTTATCCATATTCTTCCTACTGTCTTAGGGGGAAAAGTGGCTGTTTGTGATGGTTTTCCTGGAATGTTTGGGGATGATGAGCTGCTTTACTGCTAAAATGTGGGGCGTTTTGCCTTTTCAACCATTATCACCCACCCCCTTTGACTGCATTGTGCGGCACTTTGAACATCCCAATCTCCAGATAAAATATTAATTCACATGCTGAGCTTTATCCAAAGATCTCAGGGGGGGTGTACAACATCAAAAACAAAAATTTTCATAGCGTCGTGGTAATAATAATCACAGGAAAAAAGATGATTTAACATTTTGAACCCCCCTCTTCTTTTAAGAAATAATCCCAGAATGGCTATGGATAAATAACAAAAACATCGGTTTAGCCCCAGTAGATTATATCTCCTAGTATTGTGACCTGAGGCTGCACACATCCTGTGTGTATACAGTATTGGGAAGGGAACAGAGCGGAACTCCCTTCCGACACTAGCTGTAAAAAAAAAAAAAGCCGCGCCATCCGCACGCATTGAAAATACGCGAGGCGTATATACGAGGAGGAGCGCGCGGCTAAGGCGGCGCCAGCCTTGCAAGGTCGCCCCCCGTTTCCCGGTAGACGGGCGCCGTCATTGATAAAATAGTCTCGAGTCTGCGCCCGCGTTCCATCGGCTCCCCAACGTTCGGAAGGAGAGCTCGCCGGCCAATGAGAGAGCAGCTCGGGGTGGGGCCACCCTCGGCCGCCCCCGCCTCCTCCTCCTCCTCCTCCCACGTGCCTTTCGCTTTGCATCGCCGCCACCGCCTCCTCCTCCTCTCCCTCGCCGCCGGTGCAGCGGCTGCATCCGCTTTTCTTTCGGTTTCCTTTCTTGCGCACGTCTTCTTCGGCGAGGATGGCGGAATGGCGGTGGGGAACGGAGGAGGAGGAGGAGGAGGACCGAGCAGGCGAGGAGGAAGAAGAGGAGGAGGAAGAAGAAGAGGAGGAGGAAGGATTCTGGGAGTACGATTCCACCTGGGAAGAGGAGGAAGAAGAGGAGGAGGGAGGAGGAGAAGAAGAAGGTGGAAGGCAGCTGGAGGGAGATGTGGGGAGGAAGGACTCGGGGGCGGCTCCAGCCGCTGACAAAGACGCAGGAATTCAAGAGAAGCTCCAAGCCAGCAGCAGCCCAGGATGGTGGTCGCCCTCCGGTAGCCAGGTGAGGGTCTTTGCCTATGGATTGGGGGGGGGGGTTTGGATATAAAGAGGCCTTTGATCCCTTCCGGGTCTCTGCAGAGAAGGAGGCAAGGGGGGGGGTCGTGTGTGATAATAATAATAATAATAATAATAATAATAATAATAATAAATATTTTTTTAAAATCATGTTTATTAAAATTTCCAATAATAACAGAATAAGAAAAATAGAAAAGATAAAGAAAAGAAAGAAAAAGAAAAACAAATTTAAACCCTTCTTTTCATAGCCTTCTTTCTGGGACTCCCTCCTTCCCCTCCCGACTGTATTCCCCTTTCCCTAAGTTGGTTCCACAAGCTCTCATTCCCAATTTAAACCTAATACATTTTACTCATAAGCCAATTTAAATTTACACAATCTTAACAACATTCCTCATCTTACAATAGAACAAGATTTTTCCCCCAAGATCAGTTCTCATTTCCTTCCACGAGTTCCCCCTTTCTTAAAAAAAGTAAAAACAAAAGCATATAAGATCAAAGTTATAAAGAATATATTTATTATTTATACCCCGCCCATCTGGCTGGGTTTCCCCAGCCATTCTGGGCGGCTTCCAACAGAATATTAAAATACAAAAACCTATTAAACATTAAAAGCTCCCCTAAACAGGGCTGCCTGTTTAGGGCATATAAATAAATCCATTTACTGGAGAGGTTGCAGCGCACGATTTCTTTCCCAACGTGGTGTTGTTGTTTTTTTAGAAGGGGCTCGTTTGCGGCTATTATTGGTGGGGAGGGGCGGCGTGATCGGAAGGGAGATCACTGTTACGGTTCGCCTTAGGTAACTCGACCTCTCCCTCCCGGGAAAACGAGGAAACAGAAACGAAAAGCCCTCTTAGACGATCAAAAATATTTGAGAAAGTGCCAGCCGGCCACGGGACGCTGCTCCCGTCTTCCTCGGCCTCAAAGGGTCGGGCGCACGTCTTGTTGCAGATCAGTGCATTTGCAAAGGGGTCTCTTTTCCAGCGTTTCCCAAACCTGCGGGGATACAGGAAGTTGGGCGATGGCTAAATACTGTTATTAAGCGCTGATAGTGGTGCTGGGGAGGATGCAAAGGTGATTTTAACTGTCCTGTTCCTTCCTCCTAATTGCAGGAACACTCTCAGTGGTTGGCTCCCATTTATTTATATTTTTCTGTTCTGGGCTAGGGTTGTGGGAAGCTGGGCAATGGAGTTTGCCTAAGGCCGCTCAAAGGAGTTTTTGGCTTAACTGGCATCTTGAACCCAGATTTTTCAATGGCAGGCCTTCTGCTTCAGAATGCGGAAGGTGTGCGGTCGCACTTCTGAAAGCTCACTTGTCATTTTTAAAAAATATATAAATGTTCGTATATAGAAAAGTTTGCCCCCCGGGAAGAAAGGTTCTAGGCCAGGCGTCTTTTAATTGCTTGGCTAATGCAGCAGTTTATAGAAACATTTTGTGTTTTACTTGAAACCCAAAACATTAATCACCGTTCTCATTCGTTACATTAATGTTTAATGCTGTGTTGTGTTTTTAATATTCGATTGGGAGCCGCCCAGAGCGGTTGAGGAAACCCAGCCAGATGGGCGGGGTATAAATAATAAATTATTATTATTACATTAATATACCACACATCCAGCCGAATTCTTGGGGGCATTCACAGTAAGGTACAGAATGATGATGTACAGTATGATAAAAAAACAACGATGATGTGCATTTCACAATAAAACTCTTAAAACCAAAGTTACATTACAAAGCAGAAAACACAGCCCAAAAAACCTTAAACCCAGCAGATGAAACAATTAAGACCATGGTAAAAAAATAAAAATAAATTTACTAGGCGATAGTTGCATACTTATGAAACTTTAAAAATAAGTCTGTTACTTCTTATTTTATGCATTTTCACACGTCAATTTAAAGCTTAACCATAGTTAAAAATAAGCTGTGGTTTAATGCAAATGGCCAGCTTTTTGTTGCATGCTGCACAAAACTTTGCTCCTCCCCTGCTCCTGCTGTCACAGTATTGGCGGGGGAGGAAACCACAGGCTGGTAGCATATTACGTGTGAACCAGCTCTCATGATTTGTGTAGAGGGAAACAAACCATGAGCACTGGGTTACATATGTAAAGTGAGGCCAGCTTCTGGTTTGTTCCCGCCCCAGCTCAACAGGAGCAGGGGAGGAACAAATGAAAGCACTCTGCTCATTCACATTAAACTCACTGGCTTTGAGGTTCTAAATCTTGGATCTCTTCACAGGTATACACATCCCTGACATATAACGCCACTCCTCCTTTCTTGTCTGGTCTGTTTCTCTGAAATAGATTGTATCCCTCCATTATTACATTCCAATCGTGGGACCTATCCCACCAGGTTTCAGTGATGCCTATTATGTCATATTTAGTTTGCTGTACCAAGAGCTCAAGCTCATCTTGTTTATTTCCCATGCTTTGCGCATTAGTGTACAGACATTGAAGTCCATTAATCATTCCCCCATGTCTCTTATTTAAGGATTTTTTTCCTCCCACCACTAGGTCCGCGTGCTGTTTGCTCCATTTGGTCTATGACATTTGGATGATCATCTTCATCAATTGATAGACTCCTACCTTCAGGAGCACTGTCTCTCCCCCCCCCCCCATTAGTCAGTTTAAAGCCCTCCTGATGAGGTTTCTGAGATTTTTGGCAAAAACATTCCTCCCAACCGCTGTGAGGTGCAGCCCATCGCTTGCCAGAAGTCCATCTTCTAGAAACTGCAGTCCGTGATCTAAGAATCTAAACCGTTCCTGTTTACACCATTTGCAAAGCCAGCTGTTCACTTCCACTATTTTCCCCTCTCTCCCTGGGCCACGTCGTTCAACTGGGAGGACGGATGAGATGACAATTTGTGCATTTAATTGCTTCAATTTCCTGCCGAGAGCCTCGTAGTCTCTTTTGATCTTCTGGAGGCTATTGCTTGCAGTGTCATTGGTTCCCACATGAACCAAGAGGAAGGGGTATTTGTCAGTGGGTTTTATGATTCCTTGCAGTCGTTCAGTTACATCTTGGATCTTAGCCCCGGGGAGACAGCACACTTCCCGAGACATCTTGTCAGGCCCACATATCACTGCTTCTGTTCCCCTCAGTAGGGAATCCCCTATCACCACTACACGCCTCCTCTTGGGTTTGGTCGGGGTTCTTCCGTGAGCTGTCCGTTCCAAGGTCGCCTGCACATTCCCTGAGGACTGACTTTGCTGCTCGTCTTCATATACCTGATCGACTGTAATGAGGGAGAGATCCTCAAATGGAGTCTGTTCTTCGTCTTCCATGCTAGGGGAGAGGACTTCAAAGCGATTGTGTATTTCTAAACAATCAGAGCGAACTCTGGGCCTCCTACTTCTTTGAGTCACGTTTCTCCATATATCTGGCACCTGTGTTGGTGAACTAGCCTCCTTCTCAGGGGTGTCCCCTGTCTCCTTGGTGGAGGCAGTGTTCTCTGTTGCTTCCAAGAAGAGCTCCAGCTCTCTAATTCTTTGGAGCGTAGCTACATGTTCCTCCAGTTGCTGGACTTTGTCTTCTAAGAGGGCAATCAACATACAATTGCTGCAGGTAAAGCTGCCTGCAACCTTTGGCAAGATGGCAAACGTTGCGCAGGAACCGTAGGCGACTGCAGCTGTTCCTTCACCCTCCATCTTGAAAACTTGTCGTTGGGGGTGGCTACAGTGTTCCTCCATCTTAAAAAGAGTGAAGACAGGACATATAACCCCCCAGAAAAAAACCTAGGTCTCCCCCAACAAACGTTTGAGACTAGCTCCCCTAAATCTAAAAGATGGATCAAACTGCGCTGCGCTGCAAGCTCTGATAAGCTCCTCCCACAGCTAAATCACCTGCCTCAACAGAAACCCTGCCCCCTCTGACCTTTGCACAGGGAGAGCAGCTAATCAGCCACAAAGAAACACACACACAAGAAAGCTCCTTCAGGTATATCTTGCATCTCCCACAACAGAAATGGAAACTGATATTTGGATTTGGTTTTGCTGTGCATCTTGCAAGAAACGAAACTGAAATATAATGGTGCCTGTGTAAGGCACTATCATATTTCAGTTTCTAAGTTTGCACCGATTCTTAGGAAGCAACCTGAGAAGGTCAGGATTGCTGGTGTAGATGCCAAATTTAATACCAATCTGCTTTTTGGAGCTTGTCTGCTTTTTGGCTGATTCACCCAGATCAGCTGAGTAGGAGAGTCACCTCCCAGTTCTGTATCTGTTGTTGTTTTTTGATGCTGCTGCTGTCAAAATTAGTGGGGTGGGTCACCCACAAAAATTGCTTGGGAAGCCACATCCGGGTCTCATACTGGGAGTTAAACATCCCCATTACATAATAGAGTCACATAATAGAAAGTATTAATAAGCGAACATGAATTAAAAAGGGGGGTAACCATTCCAGGTATGAAATTAATTGACTGCTTTTTCATGAAGTTTAAAACTTACTTTGGTCCAGGCTGGGATGTTCCGGGTAAATAATAATATAATAGTTTATTATTTATACCCCACCAATCTGGCTGTGTTCCCCCAGCCACTCTGGGCGGCTCCCAACAGAATATAAATAATACGGCAGAACATCAAACATTAAAAACTTCCCTAAACAGGGCTGCCTTCAGATATCTTCTAAAAGTCAGATAGTTGTTTATTTCCGTGACATCTGATGGGAGGGCGTTCCGCAGGGCGGGCACCACCACCGAGAAGGCCCTCTACCTGGTTCCCTGTAACCTCACTTCTCGCAGTGAGGGAACCTCCAGAAGGCCCTCGGCACTGGACCTCAGTGTCCAGGCTGAACGACGGGGGTGGAAACTCTCCTTCAGGTATACTGGGCCGAGGCACTCCTTGGCCAGAAAAGCAAATTTTCTACTCTTGGCCCATTACCAGAACTATTGAATGCAGTTCTTGAAAAAAGGTGCCCGTGAAGCCATTTGTTCAGATGCAACTGTCATCAAGTAATAAAGAAATATTATTTCTGAGTTATTCCACACACCAGTCGTCTTCAACTTGGTGCGTTTCAGTTGTTTTGGACTACAACTCCCATCAGTGCCAGCCAGCAATCAGGGATGATGGGAGTTGTAGTCCCCAAATCTGGTGGGAGTCTAGGTTGGAAAAGACTACCACAAACTATTCACTGATTCTTGTTTAGTTTTCTGATACAGTCATGCCTTGGGTTGAAGTAGCTTCGGGATAAGTATTTTTGGGTTGCGCGCTGCGGCGACCCGGAAGTAACGGAGCATGTTACTTCCGTGTTTCGCCATTCACGCATTCGCAGATGGTCAAAATGACATCACACGCATGTGCAGAAGCGGTGACGCACGGACACGGGTTGTGTTTGCTTCTGGATGCGAACGGGGCTCCGGAACGGATCCCATTCGCATCCAGAGGTACCACTGTAGTAGTCATAGGAGTTGCACCACCGATATGACTCTCCTTTCTTGACCTTGCAATTCTATGACTGCTTAAAATTCCCAGAAATAACGAAGAACCACGATGAACCAAATGAAGAGGTTTTTTGTCAGGTGTTGGTGAAATGCGTTTGTTCTAACTGTTGATACCACTATCCTAAATGTTTCTAAAACTTTTAAATGTCCTATTTTCTCTCTGCAGGAGTGGCAACGGCCAAACCTTGCCTCCATGAGCTTTAGAAAACGCACGGTGGGTGTTTTCTTTTTTAAGTTTTGTGCCTTTTAAATAATTGGACTGTGTGCTCTTCTCCTGTGGCCTTTGGCTCTTTGATCCAATGCAAGTGAGCAAGTTTGGTGGTCTTGCTGTTTCCATGCCTTCCTCAGCTGAAGGACCAGTTTTGAGCTGCAAAGAATCTAAACTATAAACGCTGAAGTAGCTTGTTAGGCCCAGTAGCTACCAATTAGTTTCAAGGCTCGGTTGGAAGGGTTGGTTTTGATCTATAAAGCCTTACAAGGCTCAAGACCCCAATCTCCCCTCTGGTTGCCCCACCTCTCCAATACCATTTTTGTTCAGGCATCGCCTTAAGACCCGTTTAATTTTTGCAGGACCATTGTTAGCCACCCTCTATGAACTCTGTACGAGGAAGGGTAGGAGGCAAGACATCAAATAGCATAGTTGCTTTGCAAACTTGTGTACAGTGGTACCTCGGGTTAAGTACTTAATTCGTTCCAGAGGTCCGTTCTTAGCCTGAAACTGTTCTTAACCTGAAGGACCAATTTAGCTAATGGGGCCTCCTGCTGCTGCTGCACGATTTCTGTTCTCATCCTGAAGCAAAGTTCTTAACCCGAAGTACTATTTCTGGGTTAGCGGAATCTGTAAACTGAAGCGTCTGTAACCTGAAGCGTATGTAACCCGAGGTACCACTGTACTGTAGAGGAGAGTGGTGCAAAAGTTGCACTTGTCCCTTTAATAAGGAGGCATCATGGACTTTCTCCTGCAGCATGTGTTTGTGTGGATGTTATTGCTCTTCCCATTATTGAGGTGCCTCTTCTCTTCACTAGTCCAGTGCGAGGGTAGAGGAGCCTCAACAATGAGCAGCAAATGTCTCTCTGTCTGGCCCTTGGAACTGTCCCCAGCCCAGACCTGTCACTGGCCCTGCATTCCACCCCATAAGTTTTTGCCTGGCTGGAACTTGTCCTCCTTGAACTCTACTAATGCTTCTTGGTGGAGGCATGGGGGAGAGAGAGGGTTGTGTGTGTGTGCGCACGCACACGTGCATATAGAAACTAACCTGCAGCCCAAGGGTCAAATTTACACTTCCTGTTCCACTCACTTGGACTTGGAAGGAGCCCTTGGGTTCATCTAGTCCAGGGCTTCCCAAACCTGGGTCTCCAGGTGTTTTTGGACTACAAGTCCCAGCATCCCTGACCACTGGTCCTGTTAGCTAGGGATGATGGGCGTTGTAGTCCAAAAGCAGCTGGAGACCCAAGTTTGGCAAACCCTGCTGTAGTCGAACTTTCTACAGTGCAGAAATAGGCAGCTGTCCCGTATGGGGATCAAACCTGTAGCCTTGGCATTATCAGCACCACACTCTATCCAACTGAGCTGTGGCCCCCGGCCAAGGAGCACTCTCGGGGCATGGCTTCCCGTAAAAATATCACTTGAGAGCATGGTGGGAGTGAACCAGTAAGCCATTTGGCATGCAGTGATTCAGCTACCCCGATTGAGGTTTCACTATTCATGGAACCTGACTTCTTGTTCCATGATGTGGGATACTAAAAATAAAGTCTGTGCCATGGTGAAGTCTGCTTGCAAACTGCGCAGAGAGTCGATACGAGGAGGCAAGGTTGGCAATTGAGCAGGAAGCCCGAGGCTCAAAGACTCTTCTAGCAAAGCAGCCCTGTGTTCAGTAAACTTATGGCGGGTTGGTGCCATCTAGCTATAACCCCCATGGCAAAGCACGCCACTGGCATTCTCTCCCCATGGCATCCACATCACTAGGGCTGTGCACCAGATTCAGCCCCACCCTGAGCCGAATCAGGCCTATTCAGAGGGAGTCGGCTGAGTTGGGTTCAGACAGCCATGGTTTGCTGTGGGTCGGGTTGGAGGGCCCAGAGCAATCCTTGGCCTTCTCAGTAGTGGTACCCACCCTGTGGAACACCCTCCCACCGGATGTCAAAGAGAACAATTACCACCAGACTTTTAGAAGACATCTGAAGGCAGCCCTGTTTAGGGAAGCTTTTAATGTTTGATGGATTACTGTATTTTGTTGGAAGCCGCTCAGAGTGGCTAGGGAAGCCCAGCCAGATGGGTGGGGTATAAAAAATAAATTATTATCACTATCATTATCGTCCACTAAACATGAGCACTGCATCTAAAATAGATTTTCATAGCATTCTAGAGTTTCAAGGGACCCTGAGGATCAGCTAGTCCAACCCAACCCCCCTACAGTCAGGAATATTCAGGTGTCCCATACAGGGATCGAACCTGCAACCTTGCCGTTTTCAGCACCACACTGTAACCAGCTGAGCTATCCAGGCTTCTCTGGAACTTTGCTCCTTTCGATCTAAATAACTTTGCACTTTGCATTGTCAATATGGAAGGACTACATTGGCTTTTGTGGTGGCCTGGAGGGTTTTTTTTAGGGATAATTCAGCTTCACAGCCCCTCCCTTAACTCTCGCCGCCCCCCCCTCTCTCTTAGAACGCAGCTGGTCGCAACTGGATGGCAGCAAAAGATATGCAGAAATACAGGCAACATTATCCGGTAAGAGTGTGTTGATCATCGTTCATAGCAAGAGACTGCTAGCTGGCTGTGCCATTCATTTATTGTACGCCCATCTTGTATATAAGCCCCCAGTGATCCACGTAACTAAGATCTGAATGGCGCTTAAGGAAACCTCCCAATCGGGTCGCCGACCAGGTGCTCTCCAGAAGTTGGACTCGCAAGTCCCATCAGCCCCAGTCAGCATCACGCCCATGGCCAGGAGTGATGGGAGCTTCTCTCCAGCAAAGAAATCATTGGTTCCAAAAAAAGAAAAGGCTATTTCTGATGTCCCAATTAAGTCTGCTAAAGGGGTGTGGCACGCAACAGGTTGTGTATGGTCAAGATTTTCCTGGGGTAGCTCAGTGAGAGATCATTCGCATCCACAATTGATGTTCCTTCCTTCCTTCCTTCCTCAGGGTTTGGAAGAAACAGAAATGAGAGAAGAGAAAATGTGGAATTTGAGGTTTTACAAAAACGAGATGAGTTTTCAGCCTAATGGTATGGCTTTTGATATTATTCTCTCTTTTCCCCAAGGCAAATGTTAGGTCTTATAAGGTTGCTTCCCCCACCACCACCACCACTGGCCCTTGACAGGGGAATGAACTGTATTCGGTTTTAGAACGCTATTTATTTATGCCTGTTCCCACCCTGCAGAAATGATTGAAGGCCTGTATATATTTCCTACAGCTGTTCCCCCTGGAAGGCAAAATTAAATCTGTCAAAGGGAACCCGTTGCATTCTGCTGTTGCAAGGAGCAGGTTTCATTCTCTCTTTTTCCGGGGCAAAAGGCCCCTGTTTCTCCCGCAGGTGTTTATGAATTCTTCCTCACAATACCCCAGGATAGGTCAGCCATGCAGTAATTCCTACAGTCCCTGAGTGGTGGAGATTGCCTGGGAAATCCACATGGCTTGGAACACTGGAAGTTGCATTGTATCAAGTCAGGCCATTGGCGCATCTAACTTAGTATTGCCTACACGGACTGGCAGCAGCTCTCCAGGGTTGTAAGCGGCGGACACAAGTACTCTCAGCCTGGATAGCTCAGTCGGTTAGAGCATGGTGCTGATAAGGCCAAGGTTGCAAGTTCAACCCTCGCATGGGACATACTCCTGAATTGCAGGGGGTTGGACTAGATGACCCTCAGGGTCTCTTCCAACTCTGATTCTCTTTTCCTGAAGCCTCCATCAACTGGCATTCAGAGGCATATGCCCTGTGGAAGTACAGCACAGCCGTCATGGCTGGTAGCCAATTGCTAGCTCTGTCCTCCATAATTTTGTCTAATCCTCTTTTCACGACACCCAAGTCAGTGGCCATCGCTGCCTCCTACAGTTCATGCACTGTGTGAAGAAGCTGCTTTGCCCATTCTGAATCTCCCTCCAGTGTCAAAGGGACGTGGGTGGCGCTGTGGTCTAAACCACGGAGCCTCTTGGGCTTGCCGATCAGAAGGTTGGTGGTTCTTCGAATCCCCGCAACAAAGTGAGCTCCCATTGCTCTGTCCCAGCTCCTGCCAGCCTAGCAGTTCGAAAGCATGCCAGTGCAAGTAGATAAATAGGTACCACTGCAGTGGGAAGGTAAACGGCATTTCCGTGTGCTCTGTTTTCCATCACTGTGTTCCGTTGTGCCAGAAGCATTTTAGTCCTGCTGGCCACATGACCCAGAAAGCTGTCTGTGGACCAGCTCCCTCAGCCTGAAAGTGAGAGGAGCACTGCAACCCCATAAGTCCCCTTTTACTGAACTTAACTGTCCAGGAGTCCTTCCTTTTTTTTTACCCAGGCATTTGGTGGCTGCCGAATACTATTCCTGGCATCCCCAGGATTGCTGTTTATTATATAACTGCAACTGACTTTAGATGTTTTTAATTGTTTTTGGAATGTTTTAGCTGTTTTTGAAAGTTCTGCTTGGGTTTTGTTTTGAATTGAGTATCTGTTTGCCACCCTGGGCATCTTCGGGAGGAAGGGCAGCGTATAAATTCAATTAATAACAGTGGGGGAATCTCTCCATTTAGATGCTGTGCCTAATTTTAGACCCTTCTTATGTTTCCCATCCTCTTCTAGGCCTCCTTATTGAAGATCTCCTTGAGATGTGGCATAACGACTATGTCACTCTGGAAGAAAACCATTCATATATCCAGTGGTAAGTGGCCCCCATTAGATATTCTAATGGCACTTGGGGATGGGGAGTGCTGTAGGCTGTTTTCTGTTTTTGGACATTCCTGTTCTTTCCTTTCCCCTTCTCCTCTTCTTTGGAGGCTCTCCAAAATCTGAGCCAGAGCACCTTCCAGAGGGGCTGTAACAGACTTCCTTTGGGCGGGACTGCAATGAAAAACAAGGTTATTTCCATCAAATATTGTTAATAGTGAATTGCAGCTTGCATTCTAGAAACATAGACATGTTCTGGGCTACCACGGTTCGTGCCCTCACCCACCAATGAGCGTAACGTTAAAAAGCATCACTCCCTGTGCTGTATGCATATTCAAGGTTTTGATGATGATGATGATGATAATAATAATAATAATTTATTTATTTAGACCCCGCCCATCAGGCTGGGCTTCCCCAGCCACTCTGGGCGGCTTTCAACAGAATATTAAAATACAATATTCTATTAAACATTAAAAGCTTCCCTAAACAGGGCTGCCTTCAGATGTCTTCTAAAGGTCTGGTAGTTGTTGTTCTCTTTGACATCTGGTGGGAGGGCGTTCCACAGGGTGGGTGCCGCTACCGAGAAGGCCCTCTGCCTGGTTCCCTGTAACCTCACTTCTCGCAGCGAGGGAACCGCCAGAAGGCCCTCAGCACTGGACCGATGGCTGATGCAAAGCTCTGCTCCAGTTACTTGTTAAACAAAATGCTTGGGGTGTGTGGCACTCACACAAGTGCGTCACGTGTTGGTCTAAGGGTTTGGGTAGGATGCTCTGGCAAGATGTGAGCAGGTCCTAGGCAGTTTGGGGGTTGATATTCCAGCAATAAAAACCTTAAACCAGTTGCCAGCCGGTGCAGATCCCATTAATAGTGTATCCTCCTCTCAAGCCTAACTTTGGGGGTCAGGGGGTACCAGGGAAGGCCTCTGAGGCCACCTGTGCACCTGCGGGAACCATGTTGCAGACCTCTGTTTTAATGTGTAGGCAACTTCCTGAAGTCTTGGATCAAATCTAAATAAACTGACCCATTTTCAGGCTTAATCAGGGTCTCTTGGGTATTTCTGCAGAAGTTAAGGTGTCTGTGCAATGCGGAAGAATCCTCGCAGCTCTGTCACACTCGGGGCAGTTGGGAAGAAAACGTGAGCCAGGGGCATAATTGTCTCTTCTCAATGGCTGCGTCCAGAAGTTGCTCATCAGGCGAGGCAGAACCTTTATACTCGTCCCCAACCAAGAGGGGTCACTGTTGCTTGCAAGAAGGGATGAGAGGACAAGGAAGTCAGCACAGTGCAGCTGCACTGGTGGAAACAATCTGGTCTCCTGCCAGCGTGTTTGCACCCCATCAACCTTCCTGCTGCTGCTGCAGCAGCCACCTTCCAGGAAGCTGGGCAGCGGCGGTGGGAGTTGGGGTCCAACAATATCTTGAGGAGATATAAAGATCTGTTGGAAAACAAAACCCCTAGATGGTTGTCACCCTTGGAGGCTAAGGCAGTGAAAAAGCTCAATATGGAGGCCAGATGGCCAAAGTATTGGGAAATTCTGGAACAAGATGGAGATAAATTGAAATTATAGAGTCATGAGAAACTGAAACCGATAGTACGAGATTGGCTCCATTATTATCAAATAATGGAGATCTATAAACAAGACAGGAAAATTGGCTTCCAGGTGGAAAAATCAAAATTAGAGACCGAACTGTTAGAACCCAATACTAAGAACGGAGAATCCGTGATCGGGGAAAAGAGACGACGGAAGAAGAATGGAAGAAATTTAAAATATATCTTAAGGACTATTATAAACTTGATGAATGCTAGAATGTCGAGGTTTTCAGAAAGAAAGGGTTACAGTAATATAAGATTAGACTAAAGAAAAGATTAACATGACAGAGGTTGGAAAGAAATATTTGGAAGTTGTTAAAAAACTACGAACATTGGGATGCAGAAAGGGGAGGTATGGGGAAGTCCGAGAAAAGAAGTTTACGAAAAATTGTTATGAAACTATACGTGTTTGTATGTCTTTTTATGTGTGTGTTTGTTTAAAAAACTTTGTAAAACTAATAAAAATTTTTATAAAAAAAATAAATAAACTGAAATTGCAGAGTTTTGAGAAATTAAAAGACAAAGTGCGAGATTGGCTCCATTATTATCAAATAATGGAGGTGTATAAGTTGGACAGGAAAATTGGCTTCCAGGTGGAAAAATCAAAATCAGAAACAGAACTGTTAGAACCTAATACTAAGAACATGTCAAGAATGTATAACTTGCTGTTGAAATGGAATACACAAGATGAAACAGTGAAATCAGCTATGATAAAGTGGGCACAAGATATTGGTCA
Source organism: Podarcis vaucheri (assembly GCF_965113315.1). Lineage (NCBI taxonomy): Eukaryota > Metazoa > Chordata > Lepidosauria > Squamata > Lacertidae > Podarcis > Podarcis vaucheri. Next base: position 98,248,871 of record NC_138764.1, read on the forward strand.
TAACATTATGTTTGCTGACTGGGAACAGTTGTGGACCACCGGTATGAAATTTACGGCATGTAATGCCTTAAAGGAAAATATTATGAAAATGATTTATAGGTGGTACATGACCCCAGTCAAGCTTGCAAAAATTTACCACTTGCCTGAAAATAAATGTTGGAAATGTAAAGAAACTGAAGGTACTTTTTTTCACCTTTGGTGGACATGCCCAAAGATCAAGGCTTTCTGGGAAATGATATATAATGAAATGAAAAAGGTATTTAAATATACCTTCTTGAAGAAACCAGAGGCCTTTCTCCTGGGCATTGTCGGCCAATTGGTGCCAAAGAAGGATAGAACTCTCTTTATGTACGCCACAACAGCAGCAAGAATACTCATCGCAAAGTATTGGAAGACACAAGATCTACCCACCCTGGAAGAATGGCAGATGAAGGTGATAAACTATATGGGATTGGCAGAAATGACTGGCAGAATCCGAGAACAGGGAAAAGAGAGGGCGGAAGAAGACTGGAATAAATTTAAGAACTATCTTAAGAAACATTGTAAAATTAATGAGTGCTAGAATGATGTGGGTTTTGAAATTAAGTGGATTACAGCTGTAACGATTAAGTTAAAAGAAAAGAAAGGTTAACAATTAGATAAAATTAAGGGTGAGGATTTGCTAAACTAAATATTTGAAATTGGAATGCAGAAAGGGGAGGTATGAGGAGGTCGGTGAAGTAAGTTTTAAGAAAATAAGGGCTGAAATTATACTTGTTCTTTTTGTGTGTGTTTGTTTGTATTGTTTTGTTTGATATAATTTGTGAAAATCTAATAAATATTTTATATATATAAAAAAACAATATCTTGAGGGGCACCATGCTGAATTCTGTGCCTCTCAGCAGTTGGGATGTCCTGCTAGTTTCTGGGCTAAATTCTTCTTTTCTTTGCAGACTTGATTCCCCTCTTTGTTTGACTTCCTTCCAGGTTATTTCCTTTGCGTGAGCCGGGAAGGAACTGGCGCGCGCGGCTTCTCACCTGTCAAGAAATCCAGGTAGGAGTCCTCTTGCCCTTTAAACATTGGCTTTAAAACCACAGGTAGGGGGAAATGGATTCTGAGTTTTCTGCTTTCTTTTTACACCCATTTATGAAATAATAGCAACTCTTGACCGTAGTGGCTTTGGCGGTATGAATGCTGGGGCCCATAAGACCTGTCTCGATTTCCCCACTTCCACGCTAGCACCAGTCACCCAGGAATTGCCAGAGGTGTCTTCCCTCTAGCTTTTGGTCAGAGGATGGAGATAGGCCTCTGGTTCACCCAGTGAGGTGACCCACAACCTGCATTGCTAGCTATCAGGACTGAAGGGAGTTATAGCTCAAAATACATGGAGGGCACCAGAATGAAGGGTGTTGATTTCCTCCTTGATGGAACACCTTGGCCAACTTCTAAAGTTGCTGCTGTTGTTTCAGTTCTAAAATGTATAGCTGTTCATACAGCATCTTGCACTAGGGACACGGGTGGTGTTGTGGGTTAAACCACAGAGCCTAGGACTTGCCAATCAGAAGGTCAGCGGTTCGAATCCCCATGACGGGGTGAGCTCCCGTTGCTCGGTCCCTGGTCCTGCCAACCTAGCAGTTCGAAAGCACGTCAAAGTGCAAGTAGATAAATAGGTACCGCTCCGGCAGGAAGGTAAACGGTGTTTCCATGCGCTGCTCTGGTTCGCCAGAAGCAGCTTAGTCATGCTAGCCACATGATCCAGAAGCTGTACGCCGGCTCCCTCGGCCAATAAAGCAAGATGAGCGCCGCAACCCTAGAGTCGGCCATGACTGGACCTAATGGTCAGGGGTCCCTTTACCTTTACCTTTGCAGCAGGTTGCATAGGTCAAAAACAACACCCACAAAATCAAGCAGTAAAATAATACCAAATAAGCAAAAAAGTTTAAATGAACAGTGCTTAATTTAAAAAAAAAAAAGTTTCACTATATATTTTTACCTCTGGATTGTAATTAAAACCTCAAAGCAGTTTTCAAGTAGAACGAAACAATGAAGTCCTCAATAAAGAACAACCGTTTTCTGTCCTGCCCGTTGGGTATTTCAGGCCTTCAAGAAATCGAAGGAAGTCATGGCGAGGTTCGTCCGGGCTTACAAGCTCATGTTGGACTTCTATGGAATCGAGCTGCTAAATGAGAAAACGGGCGAATTGCGACGAGCAAAGAATTGGAGAGAGAGATTCGAGAACCTCAACCAGTGAGTTGCTTTGCTAGACAGACTTGTGCATAAAAGTCACTAAGCGGCCTGCACTGTAGTCCCTTGGCTACTGCAGTCATCATTCTGGGAATGGAGTTGAGAGATGACCTAACCTGGGGAGAAAACAGCAAAGACCTAATGAAGAGAGCACAGCAGAGGTTATATTTTCTGAAAATCCCCCGGAAAAATAATCTCTCAAAGGACCTGTTGATGGCATTTTACCATTGTACTGTTGAGAGTGTATTAACTTATGGTCTGTGTGTGTGGTTTGGGAGCTGCACGGTCAGGGAAAAAACAATGCTGTCCAGGGTTGTAAAGTCTGCGGAGAGAATAATTGGGCGCACTCTTCCCACCTCAGATCAGGCAGTGGGTTTGTGAGTGAACTTGGGCTGTTCTCCACCTCCAGTTCTTGGTCTGGGATCCTGCATGGGAAGACCAGCTACTTAAGCTGAGTTGTGCTTGATAGGCTGAGCGCCATCCAGGCAAAAACATCCTGCCAACCAGAGTTTCTGCATAAAAGCATAATGGAATTTATTATTTGTGCACCGTCCATCTGACTGGGTTGCTCCAGCTGCTCTGGGCGGCTTCCAACAGATATAAAAGCATAATAAAACATCAAACGCTAAAAACTTCCCTATACAGTGGTGCCTCGCAAGACGAAAAGAATCCGTTCTGTGATTCTCTTCGTCTAGCGGTTTTTTCGTCTTGCGAAGCAAGCCCATTGAAGGATTAGCGGATTAGCGCTATTAGCGCTATTAGAGGCTTTTAGGGGCTTATCTGCTGATCGGATCAGCTGATAAGCGGCTTAGCGGCTTAGAAAAGGGGGGGAGGGGGAAAAAACCAGCAGGAACTCGCAAGACATTGTCGTCTTGTGAAGCAAGCCCATAGGAGATTCGTTTTGCGAAGCACCTCCAAAACGGAAAACTCTTTCGTCTAGCGAGTTTTCCGTCTTGCGAGGCATTCGTCTTGTGGGGCACCACTGTACAAGGCTACCTTCAGATGTCTTCTGAAAGTCAGATACAGTTGTACCTGAAGTTGAACGGAGTCCGTTCGACTTCCAGAATGTTGAAAAACCAAAGCGCAGCTTCTGATTGGCTGCAGAAAGCTCCTGCAGCCAATCAGAAGCCCCATTGGATGTTTGGCTTCCAAAAGAACATTTGAAAACTGGAGCAGTCACTTCTGGGCTTCGATTGTTGGGAAGCCAAAATGTTCGAGAACTAGGCTGTTGGACTTCCAAGGTACAACTGTAGTTTATCTCCTTTGACATCTGATGGGAGGGCATTCCACAGGGAAGGTGCCACTACCAAGAAGGCCCTCTTCTTAGTTCCCTGTAACTTCACTGTTGGCTTGTTCCATTCCAAAAAGTAAGTGGGAATGTCCTTTGCAGGATATTTGGATAGTAGCTCCCTTCCGAGCTAGTCATTTGCCTTCACAATGTGAGACTTACTTCCCCTTCTTTCTCCCCCTTTCAGGTTCAGCCACAATAATTTACGGATCACTCGCATCCTGAAGTGCTTGGGAGAGTTGGGCTACGAAAACTACCAGACGCACCTGGTGAAGTTCTTCCTGACGGAGATCCTAGTCCACCAGGAGCTCCCGCGGGTGCTGAGAAGTGCCTTGGACTACTTTGTGTTCACTGTCCGGAACAAGCAGCAGCGGAAGGAGCTGGTCCATTTTGCCTGGCGGCACTTCACGCCCAAGCGGGACTTCGTCTGGGGGCCGCACAGGAAGCTCCGGCGATTCAAACCCCGGTCCCCAGAATTCCTGAACAGCGAGCGGCTTGAGGGGGAGCAGTGTGAGGATGGAGAGGAGACTGCAGGAAAGAGTGAAGTCGAGCAGCAGCATAAAACATGCCAGAGACTTGAGGAAGAGCCTGCAAGGAGGGAGAGCATGGAAAACGATCAAGATGAGTTGCTGGACAAGACAGGCATCATTTGCCCTGCTGTAGACCAAACAACCAATAATCTGATTGAGGAGCCTGTATCCAAAAGTGATGATGAGCTGGGGTTTTCATCCAGTGACTCTGTCCTTAGCAAAGTTATCGAGGGAGAGCCTTCCTCTGGTATCCGTGGCGATGCATTGCAGGCCGGAGATTCTCTGGAACCCCAAACGAGTCCCGCAGGTGAACACGAAGCTTCAGGTAAGGCGAGTCAACGTGGGCTCTTAACAGCAGAGGCGGAGGAGGACGGTGGGAAAGAAGACACACCGGTTTCTTCATTTGTCAACTTGGGAAGGCAGGATCTTGTGGAGGAGGCTGAGAGTGGGGCACAGAAGGGCAGGAGGAAAGATGGAGCGCCAAGTTCTTCGCCTCCCCAGCTGGAAAGGCAGGATCCCGCGGACGAGGGTGAGAGCGGAGCGTCCGGTGAAAGTCTGAAGGAATGCAAGAAGAGGAAGCTGGAGATGAGCAGGTTGAGCGAGGAAAGCATCAGGGTGGTGAGAAGCCCCACCGACATTGAGAAGATCTCTGCCAACCTTGGAGAGGTTGTGATTGGTCAGAAGGGGATCGACGGCCTTCAGTTCACAGAGGAGAAGGCCTGCCCCTTGCTGCCTCAAGGAGGTGGTATGGATGGTGGGTACATGAAGGAGACGGAAGCCACTGACGCAATGAGAAAAAGACGGAAAGTTGAGATGGCATCGGAAGGCAGTGCCTTGGGGACACCTGAAGAGGCGGGCATCAAGGTGGAATCCTCTGAGAGCCAGGTAAACTCTGCCAGCACCGAGAGGACGGATCGAGCCTGCCACGATGCGACAGAAACAATTGGCAACACTCCTGCAGACAGCGACTGTAAAACGCCGGGGGGTGTGGATTTATTGGTTAATTCCAAAACTAATGCCGAGTCGAGCCTTTCGCTGGACAGCTGTGCGCCAGCTCAGTCTGGCAAGCAAGGAACTACCTCTGCCTTGGAAGTCAAGAGATTGCAGGCCGGCGAAACTCTGCCATTCAGTGAAAAGAAGGCTGTGGGTGGTGAAAGCCCAGGACAGGAAGAGGGAAGCGTTGAAGGAAAGGCAGAAGGAGTGGCAGATAGGAATGAAACACCTGAATCTGCGGAGAGTGTGAATTCTGTATCAGATCTAGAAGCAGAATAGCTTTATCCTGGATAAGAATGAGGTGGTTCCACTGATTCTGGAGGCAGTTAAAAGGACATACCTTTTTACAAGTTGATCAGAACAGCACCAGTCCACTGCCCGTGTGTGTGTGTGTTTTGGTTTCTCTTTTTTTGTATACTTGTTTATGAAGCCCAAAACCTCTAAATGGGTTGTTTTCACTGGGGACAAGACAACAAAGGCTTCAAGATGAAACTCCCCCAGTTGTTGACTTGCATACTTGATCTTCTGAATTCTCAAATAATGTGTGTGGGTTTTCTCCTTTACTTTATAAATGATTCCAAATAGCTCTGGTTTCGAAACGGAAATCATTTTTTGAGCAAGTTAATGCCACTTTGTGGGCAAATTTTCCAGTATTTACTAGACGGTCCGAAAGGAATCTATTTGTTAAATTAATCTTGCTTTGTTAAAATAAAAGTTCCTAACTTCTAGTTAAGAGCTTCTAGTTTCTTTTCTTCATCATTAAACTGGGCATGTTTGAGAATGAAGCCTGAGCTAAACAATCTTGCAAAGGTCTCCTGGGAGAAGAATGTTTTGAGGAGTCTGATTTCATGTTCTTAAATGTAGAGAGGTAAGGAACAACAGTTGTTTTCTTCCATATACCCCCCATAGACTTTGGTTTATGAACAAGTTAAAAAACACAGATCTCAAAACTGATCGTTGGAAGACTCCTCTTTCTACATCTCCATTGGGAGAACTGTCAATTTATTCTCACACTCTGCTTCCTGCTGCTTAACTACTTGTCTATATGAGGAGAGTCTAAAAAGTTAGCAAGACGGGACTTGGGGGGGTCTCTAGTGACTGGCATTGCCCCTCAATGCAGCTGAAGGCGTCTTGGTGACATTCCTATAGCGCACCATCAACCATAGCCTCTGGGTGGTTTGCAAACTTATAATTCAAAACATGCAAATAAATGCAATCAGAACCTTATAGCAATCTCAACACAATATAGAATACAAGCCAGCACACAGCAGCATTAAGTGCAATGTAAAACCAGTAACCCGCGGGACGCGGGTGGCGCTGTGGGCTAAAGCCTCAACGCCTAGGGCTTGCCGATCGAAAGGTCGGCGGTTCGAATCCCCGCGGCGGGGTGCGCTCCCGCTGCTCGGTCCCAGCGCCTGCCCACCTAGCAGTTCGAAAGCACCCCCGGGGGCAAGTAGATAAATAGGTACCGCTTACCAGCGGGAAGGTAAACGGCGTTCCGTGTGCGGCTCTGGCTCGCCAGAGCAGCGATGTCACGCTGGCCACGTGACCCGGAAGTGTCCCCGGACAGCGCTGGCCCCCGGCCAATAGATGTGAGATGGGCGCACAAACCCCACAGTCTGTCAAGACTGGCCCGTTCGGGCAGGGGTACCTTTACCTTTACCTTTACTAAAACCAGTAATGGGAAGTGATTGTCTCCCAATGGTCTTATGTGTCAAAAGGACCATAAGATCGGTGGCACCAGGTGAACCTCTCTAGGGTGTCTGCGTGCAATAGGAGAAAGTGAGAGGCGGCCTCGTATGAAGGTCTTGGGGGCCAGGCAGGTATATTCAGGAGGCCACAATCCTTCAGATAACCTCACTGCAATCTGCATAGGTTTTAAAGTGTGTTGGGGGAACCAGTGGCCCTCCAGCTGCTGGTAGGCTGACAACTCCCACCAGCCCCACCCAGAATGTCCAATGGTTTGGGACAATGGGAAAGTCCAGCAATCCAGGTTTAAAGTTTAAGACAAACACTTTGAATTGGGCATGAAAAGGGACTGGAAGCTAGTGCAGATGACCAAGCGGTGGTGCGATGCCTGCCCAGGTCTGGACCAGCTGAAGTTTCCAGACTACGTAGAACAGGTAGTTCTCCAACCAGGAGGTTACCAGAGCCTGGATAACTCAGAAGTCTCTCTCTGATCTGATAAGGCACTCTGAGTGTACACTGCTGGACCTAAGCATCCCCACCCCAAAATCGCACACCTCACAATTTTTCCAGTGAGCTGCAGCTGTGAAAAATACAAATGCCATGCTAATAATCATCTTTAGGAAAGCAACTGAAAATAAAATGCTAGTACAGTGGTACCTCAGGTTACATACACTTCAGGTTACATACGCTTCAGGTTACAGACACTGCTAACCCAGAAATAGTGCTTCAGGTTAAGAACTTTGCTTCAGGGTGAGAACAGAAACCGTGCTCCGGCGGCGCGGCAGCAGCGGGAGGCCCCATTAGCTAAAGTGGTGCTTCAGGTTAAGAACAGTTTCAGGTTAAGTACTGACCTCTGGAACAAATTAAGTACTTAACCCGAGGTACCACTGTATCATAATGGCATTATGTGCAGAAGCGTCTGGAATGGTGTACAGTTTGATTGCCTCAAAAAGTGTTTCACAATCAATCTCTTGAGGAGCAGAGCGGAAGTGTTTCCTATAAGAATTATCACATTAGAATACAGTGGTGCCTCGCAAGACGAAATTAATTCGTTCTGCGAGTTTTTTCGCCTTGCGAATTTTTCGTCTTGCGAAGCATGGTTTCCCATAGGAATGCGGTTTTAAGAAAAAGGAAACAAACTTGCAAGATGTTTTCGTCTTGCGAAGCAAGCCCATTGGGAAATCCGTCTTGCGAAGCAACTCAAAAAATCACAAACCTTTTCGTCTTGCGAGGCATTCGTCTTGCGAGGTACCACTGTATCCACATTGCCTGGCATTGGCCCAGGCAGCAGTAGTTGATCTCTGGCGAATCTGGGTAATTCACACTTGGCAGCTCGTCGCTAATCGAGGGATCAATAAGTATGTCTGAACTCTTGTTGCCGGTTTGTGCACTAGCGCTGTCCTGCTTATCCATGGGTACAAATTCTAATGGATAAACTTAAAATGTGAGAGTTAAGTTGTTCTGGATATGACCCCTGCAACCATTCCAGTCATGGTGGGACTCTGATTCACATGGATACATCCTTGGGTCACCCAGCTAACACCCTGTTAATGTTTTTCCATGTAAGTGGTGTCAGAGAGATCAAGGCCTTTTTGCATTGCCAAATGGATCGACCACAACATATATTTAACCCACTTAGAACAGTCACAGCTTCCCCCAAATAATTATGGGCACTGCCGTTGAAGTGTGCTGAGAGTTAGGAGGCCCCTATTCCCCTCCCAGAGCCACAATTACCAGGGTGACTTAATCTACTCTTCCCAGGGAACTCTAGGAATTATAACTCAGGGGAATAGAGTTCGCCTAACAACTCTTGGCACCCTTAACAAACTACATCTCCCAGAATTATTTGGGGGAGGCAGTGATTGTTTATAGTGGTATCATAGTGCTTTAAATACATGGTGTGGTAAAGGTAAAGGGACCCCTGACCATTAGGTCCAGTCGTGGCCGACTTTGGGGTTGTGGCCCTCATCTCGCTTTATTGGCCGAGGGAGCCGGCGTACAGCTTCTGGGTCATGTGGCCAGCACGATTAAGCCACTTCTGGCCAACCAGAGCAGCGCACGGAAACGCCATTTACCTTCCCACCGGAGTGGTGCCTATTTATCTACTTGCACTTTGAAGTGCTTTCAAACTGCTTTGTTGGCAGGAGCAGGGACCGAGCAATGGGAGCTCACCCCGTCATAGGGGTTCGACCGCCGACCTTCTGATCGGCAAGACCTAGGCTCTGTGGTTTAGACCACAGCGCCACCCGCGTCCATATGGTGTGGATGTAGCCTAAATCAGCTAACCCAAGCCAATCAACACCCTCCTTGTGCCTGGGCCCCTTCTGCTGCTATCCTCCAGCAAGCTGGAAAAAATATATTGAGTTATGAATGGAGGTGTCCAGCTCTTCCTTTCCTCCTCCCCTTTCTCAGTGGCCCGGTCTCGTTCTCCATCAGAGTCCAGCCCCCTCTGCCTCCTTGGCTGGCGTGTCGGTTCGCTTCCAGACAGGAGGCACAGGTTTCCCTGGCGGTGGAAGGGACTCGTTCAGGAGTGGAGTTTCTGAAAAGCACAGGACGGAATAATAGGCAGCAGGGGGAGAAGGCTTCTGGAGCCAAGAGGAATTAATTTGTGACGGCTATGGCTGGGTTCTCAGCCCTCGGATTACTTCTTCTTTCTCAGCTTTTGGCCTCCTCCTCAGCTCAGGTAAGGATTGTTCCTTCTGCCTTTTCGAAAGGACAGAGCTTCCCAGCTGCAGTTTAGCTCCATCTTCTGGAACAATCATCCACATCTCCCAAAAAGAAAAGGACAGACCGTATCACTTTTCAGTTATGTATAGATAGGTCTGTGAGGTTTCAGCCTGAAAGCAGCAGGACTTACGTCTGGGTTGGTGTGGTACTTCCCTGAGTAGCAATTAATCTTCAATGCTCGCGTTTTCGTTTGTGCAGTCCAGATAGCAGAATACGAGAGCGGTCTTGGTCTTAGGAATCGGGCTGTGATTCGAAGAGTCTTTAGTGATTATGAAAACTGAGCTGTTATCTATATTATCTACCTTATCTATATGATTTTTGCAATGCTATTGTACGGTCCGTGTCATAAATCAACTTCATTAAACTTTACGTGTTTCTAAAACAAAGACACTTTTTTCCTCGCTATAAGATATTAACACTAAGATGTCGGGGAATTGACTTGGAGAGTAACCGTTTTGTTTAACATGAAAGCATCAAGTTTCAGACAGAACAAAAACTCCAGTGTTCTGTATTTTCAGCCTTTTTGGAGGTGTGTGCTCCGCCCTCCTTTTCCCATCAGTTGATCTCCTCTGAACTAACTTTTAAGGGGGAAATAATAGCCTTATGGCAAATCCTTCATCCAGCAGAGGTCCCATTCCTAAAGAGCACCCTGCAAGGAATATTAATTACTGAATTATGGGGGAATTAAAAGGGATTCTTTTCTCTAAAGTTGCCAGTGAAGTTTGCAGCTGGGTTCAGGAATCTAGAGTCGTCCTGTCCCATCCGTGAGCAAACCTTGCTGTACAAAGAAAGCTTTGTTGACCAATGCCTGGTTGCAAGTTACTCTCTGGGGCCTTTTTTTTCCACATAGAAAAGCATTTATAGCATTTCTCTCCCCCCCCCCCAACCTTAGCACCAAACAGTGCGTGCATTCATTGAGTAGAATTTGACACAGCTCACGGAAATTGACTGCAGACCCCTATGTCTCCACCTTATAGACATATTATAAAGATGGCAATTTGCACACTGTTGTAATGTTAACTGTAATTCGCCAACACGGCATTGGAAAGTGGTTCTGTAAAACTCAGTAGGGTTAAGATGTGCAATTAATGTAATTGGGAACCGTGCTTGCTAAATCTTTTCTGCGCTATAAATTCTGTGCTGCAAAGGAAGAAGGGCTTTGACCCATTAGCCACCAGGGGAGGGGGAGAGAGAGAAATCCTTTTGAATCTGCTGAGCCGCAAATTTGTCTGAAAGTTTAGAAATAGACAGCCAACAGGAACATACAGGTGAGAGATGGAAACCAATTGCGGGTCGGGGAATCTGTATTTCAAAGGGATAGTGTTTAGGACAGGGATACGAGCTGTTTGTAGTTGCCTTTGTTTTTAATGATGGCTGATAAAATGTATTTTATAATATACACCATCCTGGTGTTGGCACTTAACGATGATGCATCTTTTAAACCAATTAAATAAAATGTCGAGGTTCAAGTCCCCCCCACTCAGCTATGATGCCAATTGAGTTGTTCTGCATAAGTGATTGCCATAATAGTGGTGATTAGAATCAAGTGGAATGAAGCCGAGAACAGAAGATACAAGCAGTGCTGGATTTACGTATAAGCTAAACAAGCTATAGCTTAGGGCCCCACTCTCTTGGGGCCCCCCAAAAAATTTTAAAGGAAAAAAACCTTGGATGTACATTTCCAAAATATAAGATAAAAAACAATTACTTTGAAAAAATACATATTTTGTTACGTGCAAATGGCTTTGGATACCTATGAGGTCCATAAGTTACCATATAGCATATATTCAACACAAAAAAGCGACAATTTGTTGTTGGCAAAGGACAGCTGGACATATAAAGGGCCCCATTACCTTCAGTAGCCGAGGCCCTCATCAAACCTAAATCCAGCCCTGGATACAAGTGTGATAAATTATAGTTGTGGAATGGGGTCCCCCCCCCATTTCTGAAAGGGTGTCGCTAAATTAAGGGTCTGGAATTGAATGTGTCCTTGTTTGAAAGTTCCATGAAAGCTAACCCCAGAAACAGGGCGAGGGGGAATTTGAGCAACATGTTTTAATGAAGGCTGGAGGTTATGTCTCCCTAGCATCTGAGCTGGTTAGGTTTCCACTCAAAGAGTTCCTTAGGTGCCTGTCCCAAACAGAAGGGGATTTAGAAGTCTCTGGTTGTCCATGAATTTCTTGATCTATTTCCTTACGTTTCACCTGATGCAAAGCCTCACTGTTCTCCTGCTTCCCTTCCCAGAGGCCAGGACCACGAGGACCTCCTGGACCACGAGGCCCTCCTGGAACATCTGGCAAAGATGGCATAGATGTAAGTATCTGAGCAGCGCGGGATTGGACCAAGCTTGAGGGAGAAATAGGCGGAGCATCGGTGGGCCAACCTAATAGGCTGAGTAGGATTACTGATGGGTCAACCTCTAACCTCCTGTCTGGCTTGAAGACTTGCTATTTATAGTGCAGAATGTGCCTCTTTCATCTCTCCTCCCTGAGAGAGTCTTAAGCAATCTTTCCTCCAACCACAGAACATCTACTTCGTCAAGAACATGGGCGAAAAATGACCACATCTTCTTGGACAGGCCTCTGCTTCTTGCTGGGCAAAATGAAGCACCGAGATCACAGATTTATAGAATTGGAAGGGACCACGAGGGTCATCCAGTCCAACCCCTTACAAATGCATAAATCTTTTGCCCAACATGGGGCTTGAACCCACACCCAGATAAAGAATCCTTCATAGAATTAAACCTGAATATTACTTGCTAGGTTGAATTTTTTTTGAGTGTGTGCCTTGTTTCAATAAACAGGCAATGTCATATAACCTCTGCACAAGTTTAGAATCACAGGATCAACACAGATGGCCGTACCAGCATGAGCACTCAGTAAATCTCCCTGTCTTTCGTCCAGTTTAAACTGTTGTTCTTAAGCTTTAGAATTTATTGGTATTTGTTCTTATTCTTGGTACTGTGCTTTTCAGGTCATATTCATGCCAGAAAATGCATATACATTTTAAACAAAGTGTGCTGTTTCAGAAGGAAGACAAATAGAGAAGGTGTATCCCACAACTCAGAAGGGACACGGGTGGTGCTGTGGGTTAAACCACAGAGCCTAGGGCTTGCCGATCAGAAGGTCGGCGGTTCAAATCCCCGCGACGGGGTGAGCTCCCGTTGTTCAGTCCCTGCTCCTGCCAACCTAGCAGTTTGAAAGCATGTCTAAGTGCAAGTAGATAAATAGGTACCGCTCCGGTGGGAAGGTAAACAGCGTTTCCGTGCGCTGCTCTGGTTCGCCAAAAGCGGCTTAGTCATGCTGGCCACATGACCAGGAAGCTGTACGCTGGCACCCTCGGCCAGTAAAGCGAGATGAGTGCTGCAACCCCAGAGTCGGCCATGACTGGACCTAACGGTCAGGGGTCCCTTTACCTTTATTCCACAGCTCAGATCCCACCGGACTGGGAACATGGGGGAGCCACCCGTGGCATTGCATTTCTTCCAGCACATGATTCCAAATTTCATTATTTTATTGTTTAAAATTATTGAATTTATCTACTCCCCTTCATCTGAGGATGGTGGGCAGGACCCCAAATTCTTTCACATCTGTGCAGGTCATCCAGCTGCCAGCTGGGGGTGCTAGAAGCAATGCAAAAGGTCTTCCTTCTGGGTCACAAGTTAGGAAAACAACAATCAGGATCGAGGGCAGGGCTAATTTCTACCAACGGATGCATAAGTAAAAACAGTTTTTGGAGAACCCAGCATGCACCACCACAAACAGCTTCTCGTTTCGCTGTTGCCTTGGGAGCATAAATGCTTTGGGCTGGGTCGGCATTACCGGGATCTAGTAAATGCTCCCACCGGAGGAAGAAAGGGGAAGGGTCTCCAGCTCAGCGGCAGATCATCTGCCTGCCCTCAGAAGCTCCTGGCTTCAGTCCTTGCCATTTCCAAGTAGGGCTGGGAGAGAACTCTGCTAGAAACCCTGGAGAAGCTGCTGATGCCAGCCAGTGTTGGCCATACTGAACTGGGTAGACCTAAGGCATAAGGCAAAAAAGCTGTATTCCCTTTGCAGGAAAAGGAGAAGGGCATTTTGCAGCCATTGCCTCTGCAACCCCTGTTTCATATAAAGGTAAAGGACCCCTGATAGTTAAGTCCAGTCGTGGACGACTCTGGGGTTGTGGTGCTCATCTCGCTTTACTGGCCGAGGGAGCCAACGTTTGTCCGCAGACAGTTTTTCAGGGTCATGTGGCCAGCATGACTAAGCTGCTTCTGGCAAAACCAGAGCAGCGCATGGAAAAGCTGTTTACCTTCCTGCCAGAGTGGTACCTATTTATCTACTTGCACTGGCGTGCTTTCAAGCTGCTAGGTTGGCAGAAGCTGGGTCAGAACAAAGGGAGCTCACCCCGTCGGGGGGATTCGAACCGCCAACCTTCCAATCAGCAAGCCCTAGACTCAGTGGTTTAGACCACAGCACCACCCGCGCCCCTCCCTGTTTCATAGAATCATATAATTGTAGAGCATAGCTGTCAACTGTTCCCTTTTTTTAAGGGAAATTCCCTTATTCCTAATAGGATTCCTTGCAAAAAAGGGAAAAGTTGACAGCTATGCTGTAGAGTCAGAAGGGGCCATTTAGCTCAGTGCCCTGAAAGGCAGGAAATTCTTGCCCAACACTGTTCCATAGAGTCTCTCGCCCTCCTGAGCAGATTTTCAGATGCAGTGGGCTTCAGACAGAAGGAGGAAACTGCCTTCTACTTCCGCCAACAAAAGTGCCCTCTGAGCATATTTCTGCTCACGTGAGCTGTGAACTAGGGGGCTGGACTACATCACCCTCAGGGGTCCCTTCCAACTCTACAAATCTATGATTCTAGGAAAGTTTTGTACAATAAACCCTTCCCATCCCCACCTCCAAAAAAACACACACTGATATTCTTGTCATGATCTAACAAGGTAATTGCTTAGCTTAGCTCCTAAGAATAGAACAGCTGTCAAATGGGAATTGATTTAACTGACATTAAAAACTATAGTGTGTGTGTGTGTGTGTGTGTGTGTGTGTTTGGGGGGGGTTAATCCATTTTTTAAATGTATTTGACTTTTATGTGATCATATGATACAGATTTCATAGAAATAAACAAGCTTGTGAAAAGGGATTTTTGCTGAGCACCCTTAAATATAATTATTAGCTGCTGATTGATTAATTCTGACTCCCCCCCTCCTCAAAAAAATGTTTTTCTTCTTGTCTGTTCTATGGAGGATCAGGAAGGGGGATTCAGAGGACTGGGAACCACAGGGTAGCCACTTTTAAAAGATGTTAAATGTCAGCATGTGGCGAGTTGGTTGGTGCTTAAGCCTCAGGCCAAGTCGCTGAACCTAACATACCCCTCTGCCAGAGCTCAGCACCTGCAGACAGTCCTGGGTTCAATCCTCAAGCAGGGCTGGGAGTTTCTCTGGCTTGAAACCCTGCAGAGCTGCCACCAGTCTGTATAGACAGTACTAAGCCAGATTGCCCAAACGCCCGACGCAGTGCAAGACAGCTTCTTCCTGTGTTCCTCTGCTACCGCGGCTTTTCCCATGGGAAGGGGCTAGCTAACTCCAGGCTTAATTGCACGATCAGACGTCAGCAGGTGACCACCAACGACACATGCAAAAGATTCCTGTGTTGTAGGGGGTTGGACTAGATGACCCTCAGAGATCCCTTCTGACTCTGTGATTATTTGCTGAAGGCAAAATGCTGAATCCAGTTCAGGGTGAGGGCGTTTGACATGATGTGCAGACCTTGCTTTGCCCAAAATTGACATTAGGGCCAAACCTATTTATTAGGCGGATGTGTCACAAAACAGCATGCAAGCTTTTCAGCTCAACAGAATTCTTCATGGAGTGAAACTTGCCAATGAGAGGAATATATTATTGGCAAAACCTATTTGGTATTTCGCAACTTTCTGACTAGTTGCAGGACCTTGGCCAGACCTAGCAGAGTAAACGCAGAATCCACGGAAACAATTGGCAACTTGGCTGCAGACAGGATAGACGAAGCAGGAACCAGGAACTTGTAGTTAGGTGTTTATTATATGTTGTTGTTGTTTAGTCGTTTAGTCGTGTCCGACTCTTCGTGACCCCATGGACCAGAGCATGCCAGGCACTTCTGTCCTCCACTGCCTCCCGCAGTTTGATCAAACTCATGCTGGTAGCTTCAAGAACACCATCCAACCATCTCATTCTCTGCCGTCCCCTTCTCCTTGTGCCCTCCATCTTTCCCAACATCAGGGTCTTTTCCAGGGAGTCTTCTCTTCTCATGAGGTGGCCAAAGTATTGGAGCCTCAGCTTCACGATCTGTCCTTCCAGTGAGCGCTCAGGGCTGATTTCCTTCAGAATGGAGAGGTTTGATCTTCTTGCAGTCCATGGGACTCTCAAGAGTCTCCTCCAGCACCATAATTCAAAAGCATCAATTCTTCGGCGATCAGCCTTCTTTATGGTCCAGCTCTCACTTCCATACATCACTACTGGGAAAACCATGGCTTTTACTATATGGACCTTTGTTGGCAAGGTGATGTCTCTGCTTTTTAAGATGTTGTCTAGGTTTGCCATCGCCTTTCTCCCAAGGAGCAGGCGTCTTTTAATTTCGTGACTGGTTTATTATATACAGTGGACTATTTACAGGAACAGAACACGGATCTTTTGCTAGCTCTCTCTGACACAACTCACAACTCCTACACTGACACAGAACTCTGAACACTGAACTCCTGAACTAACACATTTCAGTTAGTAGGCCATTAATTGTCACTCCCTTGAGAGAGCTTGACCAATCAGGGAGCAGTCTCCATGTCTCTGTTATCACCAGGCAGACTTACTCCTTCAGATTGCCGGCTGGCTGTCTGCCAAACCATAATTGACTCTGTGTGAGTAGCTGCACGGACACAGTTTCCCAACTTATATTCTCTGAACGAACATTCCCAGCCATTAGTGAGTAAAGCTACCTGGTGTGGATCTTATTTTAACCTAAAATTAATCTCCAGGTTTATTAATATGGACACAGCTTAGTTTTCCCCCTTTCCTGTTTTCCACCTACCAAGGAACCTGTTTTAGGCCAAAGGGTCAAGACAGACTTGGGCTATTAGGTGGATTTTTATATTTTCAAAAATGAGGGGGCTGATCATCCTTGCTGGCGGTCCCAGGTGCAACCTGCACAGCACCTTGCAGAGTAGCCTAATTTCGGTGTGTACTCCTCCATTGCCCCCCCCCCGAGACAGAAGGATGCTAGCCGAGCAACCAACCTGCGCCCCCCCCCCCCGCGCTCTCTTTGCTTTATGATATGGGAGCAGTCAAGGAAGAACAGGTTTAAAAATGCTGCCACCTAAGGGTGAGAAATCAGATGTCCACACACATTGATGATCTTGCCAACCTCTGAGATCCAGGAGGATCTTTTTTTAATTTTTTTTAAAATTATTATAAATTTTATTAGTATTTTCCCCACAACAACACATTTTTTTTTGAAAAAATAACAATACAGTGGTACCTCGGGTTACATACGCTTCAGGTTACAGACTCTGCTAACCCAGAAATAGTACCTCGGGTTAAGAACTTTGCTTCAGGATGAGAACAGAAATCGTGCTCCGGCGGCGTGGCAGCAGCAGGAGGCCCCCTTAGCTAAAGTGGTGCTTCAGGTTAAGAACAGTTTCAGGTTAAGTACGGACCTCCGGAACAAATTAAGGACTAAACCTGAGGTACCACTGTACACAAAACACAAAAATCGACATTCAAAAAAACAAAAAAAAAACCCAAATCCATATCTTACAAGTTAATATTATAAACACTAAAAAGAAAAACAAACATTGACTTCCACCAATCCCACAGCACCTCCCTTACCTCTCATTGTGTCTTCCTGTTTTCCTTATCATCTCTATCCTAGCATCCAGATATAAATCCCTCTTTCTTATCCTTTCACTTCACAAAGTTATTCCAGACTCAGCCAGATTTCTGTCCTCGAACCTTGGCTTTTAAGGTATTCATTTAGACACTCCCATTCCTTTTTCACTTTTTGTCTTATTATATCTGTCAATTTGGCTAATTCTAAATATTCTGAAAGCTTACATAACCACTCTCCCCTAGTGGGTAACTGATTTCCTTTCCAATACTTAGCCACCAGGATTCTTGCTGCAAATGTCGCGAATAGGAAAAAATTAGTTTTGTCTTTTGGAATATCATCATTTAAAATTCCTAAAAGGAGGTTGCAGAATCTCCTCCACTGGAGATTTTTCAGCAGAGGTTGGAAGGCCATCTGTCATGGATGCTTTAATCCCTGAATTGCAGGGGGTTGGACTGGATGATACTTGGGGTCCCAACTCTCCAATTCTGTGACCCAGCACCTACCCCAACCGCAGTTCCAGCAGTCTACCGTATTTTTCGCTCTATAGGACGCACCTACTTCAGAGGGGAGGAAATAAGAGGGGGAAATTTCTGAATCCCAGAAGCCAGAACAGCAAGAGGGATCTGGCTTCTGGGATAGACTCTTGCTGTTCTGGCTTCTGGGATAGCCGCTGGGATAGCTGGTCTAGCTTTGTGCGAAGCCTCCACAGGGCACGGGGAGCCTTCATCCCCGTGCCCTGCGGAGGCTTCTGGGGCAGCCCGTGAAGCCTCCGCAGGGCAGCAGGGTGCCTTCATCCCGCTGCCCTCCGGAGGCTTTGCGCAGCTAAGGCAGAAGCTAGAACAATGAGACAGAGCACTGCACAGTGAGACGGAGCGCTGCACAGCGCTCCCTCTCCCTGTTCTGGCTTAGCCGCGCAGCCTGCATTCGCTCCATAAGATCATAGAATCATAGAGTTGGAAGAGACCACAAGGGCCATCGAGTCCAACCCCCTGCCAAGCAGGAAACACCATCAGAGTGAGGAGATTTCACCCCTCCCATACCCAAGAATCTCCTGACCATCTCCTGATGATCTCTGCTGACTCCACAGAGAAGAGGAGGCGTGTCCTGCCTATTTACTTATTCTCCCCAGCAACATCTCTCTGTGTGTGAGAGAGAGTCAGTCAGTCAGTGTATTGGAGAGAGTGAGAGTGTTAGAGAACCTAGAGATTAGATTGCTGCTAAGAGCAGCTGCAGACTCTTAGTGTAGCATTGCTTTATGCTCAGAATACTTAGCTCTGTATATAGTTTTGTACCATAGTTGTAGTTATAGAATAAAAGGAAGATATTTTACAGAGCTGCTCTCCGAGTGGTTTATACTCTGCAAGACTCTGCAAAACTCTGCTGCGCAACGACTGAATTATTGAGACAGTGAATCCGGTGCTCTCAGCTCTAAGCTGTGAGTCCACAGCACTGTGACCTGTTCCTGTGGGAAAGGAGGTCTCTGGCAGTGCTACCCAGCTCGCCCAGCCCAGTCGGGGTTGAGGTACATGAGTCCAGTTGGTGCACTGGCTCTAGGGCTATGCTGACACAGAGCACTCCTGACATATGATTGTCAAGCCTCTGCTTAAAGACCTCCAAAGTAGGAGACTCCACCACACTTCTTGGCAGCAAATTCCACTGTCGAACAGCTCTTACTGTCAGGAAGTTCTTCCTCATGTTTAGGTGGAATCTTCTTTCTTGTAGTTTGGATCCATTGCTCCATGTCCGCTTCTCTGGAGCAGCAGAAAACAACCTTTCTCCCTCCTCTATGTGACATCCTTTTATATATTTGAACATGGCTATCATATCACCCCTTAACCTCCTCTTCTCCAGGCTAAACATGCCCAGCTCCCTTAGCCGTTCCTCATAAGGCATCATTTCCAGGCCTTTGACCATTTTGGTTGCCCTCCTCTGGACACGTTCCAGTTTGTCAGTGTCCTTCTTGAACTTGCACACACATCTTCTTGAAGATGCACACACATTTTCCCTTACTTTTTAGAAGGGAAAAGTGCGTCTTATACAGCGAAAAATACGGTATTTTAGTAATCTAGGCATCCATCAGGCAAGAAGTTAGATTGGATGGATTCAGCAGGTCCCCTGGAGTTGGATGAGTCCATACCCTTCTATTCTAGTCATAGGATCAGACCAAAGGCATCAGGTGTGGGTACCCCTTGGTCCTCCAGGTGTTGCTGAACTACCACTCCCATAATCCCTGGTCATTAACCATGCTTGCTGGGGCTGCTGGGAGTTGTAGTTCAGTAGCGTCTGGAGGGCCAGAGGTTCCCCACACCTGGTCTGCCTCGTCCTTTCTCCCACAGTGGGCAGGCTGGTTCATTTTTCTTACATTTATATTCTGCTCTCTCGTGGACTGCAAGGGGAACGATAGGGTTCCCAGGAGGTGTCGCATCCAGATGATGATGATGATGATAATTATTATTATAATTAATTAATAAATTATATATACCCTGCCCATCTGGCTGCGTTTCCCCAGCCCCTCTGGGTGGCTCCCAACAGAATATTAAAAACATGATAAAACATCAAACATTAAAAACTTCCCTGAACAGGACTGCCTTCAGATGTCTTCTAAAAGTAAGATAGTTGTTTATTTCCTTGACCTCTGAGGGGAGGGCATTCCACAGGGTGGGCACCACTACCGAGAAGGCCCTGTGCCTGGTTTCCTGTAACCTCCCATCTTGCAGTGAGGGAACCACCAGAAGGGCCTTGGCACTGGACCTCAGTGTCTGGGCTGAATGATGGGGGTGGAGACGCTCCTTCAGGTATACAGGACTGAGGCCATTTAGGGCTTTAAAGGTCAGCACCAACACTTTGAATTGTGCTCTGACCAGACCCAGCTTAGCTTGATCCAGGTCCAGTTGTGACCGACTCTGGGGTTGCGGCGCTCATCTCGCTTTATTGGCCGAGGGAGCCGGCGTACAGCTTCCGGATCATGTGGCCAGCAGGACTAAGCCGCTTCTGGCGAACCAGAGCAGCGCACGGAAATGCCGTTTACCTTCCCGCCAGAGAGGTACCTATTTATCTACTTGCACTTTGACGTGCTTTCGAACTTATAGGTTGGCAGGAGCAGGGACCGAGCAACGGGAGCTCACCCCGTCGTGGGGATTCAAACCGCCGACCTTCTGATCGGCAACTCCTAGGCTCTGTGGTTTAACCCACAGCGCCACCCGCATCCCAAAATGATGCTTTAGGAGTTCCTAAATCTTAGTGGACAGTGAAGTTCTAGCAAGTACTCCAGCATCCGGACTTACAGGAAATCTTCATGGTCTTTTAATGGGGCTGGGGAAAGATTGGGTGTAAATATGGCAGCTGACAGTGCAGATAGGAATCTAACTCTTAATTCTGCTTTCTTTTAAAATATTTAGGGAGAGCCTGGTCCTCCTGGTTTGCCTGGTCCACCAGTAAGTATTTGCTCATTTAACATTACTTAATGTTGTCCTTGGGGGAGTCCAACAAGCGCCATCGCTCAGTGGTAGATCAGAGACTTTGCATTCAGATGCTCTATGTGGGTGGCTGGGATTAAGAGCTGCTTTGGATAGAGGTAAGATTCTACAAGTGTGCTCTGTTACTGTATTTTTAGATACCCCGCTGCCCATTTTCTCCTCCCTTGTTTATTTATTTGCTGCAGTGAGAATCTGCATTTTATGAGAAGCTGTCTTCTGTTGTGCATTTTTCCTTATTGTGATTTTATTTCTGTAACTGTTTAGATCTGTATATTGCATAGATATCACATTACGCATTGTGCTTTGTGTTCTCTGTTGTAAACTGCCCCGTGGTCTTTTGACAAAGGCTGGTATGCAAATTTTTAATAATAATAGTAAAAACAATGGATAATAAAAAAGTTAATGATAGTAATGAGGTTGATGCAGAAGGTTCCGGGTTCAAGTCCCCAGCATCTCCAGGTAGGGTTGAGAGAGACCGTGAAACTCTGGAGTGTTGCTACCAGTCAGTGTAGACATTACAGAGATAGATGGACCCAAGGAATGATCATAAGCATCTGTGGTACAAGAAAGGGACTAGAATCAGGGGCAAAGGGTATAGGAGGAGTAGAGACAGCAAAGGACCAAGGAACACACTTGTCTGGGAAATAAAAGCAGCTTCCGGTAACTTTTATTTCTGAAAGGAGGACAGGTAGGGATGAAAAACCTGAGAGCCTCTAGCTCAGTGGTTATTAAGCTTTTTTCCCTGGGCCACACTTTGAGAATAAAAAATTGCTTGTGCAACACCGAATTTTTTTTACTGATAAGAAATTTGTTGGGAAACGAAAAGAAACAACTCCTACATCAGGGACCGTGCTGAGGAGGGCTGCAGTGAGGAGGAATGGTGGGAGCCACCCCCTCCCCTGATCCTAAATCTTCCCAGGAGCAGGAGGACAGCATAGATTTGGAACAGTGGTTTGCGGAGGGGCACAGTTCAGAAGGCAGTAGCTGGGAAATACTGGATGCGGAACAGCTAGGAGAAGAAGCACTGCGGGGGGAGAGGGTTAAGAGATTTACAGTCTCTGGACAGCATTCCTCCGCTCAGCCCAAGGTCAAGAAGAGCTGAGAAAGTGGCAGAACAGAAAGCACAGAGGGTATAAACTCAGATTACTAGATGTAGGAGTGATGTAGATTAATAGGGACAGAAGGGGGGGGTGTTATGTACTAAGCTTGGATCCTAGAACAATAGGCAAGTAGGATCCTAGAAGGCAACGACTGACTGGCTTGCAGGAAAAGACCAATCAGGCTCCAGGAGGAAGTTAATCAGCCTATTAGGCTGGTAAGATCGTAGAATGCAACAACTGATTGGCCTGCAGGAAAAGACCAATCAGTACGCACAGACCATCCCCTGACTCAAACTAGTTCGTTAAGAAAATCCCCAAACTCGGTTCCATGGGTGACTCTGGGTCATCTCTCTGCGGTAGCTTATCTTAAAGTTTTAAGTGTCTATACACTTATTGCATTTACAAATTTTTAATTTATTGTTGTACATTGTTTTAAATGTTTGTTTTCCTTCTGGGATTGTACCCCCAAGTGTGTTTTATAAGCTAGTCTCTGACCGTAATAAATTACCGTATTTTGCGCCCCATAGGACACACCAGCCCATAGGACGCACCTAGTTTTTTGGGGGGGAAATAAAGAAAAAAAAATTATTTTCCCCCCAGGTGCGGGGCTGGAAGAACCAGGTCAGGGAACAGCGGGAAGGTGCGCTCCTCCTCCCCGCTGTCCCCCGAGCTTGTGGGGCTGGCGATGGGGAGAAGTACGCTGAGCCCGGGACTGGAGACAGCTCTGCGCAGCCATTGGGAGCTGGGCGGGACTTCGCGCCCCGCTCCCGATGGCCGCGCAGAGCTGCGCTGAGCCCGGGACTGCAGGCGGCTCTGCGCAGCCATCGGGAGCCGGGCGGGACTTCGAGGTCTCCCGAGGGTTGCGCAGAGCTTCCTGAAGCCTGGAGAGCGAGAGGGGTCGGTGCGCACCGACCCCTCTCGCTCTCCAGGCTTCAGCAAAAGTCTGCATTCGCCCCATAGGACGCACACACATTTCCCCTTCATTTTTGGAGGGGGAAAAGTGTGTCCTATGGAGCGAAAAATACGGTATCTACCCAGAGCTGTAGAAGCGACTGTGTTATCTTTGGCAACAAATACTTAGCTATCTGCAGTGCACATTCCTTTGGCCGGGAAGTGCCCTTGGCATATTGATTGCCCTTGGGTCTTCCTGCCATGCTCGCCACCACCTCCAGCCACGTGGCACACCACACCCTTTGAGAACCACTGCTGTAGCTTGTGGGGCTGCAGAGAAATATCTGGGGAGCACAAAGCCGTTTCCCTTTTTCCACATCCCACAGCAGAGAAGTGCTCAGAGCCTTGAGAAATACTTAGCAACTCATTAGGCAGGCTGCAGGGATAGAATTCCGCTGAGGGGAGCCTTCCTGCTGGTGTGAGTCAAGCATGGATTCCAATTCCGAGACTTGAAAGAAATTCCGCGCTTATATATGCTGCGGAGTCCACGCTTTGAGAAAGTGTCAACGCTGAAGCCATGCTATCCTGTTATATCTCTGTGGTTGTTATATTAACAGTGCCTGCCTCTTAATCTGGTTTAGGGGCCGAAAGGAGCACCAGGGAAGCCTGGGAAAGCGGGGAATGCCGGCTTGCCTGGCCTTCCAGGAGTGGATGTAAGTATTGAATATTCCTTCCTGCGCCCTCCTCATTAGTGAGAGCAATTCCCAGCATGCTTTGCTCACATCCCAGCGCTCAAATTATGGGGGAAAATCTCTCTCTGTGTGTTCTTCAATATAGTCATTCTCTTTTCTTTTTTAAAAAAGGACCCCACTCTGTTCTCTTGGCTATAACTTTTAAAGACTGGTTTTAATATTGAATTTTGTCAGTTGTCGTATCCTGCCTCTGGACCTCGTGGTGAAGGATGGGTAAGAAATCTCATAAATGAAAACGTTAATATTTTCTCTGCTGTTTCTTCGTCAGGGTTTAACGGGATCCGATGGCCCACCTGGACCAGTAGGACCACCAGGGGACAGAGTAAGTACCAGAACTTTTAAAAACTTGAAGGACCATTGGGGCAAAAGCAAGCTCATTGACCAAAGTGGAATGGCAATATTAATCTGCCTGCCAGGCATGGGAAACCTGAGGTCTTCTAGGTGTTGCTGGGTTCTCCTTCAGAAAAGGTGAAATTGGCAATTAACTGTTCCACCCAATTCTGCCTCTGGCTCCACCCACCTCTGCCATGTGGCTCTCAGATGGTTTGCCCAGAAGTGAATGTGACCCTCAGGATAAAAATGGTCCCCTGCCCCTGGGATAGTTTATCTAGAATGGGGGTGAGGAACGTGCAACCCTCTAGATGTTGTTCTTCTGCAAGTCCCAACATCCCTGACCATTGGTTGTGCTGGCTGGGGTTGATGGGAGAATAGAATCGTAGAGTTGGAAGGGACCCTGAGATTCGTCTAGTCCAGTGTTTCCCAACCTCAAGTCTCCAGCTGTTGTTGGACTACAACTCCCATCATCCCTAGCCAGCAAGACCAGTGGTCAGGGATGATAGGAACTGTAGTCCGAAACCAGCTGGAGATCCAAGTTTGAGAAACCCTGATCTAGCCCAACCCCCTGCAATGCAGGGATCTCAGCTAAAGCATCCATGACAGATGGCCATCCAACCTCTGCTTAAAAACCTCTAAGGAAGGAAAGTCCACCATCTCCCAAGGGAGACAGTTCCATGGTTGAACAGCTCTTACAGTCAGAAAGTTCTTCCTGATGTTTAGTCGGAATCTTCTTTCTTGCATCTTGAAGCCATTGGTTTGAGTCCTACCCTCCAAAGCAAGAGAAGACAAGGTTGCGCCATCTTCCATGTGACAGTCCTTTAGATATTTGAAGATGGCTATCGTCTCTCCTCTCAGTCTCCTTTTATCCAGGCTAAACAATATCTGGAAAGGTCCACAGGTCCCCCAACTTTGCTATTACCCACTGCACATACAGCTAACCAGTGTGTGAATTACTTTCCATATTTTAAGGGATTCCAGGTCAGGATTTGTGCGAGGTCTGCAGCAGATTTGATGTAAGAATTACCAAGCTTTCCCTGAGAACTCACCATTTCTTCAGCCATTAAGAAGGACAACAATCCACTCTTTCCTTCCAAGCAGCCAGCGCTGTAAAAGACTAGTTTAGGATCTGTCAGGAAGTAGTCCAGGAACAAAAAAATGTGAATAACCGAGCTTTTAAAAATCTATAACTAAGCTGGCATTTGTAAACAAAGTTGATCTTGATGGGATTACAGCCTGATCTTAAGGGGGTGGAAATGGAATTAATTAAGGCTTTTGAGCTCTCAGAAGCTGTCCATTTGATTAGAGGGTTGTCTTTAAATTTAACAAGGGGGGAAAAACCCTACTAATCTGCTTTGGTGTGGTATGCAGAATGCCAGGGTGCCCTTCCTTTTGAACTCCAAATCAAGCTTTTCAGATGTTTTCGTAAACCAAGTCCCTTTTTTAAAGGCCAAATTCATGGAGGAGAGAGCTTTCGACAGGATATCTCTGTTCTGCCTCCACGGTCATAGCCAGCAATGCTTCTCAGTACCAGTTACTGGAATATAGGTCCGTATAGTTAAAGCTATGGTTTTCCCAGTAGTGATGTATGGAAGTGAGAGCTGGACCATAAAGAAGGCTGATTGCCAAAGAATGGATGCTCTTGAAGTATGGTGCTGGAGGAGACTCTTGAGAGTCCCGTGGACTGCAAGAAGATCAAACCTATCCATTCTGAAGGAAATCAGCCCTGAGTGCTCACTGGAAGGACAGATCATGAAGCTGAGGTTCCAATACTTCAGCCACCTCATGAGAAGAGAAGACTCCCTGGAAAAGACCCTGATGTTGGGAAAGATGGAGGGCACAAGGAGAAGGGGACGACAGAGGACGAGACAACAGTGGTGGAGTCTCCTTCTTTGGAGGTCTTTAAGCAGAGGCTTGACAACCATATGTCAGGAGTGCTCTGATGGTGTTTCCTGCTTGGCAGGGGGTTGGACTCGATGGCCCTTGTGGTCTCTTCCAACTCTATGATTCTATGAGATGGTTGGACAGTGTTCTCGAAGCTACCAGCATGAGTTTGACCAAACTGCGGGAGGCAGTGGAAGACAGGAGTGCCTGGCGTGCTCTGGTCCATGGGGTCACGAAGAGTCGGACACGACTAAACGACTAAACAACAACAAACCAGTTACTGGAAGCCGCAGGAAAGGGGAATGCTCTTGTGTTCGAATCCTGCTTGCCGGCCTCCCACAAGCACCCGATTTTCCACTATGAGAACAGGATGATGGACTAGATGGGCCATTTGCCCATCTAGCTGTCTCTCCTTACGTTGCTGTGACAAATCCCTGCTTAAAGGCACTTACATCCTCAAACAGGGTTCAGAGACATGCTTGCCAATATTATAGCAATGGTGGGAAAGGGGGAGGCGCTTTGCAAATGACATGCAGGAGGGGTGAACTCCTCCTGTGCCTGTTAGTTTTCATCTGCCAAGACCCAATGACGCAAGAGTCATTGTAGTCCGACTCCCTTCAATGCAGGAATCTCAGCTAAAGCATCCATGACAGATGACCCTCCCACCTCTGCTTAAAAACCTCCAAGGAAGAAGAGAAGAAGAAGAAGAAGAGTTTGGATTTGATATCCCGTTTTATCATTACCCAAAGGAGTCTCAAAGCAGCTAACATTCTCCTTTCCCTTCCTCCCCCACAACAAACCCTCTGTGAGATGAGTGAGGCTGAGAGACTTCAGAGAAGTGTGACTAGCCCAAGGTCACCCAGCAGCTGCATGTGGAGGAGCGGGGAAGCAAACCCGGTTCACCAGATTACGAGTCCACTGCTCTTAACCACTACAGCACACTGGCTCTCAAGGAAGGAGAGTCCACAACCAGAACAACTCTTTCTGTCAGAAAGTTCTTCCTGATGTTTATTTGGAATCTCCTTTCTTGCAATGTGAATGGTGCTACCATACCCTCTGACATGCCCCAGCGCAAAACTTGGACATGCGTGTTCCGGGTTGTGCTGCCACACAAGTCACATGACCTCCATGCACATAACAGTTTTCACATGCAGGGCAGAATAAAGATAACAGTTTGAGTTCCTCACTTGAAGCTTTACAAATTTATATATTGTAACATCATGGATGGAAACCATTAATTATGCAGCTGTTGACTAAGGGATTATTATTATAACTGAAATGTAACTGATATTAATTAAGATTATGGAACACAGTGATATAAGATCGGAAATTGCACCCAGTCCACCATGCGGGGAGCCAATTTAACTGAAATGCATTAATTGGAAGTTGATTGACATTTTGATAATTTTGATAATTTTGGAATTAATCGTTACTATTATAATTTGGCTATTAGAGTGGTACCTTGGTTTTCGAACATTTCCATTGACAAACATTTCAGTTTACGAACACCGTAAACCCAGAAGTAAATGCTTTGGTTTTCGAAAGCATCTCAGAAGTTGAACATGCTACGCGGCTTCCATGTTTAATTTTTCGTATTGAGCTTTCCATTTTCAAACATTTTGGAACTCAGAACAGATTATGTTCGGAAACTGAGGTACCACTTTATTGGGTTTATGTTGAAAAACTAATTCAAAAATATTCAAAAAACAGAGAGAACCTTCTGCCTTGGTATAAAGCAAACGAGGAGAGTTACAACTCTGCCTGGTGTGAATTTGTGACGTTGGTCAGAAAGGTTTTTCAGTAGGCCAATGGGTGGAATTGATTTTTCTGTTTAATGTTTTTTAGCAAGCCTGATCACTTCTTATTACTGAGTTGAAAGGGAGGGGAGGGCAAACATATATGTAATTTATTATTTCCTGCAGTTGATCTATACCTGCATCTCTATACATCCAAAAGCATCAACATGAAGAGGTTGGGGGGGTTGTTTTTTGCACTACTAGTTCAAAGCGATCTAGTGCAAATGGGCAATGCTGTCATCCAGAGGGTCACCCATTCACACTGAACTGGGGTGTGCATTCAGTTGTGCAAGGCGACATGAGTCTCTTTCTGCACCAACCACTTGTGAGTTATTATGCACGACGTAGAACTGGTTTTGTGACCACCAGTGCTCAGCACCATTTGACAAGGCTGGGAGCACCTTCTCAGATGGTTGGGCAGTGGGCATGAATTCCCACTTCCCCACCTCCCAAAGCAGGAGCAGCAGTGTTGTGTAATGGTTAGAGTGTTGGACTATGACCTGGGAGAGACCAGGGTCAGGATCCCCACTGAGCCCTGAAACTCACTGGGTGAGCTTGGGCCAGTCATCGCCTCTCAACCTAACTGGCCTTTCAGGGTTGTTTTGCAGATGAAATGGGGAGGAGGAGACCTCCTTGGAAGAGAAAGGTGGCATATAAATGCAAAAACAAACAAATAAAAATGAAACAAAATTAGAGGAACCATGGCTGCAAAGAGGTGCTCATGAAAGAGCAGAATGCAGTGTTTCTGTGATCATTTTGACATCAGTCCCTAAATGGCAACTTTCACAGTGGAATCCAAATTCAGTGCAGCGCTAATTTTAATGTTTCAATCTGGCAGGGCGCCATAGGACCTCCGGGGCCAGCTGGACCAGCCGTGAGTTAACCTACAATTTTATATCTCTTGCATATAAGTATGGAGTAGGTTGTGCATCACGCACATTGCTGCGTAGTACAATGTCAACGGGGATCCTTCGTGCTGCTGTTTCTGAAGTCGCAGGAATAAGGCAAGGGCATAGCTAAGGGGCAGAACACACTTTTTGCATCCAGGTCAGGGGTCGGCAACCTAAGGCCCATGGGCCACAAGTGGGGGTCGTTTAACCAGCCCCCGAACCGAGCCACCCACTCGGTGAGTCCCTGCGAGCTGTGCTAAATCAGCGCGGCACGGGGACTCGCTTTCGTGGCACTGGAAATCATGTCTGCGCAGACGATGGAAATTGCGTCTGCGCAGGTGTAGACGCCGGAAATCATGGGGTCGTGCGCAGTCTGGCCTAAGGAGGGATCTCCGCTGGAGTGAACTGGCCCAGGCAAGGTAAACCTTGTCGTCCCCTGATCCAGGTGGTCCCAGCACTTCCTTTTTAAAGGAGCTGAAAAATGGGAAGTCATAGCAGATAGTACCAGACTACATAGCACAAGGAAGCTTTGTGTGTCCAAGAATAGCTGGGAGAGGAGATGCTAGATCTGGTCCAGTGTTCAATTTCGAACTCAACGTCTGCTGGGCCTGAAAATTAGCCGGCGCCAACAGATGGGTACATTTGGCCACAGTTACTGGGGTGGCGAAGTCATTAGGAATATTATTTCCATTGGAATCAGCAAGGATTTGGACCAGCTCATAAAAGTTATAAAGGTGCAAAATCCCATTTTGTTAATAAATCTTGTGCCATCGCTGCGGAAAGCTGTGAAGATATTGTGCCAATAGTTCACAGTATTGCCTTTTGTCTCCACTGTTAATGTGACATCATGATGTGAACTGATGTTCTGTCACCCTGGATCATTTCGGGGGGGACGACCACATGTGTTTTGGTTTTGGTTTTTGTAGCTGAAGAAGGAACTGTGCGTCCTGCATTGGTCAGAGTTGGCCCTATCCATTAAACAGCTAACATGCGCAATTGCAGACATTTCTTTATTTTTGTAGCAAATTTAACGAAAGAAAGAAGCGAAAAGGCAAAAAGAAAACCCCGGCTCCCAATAATAATACAAAAGCCATCAATATATCCATCTCAGTTTAAACCTACAAGTCGATATATGGCACCCAAATGTCCTGCAGACAGCTGAATAATATTGACAATTATAAGACATATGTTCAAATGTAGCAAGGCCAGCAAGGTCCTCAGATATTCATTTAATAGATGGTGGGTGTTTGTCTAACTGGGCTCAAAGGATAAGTTGCTTTGGTCTTCCTGATGGGAAGTTATGGGCACTCACCACAATTGGGTGAGAAACCTATTGCGGTTATTAATATTGCACCTATGCGAGCTGTTGGATAGAAACGGACTCTTCTTTGAAGTAAAAATTCTCCAGTCCAAAAATATGGTTCAGAAACTTTACTTGCAGAACTTTAACTCCAAACAACAATAAGTTACATTCAGATAGTTGCCTATTTCTTTATACTGATCCCAGCATAGGTATAAACCTTTTAGATTTCTAGCATCTTGCATCCTGAGCTAAAAAATCAAAGCTATATCTCTCCTCAAACAGCCTCCATTTAGCCTATGGCTGTTTTACTGGAGAGATTAGCACGTCCGTTCTCTTCAGCAGCTGGAAAACAAAGCATATGCATAGACTTATGGGATTCTCGGCTTGTGACTGAGCCAGCAGAAATACAGCCCCACTTAATGATTATCCTGTTAGGCTCTCTGCAGCTTCAGTGGAAATTTCCATGCCATGCTTCACAGTATACATGCAGGCACATTATAGAGTTACAGTGGTGCCCCGCAAGACGAATGCCTCGCAAGACGGAAAACTCGCTAGACGAAAGAGTTTTCCGTTTTGGAGGTGCTTCGCAAAACGAATTTCCTATGGGCTTGCTTCGCAAGACGACAATGTCTTGCAACTTCCTGCTGGTTTTTTTCCCTCCCCCCCCTTTTCTAAGCCGCTAAGATGCTGATCTGATCAGCAGATAAGCCTCTAAAAGCCGCTAATAGCGCTAATCTGCTAATCTGTCAATGGGCTTGCTTCGCAAGACGAAAAAACCGCTAGACGAAGAGAATCACAGAACGGATTCTTTTCGTCTTGCGAGGCACCACTGTATTTTCCATTTCAATGTGCATTAAACAATTATACTTAACAAAACCACCATGTGCACTGCATCAGTTTTCACATTTCCTCACATTGATTTTACAGCCTCTTACATCCGTGTAAGAACATCCATTCCCTTAGCAGGAAAGGGGCAAAATAGTTTGCTAATGTTTTAAAACTGCACATTTTATATTTGAATAAAGGGAAGGAAAAAGAGAGGAGAGAGTGGGTTTTCAAACAAGGTCTATTTTTTTATGAATCTTCTATTTTTAAAATGTAATTTTGATCTCACTTTCAGGGCAAAGGACTTCCAGGGCCTCCGGTAAGCAAGACCGGCTTGGTACTATTTGCCGAAATCTAATCACACCAGAGCTCAATACTTACCTTTGCCTCCCTGAAAACTGCCTTCACAGCTCTCCATATTCAAACAATGCCTGCATCACTTTTAGATGCAAGGCATTTAATGTTCCAAGGCAGTTTTAGATGCAAGGCATAGAATGTTCCAAGGCATTTAAGACTCTGTATTTGTGGGGTAAAGGTAAAGCTAAAGGTAAAGGGGACCCCTGACCATTAGGTCCAGTCGTGGCCGACTCTGGGGTTGCGGTGCTCATCTCGCTTTACTGGCCGAGGGAGCCGGTATATAGCTTCTGGGTCATGTGGCCAGCATGACTAAGCTGCTTCTGGTGAACCAGAGCAGTGCACGGAAACGCCGTTTACCTTCCCACCAGAGCGGTACCTATTTATCTACTTGCACTTTGATGTGCCTTCAAACTGCTAGGCTGGCAGGAGCAGGGACCGAGCAACGGGAGCTCACCCTGTCACGGGGATTCGAACCGCCGACCTTCTGATCGGCAAATCCTAGGCTCTGTGGTTTAACCCACAGCACCACCCGCACCCCTATTTGATTGTGATCCAGTTGTGCCATACAGAACAGCCCTATTTGCTAAAGCAGCTAAAAGTATTCATGCTAGCTATATAAAAGACAACGCTGTAGACAGTGCAGGTGATTCATAAATTTTACTTATTGTAAATGGATGTATATCTCTGGATATATATATATATTTAACAGGTTTTAATTGACTCGCTGGATCCGTAATTGAATTTGTAATGGCTTTTAGTCAAACACAATAAATGATCGATTGGATTGGAAGGAAGAAGAGCTGCTTCGCAAGATGATTCAAATACCTTGGATGTTCAGAGCTCCTGCCCTATGGTTCTGGCTCATATAACATGCTTTCTCTCTTTTGCAGGGACCTCCAGGCCCCAGTGGGCTCCCAGGTGGAAACGGATATCCAGGACCACCCGTGAGTTCCTCTTCCTTCTGAAGTTTCCCATGCCAGGATGCGCCCCAAAGGGATAAACCTCTTGCCTTTCAGCGCTGCGTTTTTCAGGTGTTGCAACTGTATGTCCAAACAACCAGGTGGCAATCTTTCCTTTATAATCAACGCCTGCCAGCATACCGTATTTTTTGCTCTATAAGACTCACTTTTTCCCTCCTAAAAAGTAAGGGGAAATGTGTGTGCGTCTTATGGAGCGAATAGAGGCTGCACAGCTATCCCAGAAGCCAGAAAAGCAAGACGGATTGCTGCTTTCACTGCGCAGCGATCCCTCTTGCTGTTCTGGCTTCTGAGATTCAGAATATTTTTTTCTTGTTTTCCTCCTCCAAAAACTAGGTGCATCTTGTGGTCTGGTGCGTCTTATAGAGCGAAAAATACGGTAATGGCACCCTCTCAGAGCCAAGTACTGAATCGATTCAAAATTTGGCAGCTGCGTCTCCTTTTAGCGTGGCTGAGAAGGGAGCAGCTCTTGAAACAGAGGCAGATTTTGGTCATTTGGCATCCTGAGTGAGCACAACCTTTGTCCCCTTCCCCCGGAAATATTTTTTTATTTTCACAATAACTCCTTTTGGCACAGTGGCTTTTTATCGATCTTCTCAGTCTGTACTCATATAAATGTAGGTTTTCTGTTATTGTTATTTTGTGCTCCCTCGGCTCGGCGGCCTGTACTGTGGAACCGCCCTAAACCCAGCACTGCTTGGAAGGGAACAGCCACACAAAAAAACAATTCATAGAGGTGGTTTGTGCAATTTTTGTTTGTGGTGAGAAGACTGCAGGGTTGCAGCATCAACCTTGCTTGAAGCTTCCTTTGCATGACGATGGCCCAGTGCGGAGCTGGGATGCCTTTGGGTACCCAAGGAATAAGCTGCCCTCCTATAATTCCCCTTCTTTACAGCTAACCACCTTATTTAACGATAACTCAGCGGCACTCAGAATGCCGTAAAGCAGAGTTCTCCAGGGAGGTGTCCATGGGCACACACATGACCACAGAGACCTTCCGCAGTACTTGCCAGGTTCCCCACCATCCCACCCAGAAAAGAAGCTTGAAGGAAGCTACCTTTGAAGGTGACCCGGAAACTACAATTAATCCAGAATGCAGCAGCTAGACTGGTGACAGGGAGTGGTCACTGAGACCATATAACACTGGTCCTGAAAGACCTACATTGGCTCCCAGTAGGTTTCCGAGCACAATTCAAAGTGTTACTGCTGACCTTTAAAGCCCTTAACGGCCTTGGTCCAGTATACCTGAAGGAGCGTCTCCACCTCTATCGTCCAACCCAGACACTGAGGTCCAGCTCCGAGGGCCATCTGGCGGTTCCCTCCCTGCGAAAAGTGAGGTTGCAGGGAACCAGGCAGAGGGCCTTCTCGGTGGTGGCACCCGCCCTGTGGAACGCCCTCCCATCAGATGTCAAGGAAATAAACAACTATCTGACTTTTCGAAGACATCTGAAGGCAGCCCTGTTTAGGGAAGTTTTTAAAAAATGTTTGATGTTTTATCTTGTTTTTCATAATCTGTTTGCACACAGCAGTTTCTCCAGTTTGCAAATATGCCCTGCTGCAAAAGCTGGCGATCCCTGCTTTAGGGATGGAGCATGGCACTTGGCCTCTGAAAAATGTTTTGTTTTGTCCCCCGTCTTGGCCATTAACTCCCCTGCTCCTGGAGTCCTCTTCCACTCAGTGAGCTTGACTGTGCAAGACTTCCTGCCGCTAGTATCCTGTTCTCTTCTGTTTTTCTTCTGGCTCCCATGTGATCCTTTCCCAGCCTGGCTGCGCTTTCACCTTTACGGCATCCACCTCGTTTGGCCTCACATAACAGTCACAGCAGGGAGATCAAACTGTTTGCCTGCCCAAATTGTTGTTGGGATTGGCTGTGCGAAGCTGCTGCATCAGAAAAGCCCGGAGAGACCGGGAGAGCAAATATTAAGTCCCCGGCAACATTTCCACTGCAAGAGTGGCTTTGGAGCATCAGTGTGCTTGAGTAAACAGACACAGAATGCAACAAGATCTTCATTCAGATAATCCAAATAGGGGGATGTGTGCAAAATATCACCAAGTAAAACATATCAGCGCAAGGATTTCTGATGGTGCCACAGGATTTTGCCCCCTCTCCACCCCCCTCCACTAAATCTGTTATGGGGTCTCCCCCCCCCCCAACCCTCTGGAGCAGATTTGGGAAGCATGTGGGGTGAACACAGTGGGGGGAGGAGAAGGAATAAATTCCCGTCGTGCAAATAGAAATCCTTGCGCTGCTGGGATGCATTAGTTGGAGGCTGCAAAAATGTCAGGGGGCCTAGTGCAGGTGAACATGCTAGCTCTTCCCCCTCTTTTTTATCTCTTTTTTCCATCACCTTCCAAATTGTGGAAGACTTGTGGGGTGATTTTTATACCTGCGGAGGCGTTCAGCACATTTTGGATCCTTGGGAGACCCAGTCTGTGTCCTGCCACAAAGGGGAAGGTGACGAAAATTGACCCCCTCCTTCTCCTATTTTCCGGTATTTGGGAACCGCAAAATAAACTAAGCATATAATCTGGGCAGGGTGGGGGACAGTTACGATGTGAACAGGTCGTATAAATTCTGCACCAGGAAAATGGACTATATAAGGAGTGTTTGTGCATTCAACATTGGCTGTGTAACCAATGGTTGAGATGTGCAAATCAGGCAAAGCCCAAAGACTTGTACATCTGTACAGGCAGCCTTTACCTGTGTTCCATGTATTGGGTTGTCTCCAATATTAGCCCTACTCAGAGTAGACCCATTGCAATCTATGGGCCTGACTAACCTAGGTGCATTAATTTAAATAGATCTTATTTGGTAACTGCTGGCTTGTTTGAAACCCACCACAGTGCGCATTCTTTGCACTGTGTCATAAAATCATTGCTAATCCATTCCCCCAGGTTTTGCAGGACAAATCCTCTCCTCATTTTCAAGAAACAGAAACCTTTTTAAGATTTATTGAGTGCCATGGAAGCTACCCACAATTTGCATGTTGATGGGATTTCATAAATTTGGGATGCCTTTATGTCTAACCTCCAATTCTTCAAAATCTTCTCCCAGATCTGCAAGCTGGAAATCATCTCTCCCCAAATATAAATAGGCTGTACCTGCACTGAAACCTTTGCTATTTCTCATTCTGTTTAGGGACCAGCTGGACTTCCTGGTTTTGCTGGACCACCGGGACCCCCAGGACCCCCAGTAAGTTTAGATTATTATTTTTTTCAGATCCTGCTATTGCACTTGGGGAAAATTGCCGGCTCAGCTGCCCATCACTGTATCCTTTCAGGGGAACCCACAAGGGATTCCCGTTCTTTAGCAATAGCGTTATGTTCAGGAAAGCGATAGCTTTTGCTGCTGACAGCCGATGAAAAATTGTAATGCACTTCAATGCACATTAGTGCTGTTCAGTGAATACTAACGCAATAATGGAATGGAGACACAGATTGCCCAGTGCTTCGGGCGAGGTGAAAAAGTACTGTACCTTTCTGTGTATAAGACTAGTTTTTTTTCTTTAAAAGTTATGCTAAAAAGTGGGGGTCGTCTTATACATGGATAGTCCTAAAGGGGGGACAAGATGTTTGATTGGTTCCTGCTGTGAGCCGGCGATTGTCAGCGGCTATTGGGTGTGTTATTGGTGGCTGCGGCAAGTGCTGGAGTTGATTGGCTGTCGCTGTGGCAATTGGGCGGGCGATTGGCGGCTTCTGTCGGCGAGAGGACAGACGATGTTATACACGGAAAAATGTGGCACTTATTTGAAAGGTCAAGCACTCCTCGTAGCATGTGACTTGTCTTTTGGAGCCATTATTTTTTCTTGCAGCGTAGTAAGATCTGGTGTGCTTAGACTGACTTCAGATGAGTTGACTATGGGCTGGATTGCATTAGCCTGCTGAGCAGGGCAGTGAGTAAAATGGCCCATTCCTGGAGATGTCTGACGTGCCACGATAATACACCGCCTTACTTATGTGTTAGAATTCCTGCTCCATGGCTGCAGTCATGGGATTTTGGTCTTTCACATGACGGTGTATGTTTTGACTCCACAAAGTGGGAAGTGACGGAGACAGGATGTTTGTGTTACTGTGTTCCGTGAAGTGGGACTATTGTCCTTTGTTCTTTTTCTCTCTTTGCTGTCTGATGCTAGAGAGAGAGGGAGCCATGTTGCAGTGCTCCATGTGTGTATATATGTAAAGAAAGTAGATTAGCCAAAATGCTCAGTTGCTGAGGTCTGTCACGCAAGTTGCGAAACTCTGCGGATCCCTAAGTGTGCCGATGTCTGTTGTCAGCCCTGTTTAGGGAAGCTTTTAATGTTTGATAGGTTATTGAATTTTAGTGTTTTGTTGGAAGCCGCCCAGAGTGGCTGGGGGGACCCAGCCAGATGGTCGGGGTATAAATAAATTATTATTATTATTATTATTATTATTATTATTATTATTATTATTATTATTAGCATTGGGCGCTGTGATGTTCGGGCAGAAGAAAGCTTTTGAAGCTCCCGAACAATCGACCAGGAGGGAGAGAACATGCCAGTCAGGCATGTGTCTCTGCCAGGGTCCTACTCGAGAGTAGGACAAGCTCCTGACAACTTATACCCCATTTGGATTACTATTACTCTAACTGGGACTTCCTTCGAAAAACGTTTGGAAATTTCAGTGGGTCAAAGCTGCAGTGGCCAGTTCTCTGGTTACAGGAAGAACAGAAACGCTTGGTTAGCTACAGCTGCGCTGACTGCGAGTCTGGTCACAATTCGGAGACATGGTTATGACCTACAAAGCCCTTATAGCTTGGGTCCAAGCTCTCTGAAGGAATGCATCTCCCTCTATGAGCCTGCCCAGGCTTTGAGATCTTCTGAGGACACCATTCTCTCAGTCCTGCCACCCCCATGGTAGGGCTGAGTGATGTATCAATATCCTGTATTGTCCAAAAGCGGTTTGAAGAAGAATTTGGATTTGATACCCCGCTTTATCACGACCCGAAGGTGTCTCAAAGCGGCTAACATTCTCCTTTCCCTTCCTGCCCCACAACAAACACTCTGTGAGGTGAGTGGGGCTGAGAGACTTCAGAGAAGTGTGACTGGTCCAAGGTCACCCAGCAGCTGCTTGTGGAGGAGCGGGGAAGCAAACCCGGTTCACCAGATTACAAGTCTACCGCTCTTAACCACTACACCACACTGGCTCTCAGTCCATATGGTGATATTGGTTTCATAATTTTTGACCTGGCAATATATCACGAATCATGCGTGTGTGCGTGTGCGCTATGCAAAAATCACAATGTGGGGAAAACCGTGAAGCCAGACATCGCCTCTACCGAGCTCCGTCCTTATTTCAGACATTGTGATGTTTAGCTAGTGATACATCACAATGTTGAAAACCATATATCGCTTGGTCCTATTCCACAGGTACGTTTGGTGAGGACCTGAGGCAGGGCCTTCTTGGTGGCTGCTCCAAGATTGTGGAAATACCTCCCATGGAAGGCTAGATTGCCCCCCCCTGCCTTTTTTCACTGGCAGTTTTGGCCATCAACTGGCTGTTGTGAAAGTCTTCTGAGATTGGGTGTTGTATATTGTTTCCTTTCCATCATTTTTAGGGGTTTCAGTGCTGGTTTTTATAATAATAATAATAATAATAATAATAATAATAATAATAATAATAATAATGTTATTTTTCATTTGTGCTGAGAGCTATCTTGGGTCCCGACTGGGAGAAAGGCAGGATATAAATAAATAAGATGCAGTTTTTATTATTTCCAGCTCTTGAATCTTCCAAATAAAAATTGTTCAGAGCTGATTAGACACTCAAACGGAACACAATAAAAGCGGCTTGCAGCCTGTCTGAATTCAAATATATTCTTTGTTACCCTTGGTATGTATTGGCGACATTTTTAAAACCCACACTCTTTGTTGCAGGGTATTCCTGGAGTTATGCCCGACGGCAATGGAGACCTTCAGGTACTGTTTCCTTTTACACACCTATCAAACTGTCTGAGTTATTTTCCAACTGCACAAATGCTTAAGCTCTATATCTTTTAGTGTGACAGAACTTACACTCTGGAATTCCCTGCCTGTTGACACCAGGCAGGCGCATTCACTGTATGCTTTTTGGCGCCTGCTAAAAAGATTTTTGTGTAGACAATCCTTTGAATGTTTTACTGCTTTTTACTGATAATTCTGTTTTATTCTCTTTGGAAATGACTTTCAGGGTGGTTTTGTTTGTTTGTTTGTTTACAATCCCTAATTGTAAAAAAAATAAGAATTACAATTGAGTGATGCCAATTTTTAAATGCCTGCAGAAAACCTTTCTGTTTCTCCATGCAAGCTATTAAAAGTCCTTGCGCTTTTATTGCATGTTCTTTTTTTTAATTAACCTTTGTAAACAGCTTTGACAAATACTTGTGATGTAGTGGCATATAAATAAATGCACAAAGAATGCCCTGGTGGTGAGCACTGGTTCTGCACAACTGGTGCCGACAGCTTCATCAAATCACAAGCATCTTCTTCCTCTTCGTTTAAATCATTGCTTTTGTTCATGCCTTTGAAATAGGAATGGTCAAATTTGGTCCGCGGTTGACAACAGCACCTTGTTTCCATGGGCAGGGCAGCTGCTTGTTCTGTGGGCTTTGAGCACGCACAAGAAAGTCTTGATTCTTTGCGTTGAAACAAACATGACATTAACGCGAGTCGGCGAAGCGACATTTCAGCGCTCCGCATCTGTTGTTATGACAGTTCCCTTCATTTTCTAATTGGAGTCCTCAAGGAGAAGCTAATAATTTCCTTGAACCGCCTTATTGGAAAACCTTTTTAGAGGTTGGATGGGAAATGACAGCGTTCCCCTCCCTTCTTTTCCATTTTCAAAAGAGCATCCTATAGAAGCTAATAGAAAATTACAACCTTGCTGTGAAATGACATTATTATTATTTTTTCTGAAGGGGTGAAATACCAAG
Source organism: Podarcis vaucheri (assembly GCF_965113315.1). Taxonomy (NCBI): domain Eukaryota; kingdom Metazoa; phylum Chordata; class Lepidosauria; order Squamata; family Lacertidae; genus Podarcis; species Podarcis vaucheri. The sequence continues at coordinate 98,287,678 of NC_138764.1, forward strand.
GAAAATATCTTGCTTTAAGTCCCGTGGATTTGTAAAGAAACTACCATTAACATCTCTCTCCCAATTTGCATTGACTCTGAACTAAGATAAGTTGAGGCGGAAGAAGACCATGGCTGGGGGCAAGAGGGGGAGGGGAAAGGACTTTACTTTTTGAGGTATCCCAGGACACAAGGCTTCACCAACCTGGTACCCTCTAGATGTGTTGAACTGCAGCTGGCAGGGGCTGATGGGAGTTGTAGTCCAACCACATTTGAAGGACACCAGGCTGGCCAAAGCTGCCCCAAGCTACTGTTCTTAGAAGCCATAGTGAGTTAAAGGTAAAGGGACCCCTGACCATTAGGTTCAGTCGTGGCTGACTCTGGGGTTGCAGCACTCATCTCACTTTATTGGCCAAGGGAGCCGGCGTACAGCTTCCGGATCATGTGGCCACCATGACAAAGCCGCTTCTGGCGAACCAGAGCAGCGCACGGAAACGCCGTTTACCTTCCCGCCGGAACAGTACCTATTTATCTACTTGCACTTTGACGTGCTTTCGAGCTGCTAGGTTGGCAGGAGCAGGGACCGAGCAACGGGAGCTCACCCCATCACAAGGATTCGAACCGCCGACCTTCTGATCAGCAAGTCCTAGGCTCTGTGGTTTAACCCACAGCGCCACCCGCATCCCATCATAGTGAGTTAGGGTAGGATTTAATAATAATCTATTATTATTACAGTGGTACCTCTGGTTGCGAACGGGATCCATTCCGGAGGCCCGTTCGCAACATGAAAAGAGCGCAACCTGCAGCGGCGCATCTGCGCACACATGGGTTGCGATTTGCCGCTTCTGCGCATGTGCGTGACGTCATTTTGCATGTCTGCGCATGCGCAAGTGGCGAAACCCAGAAGTAACCCTTTATGGTACTTCCGGGTCGCCACAGGACGTATCCTGAAGGAACGTAACATGAAGCAAACATAACATGAGGTATGACTGTATTACAGAACTGCATTCCCTGGTGTTTCCCAGGAAGAGCAAATCCCTGTTGCTCAGAAACAGCCACAACAGTGGTTCCTCGCAGGAAACCTCTGCCTTGACCCATTTTACAGCTAAAGGCATGGCACAGCCTTTCTCCTGCTTTTGTACAGTTCCTTACACTTTATTCGTCCATTGTATTTCTTTTTTTAAAAAAAACACATTTAATTTCGCTCAGTAGAAAAATGGAGACAGTGGGCTGTAACCAGTGCTAGTCCTACTTCAAGTAATCCCATTGGTATCGATGAAAAGAACTTAGGCCCATTAATTTCAGTGGGTTTACTCTGAGTAAACCTTAGTTGGATGTAACATCCCCACATTGTGCAAAACTGCTATTTGATGCATTGTGACTCTTGTAACAAAGAAATGCAGACTTCTTGTTGTTTTATTTAAAAAACAAACAAATTGCTGAAATGTTGTAATAAGCAATCGGCTTAACCAGTTTCACCAAATCCTGAATTTCCCTTAACCACCAGCAATCTAAGAGTTGAATATTGTCCATGAAACACAGTAACAGAAATTTCCAGGCTTGTTAATATCACTGCCTTCTCCTCTCGTGGATTAATTATTTTTGTTCTGGTTGAATCTGGTTGTGTGTTATATTTATATTATATTTCCCATTTGTTTTGAGTACAGTGTCCAGCTGTCTGTCCACCTGGCCCTCCAGGACCACCAGGGATACCAGGATTCAAGGTGAGGAATGCTCTTTGGTGAACTTAGAGTAGCCATTGCCTGACGTAATGTAAAGAGAAACACAAGCTGCATAACCCATCTGCAGCCCAGATAAGTAGGTTTCCTAGATACAGAATCACACATGCTCATCTTCAACACGCTGCTTGCAATCTAGATGGATTCTAGATCCTGTTGTCTATAAGGGTGGGTGATGTAACAACATACATTTGAAAACCCTCCCCTTAATTTGGTTATCCACACTTTCCCCTCCCAGAAGGTGAATGTAGAAGCAAGTGCCAGTGGTGATCTTAGCGTATGCCCACCCACAACATCATTAAGGAGGTGGGGATATCTCTAGGACCAAGTGCATCCATGGCAGGTGGTGAGATGATGCAGTATCAATCTGCAATGAGCTTTGATCTCTGGAATTAAATTAGTTTGTAGGAAAGTGCTCTTGGGGGGTATAGAATATTCAACAGGTCCAAACTGAATCAGAATTGTAGAGTTGGAAAGGACCCTAACGATCATCTAGTTCTCAACCTGTGGGTCCCCAGATGTTGTTGGACTACAACTCCCATCATTCCTAAGCAGCATGACCAGTGGTCAGGGATGATGGGAGTTGTAGTCCAACAACATCTGGGGACCCACAGGTTGAGAACCACTGATCTAGTTGCTCAGGGGTCTCAGCTGAAGCATCCATGACAGATGGCCACCAGACCTGGGTAGGAGAAACGCAAGATCTCAGGTGCATTGAATGTACAATGCAATGTTTTGTTTGTGTAGCCATAGACAGAGTCCCACTAGTGCAATGGACCTTTAACCCCCTCCGGTGCTTTTTTTCTGGGGTTATGCAGGGGTACGCATACCCCTAAACATTTTGTGAGTCTTTGTACTTTTGTCCATTTACTGTACAGTGGTACCTCGGGTTACAAACACCACAGGTTACAAACACTTCGGGTGACAGATTCTGCTAACCCAGAAGTAGTACCTCGGGTTAAGAACTTTACCTCAGGATGGGAACAGAAATCATGTGCCGGCGGCGCAGCGGCAGCGGGAGGCCCCATTACCTAAAGTGGTACCTCAGGTTAAGAACAGTTTCCAGTTAATAACGGACCTCCGAAACGAATTAAGTTCGCAACCAGAGGTACCACTGTCTTTATCTCCCCCCGATATGAACTATAAAATGGTGATTTTCTTGAGTCAAAATAAGAGTACCCCTAAACATTTGTTTTAGGGGGGAAAGGAAAAAAGCACTGCCCCTCTCTCCTCTCCACCAAATCTGTTCTGGGAGTGTCAGGAGAGCCCTAAGATCAGCACACAGTAGGAGGAGATGGGAGATTGTTCTGTCCAGCAAGCAAAAATGATGAAATGATCACCTTAGTGTAACATTGAATTCCGCTGTGGATTCTCCTTGTGTGGAGGTTTTGAGAAAAAGGCGGGGCAAGCTTTTGTTGAGAAAGAGCCATAGCTCAGTGGCAGAGCATCTGTTTCACATGCAGAAGATCCCAGATTGAATTCCTAGCATCTCCAAATTTGGAATGTCTGAGGCCCTGGAGAGTCTGTGCTAGTCAGTGTGTAGACAACACCCAGGTAAAGTTAAAGGGACCCCTGACCATTAGGTCCAGTCGTGGCCGACTCTGGGGTTGCGGCGCTCATCTCACTCTATAGACCGAGGGAGCCAGCGTTTGTCCACAGACAGCTTCTGGGTCATGTGGCCAGCATGCTTAAGCCACTTCTGGCAAACCAGAACAGCACACGGAAACGCCGTTTACCTTCCCGCCGGAGCGGTACCTATATATCTACTTGCACTTTGACGTGCTTTCGAACTGCTAGGTTGGCAGGAGCAGGGACCGAGCAACGGGAGCTCACCCCATCGCAGGGATTCGAAACACCCAGGTAGAGGGACCCAATTATTTGTTTCCCAAGCACTGGGCTTTCCCCCCGATTGGGTTTGTACAGACTGTATCTGTGCAGAAATGATTAATTTACTAATTTAAATTATACATGAATTACATGTAACCATAAATTTCTAAGCGGTTTAGAACAGAACGAAATGGGGAAATGAACATCAGAGTATCTTGTAAGCAACTGGATATAATTAATGCTCCAGAAATACTTGCTGAAAAATAAAAATGTTTTCATGGCGTGCCGAGATGTCGCAGACAGGCTGGACACAGAGGGATGGGGGTGGCACCATCCGGGGAACCCCCAAGGGACGAAGGCTCAAAGCTCAGGGATTGGTGGTAGGACAGTGATGAATGGTCAGAGGGAGAAGAGGGAGCAGACTGGGAGGAGGAGGGGTTGGAAGCTGAAGAGATAACAGGGCTTAGTGAGCTGGGAGAGTCTGTGGCAGAAAGAAGTCCAGAAGCAAAGGCGGAAGCAGGAGAGGAGGGAGGCCACCAGGCAAAGATGAGTCAGGCTGGTGAAGAGGCCAGGGAGTCTCCCCCTCCTGCTGCAACAAGCTCCCCTTCTCCCTGGTCTCCCAGGACCAGGAGAGGTATGAAGAGGGAGGAGCAGAAACAGCCATTCCAGCATAGTCTCTGATTGCTTGGGAAGGACCGAGAAGAGGAGGAGACTTGGGCATCTATAGTAAGGTTACCAGATGTCCCCGTTTCCCGGGTACAGTCCCTGGATTTACAAATCAGTCCCCTGACAAAACCCATTGAAGTTGAAAAGTGTCCCTGGATTCATTGAAAAAAATCTGGTAACCTTAAGCTATAGGAAGGTAGGGGCCCTCAGCCCCCACAACTGCCTCATAGAGGCAAGACTTACTGAGAAGAGTTGCTGTGCTCATTAGGCCTGGCACCCTTGAACAGGCCTTGTTCGTTCTAATAAAGAGTTAACTTTATTGTGGGTTGTGGCGAATGTGGGCCGACCTGGGTGTCACCACTGAGGGGGGTGACAAAATGCCGGGCAGCACTCACTGTGGGGCCTGCAGCGCGCCCGAGCCACGCACCTCTCCTGGGAGAGATGCGTTGGCTTGGGCGCCCGCAGGCTCTGTGCTGCCCAAACAGTCCGCCCACTGCCTTCCCCCCAGTTGTAGGGCGGCTGAGTGGGAGGAGGCAGGCAGACTCCGGAGGCCCCGTGGTACGCCCTGCCCCTATGGGTGGCTTGTCCCGCCCTCACTCTGCCCCTATGGGCAGCTAGCCCCACCCCTGGGTGCACCGCCCCAGGTGACTGAGTGGCTTCCTCCCCCACTGCTTAATGTGTGTGATTTATTGCTGGCTGTTCCCTGACACAACATATACTCACTATTACTCTGTGAAATGTTTCTCAGTGAATATGCAGTCATACCTTGGGTTGAAGTAGTTTCGGGTTAAGCATTTTCGGGTTGTGCTCTGCAGTGACCCGGAAGTAATGGAGCGCGTTACTTCCAGGTTTTGCCACTCACGCATGCGCAGATGCTCTAAATGGCATCACACGCATGCGCGGAAGTGGCGAATCATGACCGGTGCATGAGCAGACGCGGGTTGCATTTGCTTCAGGATGCAAACAGGGCTCCAGAACGGATCCCGTTCACATCCAGAGATACCACTGTACTGAATACAGTTTGGTTTTCTAAAAACTGTGTGTGCACCTTTTTGACCCAAACAAACTACATGTCTACAGTAATAGGATACTGATTACTCTGGTTTTATTTTTAGGGGCATACGGGTTATAAAGGCGAGCCTGGAGAAGTAGGCAAAGATGGCGAGAAGGTAACACAAACACACCTTTTTTCTTAAGGGTCAATTTTGTTCCCAGCGAAAGCTTCAAGGAAATCGAGCTGTCGATCAGCCAGAATAGATTGGAATCAACAGTGTTGTGAGGAGTAGGCTTAAGGGATGGGAGATGAATGAATTAAGAAAATAAATTGCTGTTTCATATCAGGTTCCATGCCCAGCCTTGGATGTTAGGCATTGTTGCATTTTTTCTGTGTAGAGTGTTCAGTCAAGGGCTGGATCTACACAGCTATAAAAAAGAAAACCACTATGAAAAGAAACGCTATAAAAGCTCACAATGGAAATGATCGTTGACTTCAGATTTCTGCTCTATAGCGCCGTCTGGTGTGACATTTTTATAACACATTTATAATGTTATAATTGATGAGTGTAGCTGAGTCCAAGAAGAGGAGAGGGTAGAGAATGTAAGAATCCCAGGGCAGTTGAAATATTCATCCCTGAAATACACACTTCAACAACATTCGGCTAGTTAATGCCAAATTATAAAAACGATGAGTCAGTGTAGGCAGATTTTTGGAGGACAAGGCTGCCAGTGCTATTATCCCCCCGTTCAGGTGTTAGAAGCCCAAAGCATGAGCTGTACTGAGTAACACTGTGCGGGCTGAGTAGGGATACGAGAGAAATTAAATCCAGTTTGCATTTGAAGGTTAACCTACTTAATTTGCACTTTCTTGAAACAGTAATATGTACGCCGAAACATCACCACCTTTTGACATTTGCACTTCGCCAAATTTTGCAGTGCGGTTCTCCAGCCAATCAATGTGTCCAAATGATGCATGCGAATTTTGCATTTCTGCAAAGCGTGCGTGTGAATGCCTATATCAAGGCAAGCAGCACATGAAAGTGTATTACATGTTCCAGAAACATGTCTATTAGGCAAAATTGCTCACAAACCTGAAAACTGAAATGCTGATGAATTTTCATGAGGACTTTTAATAATAGTAATAATAATAATAATAATAATAATAATAATAATAATAATAATAATAATGCAAAGTGATTTGGAAATGTGGAGAATGGAAAATGAAAAACCAAAAGAAACTTAAATGGACAGATCTGTCCGTCTCTAGTAAACTTTATGGGGAGTGAGTATATTACAGATCATTGGATGACTGGTTTTGTTCCTAAAAGATACTCCTGTCCAGTAATGAGGCCACTGTTTTGGTTGCAAGAGAATTTCTACAGCAATCCAGATGTTGGCAAGGGTTAAATCATGGGTAGGCAAACTAAAGCCAGCGGGTCGGATCCAGCCCAAACGCCTTCTAAATCCGGCCCGTGGCTTGAATTGGTAGCCAATGTGTATACAGCAATGTTATTTGGGACACATGATTCCACCATGTTAAGGTTAAGGCACAATTGGGGGGGTGGCAATTGTATTTTGGGGGGAGAGCGCAGAGTACTTCAGTATCCCTATCCAGGGGTGGGGAAACTTCCTTAGAATACCTCCCCTGGTTGTCTCCCGTTCCATAGAAATGGTGGGATACAGGAGCAAAGTCGGAGTATGTTACTTGGGAAAGAGATGAATTGCAAGGAAGGGAAATGTGTGGCAGCGGAAAGACCACTATTTTGTTTTGTTTTAAATAATCTTTATTAGTTTTTCAATTAGATACTCCATATACACATATTGTATTACGTTTTACATTTGTACTTGTTCTTCAGAGCTGACTTCCCTCCTTCCTCCTTCTGGTTTTTTATGTCACATATAATTTTATCGCATTATTTTCTTCCATTTTGTATATTGTTATTCATTTTCATTTATTTGTCCATAGTATATCCATAAACAAATAAGTCCTCATGTTTATACAATTCTTGTTGTCTGTCTGTTTTCATGTACAACTACTGTTTGTTATATTAGTTTCCTTATACATTTTGCTTATTATTTTCATTATCCATCACTTTTCTTAATCTTTCCCGTTATGAGGTTTATTTCCAATTCTACTGGTTTCACTATTTCATCTCATCTTTCCTATATACAACATAATTTTTTTCCCATTCTTTTTGAAATGTTTCCTTGCCCTGTTGTTGAATTTTCCCTGTTAATTTGACTATTTCTGCATATTCCATTACCTTCTGCTGCCATTTAAACCACTGTGTTTTAGGTGTTGAAGGTCTCTGTTTGGATGCTTGCTCTCATTGGAAGCTGTGGTGGCCACCAACTTGACTGGATTAGACAATTTTATGGAGGAGAGCTCTCAATGCTGACCAGCCATGATGGCAGTTCTCCTCCTCCACAGTTGAAGGGAGCGATGCTTTCAAATACCTGTTGCTGGAAGCCACAGGAGGGGTTTCTGTAGACCTTGTCAACACACCTTGCATCATTCATTTCTTGTTCTCTTCTTCCAGGGTTCACCGGGGCCCCCGGGTCCTGCAGGACCCCCAGGAACTGTTGGCTTGCAGGTAAAATATTATTCGTTTTCAATTAAAAACCTTCCAATTAATGACAAATCAATTCCAATCATACCAAATCGTTAAACAAAAAATACAGCCAATTAAACATTCCAAATTAAAATAAATAAATTCAAAAGGGGGCTTCCAACGTTCTGGATATCGAGAGATGTCCTTCATTTGTTTTCTGCTTTTCTTCCTTGTTGTTTTCCACTTTCATAGTTCCGATCTTAACCACCCTTATCTTCTCCATCAACCACTGGTGTGCGACTCACTATCTTACTTAACAAAGTCCATATATCTGTTATCCTGCAAGGGGCAAAAAATTTATTCCATGTTGTTTTCCATTAGTTGTTTTTAAGACACAGTCCTCTGGGTAGTCCCTCCTTTCACTCCAGCATCTCTTTTTTTACTCCAAATGCTCTGGGCATAGTTCTGCCCATAGTACTGCCCAGCTCACAAAAAATAGCCCCACGACCCTGATCTCTGTCTTTTCCCACCAAACAATGCCTTGGTCTGCATGCCACTTCCAGAATTTCATTTAATCCTGAGTTTTCTCAATAAATCAAAACTTTTCTTTCCTAGGGACCACGAGGGTTAAGAGGTCTGATTGGCCCCGTGGGGCCTGTTGGAGACAGGGTAAGTCCAGCTTCCTTTCCTCTTGACTCTTCTCAGACCCTTGCACCAAAGAAGGCTGTTCTCGAATCCAGCGCTTCTGTGTAACATGTGAGTAAGAGTGGAAATTGATGTTGATTGACGTTGAAGAGAAATTGAGTTGAGAAACAAGATTAAGGGTACCGTATTTTTTGCCCTATACAGCGCACCGGCCCATAGGGCACACCTAGTTTTCAGGGGGGGGAATCAAGGGAAAAATATGATTCACCCCCCCAAAAAGCTCTGGGAGCAGCGGACAGGCTGCACGCAGCCTGTGCGCTACTCCAAGACCTTCTCCCTGCTTTTGCGGGAGGTGGCGGAATTCCTCCACCTCCTGCAAAAGCCCACAGGAGCCGCGCGCGACTCCTGCAGGCTTTTCAACCAGGAGGGAGAAGGGACTGAAACGGCCAGTCAGTCCCTTGTCCCTCCTTGGGGAAAAGCCCCCAAGAGCGGCACACTCTTTAAAGGGTGCGCGGCTCCTGCGGGCTTTTCTACAAGGTGGGGGAATTCCCCCCATTAGAAAAGCCAGCAGAAGCCGCGCAGCATTTAAAGAGTGCGCGGCTTCTGAATGCTTTTGCGGGAGGTGGGTGAATTCCCCCATCTCCCACAAAAGCCCACAGGAGGAAGAAGGGACTGACTTGGCTAGTCAGTCCCTTCTCCCTCCTTGGGGAAAAGCCCCCAAAAGTGGCACACTCCTTAAAGGCTGCGTGGCTCCTACGGGCTTTTCGACGCAGCTTGTGGGGCTGGCAGTGGGGGGAAGCGCTGGTTTCCCCCACCGCCAGCCTCAAAGCCGGGTCGGGGAGCAGTGCTAAGGCGTCACACGCCTTCCCGCTGCCCCCCGAGCTTGTGGGGCTGGCGGTGGGGGGAAGCGCTGGTTTCCCCCACTGCCAGCCTCAAAGAGCAGACTCTCCTGGCTTCAGCGAAAGCAACGCGAAGCCTCCGTTGCTATCGCTGAAGCCAAGGAGCCTGCATTCGCCCCATAGGACGCACACACATTTCCCCTTCAAAAAGTGCGTCCCATAGGGTGAAAAATATGGTACATATTGAAATAGGAATGTATTAGATAAAATGTAAAGAAATATACAATAATAAGAGTACATTCATTTGTAAAGGAAGGAATATACAAGGAGATTGACAGGAAGTCTGTAGTGTTGGTACAAATATTATTTTGAAATGGCTTTATGTCTTTGTTTTTACTTTTTTCTTTCTTTAGCTACCTAAATTTGGTATATAAACTTTGTATACATGTTGGAAAATATATTATAATATGCTCTGTAATATGATAATGTATACATATGTGACATAAGAACGTTAATTTTTAAAAAAGCAAAAAAAGAGAGAGTGGAAATTGACCATGAGAAAGGTTCCCCTACTTCAGACCTTTCCTTGGCCTCTGATGCAACTAGGCCACCTTTTGCAAGCAGTTGCCTGTCAGTCTTCGCAGAATACTGGCTTACCGTATTTTTTGCACCATAACACTCGCTTTTTTCCTCCTAAAAAGTAAGGGGAAATGTCTGTGCGTGTTATGGAGAGAATGCCTACGGGTGGCATGCCTACGGATGTTCCTCCTCTAAAAACTACGTGTGTGTTATGGTCGGGTGCGTGTTATAGAGCGAAAAATACGGTAGCTTGCAGGAGGGGTGGGGAACCTCAAGATCATGAGGCAAAGGCAGCCCCCGAGGATGGTCTGTTTCGCCCTTGGCTGTCTCACCAGCCTGTGCCTCTCGCCATGCCCACCTCAAGGGTTGCCCTTGCCTGGAATTGATTCATCCTTGATCGGGCATAACTGTCATTGAAAGTCTACTCAATATTTATCCAGAGTAGATTCCAATGTATAGTTCGCAGAGTGAAAACATAAACAGGTTGCAGGGTTCCCCAAAAATAGACCAGAGGCAATTAATATTCCATCCAGCAGAACTTTACTGCTACTGAAGGCAAATGAGCATCATGGTCACAAATCCAATACATTCAGGATTGGCACTCTCCATAAGAAATCCAGTTGCTGCAGACTTGATAAACTTAAAGGTACCCCTGACCATTAGGTCCAGTCGTGGCCGACTCGGGTTGCGGCACTCATCTCGCTTTATTGGCCAAGGGAGCCGGTGTACAGCTTCCGGGTCATGTGGCCAGCATGACTAAGCCACTTCTGGTGAACCAGAGCAGAGCATGGAAACGCCATTTACATTCCCGCCAGAGTGGTATCTATTTATCTACTTGCACTTTGACGTGCTTTCGAACTGCTAGGTTGGCAGGAGCTGGGACCGAGCAACGGGAGCTCACCCCGTTGTGGGGATTTGAACTGCCGTCCTTCTGATCGGCAAGCCCTAGGCTCTGTGGTTTAGACCACAGCGCCACCCATTTCCCTTAATAATAAACTTAGAACTTAACTTATAAGACTAAACCTTAACACTAAACATACTATGTACAGAACACCACACTAGAACAAAAGAGAGACGGAAAGAGAAAGTGAGTGAAACCCAGGGTCCTTCTGGCCTCTACTATTATCTCTACCTTGCAGAAGAGATAACAGAACCAGTTTAAACCATCTGTACTCAGCTTCTTTGAAGGAATAACCCAAAAAATTTCTTTCACACAGAGAAGCTTCCAGAAGCTTCCAGAAGCTTCCAGAACCCTCTTGAATCAATTAGAAAAGGAAAGATCTGTACACATCAGATCAATACTTTCTACACTAAGAAATGCCAACTGGCAATAACACCTCTTTTTTATGTGGGTGGATGTTGGAAGCTGCTGCTGAAGGTCAGAGAATGCATGAAAAGTTCTGTGTGCTTTCTTGCCCCTTTTCACAGCAATTTGTTTATTAAGGACAAGTCTCTCTTCTAGGCAAAGGTCTGACCACGTTCATTTCTTGTTTTCAGGGAACAATTGGTTTCAGAGGACCTCCTGGTCTTCCGGGGCCCCCAGGAAAAGCGGTATGTGCCTCTTTTTATATTGCTAGGTTTCTCCAGTGGGTATTTCCAGATGTATCAAGGCCTATTTCTCTTCATTCTTTTACTATCAGCTGTGCACCTAGGGTTGCTCAGGAATTCTAAACAAAGAAACTTGTGCAGCTTGGAAATCAGTGGTTAAAATAAGTGCAGTTTTGAAAAATTCAGCCCACCACCATGATTTAATATGGTGTCCCATTGCATCCAAACTGTTATGTACAGAGTTGAATAGGATCCAAAATGCAGCAGTCTGATTGGTCCTAGAACAATAGGATTCAGAATGCAGCAGTCTGATTGGTCCTAGAACAATAGGATCCAGAATGCAGCAGTCTGATTGGTTCACAGGAGGCACCCGATCCAGCTCCAGGTGGAAGAGAATTCGCAACCTGATTGGCCTACAGGAGAATCCCAGAATTAGCCAATCACATGGGGCCCATTGTGTAAATAATGTATATAAAGCAGACCTTCTGGGGGAACTTCCATTCCTTCTCATCACTATGAGCTGAATAAAGAGCATGAAAGCTACTCTCGACTTTGAGTATATTTCACAAATGTAGATGAAAACCTGCTCCTTGATCTCAGGAACCGTCGTGCAGAGTTTGGGTACAATATCTTAAAAGCTGCACAGAGAACAGACAAGCAACTTTCTGAAATACGGAGTAGATTTGAGTGTTTGGCGGTTGTTTTTTTACAGGACAGTGCCCTCTCTAGGCAGCATTGAGAACTTTGCAATTCTAGCAAGCAAACATCCAGAAAAGGGAAAACTTCAAGAAAAGGAGAATCAAAAGAAAAACTCAGCAGAGCAAGCAACAAATATTGCTGCTCTATTTGGGACACCCCTATTTTGGCTTAATAAATCAAGATATGAACATGATTTCTGCCCGCACTCATAAGCCCCTTTGCTCTTCTCTGACTATAGTGCTGAAGTCTCCAATTAGCCATCATTTCCAGGTTCCTGCAAACTCAGAAAATGTGGTTTCCAGCTTCAGAATAAGCCAAGATCCTAAAAATACTTCAAAATGTGGTTTAGGGAACATGGCTTCTTCCAAAGCTGGTAGCCATAGTTTCCTGGTTTGGCTGAAATGTGAAACTATGTTTAATTGGAGAGATCTTGCTTTCTCTGCATATGATTAAGCCAATATATGGTCCCCTTAACATGAGCAAGAATGGGTGGTGAACCTAAACCATACACTATTCAGACAGAAAGATAAATTCAACTTCATCATACAACTTGAATAAATTTAAATTTAGAGGTTCCTTTCACTCACACACGAAAACAAAGATCACCACAGCCAATCACAAGCAAACAATCACACCCTAGGCCAACCCCAACCTCTCTCACCACCAAAGGAACACAAGTAACACTGACACCAAACTCTACATACATTAAGCATAATAGAAACATCGCCACCCGACCCCACCCCCACCCATCTTCCCTCCCCCACTCCCCCTTTCTTTTTCCTTTCTTTCTTTTTTTTTTTTCTTTTCTTCTCCCCCTAATGCCTCAACACATGAAATGGATTTGTAAAAATGTTACATGGGAAAAAATACACGAGGCATTACACTTCTGTAAAACAAGAAAATCCTTAATAAAAAAAAGACAAAAAAGATTTAGAGGTTCCTTATTTTTGCTAAATGAGATGAACGGGGGAGAAAAGTTTTGAAAACCACATCCACTAGTGGAACAGGAATGAATGAAAATATGACACTTTTTTATGGAAATGATTTAATAGAGCATATGGGGAGGTAAAGGGGTAAAGGGGACCCCTGACCATTAGTTCCAGACCTGACCGACTCTGGGGTTGCAGTGCTCATCTCGCTTTATTGGCCGAGGGAGCCAGTGTACAGCTTCCGGGTCATGTGGCCAGCATGACTAAGCCACTTCTGGCAAACCAGAGCAGCGCACGGAAACGCTGTTTACTTTCCCGCCGGAGCGGTACCTATTTATCTACTTGCACTTTGACATGCTTTTGAACTGCTAGGTGCACAGGAGCAAGGACCGAGCAATGGGAGTTCACCCCGTCGTGGGGATTCGAACCACCAACCTTCTGAACGGCAAGTCCTAGGCTCTGTGGTTTAACCCACAGCGCCACCCACTTCCCAGAGCATATGGGAGCTGGAGCCAAATCTCTCCATGGTTGGAATAGCAGAACATCAATGGGACTTAAATTTAAGTGGGTTTACTCTTAAGCATGAAAATCGGGGTCCACTCCATAATATTCCTTTTTAAAAAATGCATGTAGCCAAAGAATGCTGCAGATAAATTGCATTTGGCACATAAAATAAATAAAAAAAATGTGAGTATATATGTTTTAAACTAGCACAAGATTCAAAATGGGATCCTAAAAAGACTTTTTCTATGATAAATTCTTTTAAGATACTTTTACATAAGTTTGGGTCACAGGGGCTTGTCACCAATTCGAGACCGGACAAGTAGGAATGAAACAAAAGGATGCAAAATCTTGAAAGACCAGGGAGCATAGATAATCCTGTCTCTCCTTGAATAGACACATATTTGCTTGCAGATGCGTCTTTCTCCCCAGACTTCATGTTTCCAGAGCATATTGGTTGGCTTTCACACAACTTAATAGTAGTGCATGCTCTGGTTATCTCCCGCTTGGACTACTGCAATGTGCTCTACCTTTGAAGGTGGCCCAGAAACTAAGAATGCAGCAGCTAGACTGGTGACTGGGGGCGGCTGCCAAATCCACATAACACCGGTCTTGAAAGACCTACATTGGCTCCCAATTGGCTTCCGAGCACAATTCAAAGTGTTGGTGCTGACCTTTAAAGCCCTAAACGGCCTCGGTCCAGTATATCTGAAGGAGCGTCTCCACCTCTATCGTTCTGCCCGGACACTGAGGTCCTGCGCCGAGGGCCTTCTGGTGGTTCCCTCACTGCGAGAAGCCAAGTTACAGGGAACCAGGCAGAGGGCCTTCTCGGTGGTGGCACCCGCCCTGTGGAACGCCCTCCCACCAGATGTCAAAGAGAACAACAACTACCAAACTTTCAGAAGACATCTGAAGGCAGCCCTGTTCAGGGAAGCTTTTAATCTTTGATGTATTACTGTATTTTAATATTTGGTTGGAAGCCGCCCAGAGTGGCTGGGGAAGCCCAGCCAGATGGGCGGGGTATAAATAAATAAATTATTATTATTATTATTATTATTATTATTATTATTATTATTAATGTGTGAAAATGGCCTGGGCCATTGCAAAATAGAATGACAAAAGGCTTTTTCTGCTTTTTCATTTCAGGGGCCTCGGGGAGATCGGGGTCCTCAGGGGTTCCGGGGACCCAAAGGTGATACTGTAAGTACATTTCTATTTTTTACTATACTTACTAATACCACCATCCTCATTATCTATATTATTTCTATGTATGTGTTATTTTACTTAACGTTACCTTTTTTCCATTAAGAGTTTTGTTCCACTGCCTATATTTGAAAGGTGCTGGAGCGCAGAGAGAACTAGGACGACAAGAAATGTTAAAACGTCAAAAGAACAATTACTAAGAGAAATGGCTCACGGAGCCATTTGTGTCTCACGGAGAATGACACCACCTTTAAGGCTCCACTGCATTCTCTAAGTTTTGCTAGTGCTGTAAGGAAGACTTCTGAAGGAAGATTCCTTTCAGCATTCACCCCTCTCTTTGTTTTATTTATTCATTTTATCTTTCGTTTATTGAATTTATATACCGCCCTATACCCAGAGGTCTCAGGGCGGTTCACGGAAAAGATCACAATATATAAAATCAAAATAAAAACAATAACCCAATAACATCCCTCCACAAAATAGAGCCACTTTTTAAAAGGGCATAGGATGTAAATCGGATCAGCCAAAAGCCTGGTTAAAGAGGAACGTTTTTGCCTGGTGCCTAAAGGTGTATAATGAAGACACCAGGCAAACTTCCCTGGGGAGAGCACTCCACAGACGGGGAGCCACTGCAGGGAAGGCCCCGTTCTTGTGTTGCCACTCTCTGGACCTCTCGAGGAGGAGGCACATGAAGAAGGGCATCAGAAGATGATCTCAGGGCCCGGGTAGGTTCATATGTTTTGATGATACTTCATTGGCCACAAGTAATGCTTGTTAAGAGTTTTTTTGCTCTCTGCTCCTAGGGCAGCCCAGGACCCAAAGGAACGCCAGGAACTGCTGGACCCTTAGGAGAACCTGTAAGTCTTGCTGTCATCGTTAACATGAAGCTATTTTTGTTTTGTTTTGTTTTTAAATAATGTTTATTAAGGTTTCACAAACAATAACAAGTTTCAAAATTTAAAACATAAGAAAAGCTTCAAGAATAAAAACATACAAGAACAAAATAGATAAAAAATAGACAGTAAAAAATAGACAGTAAAAAACAATTAGCAAAAGAAAGGAAGGAAGAAAAGAAAAGAAAGAAAAGAAAAACCAAAAAGCAGAACAGAAAATAGGTTAATATTTTCATCTCTTATACTTCATTCACTAGTTTCTTGACCTCCTCACACCTCCCATTTTGTATTCCAGTTCAGATATTAAATTCAGCAAATCCTTACGCTCTAGCATTTATCCTTTATCAATCCCCATTTACATTTTCTTAATAATCTTTTTACCAATACCACTTCTTTTCAATCAAACATCATTTTAACATTCCTTAATTTTACAGTGCTTCTGCAAGTAGTCTTTAAATTTCTTCCAGTCTTCCTCCACCGACTCTTCTCCCTGGTCGCAAATTCTGCCAGTCATTTCTGCCAATTCCATGTAGTCCATCACTTTCACCTGCCATTCTTCCAGTGTGGGTAGCTCCTGGGTCTTCCAATACTTCGTGATGAGTAGTCTTGCTGCTGTTGTTGCATACATAAAGAAAGTTCTATCCTTCTTTGGCACCAATTGGCCGACCATGCCTAGGAGAAAGGCCTCTGGTTTCTCATGAAGCTATTTTTGGTGCTAAGTTCATAGCAAGGGAACGTGCGTGCCCTGTTTGGTAGAGATATGGTGACCCTGAAGCTCAAGATATTACTTTTATTGAACAGAATTTGCATGCCACTTAATCATCTAAATCCTGAGTCACAGTTTCAGGAGACGCGAAATGTGTCTCTCAGTATGGTGACTAGCGTTCTCGTTTTCTCTTAGTCCCTGTTTGCACTATGCATTTAAATCAGTGTCATGCCGCTTTAAACAGCCATGCCTCCACACCCCCAATAATCCCAGCAATCCCAGTTTCTTAAGGGTGCTGAGAGTTGTAAGGGGACCCTCTGTTCCCTTCACTGAACTACAATTCCCAGAGTTCAGACTGGCCCTTAAACCACTCTGAGAACTGTAGCTCTGTGAGGGTAAGTAGGGGGTCTCCGAATAACTCTCAACACCCTTCAGTTACCAGGGTTCTTTGGGGGATGCCTGTTGAAAAAGGAACGATACAGCTTTAAACACATAGTACAGATGGTGCCTAACTTACTGGTGTTATAAGAATGCTAAGGTCTTATATACCGTATTTTTCGCCCTATAGGATGCACTTTTTCCCCTCCAAGGGCTCCCAAGGCTTGCGGATAGCAGCCTGTTCTGGGGGCTGGGGGGGGAAATAATTTTTTTCTTTATTCCCCCCCAAAAAAACAACAACTAGGTGCGCCCTATGGGCCGGTGCACCCTATAGGGCGAAAAATACAGCATATACCGGTATATATATGGAATAAATGTTCATAAATGTACAAGGCAAACACAGATGCATAAATATAGTGTCTGAAACAGTACAGGAGAGCAATCCTGAAGCCATTTTGACTCTCCCAAATTGACCTCAAATATTTATCTGCAAGGAGAAAGGAAATGGGGAAAGCTTTCCAGTTGTCTTTGGACTGTAGGGACTTACACCTCCCTGTAAATACAGCCTGGCAAGTATCTGTTAAGCTGAGCACACTATCAATATGCGCAAGAGATTCAGGAACTAAGTATTGACCATCTCCAAGGAATGGCCAGGCTACCCAGAAAAGGCAATCAGATACAGTGGTGCCCCGCAAGACGAATGCCTCACAAGACGAAAAACTTGCTAGACGAAAGGGTTTTGGGGCTTTTGAGCTGCTTCGCAAGACGAAAACGTCTTGCATTTTTTGCAAGTTTGTTTCCTTTTTCTTAACACCGTTAACACAGTTGCGACTTGACTTCGAGGAGCATCTCATAGAACGCGGTGTGGTAGCCTTTTTTGAGGTTTTTGGTGATTTTTGAAGCTTTTCCAAAACTTTTCCGACACCGTGCTTCGCAAGACGAAAAATTCGCTAGACGAAAAAACTCGCGGAACGAATTAATTTCATCTTGTGAGGCACCACTGTATGGCATTATCAGGTATCCTGGCAGACAGGAGAGAAGCAACACGCTCAAATTTCTGCTGGGGACCACCTCTTTCTGTGATGTATGTATGATGTTTTTTGGGGGGTGGTCTTGAGCTACAGGGTAGGCAATTTCAAAAGTTTGTATAAGAGCTTGCACACCAATGTTCTGGGTTCCTCTCCCTCCCTCCCTGCGTGGGGGGAATGGGAGAATCCTGTTGCAACAGTTTAATAAAGATCAGGCTTACTAGCTGTTTTGCTTCTCAACATTCTCTGGTTGGCCTCTGCTGTTTTTTCCTACCGATAGAGAACCTACTTAAGGACTCTATATGGGCTCTTGATACCCCATAAGGGGAAAAGGAGCAGTTCTTTCTTTTAACACTGGTAATTTATCCTGAGAGGCGAGGGCGCTGCACTTAAAGGCAGAACTAAACAATTAAGGGTCTTGGGTGGACAGGGGTATCTGTGATGTTTATTTAATTCCATGCCGCCGCCCCCCCCCCCCTTAAACATGGTGTCCTCCACTATTTCAGGGCATGCCTGGAAAAGATGGAAGAGATGGGACTCATGGACTCGATGGTGAGAAGGTTTGTAGTCCTGTTTACGAACCCTGTCAAAGTATGCACAAAGCACATAGTTTAACGTTTTCCCCTCCCCTCTTCCTGAAAATTCCTGTACGTTCTAATTGTTATTGGTGCAAAATACCTTTGATTTACTGTTGCCAATCTAAGCAATACACATTGCCATGCGCAATTTCGTATCTGTAACAATTGCAATGATTTTGGTATATATTTGTCAGTTTATTCAGAAATGCTTATCTGAGCGTTTGTTGTTGTTTTCTTCTTATTTTTTGCGTAATGCTTGCGCATCATATGCTCAAATGAAAACAAAGGTATATCATGTTAAACAGTTCAAAGGTGGAAATGAATAAAACTATGTCTGTCCGTTCCCCCCCCCCCCAAGAAAAAGGACATAAAGGAAATCTGTTGAAAAGCAGCATCCATGGCATAAAGAACTGCTTTGCTGGATCAGGCCCAAAGGCTAGCGAGTCCAGCCTCCTTTTCTTACAGTGGCCAGTCAGACATCTGTGGAAAACCCCCTGGCCATTCTTTTATGCTTCCTGGCCACTTCCCACCCCACTGCCCCAGAGATCAGGGCTCTGTGCGTCACATGGAGCCATCACACACTCCTTGAACTAGACTGCTGCCCCCTAGTGCAGCCAGGACATTGCCTTGTTGCTGGTGTAGAAATAAGATTCAGTAACATGTACAAAAATGCATTATGCAATTGCTTTGCCAAAATATGTATATTTGGGAAGGGTTACGTTTAAAGATGTGTATACAGTGGTACCTCGGGTTATATACGCTTCAGGTTATGGGAGCTTCAGGTTACAGGCGCTTCAGGTTTCAGACTCCACTAACCCAGAAATAGTACCTTGAGTTAAGAACTTTGCTTTAGGATGAGAACAGAAATCGCACAGTGGAAGCGGGAGGCCCCATTAGCTGAAGTGGAACCTCAGGTTAAGAAAAGTTTCAGGTTAAGAACAGACCTCCAGAACGAATTAAGTTCTTAACCCGAGGTACCACTGTATTGGCAGTAACATGCTGATGAATTTTCGTGAGGACTCTTTTTTTAAAAAAAAGCAAGCTGATACGGAAATAGGGAGAACTGCACATCAAGTTGGATAAATGAAAAACTCAGTATTTTACTTGATTCGTATTTTTTGTAGTCACTATTTTACTATATTGTGGGGGGAAATTATTTAAAATCTGAAGGAAGGAAGGAAGGAAGGAAGGAAGGAAGGAAGGAAGGAAGGAAGGAAGGGGTGGGATATTTTTGAAGCTTAGAAAATGAAAAACTGAGAAAAACAGAAATTAATAGATTCGCCTATCTCTAACATAGGTTCACATAGCACAGCTGCCACCAGCCTTTAAAAACCCACTTATTTTCAAAGATTGCATTCAGTGGTTCTACTGCGTGGTGCCACTTTACTGTCATTAAGTAAATGCATTGATTCTCTTGGCTTGAAATGAACCCCGAACCCCAAAAGAAAAAGAAAGGGCAATATTCTACAGAAGTGTACAACGGGCTGAACTGCTGGACCCTCTTTTAAATTTCTGCTCCAGTAGGCTGAACAACCCGCACACCCACATTATTTTGCATTTTACAGGGTGATGCTGCTCGCTTTGGTGTTCCTGGAGAAAAGGGTCCAAATGGACTTCCTGTGAGTATTCTTCCACATAAAACATCTGCGTGGGGGGAACAATTTATATATTTATTACATTCATCCAAGGAGTTTGAGGTGTTGTATATGTATGTCCAACCACATCAACAGCTTGGGTAGGGCTGCCGACCATTTCCTGCTTTCTAGAACACTCAGTGGTGAATTTAATTCTCTGTTGCTTCCATGTTTTCTTACACTGATGACTCTCCCCTTCAGGGACTACCTGGAAGACCTGGAACTAAAGGCGAAAAGGGTCAACCAGTAAGTAAGGCCTTTTATTTAACGTCCTTGGAAGTATGTGTGTTGCTTTAAGCCGGGGTGTTTACTCTGTGATGGATACTCTTTGCCACCAAAGGTTGTCCTGGGTCGCCACCTGTCGGCAAGACCACCACAGCATCTCCTCAGCTTTGCTCACCTGTATTTGACAGCTAGCCTGGGGGTCTGTCCCCCATCTGACTGGGTGGCGAACTTTTGCAAATGGAAACGCAGACTTAATGGAACGCCCTGGTCACTTTTCATTCTCTGTCCTCCGGTAGGGCGTTCCGGGAGAGATGGGAGGAACCGGTCCTTCAGGAGAGCCAGGTATACCTGTACGTATCTCATCCATGCATGCTCCACGCTTGTCGATAACACTCATCCTTCCAGGTTGCTCTGTGTCACTGTTGATGACGAGCTCAGAGCTATCTTCATTCCCTCTGCTTCTAATGTACAGACTGCAGCTGCCGGTCCAAAATGGCTCTGCCCATATATGAGAGAGAGAGAGAGAGAGAGAGAGAGAGCAAGAGAGAGCTATCAGTTCTACTGAGGCTTGCTGAGTGCAACAAAATCTCTTGGGGAAAGACCAAAAGGGGGGAAGGAACAAGCAAACTCATCAATGGCTATGTTCAATGAAAGGTTGACTCACGGTTTCTGTCGGAAAAACGCCACCTTCCCAAGACACCAAGGCGTCTCTCCGGTGGTCACCCTCTGGCTGTAAATCTTCCTCAGTCCAGAGAGACTGTAATAAGAGAGAGGTAGAGAGAGAGGTAATAAGCGACCCCTCCCTCCTGAGAGGAGCACACTCGTCTTCTGGCATCCCATTGCAGAAGAAAGAGACAATCAGTAGCTATTAACTACTTTATTCATTGTCTGTATACAGAGAACTCCATGAGCGTGTCTGCTGTCTCTGAGCAGCAGTACAGAAGAGCACGCTTCACACAGAAGCGAAAGTAACTTTTCACAGTACTGAGACTGTGCTGAGACTTCCTGTCTCACGCTCTCAGATACTCACATGATGTAAATAACCATTGAGCTGCTCTCTGAGCAGCTGGTGACATAAAAATACCAACAGTTTCTGGGGTGAGGGACATTCTGGGGTGTTTGGAGAGGAGAATTAGGAGTGGAATAGAGAATTCCAGTTTCCTTGGAACCCTGAGCAGGACACACTGCAAAATTTTGCAGCCATTTGAGCTCAGAACCCTTGTAGATCTATTGCAAACCTCCCTGAGATCCACCAGCAGATAGATCTCCATGTGGGTCCCGCCCACCCTGATACAGAACAATGGCTTTGAATAGCGGGACTGGATTGTTTGCAAATGCACCACATATGACCTTCTGTTATTTTTCTCAGGGAGATCGTGGGATCCCTGGGGAGAGAGGCGACCCTGGTTCAAGGGGATCTTTTGTAAGTAACCAGTAATCCTGTTTAAAAGCATTATTGCTCATCTTAGTCGCATGCTAAACTTCCATCGAGGTGGAGTCCATCTCCTTTCGCCCCAGAATACACCTGTCCTGCGATTCCTACCCAGTGCTTACCAAAATTAAGTTAAGAGTCGAAAGGATAATGGATGGTGAATTTTTCAACATCTGCCTGTCAATTGCCTTCCTCTTAAAATATCACGGCATTAAGAAGCCACTTTAATGTGGAGTCTTCAGCTCATGGTAAATATTTGTTTTCATTTTGCATCTAATGAGCTCTAGCAATTGACTCGCAGCAGGCAGTATGTTTGTGTGTTTTAAATCTCTCTCTTCTCTTTTATTTGATCAAAAACGCACACACAGGGTATCTTAGCTGATTTCTTGCAAGTGCCTTGGGCCAGTCATCAAGCAGCAGAATAAGGCATTTCCATGGGGAAGGAAATAAGCTGGAAAACCATACTCCTTACTCATAATTATAAAGCGAAGGAATAAAAGGGTAATTGGAGAACTGCGAGAAAATAACAGGAAAACTGTATGTGGTGATGGTTGCTTGAGAAGCACGTTCTACCCTAAGGGCTCTTGCAGACAACCTGTTTATTGAGGACACACCCTGATTTGCTTGCAAGGCAAATTGAACAATGTTGGCTCTTTACTGAGCATTTATTCCAACTTGTAGATGCTGCCACATTGTCATCCACAAGGCATTTTTTTCATCACTTTCCTTATTGCAAGAATTTTGATCTTTTGGGGAAACGACTTTCTTCTGCAAAAACTCCCAACTGACTACAGTTTTACAACCTGCATTGTTGGTTTGTGATGGAATCCCATCTGAAAATAGTGAAAGTCTCAAAGTGCGCTCAGATTGTTTCCTACCCAGGGCAGAGAGGATGCTCAAATTCCATGTATTGTTCTTCCATGGTGCTCCTCAAAATCTTCCAAAGTTGCCTCTGGCCTGACAGCATTCTGCAGCAGGGAATTCAGACACAGCGGTTTAGGTTTGCACAATGGATTGAAGCATTCTTTCACCCTGGTGCAACAAATCCACTTTTTTTAAAAAAGAAAGATGGCAAACTTTTTGTAGATAGGAAATACAGTGGTACCTCGGGTTACATACGCTTCAGGTTACATACGCTTCAGGTTACAGACTCTGCTAACCCAGAAATAGTGCTTCAGGTTAAGAACTTTGCTTCAGGATAAGAAAGGAAATCATGCTCCGGCGGCACGGCGGCAGCAGGAGGCCCCATTAGCTAAAGTGGTGCTTCAGGCTAAGAACAGTTTCAGGTTAAGAACGTACTTCCGGAACGAATTAAGTAGTTAACCCGAGGTACCACTGTACACTGAAAAGGTGTAAGAGGGTGTGAATGGTGTGAATGGCTGATAGGAAAGTTTGTAACCACCAAGCAAGTAAGTCAAGATAAATTCAGGATGATGCCTTTGTCGTTGTGTAAACTCTGCAGAAACAAATCAGAACATTTCTTTTTTAAATATTAAATTTGCTGATTATGTTTTATTGCTTTTCAAAAAAATTAACGAATTTACATCAAATTAATTTAAATTTAATACATATTTAAAAGTTGATCTCCCACCTTTTCTTACACTTGTGTCCTTCTCCCTCTCTCGCTGCATTATAAAACATATTTTTATCTACTTGCCAATTTATTACTTAAGATCATTTTCCATCGGATGTGCATATTTCAATCCCTGCCCTTCCTTTTATTGACTATATTTCCCATAGAAAACCAAATTACTCTTCACTTTGCCAAACCATAGAAATAATCCATATTAAAAACTTTCCTTTCCTTTCACCTTACTAGCACAAAGTTCTGATCATTGTTGGTACAAATTTCATTGATTTTCTTCTTCCAAAGCTTTAGTCTATTTAAAAAACCCTTTGGGTGTACTCTTTTTCCATTGTTGCCATAAATAAATTTGTAAACTGCCCTTGATCTGCAGATCTTAGAGCCAGTGTGGTGTGGTGGTTAAGAGCGGTAGACTTGTAATCTGGTGAACCGGGTTCGCTTCCCCGCTCCTCCACAAGCAGCTGCTGGGTGACCTTGGGCCAGTCACACTTCTCTGAAGTCTCTCAGCCCCACTCACCTCACAGAGTGTTTGTTGTGGGGGAGGAAGGGAAAGGAGATTGTTAGCAGCTTTGAGACGCCTTCGGGTAGTGATAAAGCGGGATATCAAATCCAAACTCCTCTTCTTCTTCTTCTGTTCACGACATAAATGCTCCATAATAATCTGACCTCCATGTAAGCTCTCTGTGAGCAAATCAGAATGATTGTTCGATAAACAAGTTGTCTGGAGGATTCCCAAGGGAGAACACTGTTGTAGGGAAGACCATGACCATGTGATGACTGGGCCTGCTCCTTCTGCCGAGAAGAGCAACTTCAAGGCCTGTCATTTTCTACCTTCCTAGGGTATTTTATCTTCAAGCTGAGTGGGAGAGCCCTCTTTGGAGATTTCTGCTCGCCCCAAGCATCGCAAAGTGGCCATGCTGCCACAAATACCCATAGCTGTCAACTTACAGATTTGAAAATAAGGGACCAGCAGCCTTGAAAATAAGGGATCAGCAGCCAAAATAAGGGATTTTGCTTAGCTTATACATAAATCCGGCACTGATGGAGCCATGCTGCTTTTGCAGTTATGAAAGAGTTATAAAAGGGATGCAGAGGGGGAAATCACTACATTAAGATGCTGCACTGGTTGGAGGGTATGCTAAGCAGCACGTCGGGGCTGCCGTCGTCCTGGTGCGAGGAGTTCCATCGGACCTTCACCACCCGAAAGAGACTGAAGGAGGGAGAGAGACTCTCACCCATGCCACCTGCAAGCCCGGCATGAGGTGGTTGCGGAGCCGCGGCAGTCGCTGAAGCGCCACCCTTCTGCGTCCCTCCCCATCCCCTCCTCTTCCTCCTTCCTCAGGCTGCCTCCTCAGCCGCCGCTGCCACCTCCGGCTTCCCCTAGCAGCATGGCGGAAGTCTCACAAGAGAGGGGCTGCCTGCCCACCCGCCGCCACCTGTCTCCTCATGATGCGCCCCTGAGAGGGAAAAAGGAGAGACAGAGACGCGGCAGCTCATGTGCGCTCTCTCGCGCACGGTGGAGGACCCCGAGCCGCTACTTCCCTCTTGAGCCGGGCGAGCATGAAACCAGGGAAATTTAAGGGACATCATCAATAAGGGACAGCAGCGGGACATGGCGCTGGGATAAGGGAGTTTCCCGCCAAATAAGGGACGGTTGACAGCTATGCAAATACCATTTCTTTCCTTTTCAGGGACCAATTGGTTTGCAAGGCCCCATGGGAGCACCAGGTGTGAGAGGCTTTCAGGTGAGTCCATTAAGCAACAGCAACAGCACACAGCTGAGGAAGCTTCTCTGCATCGTGGACTTCAAGAGATAAGTGGGGCACAATTGGGGAAGCTATCTTATGAGAACAGTTGGGTAGAGGGGATATTCTATGGTAGTCCTGCTCAGAGTAGACTTATTATGCAGAGTAATTGTTGGCTATTTGCAGATTAGTTGCGCTGCAGAAGGCGTGCTGGGGAGACCACATATTACAAGGAACGCAAAAGTAACTTTTGCTAGGTTTTAATAACAAAAACAAAAACTTCTTTTACAATATATCCGTAAGCATGACCCATCCACCAGGGTACTGAGAGAGAGCTAGGTGCTGCTCTTTATATACTATAAAAGGTAAAGGGACCCCTGACCATTAGGGCCAGTCGTGGCCGACTCTGGGGTTGCAGCGCTCATCTCGCTTTACTGGCCAAGGGAGCCGATGTACAGCTTCCGGGTCATGTGGCCAGCATGACTAAGCTGCTTCTGGCGAACCAGAGCAGCGCACGGAAACGCCGTTTACCTTCCCACCTTTACCTATTTATCTACTTGCACTTTGACGTGCTTTCGAATGGCTATGTTGGCAGGAGCAGGGACCGAGCAACGGGAGCTCACCCCATTGCGGGGACTCAAACCTTCTGATCGGCAAGTCCTAGGCTCTGTGGTTTAACCCACAGCACCACCCTTATATACTATACCCAACAGCTTAATTAACATAACTTAACAACACCTGCTATACTGCTTCACAGCTGTAAAACTAGGTCAGGTTATTTGTTCTGGCCCTTAAAGACATACACATCTTGTGGAACAATAATGAAACCTAAAAATTAAAGAAACCATTCAGCATTCATAAGTATGACTAACTTAGGTTCATTGCTTTCAGTGGGTCTACTCTGAGTAGGAGTTGGTTGGATACAACCCTTTGACTTCACTCAAGGCCACATGCAACACAACAGAACATTTCCTCTCTTCCTCCTCACCCCTGGCAAATGCCTTTTAATCTTGGGTCCCTTCCAAGTGTGGCTGGAGTTAGGGGTCAGTAGGGTGGGGCAGCTGTCAGAGCTGTGATCCATTAAGGGCCACCACAAACTTAGGCTGCATATGCACCATGGGTGGAATTCAATGTGGGGAATTCATGAGTGGAATGAGGTCCACTTTCACAATGAGACTCCTCCCCATTCCCTCCATGGCCCCCAAACCTGCTTTAGGTTCCCCAAAATCCTCCAAAGCAGATTTAGGAGGCATGTGGGAGAGGGAGGAAAGGAAAGTCCCATTGCATGAGTGGACCTCTTTCCAGTGGCGTAGCGTGGGGGGTGCAGGGGGGGCCGGCCGCACCGGGCGCAACATCTGGGGGTTAGGGTTAGGGGGCACAAATCCACGGGTTAGGGGGCGCAAATCCACGGGTTAGGGGGCGCAAATTACTTGCCTTGCCCCGGGTGCTGACAACCCACGCTACGCCACTGCCTCTTTCCACTTGTGGAACATCTATGTTAAATCCCACCTCATACTTTTAAAGCACGTGGCTTCCCCCAGAGAATTCTGGGAACTGTAGTTTGCCCCCTTACAGATCTATCGTTCCCAGCACCCTTAATAATCCAGCACTGGCTTGGCTCCGTCAGTGCGTTTGCACCACGCTGACCTCCTCACCCTCTGAGTAAAAACCTCTTGCTGGGAAATCAGCATAGCAACTCCACCCGGTGACCTGCTTCTGTTGCTTTGTGGTAAAATGCCTTTGTTGCTTCTTCTTATTTTTTTAGGGTCGTAAAGGGGCCAGTGGGGAGCCGGGCCTTCCTGGTCCCACCGGAATCCGTGGCGGGTCTGGGGAAAGGGTAAGAAAGAAGGAGCGTCTCCACCCCCATCATTCCCTCATTGCGAGAAGCAAAGCTACAGGGAACCAGGCAGAGGGCCTTCTTGGTGGTGGCGCCCGCCCTGTGGAACGCCCCCCCCATCAGATGTCAAAGAGATAAACAACCACCTGACATTTAGAAGACATCTGAAGGCAGCCCTGATTAATCACTTGGGTTTTTTAAAAAATCCATTTGAGCACATGGCACACGTTCCCTGCTGGAAGGTGCCACGTTTTGCCCTTCCTCCTGACTATGCTTCTGCAAGCGTCCACAAGGGGTAGGAAAATAAAATGAAAAAGACCTGCTGCCATGGTGCATGGTACAGGTTAGGTGCAAGCCTGATCTCTTTCTATAACCTATGAAGCAACCTGTGCAGGATTCCCGTTGGGGCACCTGGTTAGCTGCTGTGAAGCAGAACTTTGGCCTGCAGGGCTCTTCTGATGTCTTTATCCATAAAATTGCTTCATTGTTGTGCTAACTTTCTTCTTGTTCCCAGGGCCCTGGTGGAGTTTCTGGACCAAAAGGTAACCAGGTAAGCTATAATGTCAATCATCTGTGCCCGTATCTGTTGATCACGGTGAGGGTTTGCCAAGCGTGCCTTCCTGCTAGCATGTTTCTCCCTTGCATCCTGAGTTCGAGTGTCTTCAAAGCCCATGATACCTTTGGTAAAGACTGTTCTCCTATTGGAGTACTCGCAGGCCAGTGTTTCCCAATTGTCGGTGTTTATGATACATTTTTAAATATTTGCCTTGAGAGAGTTTTTGAACCTCTTTTTATTTATTTAAATAATAACAGGAAAAACAGAACACCAACAGAAAAGGAAAAATGAAATTGGGGGAAAAAACACAGTTCACAATCATTGAAAACAAACATACTGATTGTATAGTACTCCCCCTCACTCACCCACAGCTTCCCTCCTCCACAATTCGACTTCTTTAAATCTCTATCTCCACATTTATCCTTGCATTCTCCAAATTTATCGTTATTTGGATTCTTTTATCTCTTTTCTTTTCCAATTCATGCATATACTTTACATTTTTATTCTAGGCATATTAGCATATCTTTCTTAGAACGATACTTTAACATATAATCTTTGAAACATTTCCGTTCCTTTTTTAATTTTTGATTTTGAACCTCTTTTGTTGACCCACCAGCATTATGCTTTCCATTTTAAAGTTTGGAATAGAGTAGCTGCTTTGAAAGACGATAATCAGGCATCCGCATAACATGACCAGTCCTACGAAGTTGATGCTGAAGAATCATTGCTTCAACACTGGTGATCTTTGCTTCTTCCTGGCATTGGTCATTCTCTGTATAGCTGCTAGGCTTTCTCTCATACCTGGGCAACTGGCGCCACCTTTTGCTTGAACAGAGTACAGGCACATTCAAGATCCCCAGAATGCTGTGTATCACGCAAGACCCAGGTGTCAGCAACCTTTTTCAGCCGTGGGCCGATCCACCGTCCCTCAGACCTTGTGGGGTGCCAGACTATATTTTTTAAAAATATATGAACAAATTCCTATGCCCCACAAATAACCCAGAGATGCGTTTTAAGTAAAAGGACACATTCTACTCATGTAAAAACACGCTGATTGCCGGACCGTCCGTGGGCCAGATTGAGAAGGTGATTGGGCCGCATCTGGCCCACAGGCCTTAGATTGCCTACCCTTGCGCAAGACCAGCTGCCCTGAAGAAACAGGTCGCTTCATGCAAGGCTTAAGAGCTCGTTCACACATCTGGTTGCGCCATGCGTAGAAAGCATGGGTCTGAGCAGTTTTTGTCTTGCCCTGCTCCTTTCCAAAGGAAAACCTGCTCTTTTAGCAATAGATAGGAACAAACAGCAATCCAGAAAAACTCTGAATTTTGACTTGCTAAAGAGCGATTCCCACCCCCCAGGGGGGAAAGCAGTGGGGCAGGAGGAAGCTGTCGGTAAGCCCTAACTTTGATGCAAAATTGCATCTTCGTTCATCATTAGTACCCTCGGAGAACTATTAGCAACACCCAGGTTCATTTTCTGGGTAGTTTCTTTGATAACAGGAATGTGTTCATAATAATAAATTTCCCAATTCAGCTGGTAAGAGCCAGAGTGAATCCGAATGTCTGCCAATCCAGCTCTCCCTGGTACTGATGCAAGGACCTCCATACAGATTTTGGGTAGTTTTGAACAGTTTTCACGTTGTGTGTTTTATCAGTTTTGCACCCCACTTTCGAGTTCAGTAAATAGTCCAGCAATCTATAAAGGTGTAAAGGTAAAGGGACCCCTGACCATTAGGTCCAGTCATGACCAACTCTGGGGTTGCGGCGCTCATCTCGCTTTATTGGCCAAGGGAGCCGGCATACAGCTTCCGGGTCATGTGGCCAGCATGACTAAGCCGCTTCTGGCAAACCAGAGCAGCGCACAGAAACGCAGTTTACCTTCCCGCCGGAGCAGTACTTATTTATCTACTTGCACTTTGATGTGCTTTCAAACTGCTAGGTTGGCAGGAGCAGGGACCGAGCAACGGGAGCTCACCCCGTCGTGGCGATTCGAACCGCCAACCTTCTGATCAGCAAGTCCTAGGCTCTGTGATTTAACTCACAGTGCCACCCGCGTCCCCTATAAAGGTGTACAAATAAATAATAAAGCTCCCAATAAGGGAGCCTGGGAGCACAGAATCATAGAGCTGGAAGGGACCCAAGGGTCATCTAGTCCAGCCCCATGCAATGCAGGAATCTCAGTTAAAGCATCCATGACAGATAGCCATCCAACCTCTGCTTTAAAATCTTCAGGGAAGGAGAGTCCACAACCTCCCAAGGTAGACCATTCCACTGTTGAACAGCTCTTACTGTAGAAAGCTTTCCCAAATGTTTAGATGGAATCTCCTTTTTTACGGGAGGAGAAAGCAGCACAGTTTGAGATTTTTTAAAAATAAATAAAATATGTAATGGCAGTACCTATTGCTGTTCTTGTTTTTTCTTCAAGGGCATCGCTGGAGCAGATGGGCTTCCGGGAGACAAAGGAGAGTTGGTAGGTGGCGTTAATTTGTAGAACCTCCTAATGCATGAAAAGGATGAGTCTAGCGGTTCCAGAAAATGGATAATAGCATCTCAAGTAGGGATTACCCTCAAAAATAACCCCCCCCCATTTCTTAAGCTTTGTAACCTACTATGAACTATCCCACGACAAAGGGGAAAGAACTCTCCTCCAGTGGTCAACTGGTGCAGAGAAGATACAGGAGAGGACAAAAGTGTGGCTTTTCCGCCAAGTAACTGGAAATGGAAGGATGCAACAGTATAGCACCAATATTGGGATTTATATCATCAGGACTACATACTCATAGCCAATGTTTTTTTTTCTTAAAAACGTGTTTAGGGGTACTTTCATTTTGACTCAGGAAAATCACCATTTTGTAGTTCAAATTGGGAAAAATAAATAGGGTAAATGGACAAAAGTACAAAGAACATGCATTACCTCATATTACACAGCTGACAGCTCACATTGGCATGAGGTTGTGTGCACTAACATATTCCCGATTCCTCTGCTTGCTGTTGGTGTCCATCGCCAAATGTCGTCCTTTCAGTAACCAGGAAACTGACCAATCACTGTGCTAGATTCCAATGCCTACTTCACACATTAAACGCTCACTTCTGTCTGAGACTCAGGAAACACCGTGACAGGAAGTGAGACTGCCATTGGGGGTGAGAACTGATGATTCACTGTGCTAAAGAAGAAACTAATTTTTTTAGTTTCCTCTCCTGTTAGATTCACAAAATGTTTAGGGGTACATGTCTCCCTCCATCCCCCCAGAAAAAAGCACTGCTAATAGCAAATCCATTCTTTGAATATACCCAAAACTGCATTTTAAGTGGACTTGAGGAAGCCCAAAGGTTTGCAGAAGAAGAACAAACAAGACTCACACAAAAACCCAACCCAGTAAGGACCTAAGATCACGGGGCATGCAATGCTGACTGTTATAGGTAGATGAGGAACTATGGAACCAAGATGGAGATCAGGATGCAGGAATCTGGAAAAGGGATTGGCTGGCTAGCTGTAACACCATGTTACAGATCCCACTTGTTCAGAATATTCATTGTCTATTTCTCTTGGCTCTTTCTTTAGGGTCCTTTCGGGCCTCCTGGGCAAAAAGGAGAGGTAAGTTTCATATATTGTTTCATTGTAAAATAATTCTGTGTGTTCCTATTTTCTGCTTGGTAGACCCCGTGAGTCTCTTTGGACAAGGACACGGGATAGAAAGAGAAAAAAAAGATTTGCCCAGGGAGTGAAGCCACTATTGGTCCCATTTGCACCCCATCTTCCTTCCTTTCAAATCAAAATGGGATGGGTAGTCTTTTGACCAGCCCCAGTTGCAGCGTCATGTGCCTTCAGAGCCTGGGACCAATATATTAGGACTGATGGTTGTCTTTCTGTTTTCTTCCTTCGGAAGGCAGGAAGCAGGGGCGAGCTGGGCCCCAAAGGAGTTCAAGGTCCCAATGGAACAGTGGGAGTTCCAGGAATTCCAGGACACCCGGGCAAGCTGGGTTTGCAAGGCGAACAAGGGATCCCAGGGATCACCGGGAAGCCAGGTCCTCCAGTAAGTAGCCTGTCCAACTCTTTTGCCGTCTTACCCTTCCCTTCATTAGCCTTCTCCAGTTTTTCCCATTCTGCTTTCTCTATTCACTATTCCTCATAGCAATGATTGTCAGCTGATTGAAAGACCATCTTGGGGCACTTGCAGATGACCTGATTATTGAGGATTCACCCTGATTTGTTTGCAAAGTGGAGGAGATTGAAAAATGGCGGCTATTTATTGAGCTTTCTTTCCGATTTGTTCGTGGGGAGGTTAGATGTTGCACTGAAGCAAGCACCATCCCACACTTTCAGTGCCATTTCCATTCTTGCAAATATTCTGATCTTTTGGAGAAGTGGGTTTGTTGCACAAGAGCTCCCCATCATCTATAATGGCACCTCCTGAATGGCCAGGGTGTGATTAATTCCCATCTGAAAACGGCAGCAGTCTGGAAGCACCCGTGTATGAGTCTAAAGCAGTGAATGAAATTGATCTGCACATATGTAAAATAGTTCTTAATGGAAGAAAACAAAACACCCTCTAGCTTAGGAGATGCATATTTGTGTGTTGCAGTAGGACATAGATGTACCATTCCTATGTGTGAGAGAAGGAAGCGTAGTTGTTTTAAGAACTGTTGCTTTTAAAGTACGCTTCATAATATCTTTGTGTCATTCCAGGGCAAGGAAGCCAGTGAGCAACACATAAGAGAACTCTGTGGTGGAATGATCCGAGGTGAGTATTAACTCGGGGTCTGGGCAACCGGATAATGTGATTTCTCTGAATGGAATTGCCAGTGGTGAGAAGATAAAAAATGAGTCCGTCTAACCCAGAGTTGTTGACTTCCGACTAGCTTTCCGGGATCCCAGCTGGGAGTTTTTCTCTGATCCTGTCACCTAACACCCTTCAAGTCAAATATTTGGGATTGAATCTCAGATCTCCTCCTCCTCCTTTGTTGACCACTCGTAGCCAAGTAAGACGGTCTTAACAGTGAGTCTGTAAGTGATTGTGGAGGCCAATTCTGGATCCACATGTCCTTCCACAGTGGGGACAGAGGTTTCTGGGTAGGAGTTGATCATGGTGAGGGTTTGCCAAGCATGCCTTTCTCTTAGCACGTTTCTCCCTTTCAATCCTGAGTTTGTGACACCTTTGGAAAATGCTGTTCTCCAATTGGACCACTCGCAGGCCAGTGTTTTTTCGTGTAGTCAGTGTTTATGCTACATTTTTTTAGATTTGCCTTGAGAGAGTCTTTAAACCTCTTTTGTTGACCACCAGCATTACGCTTTCCATTTTTAAGTTCAGAATAGAGTAGATGCTTTGGAAGATGATAATCAGGCATTGGCACAACATGACCAGTCCAATGAAGTTGATGCTGAAGAATCATTACTTCGATACTGGTGATCTTTGCTTCTTCCAGGACACTGGCATCAGTTCACCTGTCTTCCCAAGGGATGTGTCACATTCACACCATACATTAAAAGCTATTTGAAACCACTTTAAGCAGCAATGTCTCCCCACCTCAAGACTTCTGGGAATAGTATTGTGTTACAGGTGCTGCGAGTTGTTAGGCAACCCCTATTTGCCTCACAGAGCTGCCATTCCCTGAGTGGTTTAACAATCAGTCCCTCTTCCCAGGGAACGGTGAAAAATGCATGGACTTGTCCTAAAAGTGTACATAGATTCATAAATACTGGTCCCCCCCAAACTGCTTCCTCCACTTCTCATCTGCCCCAGGCAGCATACAGTTCATTTTTTTTGTTTTGTTTTCTGAAATATATTTTTTTAAACATTTTTTTCCAATTCAGAATGGATATCCTCCCAGAACACCTCGATTTATTTACATTGCCACCACATGTGATATAGATTACCTGGTTTTTCTTTACACCTCCAATAATAATAATAATAATAATTTATTATTTATACCCCGCCCATCTGGCTGAGTTTCCCCAGCCACTCTGGGCGGCTCCCAATCAGTGTTAAAAACAGTACAGCGTTACATATTAAAAACTTCCCTGAACAGGGCTGCCTTAAGATGTCTTCTGAATGTCAAGTAATTATTTATCTCTTTGACATCTGATGGGAGGGCGTTCCACAGGGCGGGCGCCACTACTGAGAAGGCCCTCTGTCTGGTTCCCTGTAGCCTCACTTCTCGCAATGAGGGAACCGCCAGAAGGCCCTCGGCGCTGGATCTCAGTGTCCGGGCTGAATGATGGGGGTGGAGACGCTCCTTCAGGTATACAGGACCGAGGCCGTTTAGGGCTTTAAAGGTCAGCACCAACACTTTGAATCGTGCTCGGAAACGTACTGGGAGCCAATGCAGATTTGCTTGGTACACTTTTATACATTTTGGAGAGCTTCCAAGGGGTTAGATACCACCGATGTTGCATTTTAAGGAAGTTCTCTCTTAAAGAGTGAGTAACAAGCTGTAAATTTCCAATCTGTTTTCGACAGATGTTCCCACTGTCTCATGGTTATCTTGTACCCAAAGTCTTGCGCCCATTTAACCATGGCTGCAGTGACCTCCTCCTCCTTCCCAGTCAAGGAGGAGTCGGTATGCTTTGGAGAGTGTTTTAGATTTAGAATTTACTATTTCGGCTTCGAATCTGGAAGTCTCTCTGGCGAAACCTTTTTGTTTGTCTATTTTGAATGTCTTGTATAATTGATGATATTGAAACCAGTCCATTATTGCTTTCAATTCCAGAGCAAATTGCACAGTTAGCTGCTAACTTGAGGAAGCCCCTCGCTCCTGGAATGACGGGGCGGCCTGGGCCTGCTGGCCCCCCAGGCCCTCCCGGGGCAACGGGAATTATTGGGCACCCTGGAGCTCGTGGCCCACCCGGATATCGAGGACCACCAGGAGACCTAGGAGACCCTGGTCCTAGAGGTGAGTCAGATTGACACCGGAAGCAGACCAGCGAGTGCCAGCGAAAGACCGCAAACTCGGTCCTGTGCCTGCCTGTTTGGAAATAAACACCTCTGAGTTGAGTGGGGCTTGCTTCCCAGGTTTGCAGCTTGTATCAAGTTGGGTGCTTCCCAAATGATGTGGGAATCTACCAATTTATGAAGACAACCATATGTGCTCCCAGTGGATAAACTGAAGGACGGTCACGGGTGGAAATGCAGTGTTCAGGCTTGCATATGTTTGCAAGAGTAGAGCTCTGGGAGTAAGGCAATACTACAAATGCCTCATTTCTTGTTTATAGTTACAGATAGGTAGCCGTGTTGGTCTGCCATAGTCAAAATAAAAAAATTCCTTCCAGTAGCACCTTAAAGACCAACTAAGTTAGTTCTTGGTATGAGCTTTCGTGTGCATGCACACTTCTTCAGATACACTGAAACAGAAGTTGCCAGATCCTTCTATATAGAGAGAAGGTGGGGAGGGGTATTACTCAGAAGGGTGGTGGGAATGGGAGATTGGCAGATAGCCGAGATGAGCCTGTTGACGACTCTTAACGACTGCAATAGGTCTTACAGGAAAAGGCAATGGGTGAGAAGGTGAAAAATGGCTTGTTTATAGTCTGCTTTTCTGCCCAGTGCCTCCAATGCAGCATTCAACATAGCTTAACTTAATAAAAGTGCTTAAAGGTTTTTGTTAATTAAGCAGCGTATAAAACTTGCCCGATAAATAATATAGCAGACGAGTGCATCAGTAGTGAGAAACTTCTAGCCCAGTGTTTCCCAAACTTGGATCTCCATATGTTGTTGGACCACTACTCAACTGAAGTCGTTTATGCTGTAGGTGACCATGGCGAGAGGGGAGACAAAGGTGCCATGGGGAAAGGTGTTGACGGACCAGATGGAGATCAGGGACCTCAAGGTAAGTTGACCGGGTGCTGATATAACTGTGTGCTCCCCACTTCCCTGAGCCGTGAGAAGTAAGCAAGGGAAGCACGTCTTAGGTTTGATTTACCTTGGAGGAGAGAATACTGATTTGCCTCTGAATATATCTTTTTAAAACACTAAAAACAGCTGCCAGGGGCCGATGACTCTGCTCAACATTGTTGTATATAGGGATGGTTCTTTTTAAAAACTGTTTCCCACCTTCTGCTGCTATTTGCAATGGGAGGCGGGGACTGCCCATTGATGCCAATGAGAGCTTCCCTCCTGATGCAAACAGCAGCTTTGGGGGGGGGGTGTTTTCACATGGACTGCAATGTAGGAAGGTTTCTATTTATTTTATAATAAATCTATCTTCTGTCATGGAACTCAGGGTGGCGTACATGTGGTTTTCGGGAAGTTGCCCATCTAAGCAAGCACTATGTTTTGCAACCAATAATTTTATCCAGGAGAAAGTGCAGAATATCATGCCGAACCTTTATCTCTTTCCCCCTGAAAAGGTCCGCCGGGTGTCCCAGGGACTAGTAAAGATGGCCGGGATGGCTCTCCTGGTGAACCTGGGTTGCCAGGGGATCCTGGAAGACCAGGTGCAATTGGAGTCCAGGGAACTCCAGGAATCTGTGATACATCTGCCTGCATGGGAGCTGTCGCTGGAGGAAAATCCAAAAAGTCATAAAACTGCATTTAATGGAAGTCAGAAAAAGGGTACGGAGTATTTAAGCAAATTGTTCATACGTGAAGAGGAAACCACCCTTTGAAAAATTTGGAGGGGCAGTTCTCCTGTAAGAATGAATGAAATGGAGATTTTGTTTTAGTTCAATGAAACAGGAAATCGTCAGATGGAAATTTGTACTATATCCCCTACAATTGTTCCCCAATTTTCACTACATTGTTGTTTGCTCCTTGCCCCACTGAAGAGAGACTTCCCCACTTATTCTGATATAAGAGGTGTTTTCCCCAGCACCACCACAAATCAACTGGACTGTGTTTTATGCAGTTTTTAGGATGGCTCGAACCTGCGCCAGTTTCTGTTAATGGTAAACTCTGCTCCAACCTTATTATGCGTGAGCGCTGAGGCCAGAGCTGCAGAGGGATAATCCTGGTCAGATAAGCAAGAGGCACAATTATCTAGCCAGGGCTATGCACACACAGCCTCATCACTTGACCAGGAACAACTCCATCCAGCTAAGTTGGCATGCTTCGTTGGACTGTGTCAAGTAAATGTAGAAGTAGTGGGCTAAATAAACATTATTCAGATAGAACTATTGACAACCCTGATTGTTCATACGATGGACACAATCCAAAGAGCCCCTCTATATGTGCACACCAGAGTTTTCCTAAGGCGGATCTCTATACTGTGTCAGAAGTCTCTTCTGAAGATCCTCCCAGTTTTCAAGGGTGGTTTGTCCCAGCAGCATAGGGAACAGTCTCTGCACAACGGGAACCACAAATGCATTGCGGTACACAGAGCTTGCCAAATGGCCTTATCTCTTAGATATGTACCACAAGTAATTCCCCCCCCCCCAATAAATTCTATATGAGGTAGAATGTATCTCTCTCTTACATTGGGTTAATTTCAGACATTTCCATATTATATTTAGTAATGACATTTTACATTACAGATGAACACTGCCCAAAATTAGTATATGCATTATTGTAATTTTTTTTAAAGGAAAAAAAATCACTTTTTTTGTAACATTGTGTTTGCCTGTTTTATAATAGGCTTGTTTTGTTAATACTTTTATTTTTCCCCTTGCTGATTGGAAATAAAGGTGCTACACAAATGTGAATATCCGTGATTTAAACAGTATTTATTTTGGGATGAGTTCTGTATAAGAAATACTTACTGGCATCATCTGTTTGATAGATAAATGAAGCCACTTTCAATTCAATAAATATACTATTTCTCAAATGCTTCAGCTTTCCTAACACATACTGCTAATACTAGTCTTTTTTAAAAAAGAAAATATTATGTGCACTTAAAAATCATGTACTGTTTACAAAATACCACTTTTGCACTGAAATCATGCAATTATCTGGATTTTTTTTCCGTATGGAAGCCCAATTGAAATAAATCAGATTTGCACCAGAGCACACAGCTGTATTTCTCCTGTTCATTTCAGTGGGTACTTGTGCAGCAGATAATTCCTTGACTGTATCCTGCACTAAAAATCGTTGGAGAATGCAAAACATATTTTAAATAGTAGTGTATTTATAACACACTGTCAAAAAGCTTTTTCTATATATTTTAGTTTCACAGGTATGAACATTTTGAAATGGGAGGCAAATCTCAGTTACTATATACAAGTTACTATATTTTATATAATTTATAAACTAGTTACATTTCTTCTTTTTCCAAACTGGTTGTTACGACATTCTAACAATTATCTATATCAGTACAAGTGTGTACAAGGTTGAAAAGAACAAGCTGCTGTTTGACACATCTGAATTATATTATACTTGGCAAACAAACAAACAAAAATATAGAAAATGGGTTACTAGCTTGTACTGCTGTTTTCTACTTCCCTCTGGTGCAACGCTTTTCTTAGGGCAGCACTAATAAATAAATGTTGTTGGTATCTTGCTTTTCTTCTTTGTTTGGAATAAAGTGTGTCATTTCTTTAACACTTATGTATTTTTCAAAGTACAGTAAGTCATAAGAGAAGTCCAGCAGGTGAATTTGAATTAAAAGTTCATACAAATCCTTGCATGTTCACCCTTTACACCAGTTTTTGACTAGAGAGAGCCAACTATTTTATCTCCATAGGTGTGCCATTCTGAGTAATCTCCTGTGTCGAGCACGTTGCTAGTGAATCGGATCTTGTTAACTTTAGTCGTCTGCCTGTTTTACCACAGAACACGGTCTCAAATTCCTAAAAAGCAGACACAGAGAATAATTACGATATGGACTTGTGAAAGAGCAAACCTTGGGGAAAGTGTGGGCACACAGCTATCCCTAAAGGAGAGGTTACTAAGCAACTTTTAGCTTATCCTAGCAAACTTTTGAAGGTATTTAAAAAACAAAACACACATTTATTTCAGAGTGGAGCAGCTCCAGAAATAAAGAGCTGCCCTTCCATTATTGTCAGCACAATAGCTGGTGTCCAAATGGAGCTATTTAACCTGGGGGGAGCCAACTGAAGTGAAAATACTAGGTGGGTATAGCTTGCAATATAGTACTTCCAAAATGTTGAGAGCATGTCCAAATAATATTTAATAATAGATATATAAGGTTTAGATTTCCATACAACAATCTTCTGATGTATGACAGGATTATTTTCATCCTCATTTTTCAAATGAACGGGGTAGTTAAAGGCTGAGGCTGAGATTGTAGCCTGCTTAAGATCATGGGCCACTGAAGATGTGTGTTCCTGTATCCACTGGAGTAAATGGTCAAGCTACCTATCATAATTCCATGAGGCATTTGGTTATTGCTTTAATGCATTTTGTTCTGCACATTTATGTGAAACTTACTGACCTTTTTCAGAGAATCCCCATGTCGTTCCTGAATATATTTTAGAAATGCTGTTGTCCATTGTAAAGTTGTTGCCTTGTCAGTATCCGAAGTGCAA
Organism: Podarcis vaucheri; assembly: GCF_965113315.1. Classification (NCBI taxonomy): domain Eukaryota; kingdom Metazoa; phylum Chordata; class Lepidosauria; order Squamata; family Lacertidae; genus Podarcis; species Podarcis vaucheri. The sequence goes on from NC_138764.1 coordinate 98,326,391, forward strand.
AATGGAACCAGAAGATTAAGTTCATCGCAACAAATCCTGATTCTGCGCCTAGAATTGCATACAACATGGAGAGTTCTAGTAGTGCTTGAAACGGTAACATAAAACATTTATTAATTAGGTGCAGCAACTTAGAAGCCAATTATTTGATGAAAATAGTGGCAAAGCATCAGTCGCACATGTTATAATAGGTTTCCCGGGCTTGCAAAACGCTCATTATTCCTCCCTGTAATGCTGAATCAAAGACCACAAGCGTACTGACATAAGGATCCTTAAAATCAATCCTAGGTTTTCTGGTTATAGGACGTGAGCCTGTAAGGTTTGTATTAAAATTTTGCAAATATTTATAAAGTTGACTGTGATTGAAGCCACATAAGAACATAAATAACATAAAGCCTCCTAGATCAGGCCCATCGAGTCCAGCATCTGTTCTCTCTGTGGCCAACCAGATGCCTGAGAGAAACCCGTATGCAGGAACTGAGTGCAACAGCAACACCTTTCCTGCAGCTTCCAGCAACTGGTATTCAGAGGCATACTGCCTCGGACAGTGGAAATAACAGCTAATATCTTAATTTGTAGCCTTATTGGAGTTCACCGATTGGGTCTGCGTTGCTCTGGGACAGGAGGAAGGAAGTCAAATGACACCGAGGTTGGTTCAAAGAAAGAGTTTATTCTGCTCTCCGGATAGCAGAAGGCACTTGCGTGATCAAGTCCACAGCAAGTCCAAAGAAATGACAATTTCATGCAGTATATATATCCTCCAGACACCCTCTCCCCCTTCCCCAGCCACGTCAGCTTGTACACGCAGGTTGACATCACAGATGTTCCTGCTCCGGCACTCTTAACCATAAAAGGGATTTCCTTCCTGCACTCCTGACCATAATAGGATCTTCCACTTCCTACTCTTATCTTGGAGGAAGAGGTCATCATCTCTGAGAACACGCTTCTGGCATTGTTCCCAGACTTTGGTTCTGCGCGTCTTTGTGGTCAGCACATAAATAAGGTGCTTTGTGTCTTCTCTGTTCTACTGGTGCAGTCAGGGTCATCCCTGCCGTCACAAACTGATAAAGGAGAGGGCTCTGAGCACGGCCGGGTTTTTGTTTATACATTGACTCAGAGCTCGTTAATGGATTTTAGCTAAGGAAAAATAAGGATTTTGGTGCAGTTTTCAAACTGCCTTCACAGTCAGTATTGGGTTTGGGAAACCCATTCCTTCAAATTTAGTTACTTTCCTCCTCCCTTTCCATACTCCACCCACTCCTTTTGTACAGTATCTGGAGTATGAGCCACTATTTAATATATGTTCTATTGTACACTGGCAGAAAGGCAGTATATCAATGTCATAAATACCCAGATATATGACATTGAGGCATGTAAATCAACACCAAATTAACATTAAAACAAATTCATTTGTATAGACCTGATAACTTAAGAACCAAACACAAAAGGGTGTTCTTTTCAGAGGCCACCACTAGCAATTACCTTCTGTCTCTTTCCATCCGGTTATGTCTCTCCCGACGCTGAGAGGTACCACCTTGAGTTCCACTTTGTGTGCTCTGGGCTGGTTGTGTTGCTTGCCAAGTGCTATGAGCTGGGCCAGCGTTTTGGGTATCACACACATTCTGAATATCACCAAGAGGTTTGCGCTGCACATTGGTGTCCAAAGGTTGTATTCGACTACGACTTCTTTTGTTTATTGTTTGCTTACATATAGCATCTCCTTTGCAAAACAAGAGGAAAAAGAAATGTGTTGCCATTTTTCTTCTCTTTACCTCTCTCGCTCTGACCTAGCCACTGTGATCCACGTGACGGTCACCTCCAGACTTGATTATTGTAACTCACTCTACGTGGGGCTGCCCTTGAGACTGACCCAGAAACTCCAGCGGGTGCAGAATGCCGTGGCGAGACTCCTTACAGGGTCCTCACCATGGGATCACATTCACCCGGTGCTATACCAGCTGCACTGGCTCCCAGTGGAGTACAGGATCAGGGTCAAGGTGCTGGTTTTAACCTTTAAAGCCCTATATGGCCTAGGACCCTCGTACCTATGGGATCACCTCTTCTGGTATGTCCCACAGAGGACCTTACGGTCTTCAAATAAAAACATCTTGGTGATCCGGGGCCACAGGGAGGTTAGGTTGGCCTCAACCAGAGCCAGGGCTTTTTCAGCCGTGGCCCCAATCTGGTGGAATGCTGTGTCACAAGAGACTAGGGCCCTGCAGGACTTGACATCTTTCTGCAGGGCCTGCAAGACAGAGCTGTTCCACCAGGCCTTTCGCCAAGGCACAGTCTGACCCCCTCTTTCAGTAATCCTCACAGAACTCTAGCCCAATGGTTGCCATTAATTTGATTTTGAATTGAATTGATTTCAGAACACATTTCAATTGATTGTGATTTTATGTAAACTGTGTTACTTTTATTGTTGTTCCGCTCTGAGCCCGGCTTCGGCTGGGGAGGGCGGGATATAATAATAATAATAATAATAATAATAATAATAATAATAATAATTCTTTTTGCCATAAGTAAATCGTATGGTTGAACTGAAATTTCACCTTGTATCAAGCTCAGCTTTGGTTTACTGCTTCTAAGGCTGTCCACCACTAAAATAATTGTGGTGGATCAATAATTAGTTGCTTTTTCATAGAATCATAGAATCATAGAGTTGGAAGAGACCACAAGGGCCATCGAGTCCAACCCCCTGCCAAGCAGGAAACACCATCAGAGCACTCCTGACATATGGTTGCAGTGGCGTAGCGTGGGGGGGTGCAGGGGGGCCCGGCCGCACCAAGCGCAACATCTGGGGGGTAGGGTTAGGGGGTGCAAATCCACAGGTTAGGGGGTGCAAATTACTTGCCTTGCCCCGGGTGCTGACAACCCACACTACACCACTGTATGGTTGTAAAGACCTCCAAAGAAGGAGACTCCACCACACTCCTTGGCAGCAAATTCCACTGTCGAACAGCTCTAACTGTCAGGAAGTTCTTCCTAATGTTTAGGTGGAATCTTCTTTCTTGTAGTTTGGATCCATTGCTCCGTGTCCGCTTCTCTGGAGCAGCAGAAAACAACCTTTCTCCCTCCTCTATGTGACATCCTTTTATATATTTGAACATGGCTATCATTTACATGTAAATAACCCTTAAATAATATTGCAGCTTAGCAAAGACATCAGTACAGCTATTGAAGGAAATTTGAGAGACCTTGCAATTAAATAAATAAGCAAACACTGTTGTTCCCTTTTTTACTACCAAACCAAAACCAAAGTAACCTTAAAGATAAACAAGTGGGCATTTTATCTCTTAGCACTCCTGCTAATTAAAATTTACCCCACTGTTTAAATCAATCCCTATGATTAGTAAACTAAGACCTTAGTTAATGGCTATACTTGCTTAACATGGTAGTGGAAACGTTTCTATGTAATGCAGCACAGCAAGTGCCATGAGAAGGTACATACATAGGTTGGCCCCAGGCTCTCTGCTTCAGAGCCTCAAAGGTCTAGAACCTGGAGCACCCATCACAGCTAGATCTCAGAAAAGGCAGCAAAAGGCTGGTCAAGGATTTGTTTGCCAGTTTCTCTCTGGAGCTCTGTGTTACTTCCTCCAGTTCTGTTACTTCATCCAAGGGCACGCATAGCACTAAAAACCCCATTTCACCCAACCACCCCATGCAAAAGATAATTGTTACATGGGCTTCCTCCTAGCTTCCAAGACAGCTAAGCAGCCTTAAATGCTTGGCGAATGCATTTTTATTAAGCATATTATCAAACAGAAGCATGATACTTTGATTACTCTTCTCTGAAAAAAAGCTAACTTAAGAAATCAGAAGGAATTACTTGAACAACAAATCAGAATGAATTACTTGACAACAAACAGTCAAAATTCAGCAATTTACCTCCTAATTTAATCCAAACATGTTCAGGCAGTGCCTTATTTCTAGGCCCAACAGTCTGTTTTGTAGCCTCAATTTCCTGCTGGTAACAAATAGAAAAAGCTCGAGGTAACCCAAGATCTTGATGTTTGGCTGTTTCCAGAACAGAGGCTCCAGAGCTCTAAAAGAAAATGTATGTATCAGTATGAAATGAAGCCAACTGTAAATCATGTTGGCCATCCTCCCCTTTTATTGAACAATACAGGCATTGTAGTCCTAAAGTTGAATTGGTGCTGTTCCTGCTAAGCTTCTCCTTCCACCATCCAATGACTCCACATACAGTGGTACCTTGAGTTAAGAACTTAATTCGTTCTGGAGGTCCATTCTTAACCTGAAACTGTTCTTAACCTGAAGCACCACTTTAGCTAATGGAGCCTCCTGCTGCTGCTGCCGCACCGCCGCTGCACAATATCTGTTCTCATCCTGAAGCAAAGTTCTTAACCCGAGGTACTATTTCTGGGTTAGCGGAGTCTGTAACCTGAAGCGTCTGTAACCCGAGGTACCACTGTACTCAGAAAAGAACTGCCTATTCCAATCTTGAGTTTGGATTTGCTGCTAGTCATGGAATGGTTAATTGTAATGAAATGGTTAATTTCAATGAAATTCTAACCCACTTACCTGGGAGTAAGCACCACTGAATTAAACAGATCTTACTTCTGAGTAGGCATGGTTAGGATTGCCCTTTTAGTCATGAAGTTGTTAATTTTAACTACAATTGGCCCTCTCATTTACTGGGGGCAGAATTCGACTACTTTGTCCTCTCTGTGCAAGGTGACAATCTTCCCTCTCCTCTCCCAAGCACACCCCATGCCTTCTCTAAAACTGCTCTGGAAGGTTGTGGGAACCCCTAAAACAGATTTAGGGGTTCATAGGGTGAGGGGAGAAGTTCCATTGCACTAGAAGTAAACCTTGTGCTGATCAGACCCTGGATCACATTCCTTATAGTTATAATCTAGCGTCTAGATATTGGATGATGCTCATATTTTTTGTTATATTAGCTCTAGGCTAGACATTGCAATACTTTTTGAAATTTATAAAGCCCTGTTCAATGAATAAAGTGCTTTACAATTTGTATCTCATTGCTAATACAACCTGACATGTAGACTTCAGCTCTGTCTCTCATCCTAATATAAATACCATTTATGATTCTTAGGCTATTACCACTGCCAACTTCACAAAGTATTATAGTAAGGTATGGGTTTTAAAAGACCGGCAAAGAAATAGTTCATCTGAATAGCTTTCAGTCTAGAAAGGTTTATGTAAGATGCAAATTTCCAATTTTGGGAAGAGAGGGTTGTTCCAAATACTGACAAATCAAAGTGAAAAAGAGCAATGGGAGTTATAAAAAAATAAGATTACAACTCAAGATAAGTGTCACGATTATAAGAAGGTATTGAAAGAACTTTACAGTAGAAGCTAAAGAATGAAGACAGAGACGTTGACATGAATTCAAGAACAGATAAGCAGCCATTTTTTTCTGCTCAAGAAAAACAAGTCTAAAGTCTACTTGGACTAATGGTTCTTCATATCCTGGCCAATGCTAATTAATTTATTTCACCAAATAACATGAAACAAGTGTCAGATAACTTTACAGTTCAAAACTCAGATTGACAATTCTCTTGTTTACTGCATTCTCTTCAGAAGTTTTACTATGACTAATATAAAGCTTTGAAACCAAACAGCTGCAATTTAAATAATAATAATAATTCAAAAATACCAACCTGTGTTTGTGAAGGGTTTGCATTTCCAGTTACAGGAGAAGCAACATTCGGATTAAACAGTGGGCATGTAAACTGCAATGCAGTAGTCGTAGTAGCAGCAGTCTTATTTTTCACTAATGTGGTACATTTGTTCTGTTGCTGGTGGAGAGGAACACCCATCACTTCTGAAGGATGGCGAATTAGAGTTACTAAACTATAAAAGGAGTGAATAAACAAAGGCACTTATTTGAAATGATTGGATTAGAATAGCCATTTTGCTGCATAATCTTCCACATCAGTAGACAACCCAGTATAGGTTCAGAATTCTAATATAACCCATCTCAAACATATATTTTAACATATAAACTAATGATTCAGGCATGGGGAACCTACAGCCTTTCTGATGTACATGGACTACAAATCCCATCATCCCTGAGCACTGGTCATGCTGGCTGGGGCCAATGGGAATTGGAGCTGAGCGAAGACAGAAAGTAGCCTGTATTCTAAACAGCAGGATTCTCTCTTGCTTTTTACAGCAGCAGTGGCAGCATTCTTCATTCTCTGCATTCCTCCTTTCAAGCTGCAACCTTGGAGGATGAAAAGGGGAGGATGGGAAAAGACTTTATGAGCCTCCCACACATTTCTTTGCACCTCTGATGTGCAAAGCCCTTTGCAATCCTCTCCCCTTCTCCTCTGCACCCATGATGCTAGAGGTGCAACAGGGAAAGGGGGTAGGATTGCAAAAGGCTTTCATAGCCTCCAAGCACAGCTGCCTTCCATCTCCTATGTCAAAGGTAGAAAGCATCTGTGTGGGGCAGCTTCCAGGAGCAACGCTGGGAGAAGCGGTTTCCACGGGATGGAAACCATGTGCCCGTCCTCAAGCAAAGAGCTCAGCTCTCCTAAGATCTTCCCCTTTCCACCTCATGTTGCTGGCACAGCCAGGTGGGATGATGAGTTGGCCTGGCAGGCAAAGGAAGGAGGCCAGAAGTAGCAGCAGGTCAGGCTGAAGATCTGCTGCTGCTTTATCCAGGCCAACTTCATTTTAATTGGTGGCAACAGCAGCAGACTAGAAGACCTTACCATGCTTCTAATCAGCCATGGCAGAAGCAGAAGATCCCCAAGTTGGAGTGGCACCAACTAGCCTGGGGCTCTGGATCATGGGAGCAAGAACCCCACAGCTGCCAAGTGGAGGAGCCAGCAGAGCAGGGAAGCTCCTGGGGAACTGCTACAGCCTGTTCTGACTGTCCCACTGAAGCTTGCCTGGGCCACCCATCCACCACCTTTTTCGCACTATAGTTCACAGCACCACCTGTCTGTGGCCAGATGAACTGCAGTGTGATGAAACATTTGCATTTTTATTATATGTAAATAAAGGACACATCATACACCTGGGCTGCCTGCAGCTCCCTGTTGTGTAGCAAACCCAGCTTTGCTGGCACATGGTGTGGAGTGGCCCTTGGGTACATGGACAGGAAGTCTGGGTTGGTTGGTTGGTACTGACTTGCAATGCTGTGATATATGGTAGCAATCGCTGGTGGGATTGCAACTATAAGTTCAGCATTATGGGCTTACTTCATGGGCACTCAGAATTTAGGGTTATTGTAAAAAGAAAAGTGCAGTATAAATCCACCAGCCAAGGCTTGGCTTTAACCATGTTCATCAAATGATGCCAGTCACAAATAAATAAAAGAAGCAAGTTGCTGGAAAAGTTGCACACTGCAGTTTTTAGAGTGTGAGTATGCTGATGGATCCATCCACAGGTGGATAATGTAATGACACTGAAATCTTAAAATCTACAGTTTGATATAGAATTGATACAGAATCAAAGAATTGGAGGGGGCCTTGTAGACCACCTGGTCTAGAGTGGCAACTTATGAATTGCCAAAAGGATGAAATACACCACCACAATAGAGGAGAACAGATTTGCCCATAAGCTGCATGTTTTAATTTATATGCAAAAATGCAAATTTAGAAATAATTACCACAATTTCAATACAAATGCAATTTTTATATGAAAATCTCACAAAACAGTGACTAGGTGTCTTGTGTGCCTGCTTAGTCTGTTTCCAGTTGCTACTGATGCAGAACTTCAAGACCTTTGCTTTCCTTTCTAATGCTTATTTATAATTAAACACATTTGAACCAGAAGCCCTTCAAACAGAAGACTTCACTCAGTACACATGATCCTCCTACTCTGGTATAATCCCCCACTTGATACAGGAGATCCAGAGCTAGAGCTTCCTCAAAAGTAAAAGTAATTGGCATTTTGCCACAGCTTGCACTCTAGTGGTCTTCGTATAGCAGCAAAACTGAAAGTGCAGGAGATAAAAAAATCATGTAGATCCAAAGAACTTGAGGAACATCCTGAAAGCTTACATATACGCTATAGTGTGGCTCAGTTTAAATGCTAGTTTTTCTAACATCAGGTAAGATCTAGGACGCACACATGATATAGTCAAGGAATATTGGAGACACGTCTAAAATCACTTACTACCAATTACTCTTGCCTATCCGCCCCTTTGTATATATGTATCAAACGGTGAATCCACACAATTTTAATTGATAGAAATCAGAACTTACAGACTGGAATTATTCCTTATTAATAAATGCAAAGCATCTTGGGTATGCACCCTAGTATGTTCGATTGACAGAGGCCACAGTTAATATACATGATTAAGCTGAGATTAAAGGAAATAAAAATGTAACACACTTGTTAATGGCTACTCCAGTTTCCTGGGTTTCTTGACATCTGGGAAGTTCAGCCTGGATACTGTTGAATCTGTCTTCCAATCGAACACGGACTGCAGATTTGGCTCTGGATTCAAGAATTGGTGCTGAATTTTCCACAGGCAAATTTTCTTTATTTAGCCCACCCAAGTTTTCACTATGTTTGGCTTTAACTGAACTCTGCCCAGTCATCTCCACAGAGCTGCTATTAGGAGTTTTTTCAGCTTGGTTTGGAGGGATGCTAGACTCACTGAGCAACATCATTCTTAGCTCCTGGAAGTCAATGTGCCCTAGACACTGATTAGGACCCATGAAATTGCTGTCAGAGGCTAAACCAGACTGACAGATAATGGGATAAAGTGACTGGTTTCCAGAACTGTTTGATGAAAGGCCACTTAGACTGTTACTAGATGATGACAGGTATTGTGATTGATTTGCAGGATTGTTAGTGGAGATGGAGCTTGAATTCAGCCTATTTTCTGCTTCGTTTTCATTTGCTTGCGCCTCCATATGGGAATAGAGTATGTGCTGAAGTTGTGTGTATTCTATTTCTGTCATTTCCACCAGGCTGAGATCCGTGGTGGTGAAGCTCAGGTTTTGCTCACCAAAAGAGGAATCTGCTGGGCCTTCAGCAGCAGAAGCAGTAGAAGCTGGATCTGTAACCACAGCCCGAGGGTTGGAAGTTTCGGACACCTTGGAGGTTGAGTCTGACATGATACTGGCAAATACCAATGCCTCAAAGTCTTCAGAAAGCTGAATGAACAGGGAGTAAACACCACCAGCTTGGTGCAGCAAAACTTTGCAAATAATAGGTGCAATCAGGAGCTAGTGCTTTTAATGATGCGCTGATTAGCCTGCACAAAACAGTTGTTGCATTGCCTTATGCTTCCATTACTTCCTCGGGACATTAACTTTCCCAATTCTTGACAGCGCTATCACCAGCTAAAAAACACTGATGGCATCCAAAGCATATGAGTGGCTCAATGTTTTTTAAAAAATGAAACATTACATTCTCCAAAAAGTGCCTGAAGTTAAAAGCTACCAAATGAAATATCCAATCCTCCCTTGGGATGTGTGTGTGTGTGGATGGGTTTGGGGGAGGGAAAGGGGGTCCTAGTCTTTTTTTTAAAGGAGCACAGGGTACTTCAAAACCCAGAGCCAAAAAGTGAAAGCACAAGATAATTGCACACCACCCTTTAAAAATGCATAGTATAATATTTTTAAAAACAATTAGAGGGTGTCTTCAGCCCCTGGCAATCAAACTTTTCAAAGGGAAAGAGGGACTGAGCCCCTTCTGAATGAGACCCCCCCCCCTCTTCTCCTGTGGCAGGTGAAGCATGCAATCAAAGCTCCTTTCTGGGAGTGGGATGCGAATTGAGGAGGAAACCTGGCCAGCTCCAGGCAGGTAACCAATGGCGTCAGCCTCCCCACCTGCCCACCTCCGAGGGCAGGCCCAAACCAGGTAACCGAGCACCCCCTTAGCAACCGACGGGAGGGCGGCCCCGCCCACCACCCGCCTCTCAGCCCTCGCGCCGCCTCCAAACGGCCCCTGGGCTCCCCGAGGGGCCCCGAAGCCCCGCCTCCCCAAACTACCCCTCCAACGGCCAAAACCGCGGAGGGGAGGGGCGTTGGGAAGCCCCGCCCGCGCCTCCTTGGAGGCCGAGGGAGCAACGGCCGCGCCAGCTCCCTCAGTGAGCGCCTTTAGGGATAGGGGGTTCAACTGTCGTCAGCCATGTCTTCTGCCTCACGGTCTCTGCTCTCCACCCCCCCAAACAACAAAACACAAAAATCCCTCCACGTTATTCCCTGCCATAGGAAGCGAATTCCCCCGTCATAAGCTTGCATGTAATGGACGGGTTTTTTTTTGGGGGGGGGGTGCATTAAGTCACCCCCGCCGCCGCCGTTACAAAGCTTCCTCCACACACAATATGGCGCCTCATGGGCCGCAGGTTCCTCACCTGCGAAGAATGAATACATACTGAGGGAATGAAACATTCGCCTCATTCCCTCAGGTGTTTCGTTCCCTTAAGAGGCCGCTCCCCACAGTGCGAGGTACTTACTCCCTGCGTGTGGAGGGCTGCCAGTCGCGGTCATTACTTTCGTTATTTGGATGATGGACTCAAGGGCATCCTGATCAAATTTGCAGGTGACACCAAACTGGGAGGGGTGGCTAACACCCCAGAGGACAGGATCACACTTCAAAACGACCTTGACAGATTAGAGAACTGGGCAAAAACAAACAAGATGAATTTTAACAGGGAGAAATGTAAAGTATTGCACTTGGGCAAAAAAAATGAGAGGCACAAATACAAGATGGGTGACACCTGGCTTGAGAGCAGTACATGTGAAAAGGATCTAGGAGTCTTGGTTGACCACAAACTTGACATGAGCCAACAGTGTGACGCGGCAGCTAAAAAAGCCAATGCAATTCTGGGCTGCATCAATAGGAGTATAGCATCTAGATCAAGGGAAGTAATAGTGCCACTGTATTCTGCTCTGGTCAGACCACACCTGGAGTACTGTGTCCAGTTCTGGGCACCACAGTTCAAGAAGGACACTGACAAACTGGAACGTGTCCAGAGGAGGGCAACCAAAATGGTCAAAGGCCTGGAAACGATGCCTTATGAGGAACGGCTAAGGGAGCTGGGCATGTTTAGCCTGGAGAAGAGGAGGTTAAGGGGTGATATGATAGCCATGTTCAAATACATAAAAGGATGTCACATAGAGGAGGGAGAAAGGTTGTTTTCTGCTGCTCCAGAGAAGCGGACACGGAGCAATGGATCCAAACTACAAGAAAGAAGATTCCACCTAAACCTTAGGAAGAACTTCCTGACAGTAAGAGCTGTTCGACAGTGGAATTTGCTGCCAAGGAGTGTGGTGGAGTCTCCTTCTTTGGAGGTCTTTAAGCAGAGGCTTGACATCCATATGTCAGGAGTGCTCTGATGGTGTTTCCTGCTTGGCAGGGGGTTGGACTCGATGGCCCTTGTGGTCTCTTCCAACTCTATGATTCTATGATTCTATTTGGGGGGCTTGGAGGCCAGACTCGAATCCTGCTGCTCCTCTCGAGTAGGCCCGTTGGAAGCCAAGGGATGTGAGGCGTTCGGGAGCCGAAGCTTCTTGCCCCGTCGGCTTCGGCGGGCCTGTCCCTTAAGCATGAGGGGCTCGATCCAATCCATGTCTACTCGGAAGTAAGCGCCGCTGAATCCTGCGGGGCTTGCTCCTAGGTAAAGGGGTTCCTTGGAGAGATACTGGGCGCAGCAGCAGCAGCATCTCTCCAAGGACAAGATCCCCTTGGATCGTTGATCCAGAGCATCCCGCTCCCTATTGGGCAACACAAAAGATTTTTTTAAAAAAATAAAATAAAAACCGCATAAAGCCGTATAGAAATCACATCAAATCATAAATTATCCTCTGCGTTTCCCACAAGGATATACAGTACACTGAAAAACTAAAACAAAAAAAAAAAAAAACAAAAAAAACCCCCATGAATGCCGTTGCCTCCAATTGCAAAGGCAGGTTTCGCTTCTTGCACATCTGTTCATAAAATGGGATTAAACTCCTGGGATTGTAAACCCTAATTTGCAAAAGTCCGGCTACACATACACTTTTTTAAAAAAAAATCACATATTGCACCCTCCTTTGAACCATAACACATTTAAATATGACTTTTGTTTTGCTTAATTGCTTTGAGTATTAAAAAAAAAATTCGTTCCGTTTTGCTAGTTTGGGCTGGTCCTGAATCTCTAGGATAAAAGCCAAGAACAGTTCAAACTCATTAAGAGAGTTTTGAAATATTAAGCGGCATACAGCATAAATGCTTCTAAATAAATATATGCATTACCATTTATATTTACATAATTGTTACTTTTAAATGTTAAACTTCTGGAAGAGGCAGCTGTTCCACAATGAGGAAATGTTACTTAAGCTAAATTCTTTTCTCTTAAGTACCTATCTCCAAAAGAAATCACCTTTCCCCTTGGGTTTTCCTAGCCTAATGTTACAGTTGTTGCAAAAATAAAAGAACAATTTCCTCTCAGGACTTCCATGTATTATAGAATATATTACTGACATAATGCTGTCGGCTGCATCTAATTCTTTTGCTGGCTAGCTCACTGGGCTGTTTTGAAGATTTATTTTGTGGATTTTTGCGGCTTCTGCAAGAACATGGATAGCTCCGTTGTTTCTTGGTGACTCCATTTGGACGACAGTCCTATCCATACTTCCCCACCAAAGTTTGCTATAGCGATGGCTGGGTGGAAAGGTAAGTTCTAGCTTGCTGCAGTATCGCAAGACCTAATACTTGACAATTTGCAGGTGAATATGTGAATTGCCACTATCAAAATGTATTTGTGGTAATTTCAGCTGCTACAGTGTCCTGATGCATTCAGGCTGTGATGGCTACTGGGCAGGGCAGGAAATTTGCCACCCAATGCTTTACTGAATGATAAATGTACAGTGGTACCTCGGGTTACATACGTTTCAGGTTACAGACTCCGCTAACCCAGAAATAGTGCTTCAGGTTAAGAACTTTGCTTCAGGATGAGAACAGAAATCGTGCTCTGGCGGCGCAGCAGCAGCAGGAGGCCCCATTAGCTAAAGTGGTGCTTCAGGTTAAGAACAGTTTCAGGTTAAGAACGGACCTCCGGAACGAATTAAGTTCTTAACCCGAGGTACTATTTCTGGGTTAGTGGAGTTTGTAACCTGAAGCGTATGTAATCTGAGGTACCACTGTATGTGCAACAGCCCTGCTGCCTGTTTTAATCCTACATTCCCCTTCTACTAAATAAGAGGTAGCCAATTCCTGTAAGTCAGCTGTTTTTCATCGCTCTTTTGTGCAAGAAAACAAAATGTTTGAAATCTATCACAGAAGAACATACGTATCTTACAGGAGTGGCAGCTTGGCCCCGAGACCATGGGTGCCATGTGGCGTGCATGGCCCTGGCACCAAAATTTGTGGGTGCTCAGGCACCCAGGGAGTTGGCACCTATGGCATGGGGGATCAGCTTCTAAATCCAGCCCGCAGATGGTCTGGGAATCAGCATGTTTTTACATGAGCAGAATGTGACCTTTTATTTAAAATGCATCTCTGGGTTATTTGTGGGGAATAGGAATTTGTTCTTTTTTCTTTTTCAAAATATAGTCCGGCCCGCCACAAGGTCTGAGGGACAGTGGACCGGCCCCCTGCTGGAAAAGTTTGCTGACCCCTGACCTATGGTATTCAACCATGCCATTTTTTTCCAGCCACTCCCATCTCCTTTCCCCTCCCACTTATTTTCAATTTCCCCCTCTCAACAGCCTATCAGCATTCTACATACTCTGCCTCTTTGCACAGCTGTTGTTCTGGCTACATAAATGAGGGTGCTCAGATCTGGAGTAAAAGTACAGGACGAATTTTTTGAAGTATTTAGCCTCCTTTATCACTGCAGCAGTTCTGAGCAGACTTTAGGGACTCTTGAAACCATTGAATTCTTTTAGCTCGCATTCTGTAATCAAAGATCCATATCATATGCCAATGTGTCCCACCTTTGCTCTAAAAACTGTCATTATTGTTGGCAGGCAGTGGTGCACCTCCTCCACTTCCCAGCCCAATTTAACCATGTGCTGAGATATTCAGAGCAATATTCCATAGGGTTTGGCTTACACTGTGCTGGAATACTGGAATCTAGATTTTTGTGTGCCAAGATTTGACTCACCAAAGTAAACTCTCCATTTTCACACACACCCCCCCCCCAGTAATACAGGAAGGACACCCCTTTAGCTTCTGCACTGAACATGTACTTTCAAAGGACAGGATGAGTGGTGTAATCCCATTCCCTTCAACATAAATTCAGCCTAAACTTGGAGCTCTGCATACAGCTCATGTGTGTACCAAATTTCAGTTATTGTTAATGTAAAAGTACAATGGTCATGGGGGGGTACATTTCACACATCCTCTTTCAATAATAGGTTTACAAATGCCAGCCATCCCCCAGGTGAGGCTTTCCTAGCACAGTATCTGTTTTGTGAGTTACAGGTAGGTAGCCGTGTTGGTCTGCCGTAGTCGAAACAAACAAACAAACAAACAAACAAACAAACAAATTCCTTCCAGTAGCACCTTAGAGACCAACTAAGTTTGTTATTGGTATGAGCTTTTGTGTGCGTATCTGAAGTGTGCATGCACACAAAAGTTCATACCAATAGCAAACTTAATTGGTCTCTAAGGTGCTACTGGAAGGAATTTATTATTATTTTGTTTTGTGAGTGTTTGAAGTACCTTGATCATTCTCAAATATACTTTATGGCTACAGTTTTGTAGAGAAACGACATCTTTCCAATAAAGAGCACTGGGGGTTGCATCAATTGCTGCATGAGTGCAAGGGAAAACCTGGGTTCAGTGTAGTACTGAGAGGCATGACTGCTGTACTGACATGCAGACAGAGCACTGAGCATCATGTCACAGGACTGTTTGGCCAACAGCCAACCAAATGACCATACTTTTTTGTTGTTGTTAAACTATTTGAGTGATGTATTCCTCGTTTTACTAAGTGATCTCTGGCTGAAGAGCTCATCTAGTGGTTGCAAAGTCAACTACCCATTCCTCTTGCATCTTCTCAAAATAGAGATACCCTGTTCTGCAATCAACCATCCAAAGAAACTGAAGCATTAGAGTAGTGCATTTGGATTAATGTGGCAGATTCTGCTATCAGTTCCTATGAAAATTTTGATACAATGGCTTTCTTTAGATGTTTATTTGACTTACAGTAACAAAAACCTATGAAGTTCCACATTTAATGTACAGTGATATATTCTGAAATATAAAATACAATTTACAGAAACCCCTTTCAAATAAACCTAAACAAACACTTGATTTTGCATACTTTCATATATATCTAAGTTAGAAACATTTTGAATAGAAAAATTACATCATAGTAGATATTTATGTTCTACACTTCCTCTTTTTAGTATTTTTGCAAAAGAGTTTTGCATACAGGTCATTGTTTAAATCAGTTTGTCCTTGATGTTTAAAGTGTAAGATGTACCAATATAAAGTGTAAATCTGTAGTGATTTCTCTATAGTAGTGCTACTTGAAATGCAGATCTGAAAATGCCAATGTTACGAATCTATTTTTACATTTGCAAAATGTTTATAAAAATATCAAAGTAACTGCTCAACTATAAGTGAATAAATTCAGTTAAACTGGTAGGATTTCCCCCCATGCATTCTTTTGAATTATGAACTTGAAAGATACAGGAAAAGTAATAGTATACTGCATTATTTCACAGTGAAAAGCTCTCCTCTTTAAAGCAGATTTGTTAGTATCAGTTTTACTACTCCATTTTTTACACAAATATTTATTTCCAATGTTATCAAGATAGCCATGAATGTGGCAAGAACAGGACTGAGGATGTATTCTAGCCTAATTTAAGCACTTTTAAGCTCCACATATTTCAATGGGGCAATTATTACATACTTAAATGTCTCCCGTTGTTATTAGTAAGACTCAAAGGTACTTAACACAACTTGTCCAAATATTTTCCTTTAAGCACTGGAAAAGTCAAACTGCTTAAATTATCCATATTTATTCTGCACAAAGGATTAGATCTGCAAACTACTCTTTTTTCAGTCAGTCATCTGAACCATTTATAAAATGTTTTCCAATAAGTATGTTTTAAAAGTTTAGTTGCTTTGTATAGAGGTGTCATTAATTTTTAGTCAATTACACTTTTTGTACAAATTCAACATTAAAAACCTTAAACTAAACAGGAAATATGGTTACTTAGGCATTTTTTTGTCTTAGTTGAAATCTAACTCAAAATGCCCTCATGTAAAAAGGAAGATAATGAACCTAGAAGCTTAATGTTTATTATTCAAATACTCTGCCAGCTGCTAGAAATACTGCTCCCCAGCAATCTTTCTTTAAATACACAAAATCCTGCCCTAATTAGCTCAGGACAGAAATGTTGGGCTCTCCTGAATGTAGGAACTACTGTACTGAAACACCAAAATACTATATATTTAAGATGTAATGGTATGGCTTCTAAGATATTGTTTAAATTTTCATAAAATTACATTTCAAGTTAGTGGAAAACATAACTTTACATCCATAAAAAGCAATGTGCTCATTGAAGAGAGTTCCCATTTTTACTTCTGTAAATGGAAATTTAAAGACAAAGTAAGTAGGAAAAAAGCAACATTTTAGAACTGTAATGCTATAGGCATTAGTTTTTCTGTGTGGATGGAATATTGGATCCCCTGGTCCCAGACCCCTGGTCTAGCAGGCAGTGCAATGGTCCAAGGCTAGGGGAAAACAGTACTCAGGCACTGTGCCCATGCGGGAAAGGATTGTGCCTTACATATCTTATAGAGGGAGGAGGCGAACAAAATGTAGCAAGTCCAGCATGTACCTGCTTAATATATGAATATATGCATTTACAATCCAAAATCTCATTTGTGAAACAGGTTTTACCAAACTATGCCTAACGATCAGAATATACAATATGTACAAGTAATAAAGAGTCATGTTTTTCTTCCTCATGTGGCTCATTATTGAAGAATTATTATGTTTCTATGTCTGCTTAGCGGAAGAAGCTTCAGCATGTGATGCCCTTTGGCCACCAGTTTGTGTTTCTTGCTTAGAGTCCTTATCGAACTCCTTACTTTTACTCCGGTCCTTGCGATCTCTTGCTCTGTCTTTGTCACGGTCTCTATCTCTTTCTCTATCCCTTTCTCTGTCTCTACTTCGAGCTCGTTCTCTGTCCCTGAATCTGTCATAATCACGGTCTCTGCTTCTTGATCTGTCTCGTCTTCGGTAAGTATCTCCATCTCTGGTTCTGGCTCTCTCTCTGGTTCTTTCCCAGTCTTTCCCCCGTTCTGAATCTCTATCCCTGTCTTTGTTATAGTTTCTCTCTCTGTTTTTATCCCAGTCTTTTTCTTTATGTCTCTCCCATTCCCTTTCTCTCCCCCTATTCCAGTTTCTGCCACGGTCCCTTTCCCAAGCCCAGTTGTGGTCACGATCTCGTCGTCTATCATCCGTTACTCTATTTGATCGATTATCTGACTGATCAGACTGCTCTAGTATTTTTTCCTTATTACCTCCCTCAAATCTCTCTCTTTGTCTCCCTTCAAAAGTCTGAGCTCTATAGTCATTACTTCGGCCATCTCGAAAATCAGATGCTGACCACTGTGCTTCTGTCTCAGAACCCTGCCCTGAAGTATTAGAATGAGAGGCAGGTGGTCCAGTTTCATCCCACATCTCTTTCCTGTGCTGAGGTGGATGACTTGGAAGATCCAAGAGTGGTCTGGGGCTTGGCTTCATACCTTGCTGAGATTGTCCTGGAAAGTTATGTCTATTTGGGGGAGGTTCATTTTTTTCTGGAAATAGACCAGGTGCAGGTTTCCTTGGTCCTCCAAACTGATGTGGTGCTGGACCTCTCTGATTTGGAAACCTGGGTGGTGGGCTCCCTCTCCGTTCTTCAAACGGTGGTGGTAGAAGTCCTCTTGGTCCTGGCATATGACTTGGAGCAGGTCCTCTTTGTCCTTCAAACTGATTTGGAGGAGGACCTCTTGAACCACCAAAATGGTTAGGTGATGGACCTCTTGGCCCTCCAAACTGAGGTGACGGGCCTCCTCTTTGACCTTTAAATTGATTTGGTGGAGGCCTTCTTGGGTTCCCGTAAGGAAAGGGTGAAGGTCCTCTATTTCCCATAAACTGCGGAGGCTCAGGTCCTTCATATTGTCCAGGACCACCACTCATCTCATGATATTGGGGATCTGCATATTGGGAATCCCTGTGTTCCATGTGAGGTTCCCTATGCTCTTCAAATTGAGAAGGTGCAATTTCTCTTGGCCCATCAGGAAATGATTGTGAAGGGCCCCTATTATCACCAAAATGTGGTGGTGGTGGTCCATGTTGTGCAGAAAATAAGGAAGGGATAGGTGCTCTTGGGGCTCCAAACCTGTTGGGTGGAGGCCCTCTTTGTCCATCATTATTTGGTAGAGGATTATGCCCTTCAATAAACTGTTGTGGTAGACCCCTCTGTCCATGGAAATCTGGAGCACCACTCATTAATGGAGGACCGCTTTTGTGTCCAAGAGAAGAAAATGGGGGCCCACCTCTTTCTTCATCATTTTTAATTGTGGGTGACTCCATTTGTTCATAAAAGTGGCAAGGCTGTGGATTTCTTTGGTCTTCATAATGTGATGGACCTCTTTCTGTTTCAAAATGACCAGGAGCTTTCTCCTGAGATGGGAACACTGGGCTTGAGAAAGAATCCCTTGCTACCCCTGGAACATTTTTCTCTTGAGATTCATTTGACCAAGCTATAGACTGAACACTGTTAGGTGAAGAGAAAGTAGGGAGGAAACATGGATTGACAGGGGTGGGTAGCAGTACTTTACGAACAGGTGCAGTTGTAGATGTTTCAATAGAAGCTGGTTTATTTACAGTTTCCTGGTGAACCTGTGGGGCATTTTCAGGGTTGATAGTGGGCACATCTTGTTCAGACACAACAGAAGCTTTTTCACTAGTAACCCATGTATCTTTATGACTAGGATGAGGGGCAGAAATCAGTGTTTTATCTGCTTTGTCAAGTGCAGTTTGCAATGGACCTGCATAGCTGGGTGGAGGAATTTGTACTGTAGGCGATTCTATAACATGCTGCTTTACATTAGAGTCAGCACTTTCATTACACTCTGTTAGAATCCTTCTAGCTTGTCTGGGATCTCTACTTTGTCTAGGATCACTTCCCTGATTTAACAATTGAGTTTGACTTGTGGATGCAGGCAATTCAGATTTTTCAGTAGTTTGTTTTTCATGTTGGAATAGCTCATTTTTTGCTAGAGATGATTTTGGAGGTGGTGACATCAAAGCATCAGAAACTGAAAAATGAGCCATTGATACACCAACAGCTGCTCGTTGTTGCCTGAGGGCTTCTTCTTGTTCTTCCAGCTGTCTTTTCTGTTCTTCTATTTGTTTGTTTAATTCTTCTAACATTTTCTGTTGCTCTACCAAAGATGGTGGAGCAGATACATCGGGCACAAATGAAGATGATGCTGTCAAGGAGTGGCTTTTCGATTCTGAAAACATTTTATTAGGCAAATCATCAACAGTAACCTTTGCCTCTTCTAAGATAGTTTCATCTTCTGGATCATAGGCTTCATCTTCTTGCTCTGAAGTTTCACATCTTTTTTCAAGACCACTTTCAGAACTTTGCATTTCAAAAGCTTTCTGTGGAGCATACTCTTCCTCAGGATCATAAGGCCTGTCATCTTCCTCCTCTTCTATAGCTTTGTCTTTTGACATTTGTCCAAATTGCTGCACAATGGGATCAAGTATGGGAGCTGCTGGTAATCCTTCCTCACCAACAGTTTGCATTTCAGTCTGAGCACCTTCAGAATCCTTGGAAACAGGATCAAAAGATTTCTTTTTCCCGAAAAGAGTTTGCAGGATGTGATCAAGTGGTGTGGCTGATTTTGAAGATGAGGAAGCAGTAGAAGATGCAGTAGCTGTGTTAATTCCCAACACAGAAGCACTTGATTGTGCAACAGTGGCTGAGCTTCCAGATTTAATTGATGACAATATTTTTAACACAGAAGTTGGCTCTGGGGGTGGAGGTGGAGGAGATCCAGGTGGTGTTGTACTGACAGTTGTTTCTCCAGTATAGAGAGAGAATTTTGAAGGTTTTTTCTCTTGCTGAGAAGCCATATTGCCTTTAGGGTATGCAGATACTTCAGTTTCTTCCTGCAACTGAATCCTGCTTTTCTTTTCTTCCATCTTTTCAGTTTCCAGTACAGCTGCAGGTCGCTTAGTTTTCTGACAAATTACTAATCCAAGAATTAAGTTTGGACGTGCTGATTCAAGACCTGTAAGACAAAACAAGATTTCATGTAAGAT
Source organism: Podarcis vaucheri (assembly GCF_965113315.1). NCBI lineage: Eukaryota > Metazoa > Chordata > Lepidosauria > Squamata > Lacertidae > Podarcis > Podarcis vaucheri. The sequence continues at coordinate 98,346,612 of NC_138764.1, forward strand.
TTTTTTTTTAAAAAAAATTAAGCTTGAAATCAGTCATTGCTAAGATTTGTAACAAACAATGTGAAAAATGTTACAGAACACTATGCATACTCTACTTAATGAACGTAATAATAATTAGTGGAAAACAGCACATTAAAGTAACTATCAGACTATAACTAAGTCAAAAACTGTATTTTCTTCTCAATATTACTGAAAAAACAATATATGCTTTTATGTAGTAAAACTTGATGATGATGATGTTGTTATCATCACCCTAACTTTACCCCAGACAGATACTCAAGGCTGCTTACAGATACAAAAGAAACAGCTAAAAACTTAGGGGAGGGGGAAACTATTTAATTCACGGCACCAGCCCTTTCCTTAAAAACAGTCAGTACCAAAAAGCCTGTTAGAATAAGAATGACTTCACCTGCTGTCCGAAGGACAGCAAGGAGGTAGCCAATTGAACTTCTCTGCCTATGTACATGATGCCTATGATGTTCCTCCATGGAGCATGTCACTTATCTACAAAGCACAACCCTTGCAGTACAGTCCTATGCCTACCCACAACCAAGTCCCATTAAGTCCAATGGTACTTACTCCCAGGTGAGCATTATTAATTTCTCATCCATCCCACAAGGTCACATGTCAGGTTACAGCAATGTAATGCACAATATTAATATCAATTTAAAACAAATGCAATCAAAATAACAGGGTGGGAACCAAAAATATATATCTCAGGTGTCAAAGGCCAGGGTAAAGAGGTGTGTCTTCATCATGCACCAGAAACTGCATTTTTAAAAGGTGCTGAATGCATCTCTGTGGAGAAGGAATTATATAACTTAGCAGCTGCCGCATAGTGCCCTCTCCCAGGCCATCACCACCCAGGGTGGCAGAACTATCAAGAGGGCCCTCTCTGCTGATCTTAACACCCAAGAGGATCTGTAGGAAATAAGGTGTTTTAGACACTGGGACGTAGTTTAGGGCTTTAAACACTAGCATGAGCACCCTGAATTAGGGTATGATGAGTTCTAAATGGAATCCCAGTAATTTGGCTGCTGTATTTTTTAACCAATTAACCTTTCAGAGACTGATTAGATTCTTAATAAAGAGTGGCTCTTATTATTATTAGTTACTTGTGGAATCCTCAAATTTAGGATTCCACAATATATAAATTATCAGAGGGTAATAGAAAACTGTGCATTTTTATGATTTCCAAATAATTAACAAATCAACAGCCAAATGTTGTTTCATTACCACCACCACTACCACCAGTTTTGCCAGTCCTACTTTCAGCAGACATACAAACATCTGATCTTTCTGTAAGTCATATTGATGGTTAACAAAGCACTGCATAATGACTGGGGGAAATATAGAATTACTCAAAGAAGAAATGGAACAGAGGTAATTATGGAATAGACTCCTGAGAGAGAGATCCAGCAATTTCCAGCTTAGTTAAATGTTTCAATAGCGATTTAACCTTACAAGGTTAGTATCACTAGGTCAACAAATAGAATATACACACACCTAGGCTTTTACCATTCATACTATTATATATGGAAAACGAGTAACAATAAAGCCCCTGGAAACCACTGTTGTTCTGTTTCATAAGGTTGCGCTTAAGTTTTACATCACTATACATACAACAGAGTTTCCAGCCCTAAGAACTGGACAGTCATGTAGATGAGTCTGATAATGCATTGCTTTTTCTTTCCTCAGCTCCAATTTTACTGTCCATTCTGCCCACTTTTGCAAACGTTCAGGAATATAGTTAAAGAGTATATGAATAATATAGTCTTAAGAATAGTTAAATGTCATGATAGCTCACACCCTAATAGGTTACAGTAAAACAGATCAAATATTAAGTAGTCCATTTCAATTTATTAGAAGAGTGCTAAGTAATGAGGATGAAGGATCTCATCTTCTGAGAATAATTTTATTTCCAATTTGCATTAAATGTATTATCATTTGGAGGAAGATAAGGGCAAGTACAATATTCAACTGATGCATTATTTCCAAATTTGTAGTCTTTTTATACCTTAGCTCTGCATTATATCCAATACTTTCATCTAGCAATCCCAGTGATTTAGCCCATCAGATGCCTCCCACAATCACTAAAGTAATAATTACTGGAGTGGCTACTACTCTGCATTCTGACAGTCAATACATTATATTTTAATTTTCTCATTTTAGTTGGTTGTGTTCAATTCTCTTTTGTGTGTGATCTTTAAGTAAAGCTGAAGTACTAATCATTTCCATTACTATTACTTTTTAAGATTTTGATCTTAACACTGATCATGTTTATTAACTTAAGGTGCCCTAAATATATTTAATAGGAAAAAACTTCACTTTGTTTCTCTTAAAATGAAGGAAGTTGGCATTTCAGTTGAAAAGTATAAATTGTTTGGCTGCTTAAAACGTAGCATGTGTTCAGAAAGTCTGCTGAATAAGGATAAAAACCAATGACTTAACAAATGTATTGCATGAAATAGTAAAGTACTTTTAGAAGACAAAATGTTTTAGAGCAGCAAAGAATAAATGTAGAATGATCATTACTAATAACTCCACATTAAAAAAAACATGGTTGTGAAAAATGTTTATTCTGACCTTTAAAAAAATTAGTTTGTAATTCCAAAGGAAGCTGTCAATTGCATCCCTTTAACTGTTCTGATTAATTTATCTTCCAGTCCTTTACACCATTACCTGGGAGAAATTCCCATTGAACTCACTGGGCACACTTCTGAGTGACCATGCAGAGAATTGTGCCTAATCTTTCATGGACAATTTGATCATCTTTTGCCTATTAATCTTACAAAGATCTGTGGTACTCCACATAAACTTTGGTGTTCTCAGAACAATCCACCTACACTTCTGTCAAGCTGTGTTTTCTCCTTCCATCACTTTTTTGACACTCTGAGCAGTTCTACTGTAATGCTGGCATTCAAAAGTGTTGTGTAGTGTTGAGCTAGGCTTACTGGGTTCAAACTATATATACTTATATTGCCCTCAAGGTGGCCAACCCAGTTTTAAAACCAATGGGGATGTAGGTGAGAAGTTACATGGAAATAAAAATGATTTTGCATTAGTTAACTACAATCTCTTGTGCATAGCTAAGAAGTATTAAATAACTGGTTATAAGCAACTAACCTAGTTAATTTAGAAAGGGTGGGCAGAAATGTTTTATAAACCAGCTTATAAATACAAACCCTATAAAATTTAAAACCACTACTTAAGAAAGCAGCTTCTGTGTGGCTGTTTAGCCTCTGTGGATAATGGAAACATGAAGCAAGCCAGGTTACAAGCAATGACTATTGGGGATAATGTGACAAAGAGACTATACTCTTTGTGGAGGCATAATGAGCAACCATGTAAGCCTATTTATTTATTAAAGTTTATCAATGGCTGCTACATGCCTCAGTGGCTCTATTCAACCTCCAGTCAGAGGCATTATGGCTCTAAATACCAGTTCCTGGGGATCTAAGGTGGGCACAGTGCTGTTGTGCTCATGGTCTAGTTTGCAGGCATCCCATAGGCATTTGGTTGGCCCCATTGAGAACATGATGCTGGTCTAGATGGGCCCATGGCCTGATTCAGCAGGTTCATCTTAGGTTCTTATAAGAGCCTAGTTAAAAAAATGAAAGTGTGTCCCAACATTTGTTTCTGGATGAAGGTTAAAAATATTGATTTTTTTTTTTAAAAAAAGCTAGTCCTTTAAAAAAACCACTAGTATTTTTTACTGTAAACTATATTCCTAGTTTGATCTGAATATGAATCAGAGGAAAGCATGTAAACTATATTAAAAATATGACCCCTAAGGGAAACTTATCAATTCCTGTCTAGTTGCTGCTGCCCGTATTATGAATTTAGGTAAGTACAGTGGTGCCTCACAAGACGAAAAGACTCCGTTCTGTGATTCTCTTCGTCTAGCGGTTTTTTCGTCTTGCGAAGCAAGCCCATTGACGGATTAGCGGATTAGCGGCTGATAAGCGGCTTAGAAAAAAAGGGGAGAGGAAAAAAAACCAGCAGGAACTCGCAAGTCATTGTCGTCTTGCGAAGCAAGCCCATAGGAAATTCGTTTTGCGAAGCACCTCCAAAACGGAAAACTCTTTCGTCTAGCGAGTTTTCCATCTTGCGAGGCATTCGTCTTGCGGGGCACCACTGTATATGGAGGCTTACTGTTTCTAAGAAATTAAGAAATTAAGACATTCATGTCATCACTCCCATAAACTTTTAAAAAGCCCTGAACGCTTATTTCTTGACAGAAAACCAATAATTTTTATAAAGCAAGTTTTCATAACAGATTTGTCACCACTGTAGGTGCAAACCAGTGCTGCTCATTAAGCAGCTGTAGGGCTACTTCAGTGATCTTTTTTACAGCCTTCTTTACCTGAACCTCAATACAGTCATACCTTGGGTTACAGACGCTTCAGGCTGTGTGTTTTCAGGTTGCGCACCGCGCCGAACCGAGAAGTACCAGAACGGGTTACTTCCGGGTTTCGGTGCTTGTGCATGTGAAGCACTAAATCGCGCTTTGCGCATGTGCAGAAGCGCTGAATTGCGACCCGCGCGTGCGCTGCAGGTTGCGAATGTGCCTCCCACACGAATCACGTTCACAACTCGAGCATCCACCGTAATGTCCCTTATCCATAATTGGAATTGGCAGCAGTACTAAGACTGGTTTACACAATCCCTCATTGTTAGTTGTGCTCAGCCTGACCAACAAGCGCCGGCTATCTAGTAAGCAGTATGATTATTATGGTTCCTTTTGAGTAAAGCAGAAAATGAATTTCAGTTAAAAAAAAAAAAAGGCTGTGGGAAGGGTGTGGTGCCCTGTAAATATTGCTTCTCTTTGGAGTCACCAATCATTTTGGACCAGTGAGCAATGTGCATATTGGAAAAGTTGTGGGGAATAAACACACGAGAGAGAGAGAGAGAATGAACAGCCAAACATGCACAGGACCCTATTTTGTTGACTAGAATTGAATGCTTTCTTCAAGTCTTAATTCGAGAAGCAGGAAAGGCTCTTGTAGGCACATGTGCACCTGAGAGTCTCATGTTGATGATCCGGACTGCACATAGTACTGTATTATAAATAATGCATCAAAGGTACAAGTGGTGCTTTTTCACTGCGAAGATCTTCCTTCCAATTACCAAGATACTCAATATTCTTCTTTTAATATTCTTCTAGCTTTGGGCTAGGGAATACCTATTGACTAAAATATTAAGCTTTTGCTGAAAGAAACACCAAGCTTCAATAGTGTATGGAGATGAGTTCTGCAGATATCCACTCCCGATTCCACCACTCAATGATTTCATTTGTAGATTTGAGAACATGCTAACTTCTTTGGGGGGAAAGAGACACTGGCAGTGTTTGAAAATATGTAAGTCAAAGTGGTCTGTGGAACAAAATAGAAAATCTTCATCAAGTTTCAGCATAAATGTCTGCAAGTGCTGAAAAGGTTTTTAGTGAATAGAACCTGATTCCAAGAAGGCATGCTTGTTGCAATTGTGGCAATTGCATGGGGCCATATACTTGAAGGATCCACCTAGGTTATCCCACCTCCCCTGCCCTGCATTAGTCAGTGTAGGAAAAGAAACAGTCAGATAAGAGACCGAGTGCTTCTTGGACATTCTACTGCTTAGCAGTGTCATGTATGTGAATCACACACATGGGACTGATGATGGAGGAGCTGTGATAATTCATGTAGGTTGGAACAATATCACTGCAGATTTCCTTGCGGGGAGTGGGGGCTGGGACAGCCATTCTGATCCATTTCCCATATTTCCATTCCCCATTACTAACTGAGAAGAAAAAGCAGGTAGCAATGAAGCTTATTTCACTAAACACAGAATGATTTAACTAATTACAACTTTTAACTCCTAAAGTTTAGTGACATTAACATGTTTCAGTTCCAGTACAAATTATGTTTTCTTTTTCTTTCTTGGTTGTGACTTCAGCTGAAGTGACTCCTTGTAGAACAGAAGTCTGCCATGCAGCACAGTCATCTAATGGTCCAGGCACAGAAGAGGTATTCACATGATGTACTCCAGCTCTACTATTTATGATCACCACTAGGTACGTCACAACCATTTCACCTAGAACCTCTGTAAACCAAACTTAGTCCTAGGTAAATCCTATGAAATTGAAGAGAATTAACTTCTAAGTAGATATGTAGAGGATTATACTGTCAAGCATATTGTAGTCTCTATCTTAAACATATCAGAGCAAGCGCTACTGAATAACTGATACCAACTAATACCGAAATACTTTAGGATATTTGTTTTGTTAAAATATTTTGTCCCAGCCTGGTAAAGCAACAGTCTGAAACCCAGAATTGATCCTGTGATACAGAATATATGTCTCAACTATGTGTGTGAATAACATTTTTAGCTGCCTAGCAGGTGTCACTATAAAATAAGACTTATTCTACTAACTAGACCGAGTCCAATACATGGTTACAGCCACTAAAACATCTGAATTGAAAGAGACAATGACCACTTTGCACAAAATACATTTTATTAAGATCATGTAATAAGAGCAGTAAATTTCATTAAAATATATGGATAGCAGATTTTATACCTCTCCCCGTACATGTCCGCGTATACTGAGAACTGAGACAACTTATCCGAAAAGGTTCTAATAGGCTTCATGTATATGACTCACCTCAAAAAACACACAGGAAATTATGATTTGGACTGTGTCCTCTATTTTTTTTTTTTTTTAAACCTGCTGGTAGAAGTATGTGTATGCTGTCATCAAGGAGGATTATGATGGGGGTGCTTTCAAACAAATTTCACATGCTTTCTGAGTTGTCACAACCCTATTAGAAGACTTCTCTTCCCCTGAACATTTAACTAGGCCTTCAGAATCAAGAGCAACGTGGAATCTGAAAAAATTGGTTCAGGCAGTCCATATTTTGAAATTGTGGTTCTTTTTTCAGATTCAAGTGGTTTGAAATAAGGTTCTTTGTTTATAGGATTTTAGAGTGTGCCCTATGTTAGTATGGTTTTCAGACGGTGCTCTAGGGATGCTTGGGTTTATCAAAAGCTTATGCGGAGTTCCTTAAATGACTGGTATGGTTTCAAGGAAGTTAGTTTGCTATAACCAAACCATGAAATGCACAGTTGTGGGGAAGTGTCAGATTTGTTACAACTTCTAAGTTGTAATCTCAGTTCCAACAGGCTAACAGCTATGCCTAACAGGCCTGTAAAATGAGTATGTGCCATAGACTTTTCCTGAGAATCCTCAGCAATATACACAAATGGAAAGGGGCTGAAGTTCAAGATTCAAAGTTACAAGAAATACTACTTTAGATACTAAAAGGAGAAAACCTCAGTTTTCTCTCCCCTACCCAGTTTGTTTGCCACAAACTAAAGAAACTGGGTGAAAGTCTTTTCTTCCAGTCAGAATGGAAATTTCTTGTGATTTATCCTGGAGCCGAAGAGAATTTCCTTACAAGCATATGTGCAGTATTGTGTGGTTATTTATTCAGAAGGACAACATACATAAATAGCAGGGTGACCTCTTAAGAGTACAGAAGCTCAGGAATATAGTATTGAAATAAACCATACCTTATTTCTAATCAGTTCTGACTAATTAGTATGCAGTATCTGTTTGATTAAAATCTGTTTTAGATAGAAAAACAGCATTCCCTCTAGAAATAAGACAGAGACTGTGGTTCTCTTCCCTGGGGCAATGAATCTATCAGTGTCAAGACAGCAGATGGACTAGTGTGTAACTACAGCTTATTTATGTGTGTGTCTCTTTCAGCTATGAAAGCTTGAGTTCCTTGGGACATTCCTCACACCACTGGGCGAACTCAGTTCTGAAATCTTGAGATCTTGTGAGTTTTTGATTGTAGGAGTTCAAGCACACCTATAATATAGTCTGCAAATGACCATCTTACCTTTCAACGTCAGTGATGTTCCGTGGGCTTTCTGTGTTTGCTTCTGTTCAAAGATGCTGACCACTTCTGCTCATTTGGAGCATGTCATGTTGCGTACCAACTTAACTAACCTCCCTGTGCCTTTTTAAAAGACCAAAGTTCTTGTAGTTATGTCCCCCAATTTCCCAAACTATGATTTGTATATAGCAGGCACGTCCAACTTCCAATAGGCTGCGATCTATTAAAAAATGGCAGTGAGCTACCCATTGGATTGACCAGAGTTGCTGAGCTTTTGTTGGGAAAGCATCAAAGTTGTTGAGCTTTGGGGGGGGAGGGGGGCATGATCCCGCGATCAACCAGGGACATACTGCAATCAACCGGTATATGGTACTTTTCCTTCCTACATTTATCCAGCTGAAGTGTGTGTTATGAATGATGTCTGGTATGGTATTTATAGTTGTAACATAGTAGGGCAGAAGTATTTGGGTTTCCTACAATTCATTGCTTACCTGGTCCCTCAAAGGGTAAAAGTTTGGATGGAATAGGATCCTTTGCACTGAGAGGAATCAAATAGAGGTCCTTGACATGTCTGTTGTTATTAGCAACAACACCAAATCGGCCACGACTGCTAAAATAGGAGTACAGAGAAATGTAGGAAGGCACCTCTTCTTCTGTCGCAGGATGGAAGCGGATCAAACATAGTTCCTATAATACAAAAATATAAAGGAAAAACACCAACCTATTGCTAAATAAATAGCAAGTGAGGGCAACATGGCATCAATGCACTTCACTTTTGAAGTAATAATTTCTGAATGATTCTTATTCAATTTCTATACCGTTCTTCATCTAAGGATCACAAGGTAGTTTACAAAAATACATACCATAATAACAAACGGAAGCAATAACACCCCCCTCCCACATACAGTTTTAAAAGCCATAAATTGTATAATTAGCCAAAGGCCTGGGAAAAGAGGGATGTTTTTGCCTGGCACTTAAAGATATGTAATGAAGGCACCAGGTTAGCCTTCCTGGGGATAGCATTCCACAAACAGGGAGCCACTGCAGAAAGGGCCTACTCTTGTGTGGCCACTTATCTGGACCTCTCTTGGAGGAGCACATGAAGAAGGGCCTCAGACACTCATTACAGGGTCTGCAGCAGTAAATATGGAGTTATATTGGTGATCCAAAAGATGGTGCAGCTTTAAAAAATGCCTTATTTCACTGCCATCAAATAAGCAAAGATTATGTAAAATTATCAATATAATTTTACTCTACATTATTTAAGGTTGCTGAATTTTTTTTATTAAAACACTTTTAGGGTTAGATCTAGTAAGGATTCTTACTCTGGTGGCTCATAGGAAGTCAGTGATAATTTATGCTGTGCTGGAAATTGAAATGTTACTAACACAGAACCGGTTGGGGCAGGGAAGAAGTGGTGAGAGTATGTGGAAGGGAAGTAACAGCCAGCAGGAAAAGCCATTATTGTATTTTGCTTATCTTAAAGAATTTCTGGTGCAAATTACTGACAAGAATCCAAACTGCTGCTGGGGTGCAGGTGGGTATGGGTAGGAGCAATTTTATCTTTTTATTTTGATGAATAGGCCTGTATGCCATGTTTAAAAAAGAAGTCTCCTTCACATTTCAAAAGAGACGTGTGAAAAACATTAGGAGTTGCTGCTGTACCATAAATTCAAACCAGCAGTGTCCTCCTCCCTTAGGTAGAATAACTTAGTTATATAGTTCACTGGATCCCATCCACAATTATTATTTCAAATAAAGTTCTTTCACCATTACCAAACAGGGTTTTTAAAAAGTACCTTTGACACAGATGATTTCAGTTTGCCAATATAATCCCATACCGTCTTCGGTGAGATCCTCCCTCCAATATGAATTGTATCAGGTAAATCCTAGATAAGAAGCATTACATAATGTGAGAAGAGGGCAGTTTGAGGGCAAAGTATATTGCCCCACACCTTCCAGTAAATAGAAACAGAATATAAATAGAAGCTACCATATTTTTCCATCTATAAGACGCCCCCATATATAAGAAGCCCCCTAATTTTGCAGCAACAACCAATCACCAGTCCACCCTTGGCACTATCCGTGTATAATACGCCCCCTAATTTTTGACTTTTTTTTTTAAAAAAGCCTAGTCTTATACATGGAAAAATACGGTATACTGTGATTTTACTGTAGCTATGGCCATTATGTTCACAATTCTGTTTATCCTTCCACTTCGATTTTCAAACTGCTAGCAGAAAACAGTCCCCTTTTAATTCCACAAACCACAGCTCATTCATATGTTCCTTTCTGAATCTGGTATGAGAGGGAGTACATCTCACCCTTGGGTACCCCTACTATAGTTTCTTATCTGGGAATGAAGTAAAATGTCTGACACTGTAGTAGGATGTTGCTTTTATTTACATGTTCTGTCTACATCAAGGGGGATAGGTGTCACAAGATCTTGGGAACTGATGAACGCAGTATTTGTATGGGTCAAACATGACTTTTTGTACAAGGAAAATGAGCTGGAAAGGCTGGCTACTGGTGTGCTAAGAACCTGAGGCTCACTCCCTCTCATATTAGGCTCAGACAGTAACATCTGAGCACTGTGAGAGACAGCTTTTACATAAAGAAGTAATTCTTTTGCACATTAAAGCTACAAAAAGTAGCTTTTAAAATTGTGACAAAACATTCCTAGCCTATTTTCATAGAGTAAAAATTTAATTGTCACTAAAACATGCTGTTGAGGCACAATGTGTTTATATTTATAAAGCTGTCTTATCTATAGTTGAAGGGGCAAACATATTTCTATTTGTTTGCATTAACCACAGTTTGTCTCAGAATTCAGCATATAAACATTGCTACTATATCATATTCATAGCCCACTGAGCCTAAGATCGTAACATACTTGTTTTCCAAACTAGGAGGGAAAAGGGTTATTCTTACACCCGTAAGTTTAGGCGTCTTCCTATCCCTGCTTCAAAACACAGGAAGAAAGATACACTAATTCCACTGACAGAATTTGTTGGTGCACAGGAATCAAAATTCCAAGCACCCTGTTCGTATTGACCATAAAAGGAGCACACGTAGGTTTTTTTAAAAAAAGGTTGAATACACTGAAGTATCTTCCTCCTCTAAGGCAGGAAAGATATACAGCTGTTTCAGCTACTGTTCTACTCACCACCTTCCCACCAGTTCTTACACAAACAATGCAGAGCAATACGTGAAATCTATTTGAATGTATGCAAGAACCAAGGTGGCTTTTCCTCAAATAATGGAATTTATGAACAGTCTGCGGTTGTTGGTTTGACACTTGATAATAAACTATACTGAACTTCCTTCCTATGTTTCTTTTTTGGGTTTAATACAGGAAACTGGGAGCTCACTGAATATTGCAGGCATCCCATGACAGTGGCAATCATCACTTAGTTAACAGTGTCACACTTCCTGGTTACTGTTCACTGTGTGTTCAGTTATTACAGATCACTGCTTCTCACCACCAGACCAAAATGAAAATCAAGAGTGTAATTAACAGAGAATGATAAACAGTGCTTTATCAGTTACTGATATGAAGTATTAATACTAAAAATGGAATATCCAGCATGCCATTTCAGTGCTCCTATTTTCCCCTTACAGTGGTACCTCCAGTTACGAACTTAATTCATTCCAGAGGTCCATTCGTAACCAGAAACCGCTTGTAACATGAGGCGTGCTTTCGCTAATGGCGCCTCCCGCTGCTGCCGCGCCACCAGAGTGTGACTTCCGCTCACATCCCAGGGCAAAGTTCACAACAAGGGGCATCTATTTCCGGGTTAGCAGAGTGCGTTACCCGAAGCATTCGTAAGGGAGACAGTACGTAACACGAGGTACCATTGTACTTACAGATCACCAAAACTATTTTGTTATTTTTTAAATAAATTGCTGTCCAGTACAATAGAGGTGGTGACCATTTTAGGTGCATCCAATTGACGTATGATCACCGACACATGGTCTTTTGGACCCAGAAGAAGACAGAATGGGGACATAATGGAGCAGGGGCTGCTTATCTGTGTTCCGCATACGCAGGGGCTGGGAACAGAAGCCCCGCATGAAATGGTTGCCAAGTCAATGTACACATTATCTATGTCCGATTTCTTATGCTACACTGCTACACTATTTCAGTCAGGCCACTGTCTGAACAGTGAGTTATTAAAACTCTTACCTAAATGAAATTTGAAAATGTTAATAGGTCAATAGGTCAATTTGCTTAGCTTTCAAGCTATCATGTTGAGTAAACATAGTAACATATTACATAGCTAACCTCTTACCGCAAAGCAAATTTAGTTAGAAATATGATTTTAGATATAGTTTACACAGAAAGCACAAGCACTTCAAAGTCGCACCTCACTGAGGTAGTCAAAGGATCCAGAGACAGGGTAAGCTTTGGTGACAAACTTGGCCACACTTTGCATGTTGATAAAGCCTTTCCATATGGTGTTAAGGCGAGAGAGAAAGACGGACGTATCTCCTTCTTGAGGGGACCGTATCTCCGACATACTGCAAAACAGAAAACCCAGGAGGGAGAATTGTGTCAAGAGTGGCTCTACAAATTGTATCTCTACAAATGCCCCTCCATCCCAGGCAACCCCAACATTTTTCAAATTCCACATCAATTGATCCTAAATCTTATGAAATATACTTTTAGTAAATTAAATTAATGGGCTAGAAATCAATTTTTAAGACTTCCAGCACATTCGGTGGAAGGCTAGTGATCACAAAAGACGGACCATTAATTTGCTAACCCATGAATAGAATTCCTGTTATTATTAGGGATTGAGTTGATATTTTAAGACTTGTGACCAATTCTCTTTTGCATTAAAGAGTGGGTCAAGCATGGAGAGACACTGAAGTTCATAAACCTGCCTTGAGTGAAGGCAGTGTGTGACCCCACGTTCCCCGGTTCTTACAAACACTGGCTCCTCCTGTGCATCAATGCTACTAGAGGTTGAGAAGTGTGCTACATGAGAAAATACGACTTGGCAAATCTTCAAAGTATGCAGAAGTAGTAAAAAATCCTCCTGTTCATGGCTTTGCTGTCCTTTCCTCCTAGTGGCTTCTGCGAGATTAGCACAAGTTATCCCTCCTTCACATCTTGAGGAGAGGCAAAGAATGATCCCTCACTGTCACTTAGCATCAGAGTACTTGCATAGCAATGGCAGCAAGGGTGTTTGATCTGAGCTTTTCTCCTCCTTGCACACTTGGGGGACAGCAAGGAGCCACCCACTAGGGGGGGAACCTAGCTATGCCCATTAACTTGCCCAGAAGAAGAAGAAGAAGAAGAAGAGTTTGGATTTGATACCCCGCCTTTCACGCCCCTTCAGGAGTCTCAAAGCGGCTAACAATCTCCTTTCCCTTCCTTCCCCACCTCCCCCACAACAAACACTCTGTGAGGTGAGTGGGGCTGAGAGACTTCACAGAAGTGTGACTGGCCCAAGGTCACCCAGCAGCTGCATGTGGAGGAGCGGAGACACGAACCTGGTTACCCAGATTACGTGACTACCGCTCTTAACCACTACACCACACTGGCCCCACCCACCTTGCCCCCCATTTTACTCACTCTGGGAAGCTTCCTTCCTTAGAAGGAATTTGAAGGCTCCCCCTGCACCTAGATACACACACACCACTGGGTTGCATGGTCCCCTTTGCACAATACCGCAGGCCTAGTGACCCTCTTGCAGACTGACACACACATACCTAACATTTAGGGATGGTTGAGCTGCCAAGTATCTTGGGTCCGATGATGATGATGGCTTCGTTAATATTGATTTTGGAGCTGCTACAGTATTTCTGGATATTTCCGGTTTACTTTCCCCTACAGAACCTTTGTCAGATGCCAGGGTGGGATGCAATGCAGTAGTCACAGTAGAAGCAGAGGTTGACAAAGTGCTCATGGCTGTTCTGGGATCCTTCCCAGAGACTGTCACAGTAGTGATAACACCGCCAGCATAAGATGTGGGGTAGAGAGAGCTCTCATTGGGTAGAGAAGATAATGGATTGCTTTGTCCTTGTGTTAAAGGAATGTAAGCTTTTTCTATGCTTGGCTGAGGAACTACTTCAGCTACAGATTCAACAACAGGTTCTGCAGCAGTCTCCATTTCCTCTTCTTTTGCAGCCTCCACTTCATCTGTTGGGGTCGAGCTTTCAAATTTTGACTTCATTTCTGGCTTTGGTTCCACCTTCTTAACAGAGGACGATTTTAGTTTCTTTGAAGCTGGTTCTTCATCAGATGCTGACATCTGACCTAAATGGTAAAAAAAACATAACATGTAACATTGTGAATCTGTGTCATTTCATGGACATGGTGCTATATTTCCCTTGGAGACAGAAAATCACTTCTTGCTTGTTGCTGTTTTAATTTATAGAAGCAAAAGGTTTATTTTACTGTAAGAAGAAAGTCTGGCCATTTGTACAACTGAGGCTCCAGCCAGATTTAGGTTTACTCAGAACAAAATTGATATGGTAATTTAAATTTCTGCTTTGCATTTCTACCACGTGGGTGTTCACACAGCCTTGGTAATCCCTGTGCATACCTGTACAGATTTTGCAGTTCAGGTCAAAAAGATGGGCTCGGTGTTGACTTGTTGTGTCCTGTAACATACTGCTGAAAACATCAAGAATTGGAGCGCTGCTTTTCTCAGGAGCTGCTCGATCTGCCTCTTGCTGCTCCTAAAAAGGAATTGAGGCAATGGTATGATTTGCTGGTATCAGGCTCAGGCTCATTTCAACTATACACATGCAAATTCCTGTAGATATGCACAGATTTTAAACCAAACATCCACAGCTCCAAAAAATAAAGCAATTGATACTACTAAAATCTAACATAACTTGACCTTTCAACAAGTGCAAGCTCATATGCAGAAAGAGATCCTTATAAGGTTTGCGTAAATTCATTACTGGCACCACAGGTTTCGTCAGCACCCAAGTGGGGAAACAGAAAGTGTGCTGGTCCCCTGTTTTGGGCAAATTAATTAATGTACGGGCAACAACCAATTGACATTCACACACGTGTGCATTGTGGTGACCCAGAAGTGGCAGGAAAACGGGGTGGGAACAAGCTTATGTGTGCTCCGCTCTCATGCACAATGACCCAAAACACAGCCATGCACAAATAAGGGGTTGCCTGTTTATCATTGGTCTCTTTGCAATAGGAGCCATGCCAAAGCAACATTCCAGGTAATAGGCAGTGTACTACAGTGTACAGTGGTGGGTGGGCTATTGGTTTGGTTTGTTCTTGTTTTCATCATGTTCGTTGTGGTTTTATTCTGTATTTTATGATGTGAACCACCCTGAGGTCTTTGGATGAAGGGCAGTATACAAATTAATAATAATAATAATAATAATAATAATAATAATAATAATAATAATAATAAACAATACTGTGTACATGTACCTCAGAATAAGTATAGAGTACTGCAGGAATTGTGCAGCGTGTGTGGTAAGCTGCTATAGAGCATTACTGGATTGTGCCCTCTAAAATAAAAAAAGGCAAGCAAGCAGATAAACTATAATTGAGATCTTAAAAAATGACATTTTAAATTATACAATATCTTCTTGTAAATAACTAAATTTTGGTAAATGGTCTATATAATTAATTGTAAACCAGTGCCTTAAGTGGCTTATACTTACATCTGAATCAGACACTGGTGGGGAATCTTCCATATTAGCATCTGGGATGGGTTCTTGTTTTACAGCAGACTTCTTGTTTTCAAAAGATTTACGTCTAGCTGCCATTACCTATGAAAACAATAATGCAATTTGTATACACACACAAAGTCAGTGATCTAGACTTTAATCATTAATCTGTAGTCAATTACCACATCATCTGGAATTGCTCATCAACCATCCTTACATAATAAACACCTCAAAAAATTATTGCTTACTGCTTTGGCTGGCTTTTCTTTCCATGTAGATAGCTCTTTGGATACGAGTTCTTCTGGCTTCATTCTTACAAGCCTTGACAAAGGAAGATCTTCCCTAAGAACACGATGGAAAAGTCCCTAAAGAGAGAGGAGTGATTTGAGGTGAGCAGTAACTACTTACACAACTAGCAAATGAGAATCTTCCAATACGCAAGTAAATGCTTTCGTCCAGTTCATGAATTCCTTCTAAAAGGTCTTAAGTGTAAATAGAATGAAATATTTAAAATACATTTTTTTAAAAATATTGCCAGGTTAGCAAAATATTAAGAGTCTACAACATAATTTGAAGCATGTCTGTATCAGGAATGGGCACAAACAATAGATGGGACTGAGCTTTCCACAGGCATTTTCTTCACATGCAGAATTTTATATATCTCTATCATATTCCCTTGCCTCTTTTCTAAACCAAAAAGCCCCAAGCTTGTTAGTTTTAGCCATTCATGCTTCCAAAGCCCCCTACCCCAATAAAATTTACAATCCTCTTGATTGTAAAGAAAACTCAAAGCAGTTTACAAAAAGAGCTATAAAATAAATGATGCAGTCAAATCAAAGGCTGTCCACTTAAAAAAAAAAGGCTGTAGAGAAGTCATTCATTCGCTTTCATACAAACCTGATTTTTAGGGTCCTTCAGATTGAACATAATGCTGCGATATTTACTCTTATACCGATTGTCTGTAGCCTGGAATAAATTAAACATCTCCTTTTCAATGTTCAGTGCAATCTTTCCCACCTCACTCTCTGTCATAGCCAGATCATCACTATCATTTACTCTGCCAAAAGAAAGAGTTAGGAAAGAAAGAAAAGGGAGTCAAAAATGACAGTACTGCTAAGTAACTTGATCTACCTACATGCAGGAAGAATCTTCAAGTCTCAAAAATGGCCTACTTAATTCAAGGATGAATTTTCCTTCTTTGATTCCCACTATCCACTGCTGCAACATCCTCTGAATATCATGTACTCAGGAGGATTGTTCTGCTGCTTAAAGTACTAATGATAGTTTGGGAAAACTGGTGATGAGCACATGCATTTATATTGGACACTGCTTATCTGTTTTGCGAATACCATGGGTTTTTTTTAAAAAAAATCTAGTTTTCAAGAAAGTAAGATTGCCTTTGGGGCCTTCTATTCTTGTTTAAAACCTTCAAGAAATGTTGACATTTACTAAGGTATTTCCTTCTCAGTCAAAAATATTCACAACTATTTTAGCACTAAACTTATTTCAGATACATTATCTAAAGTGCTATGAAAGGTGAAAAGAGATGAATATCACTGTTCACGCAGCATTAAATCTAATGATTATCCTAAACTATAGAGATTATTTTCACATAGCAAGTGCACTTAGTGCCTACCTTTTCCACAATATCTCCTTAAGGGATCTTCGTATATTTTGGCGAATTTGAGAGTTAGGCTGTGATTGACTAGCACTTGCAGATTTTGCTTGTGTAGCTGAGGAAGTTGTTGAAGAAGCAGAGGACACCATGGGCTTCCTGAGTCCTCCACCGATGCTTGAAGAGGAAATTGTTTTTTTATAAACTGAGGATGTACCATAGGACAAAGGTGAAGGCTTTGATGATGACACATTGCTTGATGTAGGTGGACCAGTTGAAAGTGAAGATTTCTTAGGTATCACCCCTTTGAAACCTGCAGCAGAGTATTTAATTGGATGCTTAGAACTAGTAAATATAGAGGGTTTCTTTAAGGGCAGATTTCTGCTTTGGGTAGACATTGCAGAAGTGGGTTGAGACGCTGCAGTAGTTGACACAACCATTTTCTTTGATGCTACTGAAGATTCAGCTGGCTTATCCTCATTCTTACGTTCCTCTTTCTGTGCTGTTAACAGGAACAAAACACAAAAAATTATATTTTTTGCAACAGGTGCTATGCTGCAAAGATTCAACAAGAGACATGATCCAGTAAGCCAAACGTGCGTATTTTTTTAAATGAAAATAAAGAGATTAAAGAAGATCAATTTAGGCTAGATTATGGACAAACAATATTTGTTGTTTAAAACTATCTTATAGAAGTGATAGAAACTTATATTGGTTTTATGAAGAAGGTGCCTTATTTTTGTACAAATTGATTTGACACAATAAACTTGCAAGACACAGGGAGAGATGGGCTGTGCCCATGATGCAAATGAATCATGCCCAATGAATCATGCCCAAAGGGAAAGGGTACAATCTCTTAAGGAGAGAAAACATATCAAAAGGAAAGCTATTTCGAATACATGTTTTTCACACTTTTAAAACAAAAGTAGATCCATCTTCAAAGATTGCACACATGAGCTAACACATATACAAAACAGCAAGTATAAGGCTCAGGCATACAAGCTGTTTTTTTTTTTTAAGGAAAAGAAAGAATATGCACTTTCTAAATCATGCAAGCAATTCTAACATTTATTATACTTGTATCAGATATGTTGAATTATCAGTGTGAAGTAATGGCCACAACACATTAAAACAAATACTTAAGCTGAACGTTTCAGAAGAGCACTTGTTAGAATAGCATCTGACTAATAGCATCTGATTTTATTACATCTCTCCCCTGGCATCATTTCACCTGAAACACTTTAGAATTCTGCTTGTAACATCATTCTTGCATCGTAACATCAGCTTTCATTCCTACCTGTTTATGTGTGGCCGCAATCGACCACAACTTTCCTAGCATTTCAACACATGCTCAGTAAGAAACTTGTAGGATTGTAACATATTATGATATTCACAAGTGTTTTCTGTAAATAAGTGCCTCCCTCGAAAACAAACATTTGCCTTAAAATGAAATTGCAAGGTTCTATTTAAACTATAGAAACTAAGGTATCTAGATATATAGATGCACATGTGAAATAACTCACATTCAAAAGAAAAATAACCTCTATTAACAATGGAATAGATCTGGACAATGGCTGGAATGAGGAACAGTATAACACTCGTTAACAGAAGGAATGTAGTGTGAACTGTTTGTTATTATGCAATTTTCAGTCATCATTTTTAAAGCAGCATCTTAAAATACAGGCCGTAATTTTGGTAGCTGAAAACCATACTTGCTAAAAATCTCTAAACAAGACATCTGAAACCTATTCTCATTAGAGGAATTATATTTAAATACCTCTGAAGTAAAATATCTCTGAAGTAACCTTGAATGAGAGATCTGCTCTTCTAGAAATTTATTAGGTATCATGTACTCACGTTTAGTGTGTTCTTTCTGTCATGCAGCATATAGCAATGTACTTTAGTTATTCCAAGATAAACAATCTTTGTGACTTTTGTTGCTGCTGCCTCTGCAAAGTGCTGCTATCTTGAGCAAATGAGTTCATGTAAACTACTACAGTAGGAGTAAAACTTTGCATTCATTAATGTTTAGCATAGTGGATGGGATCAGAGTCCAACCACATCAGATAATTTAAAATACTCATGGTGAGCTAGTGTTCTGTCCACTCGATCGAGTTGGCGTATCTATATGTATGATAGCATTGTGAATGGCATGGCACTTATTGCCAGATTGAAAAAAGACCTGAAATGAAGAGCCACTAATGTTTGCATTTGTGATTAGGCTATTTCATGTGGTTTAGTTGAAATAAGTGAATAAATACTCCTGTTGAAGCGAATACTATGCCTTTACTATAAATAGTTCTTTACAGAGGTTCAAGAACAATAGGAGATAAACACAATAATCTTGATGTTTATACTATAATGTTTATACTTCTGAAAAATTATACAGAACTCGCTTTTCAGAAAGGAATATTTAACCACAGAAATGTTTTGTAATCTAAGATTGTTACCTTGCCTTTCTTTAGCAGTAAAAGCTTTTTTGTAAGGACACCAATTGGACACAACCCATAGAGTTACACACACAACTATGTTTGTTCCAAGGTCGGCTTGTGGCAGCAGCACAGCAACAAACCTTTGACACTGAGTTAGCACTCTGACCATGGCATCCCATACTAAATAACCACATGGCAGAACAGTGGTCCAATAAAACCAGGTTGCTAGAAAGACAAATTCTAATGCCTATGGTTCCAAGTTAAAAGTCAAATCTTTGGCATTTAAATAATTTTAATTTAGAGTTTCAAAACTTGCAAGTTACGTTTCATATGGAGACAATAAAAATATGTACTTCATTAGACTATAATGGTGACTTTTTACACCTATTAAACTTTAGTTTCGCCCAATATTTTTGATTTAGCACACCAATAGATTCAGAAACAGATAACTTGTTCACTCACTGCAATTAGGCTTCTTAAGATTGGAGATGCAGCATCTGATGTGTTCATCCCAGTTACTCTTACTCAAGTTTTCCTTTTGGTACTTGTACATAATTTGCTCTTCCCAAATCCCTGTCCCCTCCATGCTTCAAAGCCAATTGTAGCTGCCCCGTTGGAACTCCTAGTAGTCTCTTTTCCTAATCTACACAAATCACTAAGTGTTCACCTTATCCCCAGGGATGCTCCTCCACGAGGATTCCTTTGAGGAATCCGATCACTCTGCTTTTTATCATCACTCGTTTTTGCAATAAATTAGAATCTGGTAATAGCATAGAGCAAGCACAGGACTTTATATACTTGCAAATTCTGGATAAGCTCAGAATATAAACTGCAGCATTCTGAAAAGCCCAGCTCTTATTTTTAAATCAAGTTTTTGTACCTTATTGTTGATATACCTTAAATCATGTAGACAACGCACCCTTGGCAAAAAATGTTTTGCCTTTTTATAATTGAGTAATACTGGCAGCCACTTTGTACAGTTTACCGTGGGAAAGTGGCATATAAACTAGACACCTCTGATGTCTAGTGTGGGAGAAGTGGGTGTTTGGCATAGGGTCTCATTGAAACATATCTCTGCTCTTACGCACAAACTGGTTTGAAGAATGGCACAATGGCTCAGTGTGTCTGACTGTTAACCAGAAGGTTGGTGGTTTGAGCCAACCAAGGTACAGCTATGATCAGGATTCCTGCACTACAGGGGGTTGGACTAGATGACCCTTGAGGTCCCTTCCAACTCTGCAGCTCTGTGATTCCAAGTTATAAAACATATACAGAAAATGTTAGATATACCATATACAGTATAGGAAAAATAGATCACCTTCAGGAATTGCTTTTGAGCTTGCCTTCTTATAAACAAATATCCTGAGATGCTCTTTTTGTGTAACGAATGTTTTCTATAGAAGAGACACAGAGTCTCCCAAGGGCTGCAGTAAGTTCTCTCAGGAAATGCAGGATTAAGACTTTAATTTTTTCCTACTGAAACTTGCATTTAGTCTAAATTGTTGGTTTTACATTTGAAAAGTTAACAGGATCTAACCTCTTCTTATTTTTTACATTTTAGCAGTTGAACACTGACAGCCTGAAAAATACTGGCATATCTGCAAAAGCCGCTATGCAAATGATTAGACACAACAGGAGGCATTTGCCACACAGTAGCAAGCTTTCTGTTTTCTTCAGCTGTAGCATAAACAAATCTACCAAAGCAATTGGGAGTTGAAGTAACTAAGAACCTAGTTTTTCATCATGGGCTTCTCACTCTTTCATTTTAACCTCCAGGTACCTGACCATGCCAGCTGTGATGGGTGGAAGAGTTGTGAGCAATTTACAGCAGCCACGGAGTGACAACACACTATGGGCTTCCCTGCTTATGCATACAAAGTAAGGTATTAATTCAATTTCTTGCCTGCCCTTCTTCATAAGGTCCCGGGGGTTATTTGGCATTAACAATTCTGAAGCACATGTATTTCATCATAAAAAACCACCCACCCAGCCTGTCAAGATGTGTTGAGAAATTCCTGCAATCTATGAATACAAGGGCCCGTACTAGTTTTACTGTGTTTTTATGTAGTATCAAACCCTTCCCATGAAAGTAACTCAAATGCTACATTTTAAGAATGAGGGCTGAAGTGTGTGGTCTGGAATCGCCTGGTGCAGAATTCATTAAGTAAAGATGATGCAGACCTTTTTAGTCTCTTGACTAGGAGACCACTGAAAGGCCCATATAAGGAAAGGGCAAGAAAAACACTACCGGAGGCAGGGATCCAGCTTTAGGGAGATAAAATCGCCTAAGAACCCAAGAGCAACAGATGAGCAAATACTGAGAAAGGATACCTGATTCGAGAGCAGACTATAGATAGCCAAACATAAAATCCCAACATGTGTACTTGGCCTGATTTTTCTGCCTTCTTTTCTCCTGTTACTGCCCATACTTGTGCATTGCCACAGCAACGTACATATTTTGTGTCTTGGAGGATAAGAGCGGGACAGAGGAAAAACAAACAAGCTGTATCCTCAGGCACGACACAAGAGAAAAACACTCCAGAACAGATGGGGTCTCAAATTGCCTGCAGGCTCGTTGTGTTCCCATTCGTGAAATGAGGGCTGGGGGCTTTGAAAACAAGTATAATTGCAGAGCTGCAGTCCAGGGCAAGTGCGCAGAGAGAACGGCTGCAACAGATGTCAGCCCTAATCTGTTGTTTGTGGGCAGGAAGCTTTGAGGCCTTGAAGGTGAAGAGGGAAGATCAACAGCGATAGCACAGTAGCTGCATGACAATCGTATTGGTAGCTCCCCAAGTGCCCGACTAAGCAGCTACCTGGAGACACGGCTAGCTGCTACTGTAAGGGGGACTCCATCCTATCCTAGCCAGTGTCAACATCTTCATACCAACTAAACAGCTCCATCCAGACATTTTGGGGCAAAGTACTTTACAGTGTTTGCCTGCAAATGCTCAAAGGCTGGTGATCACCGTATGCAGAATTAAGGGAATTATATTCACAAATTCCAATAACTGTTACTTGCAGCTGCTTTTATAAAATCACTTCTACTGACACATGGTTTTAGTGGTCTTCGTAAGTTGAATACTAAGTGGTGACCATTCTTTTGGGCAAGTATGCCACAAATTAAGTCCAAAGTATGAAAAAATATCATTCAGGTGCACATTATACCAAGCAGGGGTCTGCTGTGGAGTTTACGGAACTGAGCAGTAGGAAGAAATGCAGGACTGACCTTTTCCATAGCCACCAACCCAAATAAAATTTTCTTAGATTGAAATTGTAGCAAATCTTAATACAGAAGGATATTACACCAGACTAACACAAATCTAGACAATTACTTATATTAACTGTACAATTCACATTCCACTCCACAAGTCTGCACGGATTACTCTAGTCCATAATATGGGACAGAGTGGTCCAACCTCTCAAAGTGTGCGGCAAGAGTACTTTGACACAGAAACCAGAGGCTCGAGAGTGAACCAAATTTTTATATTGTTACTTAAGTATTTGCAGTATAGCTAATATTATTTAATATACACCATTAGTATATTTAAGTATAAGCATAATGGGACCTACTCCTGAGCATAGCTGTCAACTTACAGATTTGAAAATAAGGGGCCAGCAGCCTTGAAAATAAGGGATCAGCAGCCAAAATAAGGGATTTTCCCAGCACAGGTATGTTCACCTTCTCCCTCCGAGCCAAAGGCAGAAAGCCCAGCCAGCAGCCAAACGAAGCCTCAAGCAGTGGTTCCCACAGCGCAGGAACCTGGCAAAGGGATGCAACAAGGAAAACCACCATCCCCTTTCTGCTGGGAAGCGCTGAGCAAAGGTGAGTCTCCAGGCAACATGGCCGAATTGAGCAGCACAAGGCATGCAAGCTCCACCCCCCAGTCATTCTTAGACTCCTTATTGGGTGAGCAACGCAGCCAAGCAACACAGTTGGAGCCTCCTTGGCTGGCAGGGAGAGGAGCTGCTTCCTTTGAAATCCGGGAAATTTAAGGGACATCATCAATAAGGGACAGCAGCGGGACACGGTGCTGGGATAAGGGACTTTCCCGCCAAATAAGGGATGGTCGACAGCTATGCTCCTGAGTTAGTATGCGCTGAATCAGTGTGCTAGGCTGTGATCCGCAAAATAGGATTATAACTCCATGTGTGGTCAAAATGCAGTGCAAGACTTAAGCAAATGCTGTTAAGTTCACTGAGCCTTATATATGTGGAGGTATCCAGTTGTTCATTATCTGTGTGTGGAAAATACCTCTCTCACATTAATACATTATTTTGTTGTCCAGAGCAATCCTGGGCAAGGTTAGAGGATACAGCAGGGGAGGGCTGGCCCCTTTGGCCTTGAAGGGGATGAGAGAGACAAGCGCCTTTGCCGTTTGTTTTCTTGTGTGCCTCACAGCAATAAGAAAAAAAAAGCCAGCTACTTGAGTCACTTTAAGAAGTCCTGAACACTGCCAAAGGCTGTCGAAAATGGCCTTGAGGGCTGCATGCAACCCCCGGGCTGCATGTTGGACCACCCTCATATAGGAAATCAAAACTGTTTGTGCATCTGTTAAACATCCATCTGAGGGGAAGTGGAGTTAATGGACAAACGGTACGACTTGGGAGTCAGGGAATTCTTGCCAACTTTTCATGGGTCTAGCCTCAGCAACCTACACATGGCCATGATTGCATGAATATAGTCAAAAACTAGGCTCATATTGAGTAGACTTATCTTTATACATGTCATTTGTTGAAAAAAGCACTGATGCAGCTGAAGGTATAGCTTAGGGGGAAGTGACCAGAAACTTTAATTAGCTCATATAAAAGACATAATTCTATTTCACCTAAAATTGAAAGCCATCCAATTGTGGCTGTAAATGGGGTTCTCAAGCAAAGACAACCTGCATAAAATCAAAGGGGATAGTTTAAGCCGTCTTGGACACAGCATTCATTTGCAGTGCTATTTAGTGGCCTGCATTTGTTCAGATCTGTGTGATGGCATTCCGACATAGCAGAATCCCTCATAAAAACAGCTGTCTAGACCAGGTGTCAGAACCTTTGACTCTCCAGATGTTGCTGAACTACAACTCCCATCATCTTTGGCCATTGGCTGTGCTTGCTGCAATTTATCAGATGTGTAGTTCAGCAACATCTGGAGGGTCAAACATTCCTCACACCTAGTCTAGAACATCTGAGCTGAAACTCCCCCCCCCCCCGCCTAGAAAGGCAGGAAGTACTTTCCTGTTTTGGTTTTTCTGTTTTGTTCAACTTTTCCCAAAGAAAGGAAATGTATAGTATTACAGCCAGAAAACCATAAACAGCTCATGCATGTACGTTGTTCAGGAATGTGGTGGTGGTAGGAAATGCATAGAATTTCTAGAGTCAGATAGGAAAGGGAAGTGATTGCATTCTACTCATAGCTATTGCACAAGGCATGCACTCACCACCATCAGTTCTGTAGGCAGTAGCTAGCTTTTGGCTTAATACTGAAGATTGCAGCTGGATGGGAATCTTAAAAGTCGCATAAGTTTTATACAGCTTATCTAAATATATGGCTTGATTATGCAGTAAAAACAATCTCTTAAAAGTAGTAGCACCTGTTATATACATAAAAGACATAGGTAAGAGAGGTCTGCCTACTTGCTAGAGCATAGGGTATTTATAGGGTTGAAGCTTACAGGAATGCCTATGCACAGGATTAATTATCACTATTTCAATTCAACAAACATTAAAATGCAGAAATCAATAGCACATTAGATTTTAAAAAAACACCAATTTAAATATGCCATTTAATATTTTTAAATCAGCTTTGTCATTCTTGTTTTGCTTTTTGAAAAAATCCCTGTATGTTGTTGACTCCTTAGTACTAAGTTTGGTCCCTTTCTATACTGTGCTGCGGAACTTGTGATCATTCAAATATGGCATTTCCAAACTCCCATCAGCCCCAGCCAGGATCACAAATGGTCAGGGATGGGAGCTGTAATGCAGCGTTTAGAAGGCAACAGGTCCCCCCCCCCCCCGGTTCTGTATGTGTGTCAGTTACATCCTACTAACCTTCTTTCCAGTACCATTATCTTATTTAAGTCAGTTTAGACCACACTCCTTTAAGTGCCAATTACACAACACTGGTTTATTTTACACCCCCCCCCCCAGGCATGGGGTTTGTCTGCCTGCCAGTACTTTTCAAAAGAAAAACAGCTGCATATATACTAAAGCAGCATGACCAGATTTGCCCACACTGCAATTTGTTGATAGGCACATGCTCACTGGAAAAATGGGACACCCGAGTTACGTTTAGATGTCCTGTAAATTAGGTAAGGCAACAAGAAGGCAGGCAAAGAAGGCTAAGAGAAACCTGTTCAGCCCATTCATTGTAGATTTACTGATGGGATATGAAGTTTAGACTTGCTCATCAAGTTGCATTTGGGTAGGGAAATCGGCTCCTTCCCAATGAAATTTGGGTTAGCATTAGAATTTGATGTGTGCAATATAGGTTCCAACTTGCTTCCATCAATTGCAAGAGGAGTTCAATAGAAAATGACTGCCAATTCCTTACAGTGTGCAGGCAGACCCTAGATGGGGGCATATGCATACAGGTTTAGCAAACTCCCCACCTTGCCATAATTGGTACTGCAGTTCTGGTACCCCTATTAGTTGTTTGCAGTTCTCATTTGATGACACCGTAAGATGTAGGAAAGTCCAGCCATAAAATTATTCTACGTTGGTCATTCTGTTGAAAGGAGTAAGCTGCCAGTAGGCTCTCTGCCATCCTTCCTTGGAATCTTGTTTGTTCAGGGCCCATATTAGGATATTCATGTAATTTGGATTTAGGTGGCAGAGGAGAAAGTAGTTGTAATCAAGTCCTTTTCTCCCACAAGCTAACAATTCTACACTAAGCTCATGTTGACGATACCGAGACATTGGGAAGTGATTCAATAGTCCCCAGAGGGGATCTTCTTTCACTTTAGAAGGAGTGATGGAACTAGTCACAAATGAATCTAAAGTCCTATGGTTAGCAACTGAACAGTGTGTTCCATTAATGAATGCAACATTGCATGCTCCAATATTGGAAATGCCAGTTGGCTGGTCAGCAATTACCCTCCAATTACCTAAAATATCAAAACATCCCTAGCAGTTTCATTGGTAGACTGGCAACTTCCATAAGGGAAAAAGAACACACCACCTTTCCTTAATTGCTGAATAGCACACATGACTATGTTGAGGGTGGCCAAGCACATCATCTGTGTAGGCACATAATGTGGTACACATGTTTAAGCCTTTGTTTGCAAGCCCATATATAGTCAGGTTCCGTATACCATCATCACAAAGCATATGTATCTTTCGTAAGTGAATACCACAAAAATATGAGCCAGTAAACAGAGATTTTAAAACATTATATGGAAGGCTGACCGGGGCGGGCGGGTGCAGAAAGGTTATATAATTTAAATCTTCCTCATGTCTAGAACTTTGCATACCTATTCATCATATATGGCTTCTTCAAAAAGTATTCACTTTAGATATGACAGTAACAATCAGATTAAATGTGGTTTCCAGGTTTACCCAGTGACACTAATTCATGGCAAGGATGAAAATCACAAAATCACACCCAGCGTATTTTTCAGATTTCTAGAAATTTCAGCTTAATCAAGTTTCTAGTCCTCATGAAAAGAAGTGTCTGTCTGTTGTGGTATGTATATGGAGCTGCTTCGCATAGATCACCTCAGAGCTCACCTACCAGTCCACACATGACTCCCCATCTTGTCTTCTACTGCACGATTCTCTAATGATTTCAGAAAAGCTAACCTTTCTGAAGTAGTTTTGAGTGAACTACCACTGTTGCAGATTCAGTTCAAAGAGCGCCTACATTTGACTTAGAAATTTGACTTTGCTTACAAAAAAAAAAAAAAACCAAATCTTTGAAATGGCTAACTTAATAATCTGCATCAGATGAAACCAGGAGCACTTTATTAAAAAACAAAACAAAAAACCTCATCTAAAACAAAGGCATGAATCTAATTTTCTCCTTATGAAATGGCAATCATGTTCAGTGGTGCCTCGCAAGACGAAATTAATCCGTTCCGCGAGTCTCTTCGTCTAGCGGTTTTTTCGTCTTGCGAAGCAACCCTATTAGCACCTTAGCGGATTAGCGCTATTAGCGGTTTAGTGGCTATTAAAGGCTTAGCGGCTATTAGCGGCTTAGAGAAAGGGGGGTGGAAAGGGGAAAAAATCTCAAGACTCGCAAGACTTTTTCGTTTTGCGAAGCAAGCCCATAGGGAAATTTGTCTTGCAAAGCGCATGAAAAACAGAAAACCCTTTCGTCTAGCGGGTTTTTCGTCTTGCGAGGCATTCGTCTTGCGGGGCACCACTGTTCTTGCCAAATTGTGGGAGCTTATGTGCGCTAAGAATGCCCTACCTGAAATACCAATTTGAAACCATTTCAGCAAAACACAGGCGGTTAGTAGATCTGTTGAGATGATTATGCATCACAACACCTGCACATGACTGCTTTTCAGACATTGCTGCCCATATTATTTGGATACCATGCAACAATGCAAAATTTCAGTAATAAAGCTAGGGCCAAAATGCTTTGGTAACCACTGCACCGGTAGCCTGTTATTACACTGCTGCCTCGGTAACTGGTTGAAATAGGGCAAATCAACCCCATGATCCAGTTGTATTCTCTTAGTATCACATGAAATGTAAACTGCAGTAACAGGGCCCAGGTGGCATCTTCTGGCAAGAAGCAAGATTTTGTATCATGAGTAAGATAGTTGGTAAGCATCGTGAGGATTGTCAATGCGAGCTCTGCTTAGGTTGATCTGAAAATTTAGTACATGGATTGTGCTAGTTTTGTTTGCTGTAGCTAAAATGTACAAAAATCCCAAATGCATTTCATTGCAGATTTCTGAGAAAGCAGTTTCTGCCAAGTCTCCGTGTGGCACAATTTGCAATAATCTAACGTTTCCCAGCGAGTGGCTTAAGAGAATCGTGTGTGCTGTTCTCAGGTTGCCGATTTGTGCAAGGCTAAAAGTAGATGGGAACCTCTGCAGGCCTTATTGGTCTCAAGAAACCAGATGGTCAGAATGGGGAGAAGTTTGCCCTCATTCCAACTCCCCTAAAAGCCAAGGTGGCTTTTTACTGAATTTACTATGTTTTCCCTTTGCTGAACAGGGAAACTGAAATAGAAGGCTAAGCTAGTAATTCACCAGTAGTGTGTGGAAGATCTTAGTAACTGCATAGACAAACTGTCTTATCAGCGGGCCAAACTTGAGGTAATTTTCATATGCTGCTAATCACATATGCCTAATCAGTTCTAGTATTCATTGGATTTTCCTAACTTTTTATTATGCACTGACAATATTTATATGCAGCACTATTACAGAATTGTGCTATGGAGTGTGTAATGTTCTCTTTAACAGAGAACATCCAGTCCATTTAAGAAAATGGAAGTGGAATGTTCTTGTAGGAATGAACAATCTCCAGGTAAATAAAAAAGTACCCAAGCCCCCATTCACAGTGCAAAAGATGGGTGTGGAGGCTTGTAGGAGGGGTATTTTAAACCCTCAAAAAGCAAAACCCATTCCAAGCACTTCCATAATGTTGAATAGTATAAATGGCAAAGATCAGCAGGTGCTGCAGCCATTCCACATTATTACTTACCACAAACTGTAACTCAAGTGTTGCCTCCGCATGTTCACTGCTGGGAGATGAATGCAACACTTCAGAGCATCAGCAGCATGTAGAGCCATGCTTGAAAGACACTCAAGCACCCTAATGTAGCCCTGAATCTTTGGTTCCTAGATGTGTCACCAAAATCTGCCTCAAATCCTCCTGTCTGCAGTTGGAGGAAGATAGTTCCTGTTATACTTTTAAATCTGTATTATGTATCAATTATTTTTTGTTCCTGGTTCCCCTTCTGGACCCACTAAGCATCTTCTAAAGTGCATCTAACCCCCCCCCCCATCTCAAAACACGCTGCATTGCCCACCCCTCTCGAGAGTCATCAAATCAGGCTTGAAAGCAAGGCTTGCTTTAAACCCAGATTCTGGACTCGCAAGTGTTAGGACAGGCTGTTCATCTGTGTCAGGATTTCTTCGTAATAGTGAGGCAAGTCTATGAGCATTTGCCCAATTCAAGTCACCCAGGACTGCTTGTTGGTTCAAACTATTTTCAGTTGTACTACTTCCCACTTGGAACAAATGTAAACTGCAACTGTTTGCTGCTGCCTACAATCAGGTTTCGAACTCGTATAACTTGATTAAGGCAGCTTCTCTGCATTTTAACCATTATCATATTCTAGATATGGGTGAATTAGTTTTCTCCAGCCTTACAAAAGGGGAACTGAAGGAAAATTAATGCTGTCTATACGCAGTGCTGTACAGAAAATAAATATAAGGCATTGCTTCATGTGTGTTTGATATAGCCTTTTAGAAATGATTAGTGATGAACCTGTTTTCAACTTGGCTGGGTAATTGTGACATGCTGTGTGATGAACTTTAACCAGCCTTATCAGGAGTGGTCTACTATAGGCAGGGAAGGATAGCCGCTTTTCAGGACGGTTTTCTTCCTCTGAATCATCCAAGATGGCACCAATTGCAAATGGGACATTGAATTGGCAAGCCCTGGTGCTCAAGCTCTATGGAAACTTATCCTGGCAAGGTCTAGCATGCCTTCCTTGGACATCTAGAATCTCATCAGTTGGCCTGTGGGACAAGAAAAATCTTCACACTCTCCCAAACCCAACCCAGGTAAGTGGATGTTTCTGCAGCTTATACACCTCCCCTGCAATATGTGGTGCAGCCCACCGCTTAAGTCTTCTTGCACAGATCTTGAAGATGTAGCTCCACGGAGGGCATCTTCAGCTCCCATTCACTGCTTTCAGGCACAGTCAGAAGCCACACAGCAGTCCAGATCTGCTCCTTTGTCTGTAATACTGGAAGTATAAGACATCAGCACGGAGAACCCCTTTTATTTGGAGGGGAGGAGGAAGAGTTCCAATTAGTCACTCAGCCAGTTTAAGGTAATGATGATAAAAAACTCAAAACATATATAGTAGGAAGGAACCTTACATTCCCTTTATATTTGATTAGCGAGGAAAGAGTTGACAAGGTAGACAACATGACAGCCCCAAATGACTGAATTACACCTGCTTCCTGAGCTGGGTCACTGCTCTCACACAAGAGATTTTCTTCAGGTAAGAACTTGCCCCTGATTCTGCACACTACCCTTACTTCTGTATAATCATCTTTTTAATTCCAGGCTAGTATTTAGTTTCCTACACCTACCCAGCATGGAACATCTTGCAAATGCTCTAGGGCACAAAATATGACTTGCTCTGATCAGAACAAATGCTCAAGTGATTAGAACACTCTTATATTTAAGCACTTGTCTGGCTGCCCCTGGTGATAAGGAATACCACGTAGGCAAGGGCACAAAATTCCCTCCAGACCAATTTGTTGCAATTTTACTAGCTTCTACCCTGGCTGTGGGAAAAGGAAAGCCCCTTCCTCCTTTGCCAGCACAGAAGTGCAGCAGAATGCCTAGAGAGTAGACTTTTATATTGGTTGCACAGGAGGCACAGTCCTTTCTGGAAACCTAGCATATAAATCAACTGGGCTGTCAGTGTTGGAAGGCTGTCAACAAACATCTCCTCTGTCAGCCTCCTACATTTTTACTAGCCTTTTTACTCATAAAAGGAAACCCTCACATGAGTAAATTTTTTTTGCAGTTCAGTCACTAACTAACAAGGCTGGATTAATAGAGTACTCATACTCTTCCTAGTCCCATAAATACTTCTCTCTGGTTTTCAGCAATTCTCATCTGAAAAAGCTCTACAATGAGAAAACATTCAACTTCAAGGTGTTCTGATTTTGAAGAAAAATTAGTGATATGCTTCCTCTACTGTTTAGAATATCCTGGCTGCACCTTGAGATGTTGCCAGCCCCTTTCTCTTCTCACCAGACTAATTACTTCCTTCAATTTAAGTGGTTTTAATGGATTACTACTACCTGAGAAATGGAGTTTACAACAGCACTCTGACACTACGCTTGACCTCAGTGCAGATCAATGTGATGTTAAAGCATTCTAGCACTTTAAAACCAACTTTAATGAAAAGGAAGGGCTGAGGGGAGTATTTAAGACTAGTCCTGACTTATTAGAAAAAGCAGCTTAAAGCAGGACCAATTATATACTGATTTAACCATTTCATTGCTAGAATTTCTTTTTGCTTATGGACCCAGCCACCCAGAGTGGCAGGTGCAACCCAATCAGATAGGTGGTGTGTTAGTAAGATGTTATTTTTATAAGGGCTTGTCATATATACTTCCCCTAATTTCATTATTGCTTTTTCTTTCACAGCTTTCCACTGTCAAAACATTTTCAACTCCCAGTGACTCATTAATATTCTAGTTTTTACAGAGAGAAATAAAAGCTACAATGAAATTGTGTTTTGAAGTCAGAAGTACATTAAAGCTTTCATTGTGGCCAGTAAATCTATCAATTTTGTTTTAGTCAACTGCAAAGGAAAAGCAGATGGTGTGTTGAAATGAGATGTTAGTTTTAAATCCTATCATCAGTGTTCTGATTCTAGACAGTCAGAATCAACTAAGAACAACAAAAATTAAGAAACTTTATCTTTTTCCTGCCCAGTAGGTGGCAGAAGGTTCATCCATCGGATTTCTGGATTGGTTTTGTAATAAGTTTCTTACCAGCACTTGAAATACTCTGTCCCATTATTTGGATTTTAATTCCACATTCTTTGTTTGTGACTACATTTGTCCTGCAGCCAACTCAAGACTGCATGACAATGTATGACACCATCATACTTTCAGAATGACAGAGTAAGTGAATTCCCTACTGATCTGCATTAAAATGCTGCATCAAAAATGCTATCGCAATAGACACATATACATAATTGTGGCAATACAGGTTTGGTTTTATAGCTGTGTTTTTAATGTTGAAGTTGTGTACTGAACAGCATGTTTAAGTAATCTGAAATTCTCCTTGCCATCCTACTCTCATAAAGCAGGGTATGATTGTATATTGTTTGCTGTTAAGAAACAAATAAATTCAAGCATAGTCAAATAGCTGAACTTTTTGACTTTAATGTGGGGAACTCAGGTTCAAAACCTTGTTCAATTAGAACATTCACCGGGAAGTCACTATCTCTCAGCCTGACTTGCCTTACAAAGCTGTTGTCAGGGTAAAATGGGATAACCCACAATAAATCGCTCTAATAAGACTGAAAGAAAACCCCACTCTTTTTCTGAGTAACAGAAATTTTGCCTCCAGTGGCTGAGTACCTGTAAACAGTGACAAAGGTGTGACAGGAATGTTCGGGTACAGAACACGGCTTCCCTTCCTCGGTACTTGAACAGTTTCATTGAATCACTGATAGTGACTCAATAGCCAAGGACTAGAAGTCCAAATTGAGAACTTGATCTGCTAATTCCCAACCCTCTCCCTACGAGCATATTTTTTAATTTTTTTTTAATGTAATCATGGATAAGGGACATTTGATGTTATAGTAAGATACCTGTCACAGTAATAGGATATATAATGCTGAAGCTACTTCTTCCCCTCCCCATAGTACACTATCAGCCTACAAGGTATACTAGAGCAACAGGGAATCCTTTTCCTCCCTACAGTGTTATTGTTTTGCCCAGAGCAATATGCATGGTGTCTCCTTTATTCTTTGCATCTGAAGTTCCTCAGAACAGCAGTATCATGTGTTCGCTTAATGTGTAGTAGGATCCCACTAGGTGCTGGGTGAAGTATTGAGCAGAACTCTGAAAAGGACCTTACTGTACAAAATTACTCTAGAGCAGCATTTCCCCAAATCCCACACACACAGACACAAACCACCTGAAAATTACTGAGGGTCTTGGAGGACTACTTAATGATTTCTCTGTTGTAGTGACTGTGATGCACTGTGCTAGACTGTATTGTTGGAGACATGTCATGGACCACTTCAATGAAGCCTGCAGACCAGTTTGGGAACCTCTGCTCTAAAGTAACTCTATAGTAACTTATAGCTATTATGAAAGGAAACTAGTGCAGTTATCTAAGAAGTTCCCTTTACTAACATCTAATTTAAGAGTGTGGTGATGTTTTTAAGGTCATTTTTCGGGAAAATGAACACTCACGACCAGGCACTACAGTGCAGTGAGCATCCAATCAGCATGGGGTCGGTCATAAGTACTTTAGATATTTCTGAGGAGTGCAAAGACATGCAAGAGTAGATGGAGCATAGTAGGGTGCCATGTCTCTAATGCTGTAGAGCTTATTGCTGTCTACCATAATAGTGTGTTTTTCAGAGATCAGAAAGGAAATGAATGAAGTTTCATGTAATGTATGTGAGATCCAGATCTACTCCATCAGGTGATGATCAATAAGACTTCTGTACATGCCCAACCCCACATAGTGCCAGGACTAATCAGACTACAGATACAAATCTTGTATAACACTGCCTCCCAAGAAAGGGGGAGGAGTAACCACTCCTGGATAACCTCCACCACTGAAGGAGAAAGGAGTCGTTTCAATGAATGAATTTATATTTGGTAGTTTAGCAGTGATACAAATAACTTGAAGACATTCATAGAACTTACCTTGAAGTGGGAGCAGCTTCTAGAGATGATGAAAGCTCTTCACTAAATGCAAACTAAATGAATATGTCCATTTTCAAGCATAACAGCAACGACAAAAAGATAGTTCCAACTCTAAATTTCCCCGCTAGTTATGGGATTTCACAAAAATGCTCACATTTTGATAATGTACCAGTTAATGTACAATTGATATAGACATTGCTGAGATTAGGCTTCTCAATAGCCACTTGCCTGGCAAAGTAGCCTTGAAGTGACTAGGTAAGGAAGCTTTAGTAAGCTGGAAGATAACTGGCTCTTTCAGACTGTTGTGCCAGAAGTGACCCATAGGGCTATGTGCAGGCAGGTGGACTAGCAAGCTTCGTAGATTTCACTGAAAGGCTGGGCTGGGTTAATGAAAGTGACAAGGAGAAACAAACCCACGGGAGGTTTTAAATAAAGGTGTCTGAATCCTACATGCCTTAGATACCAAGTCCTCCTGCTCTTGGCTGCCACTGACAAGCAAAAGGCATTACTTTGTTGGTCAAACCCCCCAAAATGAAAGCAGGCCGAAATGAAAGGTGGCTTCTCCTCAAGCCCTGGAACTCCATTCTTTCAGGGTTTCACCAAAGCCATCTTCCAGTGGAAATCAAGCAAACATTTAGAGACTGTTATTTTAGTAGCAGACCTAAGAGTTTTGTCTTTTTCTACTGTTACTGATGCAGAGCCTTATATCGGGGATTACAAATATGTCTGACACATTTGAGCATTAAGTCCTTTACCTTTTGCCATGCAATAAAAAACCCCTGCAACACTGTTTAAATGAAGGAAGTAAAACAGGCCTAAGAGAACAATCATTTTTACATTGCAAAGCGCTAACTTACTTACCTTTATAAGCTAAACGTTGCCAAAAATGTTCTTCAAATACTTTAAAGTTGTGACATTCAAGGTGAGAACTCTCTTCCTATTGTTCTACCTTGATGAATGCCTCTGACACATACCTTTCATAGATAAAAATCCCTATGGTTTAAGATGGGCCTTGACATGATTTCGTGTAAGTCACATTCTTCGAAGGAGGATCAGCCTCTCCCAAAACTCCCCAAAATTAATACCTAAAAGTTGTGTGGTTGTGTGTGCATGTAAATTATCCATTTGAATCATTCAGAAACCTTGTAGACCTAACATTCCTAAGTCATAATGCAAAGGCAGATAGGGACTTAAATGAAAGTGAACGAAACAGTTACTCTGTACATTATATAAACTTAGGAAACAAATAAATGTTTATCATTACCTACCTTCTATTAGAACATACCTATCATCTATGAAAAATAATGGGTTTGTTAACCTGCAAGTATACGCTTAAGTGCCATTTTAGACAACCTGAGAGAAAACCCCAAGTTGTCGTTTCTATATATGAGCCTTGAAACTCTCCCTAAGAGGTATGTGTGCAAATCTTTGAAGATGGGAAGAGACCGTAATTAAAACCCCTTTCTAATTTAACAGGGTCAAAAGTTGAAAGGTACTCAAGGAAAGTGTAATGATTGCAGAGGTATATCCCTATGAAATACATACATTTGAACAACAGTGATGATGAAATGGCAGGAGTCTTTTCTGGCTTTACTGCATTATAATTATGATCGCTTGCCCAGGATGGTGTGCTGCTTTCTGAAGCTGGCTCTTTAGCAACTGTCTGAGTATTTGCTTCGGTCTTTACGGGTGCTGCCACGGTTTTCTTCATGATAATCTCTCTTTTTTCAGGAGCTGGTCTCTTCTGTGCGGAGAGAGGTTTGATACCGGCCTGTGTAACCAGCAGAACCTTAATCACTAAGTATTGCAATAATACAGTCATCATAACACAGGAGTAGAGGTCAGTTCGTTATGTATTAGAGAACTTGCAAACATCTCATACAACAAAATTCCATATTATATTTCTCTGCATGTCACCTCCAGAAACTATAACCCTGGCTTGGAATCAATAGTATGCACAATACACAACTATAGCAAAGTGAATGCAGATCACAATGGGTGGTTGAGCACCTGTTTGTAGCTGATGTTCCACCAACCCATGGATTAACATGGGTGCAAAGGATCTGAAGCAAAGAACAACCTGCGCCTAACCGTGGTTCTAATTTGTTTGGGGAGCCTCCATGAGTACAAGAAGTTCCCCACTTCAGCGGTTTCCCTTCCCTGAACTGGTGGGTGACAGCAGGGGACAGGGAAGAGATTGAGTTTAGTGCACTCATGATCAAGTGACTGCACAGGGCAAATGTTTTCAAAATCATTCTCTATTCTGCAATAAATTGTTATGCTATTGCTAGGACCAATAAAAACGTAGATCTTTGCTCTCCATGAGTTGGTGAGCAACAGTGAGGCACAGCTTAGTGTGTTGATCCCTGTTCTCATGTATGCTTTTATAAGCAAGAACCTCTGTATGAGGCCATTATGAGAACTGCATCAGCTTAATGAGATCAAATGGGGCACTAATCTGCAATTCTGAACCTGTGTGTGCCAGCGACATATCAAATGTCTTTTTCAAGGAGTGTTAGAGTTTTGCTTTTTTAGATACCCTCTGGTCTTAATGTGGCTAACAATCTAAGTTGTAGATTGCTTTGTAACTAGTGCTATAAAACAGCATATTCTTAGGGGAGACAGCAGTTCTTTTAATGATTCTGTAAAGGAAAGCAGACATATATATGATAATGCTGCTCTCACAGGAACGGTGGTGGTGGGATTTAGGATGGAAAATGTGATCCCCCCCCCCTTACAACACCAGAAATTGTGATCATTCAAATTAGCTAAATGGATAGAAGATTCAGGACAAACAAAAGGAAATACTTCTTCACACAGTATAAAATCATCGAAGTATGATAATAACCAACATGGACTGCTTTAAATGGGAATTAGTTAAATTTCTTGAGTATAAGGCTATCAATGGTTATATACTACAGGAAGAAAATTAATTACCATACTAAGGTAAACAACAGTGGAAATGCCCTGCTTGCGCATTTCTCATAAGCCACAGAGGGAACAGGATGGTGGACTAGATAGGCATTTGTTCTGATCCAGCAAAGATATTATGTTCTTAGTTAGATAGCATGATGAGATCTCATGAAGGGAGCACTCAAAATAACTTGATGAAAAATCTGGATCTTTTACCATGCAAATGATTTTTTTTCTATTTTACAAAATGTCTGTTCCTCCAAGATCTCCCTCTGTGTGTGGTGTGGGAAGGGCTATTTACTTCAAAAACAATTCAGACTTACCATAGGCTGAGGTTTTACGGCAACAGCTCGTTCAACTTTTGGTTTGGTCTTCTCTTTTGGCTTTTGCTCTTTGCCTTCACTTAGAAACTTCATGGTGGCTGCAGCATGTTTGAGAATGCATTCATGACCACAGTACACAGAACCTGACTGAGCAACATTAGAACACCCTGGGCCAATGCAACTGGCTGCTTCAGGCTCTTCAACTACCTGAGGAACAGCACAAGAAATTTAAAAAGAAAAGAAAAATGTTTAACCTCTTTATCACTGGCAAGATTTTGGCACAACAATGCTAAAAACAGAGCTGTCTTACATGCACTTTGACAAGGTTCAGATATATTTTAAAGAATTGCTTTTCTTAATGGTGGTTTGCTCTTCTATTTTTCATCTGTTTCTATCTTTTTGATATGTGTTCATGTGCTAAAGACTGTCTGCATTTTGCAATCTATAGGTGTTTTTCTTACTCAAAGTTTCTGCATGTATGTTTGGATGTACATTCTAAAAAGATTTATAGAACTTGGGTTTTTGTTTTTTTAGAAGTAGTCAAGTCTACTTGACTAAGTAGGGTAATGTTAAGTTCTGATACAGTGACAACCTCTACAAGCAAGGCCAGTGGGGATGTGGAATCTACTTTTTGCCTTCTGGGAGGATTCCTCCCAAGTAAAGGTGAGCTGTTATCTAGACTAATCAGTGTGAATTCATAAGTGAATGAAAGGAGTTCACAGAAAGAATGCTTTCCACCCTTTCTCTCCCCCCACCAAGGCTCCCTGGAAGACTGGGGCCCTCGCCTGAACCTCATCGGAATGAGTGTAGGGAAAGTAAAGAGATAATCTGAAATGCAGACATCTCATTTGATTTGGGACATTTCTCCTTCCCTTTGCATCCCCGTGTACTCCATTCCTCACTTTCTAAATACTCTTTGGTTGGTCTCCCATCTCTCAACTCTGTTCTGTTTCCTCCACCCCAATTTCTGGTATGTTCCACATTTTGATAATCTATTCCAGAATAGGTATGCCTTGAATTATGTTTTTACTAGAAACTAGGGATTAGCAAATTCCATATTAGTTCATGGTAAGTTATACTCATGGAGTTAGATCACGTATAGTATAAGATTAAGTGAAATTTGCATAATTTGTCTACTATAATAATTTGCCTCCAGAACCTGGTGCTGTCATCTGGTTTATCATCAAATGTGTGGAGGAAGGATCTGCTTTAATAATTCATCTCCCAACAGTTATGCGGATTATTTTTATAAATCTTACTTATTTTATAAAGTGAAAGTAGATTTGGGCCTTTTCAGGCAAGACTAATAGAAAAAGGATTTAGATTATGGCACATTGCAATAAAAATGCCAGAACTCTCTAGTAACATCTAATCAACTCTACAACAAAATTAACAACAGAAATTGAAATCATGTACAGTGGTACCTTAGGTTATATTACCGTCGGGTGATGTAATTTCGAGTTACAAACGTGGCAAACCCGGAAGTGTATACTTCCAGGTTTCGCCGCACAGAAGCGGTGTGCATGCGCATAAGTGTGCATGCGCATAAGCGGCGCCACCGGATATGGACTTTTCGGGGTGAGTACGGAGCCCCTGGATGAATTAAGTTCATATCCGGAGGGTCCACTGTATAGCCTTGATAGGAATGGAGCTTGATCCTCCAAATATTCTTGGACTCCAACTTCCATCAAACCTAGCCAAAATAGCCAATAGTTAGGGATGATGGGAATTGCAGACTAACATTTGCAGGGTCAAAGACTTCCTATTCCTGATATACAGAAACCTAGGAAGCAATTAGCAACTTCTGAGATTCAGAAATGAGCAGAGGCTTTCATAATAATCTGTTCCCTATTTTTAAAATAACTGAAGCACAAGACAAAAAGAAATTATGGTTATGGATAGCTCTTCCATATCTTAAATTGATATTCATGCAGCAGGGTGTGTGTGCTATAACTATTCCATACGAATATGTTGTTCCCTCACCCCACCTTTTCCTTCTTTGTATACAGGATAAATAGGACAATTGTAGAAGGAGATACTTAGGGGGTAGGAAATAGAGAGAAAAGAGAAAGCATTTTGTTAATGTAATGTCTAAGAAACTTTGTAACATTTAAACAAACAAACATCCAATTATAGCCCTATAGCAAGGGAGAACTAAGACAGAAAGACAGAAAAGCATGCAGATGCAACCAAAGTAGCTAAGAATGAGCAATACTTCCCCATTTCCTCTTCTAAAATATATTAGTATTCTGATTCACTAAGTATTATGAATTACCTGTATCTAATCTATATACCTATATAGGTAATTATACCTATATCTAATGTGTGAGATGGGCGCACAAACCCCAGAGTCTGTCAAGACTGGCCCGTTCGGGCAGGGGTACCTTTACCTTTACCTTAAGTAAGGGACGCGGGTGGCGCTGTGGGTAAAAGCCTCAGCGCCTAGGGCTTGCCGATCGAAAGGTTGGCGGTTTGAATCCCCGCGGCGGGGTGCGCTCCCGCTGCTCGGTCCCAGCGCCTGCCAACCTAGCAGTTCGAAAGCACCCCCGGGTGCAAGTAGATAAATAGGTACCGCTTACCAGCGGGAAGGTAAACGGCGTTCCGTGTGCTGCGCTGGCTCGCCAGATGCAGCGTTGTCGCGCTGGCCACGTGACCCGGAAGTGTCTCCGGACAGCGCTGGCCCCTGGCCTATAGATGTGAGATGGGCGCACAAACCCCAGAGTCTGTCAAGACTGGCCCGTTCGGGCAGGGGTACCTTTACCTTTACCTTAAGTAGTGTATTTGCTTAATACTATAACATACAAAAAATACAAAATTTAATTATACCTAGGGTGACTTTTTCTTTCACTTCAGTTCTGAACCAGAACAGTTGCACTAGAAACACACTTAGCCTCATGTCACTACAAATTAAATACTCACTGGTTGAAATATTTTGAGCTTTTTCTTTCCACTGGGATTTGCAGCCTTTTCAATCCGTCCCTTGATTCCTTGGTCTTCAATGGACTTTTGCTCAACAGTTCCTATGCTTGTAAGCTCTGTGCCATCCCCTGTTACCTGTCCCAACATGGTTTGTTGTTGGTCTGCATCCATAACTGTCTCATCATGCACCTGCAGAATGGTGCAATTGGGGCAGATATAGTCCTCCCCATTCCTTTCCAAGAGTCGCCCACGAGCCTCTGAAATCCCTACGCAGTTTCCATGAAACCATTCCTCACATCTATCACAACAAATCATAAACCTAAAAAAGGAAAGGGTTGGCAAAAATATATCATTAATGTGAAATACTTCAGTTTTACAAAATCTGTCTGATTACAAGAGAGCCTGGATAGCTCAGTTGGTTAGAGCATGGTGCCAATAATGCCAAGGTTGCAGGTTCGATCCCCATAAGGGACAGCTGCATATTCCTGCAATGAAGGGGGTTGGACTAGATGATCCTCAAGATCCCTTCCAACTCCACAACTCTTTGATTCTAATCCTCTTTTGTGTTTCCTGCTTGGCAGGGGGTTGGACTCAATGGCCCTTGTGGTCTCTTCTAACTCTATGATTCTATGATTCTATACAATCAAATACTGCCAATAAAATCTGTTATATCACCACCACAACAGTAAATAAAAAAGATCCCACATCTATATGAAATCAGACAAAAACTTATTCGTTATCCCATTTAACTCTTTTCTTTACATAATTAAACGCCCAAATGTCTCAGTAAATGCTGCAATTTAACACTGCCTTCACCCCTACATGACTCCCACTGCTTTGCTAAACCCATATACAATTGTCTTTCTTTGTCACCTTTGCATTCCTACAGACTACTCAGGAACAACAGTGGCTTCAAGTTACAAGAAAGGAGATTCTGACTAAACTTATGGAAAAGCTTTCTGATGTTAAGAGCTGTTCAACGATGGAACAGACTCCCTCGGGAGGTTGTGGACTCTCCTTCCTTGGAGGTTTTTAAGCAGAAGTTGGATGGCCACCTGTCATGGATGCTTTATCTGAGATTCCTGCATTGAAGGGGGTTGGAGCACATGACTCTCCGGGTCCCTTCCAACTCTACGATTCCATGATCCTATAACAAGCCTTCCCAAAACTGCATTTCCCCTTCCTGAAAATTCAGAGTACTACTTCCGTCTTGACTGATTAGACCATATGAACGCTTCCACCCTAAATTAGAACTTCTGTACCTCAGACTACTGGGACTGAACAATAGTGGTAGATGTATGTGAAGGGCCATGTGGTAGCACAGCAGATGTATTTTAAATTGTGCATTCATAGCAACACAAAATTAAATTGTTGTCTGAAAGTTCCATATACATGCTCTCTCAACTGCATTCAACAACTATCCCTCTATCACTCAAAACTTTCAAACCTCTATAAAAAGTTATTGTACATAATAGACTGTCTCTTAAGAGCAGAAATTTCAAAACTGTCTATTTCATGTTTAAAGATTTTATCCAACTACTATACAGTGGTACCTCGGGTTACAAACACTTCAGGTTACAAACTCTGCTAACCCAGAAGTGGTACCTCAGGTTAAGAACTTTACCTCAGGATGAGAACAGAAATCACGTGCCGGCGGCACGGCAGGCCCCATTAGCTAAAGTGGTACCTCAGGTTAAGAACGGTTTCCGGTTAAGAATGGACCTACAGAATGAATAAGTTCATAACTAGAGGTACCACTGTAGCTATTTTAGAAACTATTTGGTGGCGGGGTGCAGGGGAGTTTGTGAAAAACTATTTTAACGCCCATAAAGTATGGGCGTGAATTTTTCTTGATTTTCCTCATTTATCTTTTTTAAACCACTTTGAGGGGTTGTTTTTTTACAATCAAGCGGTGTATAAATTTTATGAAATAAATAAGTAGGTAATACCTGTTGTTGTGAGGCTGCTGACAGATACAGTACAGAGTACTAGGATCATAAACTTCAGACTCTGATTTCCTCTTTTTGGATTCTTCAGGTTCATCCCCAGTATGCGCAGGAGATCTTCCTTCTTTCTTAACCTGAACTGCTTCACTCATTTCTTTGGGAACTGTTCCTTGATCTCCAGCCTCGGTATTGCCTATACTTTCTGGTTCTTGCTTTACAGCTATTTCGGTCTTAATTTGGTTGCCTGCTTGAACATCAACTGTCTCTGTAGGATTTTGTTCTTGATGTTTTTTCCTGAGGCGGTTCTGTAACTCTTTCAGAGTTAGTTCTGTAGGTTTCTGCTCGACACATTTCTTTCTTAGACGGTTCTGTAGCTCTTTCAGTGTTAACCCATCACTATCACTGTCAGATGAATCATCCTCCCTTTCCTCATAGTCATGTTCTTTAGTGGCTCTCCCTTTCCCAGCTGGCTGGCCCTTAATGTCCTTGGAGTGACACTTCTGAGACATGGCTTTTACATCTGATATGCTTTCTACACTGCCTTCAGAAGCAGTTTCAATGTCAGTAACATGGCAGGATGCTGGCTCGCTCAAGTCCTCAAGAGCTGTGGGAAGATTCTTTCTTCCTCTGCGCCTTACAGTTGTAAGAAATTCTTCTACCCGTTCAGTGCGTTTGGGCTGTCGCCCACTACGCCTAAGAGCCAGACTTTGCTGCTGTGGAGATGACTGTTCGGTGATGTCCATTTCAGCATCCCCTAAACCTTCACGCTTTGCAATTGTAGTTCTCCGAAACCCCCAAGTTTTCTTGAACTCCTTACTTGTGGGTTTAATTGTTTTTTGTTCATCGTCATTGCTTTGCTCACTTTTGTCATCCAAAGCTGATGTTGAAGAGAAATGATACAAAGAATTGCATATTTTAAACATGGATTTTAAAATTGCCTTCCCATAAACAGTAACATGTTTTAGACTTCTTCTTGTGTATGTTTCATTTTTGAACTTTTGAGCAAAAACATACTTCCTCGTGAAATTCCAACTAAACAGAGTGCAAGGTTATAGTAGAAACAGGGCATAGTGAAAGTTTCTCTGTCCATTACACCTTGTTTTTCCGCGCCTCTTCCCTTTTAGGCTTAATCAACAAATGACTGTCAGCTCACCAATATGGCAGCTACCTATCCTGGCAATGGGTAGGTGGAGACTATGATCAAGATGAACGGACAACATATTACTCAGCCTATTATATAAAAGTCTGCTCAGGGTTATGAATTCACAAGTACAACTAGCCATTTGTCTATTGGCTTGGATCCATCTTCCCCAACCTGGTAATCTACAAATGCTTTAGGTTATAACTCCCATCAACCCTGGATAGTATGATGAAAATTGTAGCCCAACACATTGGAATACATCAGGTTGGGGAATGCTGACCTATAACGAATAGGACATTCCCCGAATACAAGAGATACAATTATTTATGTTCTGTAGCAGTATATGAGAGTCAAGTAACTGAAAAGTTTTACTTATTTATTTTTAAAAATATCTATATACCGCTATTATCATAAAAATATCAAAGCAGTTTACATCTATTTATATATATGTTTCCTAGTTCTGCTGGATCTCTCAGCAGCTCTTGACACCATCGACCATAACATCCTTCTGGACCGTCTAGTGGGCTGGGAGCTGGGGGCACTGTTATACAGTGGTTCCGCTCCTTCCTCCCAGGCCATGTTCAGAAAGTCGGGGGGATGAGGTTCAGACCCCTGGGCTCTCATGTGGGGTGCCTCAGGGTTCTGTCCTCTCCCCCTTGCTTTTCAACATCTACATGCAGCCACTGGGAGAGATCATCAGGGGGTTTGGGTTGGGTGTTCATCATTATGCAGATGATACCCAGCTCTACCTCTCTTTCAAATCAGAACCAGTGAAGACGGTGAAGGTCCTGTGTGAGTGTCTGGAGGCGGCTGGAAGATGGATGGTGGCTAACAGATTGAGGTTGAATCCTGACAAGAGAGAAGTACTGTTTTTGGGGGGACAGGAGGTGGGCAGGTGTGGAGGACTCCCTGGTCCTTAATGGGGTAACTGAATGGGGAAAGACCAGGTGCGCAGCCTGGGAGTCATTCTGGACTCACAACTGTCCATGGAGGAACAGGTCAATTCTGTGTTCAGGGCAGATGTTTATCAGCTCCATCTGGTACTCAAGCTGAGACCCTACCTGCCCGCGGACTGTCTCGCCAAAGTGGTGCATGCTCTAGTTATCTCTCGCTTGAACTACTGCAATGCGCTCTATGTGGGGCTACCTTTGAAGGCGACCCGAAAACTACAACTAATCCAG
This sequence comes from Podarcis vaucheri, assembly GCF_965113315.1. Classification (NCBI taxonomy): domain Eukaryota; kingdom Metazoa; phylum Chordata; class Lepidosauria; order Squamata; family Lacertidae; genus Podarcis; species Podarcis vaucheri. The sequence continues at coordinate 98,391,209 of NC_138764.1, forward strand.
AATGCAGCAGCTACACTGGTGACTGGGAGCGGCCGCTGAGACCACATAACACCGGTCTTGAAAGACCTACACTGGCTCCCAGTACATTTCCGAGCACAATTCAAAATGTTGGTACTGACCTTTAAAGCCCTAAACGGCCTCGGTCCAGTATACCTGAAGGAGCATCTCCACCCCCATCATTCTGCTTGGACCCTGAGGACCAGCACCAAGGGCCTTCTGGTGGTTCCCTCGCTGTGAGAAGCCAAGTTACAGGGAACCAGGCAGAGGGCCTTCTCAGTAGTGGCACCCACTCTGTGGAACGCCCTCTCACCAGATGTCAAAGAGAAAAACAACTACCAGACTTTTAGAAGACATCTGAAGGCAGCCCTGTTTAGGGAAGCTTTTAATGTTTAATAGACTATTGTATTTTAATACTCTGTTGGAAGCCGGATGGGCGGGGTATAAATAAATTATTCTTATTCTTAAGAGTTGAGTCAGAGACCAATAATTATTAAAACTATTAACTTCCATTGCAAATCAATGCAGACTATGATCAGTATTATTACAGTGGTACCTTGGTACTCGAATGGCTTGCCTCCCAAACAAATTGGCTTTCAAACACTGCAAACCCATTTTTCGGAAGCCTAACATCCAACACGGCTTCCGCTTGAGTGCAGGAAGCTCCTGTGACCAATCAGAAGCTGCACTTTGGTTTTTGAACGGTTTTGGGAGTCAAACCGACTCCCAGAACGGATTAAACTTTAGGACCAAGGTACCACTGTATAGGCAACTGGAACCTTTAACAAAAGGTTTCAGTGTCAGGTGTTTGAGGTTCCAGCTACTTCATTTGCCTTTCCCCACCAATCAGCATTCTGTGACCAGTGCACATGCTCAAGCCTCACTGGGCTGTTTCCTGCTACTTATTTTGTTTTAAAAAATACTTTTGTACTTCTGCAAACCTTGAGGTCACCACCAAACCTTCCAATATATATCTCTTGTGAATGGGTGGTACAGTTTTGGCTATATAAGCAATAGTACTCACAGCCTAATTATCAGAAATGGAAGTAATTACAATTAGAAGCTTTATTCAGGTTAGACACTTTCCTAAACAAAATAATTTACCAAGAGAACGGGTTTCCATATTAGATTCAGAATCCAGTGCCAGAGATTCCAGATTCTCTTCTTTCACACCAGTGATAACGCTATTCCCATATGTCACCCCTGAAAAAGAACAAACACAAAAGGTTTTTAACACTGATTTACTTTCAGCCTGATAAACATGGAAAAGCAAATTAGCTATTTCATTAAAATATTTAGAATGGGATGGGGCACCTTTTTCAGCCTGAAGCGACATTCCCTTCTGAGGATCACAGGTGGGGACAGAGACAAAAATGGGTACAGCAACTAATGTAGGTTTGTTTTTGGAGTAGACTACTTTCTATAGACACATACACACATCCTCTATTATCCATCCAGGCAAGCAGCTAGAGACTTCATCAGCATTCAAGGACACATCGTAACTAGACAGAAACACCCTGGGTGTGAAGCAGGGCCAATGAGGGGTGAGGCCTGGAAAGAGTCCTGAAGGGATTTAGACAGCTGATGACTCTTAAAAAAGCAGAACTTTGTAATGGTCCTACAGATACAGCGTATTTTGAGCACAGCACACATATTGTCTAAAGGGTCAATCTTCAAGGTAGAGCTGGGAAATGCTTCTGTCTGAAACCGTGGACAGCTCCTACCAGTCACTATCGACAATGCCAAGCTAGATGGGCCAACAGCCTGAGACTGTATAAGGCAGCTTCCTACCCTATGAATGCACCATTGTGTTTATTTTAGCATGTGTGGAATCCAAAGTTATGTTGTCTGTTACATTAAATATAGCTTGAAGGGAACAGGTTAGACAATTAAAGCATGCACTTGCTCAAACATGTTCCCACACTTGCCTTCTTCCCAACTCCACAATCGCTGTCTGCCAGAAACAAACCGAGCAGTACTCTGGGTGTGCTGCAGCATAATACAAGGTACTTCCAGTTGCTCCCCTGCCCACGCCAGAGATTCTGACTTAGTGCACATTTCCTGGACACAGACACCAACCATATAGCTTTCCGGTCTCCCTTTTACCTATAACCTCAGTTATGCTACTCTGAATAGAGAAACTGTTACCATACACAATCAGCGGCACTATGGGCTCCCACTCCAGTGACTGCTCATAATCCAAGAATGGTGCCTGAATAGGAAGCATGTTCTGTACATCACAAACTGGTCTGTAAGTCTGCCTTCCTACATTTTCCATGCCCACTGGGACCCTGACAATTTTCACCAGTCACCCCATACAGTATTAGAGAGACAGCACATTCCATTAAAGGACTTCCTGAGATACTGAATCCAGGCAAGACTCGTTCACAATATATTGGAAAAATCTTCTGGATTGGGGTCCATGCCTTTTGTCCTATGGAATAGCAGGGAAATAAGTAACAGCCCTACACAATCTTCGTACTGGGTGTGCCATAACACTATTTCCATAATTTATTCTGCTTACAGCAAGCCTACTCAAGTTGGACTTCCATCTTTTCAGAACTGAATTTCTTCAGACAACTGTCCCCTGCCTAATTATCAACAAAGTCCCCAGCTTTGAGCCGCAAAGCTCCACAAACATGTTATATGACACAATGTCACACAGCAATGTGGACACAGCTAGGACTTGCTTTCATAATTATTGTATTTTCTCGTGTATAAGATGCCCCCGTGTATAAGATGACTCCTATTTTTTTGAACCCAAAATTAAGAAATCAACATTTTAAACATCAAACGGAACAACTTCGACATTTTATTAAACATTCAAAGCACTGGCAGCAGCGTAGCAACCCCCACTGGTGCCTGGGGCACCGGGGGGGGCGTGTGGGCAGCAGCGAGGCGTGCCCCACCAACACCCAAGATTGCCCAAAGTTGAGCTTTTTTGGGAGATTGCCCAAGCCAGGCACCTGGGAGGGACAATTTAATTCCTGTGCATTCACCATCCATGTATAAGACCCCCCTTAATTTTTGACTTTTTTTTTTAGCAAACAACATTGTCTTATACACAGAAAAATAAAGTACAATAGAATTCTGAAGAGACTGCAATACAACAGAACACAGTATATAATTTAGATCTTAATATATGTTTACTTTGGATAGTAAAGAAAGGTTATGAAATAAGAAGGTGGATCCCAATTTCCAGAAAAAGCAAATTAAATAGAATAGGCTCCAATATCCTCTAAATGCTTTTACCTGACATAGCATTAGAGGATGCCAGTATTTTTTCTCCCTCTTGACTTAAACCAAAGGAAGAATAACTGGAGGGCAGAAGCAAGTCACTCAGCATAAGCCCTACAGTGCAGGCTGTTCTGGGGAAGTCAGAAGCACAAAGTTCATCTTGATGCCATCCTGTTGACTCCGAAACCAGGAATGCTGCACTTGGTTTGGCTGCCTGTTACAAAAAATGTATTTAGATCGTTGTTCACTTGCGTTACCACTTCTTACCCATTTGAAATAAGAGATCCTGCTCACACTAACTAAATTAGTAGCACCAACGTATTTTTAAAGGGGATAATTTCATTACATTACATACAGGATGAAACCTATTAAGCATTAACCATTTGTGAATGCTACACTCGACCACAACTTTCAAAGTTTTGCCTCTATCAGTGTTTTACAGGAATGGAATTGGGCACAGGTATTTTTATAAATCAAAGAGTACTAAGGTAATTTATAGCTTCAAATTATTGTGAAGTCATAGAATGAATACTTGCAAAAGAATATTCTTCATCCTACTATAAAATATGGGTATTCCTGTTTAAGGGATGATTTGAAGAACAAGTTACCTGTTAAGGTTTTTGAACAATCTTCAGTATTAAAACACCCCCTTGTTTCAATTGCTTACTTTTGAGTTTTTCTTTCTAGAGCTTTTGCTGCCAGATCTCGCTCTCTCCATCTCTAACCCACACAGGGATTTGCCCAACTGACAAATCCCAACCACCAGAAATCAAAAGCTTGAAGATTCTACCCCATCTCATTTAAAGGGACAGCACTTTAAATACTGTGTCAATAACATTTGTTCAGTGCAGAAAACCAAAAAAAAGAGATTGGGGGGGGGGGTTAAATTAAATATGGCCAAAACTGTTTAAGTGCCATCTTCAGACAAAGCTAGGCTCTAACAACCACAAAAAATGCTACAGAAAAATCAAATGCAATTTTATTCTTTCAATTTATTTATGTTCTCAGATATTATGCCATACGCAAAAGGATAATTCTTCCCTAAAACTGCATTTTAAGATAGGGCTTATTATTTGGTTACCTCAGGGGAAATTATGTTAGCATTTTTTTGTTTTGTTTAGTTGTTTCCGACTCTTCGTGACCCCATGGACCAGAGCACGCCAGGCACGCCAAGTCTATGTTACCATAGACTTTTGAAATGTTTCTTTCTCAAATAAACAGGGCATAAGTATTCCTCCTTGAATTGTATCAACCTTTAAGCAACATTATAATTCAACACCACTTACAGATAATGTGTGCCAACATATATCCTAGATGGCTTTCTAAATACTATGCAAATAAAGTCTACTATGATAGGACAAGTTATCATGGGAGCCGTGTAACAACAATAAGGTATTTGATACCTTTACTAAACTGCCTTGTGTTTTACTGCTTGAAGCAGTGGCTACATTCCAGGAATCAGAGCTTGACGGATGAAGAGATTCTGAGTTTAAGGAGCTTCCTTCCACGTTGCTGCTTTGTAATAACCTCCCAATCTCCCTGTTAAGAAGCTCCAACTCATCACACATCATGCAATTTTAAAGATCTGCCAGAAGGAAGAGGGGAAAAGTTGGCTAATCATTTCTTGTTCAAATTTTTTTTATATAAAAGTATCTCTTTAATTCTAAAGCAAAACTAAAAGCCTAATCATCAGCTTATACTTTAATAATACTAAAAGTCATATCCCATCAGTTAGATGACAGAATAATTGGCCATTATGCAAAGAACGCATATTATACACTAAACCCCTAATGTGTTTAATTTGGGGGGAAAGTAATTAGACATTACTTTAGCATAAAGAGCAGTTGGCATACAATTTTCTCACTTCCTTCTGCTGGAAATCCTCCACTGCATTGGAGAATACATTGCAATTTTACTCTACCCTGGAGCAAGGGGATAATATTGTGTGTTAAACACAATAAGCTGGCTGAGCAGGGTCAGCTACCACATGTGGATGACTCAAACTCCCCCAAACCAAGAGCAAGGGCAGCATGCAAAAAATTCTGCAGGGAACAGGCCTATTTATAAGCAGCTTTCAAAAGGTAAGGTAAACAGCTTTCAAAAGGTTTACCGATTTTGCAAGCATATATATACACAATGAGGGGAGGGGGATCTTGGGTTTGAATTGGGTGGACGCAGGCACAAAGGTGTCATTAAAGTGAATATAAGTGCTGTCACATGAATGGTGATTGCATTGGATAGTCAAGTGAATGGGACTGACCAAGTCAGGCTTCTTCAACCTCGGCCCTCCAGATGTTTTGAGACCACAGTTCCCAGCATCCCTGACCACTGGTCCTGCTAGCTACGGATCATGGGAGTTGCAGGCCAAAAACATCTGGAGGGCCGAGACTGAGGAAGCCTGGACCAAGTCATCCATTTTTATGTCTAAAGAACTGATAATGTACAGATGCGTGTCATAGAAACAACTAGCTAGTGTTGTTTCCAGAAGGAGGGGGTAGGTCTTCCATCCCTCACCAGGCTAGAGACCAAGGCACCCTAGCAGCAGAAGAATAAGAAGTCAGGGTCTAGCTTTTGCCTCGTGTCCTCTGGAACCAGGAAGACACAGAGGCCTGACCTGCTCTTTGCGATTAAACCAAAGCTATGGCTTTCAGGACCCTCCCTAGAAATCCAATAGAAGAACAAGATATGTTGGGACTCTAAGCCCTTCAAACTTATTGCTGTTTGTATATGTGTGTAAATAAAATCACACAACATGGAGACACTGCAGACTCCAGTGACTTTTATTCTAAGGAAATCAAACCCAGGATAATCACTTGAAGAATAACCCTTGAAGCCTCTCACCACTTGGAAATTGGGATCGGTGTTACAGTATTTATGCACAGCAGAACTCTTAACAAAAGACAGACTTCAATTCCAGCACTGCTAGGCTTGCCTACAGATGTTCCCTTTTACATAAATGCCAAATCAGGAAGATCCTATTCCAGGCTCCTAAAGCTACACTGCAAGCTCAAGGAAACCTACATATAATCAATTGTTAATGTTTTAGTCACATCTCCAGTCTGCTTCTAACAACTGGTAGAAAGCGTTCACTAACTTGAAAATATTTTCTATTTCTTTCTTCTAACATTATCAAGTTAGCAACCTAAGTTTTGTGCATATTTGTGTGCAATCCGTGCTCATACGGCCATTTGCCTTTTCTGAATGCAGCTTCTGAAAATCCCTCAAGTTCTGGTGGAGCCACAGTCAAAAGGGAGCTACAGTCTATAGAGACCCTGAACTCTTGCTCAAACAAATGAGTAATTTCCCCATCTGGCATGTTGGATACCGACCTGCATATACATTGTCTATGGTGTTAGGATTTGCAAGCTTCAAATAACTATTAACCAATTACATCATATGGGGATGTGATTAAGTTTTAAAAGCAGCACTGGAGATTGCAGTGTCTGCAATACTAGATGCAAAACACAGACAAGTGTTATTAATCAGTAGGTCCATAATGTGAAGGGGTCACTAAGAGCACGTTGCAGCAGAAACACCAGAAATGGAGTAGCAGCCTTGGCCAACCCACATTTCCATTGTGCCCTTCCCAGCTCAGCCCCTCCACAGCAGCTGACAAGCAAGGGTGATATAAAATGACTGATCTAAATCATTCCAAGGAATACCAATGTGACATTACTGATTCTCGTGGCTTTCCATTTAAAACAGCCACTTTTCCTAAAACATAAATACAATTTCCTTCCTTTCTATGCTATCAGTATTCTGATAGATTCAAAGGTTCTTATAACACTGTGTCGGGTTGCAATATATTTCAGAACCTTTGATCACAATCTTTTGACTACAGAAATATATCTACATTTGTACTGGAATAGTTTTTTTTTTTATGTGAGAGGAAGGATGGGATATAAATTCAATAACTGAAATATATGCATAGAGACTAGGGATGGCAAAATATGTGAATACATATGCAACTACTTTAGGATCACTTACTGGAAAACTTAATTGTTCAGAACTTTTCAAAAGCTAGAGTTGAAGTTAGTTGGACCAAACGTGTTTTCTTAACATAAATTTGGGAAACATGACACTGCTGTGAGCTCAGTTAGTGAGATAATATAGAGTACAAGATCACACAGTATGGCTTAGCAGTCACCCATCTGAGTACAGGACGAAACTCCCTGGATTCTAGCACATATGACGACTCACAATCCATGCCAGTAGGAATTATAATAAATATCAGTTGTAACATCTGCTTACTCTGCCAAAGCTCTTTTTTGGATCAAAAAACAGGCAACCCCCACCCCCCTTTTACAAATGGCAATGGAATAGAATTGAAAATACACTGTATGGTTTAGAATATTTGTATTATATGTTGATTTTGTTTTAAGCTTATTTAAGAAATGTGTATTTTTAAGAAATAGCTAAAATTCATGGCTGGGATCTCAAAGAGTTACTGGTATATACTTAAAAGACTGCACATGCCTAACAGAATTTTATCAGTTAGAAGAACCCATCTCCTATCGCCCAATCTGCCTCTGAAGCATCCCTCAGTTTCAACAGTGCTGCAATTATTAGGAATATGACCTGTTATCATCAGATTGTTAACTTGAAAGCAATGTGACAGAAACACTAAACTGTGCATCATGACCATTAAATCAATCTATGTAGAAAGGAAGAAAGGAGAATCCTATCAAACACTATCAATCTAATAGTGTCTACAAAGCAGATGCTGCCACCATCAAAACATCTCATGTTACAGTACTGTATAATTATAATCATGCACAGTATTTATAACAAAATAAAATGACTCTTTTACAGTACATAATTAGAAACCTACCAGATAGGATTCTGCTCTAGCCCTGCTTCACAACATAAAGCAACAAACACCCTTAACATCTTCACAACCTTATTGCTTTTCTGGGTTTGCAACAAAAAAACACTCACAGAAGCAAGCCAAGTATTTTAACATGCTACAAGAGCAATCACAACTATAAAACTATATTAAGCAATAAGATGTTAGTTTTCTCTTAGTATGACTTGTGGGAATTACCAACACAGCATTTGTGCATAGATGTCTATTTTGCAACCAAAAACACATGGTATACCAAGTACTGGAATGATTTAAGTGACAAGTGTCTAGTTTTTTTCTAGTTATATTTCTATTGAAACTCATCCAGCATTAGTCAAAAGAGCATTAGTTTTAAGTATTTGACTTCTTTTTTCCGTAGCCACGCAAAAGTATTATTTCTTCATTTTCGCTATTATCATAACACAACCAGACTTTGCCAACCCAGTTATCAGCTTTTTTGAAATACATCAATCTTTTCATTCTAGCCAAGATCTTGGAACAGCAGTTAAAAGAAAAAACATGAAAATAAGCAGCCGAGCTACGCAAAGTCTTCATCCCTTTGTTGCTGTATATTATTTTCACCAGCAAAACTGAGCAGTGGATCTCTGAAGATAGACTCTTAAGTTGTCAACCTTTTCACAGTTAGCTGAATGTGTCCACAGCCGATCTGATCTTTTGCATTATATCTCTCTCCCCATTTCACCAACAGTGTAACCCAAAGATCAGCAAACATTTCAAAATTTTCGTTGTTAGGAAATAGCTAGAAATGCTTAGGAGAATTTAAGTAAATATAATGCATGGAGATGGAAAGTAAAAGGTAGACCCTATGTAAACAAAGTAAAAATGCATTCTAGCAAGACTGGTGGAAGAGAAAATACAATGGTAGGTATAACTGCAAAGAGGTTGTTCATCACTGCTTAAAATCTTTTCATAGAGTACATAGGAAAAACCACTGATCATCAAGAGCTATGCTATTCAACAAAAAAAGCCTAATTTAAGAGGGGGCAGAAATGAGCAATGAAAGCATTTTAATCAAATATTGCATTATGTAAGCTATTCTAACATCCTATCCTAGACATTGCAATAGGACAGACGTCACCAAAGATCCACCACACTTTGAGGAGTTTCTTTCTCTAAGGATGTCACAAAAATGCATCAAAAATGCCTGTAATGTTTTTGTCTCCTGAATAATGAATTTCCCTAGTGCATAAAACTCTATTAATACAATTAATACAACTATACACACACAAGCCATATAAAAATATGTATCGGTGCTCAGCAGGATCTATACACACAGCGGAGCATGCAGCTTGCACAGAGCCAAGTCAACATGCCTCTTCCTTCCCACTCCAGCTCAAAGCTAGATGAGGGGGAGAAGCAAGTCTACATACCACCACTCCCTCCACTCTGTCCACATCAAAGATGGATGTGGGAGGCAGGGGGATACTACTCAGCCAACCTGCCATGCTTCCATCTTAGAAGCTGAAGGGGGAAAGAGAATATGCGCTTCTGTAAGAAAGTATGTTGAGGGCTTGCCAATTTGGCCATGCACAGCTGGGGTATATCTCTCAGCTTGGCTCTGCACTGGTCAGATGCTGCTCTGAAGAAGGATTGTTATTTTTTGCACACTGAAATGTGCATGAATGGTGAGTAGTCAGTCCACAAATTCAACATATAAGGTTATTTCTTTTTATCCCTCCTATCAACAACCTATACAGACTTTAGTGGCGTTTACAATGACATTCTGCTTCCTGTAACATGCTAGTAGAATAACGCTAGTGAAACCCTTGCAAGAAGAACTCTCATGATTACAGTACAATGTACTCAAAAATCTAACGGGGGAAAGCGGAGCTAAAAGCAAAAACCAAAACTTTCCACAAATAGTGCTTGGTACAACGGTAAAGGTAAAGGTAAAGGTACCCCTGCCCGAGCGGGCCAGTCTTGACAGACTCTGGGGTTTGTGCGCCCATCTCACATCTATAGGCCGGGGGCCAGCGCTGTCCGGAGACACTTCCGGGTCACGTGGCCAGCGTGACAAAGCTGCATCTGGCGAGCCAGCGCAGCACACGGAACGCCGTTTACCTTCCCGCTGGTGAGCGGTACCTATTTATCTACTTGCACCCGGGGGTGCTTTCGAACTGCTAGGTTGGCAGGCGCTGGGACTGAGCAGCGGGAGCGCATCCCGCCGCGGGGATTCGAACTGCCGACCTTTCGATCGGCAAGCCCTAGGCGCTGAGGCTTTAACCCACAGCGCCACCCGCGTCCCGGTACAACGGTAGGTTCACACATTAGCCTGTTAATGGATATATTACAGAACCCTTTTTCTGTCTATACTAACTCTTCAGAAGAAGGGAGGCAGTGAGCAAAATAAAGCAACTACAAACTCTGACACTTGCTATGTCATTTGTAATGCTCAAAGCTCCCAGCCAAGAGGGTTCCAGCACCACAATCTATAGTCCTGGCCTCCAACATCACCCTCGCTCCCTCACACGCTTCCTTAACTCCTTGTTACTCTAGTGGAGTACTCCAGAGAAAACAGATGTTGCCAAAACAATAGAGATATTTACAACCGGGTATGATGGAATGCTGTAGACTGCTGCCAAAGGCGGCTAAGAGCCAAAACTGTGCAAAGCTGCGGCAGAAGTTTTTTGACCAAAGCTGCAGGCTGTGGATAGAGTCAACTGCTGAAAACTTCCTTAGTTCACAGTGACATTCAACAATTCCAGAAAGAAAATTTGGCCTAGATTTTAATTTCCCAATAACCCTTGTGAAACATGGAACTATCAATATCCAACTCATACAGTGACATCAGTAAGCCAACTCAGTTCTGCTACATCTAACTGGCAGAAAACCACAATAAACTTTTGTCTCCAGCATTTTAGACAGGGACTAACTCTAACATGAACATTCTTTAACTGAAGGCTGGCAGGGATTATATCTAGGATTTGTACAATCAAATAAGTGGAAGATACAAAAAAAAAAAAAAACAACTGCTCATGTATACAATTTCGCACTATGATGCAGTACCATTCTCACACTAATGCCATCTACATCACAGCAATACAGTATATAAAGACCAGAGACCTGTACACAGAATGTGTACACATTACAAAGGGAAACAGGTTGAAAAAAATAGCACAAAGCAAGTAGTTACTGTCCCTTACTACAGTTCATTTGTGCATGAATCCTGCAGCTTATGCAATTTCTACAAATTTTACAGCTGATCCTCCAATATCCTCTGTTAAAAAGCCAGTTCAATTTTTTTTATACACTTCCATACACTTTAGTTCAATATATGAAGTGTGCACCTAGTATACTGCTTTTATTGGGTTGTTGTTGTTTGCAAAGCTTTCAGTGCATATTTTGTTCAAGGTGTCACCTCCCTGGGACATTGCTGCTAAACTATGTTAAGTACTTTTAATCACAACAAGCATGCTAGCAAGCATTTTGAGATAAACTTATAGCACCCTATTGATTTAAATGAACGGATTTTCCCCTATATCCTCATGTACCATTTTTACACCAGCTAACATGCTAGTGGAAATGCAAAGGAACACACCTTACATATCATATTGCAGTTGCTATTTTATTCTAGTCCATTTCATTTGAAGTGTTTTGGTTGGTTGTTTTGCATACATGTAATTCTTCAAAGTCAACACAAATATCCTTTCAATAAGCTAAAGAAATAATCAGCTTAATAGGCAAAATGAGCTTTTCTTCCAAAATGAAGACATTTTTGTGAATGTTCCAAGATCAGAGAAAACATTGTCCACACTTAGCACAATCCACCTGGAAGGTCCCTTTCACCAAGCACTCTGACGTGAACATACTCATGTATGTACAACCAGCTACGCAAATGAGTGCTATCCCCGTTTCAGCACAATGAAAATATCAAATTCTATCTGTCTGACATTAACCTGGAAGTAACCAGCAAGGGTGACTGAGTTTTTATAAAAATTATTTCTTACAGCGATGAATGGCACTATTTAGAAGGAAGAAACGCCAACGAAAATCCCCATTATTACATATTTTTACATGGCTGTTTATTTGTATATATTTTAAAATTTTATATATGGATGTTTTATGATGGCCTATATTTGTAATGCCTTAGCACAGGTTTGGCGAAGTAGAGTAGGCCTTTGCCAGTGAATTGTGACACTTCCTTGATTTCCAATAATAAAGAGTTATATTCAGACTTCACTCATATAAACAGTATAGCAAGTTTAAACACTAAATTAAAAAATAGTGTTTTAAGATTCTTTAATCTCTGAAATTTATTTGATGGGGAAGGAATACAGATGGAAAGGCCTGGGGAAAATCAGGGGATTTTTTTTTTGGGGGGGGAGAGTTTGATATAGTCTGAATATTCCAGACCCTTTTTTCTGGGGGGGGGGACACTTTGGGGGGGGGGGACCTGTTTTTTCCAATTTTCCCCGTTTTTTTCCAGGCTTTCCCATCTAACTATAATTTGTGGAAATGCTTAGCCTATTGATGAGAACAGTGTGCATTCTTTACACGTATCTTATTCCTCCTTTTGTTCTTCCATCTCTATTGCTTTTGTGGTGTATGCAGAAATGTGATGTGGATTTTGAGAAATAATTATTTGCTTCATCCCACAAGTGTTGTTATTAATTACCCACCCTTCACCCTAAGGTTGCAGGATGGGTTCTACCAGCACGGGGCCCAATAAGTTAACAGAAGCCTAAACAAATCTAGCACTTTGGGTTGTATTCAACGGAAACCATCCACTGACCAAAAAAATCTCTCAGCAGAACAGGGAGGAAGGAGGTTTTCAGTGATACCTCCCTCATCTTATCCTCTGTCTCCCAAGCTGTTTTAGACTTGATAGTATGGTTGTACTATTAATTCAAACCTTCAACTCTCCTGTGATTTTATTACTTTCCTCCAACATAATTCCACCTCCAATTGCTCCAGCCCCAACTTAAATTTCTTAGTGAGTGCTTAAACACTAAAACTAAGCTGACTACTTGTAGGCAAGGGTTACTGAATCAAATTTACTTAAAGTAAACTCTCTCATGTCTGGGGTTCTAGTTTAGTTGTGCTGAGAAAAGCACAAAGCCCATAAAGTCTCTCTGGTTTCAATGATTAAGGTGATGGTGTTTCTTTCTGTAATCACCTGATAAGCCCTTTACATTCTGTTACAAAACTGAATAATACTTATTTCCTTCCTAAAATGTCACTGAACTTTGACTTCCCAGAAAAAAAGACTACTGCCAAGGCACCATTCTGCACCAGACTTATTTGAGATATGACTTACTGTATATGCCTCTATCATGCATGCTGTGCAGCCTCACCAAAAGAACAATACACTAGATATCTCATATAAAATACCTCAAATTATTTTCTGCTTCTAAGTTACAAAATATTTTCACTATATTTCAGTTTATCCCAGGTCATTCTCTAGTCAATCGTACCATTATAACAAGGGGAGCTTGCTTGCTCCACTTTGTCAAGCAAGACACAACAGAATGAAGCAGCCTGCTTCACACAGTACCAATTCCTGAGTGGTGGTTTTTTTTTTCAAAGTGCTGGCCCAAACAGGTTGCAGGAGGGCGCTACTTGGCCTCTGCTTCAGGAAGCAAAATTCCTTGAACTAGTACTATTCTCAAGTGGTAGAAAGTTCAAGGTTTGCTTCCTAACAATAAGAGTGAACACTGGAGACATATGGTATCTTTGTAATACCTCTGTATTTACAAGCAAACACACTGATCATGGAGAACCATGCAGACATCCAGAGATAACAATAGGCAAAACAGCATAAATTCAAACAAGACATGAATTTTGAGTGCCATAAATCTGTCCAACATGGGCCTTTCCAGAGTGAACCCCTTGGGGTCTGAGTGTGGCCTGCAACAACGCTACCACAAGCTAAACAAATTACTAAACCATTTTCAGATCAAAAAATCTAAGTTTCTTAGAAGAGCAATGGAGTTAACCCAGCAATTGCGATCTTTCTTGTTATAGCATCTGCTTCTTCCACCACTAGTCCCTTTAATTAGTAGCGCCATGTGCCAAGAAATGTGGAGTATAATACTGTGAACAGGAGAGAAAAGAACACATAATTTATAATTTTCCTGTATTTACAACAAAGAGGGATGGCGCAGAATGATATGTGGTGAACTGTGAGAAGGTCAACTAAATGATAGTGATGTCTGCTCTACCAAAATCGGGGCAGAGGACAATTCTTTTGGCCGAGGAAAGTTTTCTGGAGAGCAAGCAATGAGAAGTTGACTAATGTACCGTATTTTTCGCCCTATAGGACGCACTTTTTCCCCTCCACAAATAAAGGGGAAATGTGTGTGCGTCCCTTTCGCTGAAGCCTGGAGAGCGAGGGGGGTTGGTGCGCACCGACCCCTCTCGCTCTCCAGGCTTCAGGAAGCTATCCACTAGCCGTGGGAGACTCAGCTCTCCCAGGGCTAGCGGAGACCTTGCCGGCACCCAGAAGCTTGGGGAGCGCTGAGCTCCGCACGCCCCAAGCTTCGGGCTTAGCGCAGCGCACCTGGGGGAAAAATAATTTTCCCCCTTTATTCCCCCCCCCAAAAAAAACTAGGTGCGTCCTATGGGCCGAAAAATACGGTAGTCAAGTTTGGCACTGCAGGGATAATTCAAGACAACCATGGGAGAGCTGGCAATTTGGAGACTGGAGGGGAGAGAAGACAATAAACGAAAGAATGGTACACTGGAATTGGATAGTTCGGATTGTTTTTATTTAAATTCCCCAGGTTCTATCATTTAAAAATTTTAGGGTGTGGCTCCATGGCATCTGCTGGCTGGATTATTTGGTTATCCAATGCATGTGAGATTGATGACTCTGTCAGAGATCCTATTTTCAAACCAGCTGCAAAAATCAATTCCATCTCACCTTCTAGCTCTCAGAGCTACTTTTTCCTGCTCTCTCACACTCCTTCATATCTTTCTTCCTACAGTCTCACAAATCTGCTGAGGAGGGTTAATAAACCCTGCAAAGCAGATTTTGGGGGGCATACAGCCAACTGCAGGGCAAGAAGAGTTAACCAGAGGTCCTGTTAATTTCTTTAATGCAGGCCCTTCATGTGTTATTGGACTTCAGGCAGAATGGCCAATAGTCTGGAATGATGGGACATGTAATTCAGCAATCTGGTAGACCACATGTTCCCTAGCCCTGATTTAGAAGCTTCAGCTGCCAATGCTTTTTGTGTGGTGGTTCAGTTCTGAGAGCTGAACCAACAACCAACAACTTACAGATTAGCACGCCCAATGCTTAAATTTTTCATGCCACAACTATTGGCCTAGGCTGGAAAATATTTTAAATCCCTATACATCACTACAGAACTCTTCTAACCAAAGCAGTCAAAGGAGTATGTTTATTCCTATGCCCCTAGAAATATATGTAATACACCCAGGATTAATTCCACCTGAAAACATATACTAGTAAGCTAGTTCAAAAAATATGAATACTTTTATATAAAGTAACTTATATACTGCCTTTCACCAGAATGATTATGAGGCAGTTTACAAAAATAAGGGCAATACAGTGGTAC
Source organism: Podarcis vaucheri (assembly GCF_965113315.1). Lineage (NCBI taxonomy): Eukaryota > Metazoa > Chordata > Lepidosauria > Squamata > Lacertidae > Podarcis > Podarcis vaucheri. Next base: position 98,406,827 of record NC_138764.1, read on the forward strand.
CTTGGGTTAAGAACTTAATTCAGTTCGGAGATCCATTCTTAACTTGAAACTGTTCTTAACCTGAAGCACTACTTTAGCTAATGGGGCCTGCTGCGCCACCACTGCATGATTTCTGTTCTTATCCTGAAGGAAAGTTCTTAACCCGAGGTACTATTTCTGGGTTAGCAGAGTCTGTAACCTGAAGCATCTGTAACCCGAGGTACCACTGTACAATAAAACAATACAGCTAAAATATACAAAAAGATATCCAGAGGTTGTACTAAGAATTAACCGCCTGAGAACGTCTGAGAAAACAGATGTAGCCTAACAACCTCTACATAGAACGTTTTTCTCTTCACTTCTGCTGAATTACAACCCTGAGCACAATCTGAGACCAGGACCCAAAGCCATCTTGAGTAATCATATCAATATACAAAGTTAAGTAATACTATTATACATTTATGCAACATCAGAAGTGTACTAATAGTAGTACAGAAGATAAAATGATTGTATTTGCTACCCATAAATTGCAAGAAGGGAGAGAAATTACTACAGTACAGTATAGGATATATCTAAGGAGAAACAACAATGAAGCACTAGCAGACAGAATGGTAAACTGTCAAACTATACATGAACAAAAGTTGGTATCTTATGTTATCAATGCCCTACTGCTGGGCACTGAGCAAAATAAACCCCTTCAAAGGCATTTACCATTTACTTTACCACAGAAACAATACTAAAAGGAGTGAAACCTCCATTGTTATGAAATTCATAATGACCTATTATGTCACCATGGTAGGGTTATCATATGATGCCAAGGACAGCAAGATGGAAATGTACCTTCTGCTCCAGAAGGAACAGTAAAGTACAAAGGAAATTACACACAAGCAAAATTGAACTTCTCAGAATAGGAGTTCTGTCAATATGAATTAATGACCTAAACTGAATTCCACACATTTCCAAATTCAAGGTGGGTCATCTTATTGGGAAGTTTAAAGAAAGTAAAATTTAGACTTTTACTGTCCTTAAAAACCAGTGAGCACCAAAATAGGGAAAGAAAAATTAAATTAAAACTTTTCCATTTCATTACCACAGCAGACTACACACAGTTTAGTATTACGAAGTATAGTAAAATCAGCTTCAGAAGTTAAAAAGGTAACATATAAAGATTCTAAAGTCACTTGAGTAAGCATGCAGTAGTAAAAACTGTATCCTACAACTAAGTTATCTACCTATCTACTGCTGGAAAACTGCCAGTTCTTCCAGTTCTCACACACTTTATTGTAAGCACTAGACTGCAATCCAAAATACATATTATTGGGGAAAGGAAGACACTGAACACAATGAGGCTTACTCCTGAGTAAGCACACAATGTTAGAAACTCAGATATATAAGCTAATTGTCAAATTGCACCTTAAACCAAGGTTGTAGTCACCACAATGGATTGTTTAGGCGCCACCCCCTGCACCCAATGGGGGTGGTGGTTGTTATTATTCATCTCATTTCTATAACACTTTCTATTTAAAAAAAACAAATCTCAAAGTGGTTTACAACCCATTAAAACATCAAATAAAACAATCCAGAATAAAACAAATCAGGTTTCAAGGAAAATATTTCTGATCCTTCTCACAGTGACATTTTGCTTTCCCCCAGGAATAACCTGGCATCCAGAGATCTCTGCGTGGTCACAATTGGACCCACACTAGTCGCAAAACGCGCCTGGCTAATTTCAAACACTGCATGCAAACAGTTGCCCTTTTATAGCACAATCCTATACATGACTATGATACAATAGTTCAATGGAACTTATAAGATTGCATGGAACAGAAGATTAGACTCTTCAATCCAGTGCTTTTTTCCTAAAAAAATGTTTAGCGATACTCTCATTTTCCTACTCATATTGAAATATTGCCCCTCAATGAGGCCAAACTTAGATTCACAAAATGTTTAAGGGTATGCATACCCCCAGAAAAAAGTACTGCTTCAATCCTATTGTTAGGTACTATTAACCATACAGTTGTTATTTTTGTGAAGAAGCTTATGAAGGCCTGCCACAACAGACTTAACTGGAATCTAGCTACACACGTGTATTAAAAAGTATCTTAATGTAACAAAAATAATGTCCAGTTCTCCCTTTCAAAAATGTTATGCATACAACTTGCCCTAACCATGCTATTATTGAAACACCTCATTTTTTATATTATTCAGTGTATTTGGAGCAAAATTTAGAATTTTACCCTTTGCCAAATTCTAAGCACACAAAACAGTAAGGCATTGAAACCATTTATAATGGGCAGGGGAGACTGACTACACTTAAAGGAGGCAGCTTCATTGGTGGGCAGGAACTGCCTTCCAGACAAAAATAAAATTGAACTTACCGAACAGGCAAGAGGTCGTAACCTCCACTTTGAACTATTCACTGTGCAATTCTATGCCTATTCAGTAGTAAACCCCATTGAATTCAATGAGACTAACTCCCAAGTAAGTGTGTACAGGATTCTAGCCCTAGGCTACAATCCTCTATATGCTTACCTATGTATTAAGTTCTGCTTAAGTCAACAGGGCTTACGTTTACGTTGACATACACACACACACATACATATGGTGATCACATTCCAGGTGTATGTATATATACCTGCAACGTGATCACCATATGTGTGTGTGAAAATAAATAATACACACACACACAACCCTGGAACGTGATCACCTTAACTAAAACCACAAACTGAAGCTTCACACATGCGAGCGAAGGGAAAGGCGGCTACCGCTGGCGAAATAAAGTGAAGGTAAAGATCGCTGCAAAAGCAGCCAGAGGGAGAATCAGATTCTTAATCCAAAACCAAAGGAAGGTGTGGTCAGGCTCGCCACCGGAAAACAGGCCGGCAAGCTCAAATAAGGTCACTCTTCCTGTTGTAGATAGGTAGCCGTGTTGGTCTGCCATAGTCAAAATTAAAAAAATTCCTTCCAGTAGCACCTTAAAGACCAACTAAGTTAGTTCTTGGTATGAGCTTTCGTGTGCATGCACACTTCTTCAGATATCTTCTGAATATCTTTCAGTGTATCTGAAGAAGTGTGCATGCACACGAAAGCTCATACCAAGAACTAACTTAGTTGGTCTTTAAGGTGCTACTGGAAGGAATTTTTTTAATTGTCACTCTTCCTGTTAGACAATAAAGAGGAGGGAGAGATGATGCCCCCTCCCACAAACCACGAATTGCAGGGATTAGAGCGGCGGGGGCCGGAGTCTACTTACTACAGCACTGCTAACACGCCAAGCGGATCCTGAAACAATTACCCGGAAGGCCTGTAATTAAAGGGGGGGGGACACCGCAAACTGGCCCTTCCTCCGTTTTTCTCTCCCTCTCTCTGGTGACCACGTTATCACACATCAGGCGAGGAGCTATTTCTCGGGCGCCCCTCCCTCGCCTCCACCCCCCCAAAACGACAACAGCCCCCACAGCCTCCCACGTTCAAGTGTCGGGGGGGGTGCCTTTTACCGGGGGCGTCACGAAGCCCTCCGACGTCACCCGATTGTGGTCTCACACCGCGGGGTTTGCACGAGCGACGGTTTTGAAGGCCCTGATCCCGACCTAACCCCCCCGGGGGGGGGGAAAGGGCGAGATAGGGGCGAGGTCGCTCCTCCCGCCGCCCCCCCCACCCACCGCCCGCGCTGCCCGCCGCCTTCCTCCTCCTCCATTTTCCAGCCAGGCCCGAAGCGGCTGCCCCTCACTCACCGTAGAGGAGGGAAAAAGGGGGCTCGAAGAAAAATAGGGGGGGGGCAAAGAGACTCGGGGTGGGGGAGAAAGCGAGCGCGTTCCCGACTCGGTGCCGGCGCCTCTCTCCCTCCCTGGGCCTCAGCCGAGACGAGCGGCGGTGGCGTCCGCCATTTCCATTCCCTCCGCCGCCTCCTCTCCTTCCCTCACGGCTCCCTTCAGACTTGTTGCTCCGCCCGCGCCGAGGCTGAGAGGAACCCGTCGCCAAAATGGCCGCCCGAGGTGGCTGCGCGCGAGGCGGTGCGCGTTGGGCTGCGGGGGGGGGGGAGCGGAGGACGCTCTGCTCCGTCGCACGCAGTGGCAGTTGGGAAGGCGCCCAGAGGTAATCCGGGCGGGGAAAGAACCACAGAGAGAGCGGAAACTTAGAGGGTCTTTCTCTCTGGTTGGGAGAGCAGTGCAGAGCGGCAAGGGATCGAGCGCCTCCTCTGGGCAGGAGGAGGAAGTGGCGCAACGTTCTTAATCCAAGTTGTTCATGAACTAAGCTGTTCTTAAACCAAGGTACCACTCTACAGTATTGAGAAGCGTTCTGGATTTCCATTACGGGTGGGTTATAGGCATAGCTGTCAACGTTTTCCCTTTTTTTAAGTGAAATTCCCTTATTCCGAAAAGGATTCCTTGCAAGAAAAGGGAAAAGTTGACAGCTATGGTTATAGGTTCAGCCCTTACAAGTGTCCTTTATTTTCCAGGGACAGTGCTGGATTTACAGATGCCCTCCAGGTTTCTGATTTGCATGCCAGAATGTCCCACTTTCGCTTAGGACAGGCATAGGCAAACTTGGCCCTCCAGATGTTTTGGGACTACAACTCCCATCATCCCTGACCACTAGTCCTGTTAGCTAGGGATGATGGGAGTTGTAGTCCCAAAAAAACATGCAGAGGGCCGAGTTTGCCTATGCCTGTGATAAACTCTACAACCTTTAGAAGACATCTGAAGGCAGCCCTGTATAGGGAGGTTTGTAGATGTGTTGTTTTTATATATGTCAAAAGCAGCTACATGGGAAACAGTTGAAATCCTTTTACAATTAACCTTCTTAACCTTTTACTTCTACCAGACCTATACCTGGAAACTAAAGTGTATGTAGATAACGCAACTGAAAAGTTACCTTTCATATGCTTGCACAAAAAGTAACTTGACAAAAGGAAGCAAACTACATATTTACTATTTTATCTTTAAAGTGTTGCACCAGTTTAAAATAGCAAAATTATTATAGGGACAAAAATGGAACACATGATTAGCTAAATCCTCCCATAAGCTTTTAGTGTAGCTTGACCATTAACAATGGATGCTGATGAGCGGGCTATCTGAGTAGCAGATCATTTGCTCAATGGTACACGTATAACTATTTTTATAAATAAAAAATAAGGCAAAGAAGAATACCTCTCTCCATAATAACTGATTTCTGATTGTAACTTTAAAAAAATGTTTTTTGTGTAATAGTAGTAAATGGCTCTGATATTTTACTGATATAATCACCTCTTGATTGGGGCCTGGGTGGCGCTGTGGGTTAAACCACAGAGCCTAGGGCTTGCCGATTAGAAGGTCAGCAGTTCAAATCCCCGTGATGGGTTCAAATCCTCCCGTTGCTCAGTCCCTGCTCTTGCCAACCTAGCAGTTTGAAAGCACGCAGTGCAAGCAGATAAATAGGTACTGCTCTGGTGGGAAGGGAAACGCTGTTTCTGTGTGCTGCTCTGGTTCGCCAGAAGCGGCTTAGTCATGCTGGCCACATGACCTGGAAGCTGTACACTGGCTCCCTCGGCCAATAAAGCAAGATGAGCGCCGCAACCCCAGAGTCGTCCATGACTGGACTAAACGGTCAGGGGGTCCCTTTACCTTTACCTCTTAATTACTACTTTTTATTCTTTACCTGCTTAAAGTCTTATGTGTTCCGTTTATCCATGTGTTTTATCTTATGCTGGTCTGTGACTGAAATAAAGTTTGATACTGATGAATATCAGTGTAATTATTTGTATGACTTACCGTAAATAAATCACCTTAGCCAATCAGTCGTGGAAGAACCTGTGAAACTGGTTTGGTGCACAGGGTGGAGACACAACCACAGATAGAAACATTTTTGTTGCCAGAATTGCAAATAGGCTTCTGCTGGATAGCTCTTCTAAGCATTTTGGGATTCTTCTTAGGGACCTGCACTTCCTCAATGTGCATCCCAATAACATCTACTCAGTTTGCAGGGAACCTTGCCAGCCCGAACTAGACACACCTGGAAATGAATCTCCAACCTTCTGCATGCAAGTCACTAGTTCTAACGCTGAGCTATGTTCTTCCCACAAGAAGGACGTCTTTTCACCCAGGCTTTACCACTTCCATCAGAATGAATTACCTGGACCTGTAGTCATCAGGTTCTATAATGCTGCTTTACTGTTTTTACTAAACAGCTTTATCGTTTCCTTTTTGTATGTCGCTTGAGAATTATTATTATTATTTTTAATTAGAACTTAACAGCTTCAGCCGGTAGCTCATGAGGCTCTCAATCACGGGGTCGTGGGTTCGAATCCCACGCCGGGCCAAAGATTCCCTTGCAGCGCCTTCAAACGCTACGATTTTTAGGCCGTTCTAGGACGCCCATTCTTTATCGACCGTCTCTCCCTCTTTCCCCCTCAGTGCCGATCCCCCCTCTCCCTCGTCTCTATGATTCACGCGACCTTTCGGAGGCGATTGGCTGAGGGCGGCTTTGGCGGAGCTCTCGCGAGAGGCGCGGCCTGCGAGAGGCCGGCGGCGGGGGTGTGGGGGGGGGAGCGGGAGCGAGAGCGAGAGCGGCGCAGGGAGGAGGGGGGCGGAGCAGGTGACGGGGCCTGGCGTTGAAGGCCCGGCGGAGGAGGAGGAGGAGGCGGCGAGCTCGGTCGGTGAGTAAAATGGCGGCGCCGGTGGGGAGAGGGTCACCTGTGGGTGGGGGAAGGAAAGGCGGCGGCACCCCGTGAGGGGCATGGAGGCCGCCTTCTCCGTGGCGGGATGCGGCGGCTGAGGGGGAAGCAGCCATTTTGGGGCGGCGTGAGGCCTGCCTGGTGGCGCCGAGGGGTCCGCCCCCGCCTGGGCCTGCTCTCGGCGGGCGAGAGGAAGGAAGCCCCGAGACGCGGCCGGGAGGAGCGGTGGGCGGGCAGCTCATGTCGCGGGAGACTCTGCCGCCGCCTCTTCTTCCTTACTGGGGGTTTTCCCCTTCTTTTTCTCCTCCCCCCCCCCCATTTGACACGACGCGGCCTCCCCGCCGCACGGGCCAAGCTTCGGGATTTCGCTTCTCTTTATTATTTATACGCTGCTCCCCCGACACGCTCCTTTTTATTTCAAGGAAATGCAAGCTTTCATGGAGCACTTTTTTTAATAAAAAAGGGGGAAATAAAATAAAATATATATATATATATAAGGGAGAAACTGGATCCGATTCCTGCGTGGTGCGAAACGGATTGGAGCGCCTCTCCTTCTCAAGCTTTAAAAAGGCGCTTCTCGTTCTGAGCCTTTCTTTTTTTTTTTTTTGGGTGGGGGGAGGAGGGGAAAGGCTTTTCTCCCTTTTTACGTTCATGTTTCGGTTTTACCCAGAAACAACACACGTGGTTCATCTTAGGCGTGACTTTTGTTTATGGAAACGGGAGCGTTCAGCACTCGGTACACATGGAAACTTACCGTATTTTTTTGCACCATAACACTCACTTTTTTCCTCCTAGAAAGTAAGGGGAAATGCCTGTGCGTGTTATGGAGGAAATGCCTACGGGTGGCATGCCTACGGATTTTCCTCCTCTAAAAACTACGTGCGTGTTATAGAGCGAAAAATACGGTATATATAATGAAAGAAAAAAGAAAGACCGATCTTTTCTCTACCCGTGAACTTCGTAACCATCCTCGGATGTTACGTGTCTTAATTAGGGACGTGTTGGTTTTTAACAGAGCTTTGGAAAGAGGAAAGCGGTTTCAGTTCTGGATGGAGCTGTATCAAAGGGATGCATCTATCCTAATAGATTCCGTTTAGGTGTTTATTGTGACACATTGCTTGAGCTTTATCTTTAAAGGGCTTCCGGTTAGCTCATCACTGGAGACTCCTACGAGGTGTATATTTTGCAACACAGTCCTCAGCAGTTTTTTCAGTTCAGCCTATGCTATCCTTGAAGACCTAATGAGACTGTACAGAGGTGGTAGTGTTGCTAGTGAGTGATAATTAAAGAGACTAAACCTAAAATTTTGTCAAGGAATCATCTAGACTGAGTAAGATACATTTCATGGCAGCAAGACACCAGTTTTCAGTCTGGTGTTCAGCCTTCATGCACCCAAAAAGGGTGGGATTAAACCATACAGCTTAATAGCAATTCCAATATTATTTACCTGTCCTTCCAACAAATAAACATGGGACTTAGTTCTTTTATTTTACAAACAGGAAGCTTAGAGGGAGTGATTGCTCAGGACCCATTATTAACAGTGAGACTAATAGCATATGTATCTTTAGTTGCTGCAAAGCCTCACTGAAACTTATTGTGCCTGATCCCAGTTCTCCCCACCTCTGCAGTGTTGATAGTTTGAAAAGTGCTTTCGGATCATGGCAAAGTTAAGAGAGAACAGCTAGGTGCGAAAGCAGATCTGAGATGCCTTCATATATGTGCCATGGCCATTTGTTCTAATTAGTAATGTGTCATCAGAAGATGAGCTGTGAACCAGAAAATCAAATCTCAGCTCCGTCAATGTGTGTCAATATTCAAGCCAACATTTCCTCAGCCTTTGTTCTGTGACACGGGGGTGTAAAGACACTTGTCTACTTTGTAGGATTGTTGTGAGAATTACTGTGAGGATATATATAAAACTCCTTTGTGCACTCAAAAAGCACTACATGTATAAATGCCAATAATGATTAGGTGCTTGCCACTACAGGTCACGATAGCACTATTATTATTATATATTTATTTATTTATACCCTGCCTTTTTCCCGTATGGGACTCAAGGCAGCTTACAGATAAAAACAATCTCAAAGTATATAAACAAACAATAAACACTGATAGAATTACAACTGTGTACGTATAAAAATGTTTACAACATACAAATAATAAGATGTAGTGCTGTTTTTATTGTAATTAACAGTGCAGGTACTGTGATGAGCATTTGATAAGATGTACTAACCATTCTAGGGACGCGGGTGGCGCTGTGGGCTAAAGCCTCAGCGCCTAGGGCTTGCCGATCGAAAGGTCGGCAGTTCGAATCCCCGCGGCGGGGTGCGCTCCCGCTGCTCGGTCCCAGCGCCTGCCAACCTAGCAGTTCGAAAGCACCCCCGGGGGCAAGTAGATAAATAGGTACCGCTTACCAGCGGGAAGGTAAACGGCGTTCCGTGTGCGGCTCTGGCTCGCCAGAGCAGCGTTGTCACGCTGGCCACGTGACCCGGAAGTGTCTCCGGACAGCGCTGGCCCCCGGCCAATAAATGTGAGATGGGCGCACAAACCCCCGAGTCTGTCAAGACTGGCCCGTTCGGGCAGGGGTACCTTTACCTTTACTAACCATTCTATAGTTACGCCACGTTTTAGGGTAGAACTGCTCATTAAATATGTGACCCCTGCATATAACAAGTGGGTTTGATTTTCCCCTACTCCCTCTTTAATATCTGGGACAACTCACCTATATCCTGACTTCATGATTTGTGCTTCCTAGTTCTTTCTAGTCTTCAAACGCACACCCCTGCCAGCTGATCTATGCATAGAAAGTTTGCTTATGCCAAGACTGATTACTGGACCATCTTGACCAGAATTGTCTCTTCTGATTGATAGTGGCTGTTCTGTGTCCCAGCCGGAACCCTTGTTTATCTGAGAATGTTTTAACTGGCAGGGGGACAGAACCTGGCATGTTCTGCATACAGAACATTTGTGCTCTAAACTGAGCTGCTGTCCTGATGGAGTACAAGCTGTGAAATCAGGACGTGCATAAGTTTACTGTCTCTGGTTGCTGTTTTTGCAGTGAACAGTAAAAGCCATCTCGGAAAAGTAATGAGGTATTTGCTTGTTCTCTTGTATCTGCTCACTCACAGTAATTTATCTTGCCTCTGTTTTTTTCCTCACCCTTCCTAGTGAGGGACAAGAATGAGTTATGCCGAAAAACCCGATGAAATCACAAAAGACGAGTGGATGGAAAAACTTAATAATTTGCACATCCAGAGAGCTGACATGAACCGCTTGATCATGAACTACCTTGTTACAGGTAATCACTCAGCTGGTTTAGAAAATAAAGTTACCACAATAACCATGTACGGGTATTCATTTGAGACATCCTGGGAGTATTTGTGTATTGCAAGAATTTACTAACCTTTCCCCCTGCACACTGTTCTAGCGGTTCTCCTGACAGCACACCTGACCAGTTGGGACCAAGCAGAAGCCTTTGTCAATTCATTAGATGAATCCTGTTTTAAGAAACTGGATTTATAGAAATATCGAGTGTAGTACTGTTCCAGTTAAGCCATTTATGCAGATATTGTTCGATTGGTTTTGCACTTTTTGATGTTTTGTTTATTGTTTATGACTACTTTTGCTATGTTTCTTTATGTGATTTTTAATGTTGTAAGCTGCCTTAATTTTGGAAAGGTGACATACAAATATGATTGATTGAATTGATTTCCATTTTCTGCAAGCAGTTTCTTTTTGCATTTCAGAAGGCTTCAAAGAGGCAGCAGAAAAGTTTCGGATGGAATCTGGAATTGAGCCCAGTGTTGATTTAGAGACCCTGGATGAAAGAATAAAAATTCGAGAGATGATCCTCAAAGGCCAGATTCAGGAAGCCATTGCACTGATCAACAGCCTTCACCCAGAATTGTTAGATACGAACCGGTACCTTTACTTCCACTTACAGGTAAGATTCACATTGAAACTGGCATTGATTACATTTAAAACTAATTGACAGTGGTGAAGGAAGGTTGCTATATTCAGAAAGCCTTTTCTTCTTCTGTTTCGGTATCCTGTATGTATGGTGTGCATTCTTAACACACTTTGGCCTGGTGTAGATAGGAGTAGGCAGCAGAATTGTATGCCCACTTCCTTCTCCTGGGGGCTTTAACCATTGTTTAGCATTGTATCTGCAATGTTATTAACTGTTGTCTTAGTCAACTTGAAGTATCCTGAATTTGATACTTCAGGAACTGAAGAAAATTGTAGCGCCTGTTTTAAGAGGGAAACTAGTTACCATTAACCACTGTTAGTGCTGGTTCAGGCATACTATTAAACCATAGTTAAAATAGGGAAGCAAGGGAAAAGTCATGCTAGCAAATGTAACCTGCTTTCTCTGACATTGCTGCTTTTAACACTCCTTTCAGTAGCTAGTTCCCAACTTCTAATTTAAAGGCTTCACTTGAATGCTCAGCTGACATATTTTTAGAAGAACATTGATCAAGTGAAAGAAACTGAATGAACTGCATTTAATTTTTCTGTGCGGTCTCCCTATTTCTTTTTTCTTTCCTTTATTTGGTTGGCTGGTGCAGCAACAGCATTTAATTGAGTTGATTCGGCAGCGTGAAACAGAAGCTGCGCTGGAGTTTGCTCAGACGCAGCTAGCGGAACAAGGCGAGGAGAGCCGGGAATGCCTGACTGAGATGGAGCGCACTCTTGCCCTGCTTGCTTTCGATAACCCAGAAGAATCACCTTTTGGAGACTTGCTCAACATGATGCAGAGACAGAAAGTAATTGCGCTTAATCCTTTGTAACTAAAATTAGATGTTGCATGCCTCTTAAAAGGGCAATTTTAAGATTTGCTCTTTATTACATTATAAAGAAAAGCTGACTGTACAGTTTTTCACTTTTCATCATCTTTTGTAATAAATCACGTGGCTTTTTTCTGAAAGTTTGCGGGTGGCTTTCAGTTAGCTTATTTAGATTTTTAGTTCATCTTATGCCCCAAAGTTTGAGGATGAGTAGCATTTTTAAAATGTTCTGTGAAAAAGCAAGCTTGAACCAGTTTAATCTTTGGATTGATCAACTGACATTTTACAGCACAATGTGTCTATGCAGAAGGAAGTCCTATTAAATTAAATGGGTCCCAGGTAAGGGGGGTTAGAATTGCAGCTTTAGCTGGTCAGTTGCTGGGAGCAACTTTTACTTGGTGAACATTAGAACAACAAGCTAATTTTGTTCTGTTTTATTCTAAGAGGATGAAAAAGGAAAATATAGATGACCTTTACCACTCCAGTAGGCTTTCTAAGTTACCACTCCCTTTATCTCAAAAAGACCCATACTGAGGTTTTGATAAGGAGCTTTATTTTTATCAGAGGAACACTTCAATTAAATGCTGATGTTTTTGTGGAATTTGATACTAACGTCTGAGCTTTGTTGAAAGGAAGTTACAGAGCTGGGAAATAGCCACCGAGAGCCTCTTGGCATGACCTCTTTCTTTGGAAATTGAAAAAGACGATTACGTTCTATAATATTTCTATTTTGCAAAGTGCTCTGCAATATCCTGCAGCTCTATAGTTCGTATTTTACGGGGGGGGGGCTTGAGACTGATATTTAGTCGCTTGCACAAGGTCATGATACCTGCGGAGGAGTTTAGTCCTTCAGGTCAAAAACTGTTGGTGGATCACGTTGACTCTCTGTGACATATGCATATATTGTGCTAAACTGAGTTGCTCATCTCTCTCTAGGTTTGGAGCGAAGTTAACCAAGCTGTTCTAGACTATGAAAATCGTGAGTCGACACCCAAGCTGGCTAAATTACTGAAATTACTACTGTGGGCTCAGAACGAGCTGGACCAGAAGAAAGTAAAATATCCCAAAATGACAGACCTCAGCAAGGGGACAATTGAGGAACCCAAGTAAAATGTGCAGGTGGACATTTAACACTCGGAACTGCACAGTTATATACATTTTTAATCAGTCTGTGACTGAAATATTTTTACTACAGTTCAGGACTTTGCAATTTGGTTGTGTGTGGGTTTTTTTGTTTTTCTTGGCAAGCATACTTAAAGGGAGATGGGTCCCTTTTTAAAATGCAGCAGATCAGCATTGAGAAGCATTGTTATCACTTTGACCATCTGACTTAGGCTATGCACTGTCATACATTTTAAGCAAAAAACCAAGTCTTTCTTATATATATATATATATACACTGTGCTGAAGGTTTGTAATGTCTGGCTACTGAAACACATTTCGGTGGCCAGTGAATTAATGTTGAAGCTCCTGGCAACTCTCCAGTTAACCTGTCTCTCACTTGAATATTGACTATTTTCTGTGTTAATTTATAGCCAAATATGCATTCCCTATTTATAAACTAGCAACTGGTTGAAGTGATCATTTTGTAAACCTCATGGCAATGTTGTTTTTCTGCATAGAGTATAGCATAGGAAGCTTGTACGCTGTAATTGGAAATAATTCCCTTGCTTTTCACACCTTGGTGACTTATTTATATGGGGCTGAATGTTATATTCATGATGGGCCTAGTTCTCTTCGAAGTATTGCTGACAATAAAGGCTTTTTATTTTATAGTTTTCAAGAATGACAAAAATATGCCTCTGAAACAAGACATGAAATCACTTGGTAATTATATTTTCTTTCATTGGGGTTTTGTTTATTTTTTTAAAAAAATAATAATAATACCAGCTGTAGTATTGGTGTGGGTGGTAGCTACATCCTTAATGCCAACAGTGTGTCTTGGGGGGTGGGTATAAAATACTCAGCTTTGTTGTTATGGCTGGGGCCATTTCCAGTTAGAAGAAACGTCTGATGTAATGCCGATACACTGAAATAGCATGGAAGTTCTTGGGCTGTAATTTATAATAATGATGGTGGAGGTTTTATCAAGTTTCCTGCCTTGGGTAAAGAGAACTGTGATTTTACAAATTTTCCATCTTGGAATTCCCATCTGGTATTTTGAATCACGGCGATAGAGCTTATTTCTACACCAGCTAAAGGCCCTGTAATTCCACGAAGTCCCTCTTATTTTGTTGCTGCCTTGTAGTTTTTGCTAAGGTGTGGGGTGCTGCATCGCATGTATGACTGTCTTAAAGGAATGTTCACTTGTTCCGCTGTTTAGTATTAAGCACTAACCCTTGCTATTTCAAAGATGGCGATACAAAACACCCATTCAGTTAAGTTGCCAGCAGGGCTGTTGAGGAAACGGCAGAATTCAGTAGAAAAGCTGTTAATAATGCTGCTTATAGTCCTGTGGCTATCTGGCCACTGTAGTTTTAATTCCGACACATGCACAAGCCTCCCATGCAAATCTTACATGAAAGCAGCTTCCTCCCGGTTTGCACAATCAATTCAGTAACGTTTTAGATGATTCATTCAGAACCTAAGCTTAGTGGGTAGATGATAAACCTAAAACGATTTGGCTTCTAGCATGCTTAGCTAGTCACTGGGACTCGCTAGTACAATAAATTTCATACTTGGAATCTCTTCCATGCAAACCTCATAGAAATATATGGAAATTGTTTGGGAGAGGTTCCTGGGGAAATGTGCACCCATAGTTGCTGATGATTACTGTGAAAACTTGTTGGCATTTGTATGAAGCTTGGCTCTAGAGAAGGCGCTCTTGTGCAAGCTTTTGAGATATACTAGTTTCACAAGTCTAGTTGAATATAGTCTGTCTTCACCAGCTGAAGCTCTGATGCCACACAGTTTTAAGCTGTTGCGAAACAGACCACCTGACTTTTAGTGTCATGGGCTAGCTTTTTGCTCCTGACAGATGTTTCCCGTTAAATGACCTGTAGCCGCATTTAACCAAGAACAGAGAGTTGCAATTTGTGTGGATAAAGATCTTTTGTTTTAAGGACAATGTGAAACAGTGAAAGTGAAATGGCTCTAAACCTTTCCTCAACTATAACTAGCTTTTCTTCCTGTTCTTGGCTGTTGGATGCAAAAGTGCAGGTTTGGAAAATGTTTGGAGTTTCAGCTTTCAGCACAAAGTTGAACAGGTCACTGCACCAGAAATACTGCACTGCAACCCTGCTCAAGAAGATTCCTGTGTGTTTAGAGCACAAGGTTTCTTCCAAGAGTGCAAAGATAACTGGAACTTCCATTAGCTTACTTAATTCATTTAATTTCAGAGCCAAATATGTGAGATTTCCCCAAGAGGTTTAAATATGACAGTTGAGATTTATTTCCTTTGGGTTTTTTTAAAATATCACACACTGAAGCAGCTTTAATCTGTAAAGTTTTTTGGGTAACTTGAGAGAAAATATTTAAAATGGTATGAAAAAAAGCTATGCATTTTACAGAAAGTTCAAGGGTGTCATCCCAATGGTACTTTTAGGGATCTTTATATTCATGTGTATATAAAATAGTTTGCATATACAAAATATAATATAATCAGTTTGAATTATTCTCAAATGGGGGAGGCTGTGAACCATAACTTATGAAATATTGTACACAGGAATCAGCCCTCACTACGTAAATGGATTTGTCATATGCATGAGAAATGTCTTATCCTGGTGGCTATGGATGAATGGTTGCAATTTTGTTAGCTCCATAATGTTAGATCGCCACTCTTAACTGCTTAGCATTAAATACCACTTTCAACAATACGTTTTACATTTGTGTTTTTGAAATGCTGTCATAAAAAGTATGTGTGGAAAATAAGTTTAAATGCCTCCCACTCCTTCACACTTAGTAACTGCTAACAGTCACTGTAGAGGAGGCAGGGTTGTGTGTACCCTTGAAATAATATTAATATTCCTCAACAAGGTTCGAATTTCATATCAAGAAAATTTTCGTTTCTAAGACCTTTATATATCAAATTGTGGTGATTTGCATAATGATTTTGTGTGTGGCAATGTTTAGTTTAATCAAGTGATATTTTTATGACCTAAAAAGTGATAATTAGAGTAAATTTAATTTTTTTAAAAAGCAAATACTAAAATGTATGATGAGCACTATCTTAAAAGGCAAACACGTGTGCATGGCTGGCGATGACAACTTTTTTTTTCTTATATGAAAATTTAATTGATTTAATTGTATGAGTTTTATAGTCTTAAGACAAATTTAATTGGATTATAGACCCACTTTTTCCCATTGCTCTGGAACAGAACTTGAAGGCAGTGCAGCATGCTGCAGGGGGAAGGAGGAAGAGGTGGCGTTCTGCTGCACAAACAAAAATACATTCAGCTTGCAACGCAGCGTTGGGTGCAACCTGTGGCGTTTATGAGGAATATGTTCCATAGTTAAGGAAGTAGTGTTGCTGGCTTCCATCTGTTTCGAGAGACCACAGAGTGCACTTCTGGGAGTGAAGTCAAACCCCTGCGTTAGCAACACCAAAATGACCTTCCATGGTGTTTAAGCCTGAACAGTATATATGGGGGTTCTGGGCTGCCCAGACAACAAGGCAGCCTTCTCAGCCTCTCTGATGTTGTCAGGGGTTCAGGAGCAGAGGCGAGGGCAAGGGAGGAAACAGAGAGCGAGGGGGAGGAGTCCGAAGGAAAGATGAGCGATGACGACGACCCGAGATCTCAGAGTCTTTCCAGTGAATCGGAAGATTCACAGAAAGGAGCGCCAGTGACCAGAGCAAGGGGGGAGCTTAGGGGGACACCCCAGGAAGAAGGGACAAAAGGGGGTTCAGAGAGCAGCAATTGGAAATCGGGGCCAACGTCCCCAACAGAGCGCAGTGGGGAGGAAGGGCGCCAGGCATCGGGATCCGGCGGCTCGCCGCAGGGGGGAGGGCATGAGTCAGGAGTGGCCACACCTCCATCGGAGAGCGAAGCAACGGTCAAGCGGAAAGTGGAAGGTTGGGCGCGCGCGCCAAGTTCAAATGCACAGGAAGGCGGCACAGTAAGCAGCCCGGAAAGGGAGCCAGGTCCTAAAGCCCACCGCAAGGAGACAGAAGGGTCCGGGGGGTCAGCGTCAGAAGAGTCCCGGAAGGAAGAGACCACGGGGGGCAGAGGGACCCAGAGAAGAACGGTCAGGCGGAAAAGGTGGAGTAAGGCTAGGGTATTAAGTTGGTGTACAGGAGGCGGGGACTCAGACGGAGCTTCGCCGGTCTAGCTTATAAGACGTAGGGCTGCACGCTGCAGCTTGGAATTGGAAACTGTAACTCAATAAAGACTTTTATAAAGTGAACGCTGGCTAGCGTGATCCTCTGTGAGCTGGGATCTGGAAGCAGCCCTGACAGATGTGTTCCAAAGGAAAGCAGAGTAATACGTTTGCACCAGCCTGGCTGCAGTACAAGACGCAATCCAACCATCTTAGGGACTCCACTCCGGATTTGTGTAGAGGTTACTCCTTAGCCCTTTCTTCTCCCAAAGGAAGCAGAGGTTTAGGATCAGTTTTCCTTCTTCCTTCCCAGGTTGATGAGCCCCATCTGCCCCTCACTTCCCTCTACAGCAGGGGCAGAAACAGTCTTCTTGACCACTGGACCCACTATTGGTCTCATCCGCTCAATCTTCACATGCAGGAGAGTCCCAAACTCACCTAGGATTTGAGACCCATTGGCTACCCTCACCTGGTTTAGCTGGCCAGTCAAAGCTGCTCCCGGTGGCTGCTGTCACATGCTGACAGCTTCTAGGAGCCACAAGTGAGAGTTGAGTGCAGGGTGGGGACTAGAGGGGGCCATACTACCCCATATATTGCGCTAAACTGACAATCCCCTTAAATTTCCATATAAACCAACATTCCTAGCATAGATTTCTTGGCTCAGTGAAGACCACATTCATGGAATATTTTAGAAGACAGAAAAAGAATAAACCCATACCTAGCTTTGAGCTGAGGCTACAGGTAAGTCACCAATGTTCTTTCCTTTTAATGAAAGTCACATTATTTTTTTAAAAAATCAGCATTTCCAAAGGCACACAGTTCCTATTTTCCTTCTCTCTAGTTATTGCGCTCTTTGATTTAAAGTTTAAAAATTCCCTTAAGGGGCCCTTCAACGTGTGATAGAGCCATTTAAAATAATATATAATAAAAGTATGGACTAGAGCAGTAGAAAAGATATGAAGGCAATCTGTACGGAATGCTAGAGCTTCCTAAAAGCCAAGCTATTGTGAGAAAGAGGAAGAATTAACACCCAAAGCATGCTGAACTGGAGCCCAGAAGTCACAAGTGCCACAGTCCAGAAGCTGTATTTCTGAGATCAGCTGAGACTAAACAGGATCTCTGTTTCAAAATGTGATTGGGTGGGTGGGATTCTCTGGGAATAAGTGCTTGTTTTAAAGAAGGTACAGATTTTATAGAACATGACAGCTATGCATGCTGCATTCATTAAACCTGCGAGAGCTACAATATCCTGGTTCTCCCCTCATTATTTCTCAAGCAGATTAGAACTCTCTTCAAAGAGGATGAGAGGTTATTATGACAATGGAAGAGTGTGCATACAGAACACTGTATTATGTAAAACACTTTTTCAACAAGGGTGCAACATGATCCTTAGCTTGTAGACTAAGCAAAGAATTTAATGTGACTGCATTCTTCAGTATGCAAAAGAACTTTGTCCTTTAGGATAACTAATTGAGTCAATTTAAGCAACATCCCTGCGCTGGGACTAATACACATTTCCAAATGTGTAAGAGAATGTAAAAAAGGTAAAACCTACATTTTTGTAAGCAGTATGTACATTTGATTTATTCTATCCCACAATGACATTCCTAAAATCTTAAGAGCTACGTGCTCAAAAGTGGTTGTCAATTATAATTTTGTCACATGGATCAAATTAGCAGTCTTAAATATGAAGATAACCTAATTGGTGAGAGTGCCTTATTTGTTTTTTTCTACATATATTAAGAACGTACGGGCCACATATAATGCAAAGAAAGCAAAGCTATACTTCTGAGTAAACCACTTGCGCATGGTTCAGGCTCCGCCATAAGAGCTGCTTAAGTTCATGTGTCCAAAATGACTATTACTGCCTAAGCCTTCATTTCCTAAACACTGAGGATTTGGGATCCTTGCAACAGTGTACATTTACACTAGAGAAAGTCTGACTGGATTGCTCTCCCATACTATTTTAGACACCTGGTTCTTATATTTAGATATGTGGGCAGACTCGGCCAATGCACATTTTCTGGATGGTGGACTTGGCCTATAAGCCTCCAACTGATGTTCACTCAACTGGCCCAAGAGCTGTCATGGGTTAAATGTGGCAAATTTATAGCCAATCCAATTCAATTCAACGGGCAAAACGAGTAGAAAATGGAGGGAATTAGGGCAGTGTCCAGTAACCATGTTTTCACCTGCTTACAATAAATACAGGTGTCTCTCCACTTGCTCAGGGTTTACGTTCCTGGTTACCGCATGAATATGTAAAATTGCGTACAGCGTGGAAGACCCATCTAAAAAGCCAAACTCCGCCACAATCGCTCCCTCCAAACCTTTCTCAAGCTCCAACTCTCCACAGGCCTCAAAGACGGATGCAAAATCTCCTGGGATTGCTGTTTTCCTGCCCCTTTCACAACACTTCTGCAGTTTTCCAACTTTTTGGGTCATTTTTGCCCTCGTCACACCTTTCTGCAGTTTAGACTGATTTCTTTAATTATTTCCTGGCCACCCTCACCTGGGTTTGGAGTGAATCGAGCGTGCATAAGTGGGGAGACCTCTGTATCGGATTGGAAAGCCGGAAAAACAACCTCTTACCTAAATTATTACACGATTTTATTTTCTTCTTGAACTTGTTACGATGCACCACAGCAAATGCTCCAGAGATTTCCTACAAAAGAAAAAGAAAAAAACACGATAGTGTTGTAAACCACTTTGAAGCACCTTTACTGATTTGAGGAATAAATATATATGCAAGACAATTGTAGTTCACTACCCTACCCTGCCAAGCAGGGATGTGGTTGGTGCTGTGGGTGAAACCACAGAGCCTAGGACTTGCCGATCAGAAGGTCGGTGGTTCGAATCCCCACGACGGGGTGAGCTCCCATAGCTCGGTCCCTGCTCCTGCCAACCTAGCAGTTCGAAAGCACACCAAAAAAGTGCAAGTAGATAAATAGGTACCGCTCTGGCAGTAAGGTAAACGGCGTTTCCGTGCACTGCTCTGGTCCACCAGAAGCGGCTTAGTCATGCTGGCCACATGACCTAGAAGCTGTACGCCGGCTCCCTCAGCCAATAAAGCAAGATGAGCGCTGCAACCCCAGAGTCGGCCACGACTGGACCTAATGGTCAGGGGTCCCCTTTACCTTTTTACCCTACCCAGCAGTTCCTTTTTCTAAAGTGGCAGATTTGGTAAACAAGTTGAAACATGCTGCCTTTTTTTTTTTTTTTTTTTTTTTTTGATTGGCTGTGTGTCTTGCACCCATTCTGGGAAGTGCGTACTGTATTTCCTTTCATTTCATTTCTTCAAAGAGGGCAGCACTGACTCGATGCACTAAGTTTGCACAGTCTGGCTTCACAGAGAACCAGCAACAGCAGAGACGCGCGCGGGCACAACCTCTCTTACGCATCTGCTTTCAGTTTTCTGTTTGCGGGTGCCGAAGCCCTTGGCAATTTCCACCATCCGTCGATCCCTCCACCGGATCCTGTTTGCAAACATGACGAACAGGATCAAAAGGCGCTGCTGGAGAGAGAAGGGAGACGTCAATCTCAGAGCGCAAAGTTCTAGGGACGGGAAAGGAGACGCTGCTTCGCGCGCTCGGCAATAGATTTTGCAAAAGAACGAAAGAGCAAAACCGCGCGCGCGCGATCTCCAAATCGCCCAGCACAACAACGCATCTTGTTTCGGATCTTGCATAGCATCATCCTGACCTGCTTCTTGAAATATCTCCGCCTCCGGCGAGACCTTGGCCTTTTCCGACTTCTGCATCTGTCTGCAAACGCGTCTCTCCCGGGCTCCTCCTTTTGCAAGCATCGCCCCCGAGCAGCCTCGACCTTCTGCGGCGAGACTTCCTGCAGAAATCCCCACACAGGAAGAGGAGACGCTGAAAAAAGTGACACGTGGACTTGTGGTGCTTATTGCAGAAGGGCGAAATTAAAACTCCTCTCGCCAGCCCAAACGCTTTTCGCTTCCTCTGCCAGCAAACTGTCAGGGCGAATGGATTCACTTGGCCGAGGGGCCGGTGGTTGGGTTTCCCCTCCCGCTTTTAAATTCAATCAGCATGCCCAATAAACGAGTCATTGAATCATAAAAAATAATAGCAAAAACATCGCCCTTTTTTTTGGACCCCCCCCCCTATTCCCCGGGGGCGGGTGTCACCATCTGTTCGCTGGCATCCAGTTGCTTCGTAGATTTCGGCAGCGGCGGCAAGCCGTTGTACAAGAGGACTTTTGCCTTGTACTGATTATTATTTTTAAAAAATAAAAAGTTGAATGGCTTTGAGTGTCAGTGAAAATGGAGCGCAGGTGTGCGGGGCTGATCTGCACTCTCTCCATCATCTCAAGCAGCAGCTGAAGACCACGGAGGAGGGCATGAAAAAGGATGGCGCTGATTCTTATTGGTCCAGGTAAGTTTCGGCATCATTAACTTTGGGGATGCCACCCTGTGCCAGACCTGGAGGAAGCAAACTGCAGAAGGAAAACTTTCAAAAATGGTGGTTTCCAGCTGCATCTCTTTCTCTCTCTCTTGGGATACTTCCACATGGCTGTTTACTGTGCATTTAGGCTTGTGCACATACTATACATTTAAAGCACCCCCCCCAAAAAAAAAAAAAGAATATTGGGAACTGTAATTTATGCTACAACTTCCAGCACCCTTAACAAACTGCATTTCCCAGGATTCGGGGGCGGGGCGGGAATGTGCTTTAAATAAACGTAAGGTGAGTACACAGCTATATACCGGTAGCACTGTTAATACACGCATGGTTCGTGCAAGGACTATCTGCCCCAAAATGCCATCCCATTTCCTACTTAATCTGGATTTAACCATTTCTGCAGAAAATACGATAAATGGGATGTGATGTGGGGGGGGGACCCCATGAAAAGGCTAAATCTGAATAATAATAATTTATTTATACCCCGCCCATCTGGCTGAGTTTCCCCAGCCACTCTGGGCGGCTCCCATCTGAATATTATTACAGTGGTACTGTACCTCGGGTTAAGTACTTAATTCGTTCCGGAGGTCCATTCTTAACCTGAAACTGTTCTTAACCTGAAGCACCACTTTAGCTAATGGGGCCTCCTGCTGCCGCCGCTCCACCAGAGCACGATTTCTGTTCTCATCCTGAAGCAAAGTTCTTAACTTGAAGCACTATTTCTGGGTTAGCAGAGTCTGTAACCTGAAGCGTATGTAACCTGAGGTACCACTGTATTATTATTAATGCAATAAAACATCAAACATTAAAAAGCTTCCCCATACAGGGCTGCCTTCAGATGTCTTCTGAAAGTCAGATAGTTGTTTATTTCTTTGACATTTGATAGAAGGACGTTCCACAGCGCGGGTGCCACTACCGAGAAGGCCCTCTGCCTGCTTCCCTGTTAACCTCACTTCTCGCAGGGAGGGAACCGCCAGAAGGCCCTTGGAGCTGGACCTCAGTGTCCCGGCTGAATGATGGGGGTGGAGACGCTCCTTCAGGTATACTGGGCCGAGGCTGATTGGAGGGGGGAAAAACCAGGGTGCTTTTGACGATGGTGGGAACCTGTGGGTGCAGCAAAAAACTTGCATTCCTGAGCCAACACTGAGTCCCCATAATAAACAGTTGTGTGGCAGTCCTCTTCTCTCCTTTCTGTTACAGTTCCTGTTTGTGGATTTATGAGCACTGTATTCCCCAAACTCCTATTTTGCTCCCTGTGGTGTGTGGTTAGTTATTCCCTGTCCCATGACAGAACATTAAGCTCTGGTGCTAATTTGTACTGTGCAGAAGTACATAAATAACTTGCACATAAATTATGCAATGCTTTGATTCTGAAGCTGGCCGCATATTCCCTTTTCTTTATTGCCGGATGTGATTCAAAGCTATTTCGTTCGGATTTGCCCACAGCTTATTATTCCACCCTCAATTCCCTTTCTTTGCAATTGTCATGTGGAGTCATTGTATATTATTTGCAAGTGCCGTGCAAAACAGCGGGTTCGATTCCCAAAAAATATTGGGGCTCTTGAAGACGTTATGTAGATAAGCACAATGCAGCCTCTTCATTGGAGCTGGGTGGCTGGCGGTCAGGAATTCTTCAGCTGTTATCCCTGCATTGCAAAGGGTTGGGCGACATGACCTTTGGGATCCTTTCCAAATCTACAGTTCTATGATTCTAAACCTATTTTATTGTATTTTTAATACTTTGTTGGAAGCCGTCCAGAGTGGCTGGGAAACCCAGCCAGATGGGTGGGGTATAAATAAATCATTATTATTATTATTAGGCTATCCCTCCCCCAATGAATCGCATTGCTTCCATGCATTTATTTTGTAAACATGCATTATTCACTTTTAGTTCATTATTTTCTGTTTCTTACGCATCAAAGTTGCATTTGCTTCAGAGAAATGCAAATGTTAGTCTTTATTTTTATTTTTTAAGGCTAGAATTAAAAAGAATTATGATTTGGCCCTCTTGAATGTGCTAAGAGCTACTTGCCTCTCTAACTTGGGCTGTAAAAAGCTTAGCTTGTACCTGTGAAAAGTACAGCGCTTTCAAACCATTTTATTCACATCTAATTTGTTTGGGGCATTTCCACAAACCCTGGGTTTGTTTTGGCAAGGCTTTACTAGTCTGGCAAATGTAGGCCTCCGACTCAAGCATAACAAGCTAAAGTGTTGTTGTTCTGGTTTGTGACCTGTGTATAGAGAGAAAGGGTTCATTAAGTAGGCTATGAGCCACTCCTTCAAGTCATCGGAATGCCTTCTAGTGAGCTTAGGAAACAGCTTCCAAGACAATGGAAAATTAGACAATGGAAATTGGAGCTGCAGGGCTTACGGCACTTCACAGATCAATTAAAAAGGTCTCCTGGTTAGCCAACGTGAGACCTTTTAATTTTGTTTTTTAAGCTATCTTTAATACAATCCTGAGAGCTCTAGATCGTTAAGGGTGCCAGTGGTTATTCGGAGATCCCTATTCTGTTGGGGCATGTGCAGAGTGCCCATCCTCATGCCAACGAAGTGTGCCCAAGGAACAGAGAAACACTTAAACAGTTCTAGGAAGCTACACTTTAGGCTTAAAGGTAAAGGTAAAGGTACCCCTGCCCGTACGGGCCAGTCTTGACAGACTCTGGGGTTGTGCGCCCATCTCACTCAAGAGGCCGGGGGCCAGCGCTGTCCGGAGACACTTCCGGGTCGCATGGCCAGCGCGACATCGCTGCTCTGGCGAGCCAGAGCCGCACACGGAAACGCCGTTTTCCTTCCCGCTAGTAAGCGGTCCCTATTTATCTACTTGCACCCGAGGGTGCTTTCGAACTGCTAGGTTGGCAGGCGCTGGGACCGAACAACGGGAGTGCACCCCGCCGCGGGGATTCGAACCGCCGACCTTTCAATCGGCAAGTCCTAGGCGCTGAGGCTTTTACCCACCGCGCCACCCGCGTCCCTTTAGGCTTACCCAGTGCTTTTTTTCTGGGGGGACTTGTTATTGTTGTTTAGTCGTTTAGTCGTGTCCGACTCTTCGTGACCCCATGGATCAGAGCACGCCAGGCACTCCTGTCTTCCACTGCCTCCCGCAGTTTGGTCAAACTCATGCTGGTAGCTTCGAGAACACTGTCCAACCATCTCATCCTCTGTCATCCCCTTCTCCTTGTGCCCTCCATCTTTCCCAATATCAGGGTCTTTTCCAGGGAGTCTTCTCTTCTCATGAGGTGGCCAAAGTATTGGAGCCTCAGTTTCAGGATCTGTCCTTCCAGTGAGCACTCAGGGCTGATTTCCTTCAGAATGGATAGGTTTGTTCTTGCAGTCCGTGGAACTCTCAAGAGTCTCCTCCAGCACCATTATTCAAAAGCATCAATTCTACGGCGATCAGCCTTCTTTGGGAGGCGGACTTAGGGGTACGCATACCCCTAAACATTTTGTGAATCTTTGTAGTTTTGTCCATTTACGGTTGTTGTAAGAATTTTAGGTCTCAAATACATAGATTAAATGTCCCTAAATTTACAAGGCAAACACATACGTAAGTATGTAAACCATGTGTCTGAAATAGTACAGGAGAACAATCCTGAAACCATTTTGACTCTCCCATATTGACCTCAAATGTTTCTCTGCAAGGAGGAAGGAAAGGGGAAAGCCTCTCCATTGTCTTTTGTTTACCTGTCTTTAGGGTATTTGTGTATGAATAGGGTGAGCCTGTGACCTGGATTCAGGAATTAAAGTATTTACCATCACAAAAGAATGGCCAGGCTGCCCAGGTAAACCAATCTCCTACCAATAGAAAACCCACTTAAGGACTCTATAGGGGCTCTTGGATACCCCATAAGGGAAAAGGAGTAGATTTTGTTTACATCACTGTACTGTATATATTTTTCCTGATTTGAACTATAAACTGGTGATTTTCTTGAGTTTTTAGGGGGGAAAGCACTGGATTTAACCCCGTAGAACAAATGAAATGGTGTATCTTGGATCACAAAGTTAAAGTCTGTTCTGCAAGTAAGATGCTGTCATTATTGCTTCCTGCCCCAATATTTAATGGACAGCACACCGAAATTAGTCCTTTCTTTCCCTTTTCCTCTGCATGCATAAAACCTTATACGTTAACACATTCCGTTCACAAGCCTACAGTTCCCAAAAAGGAGAGAGATTCATTTGTTAAACCACTCTGGGAATTGTAGTTCTGAAGGGGGGGTCTCCTAGCAACTCTCAGCACCCATAATGAACTACAGCTCCCAGAGTTCTTTGGTGAGAGAAGCCCGGGCTGTTTAAAGTGGTATCAATAGTGCTTTAAACATTTGGTGGGAATGTGGCTTAAGTCTTTGAGATGTCACAAGACTACTGCGTTGCTTTTCCTGCGACAGACTTAGCAAAGCTCCCCTTTTCAAAAGCAACAAACCAGTTGTCTTAAGCAATGCTTTGTGTCTGGCTACAACTACTATAGGTAAAGGGACCCCTGACCATTAGGTCCAGTCGTGACCGACTCTGGGGTTTCGGCGCTCATCTCGTTTACTGGCTAAGGGAGCCAGCGTACAGCTTCCGGGTCATGTTGCCAGCATGACTAAGCCGCTTCTGGCGAACCAGAGCAGCGCACGGAAACGCCGTTTACCTTCCCGCCGGAGCGGTACCTATTTATCTACTTGCACTTTGACGTGCTTTCGAACTGCTAGGTTGGCAGGAGCAGGGACCGAGCAACGGGAACTCACCCCGTCGTGGGGATTCGAACCGCCGACCTTCTGATCAGCAAGTCCTAGGCTCTGTGGTTTCACCCACAGAGCCACCTGCGTCCCTTCTATAACTCCTACCCACTTCCAAATTGGGTACCTTTCCCTCGAACAGGTTGAAATTTTTGTCAAGACCTCCTTGCCTGCTTTCTCTCTTGTAACACTAAACACGACCAAGGCTTGCATCAGATTTCCAAAATGTAGCCAGTCGGTGGAAAGGGGTAATTCATAATTTCCACATAATTCATAATTTCCACACTTATCCACCCACCCCAAGCTTTGGTCTAGAACTCAGATTCTTTGGTTGATGCTAACTAATGTTATAAGAAAAACTGCTCCCTTTCCCTTAAGGGGTATTCCGGAGCCCGTATAGAGTCCTTACCTTAAGTGGGTGTCCTTTCAGTAGGAGAAAATAACAGAGGCAAACCAGAGTATATTGAGAAGCAAATCAGCCAGTAAGACTGATCTTTATTCAAGGAACGGTTGCAACAGGGTCCCCGCACACCACGCTGGAGGGAGGAGAACCCTGAACAATGGTGTGCAGGCCCTTATATAGACTTTTGAAATTGCCCACCCTGTAACCCAAGACCACTCCCCCACGAAACATCATACAGACATCACAGAAGGAGACAATCTACAGCAGAAATCCTGTCTTCTAGGATACCTGATAGTGGTCATTGATTGCGTTACCTGGGCAGTCTGGCCATTCTTTTGTGATGGTTAGTTCCTGAATCCATGACACAGGCTCACCCTATTCATACACAAATATGCCCCTAGGACACGATTTGCAAGCAAAAGGCCCAATGGGAAGGCTTTCCCCATTTGCCTCCCTTACTGCAGAGGAATATTTGAGAGTCAAAATGGCTTCAGGATAGCTTTCCCATACTATTAGATACAGGTAGGTAGTTGTGTTGGTCTGCCGTAGTCGAAACAAAATAAAAAAATTCCTTCCAGTAGCACCTTAGAGACCAACACACTTCTGAAGAAGTGTGCATGCACACGAAAGCTCATACCAATAACAAACTTAGTCAGACACATGGTTCATATATTTAGATATGTGTGCATATATTAATATTCTATACAGAGACCTTGAAATTCTTATAACCAGTGCTTTTTTCCTCGGGGGACGCAGGGGTACACATACCCCAAAACATTTTGTGAATCTTTGTACTTTTTTCCCGTTTACTCTATTTATTTTTCCTGATTTGAACTACAAAATGGTGATTTTCTTGAGTCAAAATGAGAGTACAGTACCCCCAAACATTTTTAGAAAAAAAGCACTGCTTATAACACTAAATAATTGAGTAAGCAGAACAACGTCCCACTCCCAGTCCTTCCCCAGGCTCCCCACAAATGTGCTCTGATAGTTGGTTGCCCCAAATTTGGGAGCAGTGTAGGCATAGGCGCCATTGACCTTGCAAAACTCATTCCCACTCATACAGCGATTTAGTTGGCTCCTTTGCCTCTGTTGTAGACGTGGACTGAGCCTGACTGAAACCAGTAAGGCTAATGCGGTTCTAAGCTGTTTTTGAATGCATGGTCAAGGCTTGGTTAATCATTCTCCACAACATGATAAATATACGTAGGCTGGTTAGTTAATTGTTGCGTAAAGGTGGGAAGAAGTTATGACAAACAGGGAAGGAGGCTGTTTGTCAAAGGCTTACAGCTCCAGAGTTCTCTGCACGCAGCTGACTTGAATTTCCTCTCCTGTCCCTCCCAGTCCCTGCCTCTCAAAATATTTTCTGGGCGTTTGGGAGACCCCCCAGAGCAGATTTGGAAAGGGGTCGTGGGGGGTAGAAGAGTAAAAGGAAGTCCTCTTGCACCAGCGGAATCCTTCATTCAACCCCAGCAGTGTTAGAAACTCAATATCTATATCACCAAATGGCTCCTTAAACCAGGGTTACAGTCACCAGAACGGAATGTCTGGTTGCCAATTGGGGGCCAGGCGGCTTGGAAGTCGTATTCTTCAATGTGACATTTTGGTTCCCGAAATTCATTCCGATTGTGCAGATAAAAATATAACGGATAGAATTCTACAGGATGGGTTGTTAGCGTGTGAAAACAGTCAAGATCCAAGTGTCCCTAGGAACATAGCTGTCAACGTTTCTCCTTTTTTAAGGGAAATTCCCTTATTCCGAATAGGATTCCTCGCAAGAAAAGGGAAAAGTTGACAGCTATGCCTAGGAAGGCACCTCTGGATGCATCATCCTGGCTCCTGGGTATCTTCACTTGGTCACAAGTGGCCAGTAGCAAGGTGGAAAATGCACCTGGCGAATTTTGAACGCTGAACCCAAGTGTCTTGTAGCCTGGAATTTGGGAGCAATGAGCTTTTATTATTTATACATACCGTATTTTTCGGACTATTGGACGGACTGGTCCATAGGACGCACCTAGATTTGGGGGGGGAAATAAAGGCAAAAAAAATTTATCCCCCCCCCCCGCCAGGCGCGGGGCTGGGGCGGGGAAGCCCAAGCTTCCCCCTCCCCCAGAACGGGACCCAGAGCCATGCCGAAGCTGCGCGCAGCTTTGGCATCGCTCTGGGAACTTGCGGGGCTGGGGGAGGAGGAAGCCTTCCGCCAGCCTCCAAACCATGTTGGGAGACAGCGGGATGGCGCGCTGCGCCTCTCCCGCTGTCCCCCGAGTTTGCAGGGCTGGGCCAGCCTTCTAACCAAGTCGGGGAACAGCGGGAATGGCGCGCTGCCCCCTGCCGCTGTCTCCCGAGTTTGCGGGGCTGGCGACGGGGAGGAGCAGGCTTCTCCCCCCGCCAGCCTTCTAGACAAGTCGGGGGACAGCGGCAAAGGCGCGCTGCGCCTCTCCCGCTGTCCCCCGAGCTTGCGGGGCTGGCGACGGGGAGGAGCAGGCTTCTCCCCCCGCCAGCCTTCTAGACAAGTCGGGGGACAGCGGCAAGGGCGCGCTGCGCCTCTCCCGCTGTCCCCCGAGCTTGTGGGGCTGGCGGTGGGGCTCTCCTGAAGCCTGGAGGTTGTGGGGCTGGTGGGGGGGAGAAGCAGGCTTGCTTCTCCCTCCCCCAGCCTCCAGATCAGGTCGGGGAATAGCGGGATGGTGGAGCGCCACCATCCCGCTATTCCCCGACCTGATCTGGAGGTTGTGGGGATGGTGGGGGGGGGAGAAGCAGGCTTGCTTCTCCCTCCCCCAGCCTCCAGATCAGGTCGGGGAATAGCGGGATGGCGGAGCGCCGCCATCCCGCTATTCCCCGACCTGATCTGGAGGTTGTGGGGCTGGGGGGGGGGGAAGCAGGCTTGCTTCTCCCTCCCCCAGCCTCCAGATCAGGTCGGGGAATAGCGGGATGGCGGAGCGCCGCCATCCCGCTATTCCCCGACCTGATCTGGAGGTTGTGGGGCTGGGGGGGGGAAAGCAGGCTTGCTTCTCCCTCCCCCAGCCTCCAGATCAGGTCGGGGAATAGCGGGATGGCGGAGCGCCGCCATCCCGCTATTCCCCGACTTGATCTGGAGGTTGTGGGGATGGTGGGGGGGAGAAGCAGGCTTGCTTCTCCCTCCCCCAGCCTCCAGATCAGGTCGGGGAATAGCGGGATGGCGGAGCGCCGCCATCCCGCTATTCCCCGACCTGATCTGGAGGTTGTGGGGCTGGGGGGGGGAAGCAGGCTTGCTTCTCCCTCCCCCAGCCTCCAGATCAGGTCGGGGAATAGCGGGATGGCGGCTCTGCGCCTCCCCGCTGTCCCCAGCTTTTGGGTGCAGGCTGCTGCCCGCAAGCCTTGCGAGCCTGCGGGACATCCCGCCGGGCTTGCAAGACTTGGGATAGCTTCCTGAAGCCTGGAGAGCTTCGCACCATAGGACGCACACACATTTCCCCTTCATTTTTGGAGGGGAAAAAGTGCGTCCTATGGTGCGAAAAATACGGTACATACATACATACATACATACATACATAAACAAATACCCTGCCCATCTGGCTGGGTTTCCCCAGCCATCCAACAGAATATTAAAATACAATAGTCTATTAAACATTAAAAGCTGCTCTAAACAGGGCTGCCTTCAGATGTCTTCTAAAAGTTTGGTCGTTGTTTTTCTCTTTGGGAGAGAAAAACGTTGGGAGGGCATTCCACGCGGCGGGTGCCACTACCGAGAAGACCCTCTGCCTGGTTCCCTGTAACTTGGTTTCTCGCAAAATGACTTTCTTTCTTAATACACAACTGTATTGGTCCATGGGGAGGCGGAATCTAAAATGGACGGTAGAGCCGTACTTTTACCCATGAAGTGTGAAAATAAAAAAGTTCCTTCCAGTAGCACCTTAAAGACCAACTAAGTTAGTTCTTGGTATGAGCTTTCGTGTGCATGCACACTTCTTCAGATACACTGAAACAGAAGTTGCCAGACCCTTCTATATAGTGAGAAGGTGGGGAGGGGTATTACTCAGAAGGGTGGTGGGAATGGAATGGGAGATTGGCAGATAGCTGAGATGAGCCTGTTGACGACTCTTAACGACTGCAATAGGTCTTACAGGAAAAGGCAAGGGGTGAGAAGGTGAAAAATGGCTTAGTCATGTATAATGAGATAGGAATCCAATGTCTTTGTTCAGACCAGGTCTCTCCATGGTTTTAAGTTTGGTAAACCCCTTGCCTTTTCCTGTAGGACCTATTGCAGTCGTTAAGAGTCGTCAAGAGGCTCATCTCAGCTATCTGCCTATCTCCCATTCCCACCACCCTTCTGAGTAATACCCCTCCCCACCTTCTCACTATATAGAAGGATCTGGCAACTTCTGTTTCAGTGTATCTGAAGAAGTGTGCATGCACACGAAAGCTCATACCTAGAACTAACTTAGTTGGTCTTTAAGGTGCTACTGGAAGGAACTTTTTTATTTTGACTATGGCAGACCAACACGGCTACCTATCTGTAACTGGAACCATGAAGTGTGCTGAGTGATCTTTTAGCCAGGCGCTACCTCTCTGCCTACCTTGGAGGGCTGGTTGTTAGGAGGATAAAATGGCGGATTGGCGAAAGGCCATGTTCGAAAGTTCTGAGATGCTCAGAGGAAAGGCAGGGTGCAAATGTATGACAGGAGGACCAACCAAAACGCCGGAGTTCTTTTGTGAGCAAACATACGAGTTCTGCAGAGCCCTTCATCGCACTGGATGTTAAGCAAAAGGGCAGGGAGAGAGGGGTATAAGGCTAAGGAGTAGGGATGATATTAAAGCCACAATGTCCACAGACTGTCAACAGACCCAAGATGCCTTGGTTTCCTAAGGAAGGCCAAGATCCTATTACCCAAGCAGAGTACAGTGGTGCCGCGCAAGACGAATGTCTCGTAAGACGGAAAACTTTCTAGACGAAAGAGTTTTCCGTTTTGGAGGTGCTTCACAAAACGAATCTCCTATGGGCTTGCTTCGCAAGACGAGAATGTCTTGCGAGTTCCTGCGGGGTTTCCCCCCCCCCTTTTCTAAGCCACTTATCAGCTGATCCAATAAGCCGCTAATAGCGCTAATCCGCTAATCCGTCAATGGGCTTGCTTCGCAAGACGAAAAAACCGCTAGACAAAGAGAATCACAGAACGGATTCTTTTCGTCTTGCGAGGCACCACTGTATTTGGAAAACGAGATAGTAATCTATAATGCCTTTTGCATTTCCCCCTTTCCCTCCTGTAAAATGTGTGCAAGGGGTCAACCTGGTGTTTGCAATTCGAACGGAGAATTATGTCGTAATTGCCCGCTTTCACTGTGATCTCTCCGTGTTTCAGCCAGCGCACAGGTCTTCCTCTGTCCCTCTTTCTCAAAATTCAGAACTGTGTTGCTTCTCTTGCACAGTCTGCCAAGCAACCCCTTTGGACCGCCTCCTTGCAGGTGGACGCGCTTATTCAGGGAACATCTAGAGCCAGAACAGGAAAGTTAAAGTTCTTTTGTCAAAACCCGGACTCCCATTCTGAGACATTTTGGGTCAAGCCACCATAATGGACGTGGTAATCCGATAGCAAACTCCCCACGTGCTTGTATGGACCCTAAAAAATAAGGGGGGGGGAGAGTTGTTTATGCTGAGAGTGGAATTGACCCTTCTTTTCTTGCTGGAAAAATATTTGTCCTGTTGGTTGTTAAACATTATAAATCGGCTTCGCTGCTTGCTTTCATTTTTATTTAACAGAATGTGTGGATACTGCTTAACTGAAAAACATTCCAAGCTCTAAGCAGTTAACATACGTTAAAACGATCAATGCAAAGCCAGGAGCCTAAAAGCAGGAAGTCCTTGGGGTAAAAAATCAAAATATAAATAAAACCAGCATTTAAAAATGTACATTACATAGAAATTTTTTAAAAATACGCACCATTTTTACATGGCTTAATGGTGATCATCATTGTCAATTGCACATGGTATTTTGCCCGCAATGTATGCTATAGGCATTCAGCAATTCTTGATGATGATGATGATGAGAGTTAAATATTTTCATGAGAACTGGGACAAATGACCTGGGTTAGTTGCAGTCCCCATTTAGATGGGTCTTATTCAGCAGAGCAAAGCAAAAAGGCAGGTGTCCAGCTCTTAAATTCTGCCTTTCTACCTCAGTGGGAAACACAGGCTATTAAGGGAAATCTACAGTGCTTAAGAATAAACAGATACGGACCTGTATTCCATTTGCAACTAACTGGCTAGCAGGTTTGCTAATGTATTATAAATAAATTTTGTTCGCTCAAAACGGCTGTGGAGTCGGAGAAGGCATCCCTTGCCAAGAACTGTGTTCGCGGGAGGCAGGAGCGAGCGCTTTCTCATTTTGCCCTCCCGGAAAGGATTTGGGCGGCATGCCAAGTTACCGTCAGGATTGCTAATCCACTGCTGGGGCCACCGTGCCAGCTCAGTTCAGGATGACAGGTGAGTGGCAGGCCTTTTGAAGGCCTGTGACAATGTGAGGAGCTGCTGCGGGAAGGGAGACCAGTTGGACTTGCCGAGGCCCTGAAGGGAACCTGCCTTGCCTGCGCTATGTGATCTGAATCAGATTGAGTGTAACAGGCACGAAGGGTGATGGGGAAGTGACAGCCGGCCTGCAAGTCAGGAAGCCCCTGCTTCAAATCTTGCCTCTGGAAAGCCAACCTCTCTCGTCCTCGGCTGTTCCTCTGCAAAGTCGTAAGAGTCAGGAAGGACCTCAGAGGTTACTGAGTCCGTCCCTCTTCCCAGTGCAGGGAAATTATTAAGTCGCCTTTCACGCACATGTCTCATGGCAAGGCTCGAAATGCAGTAAAGACAGTTGCAAACAGCACAGAAGTAACAGCAGAGGCGTTTAAAATGTTACCGGAAAAATCCGAGGGCTCCCTTGGACAAAACAAAGACACCAACCAGGATAACTTGGAGCAAAACAGCAGCCTGTAGGCTTGGCCTTTATTGAACTGTTGCAACAGGGTGTTCCCCTCACTTGCGAGAGAGAGGAAAGACCCAGAAAGATGGTGTGCAAGACCTTATAAAACCTTTTGAAATTCCCCTCCTCCAGGTCAAGCCCACCCCCAGAAACATCATGCATACATTACAGAAGGGGTTGACATCATGCATACATTACAGAAAGGAGGGATTGAGGGAGGAGTTGTGGTGGTAACCTGAGTGTCCTGTCACCTGGCTTTCCCCCTGCCCATGAGTCACTTCCAGGAGACAAAGGGGAGTTTGCAGTTTCCTGCCCCCAGAGGGAAGATCTGATCATTGTCCTTTGTTTCAGTCCATGCTGAATCCACTACCATATGCAAGTTCTTTGTGTTCCTGATTGTCTTCTGTCTGGGATCATCAGGGTTGACATAGCAACTGGGCAGGGCTCCTGTGGATGTGCTGGGATGGTGAAGAGATTATGGCTGACCATAACCAAGCCACCCCCCCTTTGATAGTCCTTGTCATATGGAGTAAAATAAAAATGGAACAGTGCAAATCCGATGTATGGTTGATTTTCTATGAATTTATAACAGAAATGTGGCGTATGTAGTGTGTGAGTGTGAGTGTGTGTGAAGTTTGTACAAACAGAATGATTGGGGTGGGGGGGGTTCCTGCTACAAAAAGCATTGCCAAGTCGTCTTCTTTTTGGCGATCACTGGTAGCTGAGTAAGATTGTGCTGCTCAGCCATGGATACAGCTGCCGAGCCGCTCAACTGCCTCATTCCTTAAGTTGGAACAACTGAATCTGTATCCACCACCCATGTGCCGGTTCATGACTACGGGCTTCCAGTTTTCACAGTCCTTCCCCCGTTACCATTTGCTGATCGCCATGACACTTTTGGGGAGTTTAGGTTTGGGATGAGTTTTTGGGAAGACACCTACATTGGCTCCCAGTGCGTTTCCAGGCACAGTTCAAAGTGTTGAATTGTATACCTCCAGTATACCTTAAGGGTGCGTCTCCACCCTCATCGTTTTGCCCGGACACAGGTCCAGCTCTGAGGGCCTTCTGCCAGTTCCCTCACTGTGAGAAGCAAAGTTACAGGGAACCAGGCACAGGGCCTTCTCGGTAGTGGCGCCCACCCTGTGGAATGCCCTTCCATCAGATATCAAGGAAATAAACAACTATCTATCTGACTTTTAGAAGACATCTGAAGGCAGCCCTGTTTAGGGAAGTTTTGAATGTTTGATGTTTTATCGTGTTTTTAATATCCTGTTGGAAGCCACCCAGAGGGGCTGGGGAAACCCAGCCCGATGGGCAGGGTATAAAAAATAATAATAATAAGGATAAATGATAGAGGGTAAGGACTTGCTGAATTAAATATCTGAACTGGAATACAAAAAGGGAGGTGTGAGGAGGTCAGGAAACTAGTAAATGAAGTATATGATATGAAATTATTGATCCTTTTTCTTTTCCTTTTTTGTGTTAACTGTTTTCTATTTTGTATTTTTCATGTGTTTTGTTTTTCTATTTTTGTAATTCTTTTTGTTTAATTATATTAGGGTTATTCTTTGTCCTTAATTTTTAAGTTTAAACTTTGAAACTTTCTAATGTTTGTAAAACTTCAATAAATATTACTTTAATAAAATAAAATAATAATAAATAACAACAACAGACATTTTTTAAAAGGAGTGTTCCTTTCTCTTGATGTTTGCAGGCCTGAATCTCGAATATGGACCGTAGCGTTGCTACTTGGGACCTGCTTACTCTACTGCACGAGGGTCGCCCTCCCCATCTCTGTTGCCGCCATGAGCGCTCACTTCGACTGGGACAAGAGGCAGTCGGGCATCGTGCTGAGCAGCTTCTTCTGGGGCTACTGTCTGACCCAAATCGTCGGAGGCCACCTGAGCGATCGGTATGACTTGTCTCGCACTGTGCCCCTTCTAGAGCCAAAGGGAAGAGCCACGCTTATTTGAAATCCGCTAGATTTAGAACTTTTTATTTCGCCACTTGGATTCTGAGTGGCAGCTGTCTGTGGCTACTAACCCTGAAGGCGGGGTGGATTTGATTTAAATCAAATCAGTTTAAATCACTAGTCCGTAAGACTTGATTTAAATCATTTTTTTCACAGAAAAACTCATTCTTGCTGGTATCATCTTAATATATACAATCAGGTTTCATTTTTGGAATAATAGTTTTTACAGTTATATCAAAAATTACTGATTTGGTTATACTATTAGAAATACATAGACAGATAATTATGAAATTATTGTGAGGTTAAATAACTGTTTATATCTGGACAACTTTTTGCTGCACTTTATTGGAAGGAGAAAAATAATCATTTCCTTAATAACAATTTAAACAACTTATTTAACTAAAACAATAGCATTATTTCATATATATCCATGTTTGTTAACTGATGTGGTTGAACAACTTTTTAAAAACAAACAAACTGAGACTGAGTTTTAGCACACATGAAAAACTTAAATCAAATCCTTATTTCCTTTGGACTATAATGTAACTTAAATAGAAAACTATCTTTAGAAAACTTTTTCCTCCAAAAGCATTTTATTTATAAATCCGATTTAAATTTTTAAAAAACTGATTTAAATTTTAAAAATCCGATTTTTAATTTTTAAAAAAATCATTGATTTTTATCCACCCTGCCTGAAGGCTATATCCTTCATTTAGAGGCAGCATGCTTCTGAATATCAGTTGTGGCACTTAGGTCCTACTTGCAGACTTTGCATAGGCGTAAGGTTGGGAACTTGGGACCTGGAGTGCAGAAAGCACCCTTGGGGCCGGTACCCTGACTCTTCTCTGCCTTCTAGGATAGGAGGAGTGAAAGTTATCCTTCTCTCTGCATCCGTCTGGGGCTCCATCACGGCCATCACCCCTCTGCTCACCTATGTCGGCTCTGCTCACCTGGTTCTCATCGCTTTCTCCCGGTTCCTTATGGGCTTGCTGCAAGGTGAGACAATCTGCTTCCAAGACTGTCCCAAAATTCCCAAGAAACGGACTGTGGGAGCTCAGCCAATCAATGATCCAAAAGGAAGGAAGGGAATGAATGAATGAATTTACTTAGGTGCACCCACAAAAAAAAGTGCAGCCTAACTAAAATGTTTCACCAGTTCTTTCATTCACCTGGACCGCTCGTATCACGCCATGACCGTTTGCCAAAAAGGGCTTGCAGGCAGCATGCACATTGCAGCATGTGGGGATGTTCAGGGAGACAGGAGAGGATATATTGTTTATTAATATGCTTTCTAACTTGTGCTAGCAAGTTCCTTTACTTAGCAGTAGGGCAGTTCATAAAAACCTTTTTTTAAAAAAGAAATGCCTGCTCCAAAGGACTTATTTTACTACACTAGGAATTATATAGCTATATCTGAAATTTCATGCATATCAGTTAATATCTTGACCCTGCTCCATTGAATTGAAATTTCAGCCTTCATGACATGGGACATATTGTATTTTAATATTCTGATGGAAGCTGCCCAGAGTGGCTGGGGAAACCCAGCCAGATGGGTGGGGTATAAATAATGAATTATTATTATTATTATTATTATTATTATTATTATTATTATTATTATTGGAAGACGGCCAAGTAAACAGCTATTTTCTTGGAGGAGGGCAAATATATTAACTGATTTTTTTTTTTTTTAAGTTTCCCATTCCCCTTATAAACATGCAGTGGGTAGCTGGTTGCAGGCTTGTGTACGCCTCTCACTATTAGGTTCCTGGTAAGTTCCCTTATATCCGTCTTAAAAGAATAAACACGCCACAATCTTGTGTAAAACATATAAAAGTAGTTTATTCACATTCTGTTCACAGTTGGATCCCAGAAGGCAGACTTAGTTACATGTGGAGCTCTCCAATATGGGGATAATCCCAGGGTCCTCTGTTGGCTGAAAGTCAACAGAGCATATCTAGCTAAAAGCTGCTCCAACGATGGGGGAAGTCAAAAAGAAAGAGAGTGCTGCGTGCCTTGTCCTTTTGTTATCTGGACTGGTAAGGTCACGCCCACCTCTAGTCACATGCAAAGGAAGTACGTCCCAGCCAGGAGGAAACAGGAAGTTTTCAGCTGGCTGGACTGAACATTCCCCTGCATGTCCACTCTAGGAAAACAAGGAATGTTGTACTTGACTGCTACTTATGTATCACATCCCACACAGCATGTGTCAACCTTTATCCAAAGATGCATGTGGAGAAAAAAGCCCTGCTTGCCCCTCCTGGCAAACGTTTGGATAGGCAGTGCTCACAATATTCAGGGTTTGGGAGGGAAAGGTGCCAGCAACAGAATGTTGACAAACAGCGCCATTACAGTCATACCTCAGGTTGTGTCCGCTTCAGGTTGCGTTTTTTCAGGTTGCGGACTGCTGAAACCCGGAAGTACCGAAATGGGTTACTTCCGGGTTTCGACAGTCGCGCATGCGCAGAAGTGCTAAATCGCGCTTTGCACATGCGCAGAAGTCCCGAATCGCAACCCGCGCATGCATCCTGCACAGATCACATTCGCAACCCGAGCGTCCACTGTACTCTGTTGGGTGTGGAATTAAAAAAGAGAGACAAATTTCTTAGGCAATCAGTGGCAAAGAGGAGCTGTGTAGCGTTCACAGGACCTGCATCAAACCTGTTGCTGATTATAATGGAATTTCCTCCCTCTCGACGTTTTATTAGGGGTTTACTTTCCTGCCTTGGCAAGCCTGTTTTCCCGGAAAGTGCGGGAGAACGAAAGGGCATTCACATACAGCACGGTTGGGACAGGATCTCAGTTTGGGTAAGTTACAAGATAAATTCTACTAGTAGAGTCGTAGAATGGGAAGGGGGCCCCTTAGGGTCATCTAGTCCAACCCCCTGCAGTGCAGGAATCTTTTGCCCAATTTGGGTCTCAAACCTGAGACTGAGAGTCTCGTACTCTACTGACTGAGCTACTCATGCTCCTTTTCCCGCCTCTCCAAATCTGTTTTTTTGCAGCCTGACGGGAAAATAAAAAAAGAGGCTAAACAGCGCAACCGCAATAAAAGTCATATTATAATAAAAAAATATTTTTCCCAATTTTTTTATTAATCTTCCAAAAATTTAAACTAACAAACAAACATGCATCATAACTGTACTTATTCCAATCTTAATGACATTGTTAAGTGACTTCCTCAAATTCCCTTGACTGAATTTCATTATATATCATTGTAACAGTTTTCCAAAACAAAATCTCATAAAATTTACTTAATCCTCTTAACATCTTTGTTTCTTTTCATCTTTACTTTAAACATATTATTCTGTAACTTCACATATTTAAATCCTTAGCCTATCTACTTTTTTGCAAGTATTTCTATTCAATTTATCTTAGCATATTTAAGTAAATAGTCTTTGAAATTCTTCCATTCTTCCTGGTGCTCCTCCTCCTTCTGATCACGGACTCTTCCGGTCAGGTCGGCTAGCTCCGAAAAATCCATCAAAAATTGTTATTATTATTATTATTATTATTATTATTATTATTTGTTATTTATACCCCGCTCATCTGCCTGGGTTTCCCCAACCACTCTGGGTGGCTCCCAACAGAATATTAAAAACACAATAAAACTGGCAAAGCATTACAGCACTCATGATCCACAAAACAGTATTAACAGCGTTAACGAACAAACAGCCCAAAACAAACAGCACTGCTGAATTCGCAAAATTCACTCTACCCACCCCCATGACTCTCGCAGAGCAAACAGCCCCCTTTTGAAGGACGGAGGGTGGGGTCAGGCAGGTGGGAAAAGTCCTTGCCTGGTTAGCAGAAAATCCCATTTTCCCTCCTGTTGTCCTAATTCTCCCTCCCCCTTCCAGGACGCTGGTGATGGGGGCTGCCGGGTCCCTGCTGCTCGACTGGTATGGCTGGAAGAGCGTCTTCTACTTCTCTGGGGCACTGACGTTGCTGTGGGTTTACTGCATGCGCAAATACCTCGTGAATGGAAAGGGTAAATGACACTTTCAGTGCAAGGTCTCCCTCCCAGCTGATCATCAGAAACCTGAAGTGTGCTTTTGTGGACCTCATAGAATCATAGAGTTGGAAGAGACCACAAGGGCCATCGAGTCCAACCCCCTGCCAAGCAGGAAACACCATCAGAGCACTCCTGACATATGGTTGTCAAGCCTCTGCTTAAAGACCTCCAAAGAAGGAGACTCCACCACACTCCTTGGCAGCAAATTCCACTGTCGAACAGCTCTTACTGTCAGGAAGTTCTTCCTAATGTTTAGGTGGAATCTTCTTTCTTGTAGTTTGGATCCATTGCTCCGTGTCCGCTTCTCTGGAGCAGCAGAAAAGTGGCATTTGTGGACTAAAGTGGCATTTGGCACAGGGTGTGAATAAGGGATTGTGGGAAGGATGAGCAAAATAAGCTTTGCAATTGCTAGAAAATGAATCGAAAGAAGCCAGCACTATGACAAGGCAGGTATGAATTAGGTTCTTGTTAAAAGATAGCTCTCTGTTAATGCAAATAGATAGGGAGAATGTTTAGATGTTAATATACGTCCGTTTCAGCCCCTGTATGCATTGATTCTGGATATTATTAAGCCCTGGGTTTAGATATGTCTTCTTTGCTTTACGCAGAACTCATCATCCCTTTGGAAGACTTAGCAAAGGGCCTCTCCTTATCCAAACAGACCAAAGTGCCTTGGAAACAGATATTCAAAAAGGCCCCTGTATGGTAAGTCATTGGCATGTATTCATCCGTCCAGTTCTCATAAAGGCCAACCTTTGCTAATACGGCTATATGTGCAGGGGCCCTTCATGCAAGTGGGGTTCCTGACCACGCGAAGAGTTCTCCAGATAGGCTAGCAAAGAAGCAGAAGTCAAGCAGAGTAGAGCAGGGATCCCCAACCTTCGGCCCTCCAGATGTTTTGGACCACAGTTCCCATCATCTCTGACCACTGGTACTGTTAGCTAGGGATCATGGGAGTTGTGGCCCAAAACATCTGGAGGGACGCAGGTTGGGGATGCCTGGAGTAGAGTCAACTGGTGCCTCTATGCTTTCAGATATGTGAACAGGGCTACGTTTGCACTGCTTCCACCTACAGATCATTTTTACTTCTTTTTCCATTCTGGCCGTGACTGGTGCTCAGCTGCGTCTGCTTTCAATTTCTTTAAAGGTAAGTTTCTAGCCCTCATGGTAGCTTGCTGTTTGTCCGATTCTCTACTTTCCCCAGTAAACCCCACATCCACCCCACAGTTCACAATACATCAGCAGCTGCCTTATACCGAGGGGGTAAAAAGATGCTGTTACCCTTTCCATCCTCCATTTGTCGCATGCAGCACTGTTTCCCTTCCACTTCAGTTCATCTTCTGTCAAAGACCATTATTTGTCTCACTTTCCACTATGATGAAATTACATAATTATGAATGTTAGAATGATGTTGGTTTAGAAATTATGTGGTTTCTAGCTGTAATGATTATGTAAAAAGAAAAGAAAGGCTTAAAAATTTAAATGGATAATAAGGAGAGGATTTGCTGAATTAAAATTTGGGAATTGGAATACAGAAAGGGGAGGTACGAGGAAGTCAGGGAAGTAAGTTACAAGAAAATAGGGGATTGAAATTATACTTGTTTTTTTTCCTTGTTTTGTTTGTCTGTATTAATGTTTTGTCTTGTTATTATATAA
The DNA here is from genome assembly GCF_965113315.1 of Podarcis vaucheri. NCBI lineage: Eukaryota > Metazoa > Chordata > Lepidosauria > Squamata > Lacertidae > Podarcis > Podarcis vaucheri. The sequence continues at coordinate 98,447,620 of NC_138764.1, forward strand.
TTTGTGAAACTTCAATAAAATTTAAAAAAATAAATAAAAATTACATAATTAATTGCAGTGGAACCTTGGTTCTTGAACGGCTTAGTTGACAATCAAATTGGCTCCCAAACACTGAAAACCCGGAAGTGAGTGTTCCAGTTTTCGAACGTTTTTCGGAAGCCAAACATCCAATGCGGCTATCAGCTATTATTTCTGGGGCGCCGGTGCCAATCAGAAGCCGCGCCTTGGTTTTCAAACATTTTGGGAGTCAAAACGGACTTCCAGAACGGATTAAGTTTAAGAACCAACATTCCCCTGTACAGTGGTACCTCTGGTTACATACTTAATTTGTTCTGGAGGTCCGTTCTTAACCTGAAACTGTTCTTAACCTGAAGCACCACTTTAGCTAATGGGGCTTGCCGCGCCGCCGCGCGATTTCTGTTCTCAACTTGAAGCAAAGTTCTTAACCCGAGGTACTATTTCTGGGTTAGCGGAGTCTGTAACCTGAAGCTTATGTAACCCAAGGTACCACTGTACTCACATTACATTGTCGTTATGTTACTCCACCCCATTCATTCCAGTGCAAATGAAACATAATTCAAACGGTTGGGGGGGTGGGGGTTGGAATAATCAATTGCATATTGTTTGTGGACCGAAGGCACCAACAACAGTGAATATCAATCATGTTTGCCAGATTGATTTCCTTTCTGGACATAGAACAAGCAAGCGGACATCTTATTCCATCAGAATCCTCCAACATCCCTGTTTATATCCCATCTCGCTATTTGTCCTTCTAGCAAGTCCCATGTCATCTATTTTGTCTGGCAGTAAATCTCCAGGGTCTCAGGGAGAGGTTCTTCCTCTGTACCTGAGTCTTCTTCAAGTGGAGATACTAGGGACCAAACCTGAGACCTTCTAAATCAGGGCTGGAGAGCCTTGGACCTTCCAGGTATTGTTGGACTCCATCTCCCAGGAGCCTCAGCCCCATGTGGCCAGTGGTCAGGGGTGATGGGAGTAGTTGTCCAGCAACAGCCAGAGGGCCAAAGTTTCCCCATCCCTGTTCTGCACATGCTCTGTGCCTGAGCTGCCAGTTATAGTACTTGCTCAGTTTCCTTGACAACGTGTATGTGTGTGCCCTTGAAGCTGATCCAGAAACTCCAGCTGGTGCAGAATGCCGCAGCGAGGCTCCTTACAGGGTCCTTGCTGCGGGATCACATTCATCCAGTTCTTTATCAACTGCACTGGCTCCCGGTGGAGTACAGGGTCAGGTTTAAGGTGCTGGTTTTGACCTTTAAAACCCTATGCGGCCTAGGACCCATGTACCTATGGGACCACCTCTCCCGGTATGCCCCGCAGAGGACCTTAAGGTCCACAAATGACAACACTTTGGAGGTCGCAAGGTGGTTAGATTGGTCTCAACTAGGGCCAGGGCCTTTTCAATACTGGCCCCGACTTGGTGGAACGTTCTGTCACAAGAGACTAAGGCCCTGCGGGACTTGACATTTTTCCGCAGGGCCTGCAAGACAGAGCTGTTCCGCCTGGCCTTTGGTTTGGACTCAGTCTGACCCTTATGTTTCCCTCCCCTTACGGTTTTGATCTATGGGCTATTATTAAAACGAGGCTGCATTTTAAATTGTATTTTTAACCTGTATTTTAAATTGTTGTTTTTCCCCTCCCCTATTATGTTTTTATTGTAATTTTACTGGTGTTAGCTGCCCTGAGCCCGGCTCTGGCCGGGGAGGGCGGGGTATAAATAAAAAACTATTGTTATTGTTATTATTAGTTTTGTGCATACCCTAATGATCCACCACATCTCACTGTGGCTTCTCCTGTATATCTCCCCCCCAGGGCAGTGATCACAGCTCAGCTGTGTGCGGCTGGCTCCTTTTTCACCCTCCTCTCCTGGCTTCCGACTTTCTTCAAGGAGACTTTTCCTGATTCCAAAGTAAGCTGGCATTGTGGATAAGAAGGAAAGAGAAGGGCAGTCGAGGGGTTGTGAATGGCTCCCAGAAGCATAAACAGAGCTTCCAGCTGTCAGTAGGATTCCCAAGTGGCAACTCCTGCCTGCCCCTTTAAAAGCAGGATTGGAAGAACCTGTGGCCCTCCAGATATGGTTGAACGCAACTCCCACCAGCCCCAGCTGATGCCCAGAGGTCGGGGATGATGGGAGTTGTAGTCCAGAAACATCTGGAAGAGCATAGGTTCCCCATCACTGTTGCATTAAGGCAACCTTTCTGTGCTGGCCCCGTGGGTTACCCGAGAGGCGGGGTCCAAGTCCGGTCCGTGGTCAAAGGTGCAACGGGCAGGCAGTCTGTAGTAGCTGAAGCTGGGTGCAGGGCAGGGAGTCGGGTGAAGTCAGGAACAGACTTGCAAGCAGGGAGCCAGGGTGGGTCAGGAGCTCAGGCGGGAAAGCAGGACAGCAACCAACAATGTTGCTCCCGCAACTTGGGACTGGGGCTGGCTGGCTTTTATCTGCCCCGAGGCATAGGGCGGCCCCGGTCCACAGGTGACTTGCCTCTCCTGGCCTGGAGGTGAGCACTCCTCCTGCAGGAACTTAGTTCCCTCCGCCTCTCTGCCCTGAGCCTCTGCAGCTCAGGAGAGGCTGGAGGGTTACCGGACCCAGAGGCAACCCCAGCTTCCCCTGACGGGGCTGAGAGTGGAGCACCTGCAGGCAATAGATCCTCCATCACCTCGGGAGCCAGAGCAGACTCAGCTGGTGCCTGCACCTGAGGACCCAGCACAGGTGAGGACCCTTCAGGCTCATGCCCCAGCCCCGGCTCAGCTGGTTCTGGAGGCGGGGACTCCTGTGCAGCAGGCTGGGATCCCTCAAGTTCAGCATCCGAGTCCGAATCCCAGGCCATCACACTTTGTCTCAAGGCCTTGATTTTTCATTTAGTAATTACATCAGAGAAATGTTGATGATTGGCAGGGGTGGCGACTTGCCCCCCCTCCCACACTGAGGGGGCCTGGCCATGTGACATGTCACATGATACCATCCAGAGTGTGCTGGGCAGGGGTGGGACTCGCAGAGGTAGATCTTTGCCCTCGCTTGTCCCAGTCGCTGCCAAGACCCTGGGCCCCAGGTAGTGGAACAGGTGGTCCAAACATAAAAGCAAATTTCGAGGGACACGCATGACCTTTGGGGCCAAGAGATTTGTCCTTAGTAGCAATTGAAAGAGTTTCCCCTACGCTAACAGTAAGTCGCTTCGAGACACTTTACATGGGAAGCAACCGATACTCTAAATTAATAATAATTCCTATTTTCTGCAACATCTCTAAGGTGGTGTTCTTTTTGCTTATGCGTCTTACTTATTTATCCATTTATATTTAAAAAACACCTGTATACCCACAGTTTCATGGAAAAAAAATCAGAGCCATTTATAACAGTAGAAACTGCTTCCCCCCCTTTCTTGCTCTCTTTTTATGCTTTTGTTTTTATATAGATTAGGTTTGCTATCTTGTTGTTTCATTTTTTAAAAAGCTTTGATTAAAAAATGATGCCAAAAAAGTAAAACAGATCAAATATTACAGGATGTGTTTATCCAGAATTGTCTGCGTATACTTTGGTGGCATAGAAAAGTTTTCAGCGACTGCCTCAAGGTTCGTGTAGAGACATTCCCTGCTGAATCTCATGGAAGAGCATTCCAGAGGGTTGGACACGGAAAGCTCTGTTGTATGAGCCTTACCAACTCGGGGGTACAACCAGTGATGCTCTGGCAGATGATCTCTCTGTGATCAAGCTGGGATTTAAGGGTTCAGGTGGTCTCTAAAGCTGCGCTGCAAGAAGAGGAGGTTTGCATCTTTTAAAATAAATGCAAACCACATAGAATCATAGAATCATAGAGTTGGAAGAGACCACAAGGGCCATCGAGTCCAACCCCCTGCCAAGCAGGAAACACCATCAGAGCACTCCTGACATATGGTTGTCAAGCCTCTGCTTAAAGACCTCCAAAGTAGGAGACTCCACCACACTCCTTGGCAGCAAATTCCACTGTCGAACAGCTCTTACTGTCAGAAAGTTCTTCCTAATGTTTAGGTGGAATCTTCTTTCTTGTAGTTTGGATCCATTGCTCCATGTCCGCTTCTCTGGAGCAGCAGAAAACAACCTTTCTCCCTCCTCTATGTGACATCCTTTTATATATTTGAACATGGCTATCATATCACCCCTTAACCTCCTCTTCTCCAGGCTAAACATGCCCAGCTCCCTTCACCGTTCCTCATAAGGCATCGTTTCCAGGCCTTTGACCATTTTGGTTGCCCTAGTTTTTACAGTTGCGCTAGTGCACACATGGTGCTTTCAAAGAAGCACCCAGAATTGGACAAGTGTACATCACACTAGGCTCATGCTCACAAAACACTCTGGTAAGCATTTGTTGCAAATGTCCTGTTGTCTGCACTCTGCTGTTACTTAATAATTGTATAATTAGGGCTGCCATGTGTCCGGAATTACCCGGACACAGCCGGAATATGGCAGTCAGAAACAGCATTGCTTAAACGTCCATGAAAACCGGGACATATGTCAAGATTTTGGCGATTTTTCTTTTTGTCCTCATTTTCACTTTTTGAAATATAGCAACCCTATTGTATTAATACAGGGGCTGTGAATTTTAATCCTCTGTCGGAAGACTCAGTGTGGTAAAACTGCACCACCTTCTGTTCAAATGTGCACACAGCAAATGAATTCTTCTGATAAACAGGTGTTCAATCAGCAATGATTTTTAAAAACAGGGTTAGCTGAAGACATTTTGCTGAACTGAGGTAAAGATCCAGGAACTCTTTGGCGGTGGAGCTGAGAGTTTGTTTGGACCCTGGCTGAGAACCCAGAGGCTGAGAGGGAGGGTGTGTCAGAAAGGAAAGTGAACTGACCCTGATTTTTATATATTGCTCACTTCGTAGTAATACAACATATTTATATGTAACTGCATATTCCTATAATACTTTCGTTTATGCTATTTGTTGTTGCTTCTGCTTTTCTGTACAAACATATTTTTAAAAATATATTAAGCGGTATAGAATTTATTAAATTTTTAAAAGATGGGACATTCTTCAACCGAGGGTCCCCTGATATTGTTGGACTTCAACTCCCACCACCCCTGAGCAATGGCTAAGCTGGCTAGGGAATGATGGGAGTTGTAGTCCACCATCATATGGGAACCTAAGGCCATGAGACAGCGCTGAACCAAATAGCCAAAGAAATTGACTTGGTCTGAGGCTGTTTGCTTGTTATGCCAGCACCACACGACCCCAAGAGGCTTCTGACACAGGGGCCAGGCAGGATCAGGCCATGTTCTTGTAAACATTCGAAGATGCCTGATTCAGGGCCAGATCTTGATCCATATTCTCTTGCACTCTCAAGGCCTCTGTCAGTGGACTGGCACTTTGTGTGTGTGTTCATGTTTTCCTTTTCTCTCCTTTCAGGGATGGGTATTTAATGTTGTGCCTTGGCTGGTGGCGATCCCGACAAGCTTGTTCAGCGGATTCCTTTCCGACCAGTTTATCAAGCAAGGTAACAATCCCTTGGGATGTTTTCCCTCTTTCATCTCTCCATGCTGGTGGTTGGGCAGGGGCATGGATGGAAATCCAACAGGTGTAGCTTTTATTCCAAAGCGTCACCTGCAGAACTTCTGCTTGTTGTGGGCTTGCGTGCCTCTTAAAAAGCACAGGACTCTTGCCAGGAAGAGTATAACCCATCGCCAGAGATGGGGTCTCGTAGGAGAGGCAGGTAGAAACCTATCATCAATTTTTCATCGTCTGCCACAATTGTACAGTCATACCTCAGGTTACAGGCGCTTCAGGTTGTGCTTTTTCAGGTTACGGGATGCCGAAACCTGGAAGTACCGGAACAGGTTACTTCCAGGTTTCGGTGGTTGCGCAGAAGCGCTAAATCGCGCTTTGCACATGCGCAGAAGCTCCAAATTGCAACCCGCACGTGCGCAGCTGCGGGTTGCGAATGTGCATCCCTCACGGATCATGTTCGCAACTCGAGCGTCCACTGTATTGCTCTTTTAGGGTGTTTTAGTTTTATAATAAGCGAAGGCACGCCTTGAAACTTCTAATCCAATCTCCACCCACTTTTGCCTCCGGTCCTGCCCCCCAAAAAGTTGATAAGAAGAAGAAGAAGTAGTATTTTATTGTTTATACCCTGCCCACTCTGGGTGTCTGCCAACAGAACACTAAAAACAGAATAAAACTTCAAACATTAAAAGTTTCCCTAAACAGGGCTGCCTTCAGATGTCTTCTAAAAGTCCGGTAGTTGTTTATTTCCTTGACATCTGATGGGAGGGCATTCCACAGGGTGGGCACCACTACTGAGAAGGCCCTTTGCCTGGACCTCAGCGTCCAGGCTGAACTGTGCAATGTGGCCCTTGTACTGCAGAAACCTCTGTGTAACAGCCCTTTGGATATTTAAGGACAGCTGCTGCGCTCGGCTCTTTAAACTGCTCCAGACTTTCTGACACTCTTTCTTTCCCCTTCCAGGATATAAAGCAATCACTGTCCGTAAGTTCATGCAGGTGAGAGAAAAAGACCATGAATGTGCAAACAGGTTGGCATGACAGGAACACGTTTCCTTGTGCAAGGAGATCTGCAAGGTCTGTTCTTTGCGTTACAGTCAAGGTGGTACAGAAGACGGAGGGAGGAATTCAGCACTGCACTAGTACAAATGTTCCTGCTTGCCGGGCGAGATGATCTCCTCTCTCCTCCCCCTGTAGGCTGGCTCTTCTGGGGGGTTCTCTCCTGACCCCTGCCTCCCCAAGAGCCAATTGAGGGGGCACAGGAGGAAACAGAAGGCCCTTGTCCTGGTGGAAGTCATTGTGTGGGCTTCTGCTAGCAGGAACTAGTTAGTTGACTCTGGCTTAGGATGCCAAGTGAGGACCAGGGAGACACAGGATTGAAGCCCACAAAACTGTTAATAATAATAATAATAATAATAATAATAATAATAATAATAATAATAATAATAATAATAATAATTTATTAATACCCCGCCCATCTGGCTGGGCTTCCCCAGCCACTCTGGGCGGCTTTCAACAAAATATTAAAATACAGTAATGCATCAAACATTAAAAGCTTCCCTAAACAAGGCTGCCTTCAGATGTCTTCTCCAAGTCAGATAGTTGTTTATTTCTTTGACATCTGATGGGAGGACGTTCCACAGGGCAGGTGCCACCACCGAGAAGGCCCTCTGCCTGGTTCCCTGTAACTTGGCAGTGAGGGAACCGCCAGAAGGACCTAAGCACTGGATCTCAGTGTCCAGGCGGAAAAATGGGGATGGAGACGCTCCGTCAGAAATACTGGACCGAGGCCATTTAGGGCTTTAAAGCTCAGCACCAACACTTTGAATTGTGCTCTGAAACGTACTGGGAGCCAATCTAGGTCTTTCAAATCCGGTGTTATGTGGTCTCGGCGGCTGCTCCCAGTCACCAGTCCAGCTGCTGCATTCTGAATTAGTTGTAGTTTCTGGGTCACCTTCAAAGGTAGCCTCACAACTTCTGCTTGTGGAATGAAACTTCCCCTTCCTTTCCTGCCTCTGCCGAGTGCTCCTCGCACCCTCCGCAAATGCTTGGCGGAACCCCCCAGAGCAGATTTTTTTGGGTGTAGAAATTGTAGAGTTGGAAGGGGAACCCCAGCGGCCATCTAGTCCAACCCCCTACAAAGCAGGAATCGTTTGCCCAGTATGGGGCTTGAACCCACAACCCTCAGATTAAGAGTCTTGTGCTCTACCAACTGAGCTATCCCTTGGTGTGGATGTGCAGAGAAGGAAGAGATAAGGTTCCGATGGCCAAGTGGAAGATAGGCTTGCTCAGTGACTTCATTGGGTAGAAATCCCTGCCCAGCCATGTAACTTACTGTATTACCTGGGGCTAATCATTTATGTCTTTGTCTGGCCTTCCTTAGAGGGTATTTCTTGTGCTGTTAAAAGCAAGGAGGTAGGAGAGAATAACTTATGGTGCTCTGACCTTCTTGCTTGCCTTTCTCAGGACACATGAGGTCTAAGGACGCCCCTTCCAATTGTGATTTTTAAAGAAGTAATTACAGGCATGCAGAGGGGAGTTGATTTTGGCACTCGTGATAGTTGCTCCCACCAACCCATAACTGCAGGATGGGAAGGGGGATTTTGCTGCAATGGGTTGGGGGGAGATTATACATCCCTGCCCCATATACTGCTTTCGTAGTTAAAATCACAATTCCCGTTGTAATTAAATTACAAAACACACAGCATGGTTGGAAGCAATACAGTGAGCTTCATATGCAATTGGGCCTTTACTGGGTAGTAAGTTAAACGTGGGGGACGCGGGTGGTGCTGTGGGTTAAACCACAAAGCCTAGGGCTTGCCGATCAGAAGGTCGGCGGTTCGAATTCCCGTGAGCTCCCGTTGTTCAGTCCCTCCTCCTGCTCACCTAGCAGTTTGAAAGCACGTCAAAGTACAAGTAGATAGATAGGTACCGCTCTGGCGGGAGGGTAAACGGCGTTTCCGTGCGCTGCTCTGGTTTGCCAGAAGCAGCTTAGTCATGCTGGCCACATGACCCAGAAGCTATCTGTGGACAAACGCTGGCTCCCTCAGCCTATAGAGCCAGATGGGCGTGCAACCCCAGAGTCATCCACGACTGGACCTAACGATCAGGGGTACCTTAAAAAGGTAAAGGGGACCCCTGACCATTAGGTCCAGTCGTGACCGACTCTGGGGTTGCGGCACTCATCTCGCTTTATTGGCTGAGGGAGCCGGCGTACAGCTTCCACTTCGCGGGATTCGAACCGCTAACCTTCTGATCGGCAAGTCCTAGGCTCTGTGGTTTAACCCACAGTGCCACCCGCGTCCTTAGGGGTACCTTTAACTTTACCTTTAAGTTAAATGTGGGGAAGAGCTGCTGCCAGTCCGAGTAGGCAATATTGGCCTAGGTTGACAAACTTGCTATGTCCCATTGAACCCCGTGGCACATTGTTCTGATTAACCTTCGCAGGAGTAGCTAGCTGGCTTCCCCCATTGTTCAGAATTTGATACAGATAGTGGCTTGTTGGTCCCAATGGTGGCTGGGAAACAGTGGTCAGGTAACGATAGCTGAAGCTGCTGTCACCCCATGTGCTAAATTCCGTGCCAGCTAAATTTGGTATTTTGACTTTCTTCTCCTTTAAGGTCGTCGGCTCAGGGGTTTCCAGCATGTTTGCCCTGTGCATAGGTCACACCAACAGTTTCTGCCGTGCAGTTGTGTTTGCGTCGGCCTGCGTGGGACTACAGGCCTTCAACCACAGGTAATAGAGGAACACCTTCTCAGTCCAGAACCGCTCTTGGGGACCCCAGATGCTAGCCATTGTGGTGGGATTGGGTTGCAGAGACCTGAGTTCAGATCCCCGGCCAGCCATGGAACGTGCTGGCTGGACCTCAGCCTGGTCTGCCTCGCAAGGCAGTTGTGAGGTTCTGCTGCGCTCATTTCTTGGAAGAAAGATGTGATGAGTCGGAGTGGGGAACCTTCGTTTTGCGAGCCAATTTCAGCCCACCAGGCCTCCCCAATTAGTTCTGCGAGGCTGTTGTCCCCAAGTCCTCACCTGCGACGTCAGGTATGGGGCAGGTAGAGGCAATGCTGCAGAAGGCAGGACTGAGCTCCCCAGGCATCAGCTGATCATAGAATCGTAGAGTTGGGACCCCAAGGGTCATCTAGTCCAACCCCCTGAAATGCAGGAATCTCTGCCAAACATCCATGGCAGACGGCCATCCAACCTCTGCTTAAAAACTTCCCAAGGAAGGAGAGTCCACAACCTCTCATGGAAGTCCAGCTCTTACTGCCAGAAAGTTATTCCTGACGTTTAGTCGGAATTTCCTTTCCTGCCACTTGAAGCCATGGGTTCGAGTCCTACCCTCCAGAGCAGGAGAGTTCGGTCATGCTTGCTTCAACTGCCCTAGTCAATCCTTGCTGGGAACGGTCTCGCCTGCCCAAAGCTTGCAGAAAGCAGGATTGAACTGTGTGGGGAGTTCAGTCCTGCTTGGACAGTATCTCCTGCTGGTACGTGAGCGTCTACTCCTGGGTTTTCATTTCTTTCTTCAGGGTTCCTTTTCCAGAAAATGTTTCCTGCATCTTTTACTTTTTTGCAGCAGCAGCAGCAGCAGCATTCCAGCTCTCTCTTAATCAGGGGTCAGCAAACTTTTTCAGCAGGGGGCCGGTCCACTGTCCCTCAGACCTTGTGGGGGGCCGCACTATATTTTGAAAAAATAAAATAAAAAAGGAACAAATTCCTATGCCCCGCAAATAACCCAGAGATGCATTTTAAATAAAAGCACACATTCTACTGATGTAAAAACACGCTGATTCCTGGACCGTCCGCGGGCTGGATTTAGAAGGAGATTGAGCTGGATCCAGCCCCCTGGCCTTAGTTTGCCTACCCATGCTCTTAGTAAAATTCCCGTAACCGGAATAAACAATATTAGATTCTGTTTCTCAGAGTCTTTATTATTTACAAAAGCTTTACACTTGTCATGAATAAAGAAAAATAAAGAAAGAAACATAATCTTTTCTCTCTTTTAGCCATCCAGCCAGAGACCTAATGCTGACTCATTCACCTGCTCACTTACACTGACCCAAACTTAGTTGATCACATGTCCTAATAAGGACACCTGTTGATGGGGAAATTTTCCGTTGCCTAGCAACTTCTTCAAGACCATTTTTCAAGTTTCTTCCAGAATATTCCAACATCTCCCCACCCCACATGGGCCAACTTTGACAAGTGGGTTGTTCAGTCTGCTTGTCAATCACCTGGCACCATTATGATGCGAAAGAAAGTGCTGTATTTTTCGCTCCATAAGACGCACCTAGTTTTTAGAGGAGGAAAACAAGAAAAAAAACATATTCTGAACGAAACAGTAGATGTATGATTTTTGTGGTTCATGCTGTGGCCACAGACATGTGATTTGACAGTGAGTTTGGGGTAGCCCAATGCAAAAATCCTGAGAATTCATGTGGATCCGTGCTTTGTAACCACGTTTTTGCGCCATTGCGGCCCCACGAAACAGTGGATGCATGTGGTTTTTTGGTGCAGGCTGCAGCCATGGACATGCTATGTGATCTGGTGGTGAATGTGGGAGACCCAGTGCAAAAATCCTGAGGATCCATGGGCTTTTACCTCCCCCCTCCCAGGCAGCCTCCTTTATCACTAGCCTCCCTTATCTCCCTCCCAATCGCTTGCCGATCAGCTGTTTCCTTTCAACACCCCCTTCCCTCTTGTTTGCCTTAGTGTCTTTTCCTTAGCTAGAGCAGTTTTTTGCTCCTCCTTTTCTTCTAATTTCTCTCCTCATTGCTTTAGTATTCCTGTCTCCTCTCCTTGCAAGTTTGCTGTCTTTACCTCCCCCCTCCCAGGCAGTCTCCTTTACCAGCAGCCTTATCTCCCTCTCGATCACTTGCCAATCAGCGGCTTTGTTTCAACACCCACTTCCCTCTTTCAAAAAGAAAAAGCATGATCTGCTTTTTGCCCCTGGGCAATTCAGCTCCAGGGACCACGTATTTCCTCCATAAGAGGCACAGACATTTCCCCTTACTTTTTAGGAAGAAAAAAGTGCATCTTATGGAGTGAAAAATACAGTAAGTAGTTTTGCCCCCCTGCCGGTGCTGGCCTGCAGGGATGGGTAAAATAAAGATCTGGCCTGTCCATCCCAAAAAGGTTCCCCACCGCTGTAATAAATAGTCGCTTGCTTTCTCAGTCATGCCACTCTCTGAAACAGGAAGTGAAGGTTTGCAACCAAAAGTGCTATAAATGTGGTAGCTTCTTCTCAAATATTGCAGACGTCTCATTCACAGCTTCCTTCACCCAGCCTTGGTCTCAGTTCATATTCTTTCCTCTTCTTTCCTTCCCCTGAACAGTGGCATCTCAGTCAATATACAAGACCTGGCTCCTTCGTGTGCTGGCTTGCTGTTTGGTGAGGATAAATTATATATTATAAATTTTATATTCGACAAGGAAAACAAAATATCACATTTCAATATCAGAGGCCGGGAAAAGTGAACCAGTTTCTGTGGTATTTACTAGCATTCCTGTATTAGATAGGGATGAATAGGAATTTTGGTGTCTTCACATTTCTGCACCAGACAGAAAATTGGTCAGCTGCAGAGTGCTCCTGTTCCATTCATGAAAAACGGCAAGGGGCGTGACACGCGGGGCTTTTAAAATTGTTTTTATTTTAAGATTTTCTTGGGTTGCCATAAACGAAACAAAACAAAAAACAACCCAGACGTTTGGCCAAATTTTTAAAAACCGCCCCAACAGAAATTTTAATCCTGAGAAAGAGGACATGTCCGGGGAAAAGAGGACATATGGCAACCTGGTCCGAAAGAGAGGACGTCCTGGAAAAAGAGGACATATGGCAGCCCTATTTTTTTGCACTCATGCATTTAGATGCCAAATTGTAAGCATCACCAGCTTTGTGGATCATGGAGCTGCCGTGGAGGTTCTAGCAGAGGGGAGCCAAAGTAAGTTAGGGAAAGCTTTGTTAGAGAAGATGAAATATACTTGGAGTCTTTATTCAGCTCACAGTGGTGAGGAGGAATGGAAGTTCCCCCAGAAGGCCTGCTTTATATACATTATTTACACAATGGGCCCCACGTGATTGGCTAATTCTGGGATTCTCCTGTAGGCCAATCAGGTTGCGGATTCACTTCCACCTGGAGCTGGATTGGGTGGCTCCTGTGGACCCATCAGACTGCTGCATTCTGAATCCTATTGTTCTAGGACCAATCAGACTGCTGCCTTCTGAATCCTATTGTTCTAGGACCCATCAGACTGCTGCATTCTGAATCCTATTGTTCTAGGACCAATCAGACTGCTGCATTCTGAATCCTATTGTTCTAGGACCAATCAGACTGCTGCATTCTGAATCCTATTGTTTTAGGACCAATCAGAATGCTGCATTTTGGATCCTATTCAACCCAGTACATAACAGAAGAGCTGTGTGAAAAGTGACTTCTCCTCTTCATCCTGGAGAAGAGTGACTAGTGGGGTGCCACAGGGTTCTGTCTTGGGCCCGGTCTTATTCAACATCTTTATCAACGACTTGGATGATGGACTCAAGGGCATCCTGATCAAATTTGCAGATGACACCAAACTGGGAGGGGTGGCTAACACCCCAGAGGACAGGATCACACTTCAAAACGACCTTGACAGATTAGAGAACTGGGCAAAAATAAACAAGATGAATTTTAACAGGGAGAAATGTAAAGTATTGCACTTGGGCAAAAAAAATGAGAGGCACAAATACAAGATGGGTGACACCTGGCTTGAGAGCAGTACATGTGAAAAGGATCTAGGAGTCTTGGTTGACCACAAACTTGACATGAGCCAACAGTGTGACGCGGCAGCTAAAAAAGCCAATGCAATTCTGGGCTGCATCAATAGGAGTATAGCATCTAGATCAAGGGAAGTAATAGTGCCACTGTATTCTGCTCTGGTCAGACCTCACCTGGAGTACTGTGTCCAGTTCTGGGCACCACAATTCAAGAAGGACACTGACAAACTGGAACGTGTCCAGAGGAGGGCAACCAAAATGGTCAAAGGCCTGGAAACGATGCCTTATGAGGAACGGCTAAGGGAGCTGGGCATGTTTAGCCTGGAGAAGAGGAGGTTAAGGGGTGATATGATAGCCATGTTCAAATATATAAAAGGATGTCACATAGAGGAGGGAGAAAGGTTGTTTTCTGCTGCTCCGGAGAAGCGGACACGGAGCAATAGATCCAAACTACAAGAAAGAAGATTCCACCTAAACATTAGGAAGAACTTCCTGACAGTAAGAGCTGTTCGACAGTGGAATTTGCTGCCAAGGAGTGTGGTGGAGTCTCCTACTTTGGAGGTCTTTAAGCAGAGGCTTGACAACCATATGTCAGGAGTGCTCTGATGGTGTTTCCTGCTTGGCAGGGGGTTGGACTCGATGGCCCTTGTGGTCTCTTCCAACTCTATGATTCTATGATTCTATGATTCTATGAGATGTAGCCTGAGAGATCAAGAGGGAAAGCCAGTTCAGTGTCAGCATATGAGCTGCATGAACCAGTGGAAATGGGTCAGTGGGGCACAGGATTCAACCACAGTTGGGGGGAGGGGACACCTGTGCCCCCCCCCCCAGTTAAGAAAAGTTAAAAGGTTCAGCCTTACCTACTGTTAGTATTCCAGTAATTTATAAGAAAGGACCATCCATTAATAAACCTCAGGTCTTCATTTCTTAAGTGACTTCCTGAGAACTGGGGTGTCCCAGGGCTGCAGAAACTACAACTGATCCAGAATGCAGCAGCTAGACTGGTGACTGGGAGTGGGCACATTACAGCGGTCCTGAAAGACCTACATTGGCTCCCAGTACGTTTCCGAGCACAATTCAAAGTGTTGGAGCTGACCTTTAAAGCCCTAAACAGCCTCGGCCCAGTATACCTGAAGGAGCGTCTCCACCCCTATCGTTCAGCCTGGACACTGAGGTCCAGCTCCGAGGGCCTTCTGGCAGTTCCCTCCCTGCGAGAAGCGAAGTTACAGGGAACCAGGCACAGGGCCTTCTCGGTAGTGGCACCCTCCCTGTGGAACACCCTCCCATCAGATGTCAAAGAAATAAACAACTATCTGACTTGGAGAAGACATCTGAAGGCAGCCCTGTTCAGGGAAGCTTTTAATATTATTATTATTATAACAAATAAGCAATTCAGCAACATTTCAAGTTTAGCAGTCAATCGCTCCATCTGCAACTTCCCCTCCCTCCATGGTTCCCCCTAATAATATTTCTCAATTCAGATTTTGTGTAAAAAAAACCATTCAAAAATTAATGGGATTTGTGACGTTTTCCCACGCCCAGCAGTACAGACTGATACGCTTGCAAGTAAAAGGACATCCCTTGTTTTTAAGTGAAATGGCAAACCAGACAAAGGGGTTAGAGAAAGGAACAGCACATCCTTTCCCAACCTGGTGCTTTCCTGGTAATTGGACTACAACTCCCATCATCCCTGATCATTGGCCATGCTGGCTGGGGATGGTTGGAGTTTGAGAGTCTACACAACATTTAGAAAGTTGCAGGGTTCTCCAACCCTGGATTAAATGCATTGTGCATTTTTTTTCCAAAGCCATCCCTCGGTTTCCTTTTTCTCCACAGGTGTGGCAAATACCGGTGGGGCCTTATTAGGTAAGTGATTGTTCAGGAATTTGCTCCATTAAGTCTTCCATTGAGTCTATCCACACCAAGGACTGGTTTGTTAAGCTATCCCTTCGCACAAAGAACCCTGGGGCGTTTGGCCCTCTGATGGCCAGGGAGCCCTGGCAAATAATTTATGTACAGTGATACCTTGGTTCTCAAACTTAATCCGTTCCGGAAGTCCGTTCCAAAACCAAAGCATTCCAAAACCAAGGCACGGTTTCCCGTAGAAAGTAATGCAAAATGGATTAATCCGTTCAGACTTTTAAAAACAACCCCTAAAACAGCAATTTAACATGAATTTTACTGTCTAACGAGACCATTGATCCATAAAATGAAAGCAATAAACAATGTACTGCAGTCACACACACAATCAATCAATCAGCAACTGAACTGGGTTCCATGCAGTTACAAAAAATGCAAAATTAGTAGCAAAAACAGACAGACCTCAGTGTAACACTCAAAACGGAAGTGTGGCACTCAAAATGGTGCACGTTTGGCTTCCGGAAAAAGTTCACAAACCGGAACACACACTTCTGGGTTTTCAGTGTTTGAGTTCCAAGTTGTTTGAGTACCAAGGCATTTGAGAACCAAGGTAGAACTGTAATTGAATTAAAGGGAGCCCCAGACTTCTTAGTTAGCTCCTTAGCTACTGGAGGAGTGGAGTAAGGGGTTTTGGTCATTACCTAGCCAAAATATCAGTGGAGCTGGATTTGGAGCTTGTGGAATTTATTAAGGGCCCTGTCTACCTGTGCTCCCCTTGTAAAAAATAAATAAGTCAAGGACTGAACAATTCTTAAAACCTTTGTGTGGGATGGGAGGGACCGCCAACCTAAGTGTAAAGATAGTCAATGTGTTTGCAGTGCATTATATTACTGTATTTTTATTTATCGAGATTTACATACCACTCGATTTACAAAAACCTTCTAAGCAGTTTGCATGAAATGGTATATTAATTTTAAAAACGCCGATAAAAATCAACATTAAAAACAGATTAAAATGTAAATATAAATCACATCAGCGGTTTTCAAACAAATCTACGTAATAACGTTACACGTAAAAAATGGCAAGGTTTGTAGAAGTGACTGTTCTGTAGGTCAAAGCAGTAGAGTGGGTTCAGGAGATCTTTCAGGTAAGCTGGTGTAATCCAATCAATAGGTGTTTTGGTTTTGGTTTGGTTTTTTACCCAGTGAGCAAAAAAAAACCCCAATAGGCTAATTGTGGCACGCGGGTGGCGCTGTGGGTTAAACCACAGAGCCTAGAACTTGCCGATCAGAAGGTCAGCGGTTCGAATCCCTGCGATGGGGTGAGCTCCCGTTGCTCGGTCCCAGCTCCTGCCAACCTAGCAGTTCGAAAGCACGTCAAAGTGCAAGTAGATTAATAGGTACTGCTCCGGTGGGAAGGTAAACGCCGTTTCCGTGCGCTGCTCTGGTTCGCCAGAAGTGGCTTAGTCATGCTGGCCACATGACCTGGAAGCTATACGCCGGCTCCCTTGGCCAATAAAGCCAGATGAGTGGCGCAACCCCAGAGTCGGCCACGACTGGACCTAATGGTCAGGGGTCCCTCTACCTTTAGGCTAATTGTATGGATTTTTTTTTTTTAATTGCCAATCTGTTCCCTTTCTTTCTGCATGTAGGTGTTGTTTGTGTGTACCTAGCTGGACATCTGATCGAAATCACTGGTTCATGGGTATCTGTTTTCAATCTCGTGGCAGCAGTAAACGCCTTTGGACTTTGCACTTTCCTCATCTTTGGGAAAGCCCACAGAGTGGACACAGACTCTGCTTTTGTTGAACTGTAGGGGCCAAGATTTAGACAGGACACAAAGTCTGGAATGGGAGAACACAGAATTTAAACTGGGCATCGAGATAGTTTTTATGAATGAAGAAATGGGTGAAGAATGAATGAAGAAATTGACAAATGGATATCCAGTGGCTTACCGATATTTTCAGTTCCATCGATGTGCATTTGCCCCTTTTGAAGCTGTCCGGAATGATGGCGATACTGACAAGCTTCTGTTGCTATTGCAAACGGGTTCTCTTTCTACTGGAAACGTAGTTCAAATTGCAAACAACCACCCACTGCAACAGAGTTGTGGCTACTTAATGTAGTCCCAAGAAGAGCAGAGTCAAGGCCTGATCTGCCCGTTAAAAAGAGAAATTGTTTTCTGCAGCCTTAACATTGGTCCTCCAGGTCACAGCTGAAGTGTGTGTGAAACCTGCAGTTTTTCTGTACTATTTTGATTCTGTGTTCCAGAGACCCTCGTTGGCGGGTCTCCTATCAAAAATGACCCAACACAATTTGAGTTTTCTCAGCCATTAACTACGAGACTTCCAGATAATGGCTTTGTGTGAGAGCGTGTATGTGAGCAATAATGGGTTAGTTGTTTTTCTTTCTTCTCAGTTCTTAAATCCTGACAGTTTTCTCCAGGGAAGAGTTCCTGTTGTTGGGAGGCAAGGATATATTTCCTGCACACACCAGTATTTATTTTTTAATCTCTAAGGAAAATGTGAACTTAGGCTTGCCACTCAAGTCGGCATTTTAACTGGTTTGACTGGTAAAACCATGTCCTCTCAGAAAACCAGGACTAGGCTCTGAAAAGTCAGTAAACTCTGGATTCTGCCAGACTCTGCCCATAAACCTGCCAGATTCCATGTGGGTTCTGGCTCCTCCCATTGGTCCTGTTAATGTATTTTTGTCTAGGTCAGGGTTTCCCAAACTTGGGTCTTTGGACTACAGTTCCCATCAACCCTAGCTAGCAGGACCCGTGGTCAAGGATGATGGGAACTGTAGTCCAGAAACTGCTAGAGACCCAAGTTTGGGAAACCCTGGTCTAGGTTGAAGTGCTCTGGTGGAATTGGCTAGTACCTGTAACGTCACTAGAGATAGGCAACAATTTTCCCCTTTTATTCCAGTTTTGTTTATTGTTTGTTTTGTGTGTGTGTGCATTTGTATTTTAATAGGATGTAGGGATTTTGGTTCATTGTAGGTTGTGTGCTGTGTTACATAAGCAAAGAAATGAGGACATAGCCCCTAGTGGAGAGCTTGCTAGAGGTTCGTGCAAAAGAGAAAATGTAGTCGCAAGATTGTTTTATAGATAATGCAGTGAGGCCATATAGATTTCCTGCTAGCTCTCACTTTCTTCCAAGGTCTGTGAGGCAGTAGCCTCAGGAATTTTAAAGAGGAATGTGGATCCATAGTGTGTCTTATGAGAGTCCCTTTAAGAAGCAGAGGAGCAGGAAAGCTCTGAGCCTTCAGCATAAAATAGTGTCCTGGGCTTCCTGGGAGAGAGCCGTTTGACACTTCTTCCCCAGCCCAGATCAAGGATCAGATGGGAAATGTGTTGGTGTAAGTCAAGGAAAAAGCACCTTCTGTAAAATCCTGAGTTCTCTACCTTTTCTCTCTACAAGATTGCCTGTTTATATATTTTATCGGTGTTTACGTGAACTGAGAATGTTGAAAGAACTGAATGTTAGTCCTTAACTCACCCTCTTGTGCCTTAAGTCTGCAGTTGTTGGAAGGAGCAAAAATCTGGGCGTCTTGGAAGTCAGGCTCAGGGATGGTTTTGGCCCATGTTTCTGACACCAGCAGTGGGAAGAATTCTGCAGACAGCGCTCCGTCTGAAAAACTTAATATGGCGGTGCCCTTCTGCAGCATGGGTGGCATTTGCTCAGAGTGAACCCACTGAAATAACTAAACATGACTAAGCTAGGCCCATTAATTTTATTAGGCCTTCTTTGAGTAAAACTTGGTGGAATACTACCTTGTAAGTCTGATCCCAAGACGACTCTTTGAATGTTCCAGGAACTAGCAGACAAGCAAAGTTTGAATTTCTCAGAGACCTCTGTGGTTCTGTTAAACGCCTAAGTTAATGTTATGGTTAATGCACAGCTGTGTGTCTTAGTGCCGCCCACTTCTTAGTAACATCTGGTGCAGCTGTGAGGAGCCTTTGGTCTCTGAGATGTTGATTAACTACAAGTCCCATCATCCCCAGAGGTGTCGGGAGTTGTAGTTCAGCAACATCTAGTACATGTTACTGTGTCCTGAAACCCTGATGTCCCATGTCTTCTCCTATTCCCCACCACTAGCAGACGACGATGTGGGCAAATTCAACATGTCCGTGCACCAGGACTTGCGGCTAGGTTGTACTATAGACAGAGAGGGTGAGAAGCAGCTGTTTGTTCCTTGCAATGTCCTGTGTATTTTCACGTTGCTATACTTGGAAGGGTCCCCTTCCAGTTACACTCAATGGCAGCTCCCAGTTGTGTTCAAATGACCTCATTTGTTTTCCTTTTGTAAATGTAGCATTTATTTACATGGATGCGATCTATGCAGGTGTTTCATACGGTCTGCACCTTTCGAGACAGCGATCCTTTGGCCCCTGGTCCATTGGTGGTTTTTGAAAGAGAACCACCGTCAGGCTTGGGTTGTTGTTGTTTCTTTGGGCTGAATCTCATCAGCCCAAAATAAAGGAGACAAAACCAGGCCATCCGTCGTCTTCTTTAAATGAGCAAGGTCTGTGCCGCTCTGCCAATAATAAAGCAGGAATTCAATTAAGCGGAATTTGAATCGCGTGCGAAATCTGGACGCCCGTCATGAGCCGCTTTTGTTTCTTTGATACTTCATTATAACTGTGCCTCAGGAGTGCAGGATCTTTTTCAGGGCCGCATAACCCTGCTAAGCAGCCTCCCAGGGGCCACTTGGCAGTGATGGGCGGGACCAGAAGCAAAAGTAGGAGTAGCAGTGAATGCACATTTCACCTTGGCTGGATTCTTTCCAGACTTGCACACCTCTGTCCTCCACTCAGGAAGGAAGAGTTACAGATAGGTAGCCGTGTTGGTCTGCCATAGTCAAAATAAAAAAAATTCCTTCCAGTAGCACCTTAAAGACCAACTAAGTTAGTTCTTGGTATGAGCTTTCGTGTGCATGCACACTTCTTCAGATACACTGAAACAGAAGTTGCCAGATCCTTCTATATAGTGAGAAGGTGGGGAGGGGTATTACTCAGAAGGACTATACAAGATCTCAAAGTAGCTGTTTTACTACAAAGGAATTTCAGAAATAGACTGGAAAGAGAAGCTGCTGAATTGCAACTCATTACCAAACTTAAAACCATGGAGAGACCTGGTCTGAACAAAGACATTGGATTCTTATCTCATTATACATGACTAAGCCATTTCTCACCTTCTCACCCCTTGCCTTTTCCTGTAAGACCTATTACAGTCATTAAGAGTTGTCAACAGGCTCATCTCAGCTATCTGCCAATCTCCCATTCCCACCACCCTTCTGAGTAATACCCCTCCCCACCTTCTCACTATATAGAAGGATCTGGCAACTTCTGTTTCAGTGTATCTGAAGAAGTGTGCATGCACACGAAGGCTCATACCAAGAACTAACTTAGTTGGTCTTTAAGGTGCTACTGGAAGGAATTTTTTTATTCAGGAAGGAAGAGTCACTGTCAGAGCTCTGCCCATCACACGGTAAACCGGAATGCCAAGGGGTGAGAGACCAGACAAATTATACCCTTCAGGACTGATTGCCGCTACGCGTACTTTGGGGGAATGTTCTTAAGAACAAGGACAACTGTGTTGTAAGTTGAACTGGCATGGCACCGCATCTATCCCGGGGATGAGGTGGCTGTTCTGAGGACAATGGACTACAAATCCCATCTTTCGACATTGGTCATGCTGCCTGCGTCTGATGAGATCGGTATCTGGAGGCTTTAAGGTTCCCCAACCCTCATCTGTACTTTTGAATAAAAGTAGACACAGAAACACACCTTTCTCAAGCGGTGTGCCGCGGTGCCTCCTCGTGAGTAAATTTACCTGCGTGCAAACAGCAGCAGAAGGACTGGGATTGAAGGATTGGGAAACTGCCGGAATAGCTGCAATGCAAACCTTCATTGGTTTTAAACAGCCATTGCTTCCCTCCCAAAGCTTCGTGGTGCTGATCGTTTTCGTTTAGAGACCTCTCTCCCGAGAAAGTTGCAATGCCCAGGGTTCCCTGTGGAAATGGAATTATTAAAGCAGTTTTAAGTGTGTGGATATGCAAATGTGCCTCACAATGAAAATCTTTTGTACAAATCTCACTGCAATTAAATGGGAGTTCTGCCTCTTTAGACGCAGGCTAGCATTTCCTAGTTGGCTCTGTGTCTGCTACTGTATTTTGGCTTCAATCTCTCTGTGTGGGATATGAAGCCTGTTTTTCCTCTTCTAATTTTTGGGGCTTTGAATGCCATTCTTTTCTTCATCTCTACTGTAACAACACAGACATCTATATGATGCACACATTACTTTGCAGGGGGGTTACTTTTCCATGCATTTCAGAGAAACAGCTACATGCAGAGTCCAACAGAGGGAGCTGCAAGAACTGGGATCTGGGTCAACCCAAGTGTAGATTTCAAGACTCCTGTTGAATTCCCTTCTGAAAGGCTGTAACATCACAGAGTTCAGAGTCAAACTGGCTGCTTAAGGCCAAGTCTGCATTGCAGATGATCTCCATTAAATTTACATGACTTGAGCTGATAATTGCTTAGAGCAGCCTTTGCTAGCTGGATTACTTCCATATGTTTGCAACTATAATTCCCAGCAAGCCCAACCTGCCTGGGGCTGATGGGAGTTGTAGTTGAAAACTTCTGGAGGGGACCAGATTGGCATAGGACACTGTGACCAAACACCTCATAGTTCCTTCTTTGCTCCTGTTTACCCCTGTTGTAAGAATTTTAAGGTCTTATAAGGTCCTGCCAACCTAGCAGTTCGAAAGCACGTCAAAGTGCAAGTAGATAAATAGGTACTGCTCCGGCGGGAAGGTAAATGGTATTTCCGTGTGCTGCTCTGGTTTGCCAGAAGCGGCTTAGTCATGCTGGCCACATGACCCGGAAGCTGTACGCTGGCTCCCTCGGCAAGTAAAGTGAGATGAGCACTGCAACCCCAGAGTTGTCCATGACTGGACCTGATTGTCAGGGGTACCTTTACCTTATATATAAAATAGATGTTCATAATGCCACAGTGAGGCTCCTTACAGGGTCCTTGCCACAGGATCACATTCATCCAGTGCTTTACCAACTGCACTGGCTCCCGATGGAGTACAGGGTCAAGTTTAAGGTGCTGGTTTTGACCTTTAAAGCCCTATGCTTTACCTACAGTACCTACAGGACCGCCTCTCCTGGTATGCCCCGCAGAGGACCTTAAGGTCAACAAAGTACAACATTTTGGAGGTCCCAGGTCGCAAGGTGGTTAGTTTGGTCTCAACTAGGGCCAGGGCCTTTTCAGTGCTGGCCCTGACTTGGTGGAACGTGCTGTCACAAGAGACTAGGGCCCTGCGGGACTTGACATCTTTCCGCAGGGACTGCAAGACAGAGCTGTTCCGCCTAGCCTTTGGTGTGGACTCAATCTGACCCTTATGTTTCCTTCCCCTTATGGTCTTGATCTATCGGCTACTTTTAAAAAGAGGCTGCATTTTAAATTACATTTTAATCTGTATTTTAAATTGATTTGTCCCCCCTTTTATTTTTTACTGTGATTTTATTGGTGTTAGCCGCCCTGAGCCCGGGGAGAGCGGGGTATAAATAAAATTTGTTGTTGTTGTTATTATTATTATTAAATATGTAAACCACATATCTGAAACCCACGGAAAAGTCCTGAAACCAGTTTCTCTCTCCCAAAATGACCTCAAATATTTCTCTGCAAGGTCGAAGGAAATGGGAAATCTCCCCGTTGTCTCTGTGCCTTAAGGAGCACATTTAAGGTATGAATAGGGTGAACCCGTGATCTGGATTCAGGAATCAAGTAGTTATAATAACAAAAGAGTGGCCAAAACCCAGAGAATGCAATCAGGTAAATGGCAGACAGGAGATAAACAACACACTCAGGATTCTGTTTTAGACCGCCCCCTATGATGTATGCATGCTGTACAGTGGTTCCTCAGGTTACAGACACTTCAGGTTACAGACTCCGCTAACCCAGAAATAGTACCTCGGGTTAAGAACTTTGCTTCAGGATGAGAACAGCAGTTTCAGTTTAAGAACGGACCTTCAGAACGAATTAAGTTCTTAACCCGAGGTACCACTGTATTGGGGGAAGTGGTCCTGGGCTACACCCCTTCTATGATGTATGTATGATGTTTCTGGGGGTGGTCTGGAGTTTGAGGGTGGGCAAATTCAAAGTCTGTCTAAGGGAGGGCACACCTTTGTTCTGGGTCCCTTCCCCCCTCCTGTGTGTTTTTTTTTGGGGGGGAGCACCCTGTTGCAACAGCTTTAATAAAGATCAGGCTTACTTGCTGCTTTGCTTCTCAATATTCTCTGGTTGGTCTCGGTTATTTTCTCCTACCGATAGAGAACCTGCAAAAGGACTCTATATGGGCTCTTGGGTACCCCATAAGGGAAAAGGAGCAGTTTTTTTTCTTCTCCTAACACCCCCCTGTGGAGTAATAACAGCCTCATTTTCTATGGGCTTAGAGTTGTCGTTTAGTCTTGCACCATTAGGAGATCGGGGGTGGTGTGCCGATCTCCTAATGGTCCAATAATTGGACAAACAGCGCATTATAATTCAAGCTAAATGCTAAAGCTTTGCAACTTACTGCGTACATATTGTAGTAGGGTTGAGCACATCTGCAGTGGCTTCCTATGCCTTCTAGTGTCATAAGGACATATGCCTGTTGCATCCGGCTAGTGGCCCATCTAGTCCCAACATCCTGTTCTCACAGTGGCCAACCAGGTGCCTGTGGCAACATGCCCCCACCCCCAGCAGGATTCGAACACGAGCCCTCTCCCCTCCTGTGGCTTCCAGCAACTGGTATTCAGAAGCATCTCTGCCTCTGACCGTGGGTTTGATTGTAGAGAAGACACAAGTCTTATGGCACCTTCAAGACTGTCAAGGGCATTTTGCCGCAAGGACGCATCTCCTGAGTCAATAAAACCAAGGAGCTCTAAAGCATTTTGCACACTCAGAAGTCATGCGGAGCTTAGGAACGGTGATCACAGCAGAAATTTACCAGGACTTGCACAGTCAACTCAAGATCTTGAGTAGCACATTACCGCGTTGTCATTAAACTGTTCTCCAACAAATTGCTGTTAATTCCGGGTCTGATGGAAAAGGGGCGGGGGGGGGGAGAGGAGAGAATTAAAATCACAGGAGACGTCGGCAAGGTACATGTGTAGCAATTATCTGTGTTATGACTTTCCATACAAAGAATTATAAAGCTACCAGGAACCTGTCCTGAATCCTCATTAATGGAAAAGAGGCAGCCATTGACAGGGGACTTTCCATTGTTGCCTTTCAGGCTCATTGCAGCTGTTCACTTCCTTTCATGTTGTTTCCCTGCACCCCCCCCCCCAACCTCCCCATCACTTCTATAAAAACGTTAATTTATCACCTTTCCAGTCCATGGCTGTGATCAGAGGGAGGGGGAAGCGCCGTCAATGAAAGGATCTTCAGGTCTTTTTGAAGTCTCAGTTGTGACCCTCCTCTTGGGGCGGCCTTCCAAGCAAACAAAGGAGTGGCACGGTTTTTCTCGAGAACTTCCCAGCGCAGACACTTCAGGCACCGGAAACTTGGCTCTGCCCATGAATGGCTGGCATACAACAGATGCTATGGCAGGGGTGGCCAACACAGTGCCCTTGAAAGGATGTTGGGCTCCACCTGCCATCCTCCCTAGCCAGCATGGCCAAGAGCCAGGGATGATGGGTTATGTAGTCTATAGTGTTGGTGCTGACCTTCAAAGCCCTCGGTCCAGTATACCTAGAGGAGCGTCTCCACCCCCATCGTTCTGCCCGGACACTGAGGTCCAGCACCAAGGGCCTTCCGGCAGTTCCCTCACTGCGAGAAGCCAAGTTACAGGGAACCAGGCAGAGGGCCTTCTCGGTAGTGGCGCCTGCCCTGTGGAACGCTCTCCCAGCAGATGTCAAGGCAATAAACAACTATTTTACTTTTAAAAAACAACTGAAGGCGGCCCTGTTTAGGGAAGTTTTTAATGTCTGATGCTGTATTGTTTTTAATATTCGGTTGGAAGCCGCCCAGAGTGGCTGGGGAAACCCAATCAGATGGGCGGTGTATAAATAAATTATTATTATTATTATTATTATTATTATTATTATTATTATTATTATTATTATTATTACTGTAGACGCCTGAAGCCTGCAATGTCAGTGACCCGCTGTGTCTTCTATTGCTAAATGGATCCATTGTTAACTGGATTGAGGTTGAAGCTCTTGTAAGCTGCTGCCCGAGCAAATTTTCTGAAGAAAGTGCGGGATGTTGGAAATCGTTTTTCACAGAGTCAGACTCATCTCACTCAACATCATTTATACTGAGCAATTGAAAAGGGTGGTTAAAACAGTGTTTGTTAAAAAACCCACAGAAACTTTTCTTTTGGGAATTATAGGGACAGAACTACCAAAACTGTATAAAAATTTATTCATGTATGCTACTACAGCAGCAAGAATGCTACTCGCCCCCAAAATGGAAAGAAGCAGAAGTCCCAGCAAAGTAAGAATGGATACAAAAACTTACGGAATATGCAGAAATGGCAAAACTTACCGGAAGAAAAAGAAATCAAGATAACAGTCTTTTTATAAAAGAATGGAAATGGTTTATTGAATAATTACAGATAAATTTCAAACAGATAAGGACATTGGCAGGATTATTGTAATTACCTGCAGTTTCATAAGAGCATATATTTAAAGAAGATAAATAAATGAGCAAATTAAATGAATTTGGATATGCAGAAGATATTAAAAAATTTAAGGAACCGCAAAAAGGGGGGAAAGGAAGCCAAGTTTTGAAAGGTTAAAATGACTGCAAAATTAGTGAAATGTATAAATTTGAAAAGCATAAATATTTTTTTTAAAAAAAGTTTTTTACACTGAGTGGCAGTGGCTCTCCAGAGTGGATGTTCTCTACCTCTTGCCATGGAAAGCTGCCTTTCACGGAGATGGCCCATTGGTCCATCTAGCCCAGGCTTGTTGACACTGGCTGGCAGTAGCTTTCCAGGTTTCAAACAGAAGGCAGTATTTCAAACAGTATTACCTGGAGGTGCACCTGGAGCAGACACTAACATGAGCAGGGATGAGGACCGCCTCGCCTGTCACTTCTACTCTCTCGTAGATCGAAGTCCGGTTTCAAATGTCTGGTTTGGCCTTTAGATTACTGTGCACGCTGTATCCTGTGGCACAGAAGGGCATTTGCAGCAGAATCCGTTATAAATATTGCACCAAACAATGACCCACACCAACAAAGAAATTAGATTGTTTCCACGCATAAGATTAAGGTTTTTTTTTTTATAAAAACAACAACAACCAACCAGTCAGACACATTAGATTAACTGCAAATCATTTTGCATGGCACAATTGCTTCTCTTCATAGCCCATTTAATAACAGTGAAATGTTCCAATTGAAAGCTACCTTTAATACCAGATTTACCAAGCCAGCCCTCTCCTGCCCCCTCTCAATAATACCCAGGCACAGACAACTCAAGGCAGTGAAAATACATTTAAGGATCAGAAGAGATGATAAGGCTATGGGAAACCAAGACGGACATTAGCTACTTACACTGTAAGTCTTGCAGGCAGTGGATTGATTGCTTTTCTGCACTCTCGATATGCATTTTTGTATTTTTTGATTAAGGTGCAAGTTTGGTTTTAAAAGGGATGACTGTCTTGCAGATTTATCTTTTGTTTATCAGGCTTACTGATGTCTTCGGATCAAACGTTTGTATAAGCAACCCAGGAAGTCTCGCCTGGCGCCTTCGTGACATATCTTTTGGTTCCAAGCAAATACAATCCTCTTCTCCCAGGCTAATTCAACAATCCATGGCCTTTTAAACTGTGTGTGTGTGTTATTATTTTTGTTTGTTACTATGTTGTATATTTTTGTGTTTGTATACAGTGGTACCTTGGTTTGGAATGCGGGTGGCGCTGTGGTCTAAACCACTGAGCCTGGGGCTTGCTGACTGGAAGGTCGGCGGTTCAAATCCCCACAATGGGGTGAGCTCCCGTTGCTCGGTCCCTGCTCCTGCCCACCTAGCAGTTCGAAAGCACGTCAAAGTGCAAGTAGATAACTAGGTACCACTCCGGAGGGAAGGTAAACGACGTTTCCATGCACTGCTCTGGTTTGCCAGAAGTGGCTTAGTCATGCTGGCCACATGACCCGGAAGCTGTCTGTGGACAAATGCTGGCTCCCTCAGCCTATAGAGCGAGATGAGTGCTGCAACCCCAGAGTCGTCCGCGACTGGACCTAACACTCAGGGGTACCTTTACCTTGGTTTACGGACTTAATCCATTCTTAAACCAAAGCATTCTTAAACGAAGGCGTGCTTTCCCATAGCAGCGGGGGACTCAAATTACAAATGGAACACACTCAACAGAAAGCGAAACATGTTCTTATTCCAAGGCAAAGTTCGCAAACCAAAACACCTACTTCTGGGTTTTCAGCGTTCTTAATCCAAGTTGTTCATAAACTAAGCTGTTCTTAAACCAAGGTGCCACTGTATTGCGAACCACCCTCTGTTCCTTGGATGAAAGGTGGTATAGAAATATAATAATACTAATACTAATAATACTAATACTAATACTAATACTAATAATAATATAATAATAATAAGGGGAATTGACTATTCTTTCTGTCTCCCCCCACTTTTTGTAAAAAAAATATTTTGACCTTTGTATCCCATCTTCCCTTCAAGATAACAGATCTAATCTGCACTTCCAAAAACAACACATGAACCAAACAATAGCCAAAATGCTGCAGTGCTGTTCTCCAGTCAGGTAATGAGTACAAAATTGCATGTACTACAATAAAATGTGCCTAAAAATGCATATATTAGTGGAAGATAACATACAAAAATTCACTAGGTGTGTGTGTGTGGGGGGGATATGTGTATTAGGCAAAATGGCATACAGTATTAGGAGAAAGTTGTACTTAAATCCTGATGAATTTTCAGGAGAACTTTAAAAACATGCACCCACACCCACAAGTTGACTTGGAAATTTGGAGAACTGAACTTATGAGACACTGAGAGAAATGGAAATGGATATAGTCACCCTTCCTTGAGTGGTGTCATACCCAAATTAAGTGACCATAATGAAACATCACCTTGCCAACCAAGGTCTGTATAGTTAAAGCTATGGTTTTCCCAGTAGTGATGTATGGAAGTGAGAGCTGGACCATCCTGATCAAATCCTGATCAAATTTGCAGATGACACCAAACTGGGAGGGGTGGCTAACACCCCAGAGGACAGGATCACACTTCAAAACGACCTTGACAGATTAGAGAACTGGGCCAAAACAAACAAGATGAATTTTAACAGGGAGAAATGTAAAGTATTGCACTTGGGCAAAAAAAATGAGAGGCACAAATACAAGATGGGTGACACCTGGCTTGAGAGCAGTACATGTGAAAAGGATCTAGGAGTCTTGGTTGACCACAAACTTGACATGAGCCAACAGTGTAACGTGGCAGCTAAAAAAGCCAATGCAATTCTGGGCTGCATCAATAGGAGTATAGCATCTAGATCAAGGGAAGTAATAGTGCCACTGTATTCTGCTCTGGTGAGACCTCACCTGGAGTACTGTGTCCAGTTCTGGGCACCACAGTTCAAGAAGGACACTGACAAACTGCAATGTGTCCAGAGGAGGGCAACCAAAATGGTCAAAGGCCTGGAAACGATACCTTATGAGGAACGGCTAAGGGAGCTGGGCATGTTTAGCCTGGAGAAGAGGAGGTTAAGGGGTGATATGATAGCCATGTTCAAATATATAAAAGGATGTCACATAGAAGAGGGAGAAAGGTTGTTTTCTGCTGCTCCAGAGAAGCAGACACGGAGCAATGGATCCAAACTACAAGAAAGAAGATTCCACCTAAACATTAGGAAGAACTTCCTGACAGTAAGAGCTGTTCGACAGTGGAATTTGCTGCCAAGGAGTGTGGTGGAGTCTCCTCCTTTGGAAGTCTTTAAGCAGAGGCTTGACAACCATTTATCAGGAGTGCTCTGATGGTGTTTCCTGCTTGGCAGGGGGTTGGACTCAATGGCCCTTGTGGTCTCTTCCAACTCTATGATTCTATGATTCTAAAGAAGGCTGATTGCCAAAGAATTGATGCTTTTGAATTCTGGTGCTGGAGGAGACTCTTGAGAGTCCCATGGACTGCAAGAAGATCAAACCTCTCCATTCTGAAGGAAAGCAGCCCTGAGTGCTCACTGGAAGGAAAGATCATGAAGCTGAGGCCACCTCATGAGAAGAGAAGACTCCCTGGAAAAGACCCTGATGTTGGGAAAGATGGAGGACACAAGGAGAAGGGGAGGACAGAGGACGAGATGGTTGGACAGTGTTCTCGAAGCTACCAACAGGAGTTTGACCAGCTGTGGAAGACAGGAGTGCCTGGCGTGCTCTGGTCCATGGAGTCACGTGGAATCGGACACAACTAAACGACTAAACAACAACAACAACAACAATGAAACAGCCTCAGATAGTGTTCTATCTTCTGGAGAACTGGGAACTATAAGAACTGCTCAACTCAGGCTCAGAATTCCTTATATGAGCTTCTCCACTGGAGTTAGGATGTTCAGTGACGTGCAGCTGGTATAGAGTTAAGGAGGGAATTCATCCACATCAACAAGGGAAACCTGGGGAGTTTGCATCGTGGAATGGGTTCATTTTGGAGAGGAGAAAATGTGCCCCGCATTTTTTTCCTGGATTGTAATAAACCCAAGGATTGGGGAGGGGGTCTGGCTTAAAATAAAAACCAGGAACTGGAAAGATAAATTGCCTGGCCCACGGCCTCCTGATCGATCACGGCGCTACAAGGGCTCATTGCATCACAAGAGCAATGTGGGAAACCTTTGAGCCCCTTTGTGGCTCTGAAAGAAGCATCTGAGGTTAACGGCAAGGTGTAACTAAATCTGCTTCCCCTGAGCTTTCCCCTTCCGCATGATAAAATTGCCCCCTATAATTGATCGGAACAGGCAAAATATATCCCAGGAGAGATTAAGCCAAAGTCCCACCTAATTGAGACCTCGGAGACCAACAGGGCAGGGGAAGAGGAAAAGAATTAGCTTAATCTTCACTTAGACTTGGCCACATTTGAGAAGGGTTTCTCTGAGACTGGATAAGCCACGGCAGAAACACAGATGCTACTTTAAGTCTCCTAGGCCAGGGACAGAGAGGAAACTAGAAGACCCCATTGCTCCTGAGTGTGTGTGTCTGAGCCACTGGTATGGTAACTTTGCATGTGAGTTGGCCATGGGACATTCAGCTGAGCAGTCAAAGACACATATTTATTTATTTCATAAAAATATACAGTCGTACCTTCGTTGTCGAACGCCTTGGTACTTGTACATTTCGGCTCCCAATCGATCGAAATCCAGAAGTGAGTGTTCTGGTTTTCGAACAGTTTTTTTAGAAGCCAAACGCACGATGTGGCTTCCACTAGTGTTTCCAGTGCACCTGTGCAATCAGAAGCCAATTGGTTTCTGAACATTTTGGAAGTCAAACGGACTTCCGGAATGCATTCTGTTCGAAAACCAAGGTACGACTGTATACTGCTTAATTGCAATAATAAAACAGAACCTTAGAGTGGTTTACAAAAAAAAGAAGAAGCTAAATTTATCGCTAAAATATTTACAACCGTAACTTAAATCATACAGAAAGGTAAAACCACAACAGAATAAACCAGTGTTTCTCAAACTTGGGTCTCCAGCTGTTGCTGGACTACAACTACCATCATCCCTAACCACTGGTCCTGCTAGCTAGGGACGATGGGAGTTGTAGTCCAACAACAGCTGAAGACCCAAGCTTGAGAAAAAATCACGGAGGACAAGTCTATACAAGGCTACTAGCCATGGTGACTATGCTCTGCCTGCACAGCTGGAAGGCAGTAGTACTTCTGAAAAACAGTTTCTGGAAGCCGCTGAGGGGAGAGGGCAGGATTGTGCTCAAATCGTGCTTGTGAGTTTCCCACGGGCATCTGGTTGGCCACTGTTGAGTACAGAGTGCTGGTCTACATGGGCTTGGCTCAACAAGCTTTTCTGATGAAGCCTGGCATAAGGCAAAAGAAAAACAAGGCAACTCGGGTGTTTTTTGTTTTGCTTTTTTAAAATGCATCTCCATACAAACCAAACTGAATCGCTGTGTGGCAGCTCAGTGTGTTTACCACTCTGCCTGAGGTGCCAAAGGAGGTGAAGAAACAGTCCCCCCCCCCTTCTTTCCTGCTAGTTATTTTTGAAAAGCCGGGGGAAAGCCGTCGAAAGAGAAGTCAGAGTGGTGTTGCAGGAGGGGCGGGGAGCTGACACATGTTTGATATACACTTTTGACGGAGATTTTACTTTATTATGTTTAATTGAAAACTGTTAAAGTCCTCTGACATGAATATTCAACAGAGGCCTTTTGGTGATGTTCCAGGAGTTATGATTGTCTGTGATTCTGCCACTGCTTCGCAGCACGGAGCCCTGTCAAAGCGAGAGTGACAGTGGGGAAGCTATTAATTGAAATAGCTTCATTAATTAGTAATTAACAGCGGGGTAATGACTATGTCACCCATCGTATTTCAATGAATGCCCTTCATGTGTTATGGGGCCTTTAATTACGGAATATGCATTTTAATTAAAAGGCAAACTTCGGCCCTTTGGCCTTTCGGAATACAAAAGATGTTTCCAACTTTCGAGAAGCAAAAGGAAGACGAGGAGGAGGAAAGGTTAGGGTCTATAAAGAGAGAGAGAGCCAGGGAGGGAGGGAGGTTTCAAAGTGAGACTCCGTCAGCCCTGATCGCTGGGATGATCTACCGCCGCTCGGTGAGGAGGCAGCGATTTGGAAAGCGTTCGTCACAACCCATCATTCCGCTTCTCATCCCGTGCAAAGCCAAAAAACAATCTCAACTCTTCGGTTGGTAAGACAGCTACTACAGCCGTTCCTGGAGAGAGATAGCTTGGCCACAGTTGTCCATGCATTGGTAACCTCATGGCTAGACTACTGCAATGCGCTTTATGTGGGGCTGCCCTTGGGATTGGTCCAGAAGCTGCAACTGATAAAAATGTAAAGAGCCTAGTGCAAGAAAACTGGTTGTGCTGCTCTAAATCTGCCTCTGCGATACTGTTGCCTAAGCCAACAAGCCTAAGCCATTGACAGTGTCCAGATCAAGGGAATTAATAGTCCTGCTCTATTCTGCCTTGAACGGATGCTTTTGAATTCTGGTGCTGGAGGAGACTCTTGAGAGTCCCATGGACTGCAAGAAGATCAAACCTCTCCATTCTGAAGGAAATCAGCCCTGAGTGCTCACTGGAAGGAAAGATTGTGAAGCTGAGGCTCCAATACTTTGGCCACCTCATGAGAAGAGAAGACTCCCTGGAAAAGACCCTGATGCTGGGAAAGATGGAGGGCACAAGAAGAAGGGGACAACAGAGGACGAGATGGTTGGACGGTGTTCTCGAGGCTACCAGCATGAGTTTGACCAAACTGCGGGAGGCAGTGGAAGACAGGAGTGCCTGGCGTGCTCTGATCCATGGAGTCACGAGGAATCGGACACGACCAAATGACTGAACAACAACAACAACATTCTGCCTCGGTCAGACCCCACCTGGAATACTGTGTCCGATTGTGGGCACCACAATTTAGGAAGGATGTTGACAAGCTGGAACGTGTGCAGAGGAGGGTGACCAAGATGATCAAGGGTCTGCAAACTAAGCCTTATGAGGAACGGTTGAAGGAGCTGGGTATCTTTAGCCTGGAAAAGAAGAGACTGAGAGGAGACATGATAGCCATCTTCAAACATCTCAAGGGTTGTCAGATGGAAGAGGGAACAAGCTTGTTTTCTCCTGCTCTGGAGGAGAGGACTCGAACCAGTGGTTTCGAGTTACAAGAAAGAAGATTCCGGCTGAACATCAGGAAGAACTTTCTGACAGTAAGAGCTGTTCAACAGTGGAATGGTCTTTCTCGGAAGGTTGTGGACTCTCATTCCTAGGTGGTTTTTAAGCAGATGTTGGATGGCCATCTGCCATGGATGCTTTAGTTGAGATCCCTGCATTGCAAGGTGTTGGACTAGATGACCCTCGAGGTCCCTTCCAACTCTATGATTCTATGACAGTTTTACCCTTCATGAACTTATCTTATCTGGTAGCATTCACTGACTGTTGTAGGAGTGAAAGCCATAGTTTCAGTATTGGTGGTACAAAGAAGTACTTTCTTTCAGCCGTCTTGAATCTTCCAACATTCTGGGCACAAGATATAGGTCATAACATTATGCTGGAAGATTGGGAAAGGTTATGGAAAATTGAATTAAAATTTATAGATTGTTCTTTGCTGAAAGAAAATTATATGAAGATGATGTATAGATGGTATATGACTCCAGTGCAGTTAGGAAAAATGTATAAAACCAGTTCAAATATGTGTTGGAAGTGTAAGGAAAAGGAGGGGACATTTTATCATATGTGGTGGAATTGTAATGAAATTAAAAAGTTTTGGGAAATGACATACAATGAATTGAAGAAAATGTTCCATCTAGCATTTGTTAAGAAACCTGAAGCATTATTGTTAGGGATTGTAGGAAAAGACCTGCCAAGGAAGCTGAAAAAATATCTTCATGTATGCGACAACGGCGGCAAGAGTCTTAATAGCACAAGAATGGAAGAACGAGGAAACCCCGACTAAAGAACTATGGCAAGAGAAACTGATAGATTATGCAGAATTGGCAAAATTGACACACAAACTACGGGACAAGGATAACTGTGACTTTAAAGATGAATGGGAACCTTTTACAAAGTACTTAAAGAAACAACAAAGTGAACTGGACTCCTTGGCAGGTTTTGAATAAACACTCACAAACTTTTTATTGACAATAACCAGTCAGATAAATTAAGGATTTATACAGTTTTGTAACATGCAGAGAATAGCATTTGTAGAGAAACCAGATATTGGAGCTGAGGGAAGTCGGGGGGGAGGGGAGAGTGGGTTACTTTATGGGGAGGGAGGGGGGAAATGGGGGGATTAAGGATGATATGTATTAAGATAATAGGTTTTGTTTAAATTCTTTATATATATATATATATATATTTAAAAAAAGAATCTCCCAACATTCATTAGGTGCCCCTGCGTTCTAGTGTTATGCGAGAGGGATAATTCCCCCCCCCACTTTCTCCATGTTATTTCTATTTAGAGACTGGGAAGGGGAGAGAGAGGTGTGCAATTTTATGTCCCTCCCCAAAAAGCATCAGCACATCACCACCCGTGTATCTGAAGAAGTGTGCATGCACACGAAAGCTCATACCAAGAACTAACTTAGTTGGTCTTTAAGGTGCTACTGGAAGGGGAAAAAAATTATTTTGACTATGGCAGACCAACATGGCTACCTATCTGTAACATCACCACCTGAGTTTGCTATTAGAGGGAGTTAGTGCCAAATTTCTAGGTAGCGATATTCAAACAATTCCCTGTGTTATATCTCACATGCATATTGACCACATATATATTTAAAACAAAACAGAAGCTCAAAAGAGTATAGAGACAAAGATCTTTCTTCAGGCTGATGTGCAAAACCCTAAATGGGAGCAAAAAATAATAATGCAAGCGATCGAAAAACCATCTAATTGTATTTAAATTGCACTCTATTTCTCTCTCCCTCCCTCTTTAAAGGATCTTATTTGTTTGTTAAAACAAACGAGCTGCTTCAGTCTCACCATGCCCTCTTTCTGTTTTGATTTTAAGCCTTACTCCCCTGGCGTCCTTGATGGGAGGGCATGAAAAGGAAGCCGCGTTCCAAATGGGAGTTGGACTAAATGAATGAAGTGCTTCATCTGAAAGGGAAAACAGCAGATCAAGTGAGAGACAAGTGCGGCAAACCAAGCCCTTTGCCCAGGGGACTTCTGA
Source organism: Podarcis vaucheri (assembly GCF_965113315.1). Taxonomy (NCBI): domain Eukaryota; kingdom Metazoa; phylum Chordata; class Lepidosauria; order Squamata; family Lacertidae; genus Podarcis; species Podarcis vaucheri. The sequence goes on from NC_138764.1 coordinate 98,482,584, forward strand.
CTTTGGAGCAGCGGGAGCTGGACAAGGTGGAGGCAGCAGCTGCTGCTATCTGTGGCAGGGGATGCAAATCAGAGAACTGCCTTATACCAGACCGGACTATTTGTCCATCTGGCCTTGTATCGTCCACTCTGACTGGCAGCGGGTATGCAGCATCTCATGTCAAGAATCCTTCATCTCACCTGCTACCTAACCCTTTTAACTGGAAATGTCAGGGATTGAAATAGGGACTTTTTGCATGCAAAGCAGATACAGTGGTACCTTGGGTTACATACTGTCAGGGCTGCTTCAAGATCCTAGCTCACAGAGGATCACGCTAGCCAGCGGTCACTTTGTAAAAGTCTTTATTGAGTTACAGTTTCCATTCTCAAGTGGCTGCGTGCAGCTCTACGTCTTAAGGGTTAGACCGGCGAAGCTCCGTCTGAGTCTCCGCCCCCTGTACACCAGCTAAGTACCCTAGCCTTACTCCACCTTTTCCGCCTGACCGTTCTTCTCTGGGTCCCTCTGCCCCCTGTGGTCTCTTCCTTTCGGGATGCTTCTGACGCTGACCCCCCCGGACCCTTCTGTCTCCTTGCGCCGGGCTTTAGGACCTGGCTCCCTTTCCGGGCTGCTTACTGCGCCACCTTCCTGTGTATTTGAACTTGGCGCGCGCGCCCAACCTTCCACTTTCCTCCTGACCGTTTCTTCGCTCCCCGATGGAGGTGTGGCCACTCCTGACTCATGTCCTCCCTCCTGCTGCGAGCTGCCAGAACTCGGTACCTGGCGCCCTTCCTCCCCACTGCGTTCTGCTGGTGATGCTGGCCCCGATTTCCAACTGCTGCTCTCTGAGCCCCCTCTGGACCCTTCTTCCTGGGGTGCCCCCCTAAGCTCCCCCCTTGCCCTTGCCACTGGCGCTCCTTCCTGTGAATCTTCTGATTCACTGGAAAGACTAGGAGATCTCGGGTCGTCGTCATCACTCATCTTTTCTTCTGCCTCCTCCCCCTCGCTCTCTGTTTCCTCCCTTGCCCTCGTCTCTGCTCCTGAACCCCTGACACATACGCTTCAGGTTACAGACTCCGCTAACCCAGAAATATTACCTCGGGTTAAGAACTTTGCTTCAGGATGAGAACAGAAATTGTGCTTCAGTGGCGCAGCGGGAAGCCCCATTAGCTAAAGTGGTGCTTCAGGTTAAGAACAGTTTCAGGTTAAGAACGGACCTCCGGAGCGAATTAAGTTCACTGGAGAGCCAGTGTGGTATAGTGGTTAAGAGTGGTAGTCTTGTAATCTGGTGAACTGGGTTCGCGCCTTCGTTCCTCCACATGCAGCTGCTGGGTGACCTTGGGCCGGTCACACTTCTCTGAAGTCTCTCAGCCTCACTCACCTCACAGAGTGTTTGTTGTGGGGGAGGAAGGGAAAGGAGAATGTTAGCCGCTTTGAGACTCCTTAAAGGGAGTGAAAGGTGGGATATCAAATCCAAACTCTTCTTCTTCTTCTTAACCCGAGGTACCACTGTACAATAGACATTTCACAGAAGATAGTTTGCCCAGCACCTCCAATCTTCACCAGTGACGCACAGGCAGAGCAGAATATTGGTTGCATTCTTGCTTGTGCTCTTTGTTTTTGTAAAACGACGTAGAGAGCTTGTACCGAAGTTCTCACCCTGGGCCAGCAAGGGGATACTGTAGATAGTTTTCACTCAGGTCCACATATGCAAATAAGGGATCGGAAGTGACGTTCAGTGATTGGATAGTTACAGAAAATTGTTACTGTTGCGTTCTAGTGGAGCTCTATATAAGCAGGCTGGCTGAACCCTTCAGTTCAGTTCAGTTCTGGCCTGTGAATAAACAAGAGCTGTTGAAGAATCGCTGTGTCGTCTGATATGTTCACCCACAACTTAATAGAGCTGAAGATGCCTGGCAACGTGCAGATGTTAGCTCAGTGTGTACAACCCAGAAGTGGGTTGGCTTCAGTCATTTACTGCCACATTTTAAAACTCCCCTCCCCACAAGCAATGCTGTGGTCCATCAATAATAATGATGATAATAATAATAATAATAATAATAATAATAATAATAATAATAATAATAATAATTTATTATTTATATCCCGCCCATCTGGCTGGGTTTCCTCAGCCACTCTGGGCTGCTTTCAACAGAATATTAAAATGCAATAATCTATTAAACATTAAAAGCTTCCCTAAACAGGGCTGTCTTCAGATGTCTTCTAAAAGTCTGGTAATTGTTTTTCTCTTTGACATCTGGTGGGAGGGCGTTCCACAGGGCGGGTGCCACTACCGAGAAGGCCCTCTGCCTGGTTCCCTGTAACTTCGCTTCTCACAGTGAGGGAACTGCCAGAAGGCCCTCGGCGCTGGACCTCAGTGTCTGGGCAGAACGATCAATGTCTCTTAAATTTGCAAAGCAAGTGTGCAGGGCCAGCTGTGGGTTAAAACACACACACACACACACCCGTCAAGGTTCCTCCCCATCCCATGGGCTTACTTGCTGGTGACAACAGCTACCAGTCAATGTTGTCTGTTACTGTCCCTTTAAGACAACAAGGTAAGGGGAAAAAAGGAAAGAGCACTTCATTTAAAGCTTAAACTTTGCTGCAGAAGTTGTGGGGGGAGGAGCACACACACACAGGCATGAATCACTCACAGTATCCATCAATGGCAATCAATGTTAATAACACTAAATAATTTTAGTCGACAGGCAATATTTTATGTTGTAATTCCTTGGCATTTTTACTGGTGTTGCAATGGGTTTCTCCTTGTGTAAAAAAGGCCATTTCCGATGCTGCCGGCGGCATTTAACACGAAGGATAATGTCGGGTGGTTGGGAGCGAAGAATCGGATAGAGCACAAGATAATAGTATTTAAGTCCTCGGGATTCCAATGGACATTGCTCTGGATATGGCGGTGAAAGCTGAGGTGCCGTGGACCTGTGAGTTGTGGTTCACCACACCTGTAGGGCACCACGTTGGCAGTGTCTGTCTTGCATGGTGTCTCTTAACCCACCAGACATTTCCTGCTGGTGGGCTCTGTGCATGGATAGTACCACAAGCTGTTTGGGAGAGTGCCATAGCTGAGGGATTCTGCAGCAGGGGCAGATGGCCTCTCAAAATCCATCACTTTATTTGGAGCCCAAGAAAATGAGGGGAGCCTGTCACCAGAATCTTTCTAGAGGGAGAAGAAATTCTCAGATAGTTTATTGGGGTGAGGCTATATTTTACCAGCGGCAATAGAAAAGCTTCTTTATTCCCCCTACTCCAAAGTTTGTTTCGTTGCTGCTGCACCCTAGATGTGGATTTTGCCCCCTAGCTGTGGATCCTACATCGCCAGGGGTTGGACTAAATGATCCTTGGGATCCCTTCCAACTCTACAGAACAGTGATTCTAAACACAAACCACCAGATCTAGTATCACACAACCTTTGCAACTTGCTCTTCTTTTTCTAGAGGATGAGAAAAAGAGAAATCTGAGGGGCCCCTTCCCCCAAAGCACATATTATGCAAGTATCCCAGAAAACCTGGGGCATCCTGTTTTTTCCTCATGTGAGAACGGTGGCCATTTTGGATGCCGTGATCTTCACAATTTCATGCTGTGATTCCCCCCCCCATGCTTTTTCAGGGTGGAATCACAGTGTGCAATTGTGCAAGATCAGTGTGCCCAAAACGACTGCGGTTCTCTCAAGAGAAAAAAAACACACACAAGAAGATGGAATCCAGGAAGGTCGTGTCCCAGATATTGCCATGAGGCATTGGAGTGTATGAAAATATCTTTCAGGAAATTTCGACTCAGCTCTTAAGTAGAACATCCCCTGATTTGCACATGGAAGCTCCCAGGTATTATCACCATCTTCAATCCTGCAGTTGGAGGAGACAATGTAGCACCCTGCTTGTGGTTAACGCTTAGCTGGAATGAAATATTCAACGCAGCAATAGAGAAATTAAAATAATTATTTATTTGTCAGACAAATAAATGAGAGGCACAGTGGTATATGGTTACCAAGCTCTGGCCTGGCCTCCTGCCATTATGGCCAGCACTTATATTCCCTTAATCCAGCCCCCTTTGCTCCTCCTGTGGCTACCTCTGTCCAATCAGCCTGGTTGAATTTCCTATTGGCTGATTGCTAGAACCAATCCTAGAAGATACACCCATATCCTCCTGTCCTTATATGGAACACAAAGAGCTATATATTGTTACATCTATAAATGACAAATAAGTAGTAATATATCTTACATGTGTCTCAACAAGGCATCTTAATTACCAGCTCACCTCTTGCCCTCCTTGCCCTATTGCCTTCTAAAACAAATGGTTAATCTTAAATTTTTATCTTAAACATATGTCAAGGATCTTGAGTTTCACATAAACAAATGTCTGACAACTAATATATCAGGACTGCTCGGATGGCGTCTTCTTGTCTGGCAGGGCTAGGCTGGTGGCTGACTTAATTTAACTCTTACAACTATATGAAATCTAGCATTTCTTAAATCCTTTGCATAATTACATTTAAGACAATATATTTAATACATAACATAGGTAGCCTTTTAAAAGGAATAAGGCCTTTGTAAAGTAGAAAAGGAACTTAGTAAAAAGGAACACAGTAAAAAACCGCTTTAAAAGAAGCCTCTCCAGTTTACATTACCCCCCCCTTCTCCAGCCAGCTGCTTTTCCCATTAGCTCTTCCCAACATTTATTGCCCTTTAACTCTCTTCAGTTTAAGAAAGAAACAGCTTTAAAAGACTTCCCAAAAAATGCTTTCTTTCTGCCAGCCAGATGCTTCTCCATTTGGTCTTTAACCTTGGAAAGAAGATCTGGCTCATTTTACTGGGAGGCACATTGGCATTATTTTACTATTTACTCATTCCTAATTATTTATTTCTGCCTTTTTTATCTTCTGTAACATATAGGGTCAGTGTCCTCACTCAGTCTGTAATTCCAGCTTTTACGACTTTGAGAATTGTTTTCTGCTATCAATCAAAGGGGCCCTTGTCTAGGAGAATAAACATTACCAAGGTTGTAAACTGCTGGCTTGAAACTTTTGAAAATCTAAGCTCTCTCTTTAATATACAAGTCCTGATCAAACATTAATAAAATGCAGGCTTATGCCTGATGCCTCAACAATGCAGAAGTCAACACCCTCCTTCTGTATTTGGGAAGGGTCTTCGCTCAGCAGTAGAGCACCTCTCCTTTCATGGAGAAGGTCTTGGGTTTAATCCCTGGCATCTCCAGGTACGACTGGGACTGTCCCCTCCTTGAAAACCTTGGAGGCACCAAGGCCAGTCAGTGTAGACCTCCTGAGCTAGATGGACCCATGGTCTGGCTCAGGAGAAAGTATCTTCCTGTGTTCAGTTGACTGAGGTGCGCCAGAAAGTCGAAGGGGAACCACAGAGATCTGAAGGGTCATTTTTAAAAACTGTTTTTTAAAAATAAAGATTTATTGATTTACAAAAGTATGTGCAATGTCTCTTTTCCAAGTTACATTTTCTACAAATCAGTTTTACCTGTTGAGACATTAGTGTTACATTAGGAAGAAAAGAGGGGTTTTTTGGATTTGATATCCCGCTTTATCACTACCCAAAGGAGTCTCAAAGCGGCTAACATTCTCCTTTCCCTTCCTCCCCCACATCAAACACTCTGTGAGGTGAGTGAGGCTGAGAGACTTCAAAAGAAGTGTGACTGGCCCAAGGTCACCCAGCAGCTGCATATGGAGGAGCGGGGAAGCAAACCCAGTTCACCAGATTACGAGTCCACCGCTCTTAACCATTACACCACTTTGGGGAAAGAGGTTAGGGGGCCATCTTGAGTAGGGGTGGGGTCGGGTGGCAATGTTTCTATTTTGCTTAATGTATGTGTGGAGTTTTGTGTCGCTTGTATAGGTTCTCGTTGCTATTCGCTTGTGTTCCTTTGGTGGTGAGAGAGGTTGGGGTTGGCCTAGGGTGTGGTTGTTCATTTGTGATTGACTGTGGTGGACTTTGTTTTCATGTGTGAGTAGGGTGGGTGGGCATTTTTGAATCAGGTTAGCCAGATTGATTTGTATGCTGTTGGTGGATTCTTGTCGTTGTCTTGTTGGGCTGTGTATGTGATAAAGGGGAACCATACCGGGGTAAAGGCGTCTTCTTCCATTTGTCCCCGTGTCAGTCTCAGTTTATTGGTTAATTTTTCTAATAAGGCTGTTTCCCATACTGTTTGGTACCATTGGTCCATGCTTACTCCTGACAGGTCTCTCCAATGTTTATCCATGATGTTTCTGGCTGCTGAGATTAGGTGAGTTATCTGAAGGGTCATTTATCGTTTGACATGTTCACTTCCTGGCTGGTCTATACAGAAACATCCTGCCAAGGTCTGACCTTGCTCTTTCCTTCTGTTTATGAAATTCTGGGGCGGGATGCCACTGTTTCCCTTTCATCGGGTATTTGTTGTGTATTGGAGTGTGCCATCAAACATCTTTTCTCCTCTGCGCCTCCTGAAATTAAAATGTGGTAGGTTGCTTTGTTTTGAAGCTCAAGATTAAAAGTTGTTTGAAGACAAATGTTTGCCTAAGTTTTCGCTGACATTCAATTTTAATGGCTTTTTAAAACAAAGTAACTATTTAACTGTGCGTCATTTTATAGTTTCCTGATGTCTGACAGGTGTTTTTGCCCATGTGGGAAACAGATGCTAATAGCATTTCCCATAATAGCTCATAAATAATAATCATTTAGCATTTTCCTTTGTATACCGCTCTGTCAAATAGCCAATTTACTTTTCAGAAGCTGCTACGTTTTCCTGTCAATCATTTTTAGCCTCCGGCTCTTTTTGGTGATTAGAAGCCCCTTGGAGAGTAAGAACTCCAAATTAGTTTTAAATAAAAAATAAGAGTATTCATGCTGTTGAACATCTAAAGGTAAAACCGAAAAAAGAAGAAGATCTGGGTACACAAATATCACTGGTAGCATATTAATACTTTATAAAAATAGAGTGACCAGCTGTCCTGGAGAAACAAAGCAGAGATAAATACGACATAAAAAGTAGCGGGTGAACGACAAAAAGAAACACATTTTGATTAAAGGAAAAGTAAGTAAGTTTGGCTGTTTGGGATACCTCTCAACACTTAGTGGCTTTCCATGCTTCTGCACACACAGAATTTGGGAACTGGCGTGGAATCTTCCAGTTTGCACATGACAACTTTTGGGAAACTTGACTTTTAGTGTTTCTAGCCCTCATTGTTGCAGGAACTATGCAAGCAGAACCCCATGGGTGGCACAATACTCACAATGGCCTCACCCTTTGTAGTCATTAGCATGTCAGGCTAGGACCTGGGAGACTCGGGTTCAAATCCCCACTTGGTCATGCAGCTTACTGGAAGATTTTGGGCCAGTCACTGCCCCTCAGCCGAACCTACCTGTTTGGGGCCACTGTGGGGATTAATTGAGGAAGAGGATAACTGTTATGTACTGAAGTTCTCACCCTGGGCCAGCAGGGGGATACTGTAGATAGTTATGCAAATGAAGGACCGAAAGTGAGGATCGAAAGTGATGTTCAGTGATTGGATAGTTTGTATGCAAATGAAGGATCGAAAGTGACGTTCAGTGATTGGATAGTTTTAGAAAGTTGCAACAGTTACGTTGTACTGGAGCTCTATATAAGCAGGCTGACTGAGCCCTTCAGTTCAGTTCTGTTCTGGCATCTGAATAAAGAAGAGCTGTTTGAAGAATCGCTGTGTCGTCTGATATGTTCACCCACAACTTAACAATAACCACCTTGAGCTCTTTGGAGAAAAAGGTGGGAAATAAATGAAGTACCGTAAGTGGAAATAATAAATAAACTGAGGTGCAGCTCTCTGTGTGGATGGTTTTCATACCGAAGTTGATTTTGAAAAAAGATATCGAAACTCGATCAGGGACCTGTTCACTTAACGCATTCCTATTACAAAATCAGAATCTTCAAATTGCAGCTTCAGTGACCTGCTGTGCCCATTTTACTAAACTTCCATTGCCACTGTAGCTATTATCTGTATATCTTTCCAAACTGTGCGTCACAACACATTAGTGTGTCAACTGCAGTGTGTAGGTGTGGTTACAAACGCTCCCCGTGCTCCTTCCGGGGCTGGAAAGGGGTTAGCTTAACCTCTGGTTTGCTATTGAAAACTGAATTACTGTGTCACAAGATGATGCATGTCTCAAAAGCGTGTCACCAACATGAAAAGTTTGGAAAGCTCTGTTGCGTATCATTCCCTCTAATAGCAAGCCAGCGGTTTAGTGATTAATCTGTTTGGAAGCAAAACAGGAAACCACACTGGAGATTCCACAGGCAGAAGTATAGAAGTTTGCAAATTATAAGAAAAACATTTTTGGGTGGTGGTGGTGGGGACTTCTCAGAAATGTTCCCCAACTGAGCAGAAACTTTCTGCAAACTTTATCTCCCCCCCCCTTTGTAAGTTAAAAGGGCTTGTTATGTACGACTCCGAGTATATTTCAGGGCTACAGTCTGAATATTCTTTAAGGGGGAGCAGAACCCCAGAACCTCCCCCTCCCAATGCTATAACCCTGGAAACACTGGTTTGTGTGACTTAACTCATTTTGCATAAAGGCACTGAGGAAGCAAGAACTGAAAATTGAGTATTCCATTGGGAACCTTCAATCCCAATTCTTCATGCTGCTGCTTGGGAGAAGATTTGATGCTTCACTAACGTAACTTTATCATCTCCAATGGGTTGGGGTTTTTTTTGGGGGGGGGGTTTCCCTCCAGCTGCTCCAACGACCCAACCTTGTGTTTTAGTTGGTTTTCCCTCCTAAAGTATGGCTGGGTTAAAAGATACACGTTCAAAATGCACAAGCTCTGATCTAACCGCAGAGCAGGTAAGTTTTTCGTGGGTTTCTAAAGCCCACCAGTCCACAGTTCACAGGTTGAAATGACCATTCGTGAAGCATTTCTAAGACCATACAACAAAATAAACTTTTGACCAATGCAGACATGGCCATATTGACACATTGCATTTGAAGCACGTGGGAACCCAATCCCGGGAACTGTAGTTTAACCACAACTGAGCTGCAATTCGCAGCACCCATAACAAACTACAGTTCCCAGAATTCACGGAGGTGCCGTGTGTTTTAAACATGCTTTGAATGTATGGTGCTGTCAGGGTTGCTTCCAGATCCTAGCTCACAGAGGATCACGCTAGCCAGCTATCATTAACTAAAAGTCTTTATTGAGTTACAGTCTCCATTCTCAAGCTGCTGCGCGCAACTCTACGTCTTATGCTTAGATCGGCGAAACTCCGTCTGAGTCTCCGCCCCTTGCGCACCAACTTAATATCCTAGCCCTGCTCCACCTTTTCCGCCTGACAGTTCTCCTCTGGGTCCCTCTGCCCCCCGGGGTCTCTTCCTTCCGGGATTCTTCTGACGCTGACCCCCCGGACCCTCCTGTCTCCTTGCGCCGGGCTTTAGGACCTGGCTCCCTTTCCGGGCTGCCTACTGCGCCACCTTCCTGTGCATTTGAACTTGGCGCGCGCGCCCAACCTTCCACCTTCCGTCTAACCGTCTCTTCGCTCCCCGATGGAGGTGTGGCCACTCCTGACTCGTGCCCTCCCTCCTGTTGTGAGCTGCCAGCGCTTGATCCCTGGCGCCCTTCCTCTTCCCTGCTCTCTGGTGGTGACGCTGGTCCCGATTTCCAACTGCTCCCCTCTGAGTCCCCTCTGGCTCTATCTTCCTGGGGTGTCCCCTTAGTCTCCCCCCTTGCCCTGGCCACTGGTGCTCCTTTTTGTGAATCTTCTGATTCACTGGACAGACTCGGAGATCTCGGGTCGTCGTCATCACTCATCCTTTCTTCTGCCTCCTCCCCCTCGCTCTCTGTTTCCTCCCTTTCCCTCGCCTCTGCTCCTGAACCCCTGACAGGTGCGTATGTGACTGTTATAGCTTCTTCTCCTTCTTTTATTTGATTTTTAAAAGCGTAAACATGCAACAAAAAACAGTTCCGAATCCAAATATCAAGATTACTCTGAATCTCCTGACTTCCCCTTATCCCTTCCATGGGTCCTAACGGTATTATTTACAACTGCATATCAATACTTATCCATTTTTTAAAATCCTTCTAAATTATGCATACTTTCCATTACTTTACAACTATGGTTAAAATCCTGCCAATGTTTCCACCTGCTTACTGTGGGCTCATAAATAAATGATAAACTTTTTCCATTCCTTATTAAAGTTTTTGTCTTCTTGATTTCTAAGCTTCCCAGTTAATTTTGCCGTTTCAGCATAGTCCATCAACTTGGCTTGCCATTCTTCTTGTGGCCATTATAGCTTCAGTACAAAGCTGTATTTCTTCTGTCTCTCCCTCCCCCCTCCCTGCCTGATGAAGAGTTCTGGAGGACTCAAAAGCTTGATCACTGTTTTGTGACATTACGGATGGCCACAGAAAAGAGATCCAAGCGATTCCCCCCCCCCCAAAAAAAGTGGAAATTTAACCCATGTGCATGCTAATATATAAACCCACCTCTCCCTCTGTTTGCTGTTGTTGTTGTTTCCCTGAGAGAAGCTTCTATCTATCTAATGTGTGCTAGAATGATGCGGCTTTAGAAATTAAATTGAGTACAGCTGTAAAGATTAAGTTAAAAGAAAAGAAAGGTTGACAATTAGATAAAATTAAGGGTGAGGATTTGCTGAATTAAATATTTAAAATGGGAATGCAGAAAGGGGAGGTATGAGGAGGTCGGTGAACTAAGTTTTAAGAAAATAAGGCTCTGAAATTATACTTGTTTTTTTTCTTGTTTGTGTGTATTGTTTTGTTTGATATAATTTGTAAAACTTCAACAAATATCTTTTTTTTTTTAAAAAGAGAAGCTTCTATCTTTGGCCTGAAATCTTACTTATATATTCTGTTGAAAAATATCGGGCATGTACATTTTTTATATATATTCTGTTTTGTATATTCTGCTTTATTTTACAATGTGTATGCAGGTGGCTTAGTTTTGTTATCATTCATCGGTTGTATGCCTTGTATCTTATTTCCAGCTGATGAAGACTATTGCGAAACAGTAATATCATTCCGGAGGCACCGTCCTTTTGAGGCTTTGAGACATCTTACGTTGAAACTTTTGAAAGGCTATTGTGAGACTGTTCTTAAACACCTCTGATGGTGTTTCCTGCTTGGCAGGGGGTTGGACTCGATGGCACTTGTGGTCTCTTCCAACTCTATGATTCTATGAAATTCCAGTGCCTATCCTCGGAGAACTTCCTGACATTAGTGACGAAGATGCCTCCAGTGTTGAAGGACACGAAGAAGAAGAAGTGGTTCTTGAAGATGATGCTCCACATCCATTTTCCCAAAAGGAGTTGAATGATTTGGCATCCAGATTGAAGGGGAAAAAACCCCTCTCTGACAGTGCTCTCATCAGCTTCTTCCGCAACAGGCATCAAGAGTACCTCCGTTTTTTCTCGGAAGAGAAGGACTTGGTGTACTGTGCAGATATTGCGCAGCATCTGCTCAAGCTTGGAGTGCCACAGTCCGAACCCGAAGTTTGGAGACTGTTCATTGACAGCAGCAAGCGATCACTGAAATGTGTTCTGCTACACAACGGCAACCAGTTTGCCTCTATACCCCTGGCTCACTCGACTACACTGAAGGGGAACTATGAAGAGGTGAAGTATGTGCTGTAGAAAATTGGTTATATCAGCATAAGTGGTTTATTTGTGTTGACCTGAAGATGGTGAACTTTTTGTTGGGACAGCAGTCTGGCTTCACCAAGTACCCATGTTTTCTGTGCATGTGGGATAGTAGGGACCGTGCTCAGCATTACATGAAGAAGGACTGGCCTGTGTGGGAGGAATTGGTGCCTTGCAAAGAAAGGAACGTCATCAACGACCCTCTGGTGGACAGAGACAGAATACTCTTCCCACCGCTGCACATCAAGCTCGGCTTAATCAAGCGTTCACCAAGGCTCTGGACAAGGATGGTGACTGCTTCACTTACTTGTGCCAGGCTTTTCCAGGATTGACTATGGAGAAGTTGAAAGCTGGTATCTTTGACGGTCCTCAGATCCGTCAGCTCACCAGAGATCCAGAGTTCGGAAACTCAGTGAACGAAGTCATGATGGCTGACTACTGTTGGACTCTGAAGAGAGACCTCCCTGCCTCTGAGCATTCCAGGAGTTCCAAGAAACGGAAGTTCAAGCCCTGAAGTTTGAAAAATGGTGAAGCAACATGCAATTTACATGTACTTACCTTTATCAATGCCCACCATTCAGCTTACAGTAATCAATGTTTCTATCAGGTAATCAATATATGTTGTTGAAAAAACATTTTTTCCTCTTAAAAACATATTTAGGATGATATGTGTTGACAAAAATCAGCTGATAATGCCACAAAAATGTAATCGATTTTGTCACAAGATCTGATTTTTTTCAAATCAACATAGCACAAAAACCTGACCTGATGGAGAGAAATGGATGCCATTTCCTGATTCAGCAGTGCAAAAATACCCTAAATCAATCGCAGAAATCTAGACAACATTCAAAAAGTAAAAAATTGTTGCCCAGTGTTATCCTTGACAGATTAGGGATCTTGTGATACTTCTGTTCGTAAACTCCAGACCACGCTCAGATATTGATCTCGCCATTGTTTGGGCTGGAGCATATGCCTTGGGCACCCGCCGTCCCCAGAGAAAACCCCTGTCACATTTCTAAATATTTTAGCAAATAAAGATTTTCTCCTTCCGCCACCACTGTTTCCAAAACCCCCCTCCCCCAGCACGCGGCCAGATGTCCACACTGACACAGCGCTTAAGGCGTTTGACTGATAAAAAGGCAAAGGACCTGGGTAAGTGGGGATTTTCAAAACATGTCCCGAGGCAAAGAGTGTGAAATTAAAAACGTCCTGGGCTCTTTTGTATGGAGATTTGCATACGCCGAGGTTTTTAAAGAGGATGTCCATCTGTCACTGAGCATTCTCCCGATTCTACAAAGTGTCGATAAATATTTTGAACCGTGGTCGCTTCTTTTGCGGTGGGCACCGGCAGTGGAATATAATAGCTTCAGCTGGGAAATCTGTGCTTTGTGCCTTAAAAGAGAAGCCTCTCGGAAGGAGCATTCAGTATTTATGAGGGTGACAGGAGCGTTACAATTAGGGGACCCACAACCTGGTTCTTGGGAAGATTGGTTAGGAAGGGCCTGTCAGTGAAAAGTGAATACTCATGCTTTTTGGGGAGGGGGTCGGGAAGAGAAGGACTAGGCCATCTAAGATAACAACTAGTACATGAATTATTATTAGTCCGAATTCATAGGTTTATTGTTCTAGCCAAAGGCTGTGACCAGCAATACAACCATAATATAAGCTGACATTCTTTTTTATCTCATTGACATCCTCCCATAACCTCCAACATTTCTCCAATGAAAATTCAGTCCTACCATGCAGTCCAATATTTCTCTGATGAAAATAGGGACGCGGGTGGCGCTGTGGGTTAAACCACAGAGCCTAGGACTTGCTGATCAGAAGGTCGGTGGTTTGAATCCCCAAGACGGGGTGAGCTCCCGTTGCTTGGTCCCTGCTCCTGCCAACCTAGCAGTTCGAAAGCACATCAAAGTGCAAGTAGATAAATAGGTACTGCTCTGGCGGGAAGGTAAATGGCATTTCTGTGCGTTGCTCTGGTTCGCCAGAAGCGGCTTAGTCATGCTGGGCACATGACCCGGAAGCTGTACGCCGGCTCCCTCGGCCAATATAGTGAGATGAGTGCCGCAACCCCAGAGTCGGTCACGACTGGACCTAATGATCAGCGGTCCCTTTACCTTTACCTAAGGAAAAGTGAGACATTCTGGGATCAAATCAGAAACCCGGACAGCTTCTGTAATCTGGGACTGTCCCTGGAAAATAGGGAAATTAAAAACGTCCTGGGCTCTACAACGCTAGTGTGTTTCAAAGAGGCTTTGTGAAAATTGAGGAATATCGCAAAAATGCAAATAAGGATATAAAATTTTTTATTTAAAGGTGATATTATTATTAAGAAATGTGTAAATAGGAGAATTATCTTGGATGACTGTCAGAGGAGTGGAGGGAGGTTCAACAAACTAAAATATGTGATGTGGAAAATGGAAAGATGGAAGTTTTCATAGAAAATGTAATAAAAAATATTCATAAAAAATAAAATAAAAACGTCCTGGGCTCTTTTGTATGGAGATTTGCATACGCCGAGGTTTTTAAAGAGGATGTCCATCTGTCACTGAGCATTCTCCCGATTCTACAAAGTGTCGATAAATATTTTGAACCGTGGTCGCTTCTTTTGCGGTGGGCACCGGCAGTGGAATATAATAGCTTCAGCTGGGAAATCTGTGCTTTGTGCCTTAAAAGAGAATCCTCTCGGAAGGAGCATTCAGTATTTATATTACAGACTTGGAGGGTCTGTTTATTGCAGGGGTTCCCAAACCTTGTCGGACCAGTGCCTTCTTGGGCTGAGGCCCTCTTTTGTATGCCTCCTCCTTGAGAGGTCCAGAGGGTAGCAACACAAGAATGGGGCCTTCTCTGTAGTGGCTCCCCATCTACAGAATGCTCTCCTGAGGGAAGTTTGCCTGGCTCCTTCATTATACAGTGGTAGCTCGGGTTACATACCCTTCAGGTTATAGACGCTTCATGTTACAGACTCCGCTAACCCAGATATAGTACCTCAGGTTAAGAACTTTGCTTCAGGATGAGAACAGAAATCGTGTGGCAGCAGCAGCAGGAGACCCCATTAGCTAAAGTGGTGCTTCAGGTTAAGAACAGTTTCAGGTTAAGAACGGACCTCCAGAACGAATTAAGTACTTAACCCGAGGTACCACTATACACCTTTAGGTGCCAGGCAAAAACATTTCTTTTTAATCAGGTCTTTGGTTGACCTGATGGACATCCTATACCCTTTTAAATGTGGGTCTTTTGGGAATGGTGGTATTGGGTTATTGTTCTTATTTTGATTTTATATATTGTGATCTTTTCTGTGAACCGCCCTGAGACCTCCTGGTATAGGGTGGTATATAAATTCAAATAATAATAATAATAATAATAATAATAATAATAATAATAATAATGCAGTGGTACCTTGGGTTACAGATGTTTCCTGCTTGGCAGGGGGTTGGACTCGATGGCCCTTGTGGTCTCTTCCAACTCTATGATTCTATGATTCTATGTTTCAGGTTACAGACTCCGCTAACCCAGAAATAGTACCTTGGGTTAAGAACTTTGCTTCAGGATGAGAACAGAAATCGTGCTCCAGCAGCGCAGCGGCAGCAGGAGGCCCCATTAGCTAAAGTGGTACCTCAGGTTAAGATCAATTTCAGGTTAAGAACGAACCTCCAGAATGAATTAAGTTCTTAACCTGAGGTACCACTGTAATAATAATAAACAACTCCTCCCCAGTGCCCCCTACCCTACTCACCAAAAAACCCTCTAGGTGGATTAAATAAATCAATTTTCAAGTGAAAATAATCATCTGGTCATGGCACTCTCCAGTTTTGAATTCAACAGCGTCTCCGTCCCATCCCCGCCCACATCAGCCCCCAAACGGTGCTAGTTTCCATCCAACTCTTTAGGGCTTGCGTAACAGCAACTACTTAATTTGCACAAACCGATCATTACAGCCAAATTAAAACCTACAATTAGCAACCCAGGAGTGCATAGCTCTCATTCTGGCAGATGCAGCACTTAAAAAAAATATTTACATAAAACTGCCAGAGTAAGTACCTGGCTTGCGGCGATCCAAATAAAACTATTTTTTTAAAGGTATCAAAGGGCCAAATCACATCTTGTGCTAAACATGGTTTTTATTTTTAAACAAGTGGGATTAAATTATCCACTTTTACGTCGATGCAAAATCAGGCACAGGGCGTGAAAATGGAATATGCCTCCAGCCTGGATTGGGAACCCTACCCTGCTTTCATACTGGAAATAACCCCTCTCTCAGCTGCTATTTGCACAAAAATCTGCTGTTCCCTGCAAAGAGTTTACTGCACAGGCTGCAAGTCACCCAGCAGGGGATCTTCACTGCACCACACCAAACTGTAAATAAAACATGGGGTGATTTAATCTTATTTCAATAAGTGATGGAGAGCCAGGGGACCTCTAGATCTTGTTGGATTACAGCTCCCATCAGCCCTAGCCAGCATGGTCCGAGGTGAGGGATGATGGGAATTGTAGTCCAACAACAGCTGTGGGGCCACAGATTCCTCAATCCCTGCTGTAAATCTACATTAAAACCTGTGATGTCAGCAACCAACCACAACAAAAAAAACTTATCTGCCTAAAGATCTTGTGTTTCCTCTCCTTGGATTTCAAACTAACTCATTTGAACATAAAACAGCCCATTCCCCTCGATTTTAATGAGACAGGATCAGCCTCTGGGTTTTGTTTTTTTTAAAGAAAATTATTGGTGGTGATGATGGCAGAACTGCCCTTTAGCAAGGTGCTCGAAAACTTTCTGAAACCAAACCCCGCTTTTTATTTCAGAATGAAAGGAGATCTCATTCCAGCCCAATTAATCTCCTGATCTAAGAGTTTGGAATATCTGAACAGGTGATTTGCTTTGTTTCAGCACAATGGAAACTTAAAAAAAAAAAAGATACTGCAGACAATTTTTTTATTATTACAGCTTTTATAGGGAACATGAAATGAGCACTAGTTTAATACAAAGTCATTACTGCAGTTAAAACCATTAAGTTAATTAATATGGACATTTATTACTGCCGATAAAAGATAATAACAGGGGATTTATAGAATCAATATATCTGTATATGTATTCACACTCCTGCTGCCACTGCAAAGACAGGTGTACAGAGGAGCAATGTGTAAAAGGGCCTCTTACCATAGCCAGCGCTAAAGGCAGGTCAAGGGGAATTGCAAAATGCAAGTCCCCCCCAGCTATCCCCGAGAGCCTAAAAAATGTGTTTATGAACCAGAGGCATTGTCTGGGGCCTAACGAAGCAAAGGAACTCTGAACATACAATGCATGTTCACATTTGTAGTGTGGACATGCTGTTCCAGAGAAACAGATCCGTCAACAGTCACTGGATGACTTTACAAAACGATTGGACAAATTGATGGAGGGTAGTGCTATCAATTGGTGACAGCAGTCACGAAATTAAAAGATGCCTGCTTCTTGGGAGAAAAGCGATGACAAACCTAGACAGCATCTTAAAAAGCAAAGACATCACCTTGCCGACAAAGGTCCGTATTGTTAAAGCTATGGTTTCCCCAGTAGTGATGTATGGAGTGAGAGCTGGACCATAAAGAAGGCTGACCGCCGAAGAATTGATGCTTTTGAATTATGGTGCTGGAGGAGACTCTTGAGACTGCAAGAAGATCAAACCTATCCATTCTGAAGGAAATCAGCCCTGAGTGCTCACTGGAAGGACAGATCTTGAAGCTGAAGCTCCAAGACTTTGGCCACCTCATGAGAAGAGAAGACTCCCTGGAAAAGACCCTGATGTTGGGAAAGATGGAGGGCACAAGGAGAAGGGGACGACAGAGGACGAGATGGTTGGACAGTGTTCTTGAAGCTACCAACATGAGTTTGACCAAAGTGCGGGAGGCAGTGGAAGACAGGAGTGCCTGGCATGCTCTGGTCCATGGGGTCATGAAGAGTCGGACATGACTAAATGACTAAATGACAACAACAAAAGTGCTATCAGTGACTACAAGCAATGGGGACTATGCCAATTACTGGAAGCCAGAGAAAGGGAGAGTTCTCTTCTGCTTGGGTCCTGTTTGTTGGTTTCCCACAGGCAACTTGTTGGCCACTGTGAGAAAAGAAGGCTGGACTAGATGGGTCATTGGGCTGATCCTGGACGTTCTTCGTATGTTCTTAGATTAACAAGTGTTAACGTTCAGAGATGGATGCAAGGGAAAGAGAACAGATGGCAGCCCTACCAACACTTCCTAAGCCCTATCAGGCTTGTGCTGGTCAAAGCAGGAAGTGGTGGTGTGAGGATCAGTTTCATGGAAAACTTTAGTCCACAATGTGTTCACCAACTGGGCATGCCCATCCCATGTGGGCTTCAGCAATTTTTAAAAACAACGATAGCAAAAAAACAGTGAGTACAGCAGCAATAAAAACAGAGAAAAAGCAGGAAGAAAACTAACCATTCAAAGCTTGGGTATTTATTATTTATTTTATTTATACCCCACTTAACTACATTTGCCTCTAAGCTGTGTACAGTAACTCAACAACAACAACAACAACAACAACAACGATATATTTAAAACTATAGCTTAAGCACACAGCTGTAGTTAAAACTATAATGTAAGCCCGGATAGCTCAGATGGTTAGAGTGTGGTGCTCATAATGCCAAGGTTGCAGGTTCGATCCTTGAACGGGACAGCTGCATATTCCTGCATTGCAGGGCATTGGAGTGGAGATGATTCTTAGGGTCCCTTCCAACTCTTGTGATTCTATGTTTCTATGATTCTATAAAATCAGAATTGTTAAGATGCCTGCTGGAACACAAAATTTTCTTTGCCTGGAGCCAAAGATGCTAGAAAAACAGGAGCTGGCCCAAATGTCTTTGTGAGAGTTCTATTTTGCAACTGGGGTGCCACCACCAAAAAGACCCTATCTGTCTTAACTCAGAAGGCAGTGGCACCTGGATCTAGTCCTCTGATGCAGAAGTTACAGAGTGGACAGGCTCACAGGGTCTTTGGGGGCATCTCGCTCCCAGGTCCAGAGGATTCTTGGTTTGGGGTCTTTGCATCTCAGTTTGAATAACATGGGACCCCCCTGCTTCAAATAGCAGAGCTGGTGGCCACAGGAAATCACACCTGACAAGCCATGACAGGCAGCATGGGCTCTCTCAAACCATCTCCATCGCCCAGAAACCAGCACCAGCAGCCACCTCTGGGCCACTGGCCTCCGTAGCCCACATTGTACGGCTACTGAGCATTTTTATCAATGTCAAAAGTTTGTGTTGCCCCTGCCGGTGACTCTTGATAATTTCATTCCTCTGATTGCAGATGACATTTGGAAGGCAAGGTAATTTAGTGAAGCTCGGCGAGTGTCGGCAACTGCAAAACATGATACGGAAGGCTCTATCCATCACAATAATGATAGGCATTAGCAGAATGGCAAGTGTTTTGGTTGGAGCAACGGCCGCCCTCTCTGCTTTGCCACCAACAGCCGCCGAGCGAAGTTGCACGCAGTGGCCGTCCTAATTTAGTGCTGGCTCCCGAACTGTCACTTAGAGGGGAGATTTATTGGGCTGATACATTTGATTTACGCCTGACAGCTTCGGCTTTCCTAGCTCCGGAGCCACAATAGTCGTTAACAACCAATTAAAGTCTTTTCCAATCCATTTTGCCGGCAGCTACAAAGGCTCCTTTGGACTAACACTTAATTGCAACCTCCTCTTTGTCATCTAACGGAGGAAGACAGTTTCACTAGCTGCCCTTGAAGGTGCAGCAAGAACCTTTTCCCACACACAGAAAGGCTCTGTCAGCTGGGATCTCCCAGGCAACCGGTTCTGGGAAGTGGCCAGCGACTCTTTCCAAGGCTTGTTTGTTGGTTTATTCCGTCGTCGTCTCTCAACTGGTTTTCCTTCCCCATATGCTGTCAAGGAGGGCTGGGCAATTTGTTCTGGCCTGCAGCCACCTTGGAAGCCGGCAATGACCTCGACATCCGCATCTCATTTGCATATATTGCTGAACGCACAACACCATTGGTGTGTGCATGTGGTGGATGCCAGGTGACAGCGCACAGACAGAGTGTACTTCATCACCGCTGCAACTGGGTCTTTAACATTTACTTAGCACGGAACAGAATAGAGAAGTGATGTGCTCTCGTTTGGTGAGGAAGCGATCTACATAAAACAGATGAGACGAAGGTATATAGAGCAAGACGGGGCTTGTGGAAGGCAGACGTGAGAGAAGAAGCAGGAAGGCTGCAAACTTCAACGGGTGGGTTAATCGACCACTGCTTTAGTTGATTAACGAGTGCCAGAGTAGTGTAGGGGATGCTGTTTTGCACTTGGTCTAGAGAAACCAAGGACTCAGCTACATTAGTCAAAAGACGACGTTCTGAATTCTTTATAGACATGCATCACCAGATGGTGCCATAGAGAAAACAAAACTTCTATGCCATTTTTACATAACGTTTTTTTCTTTTGTTATAACAGTTTAATTTCTGACTTACTTACGGTGTTCTCCGCCCCCCCGATCCACCCCAAGATTCAGAGCCAAACTGGATCAACAGCAGCATCTGTATAAATGCAGCATAACACCCCAACCGTGTGATATGTGGGAGATGGGATAGGGGTCTATTTTTTTTTAAGAGTATAAAGGTTGGATGCAGCCCATGAGTGTGTGTGTGTGTGTGTGTTTGTGCATTCACACATACATATATAAAAATGTTCCTGCCCAAAGAAATATAGCAACAGAATGTCAGGGAGAAGTCTAGGCTATACAGATTGTGTCCCTGATGTGCTGAGTTTCCTAAGGAAGGGAGTTTTTGCACTCAATCATGTAACCCCTTTTCTGCAGTCTGAAATGTTATGAGCCAAGGACCACTGTATGAAACCTGCAACATTCCTTCCTGGGCTTTAAGATCTGGGATGATGCACTGCTCTGCGTATTAATGTGTAGAGATATTTGAACTACAAGTCCAAAAAACTAGGAATCCTCATCCATAAAGACCCATCAGCTTCTACCTTTACCAGACAGTAAAAACTTTTAGAAAGTACTTCCAGCTTGATAAGATTAAGTTTTTAAAACGGATCACTCCTCTGCTACTGGAGAGACATTGGTTTCTGGTTTGTCTTGTTCAAGCCCTACATTGCTGGGAGCCTCCACGTATCTGAATTCAGTCGTTTTTGAAAATGCATTTTCTGCCCTTCACTCCAGTCTTAGGGTCAGTGCAAAGATATTAAAAATATAAACCCACAGTACAAATTATATATAAGCAGTAGTATAAGAATATGGTCCAGTGGCAAGGGATGGAACTAAAGAAAAACACCACCTTATCTCACTTCACCAAAAGCCTGGGCTGTGAACTGAAGGACTGTGGCTCAGCAGGAGACCACATGCTTTGTAGGAAAAAGATGGCCAATGGCGTGACTCAGTATAAGCTTGCCCCATATGAGACTGTCAGCCAATTGAGATATTTGCCAGGGGCATCATTTTGTAGTTCCTGCCATTGTTTTAGGATAGGCTGGTGGGAATACAAGACTGGGACTTTTCTGCGGTGGCACCTTGGTTTTGCAACTCCTCTCCCCCTCTCCCAGAAGGCACATGAGGCTTCTTCCTGCTTCTGACATGGTACAGATCATTCTTTTTCACTGAGCTTCTTACGATAGCTAAGTGGATTGTAGAGGACTTTCATGCGGCATCTCTCCCTTAGGGAAAAAAACCAACAGGTATCAGATCCACGTCACCGTTTCAAATTAATTTGCGGCAAGTCACATTTGATTGCATAGTTCAAAATTATGCATTTTAACCTTTACGAGCTTCCTTGGGGGCCTTTATGGAAAGCCACGTAGAAGCAAGCGATAAGAAAAGCGCCGCACGATATAGCAAATGACAAGATTACACCTTGAGCGTTTTAAGGCGAGGTGACAGATAAACGTAGCAAACAAGCCAATGCCTGCCTGATTAAAGCTGCAATTCTGTCCCCACTTACCTGGGAGTAACCCCGTTGAACTCAATGGGGCTTAACTTCTGAGCAGACTAAGACTGCGGTGCAAAAAATCTCTTTAACAAGTCAAGCGGCCAGACCAGTTTGTAAGACGAATGATCCGGCATTGCCCTCATGGGCAGACTTCGCTGCACCTCCCTTCCCTCCTCCTTTCCCCATTCTCTCATCTCCTTTGAAGCGGAAGCGTTGATAGCAGCGACTGTCTTCAGCACCCGTTTTCGAGGCAACAAGCAGCTCAGTCACACTGCTCCATCTGATGCGCTGCCAAATCTGGCTGCGCGGTGGCATGTTGAGCCAATCTGGATGAGAACTTTTTCCAAAAGCAAAAACAATCCGTGATCATTAGCAGCGCTGCATATTATGGGTGGTGGCTCTCCTCTCAATGAAGTTGTCTTAATTACTAATGACGGGTTTACTAATGACTGCGCCTCCTCCTGAAACACTGTCGATATTCGGCTTAAGAAGCATTGGATCTGGTAAACTGGGTTCACGCACTGGGCGTAACCAAGTTATTTGGGACAAAATGGATGCTTCATAACCGTGGATCTGTAAAATGGGTGCAAGTAATTGTATTGGCCGATGGGAGGGGGGCAAGCGGGGCCATGCCCCAGTTTAGACACTCAGCCAGTGCTGAAATAAAATGGGTTGCCTTGAAGTTGAGCCTGGGATGTTGCAAAGCTTGAACACTGATTACCCTCCCTCTCAAAAGGCACAGAATCGATTCATCTTGCTTTCCTTGGGATTAATAATTACAGCTAATCACAGCACACAGATAAGTTCCACAGCGCTGCTCCAAATTGTAATATGACCCTCGATCTTTATTAGCCAATCGAAAAAGAATTGGCTCCCGTGCAATTTTTCAAGCTCTCCGTTATCCTGCAAAGCCAAGGCGGTTGCAGCAGATGAGCAGTAAGCACATTGTTCCATGGAAGTCCGAGTCTGCTTCCTAAGACTTCTCCACTTCTGTGTTCCATGTCAGGAGACGCTGCTGCAAAGGTATGTTAACTACCTCATGTCCTGATGTATTGACACGACTCTTGATTTCTTCCCGCTTTGTATCAAATTTAATATGCATAATGTTAGGAGAAGCAGGTCAGCATTTGAGATTAACACCAATAACCATAATGAGAACAGATGTTTACATCCATCTGGAATGCAGATTTAATATGTTAAGTTCATAGCTCAGGCCCATGAAATGCAATCAGAGGGTTGCTGGTCCCAATTTAATGAGTGATTTCGGATTAAACGAGGGGGGCCCAAACAACAGGCCACTGATCTATATTAAATCTCCACAAAATGAAAATTGCAAAGATTTACTTAGGGTCATTACACA
This sequence comes from Podarcis vaucheri, assembly GCF_965113315.1. Taxonomy (NCBI): domain Eukaryota; kingdom Metazoa; phylum Chordata; class Lepidosauria; order Squamata; family Lacertidae; genus Podarcis; species Podarcis vaucheri. The sequence continues at coordinate 98,505,511 of NC_138764.1, forward strand.
AGAAAATTTAATCACAACCCCATCCATAATGTCACATCGTCATCGGCTGATAATTGAAATGCCATGCTAGGGATTATGAATAACCCTCTGTTTATGGAGATAGCTTTCTGATTATCTTTATGTCCGGTGGGTAACATAAAATATGATTTTTAATAATGTACATACACTTTGCTTACAAGAATCTCCACTGGGAGCTTTGTAGAGAGAGAAAACCCAGTATTTACCTTCCTTTTCTTTCTGATTCTTGAGATTCTGGTACACACTAAAGGAAAGGATAACTATGAACTAAAATCTGTCTCAAATTATGTAGCAATTTTTTGGTCTCACATGTTTTTAGATGTTTTGTAAATTAATAATGACTATTTCCAATGGGGTCCATTATAATTCTGTGGGGCTTTCCAAATTTATGCTTTCTATAATTATTATTGCGACAGGCAAACTTTGCCTCAAATTCTTGCCATCCGTGTTGCGTTTAACTTTGGGAACCATCAAAATAACGTTGCAAGCACCCCCCGGCTTGCAAAACATTGTGGGGGAACTTTTCTCTGGAGGAATGCCTTCCCTTGGGAGCAATTTGTCTAGGGGTAACCAAAATGGTGCCCGTGGGCACCAGCGAGACTGACAGAACCTTCTCTGAGGCCTGCAAAAGGTCTTGGAAAATATCCACTGGGGAAAAAATTCACACTGCATGACAGGCCGTTTGTAATTCCTGCTCAGCTCATGTTTGCATTGTCAGGAGTTCAGCCTACACTCGAGTAGGACCCTGGCAGAGTCACATGCCCGACTGGCATCTTCTCTCCCTCCTGGTCTTTCGTTCGGGAGCTTCAAAAGCTTTCTTCAGCCCGAACATCACAGCAACTGATGCCAACCAACTTAGGGATCCGCAGAGTTTGCGCATCATGAGCGTGACAGAACTCAGCATTTTGGCTAATCTACTTTATTTACATATAAACACACACAGAGCACTGCAACATGGCTTCCTCTCTCTCTAGCATCAGACAGCAAAGATAAAAAGAACAAAGGACAATAGTCCCACTTCACGGAACACAGTAACACAAACATCCTGCCTCTGTCACTTCCCACTCTGTGGAGACAAAAATCCCATGACTGCAATCATGGAGCAGGAATTCTAACATGCACCAGCTCATCCTTTCACAAGAGGTGGGAGGGGGAGGAGCAAAAAGTGGAAGGTGCACCCTTCCCCCCTCTCTTTCTGCCACCTCCTTTTCTCTCTCTCCTTCCCTCTCTGCCCAGGGGAGGGTCAGGTTGCTGTTTCTAGAAGTCTGAGCTCATTGCTAGCCCTCCTTCAATCCCTCTGGCTCGCCCCCCCTCCAGGGTCAGCCCATCCACAAGGCAAGGTGAGTCAATCGCCTCGGGCAGCAGGAGCCACAGGGTCAACAAATCTGGCCCCCAAGGATTTTATATAGTTGGGAGATGATTCCCTTTCCCAGTGGGTTGAGTGGAGTAGTTGTTCAGAACTATTTAAGCTGCATTAATTCTTGAGTCCTTGGCTGATTTAGAAAATATACAATCTGGTGTATCTCTAACCAGCCACATGGTATATCTCCCAATATAAAACTTATTTCTGGAGCTGTAAGGGTTTTTTGTTTCTGTTTTGATTAGTGTAGAAGTCTCTGAGTTTCTGTAATCCCACTGTTTCCTGCCTAGCAAATGAGCCTGATTCGGCCAATGTGCCAAAGGGAGAGTGTTGAGTTATTGGGACTAAAGGGGAATCAAAGGTTGGACGGCCATCTGTCATGGATGCTTTAGCTGAGGTTCCTGCAATGCAGGGGGCTGGACTTGATGACCCCCAGGGTCCCTTCTAACTGTGATTTTATGACCTCCTCAGGAGCAGGTGCAGCTGGTACACCAGCCTAAGATTAGCCTCAACCAGAGCCAGGGCCTTTTCAACACTGGCCTCGGCCTGGTGGAACGCTCTCTCATGAGACCAGGGCCCTGCAGGATCTGATTTCTTTCCGCAGGGCCTGTAAGACAGAGTTGTTCTGCCTGGCCTTTGGCTTGGAATTAATTTGATTACCCCCCTCTTTCTTTTTTCCTTTCTCCTTCTGTGTTGGAACTCCTATTTGGGGACTTCCCTGGCTTATTTCTGGCCCATGTAGGACCAGTCTGGATAGTTGGCCTTGGTGAAGACTTGACGTTTTTATCCCCCAAAAAGTTTTTGATTGCGTTCCACTGAAATGAGGCTGCATTTTAATGTTTAAATGTTGTGTTTTAATTTTGTTTTTTAAGCTGTATTCTAATCAATTGTTTTTATATTTGGTGTTAGCCGCCCTGAGCCTGGTTTTGGCTGGGGAGGGTGGGGTATAAATAAAAATCATTATTATTATTATTATTATTATTATTATTATTATTATTATTATTATTATAGCATTCCACGCCACCAATATATCCGGGTGTGATTGACGACCTGAGCCTCTGATAAGGCTCCAGGCACACGCCCCATTCAGCAGAGTTTCCAGCACAGGGAAGAGACGAAAGCTTTGGGCTACATTGCTAGGAGTTTTATTTTCCTAACTACGCAGACAAAAAACACACCCTCTCTCTGTGAGTGCAGAGAGCAACTGAACAACAAAGGAACAAAGGAACAGGAAACCACTAACGTCACATCGGTGGGACTTCCAACAGAATGGAACGTGTGGAGTGTAAACAGAGTCTTGTGACTCCAAAGCACTGCTCAGTGGCAAACAGAAACTAACAGCCCCCACACTGAACCTGATGCTTCAAGGACAGCCCCCACCCCATCCAAAACACGCTGCATCTCTGAGCTCAGATGGAAGCCACAGAGCCAAAGCGATCCAAGGCTACTAGCCGCAATGTCTATGTTCCTCCTCCACTCTTGGTATGCATCCACTCTTGGGAATCACAGCTGGAGAGGGTAGTCTTGCGCTCAGGACCTGCTTGCGAGTTTCCATGGGCATCTGGTGGGTTACTCTGAGAACATACTGGACTAGATGGGCCTATGGCCAGTTCCAGCAGCTGGGCTTTTACTATGCCATGACCTGAATATAAGTTTTCCTTGCATTAGCAATTATTTGGGCAACATTCTTTATCAACAACAAGTACAACCCCCCGTACTTGAAGAGCTGCACATTATCTCTCTAAACGACATATTTAGCTAGTTATTCAGGGCCATAATGAAGCCGCTTAATGAAGTCAATGTCCTTGAAAGTTCTTCATCAATTCCACCCCCCCTTCATCTGTCAGCATGTCCACTTGCCGACACAATATTAATTAAACACAACATTTCCTGAAGTGTTGAAGTGAAGCCCTGGCACTGATAATGAACAGGTTTAGGAGAGTCACATCCCAACAAAATTACTTTTTAAACCAGCCTTATTAAGCAGAAAATTAGACCTAAATCACCATACACCATCCTCATTAAAAGCCACTGATCCTTGGCTGCTTCTATGTTCTAACATCTTTAATTAGCAAACTGCTAGTCTCTCTGCCATGATAAATGCTATTAATCTTACCTTTCATTTGCTTCTCTCCCCCTAACCTATCATTTTCCAATTTGGGAGAGTCCTGTACATCCAGCCAGAATTCATTGCATTTCGCTGCCTGCCCTTGTCTACACTGCATGCAAAATGGCACAGTCCTATCAGCTCTCAGAAAGAGATGTTGCAAAAGCAGTGCTTGTACCCCAGCTAACTAGCTGACATCCTATTTCTAGCTGTCTTCGAGTCCAGAACATTGGCTTTGACATTCAATATCCCCCTTTTTTAATAGTTAAAATGCACGGCTCCTTTGTATCCTCATTCCAGGGATATAGGGGAACTTTCCGAGACCCACTGCTGACCACCAGAACCTCCTATCCCTGCCGTTGCTCCTCTCACCACTGCTGTTTGTTTATTAAACAGGTGACTGTAGATCGCTTGCTCAATAAATTGTAGTACTTAACAGCAACAATAATGCTTCGGTTTGGACCTTGATTCTGTCTACTGAGTTCTAGCTATCATCCTGCTTGGCAGGGGGTTGGACTCGATGGCCCTTGTGGTCTCTTCCAACTCTATGATTCTATGATTCCTTTCACCCTTTTAGAAGCTTGGCACTCGCAGTGCCAAAGAGGCAAGCCGCTTTCCAACTTACCTTTCAAAATTGATAGTGGCAATGCAGCTCACCTCATCGACATGGAGAAGACCTTTCTAAGAAACCATCTTCTCAGAAAAGTTGGGTGACTTAGCACTTTGCTGTTACGGCTTTGATTGTGAAAGTATATGCAAGACTACTAGTATGTTTCTGAGCACAATTCAAAGTGTTGGTGTTGACCTTTAAAGACCTAAACAGCCTCAGCCCAGTATACCTGAAGGAGCGTCTCCACCCCCATCGTTCTGCCCAGATGCTGAGGTCCAGCACCGAGGGCCTTCTGGTGGTTCCCTCACTGAGAAAAGCAAAGCTACAGGGAACCAGGCAGAGGGCATTCTCGGTAGTGGTTCCTGCCCTGTGGAACGCCCTCCCATCAAATGTCAAAGAGATAAACAACTACCTGACATTTAGAAGACATCTGAAGGCAGCCCTGTCCAGGGAAGTTTTTAATGTGTGACATTTTAATGTATTTTTAGTCTTTGTTGGAAGCCGCCCAGAGTGGCTGGGGAAACCCAGCCAGATGGGCGGGGTACAAATAATAAATTATATTACTACTACTACTACTACTACTACTACTACTACTAGTTCCCAGATCATGGAGTTAAAAACCTACAGATCATGGAGTTAAAAATCTACAGTGGTATGGATGCCCTCGGATGGTGGTGGACTCTCTTTCATTGGAGATTTTTAAACGGGTTGGATGATCACCTAGGATGGATACTTTAGTGGTGATTCCTGCATTGCATGACCCTCAGGGTCCTTTCCAACTCTACAATTTTATGATTTCATGAACCTATATTTCCCATCACCCATTTCCACTGTCCCAGAACCCAGAAATATCCTCTTTGTAATTGCCACTGCTGGGGAAAGATAAGGCACAGCAACCGCCTCTTGGAAGCTACCACCCTTTCCTGAGATCCTGAGAGACCACGACTGGCTGCCTCCTCATCTGAGATCTCATGCTCCCCATCACTAGATCACCAGTGCAAGCAATGGACTAGTAAGAAAATGGGAAAGATTTCCAAACAGAGGTTGGATGGCCATCTGTCAGGGATTATTTAGCTGTGGTTCCTGTACAGCAGGGGGGTTGGACTAGGTGACTCTTGGGGTCTTCCCTTTCAACTCTACAGTTCTGTGATTTGCATATTATAGGTTGCATACACACCATACATTTAAAGCGCATCCTCCACTTATCAAAAACCTAAGGAGCTGTAGTTCACTGTCACAGAGCTACAATCCCTAGCTCCTGGTTTGTTTGCTTTTTAATATTTTTGGGGTGGAAGGGAAATGTGTGTTGGGAATCAAGCCTTTATCAGGAGAAACTGGCCACTCTCCAGGCAACCAGCTTGATCTCCGGTTGACCTCCCTGTCTGCATTTCCTGGCAGGATGCAGGCTAGGTCGCGATCAGCGATCCTTCTCAGCGTGAGAAGAACACACCATTCTTCCCTGCCCCCCCCCCCAGGGAGGGGAAAGAGATAGACAGAAATGTATTTACATGCCTTTATTTCTGTCTTTGCAGCATTTCAGAAAACACGTCTGCTCTCTTCAAACTCCAACAGCCGAGAGATAAACTCCTCCTTCTGTACTTCCTGTACAGCTCACATTACACTCTGAGCTAATTCCGGTGCTTTGCACTGTGAATAGACTGTCCCTCTGTTTCCCACGGAACAGTCCCAACATTCCCATTATGTTTTGCTTTCCAGCTAGCTGCAGCTCGCGGCCGCATTGCTTCTATATCGTAACAATGTGCTTTCAATGTTTAGTGTGTACGCCACCATAATACAGTCATACCTCATGTTACGTTTGCTTCAGGTTGCGCGTTTTCAGGTTGCATTCCGCGGTGACCCGGAAGTACCAGAAAGGGTTACTTCCGTGTTTCACTGCTCGCGCATGCGCAGATGCGCAAAATGACGTCACGCGCATGCGCAGAAGCAGCAAATAGCGACCCATGTGTGCGCAGATGTGGGTTGTGTTCGCTTCAGGTTGTGAATGGGCCTCTGGAACGGATCCCGTTCGCAACCAGAGGTACCACTGTAGTGGCTCCCTTGGAGCTCTCCAATGTCCTGAAACACTGGCCTTCCCTGCACCACTCCCAGGCCAAAGAATAGTAAACAAGGAAAGGAATTGATGTGAAGGCAGCTTGCTTTGAGAGGACTTTACCACCCTGTGCCCTGCTCTCCACAAGCAGAGAAAGCAGGATTCTGCCCTTAAAAAGTGCCTGCGCAGCTGTCAGGCCCTAGGAGAAAAAGGGGAAAAAAGAGAGCAAAAAGCCAGTCAAGTTGTTCTGGGAGGAAACCAACCATACCAGGAGAAACTCGGCGTATTATAACCAGCCACCGCTGGAAGCGAAGACGGCTGTTCTCTTTGCAAGCGTCTGATGCTGAGCATTGCCGGAATAAGCTCTCCTTGTTCAAACCAGTCTCCTGGCATTGTATTAGTTGTCACCCTGCCAGAGTGAATCACAAAACCGTGTTTTAGGAGTAACAGAGCTTCTGGAAGAAAAATTGTTTTCTCTGCTCAAATCTTTTAGGAACAGATTGAGGGAAGATGGCAATAAAAACAAAAAAATTACCCTGGAGGAGAAAATCTTCTTGTTTGGAATATTTGCATTGTTCTTGGACACTGGGAAGCACGTAGACCAGCCAGAGGCCTTCAAGTCAGCAGCCTCTGCAGCAAGAGTTTCCCCATCTTCCTGCCCCCCACCCAGACTGTAGCTTCCCCTTATTTAATTTTCAAGAGTGCCAACAGACGCTGTTGATACTGTGCATCAAAGGAAAGAAGGAATGTGAACAGCGTATTCACGAATGTGTGCATATATGCATGCAGGTACGTAGACACAAAATAAAATCTTCTTTCTTCAAGCTGCACACATCAGAACACTGTGAACGACAAGCATGGGCACAATGTCCCCTGTTTCGCACAAGGTGCTCTGCAAAATAATGTTTCCTGTTTTGAACAATATATTCTGCAATGTTTATGATTTTTGCATGATTCATTCTGCTTTCAATAGCCATGAAGATGGGCAAGGAGTGACTCTGAAAATTGATGCTCAGCCACTAGAAACCTTATTCAGAGAGGCCTGGCGTTGGTTATGGGAGGTCAGGTAAGGGCCATGAATCACAGCTGCTCCCCGTTCATCTTGGCCTCACATCCTGCTCTTCCAGTTTCTTAGGATTGATTCCTTTCCCTTAGGCTCCCTTAGGAGTCCCACAACTGATCCCTCCTCTGCTGTTCTCAAGTTGAAAGCACCCAGTGATGCTCAGAAAAAGCAGCTATTTTCTGCTGTAGTGCAGGCCGGGCAAACGGGGCATCTTGCCACCAACCTCAACCTGCCCCTCCCTGCCTGGAAGGATTCGAGAAAGATAAAGAAAAGTACTTTATGCTGCACATAGTAAAACTGGAACTCACTCCCATGGGAGGCAGTGATGACCTAAGCTAAATGTATAAGCTAAACAAGCTATAGCTTAGGGCCCCTCTCTCTTGGGGCCCTCAAAAAAATTAAAGGAAAAAAACTGGATATACATTTCCAAAATATAAGATAAAAAACAAATAAAATAAAACCTACATACAGCAACAGTGTTTTGTGTTGTGTAGGCTCCTATGATGTAAGTCATGGGCCCTGCCTGCTAGCCTGCTCCCTAAAAGATCACTGGTTTGCTCATTTCTATATACAGTGGTACATTGGGTTACATACGCTTCAGGTTACATACGCTTCAGGTTACAGACTCCGCTAACCCAGAAATAGTGCTTCAGGTTAAGAACAGAAATTGTGCTCTGGCTGCGTGGCAGCAGCAGGAGGCCCCATTAGCTAAAGTGGTGCTTCAGGTTAAGAACAGTTTCAGGTTAAGAACGGACCTCTGGAACGAATTAAGTACTTAACCCGAGGTACCACTGTATAGGGTGCCTACATTCTGCGCAGACAGGTTGCATGGCAACACATGCAAATGGCTTTAGATACTTATTAGGTCCATAAATTACCATATAGCATATATTCAACACAAAAACCAGCGACAATTTGTTGTTGACAAAGGACAGCTGGACATATAAAGGGCCCCATTACCTTCAGTAGCTTAGGGCCTCATCAAACCTAAATCCTGGTGATGACCACCAACAAGGATGGCTTTAAAAGAGGATTAGACAAATTCATGGTGGATAAAGCTACCTCTGCCTCCAGGGTTGGTTGCAGTAGTGCTTTCAAATGCCAATTTCCAGAAACCACAGGAGGGTAGAGCGTTCTTGTGTCCGCTGCTTGCAGGTTTCTCACAGGCACCTGGTTAGCCACTGTGAGAACGGGAGGCCGATCTAGATGGTCCATTGGGCTAGTCCAGGAGGTTCTCCTCATGTTCTCATGCCTTCTTACTTACAACCAGCACAGAGGCAGGGCATGGCTGTCAGCCTCCTTTTCCTTAGTCCCAGGGTTACACTTCCAGTTGGCTATGCCTCCACCCACTGTTAGTCTCTCTGCCTTACTCCCTATCAGTCCCCATGGGCACCATTCACCACTGTGATGTTGGCTGAAGAGTCAAATGTGCTGCCCCAGGCAGCCACCAAAGGTAGTTGTGATGGACACGCCTAATCATTAACTTTGGAGGAGGGGGTGGGTGAAAGAAAGAAAGATGAAGAAGGATCCTGCATCCCAAACCAGCGGTTCTGCACATAAAGCAAGGATAGAGAACTCGCCACCTTCCAGTTTTGTTGGAGTGCAGATCCCAGGATCCCCAGCAAACATGATCGATGGTCGTGGAGGATGGTGTTCCAGCAGCATCTTGAGCCACATGTTGTCCAGTCCCGGCAATAAATAAATCCCACCATTCAATTCAATTCCCATTCATGCATGGCTTTCCTCCGTTCACTTCAAAAAGAGTACTAGCACTATAAGCTCAAAGCATCACAAAACTCCCTCCAAAAAGGGAACAGGCAGCCGTGTGGAATCAGAAACTCTCTGCACACAGTAAGAGGAAGCACAGAAATTTGGATCGGGTCACTCGTGGTCAGACACAGGCCTCTACGCACAAATCCATGCTTAGCTTTATCCATGGAACGATTCATTTTGTTTGTTTATTCTGTTTATCAGTCTCAAGATCCCAGGCTGGCAGGCTAACACAATACATAAAATAAAACCACATGAATATTGGAAACTGAAGACCTAAATCCTGCAGTTGTAAAACCACAGCAATGCAGCTGACCTCAAACCACAAAAAGCTCTCCCAAAAGGCCTGAGTGGAGAGCTGTATCTTAAAGCTCTGCCAAAAACTCAACATGAAGGCAGCCAATAGAATCTCCCGGGGGGAGGGCATTCCAAAACAGGGTGCCACTACTGAAAAGGCCTTGCATCTTCTCACCTGACTATGCGATTTGCATAGCATTAAACACAGTTTCTGTTCAGCACATGCAAGTGCACTTGCAGTTATAAATAAACATCACTTAGTCCCTTCCCCACCATGGACTGACCTGCCTCTGGCTTCAAGGCAAATGAGTGCACAGCAATTCCCCACCCCTCCCTTTGCTGGTGATCACAAGAGAAGTGGGAAATATTTCTACAGTCTCTGCAAAAGTTCAACCCCACGTAAAGTCTTAAAGAACACCATTACTGTGATTAGTGTTTGTGCAGAGATATGCCTGCCTCTTTGTCATTTCTCATACTACGTCAAGCCAATGCTGGTAGCTCCCTACTGGTGATGTCGCCCAATTGAGGGTGACCTTTTTGGGTGACTGCATTCAGGTTCTGCAGCATGGTGGCTTCCCTTCTCCCCTCGCCCCCATATCTCCTTCTTCCCGTTTTTTTTTGGGGGGGGGCAAACGTATTAGCATGGAAATTGCGTAGGTCTCTGCGCTTTAAGCACAGAAGCTTAAAATATGCTTCCTTCTTAGATTTTGCAACTACGGTGTCATTTGCGGTAGCTGGAGAAGGTGGGGGAGAGGAGGGGAAGGAGTATCTTAGAAAGTGGGGAGATCTTATGCCACTGCAACGGTGGCGATAAGAATCTATAATGTCAGTTGCCTTGTGGCAATCAGCAAACATTTCGCGTTGTGCTTTGCATCTTACAGTTTGCGGCCACAGAAACCCCAGATTTGCCTGCGTCTCATTAAAACAACGCAGGCAGTCCAAACGGATCTGCAGTGCCTGGCTGTACGTCGCACCAAATCACAACGCGTTTGCGAAGCAATTGACTATAGCCTCATTACTTTAGACAAAAGTGGGCTCGGAGGGCGGGGGGGGGGGAGAGAAGAGAAATGGTGGTGATGCCTTTTCTTCAGCCTTGTTTCTTTCACATACTTAAGGCTGAAAGGATGGCAACTCGTTACCAGACCTGCAGAATGGGGGTGGGTCCTGTTAGGTTTCAAATTCTCTCTCCCGATGCAAATCAAAGGTATGGGGATTTCCCAGCCACTTAAATGCATTCACTTTGGGCTTTGGAACTTAATTGAATGCAGATGCTTTTGATATTTAGATTTAATTTTAACAGCTGGCTCGTTCTGGGGGTGCAAAGCCAAAACTGCCTCTAGTCAAAACACATTGGGTTCAACGCTGGGTAGGATTGTCAAAGTCATTTCCTCCAGACCCTGCCCTTTAAATTTGTTTGGCTTTTCTTTTCTTTTGTGCCAAGTGTGTGTAAAGCTCTATGTGCACAAGTTAAATGCACAAAAGTTGCAAGTTACCTGTATACCTATATGCATGAACGAAAGGCAGAAAGGAGATCAGCATACCTTTTGTAAGAGTTGCGGCAACATAGAAAAATCCCTGATATGTATTTGGCACCTCCGTGTTGTGCTGTTTAAATAAAAGGTAAAATAATACCGTGGTACCTCAGGTTAAGAACTTAATTTGTTCTGGAAGTCCGTTCTTAACCTGGAACTGTTCTTAACCTGAGGTACCACTTTAGCTAATGGGGCCTACCGCTGCCACTGCTGCGTGATTTCTGTTCTCATCCTGAAGCAAAGTTCTTAACCCGAGGTACTATTTCTGGGTTAGCAGAGTCTGTAACCTGAAGCGTCCGTAACCCGAGGTACCACTGTAGTGACAACAATGGCTGGCAGTCAGATAATTCTTGGGCCGATGTTATTCATGTTTGCACATCCAATCTGGAAGTGAGGGAGGGAGGATGATATATGCAATTAAACCAACAAAATAAAATAATAATAATAATAATAATAATAATAATAATAATAATAATAATAATAGGCTGGATCCAGACATTTCCTTCCGTGAATGGAAAGTCTCCTTCCATTCACAAAAGGGACTCCAATCCAACAGCGGCTTCTGTTGGAGGAGGCTGTTTTTGACCAGCCCACCTTCTCCTTGTAGCACCAGCATAGGAATTCTCATGTTGTTGTGGAGGATCCCTCAAAACTCAGAAAAAGCTTTCTAGGTAGCACACAGGGTTCTGGAGGAATCTGATAACTGCTTCGCTCATCTTCTCCAATGGAGTGCTCCATTAGGGTGGGGGTGGCCAACCTAGTAGCCTTAATGGCCAGGGATGATGGGAGTTGTGATCCCGCAACATTGGGAAGACATCACATTGGCTGCCCCTGCGTCTGCAGGAACTCTGTTCATGGGAGATAACGGATCCAACCCAACATCTCTTCTGGTCTCTTGTTGGGATATTTAAGAGCATTAAACTTTAATCTGAAATGAAGAGCATGCTTCATCAAAAGATGCTCTCAGGGCCCCACCCCCAGGCTTCACTCATTTCCCTTAGGGCAGGGGTAGCCAACTGTTTTAACTGTGATCTACTCACAGTTAAAAACTGGCAGTGATCTACCCCCTTTTGTGGGGTTCAGGTCAAAGCTGTTGAGCTTCTTTGGAGGGAGCCAGTGATCTGCCAGTGATCTACCACAGATATCTGGTGATCTACCTGTTGGACGTGCCTGCCTTAAGGGACATACAGAAATCTCTGGAACGTAGTGAAATATACAAAGCATCACCTCCTGGCAAATAGAAGGGGAAGAAATGGAGGCAGTGAGAGATTTTACTTTCTTGGGCTCCATGATCACTGCAGATGGTGACAGCAGCCACGAAATTAAGAGACGCCTGCTTCTTGGGAGGAAAGCAAATGACCAACCTAGACAGCATCTTAAAAAGTAAAGACATCACCTTGCCAACAAAGGTCCGTATAGTAAAAGCTATGGTTTTCCCAGTAGTGATGTATAGAAGTGAGAGCTTGACCATAAAGAAGGCTGATCGCCGAAGAATTGATGCTTTTGAATTATGGTGTTGGAGGAGACTCCTGAGAGCCCCATGGACTGCAAGAAGATCAAACCTATCCATTCTTAAGGAAATCAGCCCTGAGTGCTCAGTGGAAGGACAGATCCTGAAACTGAGGCTCCAATACTTTGGCCACCTCAAGAGAAGACTCCCTGGAAAAGACCCTGATGTTGGGAAAGATGGAGGGCACAAGGAGAAGGGGACGACAGAGGACGAGATGGTTGGATAGTGTCTTCGAAGCTACCAGCATGAGTTTGACCAAACTGCGGAAGGCAGTGGAAGACAGAAGTGCCTGGCGTGCTCTGGTCTATGGGGTCACGAAGAGTCGGACATGACTAAATGACTAAACAACAACAACAACAAAGAGTCACATCCTTTGCTCCACCCACTTTTCATCAGGCCCCGCCCACCACTTGCATGCAGTTCTTAGAAAGTTGTCCACAGGGAATGCAGAGTCCCCCTAAAAAAGGTTCCCTATCCCCTGACTAAGTTTGCCCTTGTAGTTATTCCTCATTTGGAAGGAGAATATTCAATTAGATTTGCCAATGAGTATTTATGCTTTGGTCCTTTACACAAAAGGAACTGAATGAGAAGGATAAAATGGGCGATTTAAAGCACAACAAATCCTTCAACATATTCCACCCTCCCCTCCCTCACAACAACCTGCCAAAGGAGATTAAAAACAAAAGACCTATCACAAATAAATTTACATTACCAAAATTACTGTAATCAGAGTGTTTTCAGCATTAACCAGGATTTAGGAACTTTTCTGCTTTGTAATGCACAATGGAAAGACTACAAAAAAGCAAACAGATTTAGGCTGCAATCCTATACTTGGGAGTAAGTGCTATTGAACTCAATGGGGATTACTTCTGAGTAGTCAGGTACAGAATTGCACAAAGTAATTAAAATTGTTCTCTGCATTAAAGCAATTAAAAACAAAACAAAACACAACACAGCACAGCACTCCCCTGGGACCCAAATGCATTGCCAAAGTGCTTTTCCCTTGCAAAAATGCTATAGCTAGCAAAGGAAATTTAAATCCATACATATTCAAATAAGTTTTGCTAATGCTTGTAAAAGTAACAACAACAACAACAACAACAACAACCTGCTTCAGTTTAGAATAGCATCAATCAAAATTGCTTGCTTGCTGCTTTCATTTAGTTAAGAAGCATTTCTAAATTTACCCCCTTATTTTAATTGTGCTACTAAGGATAATGTCAGGACAATGGAGTACCATTCATGGGATTTTCAATGGGAGGGCCTGTAGATCAGTGGTTGAGCATATGCCTTGTAAAACATAAGGTCACTGGTTCAATCCCCGACATCTCCAGCTAATGAGATGATGGTCAGCAAGACGAAGAAAAGCCTCCACAGGATCTTGGGAATCTGCTACCGGGCAAAATGGACCAATGAGGGATCTTTATATGCTCACTGTATGTTTCAATAACCAACAGCATTGAATGCCAAACAATGGAACCTGTAAGCTTTCTCGGGTTATTATTTGATAGAGAAACAATGTCAGATGATGGATGATTTTTTTAACAATGGAGACTTTGCACCTTTAGAAAACTGTATGGCTGGCAGATATAGACACTGATCTGGTCCACATGTAATGTTGAACTATTATGTTATAAACCTTGGCTTTACAATCCAGGATTACAGTGTCTTCCAGTGTGGTCTCTGTGATCTCTGGTTTGTGCACCGCAGCAAATCAGGATTCTTTGAAAGCGAAACTAAAATGCTATTGAAGCCCTTCTTTCAGCTATCGTCCCATATCCAGTGCGTTTCTTTTTATATACACTGCTTAAAAATGCAAATAAATAAGTGCCATAGTAAAGGTAAAGGAACCCATGACCATTAGGTCCAGTAGTGGCCGACTCTGAGGCTGCGGCGCTCATCTCGCTTTATTGGCCAAGGGAGCCGGCGAACAGCTTCCAGGTCATGTGGCCAGCATGACTAAGCCACTTCTGGTGAACCAGAGCAGGGCACGGAAATGCTGTTTACCTTCCCACCAGAGCGGTACCTATTTATCTACCTGTACTTTGACGTGCTTTCAAACTGCTAGGTTGGCAGGAGCAGGGACTGAGCAACGGGAGCTCACCCCATTACGGGCATTCAAACTGCTGACCTTATGATCGGCAAGTCCTAGGCTCTGTGATTTAACCCACAGCGCCACCTGCGTCCCTTAAAATAAGTGCCATAGAAATGCCTTAAATAAATAAAAAGACACAATAAACTAACCCCATCCTAAACAACACAGCAACAAACACAGGAGTTAATAGAATAAGGAAATGCCTGGGTAAATCTTCAAAAGCTGGCAGAATGCCAACACAGATGCAGCGTCTCATATTTCAGCAAAGAGCAAAACCCTAAAGGTGAGAGTTTTGACAAAATAAATCCGGCCCTCTTAAAAAGGTCACTAAGCATTTCAAAGATGGTGCGTTCAAAATGCCTCTGTTGTCTTGCACCCTGGTCTACAGTTCTCAGGGCTGTAGCTTTAGAATAAGAGATAAGTTTCAAAAATTATTTTAGGGGAAAAATGGAAAAGATCCCTCTTGACTCCATCTTCTTTAAGCCTCTAGGGGATAAAAAAGGAATTCCACAATAGCACAAGGGGCCTAAAAATAGGTTTGTTTGCCTATGGCCTTGGTTCCTAGACAGTATAGTTAGGTTGCTTTTGGCTGTGATTTGCAAATCACAATAGTTTGAAGAGGAAGAAGGAGTTAAGGGCTGAATTCAGAAAGGCATTCAGGCTGGAGTCCCATACATTGGCCTGGAAATAAGCCCAGCTGAACAGTGGGTTTGTCTTCTGAGTTTAGCATACACAGGACTGTGCTGTTATTGTTCCTCTTAGGCATGTCTAAAGTCCACTTCAGGGGCCCAATCCAGCCTGCCGGTTGGTTTAATCCGGCCCTGTGGCAGTTCACGGCTCTTCATTTCATCAAATCTGGCCCTCTTTGAAAAAAGTTTGGACACCACTGCGTGAGTCTTAAGGAACATGAGCCAGCAGCGTGATATGGCTGCTGAAAAGGCTAGTGCAATCTTGGCCATGCTAGCAGAAACAGCAGAATGCTGAGCTCATGGGAAGAAGTAATTCTATTCCATTATGGACGCGGGTGGCGCTGTGGGTTAAACCACAGAGCCTAGGGCCTGCCGATCAGAAGGTTGGCGGTTCGAATCCCCGTGGCGGGGTGAGCTCCTGTTGCTCGTCCCCTGCTCCTGCCAACCTAGCAGTTCAAAAGCACGTCAAAGTGCAAGTAGATAAATAGGTCCTATTTGTGGCGGAAAGGTAAATGGAGTTTCCGTGCGCTGCTCTGGTTCGCCAGAAGCGGCTTAGTTATGCTGGCCACATGACCCAGAAGCTGTATGCCGGCTCCCTCGGCCAATAAAGTGAGATGAGCGCCATAACCCCAGAGTTGGTCACAACTGGACCTAATGGTCAGGGGTCCCTTTACCTTTTACAGTCCACATCTGAAGCGCCACTGTACAGTTCCGGGTACCATATTTTAAGAAGGACATTGATAAACTGGAGTGTGCCTAGAGGAGGATGACCAGGATGGCGAAGGGGGATTTGGAAAGCAGTTGAAGAGCTGGCTATGTTTAGCCTGGAGAAGAGAAGCTAAATAGGAGACATGACAGCAGTCAAAAAATATCCAAAGGGCTGTCACACAGACAATGCAGCAGGCCTATTCTCTGTTGCTCCAGACAACAGGCTTAAAACCGCTGGGCGGAATATTTCAGCAACCCTTACTCCTCCATCCTGTGAAGAATGACGCTAGACTGCCAATGGTGTGAGCCAGGCCATTAATACCAACTGGAGGAGTTTCACCAGGGCCACTGCTTGGGTGTGAAATGTCCCAGTTGTCAGGGCTGGCCCAACACATCTTTGGGCCTGGGGTGCAAGACAAGCTGTTGCTCTCCCGCTGCATGTATAGAAAGTCATCAGACAGGCAGCTTGACCCATTGCTATTAGCAATGGGGTGCCATCCTTCACGGCACCTGAGTCAAGCAGGCTAGCTCAGGGGGTGCACAGAGCTCTATCTGGGGCGGCACCCAAAAGGGAACGGTGGGCTTAGGAGGAACAGCTGCCCAAAGATGCTGTGTTCGCTATGCCCAGTGATAAATGGTGACCCTGTTAACTGTCAATTGTCAAACATATTTTTGTGTCTTATGGAACAACAGGTTAGGCATGTGACTCTCTGGGATGCTCTGTCCCGGAAGCAGGCAGTGGGGCAGGCGGAATTCTAGTCGTGTGCCGCAGACTGGCAAAAATGAAAACTGGGCCGAAACTGAAATCAAGTAGGGAGAAGGCCGGAAGTTCTCATTGATATAATTGGTTGGTGCTTTACGAACATGATCTGTCCTCCTGTGGGAGCTCCAGTGCAGCAGTCCATGCAAGCATTAAATATATACACCCAGCTGTCCTCAAAGGCCTTGTGCGCCCTGGGGCTTGAGTGCAAGTTTCTCATGCGCCTGCACACCCCAGTGTGCGCGACTGAAAGCCTCTTCTAAGATGTAAAATTTGTGCCCTGCCAACACTACAGCGCATGCAACAATACCCAGATCCTGTGGCATGGAATACTGCATTTTGTACTGGGGAATCTCCAGAATTATTATTATTATTATTATTATTATTATTATTATTATTATTATTACAATTTGTATACTGCCCTTCATCCAAAGATCACAGCATAAAAATACAAAATGAGAGCATAACATACATAATAAAGCAAGAACAAGCACAAACCAATAACCTTCGTCCCACAAACACATTTAAAAAGCCATAGAATATTCAAAGGTCTAGTGACAGAGAAACATTTTCACCTGGTGCCTAAATATATGTAGGGAAGGAGCCAGTCAAACCCCCTTGGAGAGAGAATTGCACCAACGGGGAGCCAGGGCAGAAAAGGCCCTGCCACCATCCAGACTTTCTCTCATGGAAAAAGGGCACACGAAGAAGGGTCTCAGATGATGGCTGCAGGGTCCGGGTGTGTGTGTGTGTGGTTCATATGGGGAGAGGCAGTCCTTGAGGTTTTGCGACCTGAGCCATTTGAAGCTTTATAGGTCAAAACCGGCACTTTGAATATTATATGCATATGCACACTGCCATTTTTCAATGGTACATGTCACAGCTCCTCATCACTGCACTGCATGCCTTCCAGTCCAAAATCTATTTAGTAGTAAATGTGCATTTTGTGCCACTAATAAATTAAACTGATTCTACATGGGCTACCAAATAAGCACCGGCAAACCACCATTATAAACACACCCTTGTAGCAAAAAATAAATAAAATTTAAACCTTAACAACAATAAAATTTACTATTATTTGCACCTTTGCATAAACATTAATCTAAAAAAGAAGGAAGGAAGGAAGGAAGGAAGGAAAGAAAGAAAGAAAGACAGCTTTTAAACTTGCTAATGTCTGAGAAGCCCTTTCATACTGATTTGATTCTAGAGCAAATTCCAGATTATAGAGCAGACAGAATTCTTGCAAAGTGCTGGCCTACACCATTGGGCAACATGGATGCCCTGTGTCTATTGAGAGCACACCCAGTGCTCTCCTGCGGCTACACACTGTGGTGGAACATCAGCAGTAGAGGGCAAATCATCTTTCAGAGAAGCTCATCTGCCACCAGTATCTTCTCAATGAAGAACAAACAAAACCATGATAAGCGTCCAAGGAAGCAGCTCTCTTGAACAGAGCTGGAAAATCAGTATTAAAAACCCTTAAACAGCATCATTTATATCTTAAAGCACGAGATATAAGGAACTCAGAACTCACTGGATAATGGAAACAACCTGGTTGATCTCCTTAAGCCGATATTCCTCTGCCATGGGTACCACAATGGCAAAATTTCTGCCCCCAACAGATTTCACTTCTGTAGAGCATAAGAAGGGCCTGGCTGCAGAATCAGGCCAATGGTCCATATGGTTGAGCACCCAGTGGCTACCCATGAGAAGCCTGCAGGCTGGAACTGAGCACAACAGCACCCTCTTCACTTCTGATTCCCAGCAGTTGACACCCAGAGACATCCTGCATCCAAATGTGAAGGTAGAACATAGCCATCATGTATAATTGCTTTTGATAGCCTTATCTTAGAAGAGTGATCACTGAACAAAGGACTGTTCATTGAACAAATGGTCTCCTTAGGTGTGGAGGGCCCTGGCTTTAAGGTTGTTGTTGTTGTTGTTTAGTCGTGTCCGACTCTTCGTGACCTCATGGAACAGAGCACGCCAGGCACTCCTGTCTTCCACTGCCTCCCACGGTTTGGTCAAACTCATGCTGGTAGCTTCGAGAACACTGCCCAACCATCTCGTCCTCTGTCGTCCCCTTCTCCTTGTGCCCTCCATCTTTCCCAACATCAGGGTCTTTTCCAGGGAGTCTTCTCTTCTCATGAGGTGGCCAAAGTATTGGAGCTCAGCTTCAGGATCTGTCCTTCCAGTGAGCACTCAGGACTGATTTCCTTCAGAATGGATAGGTTTGATCTTCTTGCAGTCCATGGGACTCTCAAGAGCCTCTTCCAGCACCAAAATTCAAAAGCATCAATTCTTCGGCGATCAGCCTTCTCTTTATGGTCCAGCTCTCACTTCCATACATCACTACTGGGAAAACCATAGCTTTAACTATACGGACCTTTGTCTCTGCTTTTTAAGATGCTGTCTAGGTTTGTCATTGCTTTTCTCCAAGAAGCAGGCGTCTTTAAGGTACGGATAGTCAATATGTTGTCCTCCAGATGTTTTGGACTACAGTTCCTATCATCCCTGATAATTGACCATGCTGACTGGAGCTGATGGGAGTCCATCAAGATCTGAAGGACACTGCATTGGCTACTCTGGTAACCTTGAACCGGAAGGAACCTTAGCTTGCAAATATCTAAGTAATCTTGAAAGCAAATGGGAAGCTAGCACATATGAATAATAATAATAATAGAAAAATTGGTGTGATGTGTTCTCTGTGGCCAGTCCTTGCGTAGACGCAGGCCCCAGCAGAATTCTGAACCACCTTCTAAGGCACACCCACACACAGAACATGGCAGTAATCTTAGAAGGCAAAGTCTTGCTCCTTCAACACACATCATGCATAGACTTCTAACTGCTTCCAGAAATAGTGTACCAAGGATAAAAACACTTCCCACCTCCCCTAAATGACATAAAGGGAACAGATTGCTTCTGAGAGCCCAGAATGCTATCTGACACCCCCCCAAACACCCCAATACTGCATTACAAATTTTTAAATTTTATACCTTTCTTTTATCTCATTTTATACTTGTTTAACCAGAACAGTGCTGGGAACTGGAGTTTGGTGAGGAATTATATAAATCCCTCCTTAAAGTGTGACATACTTCTGAAAGCACTTTTTAAAGTCCCTTCCACCATGACATACTTTGCCTCATTTTAACTACCTTTGTCACAATACTTTGTGATTCCTTCGATGGAGGTGAACCCAGTGCTTTTTTCTGGGGGTACACATACCCCCAAACAGTTTGTGAATCTAAGTTTGGCCTCATTGAGGTGCAGTATTTCAATATGAGTAGGAAAATGAGAGTACCTCTAAACATTATTTTTTTTTTGGGGGGGGAGCACTGGGTGAACCCACAACTCCTCCTTAAAGACCTATAGTTCCCAGGGATGGGGAGGGGGTGTTATCTCCTTATTCCAAGGGTGCTTTTAAACAAGTTTAAATCTCTACACACACACACTTTTTCTATCTGAGAAGCAGATTGTGGCAATTAAGGAGTACACACAGATCTTCTTTCAAAGAAGCAGCAGCAGAACCTAGCCAGCTCAAATCTGTTACAAAAAAAGCAGGTCAAAGTCAAGGGATCCTCTGAAACCAGTTTCTCCATCCACATCTATGATTATGAATTTCCTTTAATCTCATTACCTGCTAAAAATTGCATCGAAAAGATTTGCAGGCTTGAATCATATTACAAATCAAAAGTACAACCCCCCCGCCACTCACTTTCGCGTTATTATTTTTCTTTTAAGGTTCTTCTTTGTCTACCTGCTTAAATCTTTTACCAGCAGTAGTTACTAAACAATTTCATCTATTCCTTTGCTTATCTTCCTAAAGCTATTCAACAGTGGCAGTTATTAAAGTTCTCAAGATGAGATTACTGAGTAACTGCTATCCATTTTAAGGGACGAATTCAGTGTGCTCCCCCCTCCCCCCAAAAAAAATTACATTGAAAGGGAAAGCAATTGTTAATAGACAAATCAATTTCAAACCAACAACATGAGTTAACCATGTTGACCCCCCCCATTTTTTTTACCATGAATGCAAGTCAGAATTGAAATACACATTCCTGTAAGATGGCATCAAAAGCACTGATTTTACCGAGCAAAAATAAACTACCTTTACACTGTGCAAACCAACTGAATGAGAAACAACAGAAATAAACACTTAAAAGTTTTTTTAAAAAAACAAAACCCCCACAGTCTTTTTTGCTCTATAAGACTCACTTTTTCCCTCCTAAAAAGTAAGGGGAAATGTGTGTGCGTCCTATGGAGCGAATGCAGGCTGTTCTGGCTTCTGAGATTCAGAATATTTTTTTTCTTGTTTTCCTCCTCCAAAAACTAGGTGCGTCTTATGGTCTGGTGCATCTTATAGTGAAAAATACAGTAATTTGTGTCCAGCTCTCCCTAATTCTTCATCTTTGATTTGCTTAGTACTTTCTTCAAATAAATTAATTCAAGACTAGAGGAAAGCAAGTATCTGATGTTTAATTTCTGGATCCTTGTATTTTCTGGATGGTTCAATTGCCAGGTGTGTTTATTTGCTTTTGCGTTTTTAGGGCTGCCATATATCTGAGAATCGGGCAGCAAAATGGTGTCTGTGCAGATTTTCGCTGAATCGGCATCATATGCAGGAAAACCCAGATGTATGGCAAGTTGGACGATTAAAAAATCAATCAATCAAAGAAAAGGCAAAAAACGTTTTCATTTTTGGGAATATGGCAACCCTAAATGTCGTAAGAATTGGTAGTAACACTATGGACCCATTTGCTTTTATAATTTCATTTCTTACCTGCCAGGTAACCCTTATTTGGGTTTTTAAGTGATATGAGCTATGCAACCTACCACTTTCAACAACCAGCCAACCAACCGCTATATAAAATATCTTTGCCGAAAGAAGAAGAGTTTGGATTTGATATCCCGCTTTATCACTACCCTAAGGAGTCTCAAAGCGGCTAACAATCTCCTTTCCCTTCCTCCCCCACAACAAACACTCTGTGAGGTGAGTGGAGCTGAGAGACTTCAGAGAAGTGTGACTAGCCCAAGGTCACCCAGCAGCTGCATGTGGAGGAGCGGGGAAGCGAACCCGCTTCGCCAGATTATAAGTTCACCGCTCTTAACCACTACACCACACTGGCTCTCAAGAAACCTTGCCTGCATCAATTCTTACTAGCTCACCAACCCAGTTCTGACCTGTAGTTCATTCTCATATAACTAGAAAAGGAATACCACCTCACCTGCTCATCTAAAAGCAAGTCTTGCTTGCCACAGACCAGTGGCTATTTGCAAGCCTCATGTAACAGGGAAGGCATGAAACAGAACCTTTGCAGGTGCAACCTAGAGAATCCAGTTAGTGCATTTGTGACAGTGGAATGCAAAACGCATGCAATGAAGGGTGTTCTAGCCTAGCATCATCCTGAACTAACTGAAATCACTGACTGAAGGGCTGTAGCTCCACAGGAGAGTACCTGCTTTGCATACAGAAGGTTCAGTCCCTGTTATCTCTAGGAAGAACTGGAAGACACACCCTGCTTTAAATCTTGGAGAGCCATTGCCACTCAGCGTGGAAAATATTGAGCCAGGTGGACCAGTGACCTGACTCGGTATAAGGAAATTCCTCAGTTCCTATAGACTGCACTTCCTTCCATGAATTTGCCCAATCCCCTTTTAACAGTCTCAGCGGCACAATGGGTCAGTGAGTCTGGCTATTAACCAGAAGGTTGATGGTTCAAGCTCAACCAGGGACAGCTGAGGGTAGGATTGCTGCACTGCAGGGGGCTGGACTAGAAGACCTTCCCTTGCAACTCTATGATTAAAGCCATCTGAGTGAGTGGCCTTCATCACCACGTGGTGGCAACAATTAATTACACCGTCATGATTTTAATTAATTTATTTTTTTGTTCACCAGGAATCTACTGCTAATCCATGTTTTGGCTGACCCAAAGTTCTAGAATTATGGAGAAGCAGGAAAACTTCTTTCGATGCACTTTCTCTATAATGTGCATCATTCTACAGTACAAAAATCTACCAAGTCCCCTTCTTTTCCTAACTGAAAAGACCCCCCAAGAAACCTTTTATTCTTTCATCCTAGAACATTGCATTCATCCCTCTTATCATTTCAGTCGTCCTTTGCTGCACCTCTACAGTATCCTTTATGAGATGGGGAGATTTGAGCCTGCTCTTGCTGTCTAAATGCAGTGATTCCAGCTTAGAAGGCTCCAAAGTGCAAATGGGTTTAACAAATGTGCAGCCAGTTGTTAAAAAGTCAAAGGTTTGTATCCACACTGAGTCATATGCCGATCTTTGTGTTTGCAGACAATGGGAACCTCGTGAACTCATGTCTTTTGTATCACGGTGACCCATTTCCACAGGAAGCAATCTTAGTGTCGTGGCCTTTGAACACATCAAAACCTTCCCTAACAAGTACAGTACCTACAGAAAGAAGGTTCAAAGTTAAGTCAAAATATGCTATTTTGGCTTAGCAAGAAAATGGAACGAAATAAAAACCAGGGCCTTCTAGATCCAGGTCTTTCAAGAAGTTTTGAGTACTTCCATCTGTCACAATTAAATATAACTCAGCTGAACCATTCTAAATAACTTGGCCCAGATCCTGGTGCTAAAGAGGTATATGCCCACAGAACTCTTCCTCAGGCTAAGGAAGAGTTCTGTGTAATTCAGAAGCTTGCACATTCCTTTACCAGCAGAAGGCAGGTAGGAAAGGCCACCTTACTAATTTGTAGTTCATATTCTCTGGGATCAGTAATATAGAAATTATTTGCACAAAGCTCCTACTAACCAGCTGTCTGACCACTACTGAATAATTTGAACAAAAGTTTCCTTTCTTCTGGCTGAGTATGATACATGACTATAATAAAGAGTACTGCTGGAGTCTTCAGACCAAAGATCCGTCTCGCATCCTGCTTCCAATGCGATGCCACAGAAAAGCACATAAACAGGGCACAGCCATCCCTTGTTGCTTGTCCTCTGTATCTGGCATTTAAAGATATACTGTTGCTGAACATGGAAGTTCTTTTTGTTAGCATGGCCAACAGCTCCTGATCAATCAGTCCCCCGTGAAGCCATTGAGGGCTGTCCCAGTAAAGGCACTGACATGGGGACAGGGGTCTTCAATTATTTGTTTCCACACACAGAAGTCCAGATTCAGCTCAGTGTCACCCCATGCCTGCTATTTGCCCTGGAAGGAGAGGGAACATTGCTACGAATGTTCGTTCCAATGGAAACTGCAGGCACAGGAGACTGGATCTGGATTGGTACCACAGGAAGGCGGAAAGATTAAAAGACCTTAAGACCCCACCCTCGTTCCCCTGCCTCCCAATCTAGCTCCTTGCACCTGATTACTTTTATTGTTATTGTTTAAAAACTGTGGCCATAAGCTGGTGGACTTCAAGAAAGAAGCAAGACTAGCTATCAAGAAAGAAGAGGGGATTCTTTACTTCTGAAATAGATCTGCTGACACCACTTTCAATAAGAATCCACAGATACAACCCTGCAGATTTGAAAGCTAGTACAGTATCTGAAGAAGCCCGTCCACTGCTTGAGTCTTCCAATGCTAAACATCTGTGTAGCGCATCCTTTCAAAAGCTTGTGGTCCTACAAATACTTGCTTGGCAGGGAGCTCCACTGAAATCAGTGGGACCTACCGTGTTTTTTGCTCCATAAGACGCACTTTTTTCCTCCTAAAAAGTAAAGGGAAATGTCTGTGCATCTTATGGAGCAAATGTGTGGTTGATCGCTGGCTCCCTTTCCAGCCCTGCCCCCTTGGTCAGTCCTCCATTGTTGGATGTTCTGCAGACAGAGGCTGTTTGTTTCTCCAGCAACATGTGACTGGATGATCTGTCTGGAAACTGTAGAAACAGTTCCCTTTCCTTTCCTAAAGAAGCTGCATAGCTGTCAGTTGAACCCCATAAAAACAGGATTTTTTTCCCTTTGCAAAGTAAGCTCAACAACTTTGAGCTGATCCTCAAAAAAGGGGGCTTTCCCCCTTTGCAAAAGAAGCTGCACAACTGTGAGCTGATTCCCCCCCAAAACAGGGCTTTCCCCTTTTCCTCTAAAAACTAGGTGCGTCTTATGGAGTGAAAAATACGGCACTTCAAAGCAAGTGTGTTTGGAATCAGGACGCAAGCGAAAACTCTAAACTGGGTATCAGAAGCATTTTTTGGCTGCACTTCAGTCTCTTTTGGCCTGATGTACTGCACAAGCAAAAAAGACAGGAAAAAAGAGCCATTACACCATCACAAAATATGCCATTATTATTCTGGTGCTGCAAACACACGTAACTAAGCAATAACTGGTTGCAGATTTCCCAACGTTTATTTTTAAGTGTTAAAATACACCTTCTTTTAGTCCGTTCTCTACCCATAATACCAAAAGGAAACCCTAGAAACAGTAGATTATAAAACTTATTCTATACATTTAGGAAATGTGGGGTGCTTTGGTCTCTTGTTGCTAAATCACCAAGTCCTCCTTACTAATAGCAAGCAAACAAATAAACAAACCCAGTTTGCAACATGCCAGGGAGAGATTAAAAATCCTACCAGATGTGCAAATCTGTTTTTTTTCCCTCTCCTGTAACCACCCTATTCTGCAAATCACTGTATCTTATTGTAAAATTGCATTTTTAAAAATTATTGCAATCTGCTCTGGAACCTTATGGAGAACAGCAGGTTTTTTAAAAAAGGGGGAAATACTAATCCTATAAACAATCGCCATCTCTTTGGATCCTGACCAAAGGGTTGTCAAAATGAACAGTAGCTCTAATCAAACAAGGAAGCCAACTCCCTATCGGCTGCTCTCCAGCACCGTATTGACCCAAATATAAGCCGCACCCACAAATATGCGGGTCAAGGTCAGAATTTTTTTTGGGGGGAGGTGTGACTTATATTCAGGCCAATACAGTATATGCTTAAAATTTACCTTCCTTTACCTTCCCACCTGATAAAGCTTGCCCTGTAAAGTGTGATAGCAGAAAACACTTGCCTGTTTTGTTTAAATACACCACGAGGTACCTATTTTCTGTGCTAACAGAGCGGTGCAAAGAAATTCACAACCATGGACTTCAGGGATGGGGAACCTGTGATTTCCTCCTAGTCTGGCCCTCCTCCACCATGTCCCATGTCTGCATCCGCATTGGAATTGCTTTCGGATGTTTTACCATTTCTGTGCCACCTTGGGTTCCTTTGGGAGGAATATAAATTTGAATAATAATATTATTTGGGGATGATGGGAGGCTCCCAGTGCCGGATACAACAGCATCTCCAATAATACATTACTAAACATTTACTAACTTAAACCCAAACATAATCTAAGCCCGATCTTATGAATGTTCATTTGGAAGAAATTCACCTGCCCTAGGCATTCAATAGTTCTTACACTCCCAACATATAGGGCTGTAGCCTTATTTAAAAGAGGGCTCTGTCAAAAAACTGAGGGGCCCACATCCAGCACAGTCCCAATTTCAGCTACCTGTAGTTGCAGTTACACCCCAAACCTCCTTCTATGTTAGTTTGGGCAATTGCTGTCTAAATGAAGATTGCAGATATTGCATTGTACTGCATCACGGAGAGCAAGAAGACTATACGTTAGTCTCCGCAATATGAATTATGCAAATGTCAAAAAAACAAAGCAATATACCAGTGAATGTGGACAGTCATCCAGCTAGCAATTATTCCCTTTCAGTGGTTCATGTCCAAAAAAGTAGGAAGATATATATGTATTTGGGGGCATTCAGAAAAATTGTTTGGGATTATCCACATTCACATGATAATGTTGATATTTACCACATGAGGGGCAAACAACATAATCCATATCTATACACACAGATAAACACACACAAATCTTGCCAATATGTTCAGTAATACATTTCATATTCTAATCAAGTTCCAGTGATATATTTATACAAATAAAACCAGCTCACAGCATCAGCATGGTTGAATTTTTTTTTTGCTGAAACCCAAACCATTGTTTCATTCAGACTTTGCTGAGACTGATTTTACTGTTACTAAAAAAAAGCTATTTCCACTGAAAAAATGCACAAAGTGACTAGCGGTTGCAAAGCTCACAGAATTCAATGGGCCTCACTTCAGAGCAGACATAGGCAAGCTTGCAAGGTCTGCAGGACTTTTCCAGAGTAGACCAATTTGAAAGCTGCAGGAGGACATTATTTCTGAGCAAACGGAAGTTCCCAAAACATTTGCCAAGATAAACGTGGGCTTGGGAGAATTGGTAGGTGGGAAAGGAGAGCGATTAAATCCCAGACCTTCTGATTTCCCCTTGCAAGCACACCCACAGTCCCTCACTGCTTCTACACCAGTTGGTTTGGAGCCTGGCGGGCTGGGTAAAAAGCAAGAAAGAGATCTGAGAACAGGTATTTGTAGAGAACAACGAGAAAATGGGGGAACCTTCGCTCATCCATCACCAGTTCTCCCTTCCAAGGTCTCACCACGATTCTCTCATAGAACATGGGTCTGCTTGTGGGAAATGGTTTCACATTGAAAGACTGGCATGTCAACGTATGTGAGGCTTTCCCCCCTCTCTGAAAATTTGGGGCAGGTGAAATCCACCTGCAAAGATAAGCACATTTAAGTCCCATGTATTCTACTGGGAGAAATTTCACCTAACTACTTCAGCTGAACGTAATGGGCTCAATTTTGCCTGGATCGCACCATCCACCAGACCAGAGTAGCATTTGACTCAGTCAACATTTCTGCTTGCAATAATGTAATGGTAAAACCCCATTTTACCTCTGCCGCAGACAGTACATCTTTTAACAATATGGGAGGTTTTTTCATAAGCTGGCAGTTGTAGAAGAATCGAAGCTTTTCAGTCATTATTATCTAAAAAGAGAGCAATTATAAAATCCCATTGTTATTAATAGAAGTCGCTGATTTGAAAAAGAAGAAGAGCTTGTTTCTTTTTAAAAATCAGGCTCTTTAAATACTTTTTACTCTGCAGTTCTTTGGCGGGGAGGGGGTGGGAAGAGTGAAAGTTGAACAATTAATAACATTCTGCATTTAAATAATCCCAGTTAACTCTAATTTCTAGGGCTCTGTGCCAGAATTAATAAACGTTTATCTGAACATCATGATTCACTCCTAAATTAAACCTCTATTTAAAACACACACAAATGTTTCTGGCATCTCAGCAGTCTGCAATATTGAAAATGATTACTGCCTTTCTTTCCCTTTCTCTCACTTCCTTTCTTTTATGGACGTATCTGATATTGCACCCCCCCCAAAAAAAAACCCCACCAGTTTTTGTTGTTTTAATATAGCCTTTGTGGGGCAGAATGTAGATAAACTAGGCTTCTGAAGAATAAAATGAAGAAATTAAAATGGAAATGAGAAGAACCAATTTGAAACCATATGTCTTTCTGAATGAGGGTTAATCACATATTCCTTTTTTTGCAAACACATGAGGTAAAAAAAAAGGGCTTCTGGGGGAAAAAAAGTGTATTAATTAAAATTAAATGCTTGAGACAAGCAGGTTTGGAGGCACTGCGAGTCCCTTTTGCATTAGCATAACATTTGCGACAGCCCAGGAAATTGGTTTAATAACCTTAAATACTTACACCCCCCACCTCTAACTTAAATAGCCCTGGACAGATCAAGCCCCCGAGGCTTCCATTGTACCAATTTGTGCGGCTGCTCTGACATTGAATGGTGAGATTTCTCCTATCTGAACGCAAATCGCAAAGTGTGTATTTATTATGACTGCACTGGAAACCCCTGAAAATCCCCCCCAAACCCAGGCATTCGCTTTCCCCACCCAAAAGTTCACTCGGCATCACTTATCAATGAGGCAAAAACTAGAAAGGCGGTAACACAATGACTCACAAACCAGCCACGTCTTAAGACCTGAAAGACCAAAGACACGACTATTGGGTGCACCAACTATTTCAGCTCATTTAAGTACATGCTAATCATAGTAGTCTTTAATGGGCTGAATCGACTGCCTGGTCGATTTGCTAGTAATACATGCCATTTCTCGTGTGCCTGAAGTCCAAGAAACCATTCAAAACCAAGATATTAGCCAATCCTAAGTCCTCCTGACTTCAATGAGAACTATGGTATTTCAAGTAAAGGAACAAAAATACAATTGCTTTGAGCTGTATTGATTAGGAAGACCGTCCCTTTAAATGAACTAGAGATCAAGTCTAAGGCTGCAAGTCTGGGAAAAGGATTCACTGAATTCAGCACAAATCAGTGTGCACAAGACTGCAACTGTAGGCTGGGCAGCGTATCTAGGTAAGCAGCCCAATCTACAGGCTTCATTCATGACTGTTGGTTAAACAAATTGCAGATACAACAGAGTTGCAAGGAAATGCAACCTTCCCAGCAATGTGCACTGTAACAAGATCATTGGTTCCCATGCGCAAAAACCTGTTTTGCACAGCTGATGGCGCACGTTTAGCTGTGCAAGTCTTGCTCTTCCCCACACGGAACTGCATAATCTTTTCCTGCCTTCCCTCCTGTAGACCACTGGATCGTACTCTTAAGACACTGGACACCACCTCGTTGGTTTCCATCTCCTTAAAATCCATCTCCATCTCCCTTTTCCTCCGCGTACCCTGCAGCTTCCAGGAGGAAGAACTTGCTGGTCAACTGTGCCGATCCATCAAGTTCAACTCTCACTTCTGTTTCATTCTCAGTTGCAAAGGGGTGGGGTTGGGGAGGTAAATAAGCAGTGCTTCTCACTCGGACACAACTTGACCCAAAGTCCAATCACTGTTGATTTCCAATGGACAAAGGTCACACAAATGTACTTACGTTGGATTTCGGAGGTTTGTAGGTTGTACAGCTGTGGAAGATTAAAGATCTTGAATGCAGAGAGAAACAGATTTTTTTAAACATATACTCAAGTGTTAAACATACTTACTTAAAAGGATGCTCCATAGATTTCAGTGCAACGTTTCTGAATAAGGGTGCAGAGCTAAGATAAGCACATTAACTAAAAACTTCAGTGGGACTTACTGTTGAGTAAGAACATAGGAAGCTGTCCATCTGGTCCAATTTTGTCTCTACACTGACTGCAAAATCTTCAGGATTTGGGGCAGAGATCTCTCCCTGACCTACCTGGTGAAGCCGGGAATTGAACCTGGGAATTTCTACATGCACAGCAGGTGTGCTGCCAGGGACCTGTGGACCCTTCCCATGAAAGGAGCAGGGGGTTAAGAATCCTCATTACCCATGCAAATCTGTCCCACTCCAATTCAAAATATCTTTTCCTTGCAATAAAACTTCACTTAAAATCAGCAAAACTTACTACCAACTACTAGGAAAAAAATTGCTTCCTACGGGCAGAATCCAAATTTATGCAATCACACAGACAATTTTACATGACTGTTCACTCAAGAGGCGGCCAGTCCTCCACAGTTCAATGGGAGTTACTTGGGTGTAAGCATGCACAGGTATAATTTTCTTCGTTTTCAGTGGAAGAATCAACTCTTCATTTTAATTGTCTCCCACTGAAATCAACAAGAGGGCTTAAATCTGGCCAGGTTATGCCCTCAGTGTTTAAGAAGAGGGTGCAAGATTTATTCAGTTCAGTGCCATCCATGTCTCTTTTTAGGATTGGTTTGCTTAGCAAACTGACCTTCTGAGAGATTTAGGACAGAACCCAAGTTAGCTGATGTCCTTTTTATTTATTATAAATACATATAAATAAGCTCAATGAATTTTTATTTTCCTTGTTTACCAAGATGTGTGGCCGACTTTGAAAAGTGGTCCTGCCAAAGCTCAGAAACAGGCAAAAAAGAGAAAAAGCGAGAGAGCGAGAGAGAGAGAGAGCAGGCAACAGCGTACAATAGAAAGACTGTAGTCAAAAGTCCAAGAATGGGTTCAATGCTTAAAAATATGTGTGTGTGTATAAATAAGTTGACCAACCCATTAAGAAGCATTCTTGAATTTCACAAGCAGCACCCAAAATGAAAATGAAATAAAATAGAAAGATCAGGTGTCATTTGAATGTCTGATTGTACAGATACTGCCAATTATATCTGGAGGATATTTTCCATTTTTAGTAACTTTTGCATTCTGTAAACATTGCATAGTTTGTACACAAGTCGGTTCATTCCAGAGAGACTCTCACTGCAGTTTCCTTTCCAAAACCTCCCCTTCTCTTTTACTCTAGGTATAGAGACATATTTCAAAGCCTGGCTTAAGGCAGCCTCAAAACGAGAATAATAATAATAGTAGTAGCAATAAAAAGTTATGCACAAAATTAATCCATGACAGATCTGAGAGAGGAAAGGGGGGGGGAATCTACAGAGAGTTTGGGGAAGACGGTGAAATGGTTTGCATGTGTGTATGGAAAGGTGAGGAAGGAGAATCCGGATTATTTTCACAGGGGAGACGATGGAAAGCAAAAGAAGCCGGGAAAGCAGCTGAAGCAAAAAAATTGCAACTTAACTGATGGCAAGAAGGCGGGGCTGATGGAGTGAAAAGGGAAGTCGGGTGGGGGGTTTTTTTGGAGTTTGTTCTAAGGTCAAACGGCTACATCAAGGTTTTTCGTTGCAGTGTTTGCAAAGGCCAGAGGTGGCCCCGGGGAAGGCAGTGCATTTCTCGGGGCAGCTGGCCAAAGCAGCGCCCGTGAAAGGGTAGACGGCGGCCGACTGTCCGAAGGGGGCCAGCGCGGCCGGGATGGGCGTGCTGAGCGTCTGGCCTTGGTTGAGGTAGGCCACGAGACGCCGCATCTCTTCCAGGGCCTGCGCCTGCATCAGGATGTAGTTCTTGGCCAGGAGGAGCGTGGCGATTTTGGAGAGCTTGCGCACCGACGGGCTGTGCGCGTAAGGGATGACGGAGCGCAGGCCGTCCAGGGCGTCGTTCAGGTCGTGCATCCTGCGCCGCTCGCGGGCGTTGATGCTGAGGCGCAGCGAGCGCTGCTCCTTGGGCTTCTTGGTCCCCCCGAGGGCACCGGGCGCCTTCAGCTTGCCGTCGCGCTCAAACGCCGGGCTGCCCTCCTTGGCGCCGTCGAAGGCGTCCTCCTCGTCGCAGCTCTGCTCGCCGCTGCTCTCCGCCGACTTCCCCAACTGCGCGGCATGGAAGTCCAGGCCGCCCGCGCCGCCGGGGTACCCGCGCCCGGCCTCGCCGCCTCGCACGGCGCCGTAGGCGAACGCCGTCTGATTGTAGCTCTGCGCCAGAGCCAGGTACGACTCTCCGCCCAAGGACTTGAGTTCGGCCATGGCTTTCTCCGGCAGCTCCGCCGAGCTGGCGAAGAGCTGCGCGCCCGGAGCCACGCTCATCGGCGGCGCCGCCCGTCGGAGCTCTCTCCACAGCGCCGAGCCGGCCGGGGACCGGAGGGAAGCTACGTGCGCCCCTTTGCGCGTAGATGAAGAGCAGGAGGGTGCCCGCTTTGCTCCGCTCAGAGCCCCGCGGCCCTCTTACGGGACCCCGGGGCGTGCGCTCTTGCGCCGGGATGGGCGAAGAAGACGTGCGCCCCCTTCGCTTTTCCGTGCCTCACCTCGGGGCAGGGAGAGTCCTGCACGCCCCTTCCAGGGCTGGCTTTGTGCCCCACTCGAGGATCGTCCAGGTGCTGAGGTCTTCTCCCGGGATCGGG
Organism: Podarcis vaucheri; assembly: GCF_965113315.1. NCBI lineage: Eukaryota > Metazoa > Chordata > Lepidosauria > Squamata > Lacertidae > Podarcis > Podarcis vaucheri. The sequence continues at coordinate 98,537,641 of NC_138764.1, forward strand.
CGCTGACCGCCTTTGTAAGCTGTGCGCACCGCTCCTGCGCTCCGGACGCGCGCTTCCCTCTTCCTTCCTGCTGCCGTCTGGGATCCGGAGCCGGGGGCTTCGCGGCGCTCTCGCTTCGCCCGATTCCCTCTTGGATCCAAACCGGAGTGTTTGGGTGGTTGCTGCGGGGGTGGGGTGTCTCTCTCCGCTTCGCCTCCCCACTTCTCTGCCTAGCTTGGGGCGGCGGCGTCGGCTCGTCGCGCTTTCTGCTGTCCCTCTCCTAACAGAGAGAAAGGCTGGTCCTGTTGGATGCGCTCGCTCGCTCCGGAGCCAGCTGGCACCGCGCGGTGCCCTGACCGGGGGCGGGATATTAATCATTGCCCAAGTTGCCCATTATATGGCAGCGAGGGGCCCGCCGGGACTCAGCAGCCGTCCAATCAGAGCGATCTGCTTAATTAATGGCATTTTAAAATCATCAGGAAAAGAGAAGGCAAAAGTGTCTGGTCAAGGAGGAGTGCCATTTAGCCGCATCCCAGAAACCGAAGACTCGCCTTCCTTTCGCTAAGCAGAGACCACCCTGTCTCGGTGGAGAATTGCGACCTGCAGCCAAGAGCTTTCCTGAGCTTTTTTACTGTATTTATTTAAATACCCTACAGCTTAATTAGAATTACAAACCCAGATAGCATTTTACTGGCCTGGTCAGTGAACCCATGATCTCTTTTTAGGTAAACTAGTACAGTGGTACCTCGGGTTACATACGCTTCAGGTTACAGACTCCGCTAACCCAGAAATATTACCTCAGGTTAAGAACTTTGCTTCAGGATGAGAACAGAAATCGTGCGGCGGCGCAGCGGCAGCGGGAGGCCCCATTAGCTAAAGTGGTGCTTCAGGTTAAGAACAGTTTCAGGTTAAGAACGGACCTCCGGAACGAATTAAGTTCTTAACCCGAGGTACCACTGTATAGGAATATGAATAACAGAATAACAGAACAGTGGAATTGGGACCCCAAGGGTCATTCAGTCCAACCCCCTGCAATGCAGGAATCTCAATAAAGCATCCATGACAGATGGTCATCCAGCTTCTCTGCTTAAAAACCTCCAAGGAAGGAGAGTCCATAACCTCCTGAGGGAGAGCCTTCCACTGTCCAACAGTTCTTACTGTCAGAAAGTCCTTCCTGATGTTTAGTCAGAATCTCATTTCTTGTAACTTGAAGCCATTGGTTCGAATCCTTCCCTCCAGAGCAGGAGAAAACAAACTTACTCTCTCTTCCATGTGACAGCCCTTTTGGTATTTGAAGATGGCTTTAATCTCTGTCTTCTCTTATCCAAACTAAACATAGCCAACTCTCTCAAACATTCCTCATAAGGCTTGGTTTTCAAATCCTTAATCATTTTGGTTGCTCTCCTTTGCACACATTCCAGTTTGTCAATATCCTAAGAACAACAACAACAACAATAACAACTCTGGGCAGTCGTCCCACACACATAAAAACATAATAAAGCATCAAACATTAAAAACCTCCCAACAGAGAGCTGTCTTCAGATGTCTTCTAAAAGTTGTATAGGTATCTATACAACTTGATATCTATGGGAGGGCATTCCACAAGGTGAGTGCCACTACCGAAAAGGCCCTTAGTTCCCTGTAACTTCACTTCTCACAGTGAAGGTACCACCAGAAGACCGTCGGAGCTGGACCTTAGTGTCCGGGCTAAATGATGGGAGAGGAGACAATTCTTCAGGTAAACAGGGCCGAAGCTGTTTAGGGCTTTAAAGGTCAGCACCAACACTTTGAATTGGGCTCAGAAACATACTGGGAGTCAATGTAGGTCTTTCAGGACCAATGTTATATGGTCCCGGCGGCCACTCCCAGTCACCACTCTAGCTTCCACACCCTGGATTTGTAGTGGTTTCCTGTAGCAAAGCTACCACACTTCCTAAGCCCTTTCACTGCAGTCTAGGTGGGGACTGAGAGGGCAGGTGTTTTGTAATGACTTCCTCATCTATTGCAGTCAAAGGAAGGGGTCTTACTATGCTGGCTTCAAAACTGGTTTGGTTAAGGGTCTATTTTGTGGCTGTGTTCAGAGAACAAGAGGACAACGTTGACGTTTGCTAAATTTCAGATGTTGGCTGTCATGCAGGGTGAACATCTGGCCAGGGAGCCAAATATGGCCCTCCAAGCCTCTGCCTGGTCCTCAGGTCTCCCCGTAGCCATGCCTCTTATTGGCCCTGGTTCACATCCTTGAGTGTTTTTGAAATATCCGATTGCGACTCACTCTTCCCTGGATGGAGAATAGAAAGGTGTGCCCTTAGAATGTAGCCTACTGTACAAAGGTAAGAATCACCATGGAAGGTTTCCTCTAACACTTGTGACTGGGTTTGAAAAGCATAAACTCCCTTTGGTAGCTGACATCAAAAGTAGGACAAGGAGGGCAAGAATTTCTTCTATGCAGGCCCCATTGAAATGCGCTGTGGTTGAACTGGATAACTTCCCAGTGGATTCTGCTCTATCTCGAAGAATTGCAAGGAAAATGATTTGTTGTTGCTGTTGTTTGGTTGTTTAGTCATGTCCGACTCTTCGTGACCCCATGGACCAGAGCACGCCAGGCACTTCTGTCTTCCACTGCCTCCCGCAGTTTGGTCAGACTCATGTTTGTAGCTTCGAGAACACTGTCCAACCATCTCGTCCTCTGTCGTCCCCTTCTCCTTGTGCCCTCCATCTTTCCCAGCATCAGGGTCTTTTCCAGGGAGTCTTCTCTTCTCATGAGGTGGCCAAAGTATTGTAGCCTCAGCTTCAGGATCTGTCCTTCCAGTGAGCACTCAGGGCTGATTTCCTTCAGAATGGAGGGGTTTGATCTTCTTGCAGTCCACGGGACTCTCAAGAGTCTCCTCCAGCACCATGATTCAAAAGCATCAATTCTTCGGTGCCTGCAATAGTTTGAGTAACAGAAATATGAGAGTTTGATGTGGTGGATGTGCAAGATAACAAAAGCATTCTGGGAAATGATACATAATGAGTTGAAAATAATGTTTAAAATAACATTTGTGAAAAAACCAGAAGCATTTTTATTAGGAATTTTAGATGCAGAGATAGCAAAGGAGCAGAAACGTTTATTGATGTATATTGATGACAGCAGCGCACATGATACTGGCCCAAAGATGGAAAGAAGATGAAGTCCTGACCAGAGACAAATGGTTGATGAAGATGATGAACTACGATAAAATGGCAAAAATGACCGGGAAAGTCAGAAACCAGAAAAATAGAAGCTTTAATAAGGAATGGGGAAAAAATTACAATTTACTTAAGGGTACACTGTAGACAATTAAAAACCTTGGCAGGAATTGGGTAATGCTTGTAATGTATTAAAAACTTAGGTGAAAATGGATTATTTCAAGAAAAATAGAGAAAATATATGTTGCAGCAGAAAAAGTTTGATACTGGAAACCATGGAGTGGTGGAAGGAAGTCTAAGCATTCACGGAATCCTAAATGCTGATGATTATGATTAATGTTTTAATTCAATTGTATACTGTAAAATTGAATATATATATATATATATATATATATATATTTGCTTTCGTAGATTTTCACGGGTACAGGAATGCAGGTTTTGGTGTCTTCGGGTGTCTTCCCGTGTAAGAGTCGGGGTGTCTGTGCGACGTTTCGACGAGCTCTGTTCCAGTAACAAGAAGCCGAAAGCACCAGCCTGAAGATGACGAGTGAGACCTCGTCGAAACGTCGCACAGACACCCCGACTCTTACACGGGAAGACACCCGAAGACACCAAAACCATATATATATATATATATATATATTTGCTTTCGTATATATATATATATGAGAGAAATATGAGAGTTTGGGGGAATCTGAGCTCCATACTGAAAAGTCTTTTTCTAACTATCTTCATGATACGTATGAAGGAACTGGAAGTGAGCAATGCTAGAGAGCTGGCAAGATCATCTCAATTTAGGAGAGGCTTAGTGATGGTGGTTGGCTGTTGGAGAGGAACTTCTGAAGCGGGGCCTTGTCTGCTCCCATTTAATTCATGCCTTTTTGTTGACTCCTGGCTTTCACTGAGATCTAAATTGAAACAGACCTTTGCAAAGTCAGTCGGCTCTTAGCTGCCTCGATGCAATTTGACAGTTTTACCTTCTTTGGAAAAGTGTGACATTTGTGGCCATAACAGAGAATCAACGGTAACACAGATTTAGAAGGGGCTGAGAAAACATTTAGCACAATTCCGAGACCATCCATGCAGCAGCTTTTGAGAAGCCCACCAAGACGCAAACTGGGTCACCATATAACATGGTTCGGTTGTATGGCTTGTGGCGTCCTCCTTTACTTCTGTGTATACAGAGAGCAAGCACGTCGCACTGCAATGCTCATGCAGCAAATTGTTCCGCATGACTCAAGTAAGTGAGCCAAGCCACGTTCCTCAGGCAGGGCCAACCCAAGACATTTTGCTGCAACTGTTGTCTGAAATGACCGCTTTGCTCTGTAGGGCCTGGCCTTGTCTGCAGGGAATGACAAATATTACTTGGGATGGTGATTTCATTTCCCCATCGGGCTTCCCGTTAAGACTTCAAGGTCCAGGGGCATCCTCAGGAATCCACTCACTTTTCAATGGGCACCAATCCAGACTAGGAAATAGAAAAAAATGTATCCTCCTTTATCCTTGTGATATAACTGCAATTTTCTGCTCTAGACTTGGATTAAAACATTTCTTATCTAAGGCTGTATACACACTACACCAGGGGTCTGCAACCTTTAAGACAAAAAGAGCCACTTGGACCCGTTTCCAAAGAAAAAACAACTGGGAGCCATAAAACTCGTCATTATAAAAATAACTTTTTTGTCACTTTTTTAATTATTTCTTTGTTTGACCCCTTAGAATTACTCCTCATAGAAATAAACATTAAATTAACAAGTTACCTTTTTTGGTGTGTGTGTTCTTCACTCCCCTTCAAAACAGTGACCAGCGTACATGCCCCCTTTCAATGCAGTGACCAGCGTACATGCCCCCTTTCAATGTAGCGGGCGGGAAAGTGATGTCGGGACATGCGACGTCACAGCCAGTACAGCGCCCGCCACAGTGGGGAGTGTCGGGGCGCACAATGCGCCTCCTCCCCTCGCTAGTATCCGCCCTGGAGCCGCGGCAAAGGTGTAAAAGAGCCACATGCGGCTCCGGAGCCACGGGTTGCAGACCCCTGCACTATTCCTTTCAAGTATTTTCTTTCTCTTAGATAATTCTGGGCTCTGTAGTTCACTCATCATAGAGCAGCAGTTCCTAGCAACCATTAAAACACACACACACACACACACACACACACACACTATAGTATTTAATCTATTGTAACCACAATTGAAGGGGACACGGGTGGTGCTGTGGTCTGAACCACAGAGCCTAGGGCTTGCCGATCAGATCAGAATGTCGGCGGTTTTAATCCCCGCAACAGGGTGAGCTTACGTTGCTCGGTCCCTGCTCCTGCCCACCTAGCGGTTTGAAAGCATGTCAAGTGTAAGCAGATAAATAGGTACCGCTCCGGCGGGAAGGTAAACGGCATTTCCATGCGCTGCTCTGGTTTGCCAGAAGTGGCTTAGTCATGCTGGCCACATGATCCGGAAGCTGTCTGCGGACAAACGCTGGCTCCCTCGGCCTATAGAGTGAGATGAGCACACAACCCAGAGTCGTCTGTGACTGGAGCTAATGGTCAGGGGTACCTTTACCTTTTACCTTTAACCACAATTGACCGAAGATCAATTATGGGAAGTTAAAGAATTTTAGAAAAGTTTTCCCAGCATAAGTGAGTTTGGGATGCCCAAATTATGGGATACGTTTAAAGCTTCCAATAATTGGGGTGGTGGTATTTCATCATACTATATTGTGAACCACTCGCAGATCCTTTGCTTGCCAGGAAATTCAAACTACACTACAGGGTAGTGGACTAGGGGGTGGCCCTGGCTCTCAGCTTCCTCCTCCTTAGGCTCAGTTTTCCCCCTTGCAGAACTCAGCAGGGAGGCTGTTGTTGTTTAGTCATGTCCGACTCTTCATAACCCCATGGAGAAGAGCACACCAGGCACTCCTGTCTTCCACTGCCTCCTGCAGTTTGGTCGAACTCATGCTGGTAGCTTTGAGAACACTGTCCAACCATCTCGTTCTCTGTTGTCCCCTTCTCCTTGTGCCCTCAATCTTTCCCAACATCAGGGTCTTTGCCAGGGAGTCTTCTCTTCTCGTGAGGTGGCCAAAGTATTGGAGCCTCAGCTTCAGAATCTGTCCTTCCAGTGAGCGCTCAGGGCTGATTTCCTTCAGAATGGATAGCTTTGATCTTCTTGCAGTCCATGGGACTCTCAAGAGTCTCCTCCAGCACCAGAATTCAAAAGCATCAATTCTTTGGCGATCGGCCTTCTTTATGTTCCAGCTCTCACTTCCATACATCACTACTGGGAAAACCATAGCTTTAACTATACGGACATTTGTTGGCAAGGTGATGTCTCTGCTTTTTAAGACGCTGTCTAGATTTGTCATTGCTTTTCTCCCAAGAAGCAGGCCCCAAACAAAGAAATGGATATGGAATCATAAAATGATTGAGTTGGAAGGGACTCTGAGGGTCATCTAGTCCAACCCGCCTATCATTGGTTTCAATTTTAGCTACCACTGAGCTTCCTGCTTCCCACCCCACTGGTCACCGCTGGCTTTGAACACTTGAGTGCTATAAAACCAGTTTCAAGATTGCAGGAAAGAAGCCGAAGTCCCAGCAAAGGAAGAATGGATACAAAAACGTATGGAATATACAGAAATGATGAAACTTGCCAAAAGAATAAGAAATCAAAAATAACAAACTTTTTTAAATAAAAAAATGGAAATGGTTTATTGAATATTTACAGATAAATTGTAAACAGATTAAAAACATTGGCCGGATTATTGTAATAACCTGCAAGCTGTTTTTTTTTAAAAAAGAAGATTAATAAATGAGCAAATTATGTTAATTTGGATATGCAGAAGATGTTAAAAATTTAAGGAACTGCATAAAGAGGGGAAAGGAAGTCAAGTTTTGAAATGTCAAAATGATTGTGAAATGTATAAAATTAGTGAAATGTATAAATTTGAAAAGTATATTTTTAAAATAATAATAATAATAAATAATAATAGATTGCTGGAGCTTCATCTGATGAATGTACCCGAACATTATTATTTTTCTATTTTATTTATAGACCACTATTCATTAAAAAAAAAATCAGAGTGGTTTACAAGAGTTATACATGAAACCATGCAATAAAACCCATACTAAAATGTTAAAACCAGAAAGCAGTGAACTATTATGGAAAGAGGTGTTCTTAATCACCTGCATAAGCCTGAAGGAATAGAACAAATGTTTGAAACTTGACACACCTGCTGAACCTCTATGGGCAGAGTATTCCACAATACTGGGTTGATGGCTCTTAAAGCTCAGTTTCTTGTTGCTGTCAGACGAGCCCCATCAACAGAATGGCCAGCGATACTCCTGCAGATGATCTCAGTGACTGAGCTGAGATTTAAGGGTTCAGCGGGTTCCCGAGGTTCCTTGGAGCTGAGTTGTTCATGGCTTGGTCAATTAACGCAAGGAACCTTGAACCTGGCTTGCCAGTATAGAATCATAGAATCATAGAGTTGGAAGAGACCACAAGGGCCATCGAGTTGCAACCCCCTGCCAAGCAGGAAACACCATCAGAGCAGGGACGCGGACTTATAAAAAATATTGGGGGGGCCCGGGAAAGCTCATGAATAATAAATAAGCTCATGAATATGCAAATAAAGTGGCGCCGCCTCCTCGTGAGCGAATAGGGGAGAGCGTGCTGCGCCTATTAATCAGCTCCGGAACAGCTGATATGCGGGAAACGTGGGGCTAGCCGGAGAAGAGAGGGCGAGCCCCCTCCGCTCCGGCCCTAAACTGCTGAAACCGCCAGGAGGAAGGAAATTCCCCCCGGCAGTGCCTTGGCAGTGGCGGTGGTGCTGCGAAGCAGCGAGGTAGGAGCCCCCGCCCCCGGGGATTCCCTAATCTCGCGCGGGACGGCCGGGGCTCTCCGACTAGGGCGCGCGGCTGGCTGGCGAGGGAGCAGGTGGGGAGGAGGCGGGGGACGGCGGCGGCGCTCTGCTGGAAGGGCGCCCGAGATTATTGGGGGGGCTGAGCCCCCCCCAAATTTTTTTTGAGGGGGCTCGAGCCCCCTCAGGCCCCATGGAGTCGGCGCCTATGCATCAGAGCACTCCTGACATATGGTTGTCAAGCCTCTGCTTAAAGACCTCCAAAGTAGGAGACTCCACCACACTCCTTGGCAGCAAATTCCACTGTCGAACAGCTCTTACTGTAGATGAGCAGCCAGGGCAGATGATTTAGCAATGATGTCACATGCTGTCAGCCAGGTACCCCCTTCAGCAGTCTGGCCGCCACAGTCTGCACCAGCTAGAGCTTCTGAACCAGACCCAAGGGCAGCTCCACATAGGGCAAATTGCAGTAATCCAACCTTGAAGTTACTAATGCATGGACCTCCCTGTCTGGGAGGGAAAGTGAGGCTGGATAGCTTAGTCAAATAGATAAAAGTGCAAATAGATAAATAGGTACCATTCCGGCGGGAAGGTAAACAGCGTTTCTGTGCGCTGCTCTGGTTCGCCAGAAGCGGCTTTGCTATGCTGGCCACATGACCCGGAAGCTGTCTGCTGACAAATGCCAGCTCCCTAGACCAGTAAAGTGAAATGAGCGCTGCAACCCCAGAGTCGTCTGCGACTGGACCTAATGGTCAGGGGTCCCTTTACCTTTATCTTTATCCCAGGGCTGGGAAAGAAAGTGTAAGCCCTACTCTGCTAAACAGAGCATTTGTCTGATTCAATATAAAGAAGGTTTTGTGTTTGTATGTTCCTAAGATATTGACAGCTGTAAGGCCAATGCAATTCCCCCCTCTCTTTGTGTGTGTTTAGTGATCAGATGCAAAAGAAGGCAACACTTCCCTACTTTTGGTAGCTGTGTAGAAGTGAAATTCATCCTTTTTTGGGCTCAGTGGTGCAGCCAGCAATAAAGTTGCTGTTGCAAATCTATGCAGCCTTAGGCAAACGCTTTATCGGCTACTCAGAAAGTGATGGGTGAAACCAGCTTTCAGTTCTGTTCTCTTTCTCTACCTAGATCTCTCTCCCTATATCTGCAGTCACATGCTGACATCTACTGGCATTGTATGAAAATGCATTTTGAAAAGAGGGCTAAAGGGAGGGGGGCATGATTTCCTTATTAGAAGTTTCTTTAAAAGCACCCTTCAATTACATTCTTAGGGTGGTTCACATGAAACAATAAAATAATTTTAAATTAAATCTAGGGTGACAATCACAAAAACAGCATAAAACAGTAAGCAAGGTAAAAATTGTATCTGAAAGGCTCAGAAAATCAAACGGCCTTTGCCTAGTGCAGTAAAGACACTCTGGGAGAATATGCCACCACTGAGAAGGTCCTGCTTCTGGTAGACCCTCCGTCATCTTGCCTCAGAGGGTGAAGGCCTCCCATTAGAGATCTTAAGGTACGGGGAGGTTTGGTTGGTGACAGGCGCTCTTTCATTCTGGACAATGTGCTATAGAAAATCTAGTTATGTCAAAGTTTTTATTAAATATACATTTTTTTATTAGTTTTTACATATATTTTCCAAACAGAACATATCACCTCATCTCATCTTATACAACATTTTGGCTATTTTAGCCTGAGACTTCCACCAACCACGTCTAATGATTTTCAAACCTCATCTCTTAATCTTACATTTGTTATCCTTTTAATAATCCATAACTTAAAATCCATTCACATAAATCTCTTCTGCAATATTTCATATAGTTCTCCTTACAAAACTTCTTGTAGTCCTACAAGCGTAGTCAGTTGGTTACAATTGTCTTTCAGATAACTCGTATACTTACTCCAATCTTTCAAGAATTTCTGGTCCCACTGGTTTCGAATTCTCCCTGTCATTTTATCCAATTCTGCGTAGTTCATCAGTTTCACCTGCTATTCCGCTTTCGTCGGTAGTTCTTCCTGCTTCCATTTCTGTGCCAATAATACCCTTGCTGCAGTTGCTGCGTATAAAAACAGTTTTTTATCCTATCTTTTAATGTCAGTGCCTACAATAGCAAGTAAAAATGCTTCTGGTTTTGTTTTTTAATAAAGGTATATTTCAACATATTTTTCATCTCATTATAAATCATTTCCCAGAAGCCTTTCACTTTCTTACATTCCCACCTCAGATAATAAAAAGTGTCTTCCTTTTCCTTACAGTTCCAACATTTATTACTTATTTTATAAGGCTGCATCTTAATGTTTTAATGTTATATTTTAATCGTGTTTTTTAAGTTGTATTTTAATCAACTTGTTTTTATTATTGGTTGTTAGCCGCCCTGAGCCCAGTCTTGGCTGGGGAGGGCGGGGATGTTGTTGGACTACTCAGATGTTGTTGGACTACAACTCCCATCACCCCTGAGCTCTGTCCTTGCTAGCTAGGGGTGATGGGAGTTGTAGTTCAACAACATCTGGGGACCCACAGGTTGAGAAAGGCTGTTCCAGTGCATGGGTAGGCAAACTAAGGCCCGGGGGCTGGGGCTGGCCCAGTTGCCTTCTAAATCCGGCCCACAGGAAACATTGTGTTTTTACATGAGTAGAATGTGTGCTTTTATTTAAAATGCATCGAAGTCCCTGGCCCTCTATAGCCTCTTTCTGTAAAGATTGAAATAAAAAAGGACGGTAAGAAACTTTTCCTTATCTTTATACTTTCCTGGGCAACCAGCCGGGAGCTGCTGACAAGTGAGTGATGCACCGGTTGAGTTTTGGTGACTAGTGGAAAGAGCTGGAATTGTGTTTCGGAGGGTGGAATTGCAGGTGCCAAGATGTGCAGGATGGCCGTGACAGTTGGTGAATATGAAGTTGGGTTGGTTAGATTAGCATCATAGGAACAATAGTCATCGTTTCGGTTGGAATGAAGTAACAAAGAAGGTATAGAAACATTTGAAACCCACACAAAGTTCTCCTGAACCCCGTGTTTGGTTTTAATAAATCAGTTGCATTACACTCCTTCTTGGCTACGTTAGGAGCGAAGTGTTCAGATGAGAGTTATCTGTGGTGGCAGCAGGAATAAATGTGGCGGCGGGAGTTGTGAAATACCCAGTAAAGCCCCAGCTCATAGCTGTATCTTGGCTAAAGTGGGAAGGTGGTACAGGGAGCGTGGGCAGTGCCAGAGCATCTCAGACCAAAGGGGTGTGGGAGACATGGCAGGATGCATCTGACATCCTGCTGCATCATTCCACCCTGACATCCTGCTGCTGACATTCCACCCTTAGATTCCACTCCAAGATTCCTGTTAGCACATAAAGGCAAAGGGACCCCTGACCATTAGGTCCAGTCACGGACGACTCTGGGGTTGCGGCGCTCCTCTCGCTTTATTGGCCGAGTGAGCCGGCGTACAGCTTCCGGGTCATGTGGCCAGCATGACTAAGCCGCTTCTGGCGAACCAGAGCAGCACACAGAAACACCGTTTACCTTCCCGCCGGAATGGTACCTATTTATCTACTTGTACTTTGACGTGCTTTTGAACTGCTAGGTTGGCAGGAGCAGGGACCGAGCAACAGGAGCTCACCCCGTCGCGGGGATTCAAACCGCCAACCTTCTGATCAGCAAGTCCTAGGCTCTGTGGTTTAACCCACAGCGCCACCCGCGTCTCTATAGCCAGTGGTAGAGCTTATTAAACTAGCACTGTTTGAAGGGGCTATGAGTTTTGGGTGGATTTTGAGAAGTAGGAGAGGATATATCAAACCTAATTTATCTCCCCACTCTCCCTCGAGTGAGGTTTAGATCTTTTTTCTGAGTTAAAATATTACCATCCCTTTGCAGAGTAAAACGGAAACTTGAGACTAGGCTGCTTAGCCTTAAATATGCTTATCCGGATTGCCCCAGTAGTCTGGATTGACCCTCTTTTCCTCCTACAGACTATAAGAAGCATAAGAAAATAGGTTTACTTACATTTAAGTCTTGCCAGGATTCAGCAACGTACAGTGAAAAATACGAGGCAAGCAGTGATACTTCTAAGTTACTTCCTGCATAGTAAAATGTCCTAAGATGACGTTTGCTCTCAGGAGAGAACAAATGACACAGCCATCTTCATCAGCAGGCAGATGAAGAAGAGGACAATCTGAGGCAAGGAGGAAATACTAAGCATTAAAATCCTTTGTCTGAGTTTCCCGCCACAGAAGTTCAAAGGAAATGACATCACAGATGTGTTCTATCTAGGAATTCAGCCTTTTGTGAGTCTTAACTCTTTTTGCTTTGGAATTATGGTGCTGGAGGAGACTCTTGAGACTCCCATGGGCTCCAAGAAGATCAAACCTCTCCATTCTGAAGGAAATCATCCCTGAGTGCTCACTGGAAGGATAGATCCTGAATCTGAGGCTCCAATACTCTGGCCACCCCATGAGAAGAGAAGACTCCCTGGAAAAGACCCTGATGCTGGGAAAGATGGAGGGCACAAGGAGAAGGGGACGACAGAGGTTGAGATGGTTGGACAGTGTTCTCGAAGCTACCAGCATGAGTTTGACCAAACTGCAGGAGGCAGTGGAAGACAGGCGTGCCTGGCGTGCTCTGGTGCATGGGGTCACGAAGAGTCGGACACGACTAAACGACTAAACAACAACAACAAATTCTTTTATACACGTGTACAGTAAACATAAACTGGCATTTTCGCCCAGATTTTCCCCACAATGAGGATGATTTTTAAGGCTCGTTTGATATATAAAATAATGTTTCCTTCTTTCCCTCCCCCTGCTAGTTTCTCCCAACAGAACACCTCAGCTAGAGGATTACTCTGTTCACCTGGTGTGGACAGATGGAATCCTATAGTTCAGGGATGAGGAGCCTGTGGTCCTCCAAATATTGTTGGACCACAACTCCCATCAGCCCCAGTTAGGAAAGCCAATGATCAGGGATGATGGGAGTTGTGGTGCAGCAACCAGTCTGGAGGGACACAGGTTCTCCATTCCTGTTGACAAGGTTCTTAGTGCAGATGACCAGTGGATGACCCGGCTCTTACAAATGGATGTCCCATAATATCCATATATATCTCATTCACTTATAATAAACCAGAAATGCTTGGGGATCATTAGGTGCATTGCATGCTTTGACCCTTTGACTCACATGGAGCTGATTTTGTGGAATAACCCTCCAGTGAAAATTGGCCACAAAGTGATATTTTGGATTGTAATGTGTATATATCCAGCATTGCAGGGGGTTGGACTAGATGGCCGTTGGTTTGCCTTCCAAATCTATAATTCCAGAAGATCATGTAAGACAATTTCCTGCGCTGATGGGACATGTTACTCAGCACCACTGTATTGCAACCCACGATTTTCTCCCCCGTCTCCATTTTTATTGTCACAACAACACTGTGAAGTAGGTTAGGCATTAAGCAGAGAGAGTGCAACAGGGGCCCAAGAGCTTTCTGGCTATGAACCTTCCCACCACCACCCCAGTCCTAGTCTGTCGGGGAACTGCCATCAGAGGCACGGGAGAAGGAGAGGGTCTCTGATTCTGCAGGGGAAGGTCCAAGCGCTAGAGGGAGATTCAGCCGGGAGGAAGGGGAAGAGAATGAGTGTAACACCAGGGATCCAGGAGAGCAACGGGACAGGGAGGTGCAGGGGCTCCAGGACTCTTCGTTGGAAGTTAGCTAGGAGAGCCCAAGCACCCCGCTGCCCACGCCCACCTTGCGCAGGAGACTCCCGCGCAGTGAGAGGCGGAGACGATTGGGCGTCAAACAACTCTTATGTTGGCAGCGCTTTAAGAAACGCCCACAGACAGATTCTACAAGTGACTAAGGGCAGCCACGCTGAGATGGGCTGCGTAGTCCGGAGGGTTTAACCAGGCAATCCGATGCTCAAACGGAGCAGGATTACGCACGAGTAACTCCCAACCACTACATAGTCCTTTAACCACTACACCATACTGTCTCACGACTTGTGGCAGTTGGAGCACAAACCACAGTTTTGCCTCTTCTGGATATACTTGCCAGAAGCCTATGGCAACTTCCTTTTCCTTCACTAGGTGGTAGCATTACAGCATCTATGATCCTTAGCTGGGCTGTTCTTTTCACAGCTCAAGCAAGAGCTGTAGCGTCGCATTTTGGGCAACCATTGCCCTGTCCTCTCTCCTGCACCCAGGGAAGTGCAAAACAGCCAGGACTAGTTCCCCTGCCCAGAGAGGGGAAAGGAGAATTGCAGAGTCAGGTTGTTGTTGTTTTTTGAATACATGCATTTGGAGTCATAATGCAACATTGTAACCCATATTTTGAAGTGTGCCTCTAATTGGAAAGAAAGGATGAGAGCCAAACACGTCGCCGAGCCCTCTGCTGGTTAATTGAGGCACTGCACCCCTACTGATTTCAGAGGCAGCCAATACAATTTAATCAATTGTCATAATAAAAAACAACAACAACGGAATATTGTCAGTGTTTGTTATATTGTCAATGGAAGCGTTGCTTCTGGGGCTAAGCACATGTGCGAGGGGGACACAATTTTAGTTGGAATGTATAGATTAAATCTATCCTCTAGGGATGGCTGAATCAGTTCCTCATTTCTCCAATATTAAGCTTAATTCACCTTATTTCTGCAGCAGTTTGCAATTGTTTCTTTAAGTCCTCACAAAAATTCACCGGCTGATGAATTCACTGCACAATGGAGTTTATTTATAATATATTGTAATAATAAGGCACAAGATGCAATTAATGTATATACATTTTTAGGCACAAGAAAGACACTGTTAATGTAAACAGGATGCAAGATACACGACTATGTGATTAGAAATATTAGTCATACAACTTGAGAACTAGATACAGTGGTACCTCGCCGAGCGTCCGGGATCCGTTCCGGAGCCCCAGACGCTCGACGAAAGAGATGCTCGAAAGAGCGTCGCTCTGCACGTGTGCGTGGAGCAGTTTTGCACTTCTGCGCACGCACTTCTACACAATTTAGAGCTTCTGTACATGCACAAAGTGCCAAACCTGGAAATAACCCATTCCAGTACTTCCGGGTTTGCCGCGGACGTCCACCGAAATGGACGATTGAGGGGGCGAACATTCACGGAGGTATGACTGTACTTAAAGCGCCCTCCCTCCCTGCACCAGCCTTTAAGGTCTGCAATGGGCATCCTCCTCAGTCCCTCATTCTCCAGTGTTGTGCTGGGCCTGGGGGTAACCCATGAAACACAGTCCAGGACTGGACCAGAATCCGAAGGTTCCATTGGGAGTCAGTCTGACAGGGCCAAGGCAGGAAACCAGGCAAGGACAGGTACAGGTTCTCAGGCAGGATCTAGCACACAGCAATGTTGCTCCCACAACCTGGGGCAGGGTCCGACAGCCTTTTATCTTTGTCGGGGTAACAGCCGGTCCTGATCCCCTGGCGACTCACCTCCCTGTCTTGCCCAAAGGCAAGCACTCCTCCTGCAAGTACTCAGGTCTCTCCTTCTCTCAGACCTTAGTCTCTGCAGCTCAGGAGACATCGGTGGGTTACTAGATCCAGGGGCCACCTCAGCTTCCCCTGACCAAACCAGTAATGAAGCAGCTGTAAGTGATGGCCCAGCTGAGGGCAACGAGGTAATCGCTACATCTGGAGCCAGGGCAGGCTCAGGCCCCTGACTCGGCCCAGCTGGTGTTTGTTGCAGGAGAACCTGTGCAGACTGGGACTCTTCAGGATCAGGCCCCAGACTTGATTCAGATGATGCCTGAGGCAAAGGACTCGGTGCAGACTGAGTCTCCTCTGGTTCTGAGTCCCAGCCTGAGTCCTAGGCCATCACACCTGTGTTATAACCAGTCTGGAAGCAACTGAAAGGAGAATTAGCCAAGGTTTTAAAGGGAGGTCAGCTTGAATTCCTGAGAAAATAGAGAGAAGGCACAAGATGGGGTCAACAGCATTCTTTATAGCCTTGCTGGTTGGTAGTGTTAAATATCTTGTCTAGCATTAGCCCCTGTCTCTTAGCCTGGCAAGTTCATTTTTGCACTGCATTATAATGCCACCACTCACTGGAAGGACAGATCCTGAAGCTGAGGCTCCAATACTTTGGCCACCTCATGAGAAGAGAAGAGTCCCTGGAAAAGACCCTGATGTTGGGAAAGATGGAGGGCACAAGGAGAAGGGGACGACAGAGGACGAGATGGCCGGACAGTGTTCTCGAGGCTACCAGCATGAGTTTGATCAAACTGCGGGAGGCAGTGGAAGACAGGAGGGCCTGGCATGCTCTGGTCCATGGGGTCATGAAGAGTTGGACGACAACAACAACAACATAATGCCACCGGCGACTGTGTGCAGTCTCTAGCTTCTACTTGTTGTTACTCTTTGGAACTCACAAGTGTTGTGAGACACTTTCTGCAGTTACACTGGCCAACCAGAAGACTGTGAGAAACTCGCAAGCAGGATTAGTTCACAAGAAGAAGAGTTTGGATTTGATATCCCGCTTTATCACTACCCTAAGGAGTCTCAAAGCGGCTAACATTCTCCTTTCCCTTCCTCCCCCACAACAAACACTCTGTGAGGTGAGTGGGGCTGAGAGACTTCAGAGAAGTGTGACTGGCCCAAGGTCACCCAGCAGCTGCATGTGGAGGAGCAGAGACGCGAACCCGGTTCCCCAGATTACGAGTCTACCGCTCTTAACCACTACACCACACTGGCTCTGACCAACCAGCAAGGCTATAAAGAATGCTGTTGACCCCATCTTGTGCCTTCTCTCTTATTTTCTCAGGAATTCATGTTGACCTCCCTTTAAAACCTTGGCTAATTCTCCTTTCAGTTGCTTCTAGACTGGTTGTAACACAGGTGTGATGGCCTGGGATTCGGGCTTGGACTTGGAACCAGAGGAGTCACACAAGGTCACTCTCTCTCTCTCCCCCCCCCCCCGTTTGCAGCGGCTGGTACTTAGAAACATGGCTGCCTCTGAACATGGAGGCAGAGCATAGCCTCTTTCAAAGCCATCTAGGTTGGCAGTCATCCTGTGGAAGTGAGTCCCCTAGCTGAACTATGTGCTGCAGGAGGAAGCAATTTCTTTTGCCCGTCCCGAATATTTCAACATTCAGCTTCGTTGGATGTTTATGAATTCAAGAGAGAGGGAGAAAAACTTTTCTGGATCCACTTCTCCATGCCAGATGTAATTCTATCCAGGGGCGTCTTACCTTATAGAGGCTAGAGGCGCGGGGCACCAGGGCGCCAAGTGCTGGAGGGCGACAGGGAAGAGGCGGAAGCTGGATGCGGCGCCTCCTGGCATCAGCTCGCTGCCCTTGCCCGCCTCCGCCACACCACACCACGCCCGGAGCTTCCGTCTGCCATGGCCACCGTGGCATGAAATGGCCAGCTGAGCCGGGAGGCACTGCGTCCAGCCTCCGCCTCTTCCCTGCCAGAGGAGCCACCTTCCAGCCCCTGACCGCCTCCTTCAGCCCCACCGGCAGCACCATCCTCCCTAAAAAAACTCTGGGAAACGGGGGGGGGGGCAGGCTCCAGAGGGAGCTTTGCACCACAGTGCTGGATATACTTAAGACGGCCCTGATTCTATCTTGTCACCTTTAACTTGGCTTTCCTCTAAATCAGTGGTGGCCAAACTTGGTGGCCAAACTTTCCTCTAAATCAGTGGTGTCCCTCCAGCTGTTTTGGGACTACAATTCCCACCATCCCTGACCACTGGTTCTGTTAGCTAGGGATGATGGGAGTTGTAGTCCCAAAACAGCTGGAGGGCCAAGTTTGGCAATGCCTGCTCTAAATTAAAAAGTCTCAAATGACAGGGGATAGCTCGGGTGGTGGAGCATGAGACCCTTAATCTCAGGGTTGTGGGTGAAGTGTAGGTGGGTTCCCACGAGACAAGACACAGCAATAACAGTAAGAACCTTTACTGAACTACATAACTGGAAAACAGGGGTAAATATTTCATTCCTGAAAGCCTGGGCCACTCCCACTCCCAATGTGAATGGCTGTCTAAGCTTCCAAGCTGCGAATCACAATTCAGAGTTCAAAGGCCAATGGCAGGGGCCCAAATCCAGAAATATTCTGTGATTGGACATTATGTATCGAATCAGAACACAGGAGCTCAGAATCCTTAGTCCAGACTCAAGCTCAGGCAAACACAGACCACTGAATACATAACACCGGGTTCGAGTCCAAAGCTGGACAAAATATTCCAGCATTGCAGGGGGTTGGACTAGATGACCCTTGTGGTCCCTTCCAACTCTACAAATTCTATGAGTCTATGACACAGCCTTTCCTCCATCCTCTTGATCACTTTGGTTGCCCTTTTCCTATTCTACAATATCCTTTTTGAAGTAAGGCAACCAGAACTGAAAGCCCTCTTCTCCGAAGTACATTTGGCACCGACACTCCCTCTCCTTTTCTAATTTCTCGGGCATTTATAGGATGTTAGTTGTTGTGAATTTATTTTGAAGGATGAACCTGCTCTTTACGTTTGATGATCACTGTTATTTACTGCATTTTTAATCCCTTCTTATAGTTACGGGGACTGGAATGTTATTTGTGGGTTTTAAGCTCTGTGTTTTGATTCTCATCGTACCCCATGCTGGGATCGTTTTTCAATAAAGGGCAGGTTAGAAATAATTTAAGTAAATAAGCGAATAACGGTGTATTTAGCGTCAACTGCAGCTTGGCACTAAATAGCACTTATATCAATCTGGTTGCCTTGGCATTATTTATACCTTTATTTTTATCCGGTCTTCCAGCTCAAACACCTACGCCAGCTTATAAGACATTCCCAGAGATCCCTCAGAAGAGGGAATGATTGATTAAGCACCCTGGGAATCGTAGCTCTGTGAGAGGAATAGCATTTTCCTGAAGAGTTCACTTTGGTGCTGCTAACGTAGCAAAAACAACTCGGGTTGACTTCACCCCTGGAGGCGTTGTCTCTCGAGACAGAAAGATGACAATAACAGAAAGAAAGACAACAGAAAGAGATAATAACAGAAAGGTACAATATGGCTCAACACCTAACATCTCCCAATACTTGACTGCAATTTTCTTTTAAGATCAAATCAATATTATTTTGATCCCTTGTCACGGGGCCCCCTCTAAAAGGTGTGAGGCCCATAAAGGTAAAGGTATCCCTGACCATTAGGTCTAGTCGCGGACAACGCTGGGGTTGAGTGCTCATCTCGCTCTATAGGCCGAGGGAGCTGGTGTTTGTCCGCAGACAGTTTCCGGGTCATGTGGCCAGCATGACTAAGCCGCTTCTGGTGAATCAGGGCAGCGCACGGAAACACCGTTTACCTTCCCGCTGGAGTGGTACCTATTTATCTACTTGCGCTTTGACGTGCTTTCGAACTGCTAGGTGGGCAGGAGCTGGGACCGAACAACAGAAACTCACCCCGTCACAGGGATTCGAACCGCCGACATTCCAATCAGCAAGCCCTAGGCTCTGTGGTTTACACCACAGTGCCACTCGCGTCCCCTTGGCCCCCCCTAAAAGGCGTGAGGCCCATAGGATGGTGCTTACTCTGCCCATTTGGTAATCTGGCACTTTACCTCCCTGGTTGTGCAGCTAAGGAAAATGGGGTTGAAAATCCATCCTTCCTTTCCACCGCCCTCACCCGCAGATACCCTTTCGTCCTCTCGCTCCTGGGATGCAAGAACTCTGAGCGAAGAAAGGACTTTGTTAAGCTCCTAATAACATTTTGTTTTCTTGCAAATGCCGAGGTGTTCCATTACGAAATTGAAAATAGTATTTAGCCCGACATGCTGAAGTGCTGGGCTGCATTATTAATACATGGGCCTTTTCCCTCTGTTGTTTAATTAAACACCATGATTATGTAGTTCTGGTGTGGATTATTGACAGCAAGGTGGGAGCGATGGTCCTTTGCACTCACACACAAACACGCACAAACACACCGGCTGTTCTTCCAGCGCTGATTTCCCTTGCAAAACATAAACGTGGTCCTACACTTGATCTTAGCTAAAAGGCCAATAAGTGATGAACGTGGTCATTGCAAAGCAAGAATCTGGTTACTGTTCTTGCAAACAAAAAGCAGCACGGCCCTGCAAAGTTAGCAAAGGCTAACTTTGAACAAAGCCACACTGCATCCAGTGAATTGGTAATGTGATGCCCTCTAGCGGTCTGTGGCTGCAACTCTTATCCATTCATTTATTCAATGTTTTCACCCTACCTTTCCTCCAAAGGAGCTCTGGGATTTGAGAGCCAGTGTAGTGGTTAAGAGTGGTAGACTCATAATCTGGTGAACCAGGTTCACGTCCCTGCTCCTCCACATGCAGCTGCTGGGTGACCTTGGGCCAGTCACACTTCTCTGAAGTCTCTCAGCCCCACTCACCTCACAGAGTGTTTGTTGTGGGGGAGGAAGGGAAAGGAGAATGTTAGCCGCTTTGAGACTCCTTCGGGTAGTGATAAAGCAGGATATGAAATCCAAACTCCTCCTCCTCCTCAAGGTGGTATACTGTCAGGGACTGTGCTGAGGAGGGCTGAAATGAGGAGGAATGGTGGGAGCCACCCCCTCCCCCCGATCCTGAATCTTCCCAGGAGCAGGAGGACAGTATAGATTTGGAACAGTGGTTTGCAGAGGGGCACAGTTCAGAAGGCAGAAGCTGGGAAATACTGGATGGATGGGGAACAGCTAGGAGAAGAAACACTGGAAGAGAGAGAGAGTTAATAGATTCACAGTCTCTGGATAGCATCCACCCCCCTTCCCCAAAGTCCCGGAGAGCTCAGAAAGTTGCAGAACAGAAAACACAGAGGCTACAAACTCGGATTAGAAGACGTAGGAGTGAGGTAGATTAATAGGGCCATCTTTAGCATATGAGCTGCCGGGGTGCAAAGATCTGCCCAAATTTAGTTTTATTATGCTTATGTCACTATTATCCCTTTGGCCACCTCATGAGAAGAGAAGACTCCCTGGAAAAGACCCTGATGTTGGGAAAGATGGAGGGTACAAGGAGAAGAGGACGACAGAGGATGAAAGGGTTGGAAAAGTAGTTTGACCAAACTGCGGGAGGCAGTGGCAGACAGGAGTGCCTGGCGTGCTCTGGTCCATGGGGTCACGAAGAGTCGGACACGACTAAACGACTAAACAACAACAACAAATAGCGCTCATGCCTGCGTGGCTCCAAAAGGAGTTGTTTTGTTTGTTTAAAACCAGCTTTTCTAAAGAAGACAAAGAACACATTGGGAGTTGGTGTAAAGACTCCACGCATGTGCTTGTGGTCATAGGGAGGTGTCTGAAAGATGAGACAGGTGGGCATTGTGTGCATGCGTGGGAGAGCCATATCGGGCAGCCTTTCATTGTGGGAGCAACCTTATTTCTAGAGGAGCTGGGAGTTCTTCCGGAGCCTGTTCGTGCTCCCATCACTAGATAGGTGCATTCTCTTTCTGTCTGTCTCTCCCTCTTTCCTGTCACTCCCCCTCCTCCTGGCAGGCAGGCGGCGCGAGATCAGTTGTGTCAAAGATGCTATTGACCCTGCTGCCACATAGCAGCTCAATACAATGTGCTTTGGTGGCTTCAGCGGTGGGTGCCCAGCACCACCCCAGAATTCGGCGCCCGGGTGCCCTGCACCCCGTGCACCCCTGGGTAAAGACGGCCCTGGGTACGGAGGGGGGAGCGAACTTAATTGGGAGCACCGCCATTTCTAGGAAATGGATTCTTTGTTCTCTGGCTGTGATTTTTAAAGTTCCTAACTGGTAAGAAGACTCCTTTTCCTTTGTTCTGCTTATCTACTGCCACTGGAGGCGGGGGGCGGGGGGAAGGAATCTGATTCCCTGAAGCCTGACATGTACACAGTTCTTCCACCTCCTCATATTTTTATCCTTGCAGCTATCCTGAGAGGTAAGTTTCGGCCCAGAGACGTTGCCCAGCCGAGGCCATTCATTGAGCTTCGTGGCCGAATGGGGATTTGAACCCTGGCCTCCCAGGTCAAAGTCCAACGCTCGAACTACCACACCCCACTGCTGAAGTTATCAAGGATTCTCGATATCAAGAGGTGGTGAAGATACACAATGTACGGTAGATACATTGTGAAGATACGGTACACAATGGAAAGCTTCCCTCTTGCTGGAAGGGGTGTGTGTGTTCCGGTGGGAGTGGAAGAAGAAAAAGAGGAGGAGGAGGAGGAGTTTGGACTTGATATCCCACCTTTCACTCCCCTTAAGGAGTCTCAAAGCAGCTAACAATCTCCTTTCCCTTTCCCCCCACAACAAACACTCTGTGAGGTGAGTGGGGCTGAGAGACTTCAGAGAAGTGTGAATAGTCCAAGGTCACCCAGCAGCTGCATGTGGAGGAGCGGGGAAGCGAACCCGGTTCACCAGATTACGAGTCCACTGCTCTTAACCACCACACCACAGGTGTAAGGTAGGCGGGGCACTCCCTCTTATGCTTCCATCTCCTGAGCATGTTCTTCATCCTACCCAACAGATGGGCTTGTGCAGAGTTTCCCCACCTCTGCTGAAGAACAAAGCTGGGAATAGGTTTTTTTTAGGTGGTAGAAGTAGGCCCAAAGACTACAAACTTGTCTCCGTTTCACACCAGCTTAACTGCCACGGCTTTGTTCCCTGCAAAGACACACACACAAACAATGATTCTTGTTTTTTGCGGCTTTGCAAAGTGCCGAGAATTCGTTGTTAAAGGTTCTTTTGGGCCTTTTGCTTCCAATTTTCCGAGGCCAACCGTATTTGAAAGCGACGCGGTTCCTAATGCATCGTTATATTAATAGCATTACTTGCAATATTACTGTTAACACAGCCGAGCGTTGAGTGATATTAAATTATTGCTGGTTTTCATCACTGCCGTGGCTTGACAAGAGCCGGCAAAACCCAAACGCAAAGTGGCTTCCTGCAGACTCGGCCGCTTCTGCTGTCCACAGTTTTGCAGCTACCCGCCGGCTCCTATCTGCGCAAGATTGGGGAGGGGGATAATGGTATGACCCTCCTAAATTGAAACTGATTTGACCACGGTAGCGCCAGCGGTAGGCCTTCGTATGTATTTCAGAAGGCAAGTCGCTCAACACACACACTCACCCCGCTCTCCCCGTCGCTGCTTCCCTGGTGGCAGATGCACAATAAGGGCTTAGCTTCTCTCTCTCTCTTGCAATTCCAAGATGGGTTTCTCTCTTTGCAATTCCCATTATGCATTTGCAGCGAGAGCAGCAGGAAATTACGGCTTGCACAAATGGATAGGGAAATGCGTTTTCTTTTTTTACCGGGAGGAATGACAGCTTTCAAAGAAAGATCTAAAAAACAACAACAAAACACCCCCTCCCCTTAGCAACAAGCGTTCCATAAGCGCAGGAGGGGAAAAAAGCCACCCTGTTTCCTCCCCTCCCCCTCTTTGTTTCATTACCAGCAATTTATTTAAAGCTTGCTTTCATAAACAAACTGATTTGGAGCAAATCTGCCTTGCCATCATTTAAAGTGAAGGATCTGAATTGCACTAAAACAGAGAGGCGGCGGGGGGGGGGGGAGGATAGCGGCAATAGTTTCTATTTACCATTATTTATAGCTTTCTAGGAAAGCGAATTCCAATCTTGGTGACTGCTGTGTCCTAGAAGCTCTGAGAACTCGTATAGGGCTCCGAAGTGCAGGTATCAGCTGAGCCAGGCACTGGGAATCCTTAGGTATGGACTAAACCAGGCATAGGAAAATTCTGGCCCTCCAGATGTTTGTGACTACAATTCCCATCACCCCTAGCTAACAGTGTAGCCTTTTTAGCCTCGGGTGAGAAGAGCTTTGCGCCCGGGAGAGGGAAATGGGAGTCAACAGACACTCAAGGAATAGTTTCAGAGAAAAAGCTTTATTCTACCATCCGGCTGGTAGAAGGAGCAAGTGTGATAGATTCACAAAACAAGCACAGGTTCACAGCCATTTGCACAGAGCATATATTCCCCTTCCAGTTCCCTCTCCTTTCTCCTCCTCCTCAAGAGTCCTGCCCCATGATGGGTTTCCTGAGCATGAACAGAAAGCTCCTGTCTTGGGACTCTTGAGACTCTCTTGGCGCCCTTCCCAGGAGGGGATGAGAAGCCAAGGGGATGAGGAGCCTTGCGGTTCAGCGTGTTCAAGATGTTGCAACTAGGGTGAGATAAGAGTCAGTTCTCAGGCTTGCTCTGACAGAGTCTATTCATTAGCTTTTGAAGCCTTCTCGTACTGATAAAAGAATAACCATTTTGCCTATGCATCTTGTGAGAAAACAGAGGAAAACTTTAGCTGTGGATTTTTAGAAGAGGGAAAGGAATTTTGGACAGTTTTGAGGCCTGGTTGGGGGTGTGTGACTTCGGGCCTAGGTGGGGTCACCTGTCCTCACCTCCTTCAACAGGACCAGTGGTCAGGGATGATGGGAATTGTAGTCCCAAACATCTGGAGGGCCAGAGTTTGCCTATGCCTGGACTAAACATTTAACATTGTAAAAGAGGGGTGGCAACCTGGGTCCAGCCCATGGGCTGGGTTCCTAAACCCCACCCCCCATAGACCAACTTTGACAGGTAGACGAGAGTACCCACCTGCCAGTCATCTGATGTCATAATGAAACCAGGTGACTGACACCAGTGAAAGGCCAAAGGAGGGGACTAAGTGCCAGTCAGATGCTGCAGCAAACCTCCTTTCAGTCTTTCAGCACCAATAAAAAAGGATTTGCTGTAATTGCTGATCAGGAGCCTCTTTGAAGCCTCAGCAAGGGGGTGGGGGTGGGATATGAAGCAGTTTCCCCTGCAGAGGAAACAGTTTGGATTCAAAGTGCTTTGAATCTAAACTGCTTTTTCTCTCTCTCCAGGGAGAAAGAGATACTCCATTTATGTTGTGAACTGCCATGTGATATTTGGATGAAGAGCGGAATACAAATTAATAAACAACAACACATGACCAGAAAATAATAATATCATCATCATCATCAACAACAACAACAACAACAACAACAACAACAACAACAATTTATTTATACCCCACCCATCTGGCTGGGTTTCCCCAGTAAAGTACTGGACTTTGGGTTATATACATTAAATCTACAATAAAGACAACTCCATGGACTGCAAGAAGATCAAACCTCTCCATTCTTAAGGAAATCAGCCCTGAGTGCTCACTGGGAGGACAGAACCTGAAGTTGAGGCTCCAATACTTTGGCCACCTCATGAGAAGAGAAGACTCCCTGGAAAAGACCCTGATGTGGGGAAAGATGGAGGGCACAAGGAGAAGGGGACGACAGAGGACGAGATGGTTGGACAGTGTTCTCGAAGCTACGAACATGAGTCTGACCAAACTGCGGGAGGCAGTGGAAGACAGGAGTGCCTGGCGTGCTCTGGTCCATGGGGTCATGAAGAGTCAGACACGACTAAACGATTAAACAACAACATTAAGCTAAATGAAACCCATCAGCTATTCTTGGGTGAGTCTAAACCCAGGAAAAAACCAATATAAATCAGAAATTAAATTGCTATAACAAAAGAAGAAAAAATGCTACAGAAAATCCCATAATTTTTTTTATTTTACTCTCTGGTGCCATCTGGTGTTGCATGTTTATAACGCATTCAAAACAGTGTACAGTGGTGCCTCGTAAGACGAAATTAATTCGTTCTGCAAGTTTTTTCGTCTTGCGAATTTTTCGTCTTGTGAAGCACAGTCAAGTCACAACTGCACCTCTTCAAGCGGTTTTAAGAAAAAGGAAACAAACTTGCAAGACGTTTTTGAGGGAAATTCGTCTTGCGAAGCAACTCAAAAAACAAAAAACTCTTTCGTCGTGCGAGTTTTTCATCTTCCGAGGCATTCGTCTTGCGAGGTACCACTGTATTTGAATCCCAAGTAAACCTCCTGATTTTTCTGCATAGGGCCTTGGAAGAGGGGCAGCTGTCAAGTGCTTAGCAGGCCACCAGCCTACATGGGCTGCTTTTACCTTTGCTGAATCGCAAGCTGTGTACCCAAACAGTTCTTCATCTCTTCCATGAGAAATTCAGGGCTTGAATGCTCACGTCCTTACTACACGTAATGAGAGACTAGCAGCCTTGTACTCAGCATTGCTCAGGAATACTCAGAAACCAAGGAATTGGTGCAGTTGAGAAAGATTCCATCGACTCTCTTGATTCAAAATGGTGTCCCATGGTAGCTAACGTAGACAAAAAGCCCGCTCCTTGATCTAGGGAACTTTCATGCAGAATTGGGTGATGATATTTGAAGAGGTGTCCAAATGCATGCTGGGAACAATATAGTCCACCATCTTGATTCAAAATGGCGTCCAGTGGTATCCAAACTAGACAGAACCTTGGAAAGTTGTCTGCTCGTCTGTCTGTCAGCTGTTCTTTATTCATTGACACACATCATCACTCAGTTTGGCATGCTAGTTCCTGAGATAGAGGAGCAGGGCTTTGTCTATGTTTGAATGGCGTAGGAGGATGCCATTTTGAATCCAGATGGCAGATTAAACCATTTTAAACTGTGCTGATTAGAGCACCTCTGACCATTCTATCTCCCAATTTGACATGATGGTTTGTGATATCAAGGAGAGGATTTTGGTCTTTGTTTGGATAACATCAGAGGCCATTTTGAATCTGACAGAATATTTTAAAACTGTGCTGGTGTTGACAAAATTTGGCAGGAAACTTTGCACTACCCATTTATAAATCTCAGGGTTTTTTGTTTTTTAAACAGAATTACCGAGCAATGCCTAGTACTTTCTGCTAGTTCACTATAATGTGGAATCTAAAAACAGCTATGGCTGCCTCCCTTTGGCAAGCGTGGATGAAATTTACAAGTGCAGAGTGGATTAAGCCTGCCAAATTGCAGACAAATAGATACAGGGGATTTATGTGGCTGAAGTAAGAGGGATTGACTTTCTCCCATAATCCCTCAGTGGCGGTGGGAAGGGGGAAGAAGTCTCCTTCTTCCCTTAACATAATTAAGAGGTGACTGAGTGGTGTGTATTCCTGCTTGCACATTATTATTATTATTATTATTATTATTATTATTACTGCAGCTTCACACTGGCCTTTATTACTGGTGGTGGTTTGTGTCCTTTAGGAAGCCTGGACAGGTCTCTCAACCTGTGGCTGTCTAAAATGCTGTGAGATCCGTACGGGTTGGAGTGTTGGACTGGGAGCTGGGACACCAGGGTTCGAATCCCTTCTCAGCCATGAAGCTCACTCACTGGGTGACCTTAGACCGCTCAGCCCAACCTAGCTCACAGAATTATTATGGGAATTCAATAAGGGGGGGGGAGAACTATGTACACCACCTGGAGCTCCTTTGAGGAAAAGGCAATAATTAAATAAATGCAATAATTAAATAAATAAAAGCAAAACAAATGCTTGTTTTTGTTTTGTTTTGTTTTGTGAAAGCAGAGTAGCGTAGGATTCCTCCATCTCGCAAAGTTGGATCAGAGGGCTGAAGCAGCGGGGTGAAGCTCTCCCCATAGACTGGATCTAGACGCTGCTAGATTGAATTAATCAAACTCCCCACCCCCCCATTGCTATTTAATCAGGTTTATCGCGAGTCTCGCAGGCCCATTGGCCATGGTGGCACGAGTTGTAACAGACCAGCTCGGCCGCCGCACGCATCGAGTGCTTTGCAGAGCCAATTGTCATAATGTGGCATGAAATTAAAGCACGGCACTGCTTGACAACAGCGTTTCAGCTTCTTCCCCGCCTCCCTTTAACAAAGCTTTTACCTACACAGAGGCCTCCTCCTCCTCCTCTGTCTTGTGCTGCTGCCTGATCGCTGCTGCTTTGAGAAGAGCTATTAAAGTGATCTTCATCTCCGCTCGCTCAGCCTGATCTCCCCCATGTTAGCTCTCAATGGCAGATTATTTGTCTCTGAAGAGCTAATAGGCATCGTGCTCATAGCTTGTTTCAGTTCTGCTCTGACTCGGAGCTGGGTTAAGACGCTTCTCCTTTAATATGGACAGGCCACATTGAAACAGGGGAGTCAGACAATTGGTCTCTCCAGCCCAGCTTTGCCTACACTGCCTACACTGACTGGTAGCAGCAGCTTTCCAGGGTTTCTAACTGGGAACACTCTCAGCCCTATCAGGAGATACCAGGAAATGAGATAGGAATCTCCTACATGGACTGGAATCGCCCATAGGACTACCTTGGAGTCACATGGTGTGGTTGGTGTTGTTGCTCTTGGATGTGGGGAGGCACAATTTCTATAGACTTCCACATCAGTTCCACACAGAAGGGACACGGGTGGCGCTGTGGTCTAAACCACGGAGCCTCTTGGGTTTGCTGATCAGAAGGTCGGTGGTTCGAATCCACATGACGGGGTGAGTTCCCGTTGCTCTGTCCCAGCTCCTGCCTACCCAGCAGTTCGAAAGCACACCAGTGCAAGTAGATAAATAGGTACCGCTGTGGCAGGAAGGTAAACAGCATTTCTGTGTGCTCTGGTTTCCGTCACTGTGTTCCGTTGCATCAGAAGTGGTTTAGTCCTGCTGGCCACATGACCCGGAAAGCTGCCTGCAGACAAACGCCGGCTCCCTTGGCCTGACAGCAAGATGAGCACCACAACCCCATAGTCGCCTTTGACTGGACTTAACCGTCCAGGGTTCCTTTACTTTTTTTACCTTTTTACATCAGTTCTACACAGGCTTCTGTTTCCACAATGGCGCCAGAGCTAGTCATTATTGGGATTCCTTGATTGCCTCTTTGCCGGCATTACAAGAACGCTGTACATATGAATATTTATGATGATCTTACTAGTGACAGTCCAATCCAGCCCTGCAGGCCTAGAAGAATTAATGTAAATTCCACCCAACCATGAAAAAGCCACTCAAATTGAACTGTATTTCAGCCTGGTGGATGAAACACACATCAAAGAGCCAGATTCCTATGAGATAATTACGCACAATGGAGCTCTAATCACAGAAAGATTGTGGATGCTACTGATAACGTATAATAAATCTTTACCAACGAGGGCTCATTCTGCTGATTCAGCCGTCTGCTTGGGTTACACGCGTCTGCATTCTCTGCTGTCAATTTCTAACAACATCCAGGAAAACCCAAGCGCAACTCAACTGGAAGGCCGTGGCTTTGCTTGGGCTGACTCTCGTTGTGGCGCAATGTGCTGCTTTCGAATGGATCTTGACCCTGGACTTTGGAATGGACCTAGACTGGGTGTAGCCATTTGAAAGCGGCAGGTGAAAAGCTCCCCCTCTGCCATTCAGTCGTATGGCACCTCAACACAAATTCGACCCAAACAAAATCAGCAAAGGAAGCTTTTCATGACATGGTTAAAGACTGCGAATTGGCATGGATCAAGCTGGTAAAGCGACAGGGCCCACTTCCATGTGGGATGTGAAACACAAGAGCAGTCAAGTACAACATTCCTAGAGTGAACATGTTTACACACGGGGAGGAATGTTTGTCCAGCCAGCAGGTAAACTTCCTGTTTCCTTCTGGGCTGGGACAGACTTCCTCTGCATGTGACTAGAGGTGGGCGTGGCCTCACCTGTGCAGGTAATGACAAAAGCACAGAGCAGGGCAGCCATCTCTCTCTCTTTTTGACTGCATGCATCGAAGAAGCAACATCTGCTTAGCCAAAGATGCTCTCTTTGTCAAAGGGACTGTCTCCTGATGAGATAGTTTCCAGGTGTATGTTACTTTCCTAAGCTAAGTCTGCCTTCTGGGGTTCGATTGTGAACAGAAGGTGAGTAAACTCTTTTTATACTTTTATAGAAGACTGTGTCATGTCTCATCTTTTATGAGGGAATAAGGGGGAAATACCAGAACAGTTATTATAGAGGCTTTAGCGAGCCTGAGCAAACGCATCCACTGTGAGTTTAAAAAAGGGAATGTTACTCTGCTAAATTGTGAACTTGTTTACACAAGTTGGAAAGGCTATAATCAAACAATATATCCTCTCCTGCATCCCTGAACATTCCCACATTCCAAAGGAAGATGGTGTACTCTCCTTCTGCTGGAGGTTTTAAAGCAGAGGTTGGATGGCCATCTGTCAGGGATTCCTGAGTTGTGATTCCTGCATTGCTGGGGGCTGGGCTAGATGGCCCTTAGGGGTCCCCCTCAACCCTCTATGATTCTATGAAAGCACTGTAAAAACCCATCCATGCACAAGGGCAAAGTTATGTGTAACAATGCTGTGGCAGATTCCCTAAGCGCCTCTTCGTTCAAGGCACCCAGGAACTGCCCAGCAACATGACAGATGTGTGTTTGACGGCAAAACAAGGCTCAGGCACAGAAGGCCTTCATTTATGTCATGGGAGCAGAACTAATGGGATAGAAAGAAGAAGGTGGGCCGAGTGAGAGTGAAGCACATAATAGGAGCGCCGAGCCCGAATCCGCAGAAGAGATAATAAGTTGTAACTACTGAGGAGATAATAAGTCGTAACTACTGAGTTACTAAGTCGTAACTACTGAGGAGACTCAAGAGTCCCATGAACTGCAAGGAGATCAAACCTATCCATTCTGAAGGAAATCAGCCCTGAGTGCTCCCTGGAAGGACAGATCCTGAAGCTGAGGCTCCAATACTTTGGCCACCTCATGAGAAGAGAAGACTCCCTGGAAAAGACCCTGATGTTGGGAAAAATGGAGGGCACAAGGAGAAGGGGATGACAGAGGACGAGATGGTTGGACAGTGTTCTCGAAGCTACCAGCATGAGTTTGACCAAACTGCGGGAGGCAGTGGAAGACAGGAGTGCCAGGCGTGCTCCGGTCCATGGGGTCACGAAGCGTCAGACACGACTAAACGACTAAACAACAACAACTGAGGAGTACCAGAAGAAAAGAACGAATGATCGGATGTTTTGTAGATATTGATGCATGTTGCTCTCAATAAGAGCCTCTCCAGTGTGAGAGCTTACAGGACGTCTTCCAAATGCCGATTGGCTGAGCAACGCAAAGGGCCGTTCAAGGCTAGACAAAGGGAAAGGGGACCTGTGGCCATCCAGATGTCGGTGAACTACAACTCCCATCATCCCTGATTCTTGGCCATGCTGGCTGGGACTTGAGGGTCTTAGAGTCCATCGACAACAACTGGGGGAACCCACCTCTGTGAACAGTGTTCCCATCATCCCTGACCACTGGTCTTGCTAGGTATGGATGATGGGAGTTGTAGTCCAATAACTGCTGGGGATCCAACTTGGAGAATCACAGATTATAGAAGTCCCCAGTTTCAGCTCCTGGAACCTCAAGATATAAGGTCAAATAGGTGACGGGGCTGGACCCTGTGATGCTGGTAAGCTGCTGTCAGCCAGAATTGGCAGTACTGGGCTAGATGGGCAAATTACCTGAACAGGTGTAAATAGGATGTCTGTTTCTCCTGCTTCACAGAGGACATTTGAAGATGTTCTCTATCCAATGGGTTGTTCAGTCTAAGTCCAATTTAACAATAAGGCACCCTAAGGAGAGAGAGCAACAGGGGCCTATCAACAGTTAGCACCTAGAGAGAAGACTGAGCAGGTGCACAGCTCACCTGTCGGTCTTTCATACGATATATGATATACGATATACGATATGATATACGATATCTTTATTGTCATTGTCCCATGCAGGACAATGAAATTGAAAAACTACATAAAACTGCATAAAAACTACATAAAACTACTACAAAAGTACATAAAGCTACATAAAAACTACATAAAACTACATAAAACATTCAAAAACCCCTAAAAACTCTGAAACCCCATTTTAAAATACACTATACTCTAGAGACCCCTTATGTTGCGTTTAGAACCAGAATTGCATTTGCGTAGAAACTGTTTCTCAGGCGGCAAGTCCTGGCCTTTATAACCCTATACCTTCTTCCAGAAGGCGGAAGCTGAAAGAGATCATTTCCGGGGTGCGCACTATCGTAGATTTGATCCAAGGTGGGGAAAGTGCACCCAATTATTCTCTCCGCAGTCTTTACAACCCTGGACAGCATTGTTTTTCCCCTGACCGTGCAGCTCCCAAACCACACACACAGACCATAAGTTAATATGCTCTCCACAGTGCAATGGTAAAATGACATCAACAGGTCCTTTGAGAGATTGTTTTTCCGGAGGATTCTCAGAAGATATAACCTCTGCTGTGCTCTTTTCACCAGGCCTTTGCTGTTTTCTCCCCAGGTTAGGTCATAACCTGGTTAGGTCATAGCAGCATAGGTCATAGCAGCACCAGGTTAGGTCATAGCAGCATAACATAGGAAGCTGCTTTATACCGGATTAGACCATTGGTCCATGTAGCTCAGGACTGCCTGCACTGACTGGCAGCAGCTCTCCAGAGTTTCAGACACGGGTTTCTCCCAGCTCTGCCTGTCGGGGACTGAATCTGGGACCTTCTGCATGCAACTTCTTCCCAACTACAGTGAGATATATTTCTATTTAAATTGTAGCAATCATTTCTAATTCTGTGCACCTCCATATTAGCATATGTAAATATTGTGCCAATCGGTGTCCTTGTTTTCATGATGCATAAGTCGGCCTGGCATATTGTGAGCTACCAGAAATTCTAAAAATACTTCAGAAACACCAGATGTAACAAGGCACAAACTCCGCGTCCTCCTTTCAGCTGTGTGTTCAGCAAGCACAACCTAGGAGGCCCATTTCGAACAATGTTCCCAAAATGCAATTGTTGTGATCCATACTTAGTTAACAAAAGTTTCCTTTTAACACGTGGCAGCATTAACGGTTCTCAGGGGGTTACTCTGTGGACAAGTACAATACATGTTTCCCTTTTCCCCCTGCTTTTGCAAACAAGGACTTCCAAGTGGTTTCTGATCTGCGCTAAGGCAGAGCTTTCTACCCTCTTGAACACACACACACACACACACACTTCTTACAACTGTATTTTAATGAGGGAATATCACCTTGCCTTCAGCAAGCCCTCTCCCTTTGCCATTCAGAGGTTGTTTGTAGTCAACGCCTTACAACTCTGAGAACAATAACATTCAGGGGGCTGTTTGAGTGCCGTATGCCGCCGCCACTTCCCTGGGAATTTTGTTTATTTGCCGCAGGCGGTCACAAGAGGGAAAAAGTTTCAAAGCCCAGATAGATGCCCATCTAGGGAGGGAAATGAAATGAAACGAGCATTCTTTGCAGGCTCCCGCTGTACTTTTGTGCGTGCCTGTGCATCTTTATGGCTTAAGAACGAAGAAGAACTGAGGATAACAGGTGGTTTAACGGGCAGTGCAAATAAAACTGTAAACTCCTGGTGTAACTGCATGCAGGGTACTAAACCCCAGAATGAATGTAGTAGGTGGTTGTCCTTGAGTCCAGTGTTGAATGGTCACTTTAAAATGTGATGGTTCATTATTATTTCACAAGTTGTGTATGTCTTTAAGGGCCAGGGCAAATAACGAGACCCAGTCTTACAGCTGTGAAACATAGCAGGTGCTGCTGAGTTGTGTTAATCAAGCTGTGTCAGCAATTGGGTATAGTATATAAGGAGCAGCACCTAGCTCTCCCATTACCCTGGGGGATGGGTTGGTGGTTGGGTCATGTTTGTTGTTGTTATGTTTAGTGTAAAAGGAATTTTTGTTTTTGTTATTAAAACCTTGTAAAAGTATTTTTGAGTTCCTTGTCATTCATGGTCTCCCCAGCAAGCTCTCTGCAACGCTACTAACCTGCAAATAGCCAACATCCAGACCCTCCAAGTGTCCCTGTTACGGAAATTACGGGGGGGGGCACATCTTTAAAGTTAAATGTTACAAATATTATGCCTGAATGTATCCTTGAATGTATTCCCTGAATGTAAGCTCGGGGAAGTTACCTAGCTTTAAAAATAATATAAAATAAACTCCTTTGTCAGTTTCCTCCATTCCAAAGCTATTTTCCCCCTGCAAAAGGACTCCAGGAAGTTCTCAGAGGTGACAATTGCTGGGCTCAATGTTAGCCAAGGGAAGCCAAATCTCATCACCTGACTTGCCTCAGGCTCCAGACATGCAAAGAAACTTCTATTGTACTTTTGGGTGGTGGGTACTTAAGACATATTTGTCTATGCTAATCTTATACCTGAGTCTTGCCCTGCCATGTCTGAGTATGTTAATCTTGTACCAAGGACTTGTCTGGACATGTTTGCCAAACTAGTGTAACCCCTGTCTAACCCTCCCCTTTTGTGACATGTCAGTGATGATGTAGCAATGATGTAGCAATGATGCTGTATGAACTGTATTCTGGGATATGGTGGGAAAGTTTTAAAAGTCTTTGTCACCCCATCCTCGGGGTTCAAAATTCCTCTTTGAACCTGTTGCGCAATAAACTGATCTACAGCTATTTGCTCTGGTTGGTAGCTGGACTCCTTCCTTTATCCCGCAGGGACCCGCGGGCTCTGCCCGACGAGCTGGGTGACTGAGCAGCCTCACACCTAGATTTTTCCGTAACAGTCCCTATTTTCTGTGGGATGTGATCCATGAGAGGCAGTCAAGTGCAACATTCCTTGAAATGCTAGAGAAGACACGTGAGGGAATGTTTGGTCCAGCCAGTTGAAACTTCCTGTTCCTCCTGGCTGGAGCATCCTTCCTTTTGCATGTGATAGAAGGTGGGCATGGCCTAACCTGTCCAGGTAACAAAAGGACGAGTCACGCAGCAACGTCTCTCATTCTTGACTTCCTTCATCGTTTGACCAGCTTTTTAGCTAGGACTGCTCTGCTAGCTCTCAGCTAGCAGAAGCACTGGGATTATCCACATGAACATATTTGTAACTAAGTTTGCCTTCAGGAATCCAACTATTCAATCTGAAGACTATTCAATCTGAAGACAGACCAAATTGTATAATAGTGAGAGGCTCACACGAGCCTGCACCCAGCTATCTGCTGTGCATGTAAAAAGGGGAATGTAACTCTGGTAAGTAGAGTAACTTGCTAGCACTAGTTAGGAAGGCTATCAATAAACAAGATATCCTCTCCTGCCACCCTGAACATTCCCACATTTTCCAGGGACGGTCCCAGGTTTACAAAAGCTGTCTCAGTTGCTGATTTGATCCCGGAATGTCTCACTTTTGCTTAGGAAGTCCCTATTCTCATCAGAGAAATGTTGGAGGGTATGGAGTTATGTGACCCCTTGAGCCAAGGAGATAAGTAACTATACAACCTTTAGAAGACAGATGGGTGGGGTATAAATAATATATCTATTATTAATGATTAGGACATCCCTATTTCCATTGGGGGACGTGGGTGGTGCTGTGGGTTAAACCACAGAGCCTAGGACTTGCCGATCAGAAGGTTGGCGGTTCGAATCCCCACGACTGGGTGAGCTCCCGTTGCTCGTCCCCTGCTCCTGCCAACCTAGCAGTTCCAAAGCACGTCAAAGTGCAAGTAGATAAATAGGTGCCGCTCCAGCGGGAAGGTAAACAGCGTTTCCGTGTGCTGCTCTGTTTCGCCAGAAGCGGCTTAGTCATGCTGGTCACATGACCTGTAAGCTGTACGCCGGCTCCCTCGGCCAATTGAGCGAGATGAGCGCCGCAACCCCAGAGTCGGTCACGACTGGACCTAATGGTCAGGGGTCCCTTTACCTTTACCTTTATTTCCATTGGAGAAATGTTGGAGGGCATGTCGTTTTGATGAAGCAGTGAGGTTGCTCTCTCTCCCCTATGGCTGAGTCCTGTTTCCTGTAACTGGCTTTCTGCAACAATGAGCTGAACCACTTGCTTGCTAGCTTTCCTGAACGTGCTGGTTTTCTCATCCTTCAAAGAAGAGTTGAGCTGGGTTTTTCCTTTCCCCCCATCTTCTTGAGACAGATCCTAGAGATATATGTGCAACATGCCACCTACTGTGCAATCTGAAGCACTGCTCACTCAGGAAGCGATGACAGCTGTCAAGAGGGTGACACCCCTGCTCCTCTGTGCTAACTGCACTCGCTCAGGAACAACCCCCAGTGAGCAAAGTGAGATTTAACTCCCTAGTAAGTGCCGTTGGGGCAACATCCACTCTACCGCACGGTAAGGCGCTATGGCAGAAAGAGACTTTTATGGCAGAAAGTAGCCCAATGTTCTCCCTTTCCGACTTTCTTTGTAACAATGTCGATTAATTCTGACACTTTAGGTGACTGGGTGTGTGTTATTAATTCCAACAAAGGCTAATAATTTGTAAGCATTGTAATTTTTTTTGAGGTGTGTGTGTGGGGATACTGTAATTTAAATGGAAGCACAAGACATCTCGCCATTGTGAGGAAGTGTGTGCCTGCTTAGTCTGTCTCTACTTCCCCAATGCATAGTTCTTCGTCTTTAAACTTGACTCATTTGGCCAGAGACCTTGCTGAAACTGACCTCTGGCCCCGCCTCCCCCTTTAGCCTCTCACTCTGGACCCCTCCCAAGCAGGCAAAGTCGATGGGCTCCTTCTCTGGGCCTGTTCGGCCCATTGCTCAGCAACATGCAGGACTCTCCTCGAGCAGAGTGTCAGAGATGGAAAAGAGCCAGCAGGACTGGGACTGTCCCACTGCTGGGTAGCAGGGTCAACCCCTGACTCCTCTCTGCCTGTGCTCACACTGTCAGTCTCAGTCCCTGTCAGGAACGAGCCAGCTCCAAGCGAAGGTTTGCAGCCAACTGCAGAAAGCAGCCAGGAACTTAGATGTTAGGAGGCTTAGATGTTAGTCAGGCAGGGGAGAGCTGTCAGCTGCAGACCTCATCTCTTCCTGACCTTGAAGGGCAGACTGATAAGGCAGTAGCTGAGAGCAGGCTAGAACACAGCCAAAGCTTGCAGGAAGCACAAAGAAGTGCGAACAAACTCAGAGATAGCTTCTCAGAACAGGAAGAGGATGGATCTGATCCAGTAAGTCCCAAAAGTCGGCAAATGGGAGGGCTGCTAGATAGGAAGCAAAACAAGAGATGTAAGGGTCATAAGTTCAACATCTTCTGTTGACGCCGGAAGAAATCTTCAGAAGGGTCATCTTGAGTAATGATGCCGGAGGCTTTGTTAGAGCCGTCTGGAGCGATCTGTTTGTTTTTGCAATAAATCCTCCTTTTCAATTACCGTATTTTTCGCCCTATAGGATGCACTTTTCCCCCTCAAAAAATGAAGGGGAAATGTGTGCGCGTCCTATGGGGCGAATGCAGGCTTTTGCTGAAGCCTGGAGAGCGAGAGGGGTCAGAGAGTTGCCTGCATGCTGAAGCCTGGGTGCGCTGAGCTCTTCGCAAGGCGCGGGAGCCCGGCGCTGGCTTGCGGAGAGTTGCCTGTTATGGGGGCTGGGGTCGGGGGAAGCTCAGGCTTCCCCCGCCCCAGCCCCGCGCCTGGGAAAAAAAAATAAAATCCCCCCTTATTTCCTTCAAAAAACTAGGTGCGCCTTATGGGACAGTGCGTCCTATAGGGCGAAAAATACGGTACCTACACTTACTGAGTTATCAAGCTGGGA
Source organism: Podarcis vaucheri (assembly GCF_965113315.1). NCBI lineage: Eukaryota > Metazoa > Chordata > Lepidosauria > Squamata > Lacertidae > Podarcis > Podarcis vaucheri. The sequence continues at coordinate 98,574,886 of NC_138764.1, forward strand.
ACCAGGACTCCTGACAGTCCCTAACCCTGTCCTGGAAGGCCCTCCTTCTCCTGACCACCACCCCCTGCTTCTAGCACCTCCCAGTTTGTCCCTTCCCCAGACTGCTCCTCCGTGTTCCACAACCAGGATCCTGGATTGAAGTCATCATCTTCTTTTTCCTCCCTGGGAGACTCTTGGGCAAACGGCGCCCACCAATCTTCATCTGGCCAGTTCCTGACACCTGGTCCTCCAAACAGAGGACTCTCTTCTGTAAAGGAGGACACATGACCACCCACCCAACCAGCAGCGTCATTCAGCTTTTGCTCCAGTTATGAGTGTGCTCCAGGGAGTGTGACCTGCACATTCCAGGCTTCTGGAACAGCAAGATGGACCATCCACACCATCATCATTCCACCTTTAGTTATCAGGAGATGCAGAAGCCAGGAGAGATGGGCATGCCTTTCTCTCTTTGCACAATGGAACAGCCTCATCCCTTAACAATGCAAGGAGAGACGCCAGCCCGGCCCGCTGGAATAATTGCAGTCCTCAGATCCATTCTTCCCTCTGAAAGCAAAGCCGGGCTGTTTGTTGCCCAGGCAGAGCAGGAGAGATTATGGTGTTACTGACACAGAAGAGGCGGAGGCAAATGGCTAGGCGTTCCCTGTTTGCGGTGAAACGAGAGCGGCAAGGCGAGCTTGCTTGCTTGCATGCAGGAAGCCATCCTTGCTGCAGTCGCCTCCTTGCCTTTCCATCCCACTTCTCAGCATAACATTATGGGCTAGAAACGCCCTGGGCAGATTGTCAAGGTGAGCGGATGATATGGAGCCGCAGAGCATCTGGGTCGTTTGCAGGAAAATGACCTTTGAAGGGGGGTGGGGAGAGAGAGAGAGAGAAAGGTCGTTCTAACTAGGATGCAGCCTCTTCTTGGCAATGGTGTTTTTGTTGCTGGCAAACAGCCATTTCACTCCCAAACGAGAGAAGATTAGAAGGGGCGCATCTTCCTTTTCCTGCAAAATTTGGAAAGAATTGGGGAGAATTTGATGTTATTCAGGCCACTCTAACTGGAAACATCCTTTTCCTAATACTCTCATTAGGCTAGAGAGTTATAAGAAAATAATAATAAAAAGGTCTATCTATTATGTAAATCATTGGCCTTAATAGCAGAAAAACGTGAGTCTTTTGAATTTAACTTGCCTTCTCCTTCCAGAGCAAAAACCTTGAAACTCTGAATGCTCTCTGTGTGATTCATTTTGGTCCTGTCTTGCCTTCTGACCTTATTTCCCAAAATACATCTTGCTTGTGACTTTCCCACTTCCAGGTCAGCTTCCAACAGATCTCCTGCTTTCAAGGTGTCTACTTAGGTTTCACCAGGAAAACCCCCAAAGAGGATGGGAAAGGACAAAGATGTACATAAAAGTTGCAGGTGTATTTTTACTTTTTCTGTACCCCCCCCCCCCGTTGTAAGTTGCCCGGGGCAACGCAGATTTTAGCCAATAAATTCTTAAATGATAAAGAAATACTAGGAGTACAAGCTTTAAGAAAAAGCAACTGGGATTCCCAGGCACCCCAAATTCACATGATATCATATTCCTACTGAATTTCCATACATCTGAAGTCATCATGGAAGAGAAAGAGGCAATTCTGGCATTTCCATATGCATTGTTTTCTACCCCGCCACCCCTGAAATGTTGAGAAAAATAGCAACATGCTTCAGAGCGTGAGCAAAAGGTGTGATAAATTTTTACTGCAAATATGATGCTAATAACACTAAAGTGTTAAAAGCAAGTCTTTGGAAACAACCAGGTAAAGTTCTCACCCTCCTTGGCAGATACCTTCTTTGTTCATTGCTACAAGGGATTTCCTTTTCTGAGGTCCCTTTAGATAGTAAACCTCCCTAGAGGACTGCGGATGACACCTCTGGTCCTCAAGGGATGGGATTTATGATAAATAGTTGCCTTTTCAGCTCTATCTGGTTTGCCAGCAAGGCGGGGATGCTCGGGCAACATCTAGAATGGATTACTGCAATGCACTCTACCTGCGGCTGCCCTAGAAGACCGCTCAGAAACTTCAGTTTGGTCCAAATTGCAGCAGCCTGATTGTTTTAAAACAGCTGTACTAGTTGCCAGTTTGTTTATGGGCCCAATTCAAGGTGCTCACATTAGCGTTTAAAGACCTTAGTGACTGAGACCCCCAAATACCTGAATGACCTCCTCCTTCCCCACAAAACCTTTTGGGTGCTAAGATTAACAGAAGACCCTTCTCTTGGTAGTTCCTCCAGCTTCAGAGGCTCAGGGTGGCGGCCTGGGACAGGGCCTTCTTTGTGGCAGCTCCTAAATTGTGGAACTCCCACCCCACAGAGGTGCATCAGACACCTTCATGGCGCAGATTTCAGCAAATGCTGAAGATGAACCTCTTTATCCTAGCTTCTGACACTTGAGGTGTATATTTTAGAACCCACCTTATTTCTGTGATTCTGTAATTGTAAGCTGTTATAAATTATGCTTAATATTTAATGTTAACATTTAATAACAACAACAACTAATAATTAATAATACATCTATCTATCTGTCTGAACAAATAACAGTTCATAGATAGATAGATGGATTAATTATTAGTTCTTCTTATTATTAAAGGGATGCGGGTTGTGCTGTGGTCTAAACATCAGAGCCTAGGGCTTGCCAATCAGAAGGTCAGCAGTTTGAATCCCCACAACGGGGTGTGCTCCTGTTGTTTGGTCCCAGCTCCTGCCCACCTAGCAGTTCGAAAGCATGTCAAATGCAAATAGATAAATAGGTACCGCTCCAGCGGGAAGGTAAATGGCATTTCCGTGCGCTGCTCTGGTTTGCCAGAAGCAGCTTAGTCATGCTGGCCACATGACCCGGAAGAACTGTCTGCGGACAAACACCAGCTCCCTCGGCCAATGAAGCAAGATGAGCACCGCAACCCCAGAGTCGTCCGCAACTGGACCTAACAGTTAGGGGTCCCTTTACCTTTACTTATTATTAAATGTTAACATTAAATATCAAGCATAATTTATACAGTTGTACCTCGCAAGACGAATGCCTCGCAAGACAAAAAACTCGCTAGACGAAAGGGTTTTTTGTTTTTTGAGCTGCTTCGCAAGACGATTTTCCCTATGGGCTTGCTTCGCAAGACGGAAACGTCTTGCAAGTTTGTTTCCTTTTTCTTAACACCGTTAATACAGTTGCGACTTGACTTCGAGGAGCAACTCATAGAACGCGGTGTGGTAGCCTTTTTTGAGGTTTGTGAAGACTTTGGTGATTTTTGAAGCTTTTCCAAAACTTTCCCGACACCGTGCTTCGCAAGACGAAAAAAATTGCAAGACGACAAAACTCGCGGAACGAATTAATTTCGTCTTGCGAGGCACCACTGTACTATCTGAACAAATAATACAGTAGATAGATAGATGATAGATAGATAGATAACAGATAGATAGATAAAGAGAAGCAGAAGAGAGAGGCAGAAAATGAGAAGGGGTGCACATGAGACCCCTCCTATGCATGGCAGTCCTAATTCCCATTGCAGAGTAGTGGAGGTGGTTGACTGTCTAAACATTGACTTCACAAGGACTCGCTGCTTGATTCTTTCACTTCATGCCCTAGTGATTTTTGACCATGCCATCCCGTAATTTGCTTTGGAAAGATTTGCAGTGTTTCAGTGAGAGAGAGAGAGAGAGAGAGAGAGCACATGTTTGACCAAGGATTCGTCATTCACTGTTGTCAGGGGTTCAGGAGCAGAGGCGAGGGCAAGGGAGGAAACAGAGAGCGAGGGGGAGGAGTCCGAAGGAAAGATGAGCGATGACGACGACCCGAGATCTCCGAGTCTTTCCAGTGAATCGGAAGATTCACAGAAAGGAGCGCCAGTGACCAGAGCAAGGGGGGAGCTTAGGGGGACACCCCAGGAAGAAGGGACAAAAGGGGGTTCAGAGAGCAGCAGTTGGAAATCGGGGCCAACGTCCCCAACAGAGCGCAGTGGGGAGGAAGGGCGCCAGGCATCGGGATCCGGCGGCTCACCGCAGGGGGGAGGGCATGAGTCAGGAGTGGCCACACCTCCATCGGAGAGCGAAGAAACGGTCAAGCGGAAAGTGGAAGTTTGGGCGCGTGCGCCAAGTTCAAATGCACAGGAAGGCGGCACAGTAAGCAGCCCGGAAAGGGAGCCAGGTCCTAAAGCCCGCCACAAGGAGACAGAAGGGTCCGGGGGGTCAGCGTCAGAAGAGTCCCGGAAGGAAGAGACCACGGGGGGCAGAGGGACCCAGAGAAGAACGGTCAGGCGGAAAAGGTGGAGTAAGGCTAGGGTATTAAGTTGGTGTACAGGAGGCGGGGACTCAGACGGAGCTTCGCCGGTCTAGCTTATAAGACGTAGGGCTGCACACTGCAGCTTGGAATCGGAAACTGTAACTCAATAAAGACTTTTATAAAGTGAACGCTGGCTAGCGTGATCCTCTGTGAGCTAGGATCTGGAAGCAGCCCTGACAACTGTTTTTAGATTGGGGCACACCTCACCAGTGTTAGCTCTAATTTTACGCTGTTTTTATTTGAAACATGAGTGAGGCAATGCTTTCTGTTGCAGAGGTCATGCTTGTTCTTCTTCAGCCAGGCTTGTCCTTCAACATTTTTTAAAAATAAAATCTGACTAAAATAAAAACTCACTGACTTGAAAGTATTATGCAGCAGTTAAAAAAAAATGTGTGGAAAGCCAGTTAATAATTTGCTTTTCAAAATTAATAGAAAATAGGGAGGTATTTCAGCCAGAGGTTAAAAATGGCAGTCTGAGCCATCAGACCAGAAGATTTCACAGTGGTTGCCATTCAGCTGGCAGCTGTGTGATTGCACTCTGTGATGCTCCCCATGTGTGGACACATGCGCCAAGAAACCCAAGCCATCAGCTGTGCAGAGAAACTCAGCTATCTTTGCAGACATGTTCATTAGAATGATGGAAACCAGGAAGAGCTATTTTACACTCGAAGACTGCTGTCCCAGCTCCCTTGTGGGAAACGCAGCCTTTGGAACCAAGCCAACCTCAAATGCCATCATCCTGACACAGCTGCCTCCTGCAATTGCAAATGCTAACAATGTTTGGGGAGATATCTGGAAGGAAATGCACTGTTTTCTTCAGATGTCTCTATTAATTTGAACCTGTTGAGGGGAGGAGGGGCGAAGGGATGCAAAGAGTCTCATTTGACAAGCCCATTGATTTTAGAGGCACCAGAAGCAGGAAAAACAGGAATGACCTGAACATATTTCTTCAGCACATTTATACGTGTGCATCTGCAGCATTAGCCATTAGAGATGCATCTTGTGTGAACATCTCTCTCCTAGAAAGCTGGATCTAACAGTTGATCATTTAAGGCAATATCTATATATGCAGCAGAATATGGTGGCAGTGATAGAGTGGACTGTACCTCTTTAGACAGCAAATGGGGATTTCTTATGTCAAAAACTCTGTGCAAGTGGATAAGTAGCCCCTCAGACAATGGACCGAACAACAGCTTTTTCCCCTTGATGTGTTAGTTTTCTATCTGCAGAGAGTGGTATATATGAAGATCAAGATTAAAAAGTGGGTTATCTGACTTGCCTTTCTTATACAGTGGTACCTCGGGTTACATTGCTTCAGGTTACATACGCTTCAGGATACAGACTCCGCTAACCCAGAAATAGTACCTCAGGTTAAGAACTTTGCTTCAGGATGAGAACAGAAATCGTGCTCCGGCGGCGTGGCGGCAGCGGGAGGCCCCATTAGCTTAAAGGGGTGCTTCAGGTTAAGAACAGTTTCAGGTTAAGAACGGACCTCCGGAACGAATTAAGTATTTAACCCGAGGTACCACTGTAGTACGTTTTGCCACACCAGCAGTCCACACCACATCCTGCTGCCTGCATAGTGTAGATCTAACCTCAGATTTGATATCTGGGAGAAGCAGGTACAAACCCTTGCTCAGCCACAAAGCTCTCAAAGGGGCCTTAGGCAAGCTGCTTTCTCTAAGCTTCCATTTCCTGCAAAAACTAACAGCTGTTAAAGTGGAGGCATCAATCCTGTGGGGTGCTGTTTCACAAGCAGAGAATCTCCTTGTGAAGGAGCACTATGCAGAATTGAGCCCTTCCCGCTTAGCTGGGGGGGTGGGGATGGAAAGGAGATGTATGTCTCCTCCTCCTCCCTTCATGACAATTCATTTTCTTTAAAAATAAATAAATAAAAATCCTAATTAAACATTAGCCCCACCCCTGAACTAATTCAGGACTTGATCTGAGACAGGCGGGCAATCCACAGATTGCGGCCATGAGGTAGATTGGAGATATACATTTATAGATATGCATTATTATTATTATTATTATTATTATTATTATTATTATTATTATACCCCAAGCATCTGGCTAGGTTGCTACAGCCACTCTGGGTGGCTTCCAACACATATAAAAACATAATAAAACATCAAACATCAAAAACAGCCCTTTCAGTTGCATTAGGGATATGTAATATGCTGCCCTTCAGATGAAGCTAGACATTCAGGGCTGGAGCTTTCAATATCCATTAGGTCAACATTCCCCGGTCTGGTGCCCCTCAGACTTTTTGAACCATAAGTCCCATCATCCTTGACCATTGGCCATGCTGTCTGGGGCCGATGGGATTTGGAGTCCAATAACTCCTTGGCTGCCCCTGAGTTATGCAATTCCCTCAGCTGCAGATTGAAAGAATGGAGGCCAGGAATTGCCGTGCAGTTTGTGCAAGCAGACATCGTCACCAATCAACTTAGAACCTTCTTGGAGCAGATGGCATTTCTAGGACAGGGTTGCCAATTTTTCAACCAGCCATGATAGCTACGCTGGTTGAAAAGTAGGCTGAAAGCAAAGAGTAAGGTTACCGTAACTTCCATCATAGAGCTTCAGTATGCTGATGACAACGAAGTGTGCACACACTCAGAGGATGACCTCCAAACCATCCTAAACATCTCCGCAGAAGCTTATGAAAAGCTTGGCCTATCCCTCAATATCCAAAAAAACCCAAAGTGCTGCACCAACAAGCACAAAACAACCCCTCTGCAGCGCCACAAATCCAGCTCAATGGTGTGATGTTGGAAAGTGTCAATCACTTTTCCTATCTGGGCAGTTATTTTTCCACAAGGGCTGACATTGATGCCAAAATCCAGCATCATCTAATGGCAAACTAATGCTAGTGTACTGGAAGAAGCAAAGATCACCAGTGTCGAAGTAATGATTCTTCAATATCATCTTCATTGGACTGGCCATGTTGTTCGGATGCCTGATTATGGTCTTCCAAAGCAACTACTCTATTCCAAACTTAAAAATGGGAAGTGTAATGCTGGTGGTCAACAAAAGAGGTTCAAAGACTCTCTCAAGGCAAATCTTTAAAAATGTAGTATAAACACCAACAACTGGGAAACACTGGCCTGTGAGCGCTCCAATTGGAGAACAGCCTTTACTAAAGGTGTCATGGACTTTGAAGACACTCGAACTCAGGACGAAAGGGAGAAACGTGCTAAGAGGAAGGCACGCTTGGCAAACCCTCACCGTGATCAACTCCTGCCTGGAAACCTGTGTCCCCACTGTGGAAGGACGTGTGGATCCAGAATTGGCTTCCACAGTCACTTACGGACTCACTGTTAAAACCGTGTTGATGGAAGACAATCTTACTCAGCTACGAGTGATCGTCAAAGAAAGAAGAGGAAGCTACTAGCAGCACCTTGATGCGCAGATGTGAGATGAAAGCATGCTTTGTCTCCAACGCCATGAAAAGCTTCACTTCATCTCACCTTATTTCTGCTGCACAAACTGCAGAAGAGCAGAACATGCTGTTTATTTTTCCTGGTCTGTTGACATCCCTTTCCAAGGAAATGTTCCGCACCCTTGAACTCCCAGTGACACCAGAAAGGAACTGACATCCATCTTTTTGTAGTGCTGAAAGAATTCTGCTCCCTTCCACCGAGATTGCCTTGACCTGTCATGTCAAGGTTTTATCACTGGGTCTCTTAATCACACAAGCGTTGGTACAATAGCTTCCGAGGCCCCTTCCCAGATCGGAGATGTGCTATTGTGTCAAAGCAGCACTCTGAAGGAGCTAAAAAGGCAAAATCAGTGAGTTATTGGCATGCCAGGCCAGAAGGCTGTGCTTAAATGTTTTTGATCATTGCCTCGATAGGGACTGAATATTTATAAAGGGCCCATGAACTCTTCTGCATCCAGGCTAGTGTGTGGAGGAGCTTTGGAGAGAAGATCAGGGAAAAGATCTGTTTAAAACGATTATCTGCTGGGAAGCCTGCTCTGAAACAGCAGCTGATATCAAGGAAGCAATGTCCAAACAGTGATTGGCTTTACTAGGATACATGCCAAAAATCCCACTGCTTGTACAGTGTTAAAGGAAAATGTTATGAAAATGATGTAGAGATGGTACTTAATCCCTGTAAAATTAGCAAAGATATACCATAAGAGTGATAATTTATGTTGGAAATGTCAAGAAAAAGAAGGTACATTTTACCATATGTGGTGGACTTGTCCCAAGGTGAAAGACTTCTGGGAAAAGATTCATAATGAACTGAAAAAAATGTTGAAATACACATTTATTAAGAAACCAGAGGCCTTTCTTCTTGGAATAATAGGTTTGGAATTGCCCAAGAAAGATGTTAGATTGTTTTTGTATGCCACAACTGCAGCAAGAATTTTGTTAGCCAAAAACTGGAAACTGCAAGAACTACCAACAGTGGAGGAATGGCAGATGAAGATGAAGGGCTTTTCGGAGCTAGCTGACGTGACCGGAAGAGTCTGCGACCAGAAGGAGGAGGAGTATCAAGAGGAATGGAAGAAATTTAAAGATTATTTAGTTAAAAATGTTAAGATAACTTAAATAGAATTACTTGCGAGTACCAAAATGGCCTAGGATTTAAACATATGATGTTGTAGAATACTATGGATAAAAGTTAAAATGATAAGAAAGAAAGATGTTAATTGGACTAAGTGAATTTTATGTGAAACTAGTTTTAGAAAACTGCTACAATGATTTATATGGAAACTCAGCCAGGGGGATTTGAGGAAGTCACCTAACAAGGTAAACAAAAGTGGATTTCTTACAGTTAGGATATATGTTTGTTTGTTTGCTTGTTTTTTGATGTTTTCTTTTTATGTTTGTTGATATGTTTGTTTTAAATTTGGAAAACCAATAAATTTTTTTTGAAAAAAAAGGATACGTGCCAAAAATCAAACAAATCAGAGACGGTGATGCCGGGGAGATAAATTTAAATTCTCAAATTTTGCCTCAGCAGATTTTTACCGGGTTAGTTGCTTTGAGTGTTAGAGGCTTTGAATGGGAATGTGAGATTTGAATGGGACTTATCACCCTTTTGTTTGGGTGGGGCTCTTGCCCCTTGGATGAGTGCATGGCAGGCAAACATTAAACAGGTGTAGCCTTTCTGAGTGTGACGATGAAGTGCGGGAGGGAGAAAAGCAATTGCCCTTATTTTCCTGTAAGCTGTATGCATAACACTGATGCGTGAAGTGTTGAACTGCCCTCAGGAATGTCTCTGGTTTTAGCGAGGTTTTCTTAGTTTCCCTTGAAATCCTTTGAGTGTTTGTTTCCTAAACAGAATGTTGGAGGGTGGGGGATTAGATCTGTGGTAGAGGTGGTCCCAAATTGAATCCCAGCCATCTCCAGGAAGGGCTGGGGAAAACTCCCGCCCCAAACCCTGGTGAGCCACAAATTGGGTGCGGACACTTCTGAGCTAAACTGACCTGCGGTCTTTATGTCCCAACTCCCTTTGGAGCCTTGAACTAATTAATTAAAGGTTGGTGGAGCAGGAAAGCGAGGCGAGAGGGGAGAGGGGAGAGAGAACGGTTTCTGGCAAAAGCGGTTTTCTCTCTTGTTGCGAGTCTGCAGAGACGAACAAAAGAACAATGCGGAAGATGCTACCAGAGTTTGGGCTGAATAAGTGAATTCTTCATTCCACATGGATTTGGGAAATGAGGACATTTGATGCCAGATTGCCTGAATAATTAGATATCCATCAACTCCCAGTGGACAGCCTGGTACAACATTATAATTTAAAGGAGTAGCTGCTCTTTCTTTTCTCCTTATGTTGTTGTCATATATATATTAACATATATACCGGTATGTGTTTCCTTATGGAAATTCTCTATCTCTCTTTTATGGGGTGGGGTCCTGGAAATATTTATATCCGCACCCTATGTGATTCTGAGACATGCTTAGCCTGAGGCCTAGTTATCCCAAACAGCAAATGAATGGGGGGGGGGGCTTTTTCTGAACCGTACCACTTCATATTGCAGGCAGGTTTGGGGCCACATACGATTGGCTGTACCAAAATAATAAATACACCTCTCCACACACAGAAAACTGGTGCGCCAGGGAAAGTTTTGTTTTTTAATTCTAGGTGCAGATTTTAATTTTTTTTATTTTTAAATCGAGGAAGAGGCAGTCATGCGAGCCCACCCCCCACAGTCTGAAGTTGTAGCACTCCGATATGGTCTTCCTATCTCGTCTGTTGTTTGCGAGGGCGTTGTCTTCCCATGGCTATTAAGCAAAGGGGACTTTTGGGTGACATGCTTATTGGGTCATCAACCTGACTGGTTTACAGGGAGATTTAGACACCATTGACTATTGAATGAGCCACGTCAAGAGCATCTCAGACCCTGAGATTTCAGAGCCCAAACCTGAGACCTAAAGTAACCTCTTGGTGATGTCATGCGGCAGTCCCTGGTGATTCATCCAATAGGCTTTCTCCCACCGCTGAGCCCTGGAGATGGAGGTTAATTGGGAGAAGGGAAGAGGAAGCTGAGGAGGGCAGACCTTCCAAAGATCCTATGCAATAATTTGTAGCCAGCTGCGGCCAGGCTGCAGCTCCTAAGCTGCACACACAGTCATATATATATATATATATATATATGCAGGTTTTGGTGTCTTCGGGTGTCTTCCCGTGTAAGAGTCGGGGTGTCTGTGCGACGTTTCGACGAGGTCTCACTCGTCATCTTCAGGCTGGTGCTTTCGGCTTCTTGTTACTGGAACAGAGCTCTGTTCCAGTAACAAGAAGCCGAAAGCACCAGCCTGAAGATGACGAGTGAGACCTCGTCGAAACGTCGCACAGACACCCCGACTCTTACACGGGAAGACACCCGAAGACACCAAAACCTGCATTCCTGTACCCGTGAAAATCTACGAAAGCATATATATATATATATATATATATATATATATATATATATATAAAGGCACAATAGCAAGCCATTACACACCCTGATTGCTGGCAACCCTGCTTGATTCTAAGTCACAATGTGTGAGCTGTGCTTGAGCTGTGGTGGTTAATTTGCAACAGCTCACTTACACACAGAGTTCTTCAGTTGATTATAGTTGTCTTGAAGGTCTAAAGGCACCTCAGAGTAGAGATGGGCAAATCTGTCCATTTTGATTTCTCTCAGCTTCGCATTTTTTCTAATTTGGTTCTCTACATCCACATCAATGTGCAATTAAAAAAAAAAGAACTCATGAAAATTAACCAGTATTATAGTTCAAATTTCTCCTAAATTAGAATTTTTTTACAAAGCAGTTTCCCGATACCTCATGCATTTTACTGTACGGTATACATTTTTGTACACGTTTCTTGGCTGAACAACTGCAGGGTAAAATTTTCAGAAGTGCAAATTTGTTTGGTCCAGCCAGTCAAAAACCTCCTGTTCCTCCTGGCTAGAGCATCCTTCCTTTTGCACATGATAGGAGGTGGGCGTGACCTAACCTGTCCAGGTAACAAAAGGACGAGTCACGCAGCAACCTCTCTCTTTTTTGACTTCCTTCTTCATTTGACCAGCTTTTAGCCAGTACTGCTCTGCTAACTCTTAGCTAGCATAAGCACTGAGATTATTCCCCCAAATGGGGTAGATCCACATGTACATATTTGTAACTAAGTCTGCCTTCAGGAATCCAACTGTGAACTGATGTGAGTAAACTTCTTTTATTGACTTTAAATAAGATTGCCGTGTCTTTATTCTTTTAAGGGGATTCAAAGGAACTTACCAGGAACATACAATTCAATCTGAGACAGACTGAATTGTCTAATACAGTGGTATTAGACAATTTCGCAAGACGAAATTAATTCATTCCGCAAGTTTTTTCTTCTTGCGAGTTTTTCGTCTTGCGAAGCACGGTTTCCCATAGGAATGCATTGAAAATCAATCAATGCGTTCCTATGGAGACCGTCCGGGGACAGAGGGGAAGCGCCGCACACCTTCCCCTCTGTCCCCGGACCTGTTTAAAGCAAGGGGTGGCGGGGAGACGATTGCTTCTCCCCGTTGCCTGCCCCGCAATCTCCGGGGACAGAGGGGAAGGCGCGCGCGCCTTCCCCTCTGTCCCCAGACCTGTTTTAAAGCAAGGGAAGGGGCAGCGGGGAGAATCGCTTCTCCCCGTTGCCGCCCCTTGGTTCAAAAGGGGTCCAGGGACAGAGGGGAAGGCGCGCTGCGCTTCCCCGCTATCCCCGGAGCTTGCGGGGCAAGCTTCGTTTTGCGAAGCAAGCTCATAGGGAAATGCGTCTTGCGAAGCGGCTAAGAAAACGAAAAACTCCTTCGGCTAGCGAGTTTTTCATCTTCCGAGGCGTTCGTCTTGTGGGGCACCACTGTAGTGAGAGGCTCACACGAGCCTGCAACCAGCTATCTGCTGTGCACTTAAAAAGGGGGACTGCAACTCTGCTACATAAAGGAACTTGCTAGCGCAAGTTAGGAAGGTTATTAATAAAGAATATATCCTCTCCTGCCACCCTGAACATTCCCACAATGCTTTTCTAGGGAGGTGGGTGCAGATCACTTAGAGAAAGGTGGTATTTCTCTTTTTAGGGGAGTGCTGTTGCTTTGAATGAAACTTCACTCCTCCCCACCAGCCATCCAAAATGGCGCCTTTTGCTGTGAAAAAATGCACCAAGTGAAAATTTGGTGTGCAATCCTAATGTGCGCATGTATGCACACTCATTCAGTACTGGAAATCAACCTCACTGAATGTAATGGATCTAGGTGTCTCTGGTAATGTTGCTTGATGTTACCAATTGGTACCTTGTTATCTGATACCAACGTTCTCTCCTCCCCCCCCCATCTCCCCTCATATTTGTGTATGTGTGTGTTGCCGCATTGGCTTAACATTAGTGTAATCAGCGACTCCAGATATTCAAAATTGGTGCAGCTCTGTGTACAGATCTATTCTGAATTAGGGAACTGTCACGTCCCTCGTTAGCAGACACCACAGTTTAGTGCTAATTGCTTTGAAATTAGCTTCATTGAAACAGAGCGAGTGGGGTTTAGCAAGCCATTTCTCACACGGCAGCAGGAGACTGGAAAAGCGCTCATGCTTTATTTAATGAAAAATCACGGCCCTATTTACATGATGGGACACAGATAACGCCTCTATGCTGTGGAATGCTTTCCTCAAAAATGAAAAACAGCAAGCAGAATTATGCTAGGCGATCTTTCGGAAATCTGTTATGCCACCCAATAGCTAGGTGGAACCATAGCACCATGGTAGTTGCTTTTTATGGGACGATTCCATCCTTTTGCATCTCCTGCTGGGTTCTGTCTCTAAGGACTCTTGTGGCCCATTTGGTCTGAGAGGTTGGACTGCCCTGGGCTAGCTGGTGAAAGGAAGTCTTTTCTTCCTGAGACTCTGCAGAGCTGCTGCCAGCCAGGACTTATGAAAGCCCAAGGGCCTTATCTGTTACTCCAGTGTAGGGAACCTTCCTTCAGGGCTGCCTTCAGATGGCTCGGGGGTCGAATAACTCCATATCCCTCAACATTTCTCCAATGAAAACAGGGACATCCTATACCTGAAGGAGCGTCTCCACCCCCATCAATCAGCCTGGACACTGAGGTCCTTCTCTGAGGGTCTTCTGGTGCTTACCTCACTGCAAGGTTACAGGGAACCAGGCATAGGGCCTTCTCGGTGGTGGCACCCACCCTGTGGAATGCCCTCCCATCAGATGTCAAGGAAATAAACAACTATCCGACTTTTAGAAGATGCAATGAGGGAACCGCCAGAAGCCCCTTGGCGCTGGATCTCAGCGTCCGGGCAGAACGATGGGGGTGGAGATGCTCCTTCAGGTATACAGGACTGAGCACCAACACTTTGAATTGTGCTTGGAAACGTACAGGGAGCCAATGCAGATCTCTCAGGACCGGTGTTATGTGGCCTTGGCGGCCACTCCCAGTCACCAGTCTAGTTGCCGCATTCTGGATTAATTGCAGTTTCTGGGTCACCTTCAAAGGTAGCCCCACATAGAGTGCATTGCAGTAGTCCAAGCGGGAGATAACTAGAGCATGCACCACTCTGGTGAGACAGATTGCGGGCAGGGAGGGTCTCAGCCTGCATACCAGATGGAGCTGGTAGACAGCCGCCCTGGACACAGAATTAACCTGTGCCTCCATGAACAGCTGAGAGTCCAAAATGACTCCTAGGCTGCACACCTGGTCCTTCAGGGGATGGGTCATTGGCCTCATCCAGCAGGCAGCGCCTTATGTTCTCGGCATACGATTCCAAGGAAAGCTGAGGAGGAATCCTGTGGAGGAGGAGGCCTAAGAGACAGCAGCCTCATAGCTGAAGGTGATGTCTTTATTTGCAGCAACCAACATCCAATTAAGTTGACCCGTAGTTGGCCACTCAGCAACAAATTAAGCAGGCCAGGAAATCAGCACCCTGACTCTTTCTCCGATTCCAACCCGTAAAAGAGCTGCTGCTTCCTCGTTACCTCCAGCCTCTTTGGATGAGTCAGGAAGCTCTGATTGTCAATTTGCGGCTTCCCTCCCTCGCCCGGGAACCCACCCCTGACCAGCTCACCCCTGCCAACGGGCGCCCTCTTCCTTGTGAAGTCAAGGGGAATCTATGTTGTTTGTAATAAAGCTGATTATCATAGATAAATGCATCTAATTAGTCTCATTTGCTGACATGCAAGCCTTTTAATTGCAAGCTGAATAATTAGGCAGATCTGCATATGCAAATGAACGGGGCTGCTGGTGGTTTCCACCACGTCAGTCTTCAACATGATTTCTCCAGAGACGAATAACTCTTGATACTTCAGCAGCGGGCATGAGATATTAATTTGCAGAGGCAAATAACTTTATTTGGGGTGGGAGGAGCTGTCATGCTTGTTTATAGAAAGCAACAAGCGGAAGATGACTGTGTGTGTGTGTGTGTGTGTGCTTGCATGCGTGTTCATGTGTAACCAAATTAAACAGCTAGAGGGGAGAGCTCTGCTTCCCTCTCTCTCTCCAGTACAAAATTTAACCATGGTATAATTCTGTACAATGACACAAAAGTGCTAGATCTTCCGCTGCTCAGTATTCCATAGGCTGTAGGAGCAGACAGTGGGTTAAAGATGCTTTTGTACACATCCTCATTTAACATGGGGAGAAATCTTTTAAAACATGTACAGCAGGAACATATATCTTACCCTCCCCGTTTCCCCGCACCCCCTACATTTTTACCTCCCCCCATCCTCTCCTCCCCCCCTTCCACAGTTCATAACGCGATGCTTTGCCTTTAAACTGCTTGGCTGGTTGTTTTCCGTGGCAGATGGCTGCTGTGCTGTTGCACCGAGCGCAAGGCTGCAATTTCGGTCCAGTTGCATGCTGGGATTTGTATGTCCCTCCTCCATCTGGACGCAGCATGCATACTAATTAGAGAGGCCGCAGGACGCATGGCCTCGTCGCAGCAACCCAAATTTCCAGGCTGCAGCTGCAAGAAGCAGCACACCGGCTTGAACGGTCAGCTCTGTAGATGAGAGTGGCCGGTTAAACAAAAGGAGGACGGGGGAGGCTCCTACATCATTGACATTTGCGGAGAAGAGGCGATAACACTAGCTGCAACTTCTATGGCACGCTGCACCTGCTCAGATTCTCTCTCCTGCACAGGAGCCCTGGCTTGTTTTTCACCTGGCCACCTCCGCCGAACGAGGGGTGGGGGAGAAATCCCTTTCATTTCACATTTAAAGGCAAACTTGTCTCATTCACACTTTGTGAAAACATGCACAAACTGAAATCCAGCCACCCTTTGAAATTTGCACGTCTATCTGGACTTTTGCAGTGCAGTTCTCCAAGCAAGCAATGTGTACAAAAATTCACATACAGTGGTACCTCGGGTTAAGAACTTAATTCGTTCTGGAGGTCCGTTCTTAACCTGAAACTGTTCTTAACCTGAGGTACCACTTTAGCTAATGGGGCCTCCCTCTGCTGCCACCGCGCAATTTCTGTTCTCATCCTGAAGCAAAGTTCGTAACCCGAGGTACTATTTCTGGGTTAGCGGAGTCTGTAACCTGAAGCGTATGTAACCCAAGGTACCACTGTACTAGGACAGGTCTCAGCTCTCTCCCTCCCTCTGACCCGTTGCCTTCCAGATGTTGTTGAATTACAAGTCCCGTCATCTCTGGTCATTGGTCATACTTGCTGAGGCTGATGGGAGTTGTAGTTCAGCAATATCGGTAGTGCTAAAGGCAGCGCTGTCTTTAGCATATGCGCCGCCGGGGTGCAAAGATCCACCCAGCGCCCCCAAATTTAGTTTAGCCCCCAAATTAACTTTTATTATGCTTATGCCTTATGTCTTGTTCACGAAAGACGGGTGGAAAAAGGAACAAACATTTTTATTTGCTCCTTTATTTAAAGGGACAAACTTTTTTATTTGCTCCTTTATTTAAAGTACGCTTATACTTAAGTATACAACACCACCACACTTAAACTTATAAGTATTGTTTCGGCACCTACTTAGGAGCAACATCAGTCGTGTCAAAGGTGCCACTGACCCCACTGCCACATAGCAGCTCAATACAATACGTAACATAATATTTTGATGTAAGAGTTAATTTCGTGTCCATGGCGCCGTTGCGAATGACAAGCACCACCGTTGAGTCTGACAAGCGCTGCCGCTAGCACAGCGCCTCTTTGGTAAATGAGCGCACAAAGTCGAAAGTCCTTTAGTGAAACAGTAGGTATACATTTCAGTAATACCTAGGTATATATGTATTTTGTTTTTCTAGCTTGATCAAAATTATTTATTATTTGATAATAGGTAGATAGTTAAGAGCTTAGGCGGCTTCAGCAGCGGGCATCTGGCACCCCCAGAATTCAGCGCCCAGGTGCTCCGCACCCCTTGCACCCCTGGGTAAAGACGGCCCTGTATAAAGGTCCCTCACATCTGCCTTTGTGCAAAGTATGCTTAAAATTCATTGATCAGTGAAGAATAACATTTATAAATGCCTTGCACCAGGGGAAATTGTTTTGCAAAAACATGGCTATTTAGGAGCTTCTCCTTTTCCACCTCCTTGAAAGAAAACTTTTTTTTTATTCATCTGTAAGAAAAAAAACTGCAAACTTTTCTTCCCTCTCCTCCCCTCCTCCCAGTGGCTGAATAGGTGCTCCTGAGAAACGCATTAGCAGGGCACAAAGGCAGTACAGTCGTACCTTGGCTCCCGAATGCCTTGGGAGTCGAACATTCCAGTTCCCGCACGATCGAAAAACGGAAGCGACTGTTCTGCTTTTTTAACGTTCTTTTGGAAGCTGAACATCCGACGGGGCTTCCGATTGGCTGCAGGAGCTTCCGACAGCCAATCAGCAGCCGTGGTTTGGAAGCTGTACATTCCGGAAGTCGAACGATACGTACCTTTTGAGGTACGACTGTAGTTCTTTCCTGCCATTGCTCTCCAGCAACTGGCCTTCAGAGACATGCTGCCTCAAGAAACTTGCAGGTTGCATAGAGTCATCATGACGCCTAACTGTGGATAGACAGGGGTGTCTGGTTAGTGAACTAGGGGGACTAGGCAAGGGTGTAGGAAGGGGAGGTGGTGGGGGCGGTCCGCCCTGGGTGTCATGGGGGGGTGACATTTGGCACGCCGCCCACCTGCGACTCCCAAGCCTTTGCTGGCAGCACTCCCCCTTCCCCTTCATTTTGACAGCTCGGGAGAGGCTTGGGAATCGCAGACAGTGCGCCAAATGTCCGCCATGGTTGGCTCGCTTCCCCCGTGGGCAGCTCGCTCCTCCTCCAGCTGCAGTCTGCATGTGCCACTCCAGGCACCTGAGTGGCTAGCTCCACCGCTGGGATGAGGCTAGTCTCTTAAATGTTCCCCTGATATCTGCTTCCCAAAGCCCAGGAAGCTTTTGCCCAGCTTGGGGAGGGAGGAACGATGTTCACGCATGCAACGTGCCCCCTGCCAATCGCCCTTGCAAGTTGGTGTCTCTGGCGCTAACTATTCCCCTGTGCAATATTTCACTGCACACCACTGTGAATAGACTTACCTTTCATTCCCTTAGCCACCACAACACCTCACACTGGTGTGTGTTCCATAAATTAACCGTGTTATGTACTGAGGTGAATAGGATCCAAAATGCAGCAGTCTGATTGGTCCTAGAACAATAGGATTCAGAATCCAGCAGTCTGATTGGACCTAGAACAAAAGGATTCAGAATGCAGCAGTCTGATTGGTCCTAGAACAATAGGATTCAGAACGGAGCAGTCTGATTGGTCTGCAGGAGCCACCCAATCCAACTCCGGGTGGAAGTGAATCCGCAACCTGATTGGCCTACAGGAGAATCCCAGAATTAGCCAATCATGTGGGGCACATTGTGTAAATAATGTATATAAAGCAGACATTTCGGGGGAACTTCCATTCCTCACTACTCTGAGCTGAATAAAGAGCATGAAATCCACACTCAACTCCAAGTATATTTCAAACCATCTGCTGTGAGACGATGCATCCTTCATCAATTTACCTAATCCCCCTTTAAAGCAGTCTAACTATGTGGCCACCAAAGCCTTAGAACAGTAAGAATGAAGTCCATAAATACAGTGCATTTTTTTTGTACTTCCCTTTGATTGCCCTGAATTTACCAGCAATGAATTCCACCAACGACCCCTAGTTCTAGCATCATGAAAGAGCCAGGGAGAAAAATCTCTCTCTATTCGCATTCTCCACACTGTACATAATGTTATAAACCTCCATCGTGCGTCCCCACCCTTACTCGTCTTCCCCCCACCTAAGTCAAAAAAAGCCCCAAGCACAGCCCATTTAGAACTCAAGTACTTTAGCTAAAGCAGCTGTAGGATTGGGACAAGGATCAAAGAGTTACCTAAAATAGAAATTAATATTTCCAGATCAGCAAAATTTGTTTCCATGGCAACCATACTTAACCACTCTCCACCTGAATAATCAGGGTTAAGAGATGCTGTTATATTTTAAGGCGCGTGTTCTCGTGTATTGTGGGCTTAATAGCTCCCCCCCCAGATTGTTCCACACTGAATGCCTCTTGTTTCAGACAACTCAGAAATTGACCCTTAGACAACATTAGGCAATTGGGCTAAGCAATGCATCATTTTTATTGGGTATTTCTTTATTTTTGCAGATTATGTTTCAGGCATAGATTGGCTAGAATCATATTATTGTAGAGTTGGGGGGGGACCCTGAGGGTCATGGGGGAGGTCTGCTATGAAACTAATGAAGCTTAAAATCCAGGGCCCCTAACCTTGGAAGGGCTGCAGAAGAGACTTTAGTCCACATCGCTTAATATTTTTTGCATTAAAAAGTGCGTCACATGTGTATATAAAGGTAAAGGGACCCTGATCATTAGGTCCAGGCGTGGCCGACTCTGGGGTTGCAGAACTCTTCTTGCTTTATTGGCCGGGGGAGCTGGCCATGTGGCCATGTCATGTGGCCAGCAGGACTAAGCCGCTTCTGGTGAACCAGAGCAGTGCACAGAAACTCCATTTACCTCACCGCTGGAGTGGTACCTATTTATCTACTTGCACCTTGATGTGCTTTCGAACTGCTAGGTTGGCAGGAGCTGGGACCGAGTAACGGGAGCTCACCTCGTCGCGGGGATTCGAACCGCCAACCTTCTGATCGGCAGGCCCTAGGCTCTGTGGTTTAGCACACAGTGCCACCCATGTCCCTAAATGTGTATATAGCATTTCCCTATTTCCCCTAATTTTCACCTTCCACATAACTCGAAACACGGACTAGTAGCATTCACACATTGGAACACAAGACAATGCCGAGTTGCTCAATATTGTCTACACCAGGGGTCAGCAAACCTTTTCAGCAGGGGGTCGGTCCACTGTCCCTCAGACCTTGTGGGGGGCCGGACTATATTTTGAAAAAAATAAATAAATGAACGAATTCCTATGCCCCACAAATAACCCAGAGATGTATTTTAAATAAAAGGACACATTCTAGTCATGTAAAAACATGCTGATTCCTAGACTGTCCACAGGTTGGATTTAGAAGACGATTGGGCAGGATCCGGCCCCCAGGCCTAAGTTTGCCTACCCATGGTCTACACCAGTCTTTCTCAACCTGTGGGTCCCCAGATGTTGTTGGACTACAACTCCCATCATTCCTAGCCAGCAGGAATGATGGGAGTTGTAGTCCAACAACATCTGGGGACCTACAGGTTGAGAACCGCTGGTCTACACTGATTGGCAGCAGCTCTCCAGGATTTCAGGCAGGGAATCTCTCTCAGTCCAACCTGGAGATGTTGCGGACTGAATCTGGGATGTTCTCTGCATACAAAGGAGGCGCGTCACCTCTGAGCATGAGGCAGGCTCCAAGGCAGAAGTGACTTTTGCAGCAGGCCATAGCTTCTGGGCAGTAGCTTCACTGCCACATACCAGAAAGGGTGAGGTGACAGCCAGGCCGCTGCTGCCCGTGTGGTCTGTTCTGCTGGTGCACCCATGGAACCCCACCCTTGCTGCCCCCTTCAACCCCTGCTGGTAACCAGCAGTATACATTGCTCTCAGGAGACTATAGCTGTGACTCTTTTCCACCAAGGAAGCCACTCCTGATCACAGGCGCTTTTACTATTGAAATATACTCGGAGTTGAGAGTGGATTTCATGCTCTTTATTCTACTCATATTGGTGAGGAGGAATGGAAGTTCCCCCAGAATGTCTGCTTTATATACATTATTTACACAATGGGCCCCACGTGATTGGCTAATTCCGGGATTCTCCTGTAGGCCAATCAGGTTGCGGATTCACTTCCACCTGGAGCTGGATTGGGTGCCCCTGTGGACCAATCAGACTGCTGCATTCTGAATCCTATTGTTCTATGACCAATCAGACTGCTGCATTCTGAATCCTATTGTTCTAGGACCAATCAGACTGCTGCATTTTGGATCCTATTCAACTCAGTACATAACATGAAATATACTCAGAGTCGCAAAGTGATTTCATGCTCTTTATTCAGTTCATAGTGGTGAGGAGGAATGAATGAAAGTCCCCTCAAAGTATCTGCTTTATATACATTATTTACACAATGGGCTGCACATGATTGGTTAATTCTGGAATTCTACTGTAAGCCAATCAGGTTGTGGATTCACTTATATCTGGAGCATGATTGGGTGGTTCCTGCCAACCAATCATATTGCTGCATTGTTCTTGGACCAATCAGACTGCTGCATTCTGAATCCTATTGTTCTAGGACCAATCAGACTGCTGCATTTTGGATCCTATTCAACTCAGTACATAACAACTATCCTGTGTGGACACACCTCATTCTTCTGCGATCCCCATGTGGTCGGGTTCTCCTGTGCCTGCGGATGGTTGCATCTGCAAAAAACAACATCGATCAAGCTCAACAAACCCGCGACGGGCTAGCTTTACTGCAGGAACACCAGCAATTTTTATTTTGTTTCTGCTCCCTTTTTGTTTATCCCACTTCATCGTTATTATTGTCCGAGTCATCTTCAAAGAGAGGGCTTAATGACTCTTCCAAGCCAACCAGTTACCAAGAAGCACACGGCTTTGCGCCACTGCAGATGCTTAATAGGAGAAATATGACTTGAAAAGAATCTGAAATGAGCTAATTAGGGAGTCCTGAGCCTAGGTGGATTTAATGGGCTGGCTAATTACCATCCCTGGTAAGCTGAGGTTGTAGCAATATAAACAAGGCTTTCAACACCCATGCT
Source organism: Podarcis vaucheri (assembly GCF_965113315.1). Lineage (NCBI taxonomy): Eukaryota > Metazoa > Chordata > Lepidosauria > Squamata > Lacertidae > Podarcis > Podarcis vaucheri. The sequence goes on from NC_138764.1 coordinate 98,596,817, forward strand.
TTCGCTAGCCCCCTGCAATAGACTGGGGGTGGGAGGCTACTCGAAGGTCCCTTGGGCACTCATTCTCTTGTTTAATCTCACATGTAGCAGAATGCACAAAATATTGGCAATTAAGGAGCAAAGGCGGGGGAAGAGAGAGAGGTTCGTCCCCTCTCTACGTCTAAATTCTCCGAATTCCTTGGGAGCTCCTCTTAGGTGATATTTGGTAGGATCTGCAAGAAGGGAATTTGCAAGCCCTCCTCACTCTCTCCACCCCCACCCCCCACATCCCAGAGCCCTTCCCATCTTCCCTGCAAGGCAATGAGGCGTTCAGCTGCACCTCTGCAGTCACATCCCTTCCCACAAGCCTCTGTGGCAGCCGCCGCTGCCGCCCCCCTTCCCGTTTCCATGGCAACAGGAATGGTGATGCTCACTGGAGCTGACACTGTCCCAATTTAACCCGCCCTCTCGGCAACGCCTCCCCACCTCCCTCCTTCCCCCCCAGCTCTCCCCGATTGTGCCTGCAGAGCCCCCACAAGGACAGAAGAGGGCAGCTCTGCCTCAGGACTGCTGGGAGAGAGGCCCGAGCAGAATCACCCAAATTAGAAACAGTTGCCTCCAAACGGAAAGGTCTGAACTATTAGTGGACTGACATGGATTTTTACGCGTGCCTTCTGTGTGCAGGGACACCACGCAGGAGGAGGAGGAGGAGGAGGAGGAGGAGGAGGAGGAGGAGGAGAGAGACCCGGTCGGTGGACAACAAAAGGGCTATCTCGCCTGCTCTTCTGTGGGCTTGTTGCTGATGTGGTCACCCCGTTTCTTACCTCTTCTGCCACTTAGACTGGGTGACCCACACCTCCTCCTCCCCTCTCTCTTTTTATTAAAAAAAACCCCACCCACCTACCCAACAAACCATTGGTCCTAAGTCCATTTGTCAATGCAATGAGCTCTTGTCAACTTGCTGACAAGGCAGCCCCGGTAACAGACGATTCTTGCCACAGGATTGCGATCTGCAGATAATGCGCTGAAACCCAGCTGCGGCCAACTTCAACCATGTTAAATGTTTAGCAGTAAAGGAAAAATGTGTGTTTGTGTGTGTGTTGGATTAATGATGAGGCTTTGATCATCTGATGATGTTTTCTTCCATCATCCAGTTCCAGCAAGTGGCAGAATTTCCTGTTTCTTTTTTTGGGGGTGGTTTTGATCAAGTTTGGCTTAGTTGGATTTTTTTAAAAAAACCTCCTTGAAAATAAAATATATGGGTTTTGAATTGACATTTGGAGCATTATAGGTTTGGGTTAGGTTTGAATCTAGGTAATGAGAGAAAAAATCTTTTCTGATGTTTCCCTTAAACAGTGCTGTAATTTCTAATGATTTGACATTTGCTGTAGGAATTTCCTTCCCCTTTCAACTTTATTTCTTTAAAATGTGATCAACAAGAAGCAGACATGTGGGTTATATAGAGGTCCTTCTTTAAATAAGGAACGAGGAATAATTGCAGGCTATCCCTATGCCCTCAAATTGTTCTTAGACTTCCCCCAGTGTGATTGCCTTCGCATTGCACTGTTGAGGAGCTCTTGATGGGCTGAAGATGGAAAAATATTGACTACAATAAAACCACAAATTGTCTCCTGCGAACTATATAAATCTTGCCATCAAGACTGCGCAGCACATATTTTTGATGGAACTTGACTCTATTTCTGAAACACTGTGGACATTATTCATTTCTCTGTGCGGTCTGGAAGGAATCGTCCCTACCATTTGGGCAGAGGAAGGCTAAAGAAGCAAAGAGCTGGTTTGGGTCTCCATTCATGGACAAAAAATGTCATTGTTGAACAGCAACAACAGCAACTAATTTGGGCAGTGGAGATTAAGTGGGTTTTCTACCTCGGGCATCAAGGTTCTGAGTCCTAGACTTTTCCCAGCTGAATGTTAGCAGAGAGAAATGTGAGAGCTGACCGCAACAATTGCTAATACAACAACCCATAGTTTCTCAAGGAATAAAGATGGTGATACCTGTTTGCTCCAGCTTTTCACAAAATGCGAATGCAGACATATATTGGTGGAAAGGTGATGCCGTTTATTTGGGCAAGGTTGTTGCGCGAACAGTCTTAGCTTGAACTGCTCAGATGCAATAGCAGCATGGTCAGCAAGTTGGTCTGTCTCTATTTTTATTTCTTGGTTTAAAAACATTTTTATGCTGTTTGATAGAAGAAGAAGAAGAAGAAGAAGCAGAAGCAGAAGCAGCAGCAGCAGCTGCCTTAAAGGCATATGAGAACAGTAGGGAGGTCAGTGCAGTGCAAATGCACTGGTGGAACCAATCTGGTGTGCCTGTGAGTGTTCGTCACATTGTCCCTTCCACTAAGCAACAGCACCCCACCTGCCAGGAAGCTAGCACAGCAATTTGGATCCATCCTACGAGTCACTGGAGGGTACTGAGTTGGGGAAATTTGATCTATGGGCTGCCTAACTTGGTAGCTGGATTCTAAAGGACAGGAGCAGTCAAGGGGGTACACTCAATGGGCGGAATTACACGCTGTTACAAACATTCTGGCTGTACAAGCATATCAGCTTGCCCAACAGAATGAACTCCCTTCGTGTCCCATTTCATGCTCTTCTGGGGTTTCACACAATGCCCTTAAGCCAAATTCAGGCGTGTGTGTGTGTGTGGGAGAATTCATGTGGCTTTTTAGGCAAATCCTGCCCCATAGGTTTATTTATTCTGAAAACCTCTTAAGTGCTTAACATTCAAAAGAACATACAAACGCGCAAATACAGAAAACAATACGATTTATATTAAAACTCAATTTAAAAATATTAAAATAACAGTTCCAGAACCAAAACAGTGGCCAGGCCAGGATCATTCTTCAGCAAAGGCTTGCTGTTGTTGGACTACCCCTCCCAGAAGCCCCAATCAGTATAGCCAATAGTCAGGGATGATGGGAGTTGTAGTCCAACAACATCTGGAGGCAACATGTCAGCCACTCCTGCAGTAGGAGCTATGGCTTGTTGGAGGCTCACCAGAGAACAATCTGTCAGGGAACTGACATCAGAGCTAGTGGCGGAGGGAAGGCTCTCAAATGATGCTGGAGAAGGGCCCAGCAGGGAGAGAGGCAGCTCCACAGATGGGGAAGCAAATCAGCGCAACACCAGGGATATAGAGGGGCTGATGGGGGAATCGGCGAGAGGGCTCCAGGACTCTTTACCGGACACCAGCGGGGAGAGCACGGGTCCTCCGCTACCCACACCCACCCTGCGCAGAAGACTTCCGCGCAGAGAGAGTAGGAGGAGACTGGGTGTCAAACAACCTTTATGTTGGAAAAGATTTAAGAAACGCCCACTGACGGATTCTGCTAGCGACTGAGGCAGCCACGAAGTGAAGGGCTGCCCAGACTGAAAGGTTTAGCAAGGCAACAAAGCCTGGAGAAGCGGCAACTTACGCACGAGCAACCCATACACATTACACAATCCCTTCGACATCATGTACTCCCCCTACTTACGGTTGGAAGCAGTGAGCCTTTGAATACCCGTAGCTGACAATCACAAATCGGGAGAGTGCGATCGTGCTTGGATCCTGTTTGTAGGTTTCCCATAGGCAGCTGGTTGACCATTGGGACAACAGGATGCTGAAGTGCTGAACCGAAAAAAGAGAAAAGAAAATGCAAGGGCTCTGTCCTCCTTTCCACCCAGCAACTCTGCTCCTTGCTGCAAGGTGGAAAAGTTTCCAGGCATCCAGACATTCATAACCTGCATCACATGATGGAAAGCGACAGCATGCTCACTTCATATCATGTGAGTGAGCTCAATGTAAACAAGCAAGCCGCTTCTTCAGATGTCTGCCGGTGTTAAATGCGAGCGTATTTTTCAGTATTAACTTCAATCAAAACATCCATTTTCTCTTCAATGCGTGGAGTGCATTTTCAGATCTTGAGGTCCCAAATTTGCAGATTATTATTGCCAGGAAGACGACTCTTGCCAGGTTCCATTCCTTAGGCAGCTCCTCTTGGAGAGCACGGAAGGAGGCTTGTGGGATAAATGTTCCCCTGACGAAGAGTGCTTGAAAGCAGGCATATCATGCCCTTCTTAATAAAGGCTGCCTCCTGCACCCGCTGAAACAACAGTTTGTGGCCTCAGCTTGGTAGCGCCACGTGGAAGGGTTTCACTCCCAGAGCCCTGCTGAAAGTTCTGTACCTGTGAGCAAAACTCCAGCTTCCCAGGCACAAGAGTATGGGTGAGATGGGATTTCAGCATCGTCCCTCAGGCTGCCTTTCCATAGTAAACTACACTTAAGGCGGCAAGAGGGACGTGGTCTAAACCACTGAGCCTCTTGGGCTTGCCGATCAGAAGGTCAGCGGTTTGAATCCCTGTGACAGGGTGAGCTCCTGTTGCTCTTTCCCAGGTCCTGCCAACCTAGCAGTTCGAAAGTATGCCAGTGCAAGTAGATAAATAGGTACCACCCCGGTGGAAAGGTAAATGGCGTTTCCGTGCACTGCTCTGGTTTCGCCATAAATGGCTTAGTCATGCTGGCCACATGACCTGGGAAAACTGTCTGTGGACAAACGCTGGCTCCCTCAGCCTGTAAAGCGAGATGAGCGCCACAACCCCAGAGTTGTCTGTGACTGGACCTAACTGTCAGGGGTCCTTTACCTTTACCTTTTTAAGGTGGCTTACAACATCGGCAGCTTTTGATGCTGAAATCACTTGGGGCCCCACCTTCCCAGGTAAAAAGAGCAGGGAACAGTTCTTGCAGGACCTGATTCATGGTCCAAGAGGTGAATGTGCCTAGCATTTCCCATTTGAAACTAATTCAGGTTACCAAGGCTCCTCTTTGTCCAAATTGTGCTTGCTTAAAGGGAGAGGAGGAGATGGACAATGCATGCTGAACTTGCAAATTCGGTGGCTTTAAAAGAGGATTAGAGGAGGACCAGGCTATCAATGGCTACTAAACCTTTGTTTCAATGTGTGCTGCATATGTATGCAATGCCTTCTCTGGCGATGGTGCCCCATGGCTTCAATCCAAAGAACTGCATGTGCAGCCAGGTCTTGTGTTGCTTGCCTGTAACAGGCAAAGAACTAAGCGTTCCAGCCAATTCCATTGCCAATGATAGGGAAAAGCCTGGCTGCACTCGTAGCTCTCTCCTGCTGGATCTCACGCTATGCCTACTAAGTCTATTCAGGTTAGATCTGGGCTAAATGAGCAAGGAAGAGAGGTGATAGGAAGAATGGGAAATGTTTTTCTTTGTGCTGACTCTTCAAAGATTAGTCACAGCATGGCACCATCTATTCTCTCACAGGGAAGAGATGAGTGGCAGGTAAGATCAGGAGCTCATAGATGGCAACACCTGCGTTTCTCATGCTCATGGAAGAGTTGAAGCTCAGTGATTTGCTTGCAGAGCGTCCCTGGTTCACTCCTCATCATCTTCAGGTAGGGCTGAGAATGTCCCCTGCCTGAAATCATCGTGAGCCACTGTCAGTCATTGTGGACAGTACTAAGCTACATGGACCAATGGTCTGATTCGGTATAAGGCAGCTTCTTATGTTTATTGGAGAAGGGCTATAGCTCAATGGTAGAGCATCTGCCTTGCATGCCTCAGGTCTCAGGTTCAATCTCCAGCATCTCTAGGTAGGGCTGGGAGAACTGAACACCTGGAGAGACACTGCCAACCAAGGTAAACAATACAGAACTACATGGATCAATAGGTTCGACTCAGTATGAAGGAGTTTCCTATATGTACCTGCTCAAACAGCAGCCTTTTGTGTCTTGTTCTAGTCAGGCTAGGAGCCCATAGATGTGTGGCAAGTTTTGAAGGAGACAGACTGGAGGAAGGTAGCACATGAAACAAGGAGCAGGTTTAATTCAGCATCACAAAAGTAGCTTCAAGGCAGGGAGCCAGGCAGAGGATGGCTCTGCAGGACCTTGGAGAGTTCCCAAGGAAAGCTGAAGTTACTCTAGCTCAGGCATCCCCAAACTCGGCCCTCCAGATGTTTTGGGACTACAGCTCCCATCATCCCTAGCTAACAGGACCAGTGGTCAGGGATGATGGGAACTGTAGTCCCCAAACATCTGGAGGGCTGAGTTTGGGAATGCCTGCTCTAGCTACTTTAGTCCTCAGCTGAAATTGAGACTGCTTCCATTCTCTTCCATTGAGCTCCGGCTCAGCATGTAAGGACTATCAATGAGGCCATGGTAGGAGGCCCTCTTCAGCTGCAGTCCCAGAGGCTGGGAATGCTCTTCCACAAGAAGTACACATGGCCATCTCATAGGGATGGAGGAGAAAATGGATTCAGTTCATGCTTAAAGGCAAACGTGCAGAATTCACACTTTCTGAAACAAATCAGGAAACAAAACACAGCCATCATTCAACATTTGAACTTTTACAAATGCAGTTTTCCAGCCAGATAATGTTTGTTCTGAATTGTGCCTAAAAATGCATATATTAGTGAAATCAGCATACAAAAACGTGTTATATAAGGGAAACTGCACCACAAAAATGTGTACAGCAGGGAAAAATTGCAAATGAATGTGTATATAGGGAGAAATTTGCACTAAAGTGCTGATGAACTTACACGAGGACTTCAATAAATAATAACAACAAACTGATGCAGAAATGTGGAGAACTTGTACAAATACAAGATAAATAAACAAAATACATAAGAAAAGCAAAAACAATTCAATACCCCGCCATACATTTAAAAGGCCTGGTTGAAGAGGAATGTTTTCGCCTGGCACCCAACGGTGTGTAATGAAGGAGCTAGATGAGCCTTCCTGGGGAGAGCATTCCACAAACGGGGGACCACTGCTGAAAAGGCCCTGTTCTCATGTTGCCACCCTCCAGACTTCTCTGGGAGGAGGCACACAAATAAGGGCCTCTGGTGGTGATCGCAAGCTATGGGTAGGTTAAGGTTCAGATTGGGAGGAATGATCCTTGATTTATTGCGGTCCTGAGTTGTTTAGGACTTTATAGTTTTAAACCAGCACTTTGAATTGGCTGTCAGTGCAGTCAGGCCAGGATCAGCGTCAATTGCTCAAGCCCAATCCTTGCCCGGTGAGCAATCTGGCTGCCAAATTTTGTACCAGAAGAAGTTTCTGAACCATCTTCAGAAGCAGTCCTACATATAACACATCGCCGCAATCTAACTTAGAGGTTACCAGAGCATAGACAACAGAAAACCACAGCCATCTCTTTTTACCTGCTACCGATGAAATCTGCAATTAGGGGATGAGTAAGCAAACGTACTATACTGGTAAATGCCTTGAAGATAAGCACCAGGGAAATGGATGATAGTAAGTGAAAGAGGAGAGGAGAGTGGCACATTTCCTGCACTATTCCCCTTGAATACGATTTGTTGTCTTTTCATGCAGCCATGGTCCTAAAACCCTTCCTAGAATCCAGAATAAGATGCACAACTGTGCTCATGTTCTACACCCTTATTTCTCTTCATCACCATTTTAACTGCATAGGAAAAAAATATATTTTTGTACACTCAGAACCTAATCAATGGGAATGAAGTATGATGTATCACTTATTTTCCCCAAGAAAAGGTAAACCTAAAAATATGCCGTTGTGTTAAAGGCTTTCAAACCTTCTGAGGTGTCATCATGTCACAATTTCACTTCATTAGTCTCTGAAGGCAGGAATTTGGGACATCAAAGCACCTCCTTCTCTCTACAGGAACGAGAATCATTCTTTTGATCTACACCCGTTGCACCCCTTTGTCCCCAGATTAATATTTACTTGCACAACTAAAACCCACAGGGGATGCTCTTCCGAGTTCCTCCATATGTTCTGGGGCAGTTTGGGGTTGCTTGTCTGATTTCCTTGGAATATTTTCCCTTCCTCTTCTGTGTATGTAGCTTCCACAATGCCCTGCGTATTCATAACTCAGCAGGTACAGAGCACCCAACCCATCACAAGTCACCCACTCGCTTTGAAGTTTGCCACAATAAGAACACTCTTACTTGGGGTGGGGTGAAAGCAGCCAGCTGTTTTATTTGATGCCCTCTTTTCCAGTGATTCACCAATTCCCCCCTGCCCCCCGCCGCAGTGCTTAATCTGTTAATGTTGCATGAGACATCAAAATAGCCTCTTCCTCCGCTGCTTGCTAGGTTGCTTGCTTGATGTGTAGATTATATAACGTTCTTTATCCAAACAGAACACGGTGATACATGTATATCCACAGGACACCCACTGTTTTCCATAAACAACATAAAGGACTCTGTTGCACCGTAAAAGCTAACAATTCTTTTTGTGGCACGATGTTTGACGGACAAGAGGATTTTGCTGTCATAATCTGGTATCATTCGGACAACAGAGCTGCATCTCTAGACAAAAGAAGCTATTAACTGTTTTGCTTCCACTGTCAGCTCTGATCAAACTGGTTTTGTAGGTTAGCGTCTTTTTTTTTTTTAATGTACTGCAAAACCCCGAGAAGCTTGCTTATGGAAGATGAAAGTGCAGTATCAGTGCCTCTATCGTACTGTCTTCAACGCTGTGGATGAAAACTATCACCTAGTCAAAGATTATTGAGCTGTTCCATTTCATGGAACAATCAAGGCTGTTCATTTTCCACGGTTCTACATCTGGGCAAAAGCATGAGATCCTCTTCACCATGTTAATCGCATAGTAACTTCATTACTCACTTATCAGTCATTCTGCAAAGATCCACATGGAGGTGCTGCCTTGAAAACGCATGCCTTTAGAAACTGCATGTCAAATTTGCAATGGTTGTCGATTTGCAAATATTTTCAATTTTGTTGCATTCGCTAGTGCTGCAGGCTAGTGCTGCAGGCATGGGAAGGAAGACAGACTGCAGATCAGGGATGGGAATGAGCAGGTGTGGATGATGCATTGATGTCAGCCTTGGTCTTTGTCTTTTTAACTAATGCATACACAGGAGCCTCTGCCTGGTGGCCTTAGGAAAGCTTATGGAGTTCTTGCAGTATTGGCCATGGATAGATTGGAGATCTTGGCAGGCAAACAGTATTGAAGATCATCATGGAATAATCCAATCAAGCCTTGTTCCAGAACTAGTTTGAAGCCTACTGAGGGTTGAAATATGCATGCAGTGTGTAGGTACCACAAGCCTGAAAGAGATATGTGGTCAGTGCTCTGCTCCAGGGGTGTACACTTCAAGAATCCTCCCTTGCCGCTTGTTGTCTCTGACACTGGCATGCAGCAAATGAAGAGCATCCAGCTCTGGGGGGATTTCTGAGAAGCTACCAGTGGAATCTGAGGATGTTGGAAGGGGACTTTCTCAAAAGCAGGGGCTAAAGAAAACATGGTCTATTGGGTTCATCCGCCTCTCCGTCCAAGAAGATTTCTGCAAGCCTTTGTAGATGCTTCCTAAGATGTTCCAAGAAGAGGATCTTTCACATTATCAAGGGCCTTGATGCCTGAAATGTCTTCTTCTAAAATTGTTTGGGAGTCCAGGTTGCAGGCCACAAACTGGCATTGTAATATTGTCACATAGTCAACATCTAACAACATCTAGCTGACATCTAGTCAGCATCTAATTGACTATGGGGTGTTTCTCATGAAGGAAGTCCAGTGGGGAGAACATTCTGGCACGGGGCCTGCTTGTGGGTTTCCCAATGGTTGCTCGATGTGAGACTAGATGGACCTTTGGCCTGATCCAGGAGGGCTCTATCATCATCATCATCTTTCTGCAAATATGACATGGAAGCTGGCAACATCAAATCCCTGCCTAGAGACAGACAGACAGGTCATGCATCTACAGCAGTGACCAGAGGAGAAATGACCACATGGAGGAGAGCAAAGAGAACAACAGCCATGGTGCACCTGAAGCAGCACAACTGGATGTCTTCATCTGCTCCAGCTGCAACGAAACATGTCTCTCCTGTATCATCGATGTCTCCTGAGATCAAGGAATCATAGAATGGTAGAGCTGGAAGAGACCTTTAGGGTCATCTGGTCCAACCCTCTGCAATGCAGGAATCGGTCACTTCAGTCGCAGCAGGCTCTGTAATCTTCCAACAGCTGGGCTTCATCCCTAAAAAGGCAATCTTATATTGTATCTGGAGACAGATGGATGCTTGCCAACCAACCAACTAACCAACCAACCAAACAACCAAGTATTAGTTATGGATCAAAGGAAAGCAAATCCTCAGAACTACAGAACTACAGAATTCAACACACATTGCTGTGTGCTCTTTGCTATTTGAGGTCACCAGTATACATGCAAGCTGCGATCTGAGTTGTTTTACCACGTGACACTCTTGCTCACACCTAATTTTATGCTGATGCATCAGCGATGTCAGCCGACACTGAGATGCGTTTCCCCACATATATCATTAATAAGGACATGTTCCCAGTTCCTGTTTTCCTCGCTCTGTTCCCCTCCCAGCCCTCTGCTGCTGCTCAGAGATTTGAACAAGCAGTCAGATATGTCTGCGGCTGACAACAGCACCCATATGCTATTTATCTTGTCAAAACTCTTTCCCTCTGTCCTCAGCTCCCATTTTGTTCTTAGTAATAGTGATTGCGGGGGAAAAGAGGCTAAATGCTTACTTTGGAATGATTTATCCAAATGTGGAACTGCATCATTGGGGAAGTCAAGACATTATCCCGTTTGTTTCTGTCAAGACTCAATTTCTCTATTTGATTTAATTTTAAACCTTTGACCCATAACTAAATACACACTTACTGCCTTGGTGTCACAGTCTGGTGAAACAATATCTATCTACAAGTCAGAGGGGGGAAAGTTATGTTTAATTTGTAATGTGACCAATCCTCAGACCTCTGCTTTAACATCAAACTCTCCCAGCCAGGTCGTATCTTTCTGAGAAACAAGCACCACTGTCTTAAATTCCTTCAGGAAACAAAAGCCTCATTTTGGTTCCTTGCCTCATGCAAGTTACTGTATTTTTCGCTCTATAAGACGCACCAGACCACAAGACGCACCTAGTTTTTGGAGGAGGAAAACAAGAAAAGAAATATTCTGAATCTCAGAAGCCAGAACAGCAAGAGGGATCGCTGCACAGTGAAAGCAGCAATCCCTCTAGCTGTTCTGGCTTCTGGGATAGCTGCGCAGCCTGCATTCACTCCATAAGACGCATACACATTTCCCCTTACTTTTTAGGAGGGGAAAAGTGAGTCTTATAGAGCAAATAATAAGGTATTTTAGAGCAGGAATGGGCAGACTACAGACTTAACTTGTGTACTTTTTTTTCTTGCTATAACTCTATGTTTAGGGATGGAAAGAAATGAAATTCAGTTTGTTTTTAAAGATGAACTTATTGGATCTGCAGTTTCTGGAAAAATCCACAAACTGAAACACGCCCATCCTTTGAAATTCACACTTCTCTGAATTTTGCAGTGAAGTTTTCCAACCTATCTGGATAGCTCAGTTGGTTAGAGCGTAGTGCTGATAACACCAAGATTGCAGGTTTGATCCCCGTATGAGACAGTGGCATATTCCTGCATTGCGAGGGGTTGGACTAGACGATCCCCAGTGTTCCTGAGTGGACAAGACCAATAGTGGTTCTAGTGGTCAAGAAGGCGGTTACTGAGCGTGCTGTACAGGAAAGGAGGAGCAGGTGAGGATCATCAACCTGCGAAGGTAGCCCACCTTAGAGAAGGAAAACTCTGCTCCTAAACCTCCTCTGCCTTGCGAAATATCTTCAGGAGAAGCTAAGGACCAAAGCCTGTACCAATCCAGAGCGGAGTCCCTAAGTGTCAGGGAATGGTCTGAAGAATGGATTGGGGAATGCATTCTATGGCAGACCAGCTTTTCTTCGATGGAGAGCTGGAGGGGGAAGAGTCACGCCCCCCCCTTGTCCACAGTGTGTTCAGAAGCAGAGAGAGAGAGAGAGACAGGAGCTGAACAGCTTAGTGGGGAGTTACCCAGTTACGAGATAATGACAACAGAACCAGAAGAGAGGGGGCAGCTAGTTGAGACGTCACTTGAGAGCATGGGGGACCCCCCCTCATCATGGACTTGGAGGTCCGAATGTATCGGAGAGCAAAGGAGTCAGAGGCAGTGAGGAACTTCCCTTTGGCACCCAAAATGCTGCGGAAGTCAGATTAGACTAGCCAACTGCCCTCCTTGTGGAGAGCTGTGTATTTGTGCTCGCAACATGATGCTGTAATAAAAGGACTATAAATCTATCAGCCGCTCATTAATTCTTATCTCTGAAGTCACTGAAGGGAGGGGAGGACTCTCCACGCCTGACACTAAAATAGCTGGATGGCACCTTGTACATCTCCTTCCGGCAAGTCCTGCAGCTAAGCTGGTGCCAAACGTTTTGCTCTGCTTTCCTTTGGACCACATCAGTGAGGTGGAGAGGGGGGTCTGGGCAGCCCAGGACCTCCATACACTCTGCCCAGGCTTGTGCCCCGGGGTGTGTGTGTCATTTTGGTGTTGCTAACACAGCAATTTGCCACCATCACTGGAGATGCACTCTGTTGTCTCTCACAACAGATGCCAACAACAACAACAACAAAATGTGCTAGGGACAGGAAGCCTCTATCAGTCCAAGGGCTGCATGCCCTAATGGGCAGTTCTTCAGGGGGCTGCATGCCAGTGGGGGGGCAGAAGCAAAAGTAGGTGGAGCAATGAATGTGATTCTTACCTTATAAGTAGGTAAAGGTAAAGGGTAAAGGACCCCTGGACGGTTAAGTCCAGTCAAAAGCGACTATGGGGTTGCGGTGCTCATCTTGCTTTCAGGCTGAGGGAGTCGGCGTTTGTCCACAGAAAGATTTCTGAGTCATGTGGCCAGCAGGACTAAACTGCTTCTGGTGCAATGGAACACCGTGATGGAAACCAGAGTGCACAGAAATGCCGTTTACCTTCTCGCGACAGTGGTACCTATTTATCTACTTGCACTGGTATGCTTTCGAACTGCTAGGTTGGCAGGAGCTGGGATGGAGCAACGGGAGCTCACTCTGTCATGGGGATTCAAACTGCTGACCTTCCGATCAGCAAGAGGTTCAGTGGTTTAGACCACAGTGCCACTCGTGTCCCTTTGTATAAGTAGGCTGCAGTCCAGCTATGCAAAGGTTCCATATACACACACAGTTCAATGCAAGGGGCATCGCCACAGTTCAGTAAAATATTTCACCCAGGCAAAAGCACTCCGGGAGTGCGCAGTGCAAAGTCAGAGAATGGTATGACCTGGGGGAGGTTTCAGGTCTCTGTTCCCCACCCGACCCTGCTCTAGGGTGGCCTAATGCACATTATTAAGCAACCCTTTGTGAAATCTCAGTTCAGACAACGCGCTGGGCTTTGCAAAACCCTGTATATATCGACTCAGAAGTCCAATTCAGTTCATTGGGACTTGCTCCCAGGTAAATGGGTACAGGATGGCAGGCTTAATCCCACAGAGGTTAGCCAGATTAGATTGCTTTAGATTCAAGTACTTTGATTTGTGGATTAGACTATTAGATCTACCGCCTACAGAAGCTGGTCTCTGGGCTGAGTCATTGAATTCGTGCAGAAAAAGAGGGAGGGGAGGGAAATGGAGACCCCACCTTTGTTGGGGAAAAGGCTTTGTTAGATGGGAGCCATTTTCACAGTTGACTACAAGGTCGGGAGGTCAAAGGGCTTGCCTGGGAATCACAGCCAGTTGCTGGCTAAAGGGTGAAGAGAGTCCAGTTCTGCTTTGGTGCAATTCTCAGCTTAAGTTCTATATCTCTTACTTGAGTTTCACCCAGGACTGATTTGAGCCCTGCATTTGAGATCAGTGTCTTTTGTTGGAGTGGTTGAGATACTGTTGTTGTCATCTTTTTTTATTATGAAAAAGAAAAAGAAAAGAAATTATATCGGCTATCTTCCTGGTCTGGTGGACATTAAAATGTCACCATTTATTATGCTAGTTGAGATCCATGCATATTTAAAAGCAGTCTTAATATTTCGTGGACAGGGATTGTTCACAGAATAGCCACCTCCTGCTTCTGACATTTGTCAATAAAAACTTAATGGGACGCAGAGTTGTCACTGCGCATTTTGGGTGTCTTTTTGTGATGTCTCACCCTAGCCGAGAATTCGTATATCAATCATTCCCCATTTACTGTCGCATCTATATTTATTTTCCATTTCATTTTTTTTGAAAAATAAATAAATTGAAATTTGATATTTTAGATAATAAAGGCTTGACTATGGAAGTATGTGAAAATTGTTACCATTATTATAAGCGAATAAAGCACCAGAAATGGAAAAGAAAAAAATATCAGGGGGAAAAGGGAACAATTTTGTATTCTTACCTATTTAGCAAAATGTTAGCTGTTGTGGAATAAACTCCTGAAAGTCAGATGTGGGAAAAAGGTGTATCGATTTGTCTTTATAAGGCTGCAATCTTATATGTACCTCCTTAGGTTTTGGGATGGACATAGTTGCCAATTTTGGTTTCTCTCGGTTTCTCATTTTCCTGAAGTCTTAATTTCAGCTTTGAACATTTCAGCATCAGTTCACATTTTGGGTCTAAAAAAAGGTTGCCATGAAATTTTAGGAGCATTTGGGGCAGATTTATCACAACATGCACATTCTCTGTGCAGTTTTACCTGATATACATATTTATGCAAGCATTTCTCCTGATATTATTCATTAAATATATACTGCATTTCCCTAATGTATTTTTGTAATGTTTTTAATGTAACGTTTTATCCACACTATCCCCTAACACCACACATTTTTGTACATTGCTGGCTGGACAACACTTGGAGAAGTGTGAATTTGAAGGACAGCTGTGCTTCAGCTCATATATTGTCTAAGAACCTGCAGGTTATGTTCACATTAAAATCCTAACTGAATGGAAAGTCTCCCCCACTGCTGTCTACTTGGGAGTAAGTTCCCATTGAGTTTAGTGGGACCTACCTCTGCGTAAACAAATAAAGAACTGCACTGTTATTCAATTTGGGTTGAATGTCACGTAGATTCCAGGTCCTAGGCAGGCATCAGCAAACTTTTTCAGCAGGGGGCCAGTCCACTGTCCCTCAGACCTTGTGGGGGGCCGGACTATATTTTGAAAAATACCGTATTTTTTGCTCTATAAGACTCACTTTTTCCCTCCTAAAAAGTAAGGGGAAATGTGTGTGCGTCTTATGGAGCGAATGCAGGCTGCGCAGCTATCCCAGAAGCCAGAACAGCAAGAGGGATTGCTGCTTTCACTGTGCAGTGATCCCTCTTGCTGTTCTGGCTTCTGAGATTCAGAATATTTTTTTCTTGTTTTCCTCCTCCAAAAATTGGTGCGTCTTATGGTCTGGTGCGTCTTGTAGAGCGAAAAATACGGTAAATAAATGAACAAATTCCTATGCCCCACAAATAACCCAGAGATGCATTTTAAATAAAAGGACACATTCTACTCATGTAAAAACACGTTGATTCCCAGACGGTCCATGGGCCGGATTTAGAAGGCGATTGGGTCGGATCCGGCCCCTCGGCCATAGTTTGCCTACCCATGTCCTAGAGATTAAAATAAAAGAAAACCCAAGAGTGAATTGCAGAGAAAGATTCATTCACAGGCCAGAATAGGGACCTGAGTTTTTAGATCTGTATTTTAATCCATGTCGGCTAGTTGTATTTTTCATTCCCATGGTGCTATATTGCACTTAATGACAGAATATAGTCAAATGTCTGCTGTGCCATTTGAAACAGAGACTAACCTTTTCACCCTCCAATGGTGGGTGGACCTTGGCGAGAAACACATAACAGCCTTCCTCCCGAATGGAAGGTCAGCGGGTCGTACCATGTGATTTTTGAACCTGGAGCCAATTGCAATTTATGGGCTCTTCTCTGTTTCTTTCGGCGAATTGTTTCATCCGTGAGTAAAACGTGCCTCTATTGTGTATGAGCAACTTAGGGTATATATGTGGTGCGCTGAAGGAGCATCTATTTATAAAGCGGCACAGAAACCTCTTTTGGAACGTGCTGTCGAATCACAATCCCTTGCTGTACATTTGCAAGAATTATTAACGGAAGGTTGGAGCAACAGAAACAAGGAGTTTGTGTGTGTGTATTCTTATTTCCCTTATTTTATGGTTCTTGGCTATGTGGAAAATATACATTTAGTTCTTCCCACCTCCCCTTCTGTTTAGCTAGCACTGGCTAGCACTGGGGATAGGTCTGTGTTTGCCAGATGAGGTCAAGCAGCTCACAAGATATTACCTTGGTGGAAAAGGTTAAGGGGGACATTCCAATAACGAAACACATGCTTGATAAAAATGATTTGAGGGGATCTAATTTTGCATACCTGTAACTCAGGATAACATTTCATGGATCTGATGAACAGGATTGTATTCCGTGAAAGTCTAAGCCATGATAAATTTGTTAACCTTTAAGGGGCCCAATATTTTTGAGTGTTTTCCCCCCTTTCAACAGCCCCTCTGTAAATTATATTTTATAGAAGCTCACAGCAAGCAAGCAAGCAAGCAAGAGGTTTCACCAGCTCCACTGCCTGAAACCTTTGGACCACATAATAAACTGACTGAAATAATCAATACAAATATAAGCACACAATGTGGATGTAGAGACAGCTTACATCGAATCAGGCAAAAAGAAAAGGACGTCTGGGATGTTTTCTGTGCTTTCTTTCTGACATAAATATATACATATAAATATATGAATGAGAGAGAGAATGACTTGGTATTTGATCATGAGGTTCTACTGAAATAACTGAACTTGTTTTGCAGGAAGAATGGAAGGAAGGAATGAAGGAAGGAAAAAGAGAAAGAGAAAGAGAGAACGAACAAATTTTCTGGCTTCAAATGGAGCAGATACATGGGTTGAGGACGCTTCTCAGGTTTTCTGCTTACACAACAGTCCTTTGGCTGACGGTAAATGTATATACATGGCAGCCTCCAAAATAGGCCAGCGGAAAGGAGGCAACATTTGTGCACTCGTCACTTCATTTTTAACTTAACTGACTCACCAGCTCCTGGGAGCGACCCTCTTGTGCATCACATCACCAAAACCATCTGCTAGGATTCTGCTTGAAATCGCCTGCATCTCTGGGGGCTGCAGTGGGAAGGAGGGAGGGAGGGCAGAGGAGGGTGGGGTGAGAGGCAAAGACACACTCTTTTGTGGAAACTGAAGGGGGAGGAAAGAGGATTTTAACCCATTCAGACCTGGAATAATTTCCCTTTGATTATGGGTAGGGTACCTCTCTTTGATAGTGAAGTATGGAAGTGAGAGCTGGACCATAAAGAAGCCTGATCCCCGAAGAATTTATGCTTTTGAATTATGGTGCTGGAGGAGACTCTTGAGAGTCCCATGGACTGCAAGAAGATCAAACCTCTCCATTCTGAAGGAAATCATCCCTGAGTGCTCACTGGAAGGACAGATCCTGAAGCTGAGGCTCCAGTACTTTGGCCACCGCATGAGAAGAGAAGACTCCCTGGAAAAGAACCTGATGTTGGGAAAGATGGAGGGCATAAGGAGAAGGGGATGAAGGAGGACGAGATGGTTGGACAGTGTTCTCGAAGCGACCAGCATGAGTTTGACCAAACTGCGGGAGGCAGTGGAAGACAGGAGTGCCTGGTGTGCTCTGGTCCAGGGGGTCACGAAGAGTCGGATACGACTAAACGACTGAACAACAACAACAACCTCTCTTTGAGGCTATGTTTCTCTTCCTTCTAACCACCCCACTTTTGGGCTTAAGTCACTTGTGGTTGTTTTGCAGGAGGATGTGGGGGCTGCACACAACACTTTTGCCCACGTAGCTCAGGACCCATCAGCATTCTACATTTAAAGAAGCCTCACCTCAGTTCCAATAGCCATGGCTTCCCCCAAAGACTCCTGGGAGCTGTAGTTTGTTAAGCATGCTGAGAGTTGCTAAGAGGTTCCTATTCTCCTTAAAGAGCTACAGTTTCCACAGAGGTTTAACAATCTCCCCAGGGAATTAATAATAATAATAAATAATAATTTTTCATTTATACCCCGCCCTCCCTGGCCAAAGCCAGGCTCATGGTGGCTAACACCAATAAAATTACAATAAAACATAATGGGGGGCGGGGGAAACAAACAAACAAACACCAGTTTATTAAAATATGGGTTAAAATACAATTTAAAATGCAGCCTCATTTTAATGGTAGCCAATAAATCAAAACCATAAAGGGAGGGAAACATAAGGGTCAGACTGAGTCCAATCCAAAGGCCAGGCGGAATAGCTCTGTCTTGCAGGCCCTGCAGAAAGATGTCAAGTCCCACAGGGCCCTAATCTCTTGTGATAGAGCGTTCCACCAAGTCGGGGCCAGTACTGAAAAGGCCCTGGCCCTAGCTGAGACCAATCTAACCACCTTGCAGCTTGGGACCTCCGAAGTCTTGTTATTTGTGGACCTTAAGGTCCTCCACGGGGCATACCAGGAAAGGCGGTCCCGTAGGTACAAGGGTCCTAGGCCACATAGGGCTTTAAAGCTCAAAACCAGCACCTTAAACCTGACCCTGTACTCCACTGGGAATCATAGCATTGTGAAGGGAATAGCAGTCTCCTAATAATTCATAGCTTCCAGATTATTATTATTTTATTTTATTTTGCAGGGGGGAAGCCATTGCTTTTTAAAGTGGTATGATACTGCTTTAAATGCATAATGCAGAAGGGACCTCAGTATTTTTTGTTAAAAGTGCATGTGGCCAACCCTTTGCATTTGTACAACAACAGTTCATGAGAAGGGATGGAGCCAGTGCTTTTCTCTCTCTCTAGAAAAATACGTGCCGGTACTCATCATGAAGTTGTTACAGTGAGTGCCACACATTTTAATAACAAAAAAGAAGAAGTGCCTGTACTGTGGACCTTTGAGTACCCCCCTGAGGGGGGGGAAGCAGTGGATGGAACAATGTTAACATGTGTAGAGTTGGAGGAGAAATTCAGTTTGATTTGCATTTTAATGAAAATTTTCTTGTTGGTGCTTCTCAAACCAACGGGCAAACTGAAGCACAGCTGTCCCTCTGAATTCACACTTCTTCTTTTCATTTTGCAATGTAATTCGCCAACCGTAGAAATGTGTAAAAATTGCACATATTGGTAAGAATTGTGCACAAACATGCATATATTAGTGGAAATAACATCCAAAATCCAGCATATCAGGGGAAATTGCTTGCAAAAAAGTGTCTATTAGGATGATAATAATAATAATAATAATAATAATAATAATAATAATAATAATAATAATATATTATTTATACCCCACCCATCTGGTCGGGTCTCCCCAGCCACTCTGGGGGGTTTCCAACAAAATATTAAAATACAGTAATGCATCAAACATTAAAAGCTTCCTTAAACAGGGCTGCCTTCAGAGGTCTTCTAAAAGTCTGGTAGTTGTTCTTTTCTTTGACATCTGGTGGGAGGGTGTTCCACAGGGTGGGTGCCACTACCGAGAAGGCCCTCTGCCAGGTTCCCTGTAACTTGGCTTCTCACAGTGAGGGAACCGCCAGAAGGCCCTCGGTGGTGGACCTCAGTGTCCGGGTAGAACAATGGGGGTGGAGACACTCCTTCAGATATACTGGACCGAGGCCGTTTAAGGCTTTAAAGGTCAGCACCAACACTTTGAGTTGTGCTCAGAAACATACTGGGAGCCAATGTAGGTCTTTCAAGACCGGTGTTATATTTATGGTAGAATTGTGCAGCAAAGTGATGGACATTTTTTGGGGTGAGCTGATGGGGAATGTGGCAAACCAAAATCAAGATTGGGGAAAATCAGAAACTGAAGTTGACAGATATATCCATTCCTAGGTGTGGAAAGCAAAGGAGTTAGTACTTGAGTGAGAAATGCTTTTGGATCTCTTTGGAACTCTAAATGGGAAACATTTTTGCCCCACATCTTGTGCATATTTGTTAGCGTTGGTCTCTCTTGTTTGTTAGTCTTTCCTCTCCGATCTCTCCCTTCTATTTGTCTCTCCAGCTCACTTGATATTTAGATTGTAAACTCCTTGGGGGCCATCACAGTTAAAAAAAGCCCATTTCTTTTGACATTGCTAGATGAGTCACTTGAATAACACATACAGAGTCCAGAGAGAAAAGAAACTGTTAATACTTCATTGGGTAAACTCAACAAGAACAGTGTACAACTTGAGAAGAAATAAACACAGGGGTTTAGTCTTTCTTAGTAATTCAGGCCTAGTCCATACCAGGAAGATATTCAGCAACATTTACCGGGGGGGGGGGATTCCTACATGAACTACACAGCCAATCAGAGCATGAGTTACATCAGCAAGGATCATACTATTCCGACTGGTTGCTAAGCAACATCTCCACCTGCTCTTCTTGGTTGACAGGTGAACTGTAATCAGAATTAACCTGTTGGCTACTAATTTGATGATCTTTGCTGTCATACTTCCAACAGTTGTTGCTTATGATGGCCTGTATGGTGCTATCTACAATGGCAGAGCTGTAAAAATGCTAACAATATTCATTACTGTATTTCTTCCTAGAGTTTCACAAAACCATCTATGGCAGTTGTGGGATCATTTAGGTTAGGTCTCACCATTCTTCCATTACAGAACTTATGGAAGCTTACTCATGGTTCCCTTTAGGAAAGGAGTACGATAAGGCTGTATATTGTCTCCCTGCTTATTTAACTTATATGCAGAATTCATCATGCGAAAGGCTGGGCTGGATGAATCCCAAGCCAGAATAAAGATTGCCGGAAGAAATATCAACAACCTCAGATATGCAGATGACACAACCTTGATGGCAGAAAGTGAGGAGGAATTAAATAACTTTTTAATGAGGGTGAAAGAGGGGAGAGCAAAATATGGTCTGAAGCTCAAACATTAAAAAAAACACGAAGATCATGGCCACTGGTGCCATCACCTCCTGGCAAATGGAAGGGCAAAGAAATGGAGGCAGTGAGAGATTTTACTTTCTTGGGCTCCATGATCACTGCAGATGGTGACAGCAGTCATGAAATTAAAAGACACCTGCGTCTTGGGAGAAAAGCAATGACAAACCTAGACAGCATCTTAAAAAGCAGAGACATCACCTTGCCAACAAAGGCCCGTATACTTAAAGCCATGGTTTTCCCAGTAGTGATGTATGAAAGTGAGAGCTGGACCATAAAGAAGGCTGATCGGCAAAGAATTGATACTTTTGAATGATGGTGCTGGAGGAGACTCTTGAGAGTCCCATGGACTGCAAGAAGATCAAACCTATCCATTCTGAAGGAAATCAGCCCTGAGTGCTCACCGGAAGGACAGATCCTGAAGCTGAGGCTCCAATACTTTGGCCACCTCATGAGAAGAGAAGACTCCCTGGAAAAGACCCTGATGCTGGGAAAGATGGAGGGCACAAGGAGAAGGGGAAGACAGAGGGCGAGATGGTTGGACAGTGTTCTCAAAGCTACCAGCATGAGTTTGACCAAACTGCGGGAGGCAGTGGAAGACAGGAGTGCCTGGTATGCTCTGGTCCATGGGGTCACGAAGAGTCGGACACAACTAAACGACTAATCAACAACAACTTGTGGTTCCCAGTCATTCTCCCAGCGAAGCACTGATCAGACTCAGACTTACCAAGGTTCAGCAATGTGTCGGCCTCATGTATCTTCACTTAATACTCTGGGACTATACTTTCATTTCCCCTTTTTTGATCCATGACATCTTCTTTGTTTCTGTGTCGCTGTTTGCACATCTGCAGTACAAATGCTCAACAGTCACACACTGGGATAGTGAGCAAAATTTACTTAGGGGTTCAACTTGTCTGTGCAGTATCTTGAAGGGAGATCCTGCTCGTTGCTGGGCTGGCTCCAGGCTCGAGGGACCCGGGGCAATCTTCTTGTCAGGCTTACTTGTCATCTGTGGGCAGCAGCAGAACTTTCAAAAGCAGTGGGTGTTGTATTCAACCTTTCTAATGCTGCTAATGTAGCGTCACTTTGGGACATCGCAGTCAAGTAAAGTGATGGGTAGACCTTGGTCCCTGGCGCTGCTTAATAGTGTTGAGTTGCCAAAATGAAGTGTGCGTGAGAGAGAGAGGAGGATGGGCTGGGGCAGGGCAGCCATCAACCTTGCAAGGACACTAGATGATAGATAGATAGATGATAGATAGATGATGATAGATAGATAGATGATAGATAGATAGATAGATAGATAGATGATAGATAGATAGATAGATAGATAGATAGATAGATAGATAGATAGATGATAGATAGATAGATAGATGATAGATATAGATAGATAGATAGAAAGATAGATAGATAGATAGATGATAGATAGATAGATAGATATCAATTTGCCTCAAATCAATGTGACTCAGATTGTGTCTACTAGACCCATTTATTTTTTTTAAGCCCACTTCTGGGGCCCTCTGGGATTAGGGGCTATGAGGTTTCATTTGTTTAATAGTAGACCCACCCTTGCTGGGCAGCCTGGCATCCATTTTGAATTCTCCTTTCACCAAGCATCATTCCAGAACATTGTGGTATGCATATAAGTGTGGGATGAATTGCAGTTCGACACACACACACACACACACACACACACACACACACACACACACGGTGGCGTATATTTGGATGCAATTTTGCAAAGTAGTCTTTTTCTAGAATAGGGGTGTGGGGAACTTGTGGTCTTCCATATTTTGATGGACCACAACTCCCACCCACCCCTGTCCATTTGCCACGATGTCTTGGGCTGGTGGCAGCTGGAATCCAACAACATCTGGAGAGCCACAGGTTCCCCAATCCTGTCCTAGGGGATGGGTGATGGGAAACGAGATATTTCAGAAACTTTATCAAAATAATGCCATTTGATATAATGCCCCCATCTCCATCCTGTACTTTCAGTCCAAAGGTTCTCATGCAGACTTAATCCATGTTCTCCTGTACAGCCCAAATGGACCTATGCCAGAACCTAAGAGTTATTAATGGTTAAAAGAGGAGCCCTTATGGGATGCGGGTGGCGCTGTGGGTTAAACCACAGAGCCTAGGACTTGCCAACTCCTGTTGCTCGGTCCCTGCTCCTGCCAACCTAGCAGTTTGAAAGCACATCAAAGTGCAAGTAGATAAATAGGTACCGCTCTGGCGGGAAGGTAAACTGTGGAGTTTGGAGTTTACAGGGTTAAAACTCCTTGGTGTCCTGTATCTGGGAGGGGCCTGACGCAGGGCCGTACATCACAGGCTTTGTCCGTCTTTGTCTGTGAGAGTTGGTTTCACTTTAGACTGAGAGACGCTGCAAAGAAGCTGCGTGTGCTCTAAGCACCGGAGAGATGTGGAAAGCTCCAATGGGATGAGACTGATTTATGGCTTGTAAATAAACGTTTTCAGAGATAGCAACGAACTGTCTCTGGACTGATTTATCCCTCTATCTCACACGGACGGCAGGACCGCTGCGACTCTGTTTTCTTGCCCAGGTCAGCCCCAGCAGAGCTACGCAGGGGAGCGCTGACTGGACGGCAGGATTTAATTGCCAAATAAACGGCATTTCCGTGCGCTGCTCTGGTTCGCCAGAAGTGGCTTAGTCATGCTGGCCACATGATCCAGAAGCTGTACGCCAGCTCCCTCGGCCAATAAAGCGACATGAGCGCCGCAACCCCAGAGTCGGCCATGACTAGACCTAATGGTCAGGGGCCCCTTTACCTTTACCTTGTCTTTAGTTCTGCAATTCCCTGCATTTGGCTGAAAGCAGAAGAGGGTAAGGATGGGAATCAAGATATGATAAGGCTAGGATCCAAAGAACACCAAAAGGCAGTTTGGGGGTTGTTTTCCTTTCTTTTTTTGAGAGGGGTTGTTTTTTGCAAATGGCAACTGCCATGCTGAATAGTGAACCTCTTTTGAATCTCTATGGGGCATTCAAAAGCAGTTTGTGATATGTTGTGAGCATCTGCATATCAAAGGGGGAAGAGGTCAAAAATCCCACTAGGAATGTTGAGGCTTGGGTATGCCCTAAATAGCTCTTTGGAACCCTGCCTAGAGGATGGAACCTTTTATTTTCTTGGTCATATATTCAGCATAGCAGTTGTTATCAGCCGTAAAGCTGGAGGCCATCAAATTCAGGGGGACGTTGTTCACCAAGAGAAGGAAAACATGTTAAAAAGAGAGAGGGGCAAAATGGAAGGAGCAAAAGGAAGACCTGGCATAGAGAGAACGCAATCCATTTTGTGTAAAACTCATTCTTAAGGAGTTAATCGTTTTTAATACATTTTGCATCCCTGATTTTGTGTGTGTGTGTGTGTGTGTGTGTGAGAGAGAGAGAGAGAGAGAGAGACTAAGCCAAGTTCTTTTTTAGCTCTACCCTTTTGAAAACTGCTGGTTAAAGATAAATTGAAATGCCAGGATTGAAATTGCCCACGTTAGCCCCTAAGGGAGCCCAACCTGTCATCTCGCATTAGCTACCGCTAGACCAAAAGCCCAAGGCAAGGAGAAGGCTGATTCTGAAGAAAAGGCTGGGAGCCAAAAGCTCATCTCGGTGCTGTTGTAATCTTCCATCTCCATCCTTTTAAGCTGGGGATGAGCAAAGCTTCCTGCTTTCAAAGCGCCGGTTTCCACCTTTAAAATAAACAACGGCTGTGTTCTGCAAAATCTGAAATGGGGATAGTGTTCAGTTGCACACACATGAACACATACATAGGAATTTGGACCAATTTGTCTGATGAAGCCATGGTGAGATCCAGTACGCTCTGCTCCAGCTGTGTACTGTAATCCACTGCTCCAATATAGATGCTTTAGACTGTGTGGAGAGAAAAAAAACCATATTTGAATAACACACTTGTTTGCAAGAAGCTTCCTTGGACTGTCAGATTAATGGTACACTAAACTGCATATTGTTAACTGAGAATGGCAGGAAATCTCTCTAGAAACTCTTGTCAAAGGTCTCTCCTATCTCACTACCACACATCTTTTATCTGGAGATACTGGAAATTAAATGTAGGGACTCCAGCATTTGAATCCTGTACTCATTCTCCGCACCACACTACTTAGCGATGGTTGAGAAATTCAGCCTTTCAGGTCCCTATAAGAAAGGATGTCATTCGTAGCTCTCAGACTGACACATATTTTGACAGAAAATGCACATCTGAATTGTTACTGGGGGAGAGCATGCACATTGAAATAGGCATTAAAACATGTAGTTTTAGCAGTTGCAGTAGAAGGCAACAACTACAATATGCAGATGTAGTGGAAGACTGCTAGTTTGAAACGTGTGTGTGTGTGTGTGTGTGTGTGTATGCAGGTTAATGTGGAAATGAAAGTGAATTATGGATAAAACCTGCAAAATTGACCTGGATTGCAATAGACAGATTCGCCCATTTGTAACAGTCTATCACAGGGGTCAGCAACCTTTTCAGCCGTGGGCCGGTCCACCGTCCCTCAGACCGTGTGGGGGGCCAGACTATATTTTGAAAAATATATATGAATGAATGCCTATGCCCCACAAATAACCCAGAGATGCATTTTAAATAAAATCACACGTTCTACTCATGTAAAAACACCAGGCAGGCCCAACAAATAACAAGAGATGCATTTTAAATAAAAGGACACATTCTACTCATGTAAAAACACGCTGATTCCCTGACCATCCGCGGGCTGGATTGAGAAGGCAATTGGGCCGCATTCGGCCCCCGGGCCTTAGTTTGCCTACCCCTGGTCTATCATGTTGGCTAAAAGGTCTTTCATTTAGGGCTGCAAACCCCTAAACACTTACTGTACCAGGGACCAAGGTCCCACTGAGCTCAGTAGGACTCACAAGTAGACATGGTATCCATCTAGATGGGTTTGTGTGTGTGTGTGTGCATGTGTGCGCATCACCTGACACACAAATCAAGTTTGTTGGAGACCAGATGAGTGTTTGAAGGAGAATCCATCTTTATTTATTTATTTATTTATTTATTGCATTTATATCCCACTTTTTCCTCCATGGAGCTCCACAGTTCTCCGCCGCTTCATGTAATTCCCACAACAACCCTTTGAGGTAGCTTAGGTTGAGAGACAGGGATTGGTCCAAGGTCACCCATTGAGCTTCATGGTCGAGTGGGGATTTGAACCCTGGTCTCAAAAGTCTTAGGCCAATACTCAAACCACTATACCCTACGGACTCTCCATGAATTCCATTGCTTAACTGGAACAAATGTGGGATGGATATCTCACCTAGTCACAAGGTTTACAAACAACAAACAAACAAACAAACAAACAAACAAACAAACTGTGGTTGTGAGTCGAAAAAATGTAGTCCTTTTGGATGCCAAAGAAATTAGAATAATCATAGCAACCTCCTCCTGTTAACATTCACTCTACAGATGGAGATGGGAGGGCTCAGGGCAACAGAGAATGCTTGACGTATGTTGTCAAATACGCCAGGACATCATTTAGCCAGTGGGGAGAAATGTTTTTGGTTTCAGAAACAATAATACTAAAAACAAGGAGTCTTGCAGGCAGAATTTCGTTCTGCTTTTATATTCATACAGAAACCTATGGTGTAAAAAACAAACAACAAAAAAACCCTACTTGCTAGTAGGGAATTCTTGCAGAGGAAACAGAAGGAGCAAAAATGGTCTATTATATCAAACACATACCCAATCTCTCTCTCTCTCTCTCTCTCTCTCTCTCTCTCTCTCTCTCTCTCTTTCTTTCTGGCAGACAACTCAGAGCTCAAACCAAGTGCACTGCAAGTCAGGAGAACTGATTCCCTTCTTGGGAGGCCACCCAACATGGTGCCCTCTGGAAGCTGTCAAATTCCAGCTCCCTTCATCCATGACCATTGGCCATGCCAGCTGGGGCCAAATCACACCTAGAGGGCACTGCATTGGCTGCCCATGCGTCCCTCACTATCTGTTAGTGGATTAGGGCAGCGCTGACCAGCTGAGATATGGTAACTCCAAATACCTGACCCCCTCTGGTCCAAGGTGGTCCACCAAGCGATTCCGGAGAGCCAGTTCCATGTCAGTGTCTTGCTATAAAGCTTCAAGGTCAGCTGAACTAGACCCAGTCTGGGCATCTCATCACTGAGAACCATCAGCTGGAGGAGGCGGAGAGGGCAAAGGGTGAAGAAAGACCTATGAATAGAGAGAGGCCCTTTTCTCAGTCCTCTGGATCCCCTGGGAAACTCAACAAGCGTGCTGTACCTGGAATTGGATGTGGAAAGTGTACCTGAATGGAGCACAGCTGTAGGCAGCCTGAGGAAGAAACATTTACCTTGGGCCTGCCCATCAAAATCAAGTCCCAAGTGAAAGACTAGAGTGATGTCCACTGTTTTCAGGAACTCCTCTCACTGCGAGACTTTTGTGGGTCAGCCAAGAGTTTGTTTGGACCCTGTGTGAGAACCCAGTGGCTGTGAGGGAGGTTGTGTCAGAAGGAAAGTGACTTGATATCGATTGATATATAAACTTTGTATCTATGTAATATTTTCATACGTACGTAACTGTGTACAGTGGTACCTTGGTTCCCAAACTTAATCCATTCCGGAAGTCCGTTCCAAAACCAAGGCGCGCTTTCCCATAGAAAGTAATGCAAAACGGATTAATCCGTTCCAGACTTTTAAAAACAACCTCTAAAACAACTATTTAACATGGATTTTACAAGACCATTGATCAATAAAATGAAAGCAATAATCAATGTACTGTACTATAAAATAAATAAGACAGTACTGTAGGTGATAAAAAATTAAATTATTATTTTTTCTTACCTGCACTGATTATAGTCATTGTTTGGGTGAGGGGCTTTTATCCATTTCCACAATCACACGATCAATCAATCAATCAGTAGCTGAACTGGGTTCCACTCAGTCACAAAAACAAATTAACCCCAAAAGCCTCAAAAACAAAAACGCAAAATAAATAACAAAAGCACCAAAATTAATCCGTTCCAGAAGTCCGTTTGACTTCCAAAATGTTCAAAAACTAAGGTGCAGATTCTGATTGTTGCAGGCGCCCCGGAAACAATAGCCGACAGCCACATCGGATGTCCGAAAAACGTTCAAAAACCTGAACACTTACTTCCTGGTTTTGGCCGTTTGAGAACCAAGGTGTTTGAGAACCAAAGTATCACTGTATTTTTGTAATATTTTTGTTCATGTTGTCCGTTGTTGCTTCAGTTTTCTGTACATCACTTGGAGATATTTTTCAATATATTAAGTGGCATTAAATTAAATAATCAACTGACTAGCAGTCACTAGGTTTATCTCAATCAAGCTTCGTAACACCCTTGTGACGTTCAGAAGCAGTAAAGAGATTCAAAATCACCCATTTACTTTGTAGCTTTGGTGGGATTTGTAACTGAGTTCCCCCAGTCCAACTCTGAGATCCTCTCCATATCACCCTGACACTCCCATGTATTTTTACCAATTTTCAGTGCACAACCCCAATGAAAATGTATGTGTGTGTGCTTGCGCATGCCTGGTTTTGCAAGAAAATCATCATTTAGTTTCTGGAGCCTAGTGCTTGAAGGCGGGCACATAGTCCCTAGAGTCTGAGGAAAGGGATTAATCTCATCTCTCAATATCCTCCTCTTCATTCCATTATATTCTGGACAGATGCAATGTTGCCGGCTATCATTGCCAATGGGCCACACAGCAGTGAGCTAAATTCACCACTCTGCATGCCTACAAAGAGTTGCCAGCGCCGCTGTATCCTTACACCATTTATTTATGTGTTTTGTGAAATTGCAGGAGAGTGAAAATGAAGTCCCTGTGGCTATCTTTTGGAACTCCCTCTCTCTCCTCCCCTCCCACCTCCCTCCCTCTCTCACACACGTACGTCTCAGTCATTACTTTGTGTGATAGGTCTGTTTACTGAATCAGTCACAGATGAGGTCGGTATGAAGGGAAGGGGAAGAGTCCTTGGGGTTTACTGTGTTGCACTGTTTGATTCCACCCTGTATACACAGTAACACGAGTTAATTCAGAAGGAGGCAGAAGAGTCCATGAAGTCCGCCGGCGTCTGGGGAAAATAGTCGGAACATATAACACAGCTGCTGTTTGCTGCTGCACTGAGAGACGTGGTCTTTTGCTCTGCTAGAAATCGCCACTCCTCCAGCAGCCTTTTGGATATAGGTTGACGTCCCTCCCTCCTTTGAATACAGTGGTACCTCGGGTTACAGACGCTTCAGTTTACAGACACTTCAGGTTACAGACTCCGCAAACCCAGAATTAGTACCTCGGGTTAAGAACCTTGCTTCAGGATGAGAACAGAAATCGCATGGTGTCAGCGAGGCAGCAGTGGGAGGCCCCATTGGCTAAAGTGGTACCTCAGGCTAAGAACAGTTTCAGGTTAAGAACAGACCTTCGGAACGAATTAAGTTCTTAACCAGAGGTACCACTGTAGTTACTTAGGGAGGAAGATATGGCCCTAATCCTTTGGTGGGGGTGGTGCTTTTCTCTTGTGCAAGTCTCCTCAAACTGGGCAGGAGAGGCACAGTAGCATAACTGCTAATGACAATGACAATGATAATAAAAATGTTATTATTTTTTCCCCTACCCGTCTGACTGGGTTGCCCCAACGACTCTGAGCAGCTTCCAACACTTATAAAAACATAACAAAATGTGAAACATTAAAAACTTCCTGATTCAGGGCTGCCTTCAGATGTCTTCTAAAAGTTGTGTAGTTCTTAATCTCCTGAAATCTGATGGGAGGGCATTCCGTAGGGAAGGCGCCACTACCGAAAAGGCCCTCTGCTTGGTTCCCTGTAACTTCGCTTCTCGCAGTGAGGGAACTGCCAGAAGGCCCTTGGCACTGGACCTCAGTGTTCGGGCTGAATGATGGGGGTAGAGATGCTCCTTCAGGTATACAGAGCAGAGGCCGTTTAGGGCTTTAAAGGTCAGCACCAACACTTGTGCTGGAAAATGTACTGGGAGTCAATGTAGATCCTTTAAGGCCAGTGTTATATGGTCCCGGAGGCCTGATATCAGTCCCAGAGGTCTGATGTCCATCCCAAGTACAGTATGAGGTGGATATGCAGGCATACATTTGAGAAGGCTCAAGAGTCCAAAATGGTAATGTCACACTTCAGGGGTCCAAGCAAGGTCGGATTTAGGTTTGATGAGGCCCTAAGCTACCGAAGGTAATGGGGCCCTTTATATCAGGCATAGGCAAACTTGGCCCTCCAGATGTTTTGTGACTACAATTCCCATCATCCCGGACCACTGGTCCTGTTAGCTAGGGATGATGGGAGTTGTAGTCCCAAAACATCTGGAGGGCCGAGTCTGCCTTTGCCTGCTTTATATGTTCAGCTGTCCTTTGTCAACAACAAATTGTTGCTGTTTTTTGTGTTGAATATATGCTATATGGTAATTTATGGCCCTAATAGGTATCTAAAGCCATTTGCACATGTTGTCGTGCAACCAGTCCATGCAGAACGTAGGTAACCTATATATAGAAAAGAGCAAACTAGTGATATTTTAGGGAGCAGGCTAGCAGGCAGAGCCCATTACTTATATCACAGAAGCCTACACAACACAAAACACTGTTGCTGTATGTAGGTTTTATTTTATTTGTTTTTTATCTTATATTTTGGAAATGTACATCCAG
This sequence comes from Podarcis vaucheri, assembly GCF_965113315.1. Taxonomy (NCBI): domain Eukaryota; kingdom Metazoa; phylum Chordata; class Lepidosauria; order Squamata; family Lacertidae; genus Podarcis; species Podarcis vaucheri. The sequence goes on from NC_138764.1 coordinate 98,627,193, forward strand.
GTGTTTTTTTTCCTTTAATTTTTTTTGGGGGGCCCAAGAGAGTGGGGCCCTAAGCTATTGCTTGTTTAGCTTATACGTAAATCTGGCACTGGGTCCAAGTGACCATTCTGTCAGCTCATTTCAGTGCTCAGCTGTGGACTGTCTGTTTTGCTTTCTCAGTTTTCCAACCTTAATTTTGCTACATTTCTGTTTTCCTTTTTTAAAAAAAGTCATTATGAATATTTGCCCACCTTTTAGTATTCATGCCTCCTATTATACTAATAAAAAAACCCCTTTAAACTGCTTAGTGGTTTGCTTATTTTTAAACAATCAAGTGGTATGTAAATTGTGTTCAATGTTTTTTAAATACCATTTTTCCTTATAGGCACATTTTGCAAGCAATTCTCTCTGTGCTTTTGTATGTTACTTTCACCAATATATGCATTTTAATGCACACATTTCCCTAATGTTCACATCTTTGTATGCATTACTTTGCTGGAGCATTGTGTTGCGTTGCAAAATTCAGGAAAGCACAAACTAGCTGTGTTTCAGTTTCCATATAGTTTCGAGATCTGAGAATGAAGTAGGGTTGCATTTAAATGTGAACCAAACTGAATTTCCCCCTCATGCCTAAACTACATGTGACTCTCATCATGTGCTTGCTACTGGGAACAGTGAGTTTGTGTCCAGTTCCTCTTACTCCTTCCCATAACTTTTGTCCTTTTCCTTTTTCAGGAAGGCTTGGGGTTGAGATGCTTGGAGCTGTTGCAACTCAGACTGAAAGCTTACATAAGAGTTATAGGCTCCAACCATTCCTGGTGTTCAGCCAGGCCATGACAGGGCAAGTGGTGGGCTGTTTGAATCCCCGTGACGGGGTGAGCTCCCGTTGCTCGGTCCCAGCTCCTGCCAACCTAGCAGTTCGAAAGCACGTCAAAGTGCAAGTGGATAAATAGGTACCGCTCCGGCGGGAAGGTAAATGGTGTTTCCATGCGCTGCTCTGGTTTCGCCAGAAGCGGCTTAGTCGTGGTGGCCACATGACCCGGAAAAACTGTCTGCGGACAAACGTTGGCTCCCTTGGCCAGTAAAGTGAGATGAGTGCCGCAACCCCAGAGTCATTCTCCAGGGGTCCTTTACCTTTACCTTTCCTCCTAAGAAGTCTCACACGTAGTTAACAAGGCCCTGATGCTTTTGCCTTGCTTGTCATCTTCTTTGCTTCTGTGGCCCTGGGCATGCCAAGTAGACAACCCAGCTCCTCAGCAAATGGTGCTGAGACCTCTGGTCCTGAGGTGATGATGTCTGGATCTGAACCTCCTCAGGATCACTGTTGGTGCAGAGATCTATTGAAGGACCTTTTGCACCTGCTCCTCCTCTGAGGTTCCAAGTCTGGTCAGAGCTGAACCCTGACCATAACTAACCCATTCCTCCATCTGTATTCTAGTGCTCTTTTAACACTCATATGTCAAGCCATCTTTATTCTTATTTTACTTTTGCCCTGTGAGAAAAATGCACACAGCTTTACTCTTCTTCCCAACTGCAAAACCCATGATGCAATGAGACTGTGAGTTAAACATCCAGGCATGAAAACACCCCAGAGCTGTCAGTGAACTAAGGCAGTGGCAAGCTCGAAGCAATGGAAATGCAAATTGAGATGGCGGAAATATGACTCTACGGATGGATTGGGCTCTTGCTCAGAGATTGCAGAACATAACACAAAACAGTTTTCTACTGGTGGCTTTCAAGGATGCCTAGCAAAAGCGCCATGTGTTTCCAAAGAAATAAAGACAGAATATGAACTATTGAAATGAAGATATAACTGAGGCATAATCAAGCTCAGGTCTAATGACTTCAGAGCACATCTTTCCAATGACTTCAGAAGATATCTTGTTAGCATGATTTCACTTTCTCTGTTGTACGGCTGCTTTGCCCATGATCTTTGCTTAGCTGCTTCCTTATTAATATGCATGCCGTAATGTCATTTGCTTTGCATTGCTTTGATGTTAATTCCTATGTTTTGGTGCAATGAGCTATTGTTATCCTCCTCTCCCTGGACCCAACTACATAATCAAAGAGCATCTATACTGAGGGAATAGCATTAATGGTAATTTCGCTTCCTTGTTCATGTATAAAATTCCAGAGCAGTAAAGGGAGTGAATTGTAAGTTTGCCTTAAACACAAATGTAAGATTACGAGACGTGGCATTAAAAGAAAAAGAAAGAAAAGAAAAATGGTTGCCCAAATGATTGTAGCCGAAATGATTTTCTCCCTGAAAATTCACTTCAAATTTCTCCTTGGCAAAATAAGGTGCTAAATATTCTTCAGACAAGTCTCAAAATGCATGACCTATTTGATTTCTGAGCTTGATACAATATAATATTAGGTATCAATACCTGATAGCTGACAACTGACATTTGACAGTGTTTCACAGTTGGCAGATCCACAACCTTAAATATCTCATAGCTTTCGATGGATGACATATTACTATAGCCAGTATTTGACAGAATTATATAGCAGACATGCAATGGCATTTAGAATCTGAAGACTGTCCTCAATCACAAATTCTTGAATATGCTTGAGTGCAATTCTAGGCATGTCTACTAATAAGCAAGAAGAAGAAGAAGGGTTTAGATTTGATATCCCACTTTCTCACAACAAACTCCTTTCCCTTCCTCCCCCACAACAAACACTCTGTGAGGTGAGTGGGGCTGAGAGACTTCAGAGAAGTGTGACCAGCCCAAGGTCACCCAGCAGCTGCATGTGGAGGAGCGGAGACGCGAACTCGGTTCCCCAGATTACGAGTCTACCGCTCTGAACCACTACACCACACTGGCTCTCAAGCAAGCCCAGTTGAATCCAGTGGGACTTACTCCCAGGTAAGTGGGTATAGGATTGTACCCATAATCAGTTCTTTCCTGACGTACTGCAGCTCACAACGGTCTACAACTTTCTAAGTAACATGAATATACCTGTAGAGCGAGAGCTCTTTGCTTTCTAAAGTTAAATTTATGCTTAATTTTAAAAGACCAATTATTGCCAAAGATTTATTAATCCATTGATGCACTGGAGGCAATTCTTCAGAGTTCATTTCTTCGCAATTAATATTTTCACTAGTGTTAGTAAATTAAAAAGTAACTTTATTTCATTCCTGGGTCGGATGGCTGTCGCCACATTGTGTGGCAGTAAATTCCACCAGCTAATTATAGGTTGTGTGAAAAAGTAGTTTCTTTTAACTATCCTGGATGGGCTGCAAATTAATGTCATAACCCAGAGACCCTGCATTGTGTCAGAAGAGCATGAGACTCTAGCTCTTTCTCTGGGGAAGGAACGGCCACAACCATCTCTAGGACTTTCTTAACCAGAGGTCACAGCCTTGCTGCACTCCTCAGACTCAGAGGAAGAATCTCCCACGCTACCTTGCTCTCCCTTGCCCCACATAACCCAAAGGCTGAATCAGGTGAGGGCCCTTTAACAGCTAGCCAGCTCTTCTGGGGAGGGAGGACTTAAGCATTATAGTTCAGACCATGTCTATATAAGGCTTTAGCTGGAGCTAGGGTCCTTGCCAAGACAACAGATTGCATAGATATTTCAGTAGATGCCTGGAGCTCTCCAAGGTCCTGAAGAGGCTTTCAGTGACCTCTTGATGGGACACTGCCGGCCTCCCTCTGTGAACCTTGAGCTCTTGTAGAACAGAACCAGTAACTTGTAGAATAACCCTGAGTTTGGCAAGTGATAGTCAACTAAGCTTTACTCAGAGTAGGTCCACTGAAACTAATGGACCTGAGTAAAACTTAGTTGACTACCACCTAGTGCTATGAAAGGAGGAGGAAGGGTATCTGTCTACCTTCTCTGACACAGTTCAGATGTAAATAGAGATAGGTGAATGTGTGCATTTTAGTTCCTCTCAGTTTCTTATTTATCCAAGCTTAAATTCAGTTTTCTGCATCCACATTTCTGCATCAGTGTGCATTTTTTTAAAAAAAGAAGTCCACACAAAAATACATTCACATTTGAGTATGCACTTCTCCTACGATAAACATTTTTCCGTACAATTTTACTAAATATTATACACATTTTTTCAAGCTTGGAAACTGTTTGACAGTATTGTGTGCTTCTTCTTCTTGTGGGGTAACACAGTCCTTATCAGCATTATTGCATACTTATAATGCAACTTTCCCCAATATAATCATTCAGACCGGATACTGAGGTCCACTTCCGAGGGTCTTCTGGCGATTCCCTCAATGCGAGAAGTAAAGTTACAGGGAACCAGACAGAGGGCGCCCTCCCTGTGGAACGCCCTGCCATCAGATGTCAGGGAGATAAAGAATTACAAAACTTTTAGAAAACATTTGAAAACAGCCCTGTTTAGGGAAGTTTTTAATATCTGACACTCTCTCTCTCTCTCTCTCTCTCTCTCTCTCTCTCTCTCTATATATATATATATATATATTGCTAGTAGCCGCCCAGAGTGGCTGGGGAAGCCCAGCCAGATGGGCGGAGTATGAACAATAAATTATTATTATTATTACATTTTAACTTACACATTTTTAGTATCTTTTTGGGTCGAAGAAGCACATCACAAAAGTTGGAGAAGTGCAAAATTGAAAGGACAGTGGCATTTTGGTCCTGGTGTCGTTTTGAGAAGTGCAAATGAAGTGGGTTTGCATTCTGATGTGACGTGGCTCAAATTCCTCCATTGCTAGATGCTTCCCAGAAATTTTTCTTTAGTTCACACAGCTTGTATCCACATCCAGCGCTGTTGAGGTACATGGAATGCTGGAGTCATCCCTTATCAAGAAGACAGGGCTTTTGCAGTCTTCTGATAATCCGGTAATCTCATAAAACCTTCTGATGTACATGCATTGTTGAATGACCTCACATTGCATCTTGAATCTTCTGGTCATTGCATTGCACAAGATCCCCCTGTGTTTGCATTCTGCTGCCCCGAGTATGAGGGGAGTACCTTCAGCAAATGAACAACCCTCTTCTAAGGAACATCCAGGCTGATGCTACTTGCATTGTTCTTTTTTTAATCCTCCTAAACTGCCTTTAGAACTTGTCATATGTCATAAGACACAGTCAGGGCCAGATTAAGGCAAGTTGAGGCTCTAAACAATGCCTAATTTAAGATGCCCCTATAGCATTATATTTAGAAAAGCCCATGTCATTCTGACAGAACGAACAATGAAAATAGAAATAACGAACTTTCACACTTGCAATCCAGCAAACTGCAAACTAACAATCTAAGCAAAAGGTAATAATGTAAAATTTAAGATTTAGGAATTTTGGTGGGTGGGTGGGATGGTAGCTAACAAATTCATTATGTCTATGCATGGACATTGGCTTTCACAATGAAATTTCTGCCTCCCTCCTGCATTGCACTAAATCTCTTCTGGGTTTTCCTCCAACCCACTGGAGCAGATTTGGGAAGGGCATGGATGTGCTCAGGGAGAGGACAATAGGCAAAAGTTTCCTTGTTCAAGTGTAATAATAATAATAATAATAATAATAATAATAATTAATTTATTTATTTGTACCCTGCCCATCTGGCTGGGTTTCCCCAGTCACTCTGGGAGGCTTTCAACAGAACATTAAAAACAGAATAAAACTTCAAACATTAAAAACTTCCCTAAACAGGGCTGCCTTCAGATGTCTTCTAAAAGTCAGATAGTTGTTTATTTCCTTGACATCTGACGGGAGGGCGTTCCACAGGGTGGGCGCCACTACTGAGAAGGCCCTCTGCCTGGTTCCTTGCACCGATGGGACAATTTAGTTGAACCCCACCCTCTGTACTAAGAGGCCCTCTCTTAATTTCAGGCACTGACCTGTAGCTTACTTTGCTGGTGTGTAAATCCAGCACTGGGCAAAGTATGTATTTAAAAAAGGGAGTATGAAATAAAGTCAACATGGACAGAAATGTCACATCACCCGAAACACAAGACTTCTACTGGCGTCCATTCACAACTGAGTGAAACAGTTAGTAATGAAGCCATGTGTCATGATGGGCGAATGGCAAGCCGCAGAGAATGAATGACCGGCTGTGTGGAAAAAGCTGCTGTGGAGAAGTAATTTAAATTAGTCCCCTTGCAGTGGCTATTTAATATGCAATGTCCCCTAGGTAAGCAGTACATGATCTGGCAAAGAACTCGATTATAAGGTGGGCTCCCAACATGGACATTTCTTAGAAAAGTTATTTTGGTTTGCGGAGGCTGTGCTGGGTCAATTCCAGGGCGAAGTATTGTGGTTTTTTTAATGTGTGTGTGTCAATACACGGTTGTGCATGCAACACACACACACACACACACACACACAGAGGCATGCTTGCTTTGAATAAAGAAGTGCCCTTAACTTCTTGGGTCGCCCCCCCCCCTTTGCTCTCTTTTGATTGTTGATTAACCAGAATTGTAAATCAGAGTAGGATTTATTCAGACCCTGTGTTTTATTTGATAAACGTCAAAGTATGTAAATACAGAGCTCTCCTTCCTACAGTCGCTGAAACAAATGGAAAAAACACATTTATTAGCATAGAGATGAGTTTAATCAAATCAGTGGCGAGTACAAATTAGCCACAGGAAATGTAATGAGCTGGGAATTAATTAGCAGCATAATGATAATAACTTCGCCTGCTGATTACCTTGCGGCCACGGCACTCCCCAAAGGCCTTTCTTGCGTTTCTCCAACAGCTGATCTTTTCTGTTGCAAGAGTCCCTGAACTGGAACACTATGGCCGACAGCTCCTGAGGAGCAGAGCGGAGAGATGGGAAAGGAGGAATAGAAGGAAGGAGGGAGGGAGGGAGGGAGAGGGGAGATTTGACGGGAAGAGGAGGTGCTGAAGAAAATTAATCCGTCCAGGCTTCACATTTGCAAGTCTTATGACTTTTTCTAGAGCTATCCTCATCTGAAAGAGCTGTATGCTGCCTCTCTGTGGGCAAGGGCTCGCCAGCGGCCCAGGGTTCAAATCCTGGGACTCTTGTTAACAGGCTGTAACCTGAGGGTATAGGGCAGTATAGAAATTTAATAAATAGAAATATTTTTTTTAAAAAAAATCGTACTCTTTACGGCACTATAAGTCATCTTGCACTGGGATGTCAGTTTCACTACAGCGCCATCATGCAGATGGAGAGGGTACTGCAGTTTTTATAGCCCAGCGGGATCAGGTGACCTGAGGAGCCAATCAGATCCCGTCTGCTGAGTCTGGCTTGGTTTCTTATGCTGAGTCGCTGCAAACATCACTTGCCGACGCATCCGCTCGCTTGCTCTGACAATGAGCTCCCCAAGGAAGCGGTCATTTCATTTGTAATTTAGAAGAACAGGGTAAAATGTGTGAGGAGCAGCACACAGTGTGACTAAGAAACCAAAAGCACCATCCAGCCACAGGCTTCCTCTTGCAGAGGACCATGGGCTGCTGGGATGGAAGCCGCCTCACACCAGTTCAATTAGTCCGTTTTCTTCCAACACTGCAAGCGACTCACTTGCCGTACCACTGGGGAACAGCAAAGACAGTGAGTCTGAAAACAATGCACCTCTGGAGCATTTGGACGATTAAACTGTCTGGCCAGGATGAAGGTGTCGGGCTTGATATCGGGTAGCACTTTTTCAAAGATGGACATTGCGTGAGACAGAAAACAAAAATTGGCCACTGCTGGGGTGAGAGGTGGGGTAGGATGTGCAAATTAACTGTTTTGACACCAGCAGTGTTGGAGAATGATGCGAGGTGGACAGAGAAAAGGCGAAGAATATTTGCTTTGGGGGTTTTTTTCCTCTTGATGTATGCTGGATATAGGACGCGGGTGGCGCTGTGGTCTAAACCACAGAGCATAGGACTTGCCGATCAGAAGGCCGGCGGTTCGAATCCCCGCGACGGGCTGAGCTCCTGTTGTTCAGTCCCTGCAGTTCAAAAGTACGTCAAAGTGCAAGTAGATAAATAGGTACCACTCCAGTGGGAAGGTAAACAGCGTTTCTGTGCACTGCTCTGGTTCGCCATGCTGGCCACATGACCCAGAAGCTGTATGCCGGCTCCCTCGGCCAATAAAGCGAGATGAGCGCCGCAACCCCAGAGTCATCCATGACTGGACCTAATGGTCAGGGGTCCCTTTACCTTTAACTATGCTGGATATATCACTGGACAAAGCACAATGTGCTCAAAACCAAGACATTAAATGCAGCCCTCCAGGTGATATTGGACTCCAAGTGCCATCAGCCCCAGCCAACTTAGCAAATAGTTGGGGATTGTGGGAATTGTAGTCTAGCAACATACAGTGGGCCACAACTTGCCCCCTCCACATGAATGCTTTGCATCATGTCTAAGGCGCAAAGACTACTCTGCTTGAATTTATTTGTCCATGTGCATTTTAATTTCATTTTTAAATGCTTTCCTTTCCCTTTCCCTTCTAAGATAAAATGCCCCATACAACTTGTGGATTTTAAATATGCAACACAGCTTAAAATGTCCGCAGCTCTCAGAAACAGCTCATTAATGCCGGGGTGATGATTCTCTGCAGGGAAGCCAATTGCTAAGGGGTGTCCTGAACCATGCAAGAGCGGTGCTTCCATTGAACAGCAAAGAAGTTCATCCTCCTTCATTGCAAATGGCTTATTTGCAGGGAAGCTGCTTGAAAGGGAGTGCTCTATCTGGCAGGATCGGCGCCTCTACAGAGGCATTGATCTTGCTTCTTGCAAGCTGCTTCCCTAAGGAAGTCAGATTATCCTCCACCAGGGCCAGGGCCTTCTCAGTGATGGCTCCGACCTGGTGGAATGCTCTGCCCCATGAGACCAGGGCCCTGCAGGATTTAACTTCCTTCCGCAGGGCCTGTAAGACAGAGCTATTCCGCCTGGCTTTCTATTTGAACTTAGCCTGATCTTTTATTCCCCTTCCTTCCCTCCCCCCCTTTTTACGAAGATTACCCGCTCTGGGATCCCACAGCTAATTCTCCCCTGGTCTCCTTGCTGGCTTAAATAGGACTAACTTTGCCAGCTAGCCCTGGTGATCATCTAATGTTTATTGGATGGATTTTCCCTCCCCCTAAATTTATTTTTGAATTCTAAATTTATTGTTATTCATGTCTTATACTGTATTTTATGCTGTTTTTTGTTGCATCAATTAAGTGTTTTAAATTTGTTGTTAGCCACCCTGAGCCCGGTTTTCTGAACTGGGAAGGGCGGGGTATAAATAAAAAAATATTATTATTATTATTATTCTCTCAGCAAGGAGAGTCAGGCAGCAGAAGATTCTCTTGGCAAAGCTCTGGGCCTTTTTGTAGGATTTTCTGCCCAATGCCTGCCTCTCCTTCCTGCCTGATGCCTCACTCCTGAGAGCCACAGATGGCTCTGGGCCACCCAACATGACCTGCAATGATCCATGGCTTTCTGCACCTGAGTCATCCAATGCCCGAGTTTCTCTGAATTTGTCAGATTTGGCTCAGGTCTCAACTGAATCTATTGCTCAGCCCTAACAGCTATAGTGCTGACATAAATGAATGCCAGAGGGCTGCAATATCTGAGACCAGAATGTGTTCTGTTTTAGTCCAAGGTCACTTGATTGTCTGAGATTTTTTTAGAATATGGCAGGTTTTGCCTCATACAATTTCCCCGTCAAAGCCTTTTCTTTTCAGAACTGGGCTGTTCCCATGGAAAATGCGCCCCAGTTTATTCTAATTGGGGTTACTTATATCAGTCCTCGGAGGATGATTGATTAAGTGCTCTGATCGTAACTGTGAAGCAAGCAGCGGGAGTTTGTGTAAAAAAAAGAGAGAGGGCTTGGAAGTCTTGCTGGATAAATTATTCTGATGAAATCTGACCTATTATAAATCTAGTTTTACTTCCCTGTGGTGAAGGCTTGGTTGGGTAATGCGCAGTCTCTATTCTAACACTGCAGAGGTGAAACAGGTGTCGGATTTGATATTTCCTTTAGGACACAAGCTCTTTTACTAAACAGCAACCAAGGGAATCCTGTCCTGGATCGGGACCATAGTGTGGGGGCAGGGGTTTTTGTAACTGTTTCTTCCTTCTTCAGCCTTGATCTGGACGCTCACAGAAATACAACTGCTATTTACCGTATTTTTCGCTCTATAACACGCACCCGACCATAACACGCACGTAGTTTTTAGAGGAGGAAAATCCGTAGGCATGCCACCCGTAGGCATTCCCTCCATAACACGCACAGACATTTTCCCTTACTTTCTAGGAGGAAAAAAGTGAGTGTTATGGTGCAAAAAATACGGTACATCAGGAAGAACGTCTCCATCAAAACCAATGGGAGCTTTTCTCCCAGGGCAAACAGCAGCTGTACATGTGTATGTGTAGATCAGGATAAGGACCATGTTGGGAACAAAGGATTAGAGTGCCCCCTCCATGCTATTTACCTGTCCTGATCCACAAGGACCAGTCACACCCTGAATGCTATGCCTAAGATTAACATGGGTCAGCAATACAAGGGAGCAGGCTGCAGCAGACTCTGAATCAAAAGTGGAGACGCTATATGTACTTTCCCTTGTTTGCTTGATTTGTAACACAGTAAAATATTTAATAAAAACTAATTAAAAGCAAAAGCAAAAAAACGAAGTACAGAAAAATGTAAAAATAAAAAAATTCCTTCCTGTAGCACCTTAAAGTGCATGCACACTTCTTCAGATACACAGATACACATTGTGTATCTGAAGAAGTGTGCATGTACACGAAAGCTTATACCAAGAACTAACTTAGTTGGTCTTTAAGGTGCTACAGGAAGGAATTTTTTTATTTTGACTATGGCAGACCAACACGGCTACCTATCTGTAACTAGAAAAATGTAAGTAATAGTACCACTCTTCTAAACCACAGAGCCTAGGGCTTGCCGATCGGAAGGTTGGTGGCTCAAATCCCCGTCTGGGGTTGAGACGCTTGGAGCTGTTGCAGCTCAGACTGAAAGCTTACATAAGAGTTTTAGGCTCCAACCATTCCTGGTGTTCAGCCAGGCCCTGACAGGGCAACTGGTTGGTGGTTCGAATCCCCACAATGGGGTGAGCTCCCGTTGCTTGGTCCCTGCTCCTGCCAACCTATCAGTTCGAAAGCACGTCACAAAGTGCAAGTAGATAAATAGGTACCGCTCTGGCGGGAAGGTAAACGGCATTTCTGTGCACTGCTCTGGTTTCGCCAGAAGCGGCTTAGTCATGCTGGCCACATGACATGGAAAAACTGTCTGCGGACAAACATCGGCTCCCTCGGCCAGTAAAGCAAGATGAGCGCCGCAACCCCAGAGTCGTCCGCGACTGGACCTAACGGTCAGGGGTATCTTTACCTTTACCTTTATTCTGCCTTGGTGAAACCCCACTTAGATTACTGTATCCAATTCTGGGCACACCAGTTTGAGAAGAAATTAAATAAAAAAAATTCCTAAGAGACCAACTATGTTTGTTATTGGTATGCGCTTTCGTGTGCTTGCACACTTCTTCAGATACATCGTGCAGGCACATGAAAGCTCATACCAATAACAAACTTAGTTGGTCCCTAAGGTGCAACCGGAAGGAATTTTTTAAATTTTGTTTCAACTACGGCAGACCACGACGGCTACCTAACTGTAACCAGTTTGAGAAGGATATTTATAAAATGGAGCATGTACAGAGAAGGGATCAAGTTAGAAGAAAGGTAATTCCAACTAAACATTAGGAAGAACTTTGTGACAGTAAGAGCTGTTCAACAGTGGAAAAGACTCCCTCAGAAACTTTTGGACTCCTCTTCCTTGGCGGTTTTTAAGCAGAGGTTGGATGACCATATCTGTCAAGAATCTTTTAGTTGAGATTCCTGCATTGCAGGGGGTTGGATAACCCTGGAGGTAACTTCCAACTTACAGTTCTGTGATTCTATGACCTTCAGTGCTTATTGCTTTTTTTAAAAAAAGTAATATTTATTGAACACTTAAACATAGATTACAAAAACCAGAAAAAACCACAAAAACAAGAAAATACAAAGCAAAACACATAAAAATACACAATACAAAAGAGGAAAAAAATAGTTAACAAAATAGAAAAAAACCGAAAATCCCCAAAAAGCAAAACAGAAGAAAGATTAATATTTTCATATCCTATACTTCATTCCCTAGTTTCTTGACCTCCTCACACCTCCCTTTTTGTATTCCAGTTCAAATATTTAGTTCAGCAAATCCTTACCCACTATCGCTTAACCTTACTCAGCATCTTAACCTATATTAAAAATACATTTTTCCTCATTATCAGGCTATATTTACATATTCTTATTAATCTTTTTACCAACACCGCTTAATTTCCATCCAACGTCTCAGTGCTTATTGCTTTTAAAGCCAGGTTTCTAGCCCTCATGATCAGAGGTCAATATTATTTCATTTGATTCCGTTATCCCTTCACATAGCCCAAAAGGAGTCCCAAGGTGATAACCTCCCTATCTTAGGGTTGTTAGGTAGGTTTGCAGGTAGGTGGGCAATGCCAAGCACCAGAGGCTTACTTTGTAGGATTTCTGGTGGGCACAGCTTTCTGGAAAGAGAGGGAGCAACAGACGCCCAAGACAACGGAAGCTGGGAAAGCACTAAGTGTTAATGATGCCGCGCAGTTCTAATAGGGCGCTAATGGTGCCACATCGCAAAGCCTTGCCACTTCTGCTCTGTTTGTGCCTGCAGATCAGCTGGTAATTACAGAGTAATTACTCTGAGACATGCACTCTGCTTTCAAAGACAGGAAAAGCCATGTAATGTTCTTGTCCTCTGCACTGTGCTCAGGATGTAATGCAACAACAGCCAAAAGGCAGAAACTTTGCAAAAAAGAAAACAAGGAAAGGGAAGGGAAGGAAGGGAAGCAATAAAGGAAGAGGAAGAGGAAGAGGAAAGATGTTTATTATTAAGTGTGCTTTTATTTGAACCTTAGACTCTTTCCACCATCCCCCACCATCCAATCAGCACATAAATTGCATGGCTACCGTTATGGCACATTGATTATTTGTTCACAGTCATATTACTTGGCATTCCTTTATATAGCACCTTTGAACAATCACAGCACTTAGCATGGATTATCTTGCTGTAATCTAATGGTTAGACTAGCGACATCAAAGAGCCAGGATGGACTGGAGATCACTGTGAAACACCCCCACAGTGACAAACCACAAACCAAGTCCTTTATTTCCAGAATCCAGCTGTTTATGGATTCTATTTGCTGCTGAGTACACCTCAACAAAGAAACAGTAGATCAGTCCAGAGTACTGTGGTTGTCTTTGTGGTTAAAGGGCCATAGCTCAGTAGTATAGCAAAGGCTTTACATTTTATTTACAGTGGATGCTCGGGTTGTGAACGTGATCCGTGCGGGATGCACATCCGCAACCCACAGCATCCGCAACCCGCAGCGGTGTGTCTGCGCATGCGCAGGTTGCAATCCAGTGCTTCTGTGCATGCGCAAAATGCGATTTAGCACTTTTGCGCATGGGCGGCGGCTGAAACTTGGAAGTAACTCGTTCCGGTACTTCTGGGTTTCGGCGGTCCGTAACCCAAAAAAACGCAACATGAAGCGTCTGTAATCCGAGGTATGACTGTACTTATCGAAGAAGATGTATATACCGCTTGATCGCAATAAAAGCTCTAAGAAGCTCATAGCAAATACTAAAATAATCAATAAAAGCAGTTAAAGACAATTGTGAAGAATTAAAATTAACAGTGAAAAGAGAATGAGGCACACCAATACCTATGTGGCTGGATAGGATTGCCTAAGTAATAATAATAATAATAATAATAATAATAATTTCTATTCCACCCTTCATCCAAGGATCACAGGGTAGTTTACAATATAAAAACACAAAAATACATACCATAGCAACAAATGCGCGCGCGCGCGCACACACACACACACACAGTTTAAAAGGCCATAGAGTAATTAAACAAAGGCCTGGGAGGAAGGGTTATCAAGCTCTTTGTTCTCTCACTGTCCCCCTTCCACCATGTGAACCCTGCCACTAAGGAGGTCTAAGCTGGATGCTCCAAGCTTAGACCATGTGACTTAAGCAACCCATCTTTGTGTTTCTATACAAATAAGTTAGAAACACTTGCCATTTGGGAACCTGTTATACTGCCTATCTTTTCTTGCTGCTGTTTGAAAAAACACATGAACCTGACCTTTGAAGAGTTTGTAAGTATACTATTTCTAACTTATCAAGCATATGGTCTTTTTCTACAGTAAGAGAAGTGGGGAACATTGGAAGCAACTTAGAAGGGGATATTTTAAAGTTCTAACATACTTTATTTCCTCGCTTTACCTTGCTGCATATTTTGAGATTTTAAATCTTAGCTGGCGTTTTCTCACTAAATGAATTTCTACCCAGTAACTCAGAGGTCCATGGGCTGGGCTTTAGTTAAGTCTTGCAGTATAGGTGCTCACCTAATAGAAGCTTTATACAGTGCTACAGCTGTCCAGGTGTTTAATGTTTGAAGGCTAAAAAAGGAGAATGTGCTGACATACGTGACCTGGAAACCACAGAACCTCTATCCAGATGTTTTTGCATATTGCTTGCTTCTGTGATGAGCAACATTGTTAGATTTTGCCAAGCACCTTCTTCCCCTCCAGCCATTATCTGACACACACAAAACACACACAAACACACATTTCTACTTTAAAAGTAAAGGAAGATCAGACTCGGACAGCTGTGTTAGGTCAACCTTTCACATAAAGGAAAGAGTCGTGCTGCCGCTCTCATTGTAAAGTGGTCTGGTAAATTTCTGATATTTACCCAAATGAATTTTGCAGCAAATTTGGTGTGTATGTGTGTGTGTGTGTGTACACTTGCAGAAATCCAATGAAGATTCAGGACAGCTAAAAGAAAAGTACTTCTTCACACAGTGTGAAGTACAGTTGTGGAATTCACTTCCCCAGGAGGCAGTGATGACTACCAACTTGGATGGCTTAATAATAATAATAATAATAATAATAATAATAATAATAATAATAATTTATTATTTATACCCCGCCCATCTGGCTGGGTTTCCCCAGCCACTCTGGGCGGCTTCCAACAAAACACTAAAATTCAATAACCCATTAAACATTAAAAGCTTCCCTAAACAGGGCTGCCTTTAGATGTCTTCTAAAAGTTTGGTAATTATTTTTCTCTTTGACATTTGGTGGGAGGGCGTTCCACAGGGTGGGTGCCACTACCGAGAAGGCCCTCTGCCTGGTTCCCTGTAACTTGGCTTCTCACAGTGAGCGAACCGCCAGAAGGCCCTCAGCCCTGGACCTCAGTGTCCAGGCAGAACGATGGAGGTGGAGACGCTACTTCAGATATACTGGACCGAGGCCGTTTAAGGCTTTAAAGGTCAGCACCAACACTTTGAATTGTGCTCGGAAATGTACTGGGAGCTAGTGTAGGTCTTTCAAGATCGGTGTTATATGGTCTCGGCGGCTGCTCCCAGTCACCAGTCTAGCTGCTACATTCTGGATCAGTTGTGGTTTCCAGGTCACCTTCAAAGTTAGCCCCACATAGAGCACTTTAAAATAATAATAATAAATATAAATTTTATTTATATCCCGCCCTCCCTAGCCAAAGCGGGGCTCAGGGCGGCTAACATCAATAAAATCACAGTAAAAACATAACAGGGGAAAAAGAGAGGGGGAAAAATCAACAAGTTAAAATACAAGTTAAAATGCAATTTAAAATGCAGCCTCATTTAAAGCAGCCAATAAATCAAGACCATAAGGGGAGGGAAACATAAGGGTCAGATTGAGTCCAAACCAAAGGTTTGGTCCAAAAGAGGATTAGACAAACTGATGGAGGATAATGCTGTCAATGGCCACTAGCTATGATGTCTGTGCTCTGCCATCCAAGTTCAGAGGCACTAATGCTTCTGAATACCAGTTGTTGGAAACCCAGGAGGAGAGAGGGTTCTTGTGGTGGAATCCTGCTTGCGGGTTTCCCACAGGCATCTTTGATTGGTCACTGTCAGAACAGGATGATGGACTCGATGGGTCGTTGGCCACATCCACCTGTCTCTTCATATGTTCATCTCTTTGCAAGTGGGAGCAAGATGCATGCAGTCTAACAAAACAATATGTATGTGTAATGGGAATTGGGGTTGCTTGTGCGTAAACTGCAAACTGCTCCAAGCTGGTCGTATAGCTAAACCTTTCCCTGGTTTGACAGCCCTTACAACGCGACTGTCTCAGTCACTGGCAGAATCCGTCAGTGGGCGTCTCCTAAACATCTTCCAACATAAAAATTCCTTGACTCCAAGTCTCCTCCTAGATTCTCTGCGCGGAAGCTTTCTGTGCAGCGTGGGCGTGCCAAGCGGAGGTCCTGTGCTCTCTCCGCTAATCTCACTGGAAGAGTCTCGGAGCCTCCCCTCCGCAGTACTCTCAGCCTCCCCTTTCTCCCTGGTGTCCCCTGGATTTCCTTCCCCAGCGGAAGCTCTCTCTCTCTCCTTGCTAGTTCCCTCCCCTGCATCATTGGAGCGTCTTACCTCTCCTCTTGCCTCTGATGGCAGTTCCCTGACAGTATGCAAGAGCTCAAAGAAGTATTTAGCTCAGCATTCTGCTTCACCAATAGCTAGCCAGATGCTTCTGGGAGCTCACAATCAGGGAATAAAAACGATGGCCTCCCCTGGCCTTTCTCCTTGCGTCTAGTACAGTGGTACCTCGGATTAATAGCTTAATTCGTACCTTGAGCTTGTTTGGAGGTTCTAGCAGGGGAGCGCAGCTATCGTATACCCTTGACCGAAGAACGGTACACTCCTTCTATCTGGGAGGGTCGTCCTCTTCCACCGAGCGCGCAGCTTCGGGAGGGACGCACATGGAGCGGTGAGGGAGGAAGGGACACCCACCTAGCCAGCCAGA
This sequence comes from Podarcis vaucheri, assembly GCF_965113315.1. NCBI lineage: Eukaryota > Metazoa > Chordata > Lepidosauria > Squamata > Lacertidae > Podarcis > Podarcis vaucheri. The sequence continues at coordinate 98,643,974 of NC_138764.1, forward strand.
TCAGCCGAATCAACCCTGGCGATCAATGGGGTGACAGATGTTGCAGCCAGATTGCCCTCACATGTATTTATGACTTATGGAATGAATATATTTTGTGCAATTTAAGTATTGGATTTTGTATAAGTTTATATGTACCGTATTTTTCGCCCTATAGGACGCACCGTCCCATAAGACGCACCTAGTTTTTTTGGGGGGGAAATAAAGGAAAAAAATTATTTTCCCCCCAGGCGCGGGGCTGGGGCAGCCCGAGCTTCCCCCGACCCCAGCCCCCAAACAGGCAGCTCTCTGCAAGCCGTGGGAGCCCAAGCGGTGCTTGGGGAGAGATCCGCAAAGCCTGGACGCGCTGAGGTCAGCGCGCGCAGGCTTTGGGATGCCGGCAACTCTCCCCAAGCAGCGGGAACATTCCCGCTGCTTGCGGAGAGGTCTGCGAAGCCTGGAGAGCGAGAGGGGTCGGTGCGCACCTACCGCTCTCGCTCTCCAGGCTTCAGCGAAAGCCTGCATTCGCCCCATAAGACGCACCCACATTTCCCCTTCATTTTTGGAGGGGGAAAAGTGCATCTTATAGGGCGAAAAATATGGTATATATGTATAATACCAATAAAAAATTATCAGCAAAAACAACAACAAAAAACTTAATTCGTACCGGAGGTCTGTTCTTAACCTGAAACTGATCTTAACCTGAAGCACCACTTTAGCTAATGGGGCCTCCCGCTGCAACCACACCACCGGAGCACGATTTCTGTTCTCATCCTGAAGCAAAGCTCTTAACCTGGGGTACTATTTCTGGGTTAGCGGAGTCTGTAACCTGAAGCGTCTGTAACCTGAAGCGCCTGTAACCCTAGGTACCACTGTATTCAGAGGTGGGTTGCCTCTGTAGCTGCACATGGTAGTTTAACTAAGTTGCCATGGTTGATTGCAATGTGTTGGCCTGGGGTTGGAGGTCCGGTTCCCCAAAGGTGATACCAAGTCAGCATGCAGTGTTTTGGGACAACTGGGGTTGCCATATGCCCTCTTTTTCCAGGACAGGTCCTCTTTTTCATGGGTAGAGTCATCCTAGTGATCCATAGCTAGAAGCAGAAGTCGGCAAACGTGTCCTCTTTTTTGCTCTTCAAAATATGGCAACCCTAACAAAAATACAGAGTTAAAGCTCCTACCATGAAAGATCAGCAGCGTCTCTGAAAAAGGCATCATTTTAGTAGCTGTTCAAAGGCAGGTGGCTAAGGTCAGCGCTTTCTCTAAATTTGCTAAATTCTATTACTAGAATACCCTTGTAAAAATGTGCTGGATATCTGGTGGGCAATAAAGACTCGGTGCAAATGAAATGCTGGTGTTACTTGTATTTATTGCGTATTGAGAGTTTACGAGCTAAAATCATAGCTTTATTACATATTGAAATTTTACAAGCTTAAGAAGATGCGAGGCTTTGTTCTGCTGCCTGTGATTAATGGCAGTTTCTGAATCCTCTGCCATACCGGGGCGTAATCTTTCTGTTACTGACCTTTCCTCCCTATTAGATATGGGTCTGAGCAGGAGAGATGTTTTTATACATGAAATCTCCCTTGTTGCCTTTGATGCAAAAAAGCACACCCGGGGTGCATTCTGTGTGGAGTGTGATGCCTTTTAAGGAATAAAAACAAGTCCATGGTGCATCATTACAAAGATCAAGAAAGAGAAGCAATATACACGTGTTTCATATGTCATTTCCTAGGTGGGGGGAACCCACTATGTGGTACAGCCCAGTTATGAAACCTGTGCCTTCTCAGATGCTGTACTAACGAAGTTGCCATTAAAATGCAAATGTGTCATTAAAAAGCGGAATGGCTGTGGTGCAGTGGCAGAGCATTTGCCAGGCATGCAGAAAGTTCTAGGATCAGTCCCTGACATCTCAAGGGAACAGCCCCTTCCTAAAAACCCTGGTTGAGTCGCTGCCAGTCCTAGGACAATAGGACTCGGAATGCAGCAGTCTGATTGGTCCTAGAACAATGCAGCAGTATGATTGGTCCGCAGGAGCCACCCAATCCAGCTTCAGGTGGAAGTGAGTCCACAACCTGATTGGCCTACAGGAGAATCCCAGAATTAGCCAATCACGTGCAGCCCATGGTGTAAATAATGTATATAAAGCAGATATTTTGGGGGAACTTTCATTCCTCCTCACCACTATGAGCTGAATAAAGAGCATGAAATCCACTCTTGACTCTGAGTATATTTCAAATGCACAATGCTGTGGGATGTAATCCATTGGTATAGTCAAATGCAACATTCCTTATTTCCCTAGAGTGGGCACAAGCAGGAGGACATCCAGTCAGTGTCAGTGTAACTTCCTGTTCCACTGGTCTGGAGCATTCCCCCCCCCCGCATGTGACCTGGAAAATGAGCATGACCCTGGCTGACTCCATAAAAGAGCCGAGTCAAACAGCCATTTGGTCAGTTTCTCGGTCGTCTAGTTGTATCTTTCTATTGTGTTGCATTGTTCTATCTTTTGCTGCCATGCTGCTCTCCTGCAGCCATTTTGTTGTCTCAATGTAATTTTGCTGTCTGCTGGCTCTCAGCCAGCAGCACATGAGTTCAGCCTTCATATGGGATTAACTCACACTTTGTTTGTGTAATGACTAAGAAAAGCCTGCCTTTCGGGGATCATATCATAAACTGAAATGTGAGTAAACTTTTTGTTACTTTACTCAGAAAGACTCTTGTGTCTTTATTCTTTTAGGAGCGACAAAAGGGGAAACCAGGAAATGATCTTAACTAAGAGATTCAAACGAATCTGCAAACTAGCTTCTAGCTATATTGAAGGGAATCTGCTCTTCTACATCACTTACTAGCATGAGTGAAGGATAATATTTATTAAATATATCCTTTCCCACTATCCTTAACATTCCCACAAATGCCACAAAGGAGCACCCTGCTGTTGGGAAACTGTGTACGTGCAGCTACTCACACAGAGTCAATTAAGGTTTGGCAGACAGCCAGAAGGCAATCTGAAGGAGTAAGTCTGCCTGGTGATAACAGAGGCATGGAGACAGCTCCCTGATTGGTCAAGTTCTCTCAAGGGAGCGATAATTAATGGCCTACTAACTGGAATGTGTTAGTTCAGAGTTCAGAGGCGCAGAGTTCTGTGTGTCAGTGTAGGAGTTGTGAGTTGTGTCAGAGAGAGCTAGCAAAAGATCCGAGTTCTGTTCCTGTAAATAATAAACACCTAACTACAAGTTCCTGGTTCCTGCTTCGTCTATCGTGTCTGCAGCCAAGTTGCCAATTGCTTCCGTGGATTCTGCATTGTACTCTGCTAGGCCTGGTACTAGTCAGGTTGCGAAACACCAAATATGTTTTGCCAATACCTGCCTCCACTCTGCCCTCTTGGCCCTCCTCCTCTCCAGCCTCTGCTTCTGCCTCTGCTACTGGACTGCTCTCTGCCACTGCCTCTTCTTTCTCACTAAGCCCTGTTACCTCTTCAGCTTCCAAGACCTCTTCCCAGTCTGCTCCCTCTTCTCCCTCTGACCACCCGTCATCCTCCCACCACCAATCCCCTGGCTCTGAGCCTTCTTTCCCTTGGGGGTTCCTTAGCTGGTGCCTCCCATCACTTCTCTGCAACCAGCCTGTCTGTGACATATTGTAACTTCAACACTGATTTCCTCTGGGCCTCTGGCCACCATACTGTCTTTAAAGGCAGCCCAACCCACACATATTGCATTAAGTTGCCAAGTCTGGACATTTCCAGGGCATGGATCACTGAGGTTGTATGTTGGATCAATCTAGATAGGGCCACAGTTGGTGCACCAGCTGAAGTTGACAAAATGCATCCCTGGCTACGAACAACACCCGGGTTTACCCTGTCAGTGCCATATCTGGGAACATTCCTAAATTGCACACTTTGCATTTCAGGGGGAGTGTCAACCCTTTCAGAACCAGCTGCAAACTTCCCTTTGGACTTGGGATTTCCCAGCCTACAGAACCTCTGCCTTGTTGGGATGTAACTTGAGTTAATTTACCCTCATCCATCCCAGAAACACTTCCAGGAACCAATTTTAGGACTTCCAACAATATCTCAGGATCAGAGGCTGGGAAAGAGGCTGTCGTAAGTATGTGGCTCATGCAGGTTTTAAGTGCTGGTTTTGACCTTTAAGGGTCAGGTTTAAGGGTCAGGTTTAAGGTTCAGGTTTTGCCCTTTAAAGCCCTATGTGGCCTAGGACCCATGTACCTACGGGAGCGCCTCTCCTTAAGTTCCACAAATAGCAACACTTTGGAGATCCCAAGTCGCAAGGTGGTTAGATTGGTCTCAACTAGGACCAGGGCCTTTTCAGTACTGGCCCCGATTTGGTGGAACGCTCTATCACAAGGGACCAGGGCCCTGCAGGACTTGACATCTTTCCGCAGGGCCTGCAAGACAGAGCTGTTCCGCCTGGCCTTTGGTGTGGACTCAGTCTGACCCTTATGTTTCCCTCCCCTTATGATTTTGATCTATGGGCTACTATTAAAATGAGGCTGCATTTTAAATTGTATTTTTTGCCTGCATTTTAAACTGGTTTCCCCGCCATCCATTATGTTTTTATTGTAATTTTACTGGTGTTAGCCACCCTGAGCCCAGCTCCGACTGGAGAGGGTGGGTATAAATAAATTATTATTATTATTATTATTATTATTATTATTATTATTATTATTATTATCATCATCATCATCATTGCTATTTGGTATACATTTGTTATCGTCTCACCTCTCTGATCACTGCTCTTTGCAGGAGAAGACCTCCCACAAATGCCTTCTCATTAGCAGGTCCATTCTATACAACACAGGAACTGGGCATTTCGTATACCTGAAGGAGCATCTCCACCCCCATCGCTCTGCCTGGACGCTGAGGTCCAGCGCCGAGGGCCTTCTGGCGGTTCCCTCATTGTGAGAAGCAAAGCTACAGGGAACCAGGCAGAGGGCCTTCTCGGTGGTGGCGCCCGCCCTGTGGAACGCCCTTCCAGCAGATGTCAAAGCGATGAATAACTACCTGACATTTAGAAGACATCTAAGGCAGCCCTGTTCAGGGAAGCTTTTAATCTGTGATATTTTACTGTATTTTTTGTTTCTATGGAAGCCGCCCAGAGTGGCTGGGGAGGCCTAGCCAGATGGGCGGGGTATAAATAATAAATTATTATTATTATTATTATTCGTGTGGGAGCAGCCCCGCTTTGTGACTCCCTCCCATTTCATATCAGACAGGTGGCATCTCTGCTGTGTTTCTGCCACCTGTTGATCACCTTCCTTTTTCAAAGAGCCTCTTAAGCAAAGGTCTTTAACTCAGCCTATATCTGTGTTGGATGTGAAATTGTTTTTATATTGGAAATGGTTATAATTGTTTGCATTGCTGTTATTATTGTTAAATGGCTTTGGGAGATTTTAAATGGAAGCAAACAAAAAAAAATCAGCAGATAAACAATGTATAATAATTTTAATTTACTTTAAGAGAATTCACTTAACCAATTAGCTGCTAAAAAAAAATACTGAAAAGGTGAGTTTTTACCTAGCGTCTGAAAGAATTCAAAGACCACATCTGCATTATGCATTTGAAATAATATCAAATAATATCATATTGAAATGATATCATACCACTTTAAACAGTCAGGGCTCCCTCCAAAGAATCATGGGGAGCATAATTTGGTAAGGGGGCTAAGAGAAGACCCCCTCATTCCCCTCAAAGGACTTCAGTTCCCAGAGCTCCCTGCGGAGAGGGATTGGTTGTTAAACCAATCTGAGAATTCTAGCTTTGTGAGAGGAGTAGGGGTCCTTCCTCCCCCGTAAAAAACACTTTGTGAGGTGAGTGGGGCTGAGAGACTTCAGGGAAGTGTGACTAGCCCAAGGTCACCCAGCAGCTGCATGTGGAGGAGCGGGGAAGCGAACCCGATTCACCAGATTACGAGTCCACCACTCTTAACCACTACACCACAGGAGTAAAATTTCTCCTCTATCCTGATGTGAAGCCCATGCTCAAGATACTGTATGGAACCATTGGATGTATATTTGACGGCTTTTCTTCTGTTTTTTGAAGAACGTTCTGCAAGTAAAGCTTTAAATCAATGAGGATGATACCCAGCTCTACCTCTCTTTCAAATCAGAACCAGTGAAGGCGGTGAAGGTCCTGTGTGAGTGTCTGGAGACGGCTGGAGGATGGATGGCGGCTAACAGATTGAAGTTGAATCCTGACAAGACAGAAGTACTGTTTGTGGGGGACAGGAGGTGTGTGTGTGGAGGATTCCCTGGTCCTGAATGAGGTAACTGTGCCCCTGAAGGACCAGGTGTGCAGCCTGGGAGTCATTTTGATCTCACAGCTGTCCATGGAGGTGCAGGTCAATTCTGTGTCCAGGGCAGCTGTTTACCAGCTCCATCTGGTACGCAGGCTGAGACCCTATCTGCTCGTGGACTGTCTCGCCAGAGTGGTGCATGCTCTGGTTATCTCCCGCTTGGACTACAGCAATGCACTCTATGTGCGGCTACCTTTGAAGGTGACCCAGAAACTACAACTAATCCAGAATGCGGCAGCTAGACTGGTGACTGGGAGCGGCCGCTGAGACCACATAACACCGGTCTTGAAAGATCTAAATTGGCTCCCAGTACATTTCCGATCACAATTCAAAGTGTTGGTGCTGACCTTTAAAGTCCTAAACAGCCTCGGTCCAGTATACCTGAAGGAGCATCTCCACCCCCATTGTTCTGCCCGGACACTGAGGTCCAGCGCCGAGGGCCTTCTGGCGGGTCCCTCGCTGTGAGAAGCCAAGTTACAGGGAACCAGGCAGAGGGCCTTCTCGGTAGTGGCACCCGCCCTGTGTAACGCCCTCCCACCAGATGTTGAAGAGAACAACTACCACCAGACTTTTAGAAGACATCTGAAGGCAGCCCTGTTTAGGGAAGCTTTTAATGTTTAATAGACTACGGTATTTTAATATTCTGTTGGAAGCTGCCCAGAGTGGCTGGGGAAACCCAGCCAGATGGGCGGGGTATAAATAATAAATAATAAATTATTATAATATTATTCTTATTACATGTGGGCCTTGACAATGTCGTATTTCCAGAAGGAGTCAGTTTTTATACATCCAGTCACTTCAAACTGCGTCATGTTAATATCTGCAATACATGATGTTTGTGCTCTGCGCCTCCACGGTTGGAGGCCTTTTGCCTCTTAGAATAACAGCTGCTGGGAATAATAATAATAATAATAATAATAATAATAATAATAATAATAATAATAATAATTTATTTATTTCCCGCCCTCCCCGGCCAAGGCCGGGCTCAGGGCGGCTAACAAGCAATAATAAAAACAAGCTGAATGAATACAACTTAAAAACAAGATTAAAATACAACATTAAAATACTGAACCATTAAAATATTAAAATGCAGCCTCATCACGGGAGGAGAAAGGAAAAAGAAAAAAGAAAGAGGGAGAGGAATAAAAAAGGTGGAGCGTTTTTATGCCCTTGCCCTGCTTGTGGGTTTCGCACACACACCCGTGAGAAGCTGGACTATTATTATTATTAAATATTATTAATTAAATTTATACACTGCTCTTCACCAAGAGATCGCAGTGCGGTTCACAGAAGAAAATAGATGGGCCTTTGGACTGGTCCAGCAGAGCCCTTCTTATTATTTTTTAAAACGTTTTTACATAGCCACATGTATCCTGTCTTTGCTGCTGTTACAGAAAGGGGGGGGCACATAAGGAGAACCCTGTTTCCATTCCACCCTCCCACCTGACCCACACCCACGGGCGAAACGATGAGCTTGGGACCTGCTACAGCCCCTACACGGCGTCAAACCAAGCAGCATATAATCCCTTTAATAAAACGTTAAAATCAACTCCTTTGCCAGTTTCCTACATTCCAGCGCTATTTTGCCCTTGAAAAAGGGACTCCAGGAAGTGCCCAGAGGTGACAATTGCTGAGCTGATTGTTGACCAAGGAAAGCCTAATCCATGGGTAGGGAAACTAAGGCCGGGGGGCCGGATCCAGCCCGATTGCCTTCTAAATCTGGCTCGCGGATGGTCCAGGAATCAGCATGTTTTTACATGAGTAGAATGAGCCCTTTTATTTAAAATGCATCTCTGGGTTATTTGTGGGGCATAGGAATTCGTTCATATTTTTTTCCCTTCAAAATATAGTCCGGCCCCCCACAAGGTCTGAGGGACAGTAGACCGGCCCCCCTGCTGAAAAAGTTTGCTGACCCCTGGCCTAATCCCATCACCAGACTTGCCTAGGGGTCCAGACACGCAAAGGAAATTCTATTGTACTTTGGGTGGCTAGACTTCAGAGGTTTTTGCCTATGCTAATCTTATATCTGGGTCTTGCCCTGACGTGTTTTGCCTATGCTAATCTGGTACCAAAGACTTGACTGGACATGTTTGCCAAGGTTGAACTAGTGTAAACCCCTGTCTACCCCTCCCCTTTTGTGACATGTCAGTGATGTAGCGATGATGTATCAATGATGCTGGACGAAGTGTATTCTGGGATCTGGTGGGAAGTTTTAAAAGTCAATGTCACCCCATGTTCTGGGTTCACTCGCTGCTGTTGGAACCTGTTGTGCAACAATAAAATATCATGGAACTTTGAAGTGTCAGGCATAGCCCTACTGGCTTTAGCCCAAACGTAGCAGAGTTTTCCTGCACAGTGAAGAAGCTAGTTGTGGTGGAAATGACTAGTCAGCTAGACTCAGAATAACTATTTACAGGATTTATTAAAAGGAAAAATAAAACCAGCAGAGTTTCTGCATACAAAGCAAAGCAAATAAATCCTTTCTTTCTCTCTCTCTCTCTCTCTCATAACCATACACAGCACTTTTACTCCTAACACACCACACCCCAAACTGTGCTAGCATTCCTAGATAACAGAGTTGAGTGTTGGTCGTTAACCAATCGGAGTAAGTAGTTTCTAGGTCAAGCAGACCTTGGCTTTCTGCCAAGAGTAAATTGATACTGCCTTGAGTTAATTGTGTGAAGCCAGAATCTGCAAGTTTCCACAAAATCAATTAACAGAACTGAACACCCCCTCACAGATTCTGCTGGACAATTAACATCAAATAACACCTATGTAGGAGTTTATTTTTCCAGCAAACCTAAACCCTTGCACATTTGCTTGTTCTTTATCTTTGCCAATGGTTTAGTTAATACATCTGCTACATTTTCTTCACTTGATACATAAGTACATGTGATTATATTGTCTTGTACACAGCAACGTACATTTTGGTATTTTACAGAGATATGTTTGGAACGTGATTTGAAACCCTCTGTTTTACTTAAGGTTATACAAGCCTGATTATCAATGTAAACTTGTACTGGTTCTCCACAATTTACATTTAAATCTGCTAACAAATGCTTGAAATAAATCACCTCGTTGCACAATTCACTCAATGCGGCATACTCAGATTCCGTTGATGACACACTTACAACGTCTTGCTTGCGTGACCGCCAGCTGATTAAAGCTCCACCGACCATTATGACTAGTCCTGTGACAGATTTTCTATCTGGCAAATTTCCCCAGTCACTATCACAGTAGCAACTCAACATTTCGTCCTCGGAAGAATTTAATTGCAACATATAGCCAATTGTCTGTTTGAGATATCTCAGAACTTGTTTTACCCCTTTCCAGGCATTTAGTGTGGGTTTTGAGACCAATCTACTTAATATGCCTACTGCGTAGCTAATATCAGGTCTGGACCACTGTGCTAGATACAATAAACTTCCAATTACAGAGTGATAGACATCAGGATGTTCAAATTCAGGACTCTCATCTATATGAAGTGTTTTTATGAAACCTGGATCCATAGGCACCGCTGCCCCTTTGCAATCCTGCATCCTGTATGTAGTCAGTAGTTGTTTAACTTTGTTCTGCTGACTAATTAGGCAGCTGCCATCTTGGGCCCAGCACACTTCCAACCCTAGATATGTCCTAACCGGGCCTAAGTCTTTCACTTTGAACTTACTGGACAATTGCTTGGCAAACCTTTTAGTTTGTTTATCTGTTTTACAGGCATACAATACATCATCTACATAAATCAGACAAAACTCTTGATCACTGCCTGTACCACGTACATAAACACAATTGTCAGCTGTACTCTGCTTGAAACCAAATGACACTAAGGCCTCATGGAAACATTTGTTCCAAGATCTTGCAGCCTGTTTGAGACCATATAAAGCTTTGTTTAATTTCAACACTCTATTGGAACCTGTCTCATAACCAGGCGGTTCGGCTAGATACAGGTCTTCTGATATTGATGCATGTAAATATGCAGTCTGGATATCAAAATGGTTTAACAGGAGTTTTCTCTTTGCTCCAAGTGTTAAAATCAGCCTTACACTGTCCCCCTTAGCAGTAGGGGAAAAAGTTTCGTCATAATCTTTTCCAGGCCTCTGAGAATATCCTTGAGCCACTAAACGAGCTTTGTATTTGTACTCTCCTGTCACCAGAGGTTTAAGTTTGTACACCCACCTGCAGCCTACAATCTTTGCCCCCTCAGGCGCTGCTACTGGTGTAAAGACCTTGTGCTCATTCAGAGAGGACATCTCTTCCTCCATTGCCTGTTTCCAGAGCTCTGCCTCCTCTTTTGGTAACTTTAACACCTCCTGAAAACTCTTGGGCTCTGCAATTACACTAAACACATTTGCAGTATCTGGGGAAAAACGCACCGGAGGCACTCCTTTGTTATGTCTTTTAGACCTTCTAGGAGAAAATTTTTCTTCTGACCCACTTTCCTCCTCAGAACTACGACCTCTCTTTTGTTGCTTAGCAACTGGTCTCTGGCTAACTCCACTTTCTTGAGAGCTCTTATCTGAACTTTCCTCCCCCTCAGACTCTGATTCTCTGTGTCTACCTTCAGAGTCAAGGAGCTCCTGGGAAGGTTCAAACCAAACCTCAGTATTGGCATGTAGTCTCTCCCAGCCACTATGTTCACAAAAACTGGCATTCCTGGAGATCACAATGCCATTTGTCCCTTCAGCAAAACGGAAACCTTTTCCCAGCTCCTGGTAACCCACAAACACTAACTGTTTGGTCTTAGGATCTCCCTTCTTTCTCATTTGTTTCGGAATTAATACCCAGGCTTTTGATCCAAACACATGCAAATGGTCAATTTTAGGTTTTTTCTGAAACAATTTAAAGTACGGGGTTGTACCTATTGTTTGATGAAAGAGCCTATTTTGGAGATAACACGCGGTGAGCATGCTCTCCCCCCAATAAGACATGGGCAAATCAGCATCATCAAGCATGGCAAACATCATACCTTGTAAAGATCTATTTTTTCGCTCTGCAACGCCATTCTCCTCTGGGGAAAAAACGTTCGTTTTTCTATGCCCAATGCCACGCTTTTGTAACCAATCTCTGAAGGCATTTGACATAAATTCGCCACCTCTGTCCGTCTGAATCCTTTTGAGTTTAATGGACAGAAATCTTTCCACAGATGCCACCCAGCCTTTAAACTTAGTGAACACATCACCCTTATTCTTCATGGGAAAAACCCAAGAGTAGCGTGTGGTGTCATCCACAATTGTTAGTGAAAAGCGCGCTCCACCCCTGCTTACAGCAAATGGACCAATTACGTCCATGTGAACCAGCTGTAGCGGTGACTCACTAACTCTGTCACTTCTGGGGTAAGAGACTCTGTGGGTTTTAACCTTTTTACAAACATTACAATCAAGGTACTTGTTACAACTCTTTAAATTACCCCCATCAGCCAATTCAGACATTTTTAGTACACTTTTCCAGCAAGCATGCCCCATTTTCCTATGCAATAAGTGCACACAGTTGTCATGTATAGCTTTGTTATTCACTGCAGGCTGAGATTTACTGACTACTGCTGCAACTTGAGATCCTGCTTTAAGCCAAAACAAGTCTCCCTCTGACTTAGCAGTGCCTAAAATCTCACCAGCCTTCTTAATAATGCAACTGTCTCCTTCAAAATACACTTTAAACCCAGCTTTTAGCAAACAATCTACAGACATCAGATTGCTCCTTAATGAAGGCACACAAAGTACATTTTGCAGGCACTCACGAAGACAAGGAACAAAAACTGCACCCCCCGAAATCACTTCAGAAGTACTTCCGTCTGCTAGAGCCACCTGGCTGCGCTGTGCTGAGTTCTTGGAAACAAACAATTCATCTGAATTTACGATGTGGCGAGACGCTCCCGAATCGACCACCCAGACCGCTTGTTTCTCATCAGCAATCTTGACCTTGGCAGTCACCAGCTGAGCCGACTGTTTTTGTTTGAAGAATTTCTTTTTACGCTGCTGCTGCTGCTGATCTCGTCTCTGCTCCTGCACCGGCAACTGAGACTTGACCAACTCCGGACATTGTCGTTTTAGATGCGCTGAAGACCCACATCGGAAACAACGCCTAACAGCAAACGCTGACTCCTCACCAGTACCCTGCTTTTGCTTCACCTCTGGCACGGCATGAGAACTCCTTCCAAACCGCCCGCCAGTAGAAGTCTCTGCAGCCAACGACCTTTCTTGCCTCTTCTGCCATTCTTCAATCAAACGCCCAGTAACGTAACTGACTGATAAATCACGCTCCTGTATGCCTTCTAGAGACAAAACTAAATTATCCCAGCTTTCCGGGAGAGAACTCAAAATAATAGCCACCTTCTCCTGCTGGTCTAACGCACAGTCTCTTTCCTGTAGCGCTGCAAACTTTAACTGTAAACTGTGTAGGTGTTCCTGCATTGTAACCCCAGGCTGTAACATTGCCTTGTACAATGCCTTGCGAATGAACAGCTTGGAAACCGCTGTCTCACGCACATGGAGTTCTTTAAGTGCTTGCCACACACCTCTAGCTGTCTTGATTCCCCTTACATACGGCAACTGGGAATCTTCCAGCCCCAAGACAATTGTGGCCCTTGCTCTTTGGTCTTTATCGAGGTCTTCATCATCAGGCTTCATAGGAAACTTACTCACCACTTGCCAGAGACGATCCCTCTGCAGCACTGCCTGCATGCATTCCGACCACAGCAAGTAATTGGAGTCATTCAGACGCTCAAAAGCCATCTGAACTGGTTGTGAGGCCATCTTGAGAGCGATGTCCCTGGAACCCGGAACCAGCTACTCACGACCACCGAGAGAGAAAACAGGAACCACAGCACCCAGCACTCACACGCTGCAGCTGTTGTCCTTGTGTCCACTGCGTCACCAGCTCACAACAGTCAGGAACCAGCCAATGTCCATCTGCTGCACCAACAGGAACAACAACTTCTGGGACTACTGGAACCAACACTGTTGATGCTGACACCACCACAACTCAGGCTGGCAGCACAATGCCCATAACCTCATGGAACTTTGAAGTGTCAGGCATAGCCCTACTGGCTTTAGCCCAAACGTAGCAGAGTTTTCCTGCACAGTGAAGAAGCTAGTTGTGGTGGAAATGACTAGTCAGCTAGACTCAGAATAACTATTTACAGGATTTATTAAAAGGAAAAATAAAACCAGCAGAGTTTCTGCATACAAAGCAAAGCAAATAAATCCTTTCTTTCTCTCTCTCTCTCTCTCTCATAACCATACACAGCACTTTTACTCCTAACACACCACACCCCAAACTGTGCTAGCATTCCTAGATAACAGAGTTGAGTGTTGGTCGTTAACCAATCGGAGTAAGTAGTTTCTAGGTCAAGCAGACCTTGGCTTTCTGCCAAGAGTAAATTGATACTGCCTTGAGTTAATTGTGTGAAGCCAGAATCTGCAAGTTTCCACAAAATCAATTAACAGAACTGAACAAAATAAGCCTACTGACCGCAGTTTTGCTCCAAATTGCTTGGCTGGGATTTCCTTCTTTTACTGACCGCATGGACCCGAGGGGGACATGGACCCTGGCGATCTGGGCTGTTGAGTAGTCTCTCAACCCAGAATTTTCTTTAACAGACACCGGCTCGAAAATTAAAATGAAATAAATATGTATAAACAAATGAATAAATCTGCGGCCCGAGACATGCAATCCAGAGCGAGACTATTAACCCGGTTACACGGCAGTCAGCCACAGGCCTGCTTTGAATGTTTAAGCGTCCTCTGAAGGAGGGCGGTGGGTGGGGGGAAACGAAATGAATTTTTCATCTATCACTGCAGCAAACAGTCTGGCTGTAGCGTGCTGAGGGGGATGAATGGCCATGTGTGCTGTTTCTTAATGGGAAAAGATGATAGAACGTGAAGTAATAGGAAAGGAAGCAGGCATCCCACCCGCTGCCTTCTCTCTCTCTCACGTTCAAGGGATTACATGTCAAGCACGGGGGCTTTCAAGAGCACGGCTTCATAAATTTCCCTGCTCCTCCCCCAGGACGGCATCTTACGCTTCGATGACACTTTTGGTTGACATCATTTTATCTCTGCCTCCAGGACGAGGCAGGCCCAATTGATTTCTTCTTCTTCTTTCCCTTTGATCTCGTTGGTGTGCAAAGCTTGCACATGACTGAGGGACTGAATTAAGAGAGACCTTTGGGGGGGGTGGTTGAGTTCTAGGGTGGCCAGGTGTCCTACTATACAGAGGACAGTCCTCTGTTTAGAGGTGTTGGCTTTTTTTTAAAAAAAATATATTTTTATTAATTTTCCAATATAAAATTATACAAAGCAAAACATCCAATTTATCACAAACGTCATCTTTTTGGACTTCTATCAACTCGTCTGATAATTCTCCGTCTTAATCACTTCTTTCACATTCCCTAATTTGATATTGCACTATAATAAAATCTTCCTTTACCTTATTTTTTATACAATATTTCTACTATTAATTTTCACAGAACTTCCTGAAAACTTACAAACGTCTGATCATCACATATACTTTTCAGATAGTCTGTAAATTTAACCCAGTGAATTTCTGGTCTCGCCGGTTCCAGATCCTTCCTGTTAGTTTATCAAGTTCTGAGTATTCCATTATTTCATTCTCCTAGAGGTGTTGGCTTTTGAAGGGCTGTCCAGTTGAAGGGAGAATAGGGGCCTTAAAGTTTCCCATCAACCATTCTTCCCCACTATAGTGAGGGGTATTGCATTTCTGTCCTCTTTTAGACTTGAAAGCAGTCATGCTTCTGATGACACAATTCCTCCCTTCACACACAGAGATCTCTGTTTTTAGCTTGGTTGTGGCTGCCAGCTTTTCAAACGACCCCTGTATCACTGCCTTTAACCGCAGCTCGAGCAGCTGTAATGTTTTGTTGGTTTTTTTTTTTTTACATTTTGCAGGTGATAATGCCATTTGCCAATGCCTATACAGTGGTACATTGGTTCTCAAGCTTAGTCCGTTCCGGAGGTCCATTCCGAAACCAAAGCGTTCCAAAATCAAGGCGTGCTTTCCCATAGAAAGTAATGCAAAATGGATTAATCTGTTCTAGACTTTTAAAAACACCCTCTAAAACAGCAATTTAACATGAATTTTACTATCTAATGAGACCATTGATCCATACAATGAAAGCAATAAACAATGTACTGTCGTTGCACAATCAATCAATCAATCAATCAGTAGCTGAACTGGGTTCCACACAGTCACAAAAACAAAACAAAAAAAGAGCCACAGAAAAACAAAAACAGACAGACCTCAGCATAACACTCAAAATGGAAGTGTGGCACTCAAAATGGAAGCATAACACTCAAAACTGAGCACGTTCAGCCATCAATAAAAGTTTGCAACCTGGAACACTTACTTGTGGGTTTGCAGTGTTTGGGTTCCAAATTGTTTGAGTACCAAGGCGTTTGAGAACCAAGGTACCACTGTAAATCAATCTGATATGCAAGGCACAAGAGCAGGCTCTGCGGACTTATTTCTGGTCAGTTGGCAACCCCAGGCCTAACCCTCATTGTTTGCTTTTGCAAATTGTAGCACAGTGCTCAGAAGCAATCTTTTAAAAGTTGCCTGGAAGGCACATGTCTTTCAAGGTCTTTGTGCTGCGGGCTGGGAGGGTGGGAATCAATGAAGGAGAAAAAGAACGAAAGAAAGATCTCTAATTGTAAGAGAACAAGAGCATTCCCACTTATTCCAGAAAGATGTTGTCCGTGTGTCGGTATACAATAATAGGAACACCTTTACAGTTCTGGCTGTCATCATTTCCTAAGTGCTACCTATAAAATCTCTAACGGGAACTGGCCTTTGCTAAAACAAGGGGAAGATATCATATCCCTGGTGTGTGATATCAGGTCAAAATTAAGAAATAGCTTTGCCCCATCAACAGAAAACCTTTGTGATTTCCTGTGGCACTTGGCAGCGCCGTACGGTATGCGTGGCACATTCGTTAAGTTAATTACAACCGTGTGGAGATTCATTGCAAATTGTTCCCAGTTATAACTGAAAAATTCACTGGAACAAGGAGGGCTAATTATATTCCACTTGTTACTGCTGTGCCTAGTTAATATTCCAACAGCTGCCTTGGCAAGATAATGACGGCTCCAGCCGAAATTACTGAACAAATAGATTTTTAAATCAGTAACAACATATTTACCAGTGTTAGGCCCCCTCCCTGTTAGAAAAAGTTAAGCCTGGCTAGAGTCAAGCCTCCACGTCCATTGAGAAGTTGCAAAAAAAGGGAAAGAAATCAATGTTGCCAGCATTGTGATAATCTGGCATTCTCCCAATAATTTGACCATTCTCCCAATGGTCAACCGGATGCTTATATGGCATGCAGTGGCTGCAGTGGCAAGCTCCCCTTCCGCAGCTTCCAGCAACTGGTATTCAGAACATACTGGCCCTGACAGTGGAGACAGAACACCTTTCCTGATATATATGAGATATTCCCTAACCAAAGTCTGGTTGATGCTGTGAGATGCCTGAGCACGCGGGGGTTGCGATTCGGTGCTTCTGCGCATCCGCAAAGTGCAATCCATGCAGGATGCACATTCGCAACCCACAGCATCCGCAACCCGCAGCAGCATGTCTGTGCATGCGCGGGTTGCAATTCAGCACTTCTGCACATGCGCAAAATGTGATTTTAGCACTCCTGCGCATGCGCAGCCGCCGAAACCCAGAAATAACCCGTTCCGGTACTTCCAGGTTGCGGCGAGTCTGTAACCCGAAAAAACGCAACCTGAAGCGTCTGTAAACCGAGGTATGACTGTAAAAGAAACACAAGCAAAACAGTATTAAAGTGTGTCTCTACATTGTAATAGGGGGAATAAGGGCTTATTTGATCATCCATGGAAATCATATCTTGGTTATGTAAACTACTGTTAGCAGCGAGGAAAAGTCAAAGTACGGGAATCATTTCTCTTTCTTTGCTTTGAATGCCAGCAAGCAAACCCTGTCACAGAATCATAAAACCCAGGGCAGAATACAATAACGCAGAGAGAGAGACATAAAATAAAACTCTAATAACCTTTCTTTTACTTCCTGGTGACCTGTATCAAATTGTTCAGGGCCTGCCAAAGTACCTCAGAAATCTTTTGTCCATTAATAGCTTGCTTCAGAAAAAGTTCCTCGCAGTTTTACCTCAGAAAACGGAACCTTCAGAGGCACATAAACCTTCAGGGCCTCTCCCTTTGTGGAGGCTTTAAAAAGGCAATATTTTTTGGTTGCTTGTTTCTGGCATGTGTATGCGTTGTTCCTCAAAAAATAAAAAATAAAAATTTAAAAACAGTTTAATTTTTAAAATCACTAACTTAACTTCAAGTTCTATATAATTTGAGCAAACCAGCTAAACCACACATGGCTTTTATGAGTAGGGATGGGTGAGTCGGTCAGTTTTGGTTCCTTTCAGCTTCTCATTTCTCTAGTCTTAAGTTCAGTTGTCCACATTAGTTTGTGAATCTATTTTTTTGAAGACCTCACGAAAATTCAAAAGCATTCGAGTGAAATTTTCTCCTAATACACACATTTTTATTCAGTTCACACTTTCGCAAAGCAATTTCCCCCTTGTATAATGCATCTCTGTGTGCTATTTTTCACTAATATATACATTTCTATGCACAAATTTATCCTTGAGAATGCATTTTTGGACACATGGCTGGAGAATCACACTGCAAAAATTTTGAAAAGTGTGAATTTTGCGAGTCGGCTGTGTTTAGGTTCCAAAATTCTTGTAGAAAGGCTCGCATTAGGTAGGTTTGCTTTTAAATGTGAACTGGATCCAATTTTTCTGCCATCCCTAGTTTGGAAGCAATATCTTTAGGTTATTTTACCCTATGTTGTCTAATAGGACATTCTTTCATTAATTTAGTAACATGCTTTTTTAATGCTGTTCTTGCTTTGCTCAAAAAGAAAACTGGACATGAGAGATCCATGTGCAAATTGTCCTGTTTAGAGATTACCATTGACCCTCCGTTAGCTTTTCAAACTATTGTGTCAACGTTTACAGTGTCATCCTAGGGATGTCTACTCAGGAGTAAGTCCCAAGGACTTCAGTGGGACTTACTTCCATAGGAAAGGGTGTACAGTGGAACCTGTTGTCAAACACTTTCAGAAACCGAACAATTCATAACCCAAATGCTGACAACCTGGAATTGAATGCTTCTATTTTCGAACATGCCTCAGAAATTGAACGGCTTCTGAGGCGCGTTTCTCCGTTTTTCCAATGGATTTTGCCGTCTGGCTATTGTGCCTCGGTTGTCGAATATTTCGGAAGTCAAAAGGTCTTCTGGAATGGATTACATTTGACAACCGAGGTTCCACTGTATAAGACTGTAGCCTTAGGGGGCAAGTGTCTTTGAACTTGGTGGGGTTACTTATGAGTAAACATCCAATAAGATAACACCATTTGGTCAATTCAATCATAGCATTCTAACTTGTGTTAGAACAAAAGGATGAAATTATATCTAAGCTAGAATTACAATGCCGTTGGTTAGAATGAAGCAGAAACAATAAAACCCAATAAAACTTTGCTTTTATTTATTGCTGAAGTTCACTATTTCCACTGTAGTTATACAGTTATCCAACGTTTTCATTGCATGCCATCCAACTTTTTCAGATGCAAAACTGGGGTTCCAGGCACTCACCCAGTGTCGGTCCATGGTCCTTTGGCACAGCAGAGAATGTCATAGCTTTAAGAAATATGGTTTAATCACCTATTTATACCTTCAGCCTGCATGGAGGGAGTCCAAATCTTACAGAATGGGAAGATCTTTCAAGAGGGCCTCGTACCCCACAACATGGAGTCTAAGGCATTTCTGCAGCCCACTTGCAGCCAACCTGCCCAAGATGGATCCCCATCATTCTTCCCTCCTTCTTCCCAGCAACCAAGACTCTCTTTTCCTGTCACCCAGTTACTCTGGCAAGCTTCCAAATCCTCAATCTCTGTTCACACCACAGGGCAGAGAGAAGGGCAGTTTTCCTGTATTGCTCGCAATGGCCCTGTATTGTTTCTTAATGGCCCTAGCTTGTCTCAGGTTGTTTTCCATAGCCTAGCCCAGGAATTCCTCTGCAGCTGGTATTTTCCCTTTACATCCCAAATCATCAAAATCCTACCATTTATTAATTTCTAAAGTTTAGGGGGTGTCCCCCTCCCAAATCATTATTGTGTACATATTACTGTGCAGCACTCTGATAATTTGAGATATTTGAAGGGCTATAGCTTGGTGTTTCAGTAGTGATGTATGGAAGTGAAAGCTGGACCATAAAGAAGGCTGATCACTGGAAGAATGGCAGACGCAACTGATAGACTATATGGAATTGGCGGAAATGACTGGCAGAATGCGGGACCTGGGAGAAGAGACAGTGGAAGAGGACTGGAAAAAGTTCAAGGACTATTTGCAAAAGTATTATAAACTGTATGAATGTTAAGATGATACAGGATAGGAAACAATCTGGCATTAGTAATCTTAGCGGAAAACTGCATGAAAACAAGCGAATTATAAAAATAAAATTGAAGCTTTGATCAATATTATGTCAAACTTAAATATCTAAATATTTGATAATAAAATTTAAATGGAGATATAATATTTGAAAATTACAGAATAAGATTTGAAAGAAGGTGAAGAATTTGCTGAATATAACTCTATAAATGGGAACGCAGGAAAGGGAGATGTGAGGAAGTCCAAAAGAAAAGTTATGGAAGTCTGGGTTTATTGAAACTTAATTATGTTATTTCTTTTGTGTTTATTTTTCTTTTTGTATGTTGGTGATGGTGTTTTATGTGTTTGGTGATGTATTGTTTAAAACCTTTAATAAATATTATTTTTAAAAAAACTAACCATAAAGAAGGCTGATCGCCGAAGAATTGATGCTTTTGAATTATGGTGCTGGAAGAGACTCTTGAGAGTCCCATAGACTGGAAGAAGATCAAACCTCTCCATTCTGAAGGAAATCAGCCCTGAGTGCTCACTGGAAGGACAGATCCTGAAGCTGAGGCTCCAATACTTTGGCCACCTCATGAGAAGAGAAGACTCCCTGGAAAAGACCCTGATGTTAGGAAAGATTGAGGGCACAAGGAGAAGGGGACGACAGAGGATGAGATGGTTGGACAGTGTTCTCGAAGCTACCAGCATTAGTTTGACCAAATTGCGGGAGGCAGTGGAAGACAGGAGTGCCTGGCGTGCTCTGGTCCAGGGGGTCACGAAGAGTCGGACACAACTAAACGACTAAACAACAACAACTTGGTGACAGAGCATCTCCTTTGTATGTCCCTTGTATCTCCAGCTAAAGCTGGCAATTTTTTCTGCCTGAAACCCCAGAGAGCTTCTGCCAGTCAGTGCAGGCAATATTCAGCTAGATAGACCAGTTGTCTGACATAAGTATAATGCAAGCTTCCTATGTTCCACATGCCATGTGAAATGGTAAAATCCTGGGCGGGGGAGTTTTATCCCTTGCTCCTGCTGGTTGTATAAGCTGGCTATTCTACAGCTCCACATGTGCTGTTGCAGCACAATCTAAGGTGCCTTCACGGAGCGCGTCTGAACGTTTTCAGCTGCTGCCTAATGCCTGGAACAGAAGGCAAAGCAGAGAAGCGTCAGCGGCGTCTGAGCTTCTTTTCTAATGGATGGCACAGCTTCGAGTTTATTATCCCTGCGATTACACTTCGCAGCTGCGGAATGATCTGAAATTGAAATAGCTCCCGGTCTCTTCAGACTGTTGCAGGGATGCATATAAGATCCATAGCCCCGGAGTAGCTCAGAGCAATTGCCCAGTCATTTGCCCTCGATAAGTTCAGAGGGAAAGAAAACCCTCAGAACTCTACCTTAGCAAGGCAGATTGTTGATCAATGCTGCCGCTCAGCAAAGCTATGCTTGTTAGATAAGCACCATCTGGCACAATATGTTAGCAGTTTCAACTATGGATCCACAAACTCAGGGGTGTGTGGTTCAAAAACAGTTAAGGGTTGGGGGGGGAGGTTGGGGGGGTGTATGCAAGGCTGGATTTAGGTTTGATGAGGCCCTAAGCTACTGAAGGTAATGGGGCCCTTTATATGTCCAGCTATCCTTTGTCAACAACAAATTGTTACTGTTTTTTTTCTGCTGAATATATGCTATATGGTAATTTATGGACCTAATAGGTATCTAAAGCCATTTGCACATGTTTGCCATGCAACTGGTCCATGCAGAATGTAGGCACCCTATATATAGAAATGAGCAAACCAGGGATATCTTAAGGAGCAGGTTAGCAGGCGGGGCCCATTACTTACGTCATAGGAGCCTACACAACACAAAACACTGTTGCTTTATATAGGTTTTCTTTACAGCATTTGTTTTTGGTTTTTTATTTCGGAAATGTACATCCAGTTTTTTTCACAGGGGCCCTAAGCTATAGCTTGTTTAGCTTATACAGTCATACCTCAGGTTACAGACGCTTCAGGTTGTGCATTTTCGGGTTGCGCACTGCGCCAAACCCGGAAGTACCGGAACAGGTTACTTCTGGGTTTCGGTGCTCGCACATGTGCAGAAGCACTAAATCATGCTTTGCAAATGCACAGAAGTACCAAATCACAACCTGCGTGTGCACAGATGTGGTGCTGCAGGTTGCAAACACTGCGGGTTGCGAACGTGCCTCCCGCACGGAGCACGTTCACAACCCGAGCGTCCACTGTACATAAATCCGGCACTGTGTGTATGTGTGCATGCACATTTCATTTGAGGAGGCACTTAGGTTCAATCCCAAATGCTCACAAAACCCTGATATTTGTCAGAGCAGCCACTTTGGACTCTTTGGGTTGTAGCTAATGCTGCAGGGGCGGTACAGGATACCAACCTCCCTCTGAAGATCCTTTGGAGCAATCCAATGCTCCTGCCACCATGTCTGCACTGCGCCAGCCTCCCCAGTGACTCACCCCACCCCCTCTCTGTTACCAGCAGCGGTGTCCAAGTTGAGAAGCCAGGTCAGCACACACCCCTGCTCTGCCTTGCTGGCCGCTGTCGCAGATATTAAATATTGCACAGTTTGAAGCGACTGGAAGCATAAGAGCTGACACCTTTGGAAATGAAGCATCATCCAGGGCCATGGGAATATTATTCATACTTTCACTGGCAAAACTTTCTTTAATACAGAATTGAAACATCAGCAACTTCTGGTGCCTCCTCTCCTTGAACTTTTCTACCCTGGCTGGACATTAGCAGAACATGTAACCAAGAACTGTGCTTGCTTATTTCCTCCTCCCTCCCAATCCATTTTCCTTTCATGTTGTGTCTTTTTAGATTGCAAACCTATGAGCTAGAACTCTCTCTTTTTTTTATATAACCCCCCCCAACTGTTCCTTAAGCTGCATTGGGAGCCTTCTTTGGCCAAAGATTGGAATCAAAATTATTTAAATAAATATGTTTAGTACAAATGTGCTTCATATAGGAGTGGCTTCAACAGACACCTAAAAAGACCTGCATTTCTCTCTCCCTTCCTTACACATGCAGCATAACAGAAGCTAACTTTAAGAAGGAACCCCAAACTTTACTTTTACTATTATTACACCTGCACGCACACAAAATCTGTTTTTATCTCTCATGCGAGGCACACAATTTGGTGGGACTCTGAGAAATACAAAAGATGGAACAAATGTTATTGTTATCCTCAATATACAGATGTTTATTCTTATCCCCCCCCAGTCCTCCTCCTCCCATTCTTTATTTCCACTACTGTCTTCTCGGTGACATCATAAATAGGACTTGTCTCGTAGCTGTCTCCCAGAGACTTTTGTTTCCTGGGACAGGAACTTATTATGATGTCATGCGTTGAAACAGTTATAATCCCCATCCCTCTTCCCCTCCCAAATTGGAAAGTGTTAATGAAGGACAATAAAAAGAACCACAGTCCCCCAACCCCCCTCTCCCTGGCACTAAATAAAAGAAAGCAGGGGAGAAAAACACACAGGAGAACAGTCCTTTGTGCCTCTCTGAAGAAATTCTTGTGAGCAAAGGGGGTCTTTACACATAATGGGTGAGCAATGACATTTTAATTGCTAGGGCACTCACCAGCCAATTTAGCACATGGGAAGTTCAAGGGCCCTATCCTGCAAGGAGCTGAAGGGCTTCTGGGAAGCGTGGAATACCCTCCGCTGCGACTCAAGGTCTCTGCATCTTGCCGCATCAAGCCCTTCGTCATTCACAGGCAGGTTGCGTCTCACAAGGCTGTGTATTCAGGTCAGGTTTCCTGGGTAAGAAAGAAGAGTGGGAATTGGTTCAGAATCGGTTGCACCCCTTCCAATGCAGCTGGGATAGCTCAGTCAGTAAAGCATGAGTCTCTTCATCTCACGGCTGCGGGTTCGAACCCCACATTGGGTGAAATATTCCTGCGTTGCAGAGGGTTGGACTAGATGACCCTTGTGGTCCTTTCCAACTGTACAGTTCTATGAAATGCATGAGATCTCTGGCATTAATTGTTTTTTTGGGGGCAGTTTCTCTATTAAGTATAATGTGAACAGTGCAACCCTATACGATCAGGAAACGACTTTGAATTCAGCAAAACGCACTCCCACCTAATAAGCATGTATTGGACTGTGTGTGTATGTTGGGGAGGGTTTATATATTTCAGGGGAAATTATACATACATACAGTCAAGGTATGATTGCCAGCCCATCAGAAAAGGGGGTGTGGCTAGAGATTTGTTTGTTTTGCTTTCTAATAATTTTATTTATGCTTTTCAGGTTTATACATTTCATTAATTTTGCAGTCATTTTAACGAGTCAAAACTTGACTTCCTTCCCCCTCTTTCTGTGGCTCCTTAAATTTATTTTTAACATCTTCTGCATATCCAAATTCAGTTAATTTACTCATTTATTTATCTACTTTAAATATCTACTCTTATAAAACTGCAGGTTATTACAACAATCCTGCCAATGTTCTTATCTGTTTACCACTTACCTGCAAATATTCAATAAACCATTTCCACTCCTTTCTAAAAAGTTTGTTATCTTGATTTCTTATTCTTCCGGTAGGTTTTGCCATTTCTGCATATTCCAAAAGTTTTTGTATCCTTTCTTGGGACTTCTTTCCATGTTTTGATTTTAGGCCAGTTGCCAGAAAAGTGCATTTTTCTCTTCTGCTCCTCCCCACTCAAACCAAATACTACAGTGGAACAGATTATTTCAGAAGGTGGTTGTCAGGGAACTGCCATCAGCTCAGACGCGAGAGGTGGAAGGGCAGTTGTGTTATACGGAACCTCCGAAAGTCTTGCAAAGCAGTTCCCCCTTCTGGCAAGGAGGAAAGCCCCACCTTCAGTGGGGAGGAGGTGGTGGGACCAGGGGGTGCTAGGGAGAGCCTCAACACCGACCCTGAGCAAGCTGGGGAGGAGGGAAGTACCCCTTTGCCAGAGCCCATTCTGCGCAGTAGGTTTCTGTGTAGGGAGGGGAGGAGAAGGTTGGGGGTCAAGTGACTGTTATGCTGGGGCAGGTACAAGGACCGACCACTCCCAGATTCTGCTAGCGACTGAGCCAGACATGAACTTGTGACACTCTTCACTGTAAATAGTTTTGCACTAAGAATAAAGCCTGGAAAAGACAGGTCGGAGTCTTGCCTGTTTGCTCTCGAGCAACCACACCACCATCTGACAGTGGTTGACTCTCCTTCATTGGAGGTTTCAAAACAGAGATTGGATTGCCATCTGTCACGAACTCTTTAGCTGTAATTCCTGCATTGCAGAGGGTTTGACTAAATCACCCTTGGAAACCTTTCCAACTCTACAGTTCTTTGAGTGTGTACCCATCTTTCCCCATTTGCATGTTTAGACCTTTAAACCTCCGCCTTAAATAAATTCAGACACACTTGACTCAAATTTTGGTTCGGTTTTTGGCAGAACTTAGGCCACAACTTTATTGACTACAGCAAGTGAGTGGTTTCATAGGCTCTGGTTTGACTAGTTCCCTGCACCGTTGCAGGTAGCGCTGACCCAGGGCACCAGCATAGATCAGCCTAGGGTGAACACCTGGATAAGTGGAAAGCCGGAAAGAGGCTGTCTCCGCCACCCAAATGCCCCCCCTCGACTCAGGCAGGGGCACAACCCCCTCACAGGGGTTGACCAAACCATCAAGTCCCTGGATTCCTTTAACGGAATACCCTTCGCATAGGGATGGTGAGAGCGTTCTCCCATCCCTATCACCTGAGCCTATCCACAACCTTACGAGTAGTGACGATTTGCTACACAGCAGGCGAAACCCAAATGGCACCAGCCAATCAGCCAAGTGGGGAAAATTCCTGCCATGCCTCTGTCCCAATGACAGATGACACACGACGGCATAGCAAGGTCAAGCACACAAGCCCAAAATATAGGGAGAGGTGGGTGGGTGTTCCGATGCATGCACTGAAAGAGGAAGCTCTGGGTCACGTGCATAGGTATATACAGGTCCCTTGATCTGTTTAGCCTGCATCCCATTGGCCTGATTGAACCCTGCATCAAGGGACCTACCAATCGGGTGTTGTGGCTATCCAAACGTACCCACCCACAACACAGGGTTAGGTTTCCAGGTCTCACCGCAACACATGCCCTCTTTAAGGGAGGACCCGATTAAGCACAGAGAGTGTGACTTCTAATGAGACATGTATACCATTGTACAAACTATACAATAAATTCCTAATGAGTGCCTCTACTTCTCTAGGACAGCAGAAGGCATGCCTAAGCCTCTTTGCTATGTATTCACATTTTGCATTTACTTGTATGGGTATTATGAAATCCACCCATACTTGCTGTGTAGTAGTGTTTGCAGAAAATAACTTCTGGGAGGTATCTGCTGTCAGAGAAACCCACCATAAGAAAGATGCATAGGGTGCTAGGAAACGTGGAAGGGCAAACTATGGCGATTCCAAGGACTACTGGAAACTAAGACAAAAGCATAGAATCATAGAATCATAGAATCATAGAATCATAGAATCATAGAGTTGGAAGAGACCACATGGGCCATCGAGTCCAACCCCCTGCCAAGCAGGAAACACCATCAGAGCACTCCTGACATTTGGTTGTCAAGCCTCTGCTTAAAGACCTCCAAAGTAGGAGACTCCACCACACTCCTTGGCAGCAAATTCCACTGTCAAACAGCTCTTACTGTCAGGAAGTTCTTCCTAATGTTTAGGTGGAATCTTCTTTCTTGTAGTTTGGATCCATTGCTCCATGTCCGCTTCTCTGGAGCAGCAGAAAACAACCTTTCTCCCTCCTCTATGTGACATCCTTTTATATATTTGAACATGGCTATCATATCACCCCTTAACCTCCTCTTCTCCAGGCTAAACATGCCCAGCTCCCTTAGCCGTTCCTCATAAGGCATCGTTTCCAGGCCTTTGACCATTTTGGTTGCCCTCCTCTGGACACGTTCCAGTTTGTCAGTGTCCTTCTTGAATTGTGGTGCCCAGAACTGGACACAGTACTCCAGGTGTGGTCTGACCAGAGCAGAATACAGTGGCACTATTACTTCCCAGGAGAAGTAATAGTGTAATAGTAATAGTAATAATAGAAGCAGGAGAAGCACACAAAAGGGGAAAGGAAAACATAAGCCCTTTAGAACTCCAGAGAGTCCCATTGCCTGGTGTCCAAACAACTCGCTTATCAATCATAGCTCTGACTTATTAGCTCATTTTGCAGACTTTGCTTAGAAGGTTGCCTGCACATTTTGCTTCATAACTTTCTTTGTAGGAGGGCTAGAGACTTCTTTTTTAAAAAGAAAGAAGGGTAGGGATCTGGGGGCTCTGCCTGGGGCCTCAAGTGAAGACTTTTGCAGGCCCCATGTTACCCATAGACATCAGCTTGGGGGACCCCATGGTACAGGGTAGGACCAGTGAGGGGTGTGCCTGAAGGAGTAGGTGTGGCCTACTGAGAATCCCAAGGGCTGTAGGGCAGCATTCGGCCCCTAAGACTGAGTGTGGTCCAAGCCTATACTATGAAATCGCACTGTTTGGGGTCCCGGAGATACAGAGAAAGTGTAGACATACTGTCAAGAGAGTAGAAATAGGTAGGTAGCCGTGTTGGTCTGCGATAGTCAAAACAAAATAAAAAAAATCCTTCCTGTAGCACCTTAGAGACCAGCTACCGTATTTTTTGCACCGTAACACTCACTTTTTTCCTCCTAAAAAGTAAGGGGAAATGTCTGTGCGTGTTATGGAGGGAATGCCTACAGGTGGCATGCCTATGGATTTTCCTCCTCTAAAAACTATGTGCGTGTTATGGTCGGGTACATGTTATAGAGCGAAAAATATGGTAAGTTTGTCATTGGTATGAGCTTTCGTGTGCATGCACACTGTGTATCTGAAGAAGTGTGCATGCACATGAAAGCTCATACCAATAACAAATTAGTTGGTCTCTAAGGTGCTACTGGAAGGAATTTTTTTATTTTGTCAAGGGAGTAGCCAGATTTGTGGCCAAGGAGACAAGCAGAGGTCAGTACTTTATAGGAAGTCCAAATAAACAGGTTGAGAGAAAACACAGGCGCAGTCAGTGCTGAGATGCGAGGAGAGTCAAAGCAAGAACAGGGGACAAAGAACATCTCAACTTCACTGAGAATTTTGATGGTGAATGTTTTCTGAAAATTCTCTGGGCATGCAGTTATTCTCAGAAGCTTTGGAGAACACTGGGCATCCTGTATCTGCATTTGATCTGACACGTGGCAGTCATCATTTGATAATATTTGACAGCAGACCTGCAGTCGCCATCAGTTTTTGACAGCATCTGACAAGTAGCAGTTGCAATTTGATAGCCTCTGACAGCTGGCATGCAGCAACAGACAGGATCTGACATGGAGCAGTCAATATTTGACAGTATCAAACAGTTGGCATGTAGCAGGAGTTAGAAATAGATAGCAACAGAGTCACGGTGAAATTTAGAAAAATGTTTGCAGTAACTTGATTTGGCTGGGGGTTGGAGGGAGTCCAATGGGGCTCTTCTAGGCTTTTGATACCTTGCTAGGCTCTTGATACCAGGGTGGGAGGGGTGAGCAGCTTTCATTGAATATATATATATATATATATATATATATATATATATATATATATATATATATATTTCAATTGGTGGGAAAGAAGTGCAACTGAGCTGCACTTCCAGCTACCAGGTATGGTGGCATGCTCAGAGTCTCTTCCTTCAAATTCCTGGGAGTTTACCTTAGTGAAGACCTCACTTGGAAAAAACAATATACCGTATTTTTTGCTCTATAGGACGCAACAGACGACAGGACGCACCTAGTTTGGGGGGGGGGAGGAAACAAGGGGAAAAAATTCTGAATCCCAGAAGCCAGAACAGCAAGAGGGATCTGGATTCTGGGATAGCCTCTTGCTGTTCTGGCTTCTGGGATAGCCACTGGGATAGCTGGTCTAGCTTTGCGCGAAGCCTCCGCAGGGCACGGGAAGCCTTCATCCACATGCCCTGTGGAGGCTTCTGGGACAGCCCACGAAGCCTCCGCAGGGCAGCAGGATGAAGGCACCCCACTGCCCTGCGGAGGCTTTGCGCCGCTAATCCCGAAGCTAGAACAGCGAGACGGAGTGCTGCGCAGTGCTCCCTCTCCCTGTTCTGGCTTAGCTGCGCAGCCGCTCATATTGTAACAGAGTGTGGTATGTTGGCTTGACAGCCATGGACAGAAAGTCTTTACAGAGGGTGGTGAACACAGCACATGATATCATGGGCTGTCGCCTGAGCCCACTAGATGACATCGCAAGGGATCGTTGCCTTAGGATAGCGAGAAAAATTCTCAGGGACGATTCACACCCCGGCCAGCACCTCTTTAATCTTCTACCTTCGGTATAATCAGTAATCAGTCATACCAACAGGCTAAGAAACAGTTTCTATCCGTGGGCTGTTAGGCTGCTGAACGGTAAATAATATAACGCAATTGACTTTTGGGGTTGGTGTGTTGTGCGACAAGCACACAGAGTGCAATGAGACTGAGTGCTTGGGGGCAGGGAGGGAGGCACAGTTAATTTCATTGTACACAGGTTGTAAATTGACAATAAAGGTATTATTATTATTATTATTAGTTGGGAAGGCTATGGATTACTTGGGTTCATGCCTTTTCCTGGTCCTCCACTGCTCCAAACCATCCCAGGACCATCCCTCTTCAGGCCTTTGTGACATCGAAGGATCGCCTTACCTTTGGCACCAGTTTGGAGTGAATCAGACAATGTTGGGTTTTTAGGGTTTGATGTATTCATTTATAGATATAGATATATAAAATATTTTTGATATCACCTTTTCTGTGTGCAGTGGCAGGGAGGTGGCAGTCTTTATGACAGGGAATCTCTTGCCTGAGACTCAAATGTGGCCCTGCAGGTCTATCTATCTGGTCCTCAGGACTCTTCCCAGACCACAACACACCCAGCCACATCACCTCCCAGCCTTGTTGCACTGCACTCCCTCCTTGAATGTGTCCTTCAACTCAGGCATCCCCAAACTCAGCCCTCCAGATGTTTTTTGGGACTACAATTCCCACCATCCCTGACCACTGGTCCTGTTAGCTAGGGATGATGGGAGTTGTAGTCCCAAAATATCTGGAGGGCTGAGTTTGGGGGTGCCTGCTTCAACTCTTGCTTGCCAGGATAGGGGTTAGAGAGGTTTGTGCGAGCTTGTGTAGAAATGAGCCTACTGCACAAAAGTAAATGTATTTTTTGCTCCATCCACTTTTTCCTTAGGCCCCGCCCAATATTGGCATGTGGACTTCAGGAGCTTGTCCAGAATCAAATGTGGCCCTCAGGCTCAAAGTGCTTTCCCAGTCTTGCTGTATGAAAACATTCACAGGTCTGAGAGTAATGAGGCATGTAGATGATAGATCATCTATCTCTAATTCAAAGGGTGGGATTTCAACTATATTTTTAAGGGATAAAGTGTG
This sequence comes from Podarcis vaucheri, assembly GCF_965113315.1. Taxonomy (NCBI): domain Eukaryota; kingdom Metazoa; phylum Chordata; class Lepidosauria; order Squamata; family Lacertidae; genus Podarcis; species Podarcis vaucheri. Next base: position 98,674,109 of record NC_138764.1, read on the forward strand.
AATCAGCCTAAAGAGGGGGGGGGGACGAGGGACGAGAGACAACAGCCTGTATGGGCGAGGAAGACACTACCCTGGCCACCCATTTTTTGGCAACTAATCATCAGTTTTCATTAAAAGCTCATGACTAATTTAGCATAAATGACTCAAACATATCAAATAATAATAATAAAAAGCTCCCCTTTCCCCAAATCTATCTCCTAGCAGCATCTATCTTTAAAAGATTGCCCTTTGAAGTTGTTCTGTGTGGTCAGAATCAAGCTTTGGGATTACAAAAATAAATGGAAGTAGAAAAAACATGCAATTAAGAGAGAGAGAGAGATAGGCACTCAAATATCACTTTGGCCCACTGCGCTGCTCTATTCCTTCTTCTCTACAATGATGAAAAGTGAAGAAACAAGCACTTGAAATGTTATTAGCAATTTAATAAGAAGGCAACATCTTTGCTAGTGCTAAGGCCTGTCATCAATATTTTCCCCCAACTACGCCTAAACCATTTTTTTTTGAAAGAAGAGAACTCAATTAGAAGAGAGAAATGGAAAAAGGAAAGGGTAACTGGTTTTTTTAAAAAATGCACATTAATTATAGTAATTGCACATAGAAGGGCAAGTGTTCTGGCCCAACTGCTACCTGTAGTATGGCAACTTAACTGCTTCAAAAACCAGCTCTCCAGATTGAATGGTCTTTCCTCATTTTGGTCTCTAGGAGGGATGCTGTTCAATTCTGGGTACCATTTCAGGTGATGATATGTCGGACTCATCGCCCATACTTTGTTCATTGCAGTTCTCATTTTTCTATTTTTTTAGTATAAGAATCCCACCCCCCCCCCCCATTTTTGTTGTTGTTCCCCAGAGTGGCTGGGGAAACTCAGCCAGATGGGCGGGGTATAAATAAATTATTATTATTATTATTATTATTATTATTATTATTATTATTATTATTATTATTATTTTGTTTAGTCGTTTAGTCGTGTCCAACTCTTTGTGACCCCATGTATCAGAGCACGCCAGGCACTCCTGTCTTCCACTGCCTCCCACAGTTTGGTCCCCCCATTTATACTATTGCCGGAATTTATATATAGGTTGGGAGGGGGGTTGCCCCTCCAGCAGATATCGTGCACATGCAGCCCACTACCAAAATCAGCACAATCACTTTTGCGACTTTTGAGATTTGTCCCCACAAAACACTTTATCACAGTTTCTTCCTATCTGTTCAAAGGGCCTCTGCTGCACAATACGAAATGTAACAATTCACTGATAAATGTATTTATGTACTGTGAAAACTTCAGAAATTCATATAGACATGTGAGCTCAGCTACTCAGCAGCCTCTCCGCCTGAGTGATAATCCCTGGCGTCCTGATACCTGAATGCCAGACAGGTAGCCATTCCAGAAATACCAAACCCAGATGAAGACAAAAGGGTGTGATTAACTTAGCTGGGAAACAGGGAAATGTAAATATTGCTTTTGTTACGCTTGATGGCTGTTTGGTGGAGGGCAAGGGGAGGCATGGGGCAGGGTACAGGATGCTCAGATTACTGCCACCAGACCTCCCCTTTCATGATGTAACCATAATGTATTAGTGATGTAGTTTGGGGGGGTGTAACATGGGGATTGGGACGCAGGTGGCACTGTGGGTTAAACCAGTGTTTTTCAACCACTGTTCCGCGGCACACTAGTGTGCCGCGAGATGTTGCCTGGTGTGCCGCGAGATGTTGCCTGGAGGGAGGCGGGTGAGTCGGGCGGCGAGAGGCGGGGTGGCGGCGGCGAGGAGAGGCCGCCCAGCGCGGGGCTCTCGCCGTCTGCCTGCCTGGCTGCCTGCGAGCTCGGCGGGCAGCGCCTCCGTCCGCAGCGCCCGCCTCGTGGCTCTCATTCCCTGCCCCTGCCAAAGCTCACCCAGCCAAGCCGCGCTCTCCTTCCTGCCTCGCTTTGCTGCCTCCTCCCCCCCACCCCCAAAGCTTGGAGGTTCCCCGGCAAGGGGGAGGGAAAAAAATTGAAACTTACACTTTCGTGCGTCCCTCCCGGCGTGACACTGCGCGCTGACATCATGGGGCTGTAATGGTGGTGTGCCTCGAGATTTTTTTCATCAAACAAGTGTGCCTTTGCCCAAAAAAGGTTGGGATACACTGGGTTAAACCACAGAGCCCAGGACTTGCTGATCAGAAGTTCGGCGGTTCGAATCCCCGTGACGGGGTGAGCTCCAATTGCTCGGTTCCTGCTCCTGCCAACCTAGCAGTTCAAAGCACGTCAAAGTGCAAGTAGATAAATAGGTACCGCTCCGGCGGTAAGGTAAACGGCGTTTCCATGCGCTGCTCTGGTTCGCCAGAAGTGGCTTAGTCATGCTGGCCACATGACCTGGAAGCTGTACTCCGGCTCCCTCGGCCAATAAAGCGAGATGAGCGCTGCAACCCCAGAGTCGGTCACGACTGGACCTAATGGTCAGGGGTCCCTTTACCTTTACCTAACATGGGGATTAGCAGCTAATAAAAGTTTGGATTCTCTTTTGTTGGATTCTCTTGTTTCACCTTGTGGCAGGTGGGAGTCCTGTCGTGACTGTGTTCAATAAAGACCAAGCCTACTGACTGCTGTTTTGCTCTGATATTCCTGGCTGGTGTCCTTGTTTTTTGTCCAAGGGAGCCCTCAGATTTCTCCATTAACAACACACGTTCAATTTGTGTGCAACTGCGCACACGTGAATTGTGGCGAACCTGGAAGTGACCGCAAATGTCACAAGAACAGCACAGAAAGTGGGCGGGGTGGGGTGTTTGTCGGCTTTTCCAATTGTGTTTCAAAAGTATGTGATTTCACTGATGTGCATGGGGCCTCACAACGTAACCCATGAGTAACCCATGTTTCCTGCTTGGCAGGGGGTTGGACTCGATGGCCCTTGTGGTCTCTTCCAACTCTATGATTCTAAATGGGGGCAAGCTCTCCTCCTCCTCCTCCTTGCTTGCTCTCCAGCAGCCACTACAAGCTGCCAGAATGGAGGAACCTGGTTGCGATGGCCATGGAGAGGCAACAGGACGCTCTCTTGCAGACGCTGTTGCCATCGTCCGGACAAACGCCAGCTCATCCTCCTCCCTGAGCTTGGTGCTGGCAGGGCTGGCAGGGGAAATAGGCCTAGGGACATGGCAAGATCAAATCAGAAGCTGGGATGGCTTTTGCAATTCTGGAAAACAGGGACACTTGGAGGGTATGACATATGCTCATAAGAGTGTTAAAACTGAAGCAGTGGGCCTTGAAAGACCTACATTGGTTCCCAGTACGTTTCTGAGCAAAATTCAGGCAGCCCTGTTTAGGAAATATTTAATGTCTGATGTTTTATCGCATCATCATCATCATCATCATCATCATCACCATCATTAATTCTGTTGGGAGCCACCCAGGGTGACTGGGGAAACCCAGTCAGATGGGAGGTGTATAAACAAACATAATAATAATAATAATAATAATAATAATAATAATAATAATAATAATAAATAAATAAAAATAAAAAACAATAGCCACCTAGTGTTTCTGCGGAACACAAAGAGTGTTCTGTCATGTGACATGAACAAGGTACAAAGTTTGTGGGGAGAAGCAGAAAACTTTCGAACAAAATGGTGGCGCCAAGAGGCCTACCACATTTTACCCAGGCACCCTCGCGCTTCTGCCAAATTAGCACCGCAAATGGAGTCTGAAATGGCACTTTGTCTGCATTTACAGGCATATTGCCCCAGGACAAGAGATGTAATTCTCTGAAATGAAGAAAATTAAATCATTAACCCTCTTCACCCAATCCCCCTTCTTGCTGGAAAGTTAGTTTATGCACTTAATGAATATGGGACTGTCTTCCTAATGAGCATGAGATAGCTGATGTAATTGAAAACAGGGGGCGGCGGGGGGTTGGGGAGAGGAACCGTTCCCAATCTTTCTCTCCTTTAAAATGTTCATTTAGTTTGTAAATTTGAATGGGGAATGGTAAAAGATTGGAAGGATACACAATGGTCAGTCCTGCCTGTGGACTGAGGTGTGGATTCAGGGAATAGCAAATTCTTCACCACTTGCTATCAGGGTTAAAGGATGATATAAAGCAAGGTGGGCAAGGTCGCCCCCCCATTGACCACTATATTAATCTGTTAGGGGCTGGATCTCAGCACTATGCGCAGCTAAATGGGTTCATCCCCTTTCTGACCACATTTGCAGACACTCCAAGTGCCCCTATTTTCGATGGGCAGTCCTGGATTTTCAGAAGTCGTCCCAGTTTCTGATTTGATCCTGGAATATCCCACTTTTCCTGTTTTCACTGGTGAAATGTTGGAGGATGTGGAGTTAGGAGACACAACCCCCCCCCCCCGAACCAAGGAGTTCAACCTTTAGAAGACATCTGAAGGCAGCCCTGGATAGGGAGGTTTTTTAATGCTTAAAGTTTTATTATGTTTACATATATGTTGGAAGCCATCCAGAGTGACTGGGGCAACATAGTAAGATGTGTGGAGTATAAATTATAAAATGATGATGATGATGATGATGATGGAATAGGACATCCCTATTTTCATCAAAGAAATATTATGGTTTTTTAAATTCAAAATTAAAACAAAACATATTATCCAGAAACATATCTCCCTGCTTCTTGGGAGAAAAGTGATGATAAACCTAGACTGCATCTTAAAAAGCAGAGACATCACCTTGCCAACAAAGGTCCGTATATTTAAAGCTATGGTTTTCCCAATAGTGATGTATGGAAGTGAGAGCTGGACCATAAAGAAGGCTGATTGATGCTTTTGAATTATGGGGCTGGAGGAGACTCTTGAGAGTCCCATGGATTGCAAGAAGGTCAAACCTCTCCATTCTGAAGGAAATCAGCCCTGAGTGCTCACTGGAAGGACAGATCGTGAAGCTGAGGCTCCAATACTTTGGCCACATCATGAGAAGAGATGACTCCTTGGAAAAGACCCTGATGTTGGGAAAGATTGAGGGCACAAGGAGAAGGGGACAACAGAGGATGAGATGGTTGGATAGTGTTCTCAAGGCTACCAGCATGAGTTTGACCAAACTGCGGGAGGCAGTGGAAGACTAAACAACAACAATATTTGTGATTGCGTGGTCCAGGCTTTGCATCTCCATCTATCCATCCAGAGCTCCCTGGCAACACCTGGCCTTGATTCTGCAGTGAGACAAGTCTGGATCAACTTTGTCTGCCTAACAATCCAGTGCTGACACCAGCATCTCAGGAGGCTGGACAGCTTGACTCAGAGATGAGTTAAGCAAAATGTTATATACCTAAGAGGAGCAGGTCTCTGCATATCTCTGTGTGACGCTCCAAACACAATCCACACCCAGCTGAGAGTCAATGGCGAAAGGTGAAGGGCTTAATAGACTCACAGTGAGGAATGCCTTTCCATGCACTCAGGGTTCTGCCCATGGCATGCCATGGCATCAACGGTGCCTTTTGGTAGCCTTCCTTTTTTATTGTACCAATTAGATATTTGTCTTGTGGCTCTTCTTCCATTTGCACAGTGCACGAACATTTAAAATTATTATTATTATTGTTTTCTTTTTAAAGTTTTGGTACCCTGCCTTGTGCCTTTAGGAGAGACATTAAAGAAATTGAACTAAATAGACACATGGAGGGAGGGAGAAAGCCATAAATCAAGGAGGTTACCGGAGGTCAGGCAAGGTGGGAGGCATCTGTGGCCTTCCAGTTTTTTTTTAGACTACAAGTCCCATAATCCCTCACCTTCACCATGCTGGCTGGGGCTGATGGGAGCTGGAGCCCAACAACATAAGAAAGTTATGGAGCAAAATGTGGAGGCTGCAAGCTGCCCGGCTCTGGATTAGACCATTCATATAGGGAAATTCTGTCAATGGACATTAGCCAGAGGTGAGGAACCTTTGGCCCTCCAGATGTTGTTGCACTATAGCTCCCATCATACCATACCAGGGGTGCCAACTGGAATACAATATGGGGGGGGCAGCTAAGACCCATCCTACATAATTGATCACATGATGCGGTGCATGCACGCCATTTGAATGGCAATGCCCATCAACTTTGGGGTGGGCGGCCCCTTCAAATATTTTATGGGGGGGATGAAGCCCCATTGGCCCCTAGGAGTTGGCTCCTATGTCCCATACCTTGGCCATGGGGCTGGGACTCCAGGAACATCAGTAGGGCCAATTGTTCCCTACAGTGGTAAGGAGAAAAACCGAAGGCTTAGAAAAACTGAAATATGTTAACATAACATAAAATGGTTTATTCTGAGCTCTGAGGTCCAATGCTGAGGGCCTTCTGGCAGTTCCCTCGCTGCGAGAAGCCAAGTTACAGGGAACCAGGCAGAGGGCCTTCTCGGTAGTGGCACCCACCCTGTGGAATGCCCTCCCATCAGATGTCAAAGCGAAAAACAACTACCAGACTTTTAGAAGACATCTGAAGGCTATTTAGGGAAGGCTATTTAGGGAAGCTTTCAATATTTAATAGACTATTGTATTTTAATATTCTGTTGAAAGCTGCCCAGAGTGGCTGGGGAAACCCAGCCAGATGGGTGGGGTATTATTATTATTATTATTAATAATAATAATAATAATAATAATAATGATGATGATGATGATGATAATAATGTCTTCCCTGCTCCCATTTTATATTCGCAGCAGCATGCGAAGCAACAGCAGATGGGGGAAGAGGGAGATATCCCTCTATTCTAATATATAGAGGGATTTGGAGGTGGGCAGGCAGGAAGAAAGGAGGCAAGGAGGGAGAACCTCAAACCAGAGAACAACCTTTAGGGTCAAAATCCTCGCCCTGCACTGGTGGCAAACATTATGAGCTGCCCAACTTCACATTGTACGGAACCAGGAAATACAAATGTTGGCAACACCAGTGGCTGACCCCTGGATTTGGATTCTCTATGCAAAATTAGAGGGGCAGCCAGGGTAGGGCAGTGAGCCCTTTTGTGGCCCCAGGGCCATAAGCAAATGCCTGAAAAAGTCGAGCTGAAGTCAGACTCTCACTCTGGATCAGGCCTCTTTTCCCCGGGAAAGCCTGGCCCTTTGTTTCTGCAATGTCTCTGTTGGTGACAGATGGGGAAGCTGCCCTGCCGCATTTGTTACCTTCCCCCTGACATGCAATATGTCCACATTCTGACAGTGAGAGGAGAGGCTCCAGCTGTCCCTCTTGTAATTGACAGGAAGGCACTCTTTCCACTTTTGACAGAAGCATTAACATCATATTGGCTGTTCAGTATTATTATTATTATTATTATTATTATTATTATTATTATTATTATTATTAACATCTGAGAAAAGCCATGGTCATCCAGAGTTTTCTTTATCCTTTTTTAAAAAAAATTGTCCCGGTTTTTTCACCTTTTACAATCAGATTTCTTTCCTTTCCGTTTAAAGCTATTAAAGAAAACAAAGGGAAACCAAGGTGAGCCGGGCCTAGAATAGGGTTGCATCTCTCTCTAGTCTTGGGACGCGGATGGTGCTGTGGGTTAAACCACAGAGCCTAGGACTTGCCGATCAGAAGGTCGGTGGTTCGAATCCCCGCGACAGGGTGAGCTCCCGTTGCTCGGTCCCTGCTCCTGCCAACCTAGCAGTTCGAAAGCACGTCAAAGTGCAAGTAGATAAATAGATACCGCTCCGGCGGGAAGGTAAACGGTGTTTCCGTGCGCTGCTCTGGTTCGCCAGAAGCAGCTTAGTCATGCTGGCCACATGACCTGGAAGCTGTACGCCAGATCCCTTGGCCAATAAAGCGAGATGACCTTATGGTCAGGGGTCCCTTTAACTTTTACCTGTCTAGTCTAATAGGAATATGGCTGGCGAATGATGTTATTGCTACGGTTTATACAGCGCCAACGGTGTACCTGATGATCTTTAGAGCAACGTAAGCAAGAAGATAAGTTTTTTGCTGGCTTTTGGTCATGCACATGCTCAGATCAAGACCACGTGAGTCACCAGTTCCATTTCCGCTGTTGGGCTCCATGATAATTTGGATTCTGTGCTGAAGGGAGACAGCAAAATAAATAACTCTCGGAGGGTTTTTGGACTTATTGGTGACAAGCCGGGTGATTTATGTCCATTTGGTTTCTTCTCCCTCTTTCTGTCCTTTGTGTATATACCTCCTCAGTCAGCAATAAAGCTTGGCTCTCCCCTAACCTTACATCCTCTGCAGCCCTGTTCATTGTGTAATAGGTTCTTAATAAGATTGGGGGGAAATAAAGTCAACTCTGAACACATAAGTCACAGGGAGATGAGTATGACAAAGCTTTTCTCTCCCAAATTAGATTCAAGCGGGTTTGCAACAGAGGCCACTTTTCCTCCCAACATCCATCAATAACACAATGACTGCTGCAAGCAGTTACTTAATTTAAAAACAAACGCTGGATATTTTGAGAGGGTGTCGAAGGGGCTTCTCATTTCAGAATAATTACTCTTAAATTGCTGAACTAATATGGGAGGGAGGATGAACAGTTTTAGGCCCCATCTGCACGAGATATTTAAAGCGGTATCATACCATTTTGAGCAGTTAAGGCTTCCCCCAAGGAATCATGGGAACTGTAGTTTGTTAAGGGTGCAGAGAGTTGTTAGGAGACTCCTCACCCCGCCCCCCACAGAGCTACAATTTCCAGAGTGGTTTAACAAGGAATCTCTCTTCCCAGGGAACTCTGGGATTTGTAGCTCTGTGTGGGTTTACAAGTTCAAACACAGGCTGGAAATTTATGTTTGTGGAAAGAAAATGGTGTCAGGGGAATTTAAGTACTCATTTGCCCCAGCTCAACAAATCCCCCCCCCCCCATTTAATGATTTTTCACAGTTAGGAAAGTGACGATAAATTTATTGAAAAGTGCAGGAGGAATGAATGATTAATGGGGAGGCATGTACAATCAAATCAGGATGAATGCTCATACAGTGGTACCTTGGGTTACAGATGCTTCAGGTTACAGACGCTTCAGGTTACAGACCCCGCTAACCCAGAAATAGTACCTCGGGTTAAGAACTTTGCTTCAGGTTGAGAACAGAAATCGCGCGGCGGCAGCGGGAGGCCCCATTAGCTAAAGTGGTACCTCAGGTTAAGAACAGTTTCAAGTTAAGAATGGACCTCCAAAACGAATTAAGTTCTTAACCCGAGGTACCACTGTAACTGCTCTGGAAACAAATCCAATATAATACTTAATAAAGACTGGACATAGTTTAACCCCTGTGGAAGCAAACTGGGATGAACACTATATAAACAGGTAGTCTGGATGTCGGGATGCCAGATAATTCCAGTAGGAACAGAAACTGCCAATGATCGCTTATCAATTCCATGTTCCGAATGGAAATCAATCCAGTGAACACGATCAGTTTGCAAATTGTCCATACTTGATTAAATTTCCATCCCATTTGCATGGCATTTCCTTTAAATTGACATGAGTGGGGTGGAATAACATAATGACAATGTAATTTATATGGGCGTAGCCAGGATCTATGATAATGATGATGATGATAATAATAATAATAATAATAATAATAATAATAATAATAATAATAATAATTTATACCCCGCCCATCTAGCTGGGCCTCCCCAGCCACTCTGGGCGGCTTCCATAGAAACCAAAAATACAATAAAATATCACACGTTAAAAACTTCCCTGAACAGGGCTGCCTTAAGATGTCTTCTGAATGTCAGGTAGTTGTTTATCGCTTTGACATCTGCTGGAAGGGCGTTCCACAGGGCAGGCGCCACTACCGAGAAGGCCCTCTGCCTGGTTCCCTGTAGCTTTGCTTCTCGCAATGAGGGAACCGCCAGAAGGCCCTCGGCGCTGGACCTCAGCGTCCGGGCAGAATGATGGTGGTGGAGACGCTCCTTCAGGTATACTGGACCGAGGCCGTTTAGGGCTTTAAAGGTCAGCACCAACACTTTGAATTGTGCTCGGAAACGTACTGGGAGCCAATGTAGGTCTTTCAAGACCGGTGTTATATGGTCTCGGCGGCCGCCCCCAGTCACCAGTCTAGCTGCCGCATTCTGGATTAGTTGTAGTTTCCGAGTCACCTTCAAAGGTAGCCCCACATAGAGCGCATTGCAGTAGTCCAAGCGGGAGATAACCATGATGGGCGGGGAGGACACCCACCTGTCCTCTTCCAGAACCGAGCTACCTGTGAGGCGATTGGTGAGTTCACAGAAGCCACGTCTATCGCTTAGTTGGCTTGCCAGTTGCGTTGCTAGAATGCACCACAAAATCATCCAAGTGACCTTGGTGACTATTTCAATTTCAAATATTCCAAGTATTTCTACTTTTAGTTAAGTATATTTATTTATTTACTCGATTTAGGCAGAGTTGCCCCCCTGCCCCCTGGCTATACTCATGGCAATTTACATGATTAGTTACATTAGTTCAGTAAGCTATGTAATTTTGCCACAGCGGACAGTGAGAGAAGCAACATAGTTTTTGCTGGAAGGCAAACTGCAGTGAAATGGAAACAGCACTGCATACAGTGGTACCTCGGCTTAAGAACTTAATTCATTCTGGAGGTCCGTTCTTAATCTGAAACTGTTCTTAACCTGAGGTACCACTTTAGCTAATGGGGCCTCCCGCTGCCGACGCGTGATTTCTGTTCTCAACCTGAAGCAAAGTTCTTAACCCGAGGTACTATTTCTGGGTTAGCGGAGTCTGTAATCTGAAGCGCCTTTTACCTGAAGTGTCTGTAACCCGAGGTACCACTGTACAACAAATCCTAGAACAATAGGGTCCAGAATGCAGCAGTCTGATTGGTCCACAGGAGCCACCCAATCCAACTCTGGGTGGAAGTGAATCCGTAACCTGATTGGCCTACAGGAGAATCCCAGAATTAGCCAATCACGTGGGGCCCATTGTGTAAATGATGTATATAAAGGAGACTTTTCGGGGGAACTTCCATACCTCCTCACCACTATGAGCTGAATAAAGAGCATGAAATCCACTCTCGACTCCGAGTACATTTCACCTTCATATTGTGATTTTATGTTGTGAACCACCCTGAGATCTACAGGTATAGGGCAGCATACACATTTTAATATAATAATAATAATAATAGTAGTAATAATAATAATAATAATAATAATAATAATAATAATAATAATAATACAGACAGGCAACAGCTCTCCCAGGTTTCAGGCAGAGGACACTCCTGACCTACCTGGAGATAATGAGGTACCTTCTGTGTGCAAAAACAGATGCCCTACTGCTGAGCCAAAGCCCATGCCCTAATGCCTGAGAGGCTTTTAACTGGGATGCACAGCTGAGCTGAGGGCTCTCCCCATTCCTATGGCACCTGCGTGGAGATCGCTTCCCCACCAAGCGGTGCTGATGGGTGTATCTTACAACTGTTCTGCCAGTGCTTTGCACTGCAGGAATTCCATCGCCTGCCCCCACCCACCCGTTGACTATGCGGCAAGAGAAGAACTGTACGAAAGTCTGTTATGGGCCATTATGAAAGAGCACTCAATTATTGCCATTGCTTTTCAGCAAATTGATATGTGTGCAGCTGCGTGGCTCCACTTCCAGTTGTTAAAAGACAGAGCGCGTCAGAGCCGAGAACAAGGGAAAGATCTGCTGTGTAAGTAGTATTTGTCAGAAAACCAGAGTAATTGCTGCTGTTTGCTGTGATTTATTGAGGTAACAAAGGTTAATAACAGTGTCACTCAGTCTCATTTTCATGTCATTATGATGTACCAGCCACAGAGCGCACCACAGCTGGGATAAGGGGGCTCCATCACTGGGCTTTATCTGACTCAGAGAGAGAGAGAGAGAGAGAGAGAGAGAGAGAGAGAGAGAGAAATACAGCCTTCTTTTTAGTATTCTCCAAATGCCTGCAGGCCTTTTGTTTTGAAACTCAACGGACAAGAGGGAAAGACCTTTGGGAATGTTGTGATGTGCAAGGGGTTCTTGTGTCTGTAGGCTTTCCTGTTTTATTTCAAACTGCAAGGAGAGTGGCTCCATGCCTCCAGTTCTTGCCTGTGGAAAACTACTCCTTCCTTTGAGAAGAAGGCCTTTAAGGTGGGAGAACTTCCTTGGTCTAGATATGTAACAACTCCAGAATCAGGGACGTGCTTTCAAGGTTCTTTTCCGCTGTGGCTCTGATCAGCACAGAGACCAGGAATGATGTGTGTTGCAGTGGGCAGGAGATGACCCTTGATTTCTATTTTCTTTTGTTCTGTGTCCATGTGTGCTGCCACAAGATGTGGTGATGGCTTTCAACTTGGACCGGTTTGGACCAGATTCATGGGAGATGAAGGCTATCACCAGTGGCTACTAGTCATGATGGTCTTGTATCACCTCCAGAGACAGAGGCGGTATGGAAGGGGTCAGGAGGGAGTTTAATATGCTTTCTAGGGGGTGGGGCACCTTGGAGACTTTCTGATGCTGCCCTGGGCTCCTTTGGGAATAAGGGTGGGATATAAATCTAATCAATAAAAATCAATCAATCAAATAATTTATGCCTCCTCTCTTTTCTCTTTAACAATATCTTTGCCTCTATTCCATAACCTTGCAATACATTTTTTTCCCCTCTCTCTCATTCCACCCCCCTCCATGGAGAAATCAGTCATGCGCTTTCCTCTTCCTTTCCTCCAAAATAAATAAATACGGTAAATCTCGAGACCAACCAGTGTTGCTCCCACTGGCCCAAATGTCTATTTGGCAACACCCAGTACACACCCCTCCCTCTCTCCTTCCCTGCCCACCCCCAGCTTGTAGCATGGAAGCCCCTTTCTTCCTCCTCCTAAGATTAGGCTCTATCTATATGTCTTAACCATATGCCCCCAAAGTGAGGAATTCATTAGCATACATTACACATTCATAAGAAAGAAATGGGCCAGGAGAGTGGGAGGCATTGCAATTTATCTCAGCTGCTCCTTGACATGCTGCCTGGCAGGAGGGGAGAGAAGCAACGCTCAGAGCTGGAGCTGCGATTCAGCCCCTTGCACCTGCTTCTAGGGAAATCCATACTCTTCTACCCACCCTCTCTGCCACGAATGGGGGAGAAGTCAGATTCAGTTCACATTTAAAGGTGAACCTGCCCCATTCACACTTTCAGAAACAACGCACAAACCGAAACACAGCTATCCTATGAAATTCACACTTCTCTGAATTTTGCAATGCAGCTCTCCAGTCAAGTAACATGGAGGGAAAAGCACCACATGCTGCGATAAAGCATGCATTAAAATGTTTGTGAAAATAACATGCAAAAATGTTTGTGAAGAGAACGTAAAAATAAATGAAATTGATATGCAAAAAATGTGCATGTTAGGCAATATCACATAGCAAAGAATGTGTATGTTAGGAGTCATTTGCACTAATGTGCTGGTGAATTTTCATGAGGACTTCAATTCTTTCACCATCACAAAGAGATGTGGAAATGTGGACAACAGAACTTAAGGCTGGAAAAATGAGAAATCGAGAGAACAGTTTCTTCCACCTCTGATCTACACTCCATTTTCATCTCTATTGAACATGGTTTGCAGGGTATCATATTGTTTGAGAAATCTGCTTGACTAGAGGTGGCCACAGGATAATAATAATAATAATAAAAATTATTCATACCCCACCCATCTGGCTGGGTTTCCCCAGCCACTCTGGGCGGTTCCCAACAGAATTTTAAAAACACGATAAACATCAAACATTAAAAACTTCCCTAAACAGGGCTACCTTCAGATGTCTTCTAAAAGTCAGATAGTTGACATCTGATGGGAGGGCATTCCACAGGGTGGGTACCACTACCAAGAAGGCCCTCTGCCTGGTTCCCTGCAACCTCACTTCTCACAGTGAGGGAACTGCCAGTAGGTTCTCAGAACTGGACCTCAGTTGAACGATGGGGGTGGAGACGCTCCTTCAGAAGAGAAGGATACATGCTTGCATGTTTTTCTCAACTTGACAAATTATTTCTGATTTTCCAGATGACCATCCTGTCTGGCCACACCAGCCTGCCTCTGCTAGGGTTGTTGTGTCTCCTACTCCATGGATGAGGGTACTCTTGTTGAAGGGCAGCCGATGTCTGGTTTAAAGCTAAAGGGAGACTGGGGTGGGAAGGGCTGGAACAGGTCAAAGTACAACTTGATGTTGCCCATCAACAGCACCTGGTCACAGTGAGCCAGTGTGGTGTAGTGGTTAAGAGCGGTGGACTCATAATCTGGTGAACCGGGTTCGATTCCCTGCTCCTCCACATGCAGCTGCTGGGTGACCTTGGGCTAGTCACACTTCTTTGAAGTTTCTCAGCCTTACTCACCTCACAGTGTGTTTGTTGTGGGGGAGGAAGGGAAAGGAGATTGTTGGCTGCTTTGAGATGCCTGAGGGTAGTGATAAAGCGAGATATCAAATCCAAGCTCTTCTTCATCATCATTGCTAAGCTCTACTGTGGTCCGATTTAAATTAGGGTAATTATTACTAAAATGGACTAAATTATCCTATGCAGTTTTTATGCGGATCTGTGCTCTTGTCCCCCCCCCCCCATGATACATTTCCTCTTTTTTGTGTGATGTCACTACCATACCCTCCGCTCAGTTCATTTAACCTTAGCGGATAAACTGCTGGCAGAGGAAAAAATGACTAACCTATCCATCTTGGAAGTGTATGTTTTGTGTGCGTGAGAAAGAGAGAATGAGGGAGGGAGGCTGAGAAAGAGAGAGGGTTGATATCTCAGTTTATTTTGCTTTTATCACACTTTCTGCAGAACACAGCAGGAATAGACCTCCCCCGGAACATCACAACAAAAGCCAAGAGAAGCTTGTAAGAAGTGAGGTCACAGCAAATGTGACACATATATTGAATACTGAATGCACCGGGAACCCTGTGAGTTATCCTTTCTATCTCTCCCTGTATTTTGTGCCTGGTTACTTGTTTACAAAATACCATTGCTGTTTAATTTTTTAAGGCACTCCAACAAGAGCATTCCACTTACATTGTACACCAGGAGTAAGGAACTCCAGCTGACAGCAGGGTTTTGCCAGGTCCTCTGGGTCCTCTCCTGCCCATCAGCTGCTTAGCAGGGAGCGGATGAGAGGCAGCAGGACTTTGATGTTGTGCGAAGGATGCAGCAGCAGCTATTCCATCTGCAAGAAGATCTGCTGCCAGATCATCAAAGCACAGGGGGGAAGCGTGCATCTGGGAGGTTCAAAAAGATGCAAAAAGTTACCCCTGCATTTCGCAGCTACGCATGTGCAATTTTTGGGATTCTGTTGCAGATGGAAGTTGAGGTTTTGAATAGTTGTGAGGGAGGGCTTGCAGTTCAGGTGCACATGGGCACTGTTGAGTTTTTCCTTTTACACAGGCAGTTACCGGTACTTCTCCCAGCACATGGAAACACAGCACATGAATGCTTCTCCCTGCATATAGAAACATAGGCTAGGCAACTCTCTAACAAGCTAGTTTTCTCTGTGGAAGGAATTTTTCCAAGCAGATTTCAATAGCTCCCCATGAAAAAAGGACTCAGGGACAGTATCTGGGTATGTCCGTAGCAAAAGGAAGAACAAAGAAACTGTGGGGTCACTCAGAGGAGAAGATGGTGAAATGCAAACAGGGGACACACAAAGGGCTGAACTCCTCAATGCCTTCTTTGCCTCAGTCTTCTCCGATAAAGAAGACAATGCCCGACCTGAAGAATTTGGAGCAAATGATTCAGCAAAGGAAACACAGCCCAGAATAACTAAGGAGATAGTGCAAGAATACTTGGCTAGTTTAGATGTATTCAAGTCTCCAGGGCCAGATGAACTGCATCCAAGAGTATTAAAAGAACTGGCAGATGTGATCTCAGAACCACTGGCAGTCATCTTTGAGAATTCCTGGAGAACAGGCGAAGTCCCGGCAGACTGGAGGAGGGCAAATGTTGTCCCTATTTTCAAAAAGGGGAAAAGAGAGGACCCAAATAATTATCGCCCAGTCAGTCTGACATCAATAGCAGGGAAGATTCTGGAGCAGATCATTAAGCAAACAGTCTGTGAGCACCTAGAAAGGAATGCTGTGATCACCAATAGTCAGCATGGATTTCTGAAAAATAAGTCATGTCAGACTAAACTGATCTCGTTTTTTGACAGAATTACAAGCCCGGTAGATGAAGGGAACGCAGTGGATGTAGCCTACCTTGATTTCAGCAAGGCATTTGACAAGGTGCCCCATGATATTCTTGTAAAGAAGCTGGTAAAATGCGGTCTTGACTATGCTACCACTCAGTGGATTTGTAACTGGCTGACTGACCGAACCCAAAGGGTGCTCATCAATGGTTCCTCTTCATCCTGGAGAAGAGTGACTAGTGGGGTGCCACAGGGTTCTGTCTTGGGCCCGGTCTTATTCAACATCTTTATCAACGACTTGGATGATGGACTCAAGGGCATCCTGATCAAATTTGCAGATGACACCAAACTGGGAGGGGTGGCTAACACCCCAGAGGACAGGATCACACTTCAAAACGACCTTGACAGATTAGAGAACTGGGCCAAAACAAACAAGGTGAATTTTAACAGGGAGAAATGTAAAGTATTGCACTTGGGCAAAAAAAAAAATGAGAGGCACAAATACAAGATGGGTGACACCTGGCTTGAGAGCAGTACATGTCAAAAGGATCTAGGAGTCTTAGTTGACCACAAACTTGACATGAGCCAACAGTGTGACGCGGCAGCTAAAAAAGCCAATGCAATTCTGGGCTGCATCAATAGGAGTATAGCATCTAGATCAAGGGAAGTAATAGTGCCACTGTATTCTGCTCTGGTCAGACCTCACCTGGAGTACTGTGTCCAGTTCTGGGCACCACAATTCAAGAAGGACACTGACAAACTGGAACGTGTCCAGAGGAGGGCAACCAAAATGGTCAAAGGCCTGGAAACGATGCCTTATGAGGAACGGCTAAGGGAGCTGGGCATGTTTAACCTGGAGAAGAGGAGGTTAAGGGGTGATATGATAGCCATGTTCAAATATATAAAAGGATGTCACATAGAGGAGGGAGAAAGGTTGTTTTCTGCTGCTCCAGAGAAGCGGACACGGAGCAATGGATCCAAACTACAAGAAAGAAGATTCCACCTAAACATTAGGAAGAACTTCCTGACAGTAAGGGCTGTTTGACAGTGGAATTTGCTGCCAAGGAGTGTGGTGGAGTCTCCTACTTTGGAGGTCTTTAAGCAGAGGCTTGACAACCATATGTCAGGAGTGCTCTGATGGCGTTTCCTGCTTGGCAGGGGGTTGGATTCGATGGCCCTTGTGGTCTCTTCCAACTCTATGATTCTATGATTCTATTCTATGATTCTATGATCTTGAAACTATGAAGCAACACACTTAAGTCACAGGATTACCTCTCCATGAGAATTAGCATGGCAAGTTGCAGGTTTGAGGAGATCATCAACAAAGTGTCACCTGGTGATTCCTATCCTACATTTCTGCCCCCTTCCAATGTAATATGCCCCCCCCCAAAAAAAAAGGAAGAGGGGGAAAAGGACAGAGCTACTGCACCTTTAATAGTAATGTAGAAGAGGGAATTTCAGCAGGTATAATTTCTCACTATTAAAGGTATAGGAGCACTGCCCTCTTTTTCCATCTACCCTTCCAGTAGTGGTAGTAGTAAGTAGCGGTAGTTGCTCCAATAAGTATCAGGAAGCCAGGAGACGCCATTTTTATTTTCCCACAATGCCTCACATATAGCTTGTGTCAGAGGCACCATGGGAAATTGAAAGTGTGACCTCTAGTCTTAGCTAGCCACTGCTGATTAGAGGACCAGATCTTTTTAGGGGTGCGTGTGGGACTAGACTAGGTGTCAAGAAATTGACAAAAGATCTTGATTGCCATCAGTAGTAATGATCATCATGCAAATGTGGTCTCAGTTCTCACTGGGAGGGTTTGACTAATTTGCTATGTGTGGAGTAGTAGTTAGGAGCATTGGCCATGAGCCAGAAAGTTGCCAGCTCACCGTGGAACTCATTAAAAAGTCATTAAGAAAGCTGTTATTGGCACAGCCTCCTCGTTGTCAGGCCATATGACTGTACCTCAGCCTGTAACCAAGTCTAAGCATGGGCACCCCAAACAATCATAGATTGCTTCCCAGTCGCATTTTTACCCCGACCTATTTCCTTCTCCTTCCTCTGTTCCCTGCTCCCTCCCTGTGCCAAGGTTTATATTATAAGTTGCTTGGGACTGCTTTCTTCTTGTACTCTGTAACACAGGGCCTGTTCCAGCCCAAAGGCCGCCTTCCTTTCTGGGGGCCATATTCCAGTGGAGGGTGGAGCCACAGACAAAACTGGGCAGAGCAATGAATGCAATTTTCGCCTTTGTATGCTAGGCTGCTGTCTATGCACAGTTGCACATCTTTCTCTACCCTCCACCCAAAGAACCAAGAGGTATTGTTGGAAGTGAAGGATATGCTATTACCAGGACACAACTTTGGCTGAGCCCTAGAGGAACTCCTGTAGCTGACAAACAATCACAGCGCAAGACCAGTCCTAGCATTGGGCAGAGTGAGGTATCTACCACAGGCAGCAGATGCTGTGGGGCAGGGTGCACAGAGAAGGAAGAAGAAGAAGAGTTTGGATTTGATATCCCGCCTTTCACTCCCTTTAAGGAGTCTCAAAGCGGCTAACATTCTCCTTTCCCTTCCTCCCCCACAACAAACACTCTGTGAGGTGAGTGGGGCTGAGAGACTTCAGAGAAGTGTGACTGGCCCAAGGTCACCCAGCAGCTGCATGTGGAGGAGTGGAGACGCGAACCCGGTTTCACAGATTACGTGACTACCGCTCTTAACCACTACACCACACTGGCTCAGGAGCTGAAGGAGAGAGCTATGTGTGCCATGTGGTGTACCCTCAAAGCTGGGATGCCCCCTGCACGTGCTGTAGAGGACATTGCCCCATTTGCAACAACGAAGTAAGGCTAAACTGCCCATCTAGTTTTTCTTTGTATATGGAGCATGGAGAGCCATCCCCTCATTCCCAGGAAGCAGAATGTCCTGGGGCCATCCCTGTCTGCAAGAATTACTCCAGATGGAAGTAGTAACTAGCGTTACTAATGTTACTATTGTGCTGCCAAATCTTCCTGTTACGGAGGTTTCTTTGTTTTGATGGTAAAGTTAAAGGGACCCCTGACCATTAGGTCCAGTCGCGGACGACTCTGGGGTTGCGGCGCTCATCTCACTTTGCTGGCTGAGGGATCCGGTGTACAGCTTCTGGGTCATGTGGCCAGCATGGCTGAGCCATTTCTGGTGAACCAGAGCAGCGCATGGAAACACCGTTTACCTTCCCACTGGAGTGGTACCTATTTATCTACTTGCACTTTGTGCTTTCAAACTGCTTTCCTCCTATATACATAAAAATGTAAGGCTGTCGTCACCCGGCAGTTTGTATGCCTGTTGATAGGCAGCCACGCCAACACCAGTATGATAAATGGCAGGCAAGGCAATAAGCAAGGGTGCTGTTTAAAAGAGAGGGAAATGCTGTTTAGCCAATGGCATTAATATAAAGAAAGGTTGCAGTGTTTGGGACTTTTTAGTTTAGACAAAAGGTGAGTAAGAAGCAATAGGACAGGCGTCTATAAGATTATGCATACCATGGAGAAAGTGGATAGTGATGTTTTTTTCTCCTCTTATAACACAAGAACTCACGGACATTAATGAAGCTGAATATTGGAAGATTTAGGACTGGTGAAATATAGTCCTTCACACAGCACATAGTTAAACTATGGAACTCACTCCCCCAGTGATGGTCACCAGCTCGGATGGCTTTAAAAGAGGATCGGACAAATTCATGGTGGAGGAGAGGGCTGCCAGTGACTCCTAGTTGTTTGAAACCATGGGAGTGTCGGGATCACAGAATGCTGTGTGAGATAGTAAGTCTGCAGGCTTGAGTTTGCTAGCTGATGCAACTGGCTGATGCCATCAGCCTGCAATACTTTCTATGGAAGTGCTGGGTCAGAATGACTCAGCAGTAATGTGCTGTCAGTTGATTGGCTGTCATCGGTTTAAAAGGGAAACCTGTCCAGCAGTAAAGGTGGTGGTGGTGTAGACGTGTATTATAGCCTGTAGAGAGCCAGTGTGGTGTAGTGATTAAGAGCAGTGGACTCGTAATCTGGTGAACCGGGTTCGCTTCCCCTCTCCTCCACATGCAGCTGCTGGGTGACCTTGCGCTAGTCACACTCACCTCACAGACAAAATAAAAAAATTCCTTCCAGTAGCACCTTAAAGACCAACTAAGTTAGTTCTTGGTATGAGCTTTCGTGTGCATGCACACTTCTTCAGATACACTGAAACAGAAGTTGCCAGATCCTTCTATATAGTGAGAAGGTGGGGAGGGGTATTACTCAGAAGGGTGGTGGGAATGGGAGATGGGCAGATGGCTGAGATGAGCCTGTTGATGACTCTTAACGACTGTAATAGGTCTAACAGGAAAAGGCAAGGGTTGAGAAGGTGAGAAATGGCTTAGTCATGTATAATGAGATAAGAATCCAATGTCTCTGTTCAGACCAGGTCTCTCCATGGTTTTAAGTTTGGTAATGAGTTGCAATTCAGCAGCTTCTCTTTCCAGTCTATTTCTGTCCATTCACCTCACAGAGTGTTTGTTGTGGGGGAGGAAGGGAAAGGAGATGGTTAGCTGCTTTGAGACTCCTTAGGGTAGTGATAAAGCGGGATATCAAATCCAAACTCTTCTATATAGCTTACAATAAATATACTGCACTGAAGAACCTGGAGCTCTGAGCATTTCTGCTAAAGCGTCGCGAGGAATTCGCGACAGGGAGGGGAGAGGGCTTTTGTGCTTGTGTTCTGCTCCTTGGTTTCTCACAGGCATCTGCTTGGCTACTGTGAGAACAGGATGCTGGACTAAATGGGCCATTGGTCTGATCCAGCAGACAGTTGTGATGCTTTACTGTTTTTAAACAAGTTTTCAGTCACTTGGAGACCTTTGGTAACAAGTAACTAACAGATCCTGAAGCTGAGGCTCCAATACTTTGGCCACCTCATGAGAAGAGAAGACTCCCTGGAAAAGGCCCTGATGCTGGGAAAGATGGAGGGCACAAGAAGAAGAAGAAGAGTTTGGATTTGATATCCCGCCTTTCACTCCCTTTAAGGAGTCTCAAAGCGGCTAACAATCTCCTTTCCCTTCCTCCCCCACAACAAACACTCTGTGAGGTGAGTGGGGCTGAGAGACTTCACAGAAGTGTGACTGGCCCAAGGTCACCCAGCAGCTGCATGTGGAGGAGCGGAGACGCGAACCCGGTTACCCAGATTACGTGACTACCGCTCTTAACCACTACACCACACTGGCTCTCAACAAGGAGAAGGGGACGACAGAGGACGAGATGGTGGGACAGTGTTCTCGAAGCTACCAGCATGAGTTTGACCAAACTGCAGGAAGCAGTGGAAGACAGGAGTGCCTGGCGTGCTCTGGTCCAGGGGGTCACGAAGAGTCGGACACGACTAAACGACAACAACAGCTAACAACCACAGTAACAAAACGTTACTACTTGTGAGACATAAAGAAGAGTTGAGTTCTCCCCTCCTCATGCCGTTGGGGGCATGGGAAATTTGGAACACCCCTCATGGATGGCTGGTGGGTGCAAAACTGCTTTCCCCATAAAACCTGAAGATATATAATGGATTAGTGACCATGTCAGCTATGCAGTGTTCTGTAATGTCTTGATGGAGGGTGGGGGGAATTAATCTGCTTGCACCAAGATTTCAGAAATAGAGAGGAGAGGGGGAAAACTACTGGATTCCACTGCGACTAGCAAAACAGCCTTCTAAACAAACATCATCAGAGCAACTCAGTCCCCTCATTAGCACTCTTAACATCAAAGGCTCTCCTGCAGCAGAATTAACTATTTCTTCCAGGACGTTCAACAAAAGGAGGGATCCTAATGAGGTTAGTTAAAGGGGCTGCCCTGTTTCATTAGCTCTGCTGGGCTAGGTCTGCCAGTGAGGAACTATCAAGTAGATTGCTTTTTAAAAAATTACTCTGTTAATTGATATAAAACAAAAAGGACACAGATTAGTTGCATGCAATTAGCAAATTAATTATTGGCAATTACAGACTTAATAACGGAGTCGCTTTGCTGCTGTGTATTGGATTCTATGGCCCACATTCCTCACATTTATGAGCTGCAGATGTACCTTACACATAGACATACATACATGCATTAATTCACACACACACACACACACACACACACACACACACACACACACACATCATAAAAATAAAATATTTAGTTTATAAATAAATATTTATTCATTTCTGTTATGCTGCTTTAGAGGTTGCTAGTATAGCACTTATGGGTGCACCTGGTACCCTGCCCTGAAATTATCCAGTAGAATAGGTTGCCCTGTGTGCTGGACTGCAGCGGAGGGTTTTTTTATATATAATTCATTTAAAGCTCACAATGCTTTATCGAGTATGTAAATATGCTTAGAGACCCCCAAAGGTTGGTGACACCTGTGCTATTTGAATTTAGGAAAATCAGTCCCTTTAAGACATGTAGCCTCAGCTCAACATTGATCCTTTAAAAATCTGAGTGACTTTCCCCAAAAATATCTGGAAGAAAACAGGGCTATGCCATCAGTCATTGATGGCAGCGGTGGAGCAAGCCGATTGGATGCCAGGGGCAGCGTGTGTGACCTGCGCCCTGGGGCGGGGGCAGATGCCCATGGGGCAGGGCCAGCTGCTCACAGGGCTGGGCCAGCCGGGGCAGGATGCTTTGTGGGGCCTCCGAGGAGTCTGCTTGCCTCCTCCCACTCAGCCACCCTACAGCTGAGGGAGAGGCGGCGGGCGGACCGTTTGGGCCAGCGCAGAGCCTGCGGGCACCCAAGTCACTGCGTCACTCCCAGGAGAGATGCATAGCTTGGGCACACTTCAGGCTCTGCGATGAGTGCCGCCTGGCATTTTGTCACCCGGCCTCAGTGGTGACACCAGGGGCGGACCGCCCCCACTGCCCCCTTCCTCCTCCCATGATTGAGGGAGGAACCTTATTGTGCTGGTCCTGGGGCTAACTGAGAGGCGAGGTCCGAGTCCAGTCCGAGGTTGATGGTGCGGTATGGAGGCTGTCTGTCAAAGCTGTAGCTGGGTCCAAGGCAGGGAGTCGGGTGAGGTCAGGAACTCTGGCAGAAGAGCAGGACAGGGTGCAGGCAGCAACAGGCTAGCAACAACGTTGCTCCTGCAACTTGGGGCTGGGGCTGGCTGGCTTTTATCTGCCCCAAGGCAAAGGTCCACAGGTGACTCGCCTCTCCTGGCCTGGAGGCGAGCACTCCTCCTGTAGGAACTTAGTTCCCTCCGCCTCTCTGCCCTGAGCCTCTGCAGCTCAGTAGAGGCTGGGGGGTCACCGGACCCAGAGGCAACCTCACCTTCCCCTGACGGGGCTGAGAGTGGAGCACCTGCAGGCCATGGGTCCTCCATCACCTCAGGAGCCCGAGCAGACTCAGCTGGTGTCTGCTCCTGAGGATCCGGCACAGGTGAGGGCCCTTCAGATTCAAGCCCCTGCCCTGGCTCAGCCGGCCCTGGAGGCGGGGACTCCTGTGCAGGCTGGGATTCCTCAGGTTCAGCCTCTGAATCCGAATCCCAGGCCATCACACTTATGTTCCCTGGAAGGGCAGATGAGGGCCATAGAATGTTGCAGAATTCTCTTTCCAAAGTCCAGGAATGTTTCTCTTCTGCTGGTTGTGCCCTGTGGGCAATGGGTCCAAAAACAGGGCATGCCAGGCATGTCCCTGCATCCACAGAATCCAGGGCTGGCTCTGGACGTTTTGACGCTAGAGGACAACCAAACAGAAAATGCCATACATTTCTCTTCCATCTCCTTCTCTGATGTACACTTGCTGCCAACATGTAACCACTGTGGACATCAGTGTGCAATCCGGCACAGCTGACCAAACTGGTGGATGTGAGTTAAGTTTTCCAGACTCTTGCGCACATGCAAATGCACACACAATTTCTGCTTTCTAAACTCTTGTCCTGTAACACAGATTTGTCGCCGCTGTTCATCAACACAAGACATGGTAAACCTTATGGAATAATCTGCCTCAAGTGTTTATCAGAAATAATAATGCTATTATTTTCTGTGCATGCATCCTGAAGTTACAAAGCCTCAGATGGGATTAATAGAAATTTTAATTAAGATATGGAAATAAGCTTCTTTCTCTCACATGTACAGAGAAAGCTGGAAGTTAGTTGTGTGATTGACAGCCTGCTAAGACCTGCTGTAGAAACCATTTCTCAATATGGATGGCATCTCTTAAGGCCGAATTGCAAAACCGCAAAGATACCCTGACCTAGATTCATTTGTTTATGAAATCATTTCTACCTCAAATCTTGCACCCAAACAGGATCTGTGGAATATCTTAATAAAACAACCCATTTAAAGAATAAGAGTGCTGATTGCTTGTGGTGAAGAGGTCTTGCGAGGGCTCCATCATGGGGCCAGATTGTAGTTGGAGCTATTCACAATTTATTGAACCAGGTGATGGCTGAATCTTTGCCAGATAGGCCTCAGGTACATAGCTGTCAACTGTCCCTTATTTGGTGAGAAAGTCCCTTATCCCAGCGCTGTGTCCCGCTGCTGTCCCTTATTGATGATGGCCCTTAAATTTCCCGGGTTTCAAAGGAAGTAGCTCCTCTCCCTCCCTCCCTGTCGGCCAGGGAGGAGGGAGGCTCCAACTGTGTTGCTTGGCTGCGTTGCTCACCCAATAAGGAGTCTAAGAACGACTGGGGGGTGGAGCTTCCATGCCTTGTGCCAATCAAATCGGCTGCGTTGCCTGGGGACTCGCTTTTGCTCAGCGCTTCCCAGCGGAGAGGTGGCGGTGGTTTTCCTTGCTGCATCCCCTTTGCCGGGTTGCTGCGCTGTGGGAACCACCGCTTGAGGCTTCGTTTGGCTGCTGGCTGGGTTTTCTGCCTTTGGCTCAGAGGGGCTCAGAAGTTGAACATACCAGTGTTCGGAAAATCCCTTATTTTGGTTGCTGATCCCTTATTTTCAAGGCTGCTGGTCCCTTATTTTCAAATCTGTAAGTTGACAGCTATGCTCAGGTAGTCCCAGGTGCAGTACCCACTGTGGTCCTAACTCCTCACATTGAAACATGTCCAGTTTCCTTTTCACCAAGAAAGCGCCAGTGTTGGAACTCTTCGTGCCAGCAGTTCTTAAAGACAGGCTGATTAATTTGTCTTGCCAAGAGGAGTGGAAATATATCCTTTCCCATCAACCCCCCCTCCCAAAATCCAGCTGAAGAAAACCTGACATTTACTGCAAGCGCAGGAAAGAGCTGGTGATTACCACTCCTCAGGCTTTTGTTCAAAAGGACGGGCAGTTTGGTGACAGAAAATCTGCAAAGCATTAAACAGAAATGATTTTTTAAAAAGGAATCTCAGCCAAATTAAACTTTTATGCAAAGCCCAGCAGGAGATGAGGAAAGAAGAAATTAAGGTTTGGATTTATTTATTTTATTTCAAAAAAAATTGAAGGACTCCATTAAAAAAATGGCCCAGAACAAAATCTCAAGTTTATGTGTGAATGAGAAAGCACTAACCCAAGATAAGGCAGTTGCAATAAATTGTGTGGTTAAGTACCAATAGCTGACATTATCTCTGTTCAAGCAGGAGGGATTAATACTGTTTAATAGCAATTTATTAGCACTTACATATACACACATTTCACTCCTCCCCCCCTCCGCAACTTCCCCCTTGAAATTAAAAATATATATATCATCGCTTCCTAATCTTTTAACAAGAAGTCAAGAGCTAACTGCATTCTAAAACAATTTTAATCGCTGGATATTGTGGTCACACTGTTTGAGTTCAATTTAAATATTTAGCAAACATGAGATAAACTATATGGGCAGTTTAAACACACACACACACACAGACACACACACACACACAGAGAGAGAGAGAGAGAGAGAGAGAGAGAGAGAGGACTCTTTACAGTAAAGCTACAGTAGGAATCCATGTATATTCTTGCCTTATGAGAGGTTGAACAGGTATCCTAATTGTCTGTGAACTAAGAGGAGTTCATTAACACCTGTTATCATGTATGCTGAGCTTGTACCTGAAGAATTCACGACACTAGTGTCCAACTGGATCAGTGCCAAAGATTGACTCAGAAAAGTCTTGTTGCAATAGCTCCTCCACTCAACAGGAGAAGCTGTAGCAAGGACTTTTCTAGACTTGGGAACGGGCAATTCAGCACCAAAATTGACTAGCATGCCTGACAAGGTGGGTGGGGTAGACCGTATTTTTCGCTCTATAAGACACACTTTTTTCTTCCTAAAAAGTAAGGGGAAATGTCTGTGAATCTTATGGAGCGAATGCGTGGTCCCTGGAGCTGAATTGCCCAGGGGTGAAAAGCAGGTCGTGTTTTGTTTTGTTTTTTTTTTGAAAAAGGGAAGGGGGTGTTGAAAGGAAGCAGCTGATTGGCAAGTGATCGGGGAGGGAGATAATAATAATAATAATAATAATAATAATAATAATAATAATAAGAATAAGAAGAATAAGAAGAAGAATAAGAAGAATAATATTTTTTTATTTATACCCCGCCCTCCCCAGCCAAGGCCGGGCTCAGAGCGGCTTACAAGCAATAATAAAAACAAGATGAATGATTACAACTTAAAAACAAAAATAAAATACAACATTAAAATAATGGAACATTAGACTTCCGGGGTTGACGCGATCTGGGAATGGCGGATTCCCTCCGAGCTCCGGAGGGAATCGGCTCAGCAGGGGACGGGTCTTTGCCGTGCCGGCGACACGGGGACCCTTAAAACCGCAGGCGCGGAATGCCTGCGGACTGAAGACTCGGCGGGTGCCTTAAGTGCCCCCCCTGATTCGCGAAGAGCCTTTTTAAAGGCTGCGGAGGGGATACGGGGGGTGGCGCGGCACTGAGAGTCCATCGCTACCTCTGCTGAGCGAAGCCGCGAGCCATGACCGGAGAGCGCTGACTTCCTTCCTTGAAATTCGGCTGAAAAAACAACCCGTGAGTAATTTGGACTTGGCTTTTAAGAAATTTATCCACTGAATTTGAGACGATCGGGGGATGTGCTAAAAGGAAGTCCGCACCCCCTACCTTGCAGACGATCTAGAGCAACGAAAAAAGAACTAAGCTGGAGTGCCTACCCGGTAAAGGGTGAGTTCTAAAAAAGATAGTAACTTCCAAGATTTGGAAATTTTGAGCAGGAGAGAGGAGTGTTGGATGTTTTATGTTCTGCTGTAAACAACCCCCCTCCCGGGCCCGGGAGCGTCCTGCTTTGGAGCTGGTTTAAGAAGCGCAGAGTTTGACAGCTGTCAAAGCTGTCAAACGGACTGTTAATAGTGGAAAATTGCTACCTAAGTTACCTCTGGATTAAAAAGAGTTACAATTGATCTAAAATTGTTGGAATTAAAGAAACAATAACAAGACAGAGGACTGTTGGGGAAAAGAATACTAAGTAACCAGATTCCCTCTAGAGGGAATTCTGTGGAATTACAATGGCTGTGGATGGAAAGATACTGGGAGAAATCGAAAGGATGTTTTATTTGGTTGGAATCTTACAAGAGCAGACTACGGCTATGAGTGAACAATTGATGACCTTGACTTCTGAAACAAGTAGTCCTGCTGAATTTAAAGAGGACCTCAATGAGAAAGAATCCACAGCTGAATCAGAAATGATAATAAAAGCAGAGGAGAAGACAAAACAAGAAAGAGAAGAAGTGATGTGGGAAAATACTGAGCAGAAGCTGACGCCTGTGGAATACAAACAAGGAGACTATTGGAGTAAATCTACTATAAATCCACGAAAGATGCAGAAGACGAAAGTGGAGGCCCTGGGAGTTTATGAAATTAAGGAATTTAAAATAAAGAAATATAATTGGGGCCTCCACATAGACTCTGACTTTGATTACCTTCAAGATTCATGCCTTGTGGAAACTCTTCAGCAGCTGTTTGCAAATATGGGAAGAGACTTTGGACTGATGGTGAAAGAACTCTTTCGAGATGTGACGACTGGCATAAAGGGTTACCAACAAGACCGGCGGAGAGGGACTGAAAGAGACTGGAGGGCCTCGGACGTGAGGAACCCGGGCTAAGAACTGTTATTTTGGACATGCTTTGGGAAGGGACGCAAACCGGGGATGGGAGGGAGGGAAAAATTAAGTTCTAACAACATCCATGATTATGGGATTTGGTTAAAAAGATCATTATTCAAGACAAAATGGGAAATCGATGGAAGGGAATTGAGGTCCAACTTAGAAAAAATTAATTTTGTTTGTTTTTATAAAAGGACTAATATTAGGATAGGGAAATGCCAATTTGCTGACATAAATTTGGAAATGGGGATGCAAGGGAGGGGGTAGGGGGAAGTCAATGACCAGGGTTAGGAAATAATATTTTCGGGAAAGTATATATGTTTGTTGTTGTTTTCTTTTTTTTTTCTTTCTTTGTTTATGTGTTTATTTGTTTCTTGTGTTTTTGTTTTTGTCTATATAAAATGTGAAAACCCAATAAAAATTTTATAAAAAATAATAATAATAATGGAACATTAAAATATTAAAATGTAGCCTCATTGTAGGAGAAGGAAAAGAAAAAAGAAAATGGGGGGGGGGAGGGAATCAAATTGGCTCCAAGCCAAAGGCCAGGCGGAACAACTCTGTCTTACAGGCCCTGCGGAAAGAAATCAGATCCTGCAGGGCCCTGGTCTCATGAGACAGAGCGTTCCACCAAGTTGGGGCCAGTGCTGAAAAGGCCCTGGCTCTGGTTGAAGCCAATCTAACTTCCTTAGGGCCTGGGACCACTAGGGTGTTGTTATTTATGGACCTTGAGGCTCTCCGTGGGGCATACCAGGTGAGGCGGTCCCGTAGGTACGAGGGTCCTAGGCCGTGAAGGGCTTTAAAGGTCAAAAGCAGCACCTTAAATCTGACCCTGTACTCCACCGGGAGCCAGTGCAGCTTGTAAAGCACTGGATGAATATGCTCCCATGGCAGAGACCCCGTGAGGAGCCTCGCTGCAGCATTCTGTACCCGCTGGAGTTTCTGGGACAGCTTCAAGGGCAGCCCCGCATAAAGGGGGACATAAGATAAGGGACGCTAGCAATAAAGGAGGCTGCCTGGGAATGGGGAGGTAAAAGCCCATGGATCCTCAACCTGCACCAAAAAAAATTCCACTATTTTGTGGAGCCGCAATGGTGCAAAAATGTGGTTACAAAGCACAGATCCACGTGGATCCTCAGGATTTTTGCATTGGGCTACCCCATACACACCGTCAAATCACATGTTTGTGGCCACAGCATGAACCACAAAAATTATACATCCACTGTTTCGTTCAGAATATTTTTTTTTCTTGTTTTCCTCTAAAAACTAGGTGTGTCTTATGGAGCGAAAAATACTTTAACTACAAAAATTATTATTATTATTATAACAAAACAAGACCATTATGATAGCGTCTCTGACCGGTCTGGTCGATCATATCTCATCTTAATAAGCCAAGATACAGGTCCTTTGATCCTTATTGTGGTTAGCCGCAGTTAAGACAGGAAGTCTCTAATTCACTACACTGTGCAATTTATGCCCAACTTCCAGTTTGGTTCTGAAGTCTATATGCATTTCTGATGAAAATGAACAGGAAGAGGAAGGAAGGAAGTTCTCTTGTGCACAAAATGTTCTGTTCCTGAGACTCGTATTTTAATATTTGTGCCGACAGGAACAAGACAGATATTAAACTATTTAAATGTTGTAAATTATCACAATACACACCCACATGTGCACATGCAGGTGTATATGAGTCTGATTTCTACATCTTTTCTTTGGCAGAATGTTAAATGCCCATGGATGAATGGGCAGAGGGAAAATATCGATAAAATAAATAAAAATGGATGGGAAACATTTATCTGGCAGCCCACAAGATAACACCATCAGGAGAGGCAGCTGCATCAAAGGGTGGGGATGTTGGGGAGGGTAGGAAAACAAGATATTTCTGTTATGGGGGGGGCGAGATGAATGCAAAGCACAGATTTGGTAAGAAAATCAGCTGAGAATGAAAAGGTGACAATGAAATTAAATAAAAAAAACTTGAGCTGTTCGTTAAAAAGGGAGAGAGAACCCAGTGTGTTGGAACTACCTTGCAAATTGGTGAAGAAGCCAAGCTTTTGACACCAGCTTTGCAGCATTCAATACTAACTGAATTGCATTTATTTATTTTTTAACTCATTGGTTAATCATTCATGGCGGGTTCCAATAGACACCCTTGTGGCTCTTGCATACTGATAATCTGGGTGTCAGATGGATCTTTTTTTAGGTGTAACATCCACAAATAGTTCTGACATTTTAATTTACAACAAAGAGTAATAATATATGTATGCTATTTCAACAACCCAACAAAAATAATGTAGTAACTGACGTGTGTGCTACTTGCTATTGATGTAATACAGTCATACCTTGGGTTACAGATGCTTCAGGTTGTGTTTTTTTGGGTTACGGACGTGCTGAAACCCGGAAGTACTGGAACGGGTTACTTCCGGGTTTCAGCGGTCGCACATGCGCAGAAGCACTAAATCGCGCTTTGCGCATGTGCAGAAGCGCCGAATCGCAACCTGCATGTGCACTGATGCGGCCCTGCGGGTTGTGACTGCTGTGGGTTGCAAACATGCCTCCCGCACAGATCACGTTTGCAACCCAAGCATCCACTGTACTGTATGATTCTCTCATTACAGTGGGAAATGGCCGCTATTAAGCAATCTATCAATTATCTTCAGAGCTGGAGCAAATTATTGCTTAAGGTGAAATTTGTTTAGTAGGTGAGGGGGACTACTTCAAATCCTCAGATTTGGTATTTGCATGTGATAATACTTTACCAGAATTTTTGCTCATGTGAAGACCCAAAGAGTGTTGGCCCAGTCTTCCTAGTCTGATTGGAAGTAATACTGCAATTTTTGTTGGTGAAGAAGGAACTTGGCTTTTGATTAACTTCATGTGAATAATAATAATATAATAATTTATTATTTCTACCCCGCCCATCTGGCTGGGTTTCCCCAGCCACTCTGGGCGGCTTCCAACAAAAGATTAAAAATACATGAATGGAAAGGACATGTGTGGAAACCTATAGGCTGAAATCCAGTGCCAATGGAATCGATACCATTGGTGGATCCCAACTGTTCTCCAAAAGTGGCAGTGCCCAACAGTGCTGGCTCCAACTGAATGGCTAGATGCACTTCATTGTAGGTTGTCATGGACTGGCTGGATGTAGAGATGGGCTGGGAGGCACCAGATAGTTACCTTGGATACCAGGATTGGTTACCCACCTTCCCTTCTGAACAGAGGAGAGATCCAATAGCTTATTTTCTCTGTGGGTGAGCACAGCAATGGCTGGTGTAGGTGCCCTTTTCCATCTCCTCTCCAAAAAATTTGTTTTGGAGTTTTTCTTTGATTTTTATAATTATATATATATATTACTCCAACTTGCCGTATGTCCGGCTTTTCTGATTCAGCAGAAATCCTCCCCGATGCCATTTTAAAGAGATTCCCAGACATGCCTTCACCATTTGTGCTCCTGTCCCTTCTGCTCATTTAGATGTGGCAGCCATTTTGTGTTGCGCCACACCCAAGGGCAGCCATTTTGTGAGTGGCGCCTCCAACACTTTCTAAAATTCCCAAAGATCCCCACAGGGCTGAAAAGGTTGGTAACCCTCCACAATTTTAGTCCAGAATCCTGTTTTCAACAATTATCACCCAACAACTCTCACCCAGGTCAACCCTTTCCCATTGTTTACCTACCAACTTGCTAGCAACTTATATTCAGAGCTATGCTACTGGTTGTTCTCATGGGTAATAAAACCTTCCCTATGAATTTGTGCAATTCACCTTTTAAGCTATGGGTAAAGCTTATTCTTGTTGTGTATTTCACTTTTAGTCTTTCCTGTGGGGAAGTTTTGCCTCTACCCTTCTAATTTCTCACTCATTTGCAGCTGCACAGACTAACAAGGAACTCCTTACAATATATAACCTAGTAGGGAAGATGTGAAACTTCTCTGGTTTCAATGAGGTTTCAGAAGTCTTGCCGAGACAATTTCAGACCACTTGTAATTATTCCTCAGTAGCGACAAAACTTCTGACCAAACTCAATTACTTCTATACCTAAGTGACTTGTTATAAACAATTAAGTGGGTCAATGCATATGCAAATACCAGAGGCAGAAATCACCTTTGCTTGGGGGTGGGGAGAAGCTGAAGATGTTTGATCTGCACTGATACACAGTAACCGCAACAAAATATTTTAAAATACACTGTTCTCCCAACACATTTGTTGTTGTTGTTGTTTAGTCGTTTAGCCGTGTCCAACTCTTTGTGACCCCATGGACCAGAGCACACCAGGCCCTCCTGTCTTCCACTGCCTCCCGCAGTTTGGTCAAACTCATGCTGGTAGCTTCGAGAACACTGTCCAACCATCTCGTCCTCTGTCGTCCCCTTCTCCCTGTGCCCTCCATCTTTCCCAACATCAGGGTCGTTTCCAGGGAGTCTTCTCTTCTCATGAGGTGGCCAAAGAATTGGAGCCTCAGCTTCACGATCTGTCCTTCCAGTGAGCACTCAGGGCTGATTTCCTTCAGAATGGAGAGGTTTGATCTTCTTGCAGTCCATGGGACTCTCAAGAGTCTCCTCCAGCACCAGAATTCAAAAGCATCAATTCTTCGGCGATCAGCCTTCTTTATGGTCCAGCTCTCACTTCCATACATCACTACTGGGAAAACCATAGCTTTAAGTATACGGACCTTTGTTGGCAAGGTGATGTCTCTGTTTTCCCAACACATTAATCTTGTCTATATCCCAATAAAGGGCTTGTAATCCTTCTGTCTACCTCTCTCTTTGCTCCCCCAGGCTGAGATCAGAAATCCGGTTTGATTGGACCCAAATACCTCAGTGCTGTTCATTTCCAGCAAAAGGGGGAGAGGTGGGAACGAAGCCTGTCACAGAGTAAATAATTAGAATTATTTCCTTTTTCCTTTTTAAAGCTGCTAGTTCTCAGCTGGCCAACTGAACATGCGAATCTGAAGGCAGGGTATTTATATCCCCGACTTCACACTTAACCATGCGATTGGCAACCACGAACAAGGGCGATAATAATTACACTGTGATGTTGAGCCCCGCTACCCTTGAGGTAGAAACGAACGGAATGAACACATCTAGGGATTTTGTCACAGAAACTCCAGGGTTGTAAATGACATTCACCTGACAGAAAATTGGAAGCGGACTACACAATGATATGAAGTGGAAAGTCTGGTGGCCAGTGGGGATAGCAAGGCAAGAGGCTGCCGTCTATGTAAAAGCCTGAAATCCCCTTTCCAGGGCTGGAACAGGGAGATTTCCGTTGCTCTCGAGAAGTCATTTCAATTTGTACCTGTGTTCATAACAGGACAGGGCTTCAGTTTATAATCTGAGCAATAAAGCCGGCTCATCAGGAACTTCTCAAGGAAACTTGTTATTACTGAAAATGACACTCTAATTGCCTGCAGACATTCAGTAGGTCTACTGAGTGGAAGAGCCTGATAAGCTATTGAGCTATTAAGGGATGTAGAATCAATTAATGTAAGGAGATAAGAAAGTAATACCCTACCAAGGTAAACTAGCTGAATAGTATGTGTCAGACAAGTTCACTGTGAACCCAGGAAGTGATAGACATTCCCAGTGCTGTCTGCCAGCGTTCTTCCCACACTGCCACACTGGAAATACGTTGAGCTGGCTGCTGCTTCTGACATGTCAAGCGGCGTAGGGATGTTGATAGATGTTGGGAGATGATATATTTGCTAGTTATTATTCTTCCTTCCTCGCGTTTGGGAGTTCAACAGAATGCATCCCTTTGCAGCTTCAGAGGAAGCGTAGAGAGGCTAGTTTTAGCCTTTTAGTTTAAGTAATCTAGGATGGAGGGGACGCGTGACCGACTCTAGGGTTGCGGCGCTCATTTCGTTTTTATTGGCCGAGGGAGCTGGCATACAGCTTCCGGGTCATGTGTCCAACATGACTAAGCTGCTTCTGGCAAACCAGAGCAGCGCACGAAAACACCGTTTACCTTCCCGCCGGAGCAGTACCTATTTATCTACTTGCACTTTGACGTGCTTTCGAACTGCTAGGTGGGCAGGAGCAGGGACCGAGCAACGGGAGCTCACCCTGTCGCGGGGATTCGAACCGCCGACCTTCTGATTGGCAAGTCCTAGGTTCTGTGGTTTAACCCAATGTGCAAAGTCACAAATTTTGCTGAATTACACCTTGAATATAAACCTCCACTTTTCCTTGGTCTTTCAGATCTAAAACCAGATTTGTGACCAGCAAAGGCATGGGTAAACACCCAGGAAGATTCCTCCAGCACAGGTATGTCCAACTTCCAAGAAACTGCAATCTACTCCCACTTTAACAAATCTGGCAATGATCTACCCATTGGATTGACCAAAGTTGTTGAGATTTTTTGGGGGAGCCAAAGTTGTTGAGCTCCTCCTCCAGGCACATTCCCTCATTACGCAGAGTATCCAGCATGCAGGGAAGGACGAGAAAATATGAGCTACATTGCAAAGAGTTTTATTCCTAACTACGCAGACAGAAAAGAAAATACATCTCTCTATGAGAGCAGAGAGCAACTGGAAAACAAAGGAACAGGAAACCAGTAACATCACATCCGTCTCCTGTCTTCCGTGAAACTTCCAATAGCCTGGCATCTCTGGAATGCAAAACAGAGTCTTGTGACTTCAAGCACTGCACCAGTGGCATCAGGATCCCACGGTTGACCTGTTGGACATCCCTGCTTTAGAAACATAGTAAGACTCTGATACTTCATAAGGCAGGACAGGACCAGTACAGCAGACACGCCATCATCTCCATTTTTGACCTTAAAGACCAAGAAAAAACATCTGTGTATGGTGCGTAAGTTGTGAGCAAGCACAATTTGTGACACCACACAATAACGTTACTTATATACAGGGCACAGCTTAGCTTCCAGTTACTCAGTTTTGTGTAGCTCGAGTCAACCTAAACTCTGGTCTTAAATCCGCACGGTTTCTCATATATATATATATATATATATATATATATATATATATATATATATGGAGGTTTTGGTGTCTTCGGGTGTCTTCCCGTGTAAGAGTCGGGGTGTCTGTGCGACGTTTCGACGAGGTCTCACTCGTCATCTTCAGGCTGGTGCTTTCGGCTTCTTGTTACTGGAACAGAGCAGAATCTGGTGTTTGAGTTCCTATAAATACTGTTGAGGGGTGTGGTGTATAGCCTCTAACGTTCTGGGCAGAGAGGAAGTTCCTAGATTAGTGTGCCTTTTCTTCTTTTGTTCCTTAATTACTTGAGGGATATCTTGAGTGATTTCATGAGTGATATTCTGAATACCACTGGTATTCACTGGTATCATATATGAATAATGATGATGATGACTTCTTTTTTTTAAAAAAAGGAACAACCAGTGTATCAGCGATTGTTTGCAACACAGCTGCCCAGTCCTTTGTGTACCAAATAAATAATAGCAATAAAGCCCCCTTCATCACTATCCCCAGCAAACACGCGCTCCCATACACAGGTTAGCATAATCACATTCTCTTTTGTTCTCTTCACTTTCTTTGTTCGCTGTGCAGTAATGAAAAATGACAGCCATATTTATTGTAACATTCCTCCAGGAATGCAAAGATAATTACCTACTCTTAGCAAGGAGATGAGAACAAGGGTGAATTCTATCTCCTTCCAACTGTCTGCACCCTAAGACAGGAGCGTGTGTGAAATGCAAATAATTAGACCTGTAGGAGTAATTAAGGGGTAGGAAATTGAGCACCGTGGGTTGGTGTGTGTGCATGAGCAGAAGTTGTTTCGATGGCGGTGGTTTCTGGTTGTGTAAAATAAAACCTGGCGGATGTCTTGTGCTATAAAAGACCGTCAACAACCACCAAGGCCTGGCTTAGTTTTACAAGGGAAGTTTTGGCCTTCTTGAGAGAACCTCCTGCTCAACAAATGCAATTAAGTCTCAGTGTGATGCAGTTGGGGCCGGCTCTTGCATTAGGCAGAGTGTGCAACATAACTTAAGCTAAACTGCTTGCTTTTGGTGCCACAGAGCCAGGCAGTGTCAAAGTTAAGCACCGTTCAGACAGTTTCTAGGAGGTGGAGAATCATCATTTGCAGTGGCTGCAGCCAGAAGCAGCTCATTCAATGGGGTGAAGCCACAGCATTCACTTCCTGACAGTGGTGTTGCTGCTGTGCACTGGGAGGGAGTGGTGGGGGCGCCTGAGGCAGGTGGAGGCCGTATCTGTGGAGTCCATCCAGCACTCTTGCTGGGGCATCCACACAGCCCCATATCTCATTATCTCCATTCTAGTAAGGGGCGCAGTGCAGCTTTGCCCTACCTGAACTGCTTCTGGCAGTAGCTCACGATCCTTCTTTTCCCCCATCCCTCCTGTGCTGCAAATGGCACCAACAGCTACTTTGTTGGGTAGCCTGGACACCAGTTTGCATCCTTCACAATGCCCTAGACCTAACTGTTATTCAAGAGCCTTCCTAGTTAGCTTCTGTCCGTGGTGGAATTCCAGGGGGCGCTATCATTTCTTTTGTTGTTGTTGTTTACAAGTTCCTGGGTTTCCCAGTCAGGTAATCACACTCCTTTGTCCTGACTGAGAACCTAATCCATTCCTGGGATGACTGGCTGTCTGGCACCCATCTGCCAGGGTGCCAGAGATTATGTCTTGTGCAAGAGGCTGCTGTGAACATAGAATCATAGAATCATAGAATAATAGAATCATAGAGTTGGAAGAGGCCACAAGGGCCATCGAGTCCAACCCCCTGCCAAGCAGGAAACACCATCAGAGCACTCCTGACATATGGTTGCCAAGCCTCTGCTTAAAGACCTCCAAAGTAGGAGACTCCACCACACTCCTTGGCAGCAAATTCCACTGTCCAATAGCTCTTACTGTCAGGAAGTTCTTCCTAATGTTTAGGTGGAATCTTCTTTCTTGTAGTTTGGATCCATTGCTCCGTGTCCGCTTCTCTGGAGTAGCAGAAAACAACCTTTCTCCCTCCTCTATGTGACATCCTTTTATATATTTGAACATGGCTATCATATCACCCCTTAACCTCCTCTTCTCCAGGCTAAACATGCCCAGCTCCCTGATCCCAGGTTTCATGGATTATGGCTGCCTGCACTCCCTCGTAGCCATTACTTTCCTGAACAGAACAAAGTTAGAATGGTGCAAATCCATACTGGAATAATTTTATATGACTTTCCCAGTGAGCCATTACATAGATACATTTATCTATATACCTTCTATATATATGCTTTCGTAGATTTTCACGGGTACAGGAATGCAGGTTTTGGTGTCTTCGGGTGTCTTCCCGTGTAAGAGTCGGGGTGTCTGTGCGACGTTTCGACGAGGTCTCACTCGTCATCTTCAGGCTGGTGCTTTCGGCTTCTTGTTACTGGAACAGAGCAGAATCTGGTGTTTGAGTTCCTATAAATACTGTTGAGGGGTGTGGTGTATAGCCTCCAACGTTCTGGGCAGAGAGGAAGTTCCTAATTTCCCCACAAAAACCGACACCAGAACCAGAGGCACACAGAACGCCGTCACCAATCAACCACACCAGACCCAAACCCAGACCCTCTCCACAGACATATTACAGACTCCATCCAGTAGCCAAACTATAGTGGCACCTCCGGATGCTGCACCCCCCTGCAATCCCTACACAGATCTGGCTGGCACAAGGCACAAAACCACAGCTCGCCCCTATACACGAAGCCAAGCCAGAGCACAACTAAATGCAGCACAGCCATCTTCTCAGAAAAACTCTTCACAAGCTCAAGAGGTCAAGACACAAAAGCTTTAGCAACTAATCTACACTTAATGACCCACCCAGTGGTATTCAGAATATCACTCATGAAATCACTCAAGATATCCCTCAAGTAATTAAGGAACAAAAGAAGAAAAGGCACACTAATCTAGGAACTTCCTCTCTGCCCAGAACGTTGGAGGCTATACACCACACCCCTCAACAGTATTTATAGGAACTCAAACACCAGATTCTGCTCTGTTCCAGTAACAAGAAGCCGAAAGCACCAGCCTGAAGATGACGAGTGAGACCTCGTCGAAACGTCGCACAGACACCCCGACTCTTACACGGGAAGACACCCGAAGACACCAAAACCTTCTATATATATCTATATATATCTATATATATACAAAAAATGCTTGTTTACAAAGCTATTGTACATAAACCACTTACAAACACCGTCTCCAACTTCTCGAAAGATTCCATCAACAGTGTCTCCGAAAATCTTACACATCACTTGGGTAGACAGGTGAACTAATATCAGTGTACTGGATGAAGCAAATATCACCAGTATTGAAGCAATGATTCTTTAACATCATCTTCGTTGGACTGGTCATGTTGTGCGGATGCCTGATTATCGTCTTCCAAAGCAGCTACTCTATTCTGAACTTAAAAATGGAAAGCGTAATGCTGGTGGTCAACAAAAGAGGTTTAAAGACTGTCTCAAGACAAATCTAAAAAAAAAAGTAGTATAAACATTGACAACTGGGAAACACTGCCCTGTGAGCACTCCAGTTGGAGAACAGCCTTTACCAAAGGTGTCATGGACATTGAAGACGCTCAAACTCAGAACGCAAGGGAGAAAGGTGCTAAGAGGAAGACATTCTTGGCAAATCTGCACCGTGATCAACTCCCACCCAGAAACCAATCTCCCCACTGTGGTAGGACATGTGGATCCAGAATTGGCCTCCACAGTCATTTACGGACTCATTGTTAAAACTGTGTTGATGGAAGGCAATCTTAGTCAGCTATGAGTGATTGCTGAAGAAGAAGAAGAAGAAGAAGAAATTTATCAGTGAACTGTAATGTGCAGCAGAGGCGCTTTGAATAGAGATAGGAAAAACTGTGATGAAGTGTTTTGTGGGGACATTTGCAGAAGTGATTGTGTTGATTTTGGTAGTCAGGGTGTGTGTGTATGGTATCTGCTGGAGTAGCAACCACCCCCTACATTCACCGTATTTTTCACTCTATAAGACACACCAGACCACAAGACGCACCTAGTTTTTGGAGGAGGAAAACAAGAAAAAAATATATTCTGAATCTCAGAAGCCAGAACAGCAAGAGGGATCGCTGCGCAGTGAAAACAGCAATCCCTCTTGCTGTTCTGGCTTCTGGGATAGCTGCGCAGCCTGCATTCACTCCATAAGACGCACACACATTTCCCCTTACTTTTTAGGAGGGGGGGAAATGAGCCTTATAGAGCAAAAAATACGGTACATAAATTCCTGCAACTGTGCCTATGCATAGATCCTACCCACTGTGACCCCATCAGCAGCCCACGGGCCAGACTTCTTTCTTTGCCACCCCCTCCGCAAACAATCTGAGCACTGCGCAACAGTTTAGTCCCTTGCTGCAGGTTTCAAACACTGCTGCCGTTTGACGGACAAATGGGTTGCACGGCTATGCTTTGCATATAGTCTGCACGGCATGTATTTGTGTCACGTGTACCCAGGGGGCTTGTGCCTTTAATCCTCCTCGGAGACCGAAAAGCTGAGCACTTTGCTCGCTGCTTTCCCCCTTTAAGCTGAGCTATTATCTGCAATTTCTGTAGTATGTTTCATAAGCAGAGGTTATCGTATGTTGCAGGCCATCTATCCTGCTGGGGAGCAAAAATGAACGCTTGATAATGCTGTTGCCCAAAGGCAGATAAGAGCTCCAGCTTGCTGAAAAATCCCACAAGGTTTCCTGTAACAAAAAATAAAGTGGGGATATAATTTATTATCCTCCCCTCCCGCACTGGGCCATGTGATCGTCTGCAACATCAAGCCAACCTACGGTGCATGTTAAAACAGATATATAAATAAACCTGTTGACAGCTTTCTTTTGCTCTGCCATTGATCTGCAGTGAGTTGCATCTTCATACTTAAGAACTAAAGGGCACCTCAAGA
Source organism: Podarcis vaucheri (assembly GCF_965113315.1). Taxonomy (NCBI): domain Eukaryota; kingdom Metazoa; phylum Chordata; class Lepidosauria; order Squamata; family Lacertidae; genus Podarcis; species Podarcis vaucheri. The sequence goes on from NC_138764.1 coordinate 98,713,967, forward strand.
CTGAATTTTGTGTGTGGCCACATTCACACCACACCTTTAAAGCACTGTGATGCCAGTTTAAAGAGTAATGGCTTCCTCCGATGAATTCTGGGAGCTGTAGTTTGTCACGGGTGCTGAGAGTTCACAGAGCTCCTCTCCCAGAGCCACAGTTTCCGGTCTGGTTTCACAGCCGATCCCTCTTCCCAGAGGACTTTGGGAATTGTAGGTTTGGGAGGGGAATAGGGGCCTACATTGTTGGAGGCAGGAATGCTTCTGAATACGGGTGGCTGGGTATCTGAAGTGGGCAAAATGCTCTTGTATTTGAATCCTAATTGCAGGCTTCCAATGGGCATTTGACCAGCCACTGTGGGAACAGGACACTGGACTAGACGGGCCTTTGGCTTGATCCAGCAAGCTCATCTTGGGTTCTTAATATGTGCAAGCTTTGTTTAGTTTTGTATTTGGGGCTGAGAATCAAGTGGCTTGTGCCAAGAAACCCAACAGGGGTTGAGGAAGAAGAAATCATTGCAGAAGATCTGCCCAATCCTGTGCCCTGCTTGTCTCACACCAGTGGGACCACTTATAAATGCCATCTCCAACTCCTCAAAAGATTCCACCAACAGTGTCTCTGAAAATTTTTACACTTCACTTGGGAAGAGAGGCGAACTAATGCCAGTGTACTGAAAGAAGCAAAGATCACAAGTGTTGAAGCAATGTGAAATGTACTCGGAGTCGAGAGTGGATTTCATGCTCTTTATTCAGCTCATAGTGGTGAGGAGGAATGGAAGTTCCCCCAGAATGTCTGCTTTATATACTTTATTTACACAATGGGCCCCATGTGATTGGCTAATTCCGGGATTCTCCTGTAGGCCAATCAGGTTGCGGATTCACTTCTGCCTGGAGCTGGATTGGGTGGTTCCTGCGGACCAATCAGACTGCTGCATTCTGAATCTTATTGTTCTAAGACCAGTCAGACTGCTGCATTTTGGATCCTATTCAACTCAGTACATAACACAATGATTCTTCAACATAAACTTTGTTGGATGAGTCATGTTGTGCGGATGCCTGATTATCGTCTTCCAAAGCAGCTACTCTATTCCATACTTAAAAATGGAAAGCATAATGCTGGTGGTCAACAAAAGAGGTTCAAAAACTCTCTCAAGGCAAATCTTCAAAAATGTAGTATAAACACCGACAACAGGAAAACACTGGTTTGTGAGTGCTCCAATTGGAGAACAGCCTTTGCCAAAGGTGCCATGGTCTTTGAAGACACTCAAACTCAGGTTTGAAAGGGAGAAACATGCTAAGAGGAAGGCATGCTTGGCAAACCCTCACCATTATCAACTCCTGCCCGTAAACCTATGTCCCCACTGTGGAAGGACGTGTGGATCCAGAATTGGCCTCCACAGTCACTTACGGACTCACTGTTGATGGAAGACAATCTTACTCAGCTACGAGTGATCACCAAAGAAGAAGAAGAAGATACCAGCGGGGGCGGAGGGTGGGCCAAAGGCAGATGACAAGAAAGTAAGCATGCCAGCTCCAGATTTGGTGGACTTCCCGTGACCCACCATGTTGCAGGAATGGGAGCCTGCCCTGTTTGTCCCACCTCACACCCTCTTTTGGTCATTGTGGTTGGTGGTGTAGTGGTTAAGAGCGGTAGACTCGTAATCTGGTGAATCGGGTTCGTGTCCTTGCTCCTCCACGTGCAGTTGCTGGGTGACCTTGGGCTAGTCACACATCTCTGAAGTCTCTCAGCCCCACTCACCTGACAGAGTGTTTGTTGTGGGGGAGGAAGGGAAAGGAGAATGTTACCCACTTTGAGACTCCTTCGGGTAGTGATAAAGTGGGATATCAAATCCAAACTCTTCTTCTTCTTCTTGCAGACCTCCTTCTGCATGGGCGGAGGGGAGATGTGTCTTGCCCTGACACCCAGGGACTATGGGATAGCACCCAAAGGTATCGTGAAAATGCTGTTCAGTCTGCTAAGTTCTCAACCCGATATCAAATTGCATTATTGCTTATGAAGTGGGCAGCGGCAACAAGACTGAGAACTGAAGATGCCATACCACCGGATGAACCGTTTTCAGTTTCCTTGCCCATATGGTGTATATAAAACCACCCGGTGTTTCACAGCTCCCATTAATAATCGGCTCAACAGGGTGACCTGCGAGACAACCTGGGCAAAATGGAAGCTCTGTCTCATCAGCATTAACCAGATGGGCCCCTGCTTTCCCATACAAGGAAGAAGGATGGACTGTGGGCTTCAGTCCAAGGACACAGGCAGCAGTGCAGAAGCGAGCCTGTCAGATATATTGATTAGGGCCTTCCAAGGAAAGGCAGCTCCCTCCATTTTCAAGTTTCTCATCTCAGGACTGCGGCTAGCAAAAGGGAATGAGGGCAATCTGGAATAACTCTCTGCTAGGTTTCTGCCCCTACTATTGTGAAGAGCAATTGCACAGGCAATTGCCATTTAATTTCATATTTTGTCGGCTGCAGAGGAAGCCTCCCCGCATGTACTCAGAAGTAAGCCTTAGTGAATTCACTGGGGCTTACCCCCAGGTAAGCACCTGTGAGATTGATTGTGATTTCTGTTCAAATTAGAACAATGTAATATTGACACATACAGAAGAGTACATGCCATGATTTTCTGCAAACCAGTGTCCTCTTCTATCCCTTCCGATGGTGCATTTTGTCTTGTTTTGCCATCTGCAAGTGGCCTCCTCTGTCCTGCAATCCCTGCACACCCTCGAAATCTGTTCCTGGGGGGTTGCAGGACCCTATGGGGCAGATTTTGAAGCCACCCGTGGACAGAAGAGAAAGGGGAATTCCCATTGTGCAGTGGAACTGTCTGTTCCAACAGTGTTGGACGCAACATCTTCTCCTTTTCTATCTGCACAAAGCTGCAAGACTGGATTTTTTTTGTGTGTAAGTTTTTGTGTGTTTATTTGTGTGCTCCTTTCAGCAGAAAAGCCTCTCATAAACATCGATAAATAAATAATGGCCAAATGGATTTATCACTATGCTATTGCCTGTGCAGTTCCAGATGCATTATGCGTGTATGCATGTCTGTGCATTCATGCGTCCGCACACCTTGAGGTCACGCCCAGTGGGTGCAGTTTTCCAGCTTTGATGATTCTATGCTTTGGTACTCTAGACTTCAGCAAATGAAACACACAGTCACCAATGTATCCTAAGGAGATTCTTCTTTTTTTCAGTAAGAGAAGGGCTACAATTCAGAGAAAAGGCTTTTCTTCAGGAGACATTATTTTAATGCCTTTGCATATGGATAGAGAAGTGAAGAGCAAAGGCTGATGGATCGTAAGGGGTGGGAAAGGAGCATGGTGTCATATCACCAGGACACTGGAAACATCTGGGGCTGTAAAGTGGTTTATGGGCATGGGGTGCCTCTGCGTGGCATTGAAGCTCCCTTGACAAGTAGGGATAAAAAACAACAACAGTGCAGAACAGAACTAATCCACATCAGAGGCAATCACAGCCCTGCTCAAGAGACTTGACCAAGTAAGCTTCAGTTTTGCTGGATTTAAATTTGCTGGATTTAAAATACGGAGACAGGCGTCACTTTCAGATTTGGCAAATCTGGAATGTGAAGTGTGCGTTTCGAGAACTCTTGAAATGTAAATGTCATTTTTTATTTTATAAAAAAAAACTTTGAGAAATGGATTGCACTGCGGAAACGATTTTAAACTTCGGCATTTGTATAATTTAGAAGGCCAGATTTTTGAAATGTAGAAGCACTGATGTCCAGAACATCACATGTGCAAAGTTATGTTTGCAGCCTGAAACCAGAGTTTCAGGTTTTCCCCCATTTGGACCAAAATTCGAACCTGTATGGATTTATTTGTTGGCTTTTAAAGAAACTCTGCTACAATAATCAGTTATGCAAAGCAAATAAACCAAACCCCGATTAATGTTTCTAGGTATGGTTATGCTAGCATTAGATAAAATCCACCAGGAAATTCTTACATGCTAGTCTTATGGAAATTAATGGAGTTTGTGCAAAGGCATATTGCATAAGCCCCATTCTCATTTCAGTAGGGTTTGTATTTGTGAACTGAATCTATTTGTCTATCATCTCTATCTATCTATCATCTATCTATCTATCTATCTATCTATCTATCTATCTATCTATCTATCATCTATCTATCATCTATCTATCTATCTATCTATCTATCTATCTATCTATCTATCATCTATCTATCATCTATCTATCTATCTATCTATCTATCTATCTATCTATCTATCTATCTATATCTATCATCTATCTATCTATCTATCTATCTATCTATCTATCTATCTCTATCTATCTATCTATCTATCTATCTATCTATCTATCTATCTATCATCTATCTCTATCTATCTATCTATCTATCTATCTATCTATCTATCTATCTATCTATCTATCATCTATCTATCTATCTATCTATCTATCTATCTATCTATCTATCTCTATCTATCTATCTATCTATCTATCTATCTATCATCTATCTATCTATCTATCTATCATCTATCTATCTATCATCTATCTATCTATCTATCATCTATCTATCTATCTATCTATCTATCTCTATCTATCTATCTATCTATCTATCTATCTATCTATCTATCTATCTATCTATCTCTATCTATCTATCATCTATCTATCTATCATCTATCTATCTATCTATCTATCTATCTATCTATCTATCTATCTATCTATCATCTATCATCTATCTATCTATCTATCTATCATCTATCATCTAATTAATTAGATTTATATATTGCCTCGTATGAAAATATATCATCAAAATAAATGGTTAAAACACAAACAACAGAACAATACTCCCCTGGCTGCCTGTAAACACATTTAAAAGGCTGTAGAATATTAATCAGCCGATGGCCTGATTGAAGAGGAATATTTTTGCGGGACACCCAAAGATGTATAATGAAGGCACCAGATGTACCTCCCTAGGGAGAGCATTCCACAAATGGGGAGCCACTGCAGAAAAGGCCCCTTCTCGTGTTGCCACCCTTTGGATCTCACATGGAGAAGGCACACACAAAATGGGCCTCAGATGATGACTGCTGGGTCTGGGTCAGTTTATATGGGGAGAGGTGGTCCTTGAAGTATTGCGGTCCTGAGCGTAGGGAGCTCAGGGCAGGCTGTGTGTCACAAACAGCTCTGTTGTCCAGCACATTTTCACCGCTTGCTTCCTCTTCTGCCTGGTACTTGCTTGCAGCAGGCTTAAATACAACAGTGCACCAGCATGTTAGTTGGGCAACATACATGCATGTGTGATGAATGCTGCCATGTGTAGCACAGGGTAGCTGACTTTCGGCTTTCTCACTCATTCAGGAATGTGGGAATGTTCAAGGAGGCAGGAGAGGATATGTTGTTTATTAATATCCTTCCTAACTTGCGCTAAAAAGTTCTTTTATGTAGCAGAGTTACATTCCCCTTTTTATATGCACAGCAGAAAGCTGGTTGCAGGCTCATGTGAGCCTCTCACTATTACAGTGGTACCTTGGTTTACAACCATAATCCATTCCAGAGGTCCATTTGTAAACCAAAACAGGTTGTAACCCAATGCACACTTTCACCAATGCCCCCCCCCAATTGTTCGTAATAAAAAAAGGGGTTGTAATCCAAAAAAAGGTTGCAAACTGGAACACACACTTCTGGGTTTGATGTGTTTGTAATCCAAAATGTATGCAAACCAAGACATATGCAAACCAAGGTATCACTGTATACAATTCAGTCTGTCTCAGATTGAATTGTACGTTCCTGGTAAATTCCCTTTAATCCCTCTTAAAGGAATACAGACAAGACAATCTTATTTAAAGCCAATAAAAGAATTTTACTCACATCAGTTCACAGTTGGATTCCTGAAGGCAGACTTAGTTACAACCATGTACATGTGCATCTACCCCATATGGGGGAATAATCACAATGCTTCTGCTAGCTAAGAGCTAGCAGAGCAGTCCTAGCTAGAAGCTGGTCAAATGAAGAAGAAAGTAAAAAAGAGGAAGTTGGGCTGCATGACTCGTCCTTTGGTTACCTGGACAGGTTAGGTAATGCCCACCTTCTATCACATGCAAAAGAAAGGATGCTCCAGCCAGGAGGAACAAGAAGTTTTGACTGGCTGGACCAAACATTCCCTCGCATGTCTTCTTTAGCATTCCAAGGAATGTTGTACTTGACAGCCTCTCATGGATCACATCCCACCAGGGACCCTTCCCTTAGCACTGTCATCTGTAATGCACCGGGAGAAGATGACTAGGTGAAGCCGTCAGCAAGCAGTGCCCCCATCAGAGGGAATCATCAGGGGCTGCAGCAGCATTCCACCTAAGATGGCTACTTCACTCTGTCCAATGATAGGGCCGGCCCTGAATTCAGTTCCAGCTTTATCATAATGCAGTAATCTGCTGAACAGCTTAGCAAAGAGGAACCCAGTAACCCAGGCTATGTAGATAAGATGCCTCCATTTCCTGCATGGGAACGCATGGTTTTCGAAATGACCTTGGCTTCAAAGCAAGCGAATGAATGGAACAGAGCCTATAAATCAGGCTGCTGAAGCAGCAGCAATAGCCAAGCCTAAGCATCTTTCCCTCCTTTAGGCTACTGCTGCCCAAGCAGAAGTAACAGCTGCACCGGCCTTATGAGACCCAAATAGGCCATTATGGCATGTAAATGTGGCCACAAGTGCAGTGGATGGAATGCAAACCTCTCCTGTCCCTTTCAACACTTTGGCTGCGCTAATGATTTTGCTTACTGATTGGTGTCAAGGGAGGTTGCATATGGTTACCCAGAATGCTGTGCACCAGGCTTGTTCTTTGGAAAGAGGAAAAACAATTTTTCCTTGCTTGCAGAAGGCTGCTAGTTTTTTTTTTAAAAAAAACCAAATGCCTTGCTAGGAAGCTGTGCTCAGAACGGATTCCAAGCTAGAGCTTAAACAACTAACTTCAGTCCCCAAAATGTCCTCTGTGAATTTTGATTGTACACTTCACAAGATGTTCTCTGAATAGTCCTTCAGATCTTGCCCGAGCATTTGCCAACTAATGGATAGCTCTGCAATTTCCGGCAATATTTGATTCAAATGATTTGATTTGACTTTGATGCTCGGTTGTAATGTTTCACATGTGACAATATTTTAGAGTTGGCATTCAGTAGTATTTGGTGGGTGTCAGCATTTGAGAGCTGGCATGCAATGGTGTTTGGCATCTGCTAGTGTTTGATACTTGGCATGCAATGGTAATTACGAGTAGCTGGGTGTATTTGATAGATGACATGCAATGGTAGTATTGGACAGTGGACAGCTTAAGAGATTTCATAGTTGGCACTCATCAAAGCAACGAAGGAATGCCAGCAAGTCTACAGCATCCAAGTCTGAATCGTGGCAATTAGCCAGGCTAGTAAAATTGAACCTCCACAGCCAGAAGAAGTTTACCTCTGAACAAGTGTAGCTCTCCTGGTGGACTGATTTCAAAAGAGTAACTGTTATTGTCATGTCCTACTTGTGGATTTCCTGGAAACATCTGACTGTCAGTGGTTGAAAACAGGATTCCAGGTTGGATGAATCCTTCTTTCTTTGGTGATCACTTGTAGCCCAGTAAGAGTGTCTTCCATGAACACGGTCTTAACAGTGAGTCCGTTAGTGACTGTGGAGGCCAATTCTGGATCCACACGTCCTTCCACAGTGGGGACAGAGGTTTCCAGGTGGGAGTTGATCATGGTGAGGGTTTGCCAAGCATGCCTTCCTCTTAGCATGTTTCTCCCTTTCAATCCTGAGTTCAAGTGTCTTCAAAGCCCATGACACCTTTGGAAAAGGCTGTTCTCCAATTGGAGCACTCGCAGGCCAGTGTTTCTCAGTTGTTGGTGTTTTTACTACATTTTTAAAGATTTGCCTTGAGAGAGAGTCTTTAAACCTCTTCTGTTGACCACCAGCATTGCGCTTTCCATTTTTAAGTTTGGAACATGACCCATCCAACAAAGTTGATGTTGAAGAATCATTGCTTCGACACTTGTGATCTTTGCTTCTTCCAGTACATTGGCATTAGTTCGCCTGTCTTCCGAAATGATGTGTAATTTTTTTTGGAAAACACCGTTGATGGAATCTTTTGAGGAGTTGGAGATGGCGTTTATAAGTGGTCCATGTTTCACAAGATTACAGGAAGGTTGGTAGTACAATAGCTTTGTTAACAAGCATTTTTGTTTCCCTGCGAATGTCCCAGTCCTCAGACACTCTGCACTTCAATCGGGAGAAAGCTGCGGTCACACTCCCCCACACAATGCCTATTGATGGTCCTGCTCACATGGTCTTTTTGGGGGGTGGAGGAGAATGACAGGCCCATTTTATGGCCAGAGATTGCTGTGAGGGTGGCAGGAGCCACAGCTGGATGGGTAGAGCAGCTGCTTTGAATGCAGAAGGACAACACATACATAATACAGGCAACAACAATATTTGTGGTCAGTTGGCAATAGAGTGCCAATAGGGTGAAATCTTTTGTCTTAAAAACCTTAAAGTGGGGGAATAGCAACTCAAAGTCAAATTTCCCTCTCTTGCTTCCAAGTCTCTCAATCTTCTGGCAACAGTACAGGCAAACACAATTCCGGCTGGGCTGATAAAATTCTGGCTGGTCGGCAACTGAATTCCCTGCAGCTAACCTGCCCTCGCCGGATTGCATGAGTCAATCCTTCTCCTCTTCCGAAAGCCTTTCCTGTAAGATGCCAAGTAGCCTCCAGACCTGATTGGCCAATGGAGAGCCCTTTCTCAGTTGGCACTCTGCTTGACTATGGGAGGAAAATACAAGGGTTAAGGAAGGAGTCAAATGGGCTCCTTCACCTGGACTCAAATGGAATCTCCCCAGTTTGGCTCCAGGAAACACCCCTCATATCCTAGGCTATGAGAAACTTCTTGCTCCAGCGCCTCTTCTCCTAGTCTCATGGCTGGATATTTCCACAAAATATTTTAAGCAATTTTATTTTTTTGTAAAAAAAGATATAATAGAAATCCTTGTCGCGACTCAACTAGGGATTAGAAATATAAACTGACAAATGCAATTTTCAGCAGCTGGGTGCGAGAGCCCCCTCTACCTTTAATTAGAATGGCCTGTGGTCTTTCCCCTAAAGCAGATAAGTAATAAATAGGAGCCTTTTGTCACCGGGCGAGCTCAGCATTGTGAAATGGCACACGGCCTGCTTTTTAAAAAAGTCTTTGATTAAGCCCAGCACTAAATCTACAAACACAGAGGAAAAGAAAAGAAGCTATTTAGCCCGTGCCAGTTCCTGGCATTAAGTATGCAAATGTGGGCCTGTCTCCGGCTTCGGAGAACAGCGGGCGCTGAACGCGGCTGCGGCAGCAAGCGGCACGACATCATTCATTTCCATCATTAAAACAAAAGCAGGATAAATCGCTACCTAATTTGTAAAATATGCTTATCATATAGGCTCTTTGGTCTTTAAGGAAAGCACCAGCTGAATAAGAATCGCAGAATTATTTGGGCGGCGGGAGATTTCTTTTGGGTGGGGGGAGGAGGAAGGAGGGCGCAATCCTAGCAGGGTTGTTATTTGTCATTTGTGTGTCAATTGTTTGTGTGTGTGTGTGTGCATTTGTGTGTCATAACTACTCACTTATACACCTGGGGCAGACTCCCCACTTGATGATCTCCCTCCCTGGGCAGGACTGGGGTGGTTGTGGGTAGGTAGGGTTGCCAGGCCTCCAGGTGTGACCTGGGTGAAGGGGTTTGCTTGGCACCTCCAGGGTTTCATGCTTCGTTCTCTCCCAACCCTACGTGGAGACACCCAGATTGAATCCGGTATCTTCCCTATTCAAACCATAGCTCTACCACTCAGCTATGGCTCTTCCCAAGCCAACAGCTGAATTTCAAGCGATCGAGAGGCTTTCGATCTTGCATTGCTTTTCTTTAAAAAAGGAACAATCCATGCCCAATAACAGTAGTGTCAAGGAGCTGTCAAGCAAGCCAGGTCAACCACAGGGCAGGCACTCACATGAGAGGCGCGGAATGCAATTAGCTTTTCATTAACAGAAAATAGCAACACAGCAGAGTCCTCTGGTTCTCCATAATCCAGCTGAGACGTTGCTGAAACTGACCACTAGCTCTGCCCTTTGCCCTCTCACTCTGGATTCCTGTATACCTGAAGGAGCGTCTCCACCCCGTCGTTCAGCCGGACATTGAGGTCCAACGGCGAGGGCCTTCTGGTGGTTCCCTTGCTGTGAGAACTGAGGTTACAGGGAACCAGGCAGAGGGCCTTCTTGGTAGCGGCGCCCGCCCTGTGGAATGCCCTTCAGGTTACAGACTCCGCTAACCCAGAAATAGTACCTCGGGTTAAGAACTTTGCTTCAGGATGAGAACAGAAATCGCGCGGCGGCAGCACAGCGGCAGTGGGAGGCCCCATTAGCTAAAGTGGTACCTCAGGTTAAGAATAGTCTCAGGTTAAGAACGGGCCTCTGGAATGAATTCAGTACTTAACCCGAGGTACCACTGTATTATTATTATTATTATTATTATTATTATTATTATTATTATTATTATCCCTCCCAAGCAGACAAAGTCGACCTGATGGGTTCCCCCTCTGGGTATGTCTGGTCCATTGCTCAGCACTGTGCAGGACTCTCCTCGAGTGAGGTGTCAGAGGGGGAGGAGAGCCACAGGATTGGGACTGTCCTGCTGCTGTGCAGTGGGGGCAACCACTGACTCCTCTCTGTCTGAGTCTGTGCTCATACTGTGACTCTCAGCCTCTAACCCTGTCCTGGAAGGCTCTCCTTCTCATGACTCCCCTTTATTGCTCAAACCCCTGCTTTCATCACCTCCCAGCTTGTCCCTTCTGCAGTCTGCTCTTCAGTGTCCCGCCACCAGGATCCAGGATCTACGCCATCATCTTCTGTGCCCTTCCTGGGGGGTTCTTGGCTGGGCAGCTCCTACCACTCTTCCTCATCCAGCCAGTCCCTGACAACTAGGGTGAGGAAGCGGTTTCCTTCCAGAAGCTGTTGGACCACATATCCCACCATTCCTGACCATTTGCGGTGCTTGCTGGGCCTGATGGGAGTTGTAGTCCAACAACATCTGAAGGACCACAGGTCTCCCGAACCCTCCAATAGCACTGGAAAACGGCCTTTGAAATGGAGGGGAATTTGTGTGGTCTAAACCACTGAGCCTAGGGCTTGCCGATCAGAAGGTTGGCGGTTTGAATCCCTGCAACGGGATGAGCTCCTGTTGCTCGGTCCCAGCTCCTGCCACCATAGCAGTTCAAAAGCACTCCAAAAGTGCAAGGAGATAAATAGGTACCACTCTAACGGGAAGGAAAATGGTGCTTCTGTGCACTGTTCTGGTTTTGTCAGAAGCGGCTTAGTCATGCTGGCCACATGACCCAAAAAAACTGTCTGCGGACAAATGCTGGCTCCCTCGGCCAGTACATCGAGATGAGCGCCGCAACCCCATAGTCGTTCGCCACTGGACCTAACTTTCAGGGGTCCTTTACCTTTACCTTTATTGTTCAAAGGGGAAAGATTCCACAAAATCCCACTGGGCATGCCTCAAGTGGCTCTTTGTTTTTCATAAAGGTAAAGGGTAAATGGACCCCTGACCATTAGGGTCCAGTCGTGACCGACTCTGGGGTTGCGGCGCTCATCTCGCTTTATTGGCCGAGGGAGCCGGCGTACAGCTTCCAGGTCATGTGGCCAGCATGACTAAGCCTCTTCTGGCGAACCAGAGCAGCGCACGGAAACACCGTTCACCTTTCTGCCAGAGCGGTACTTATTTATCTACTTGCACTTGAACGTGCTTTTGAACTGCTAGGTGGGCAGGAGCAGGGACCGAGCAACGGGAGCTCACCCCGTTGCAGGGATTCGAACCGCCGACCTTCTGATCGGCAAGTCCTAGGCTCTGTGGTTTAACCCACAGCGCCACCCAGAGGGCACGTTGATGATATCTGTGATAGGTGCTCTCCTCATAAGCAGAACTGCCTGGGAAAAGGAACACCAACCAGCTGCTACAGGCAGAAGGAACATAAACCTCCAACTTAGAGGAAGCTTTCACAGCTTGGGAGAGCTATTACCTTGCCATGGAATGTGACATGCTAATACCCTACTTCCTTATGGGTAGGCATGGCTATGTCCAGTCTATATTTCATGCCTCATATGCTAACCAATAGTGAAACAGGGATTGTACACTAAACACAACCTGGATGGGGCTGCAAGATTGCATATAGCAAGTCTGCAGCTATTAAAATAATGTTAAACACCTGTCACTCCTTTCTCACCCCCTTTCATATAGCCCACCTTTTATCTTAAATGCTGTGAAGTTGCTTCAAGTCCCTTTTCTCATTATGTCTTTCCTACCTCAATTTCATGCCTCCCTTGTCCTTTTCCTCAGGCCTCATCTTTCCCTTCCTTCACTTTCCCCTCTTTCATCTGCTCTGCACCCTTTGTTCAGTCTCCTCGCCTCTAGGCTCCTTACCGCTTAGCTTCCTGACACACTGAACATCCATCCCAGTCCTTAGCCTGCCCTTGTGTGTGAAGTCTTAAACCCAGCCAAGCTGACAACTTCCCCTTCCCTCATGGAATTTGGACAGCTTAATCCTGTGAGCTTCTGAATATCCTGAGCTACCAAACCAGCTCAGCCAGTAAGTGACAGGGAGCTTCATTTCTGCAAGTGCAATGAGATTTAGATAACTTAACCGTGGAACCATATACATGTCTACTCAGGAGTAGGCAACACTGAGTTCACACTGGCTCCCAGGTAAATGTGCACAGGATTGCAACCATAGTGTATCCTAATGAGAACGTAAGAAAAGCCGACTGGATCAGGCCAATGATCCATCCAGGCATAGAATCATAAAGTTGGAATGGATCCTGAGGGCCATGTAGTCCAACCCCCTGCAATGCAGGGATCTCAGCTAAAGCATCCGTGACAGATGGCCATCCAGCCTCTGCTTAAAAACCTCCAAGGAAGGAGAGTCCACCACCTCCCAAGGGAGACCGTTCCTCTGTCAAACAGCTCTTACTGTCAGAAAGTTCTTCCTTATGTTTAGTCAGAATTTCCTTTCTTGCCATTTGAAGCCATGGGTTTGAGTCCTACCCTCTCGAGCAGGAGAAAACAACTTGCTCCATCTTCCATGTGATCTTTGAAGATGGCTATCATATTTTCTTTCAGTCTCCTCTTTTTCAGGTCAAACATACCCGGCTCCCTCAACTGTTCCCCATAAGTCTTGGTTTCCAGACTCCTGATCATCTTGGTCACCCTCCTCTGCACACGTTCCAGCTTGTCAACATCCTTCTTAAATTGTGGTCCCCAGAACTGGACACAGTACTCCAGGTGTGGTCTGACCAAGGCAGAACAGAGTGGTGCTATTACTTCCCTTGACCTGGACACTATACGTCTGTTGATGCAGCCTAGAGTAGCATTAGCTATTTTTGCCGCTGCAACACATTGTTAACTCATGTCAAGCTTGTGCAGCCAACCAGATGTCTATGGGAAGCACACAAGCAAGACCTGGACACAAGAGCGCTCTCCCGTCCTGACAATGGAAGCAGAACATACCGTACTTTTTGCTCTATAAGACTCACTTTTTCCCTCCTAAAAAGTAAGGGGAAATGTGTGTGCGTCTTTTGGAGCGAATGCAGGCTGCGCAGCTATCCCAGAAGCCAGAACAGCAAGAGGGATTGCTGCTTTCACTGCGCAGCGATCCCTCTTGCTGTTCTGGCTTCTGAGATTCAGAATTTTTTTTTTCTTGTTTTCCTCCTCCAAAAACTAGGTGCGTCTTGTGGTCTGGTGCGACTTATAGAGCGAAAAATACGGTAGCTCTCATGGTTAGTAGCTGCTGATAACCTTAATCTCAATGAATTTGTCCTAAATTTGTCTTAAATCTTTCAAAGCTATCCAAATTGGTGGCCATCACTGTCTCCTGTGGTAATGAGTTCCACAGTTTAACAATGCACTGCCTGAAGAAGGTACTTTCTTTTATTTCTCCTGAATTTTCCAAAATAAGGGAACTGGTTCACTTCAGTCATATCCCAAAAGGCATCAGTCCAAGAGTCATTCCATGTTTATAATTTAAGTGTTCACCTTTTATGTATATATCATACCCTCCAACATTTCTCTGATGAAAATAGGGACATCATATTCAACAACAACAACAACAACAACAATAATACCCCACTCATCTGGGCAGCTTCCAACATGTATAAAAGCATAATGAAACATGGAACATAAAAAAACCTTCCCCATACACGGCTGCCTTCAAATGTCTTCTAAAGACTGTATAGTTACATCTCCTTGGCTTAGGGGTCGCATAACTCCACACCCTCCAACATTTCTGTAATGAAAATAGGGAAACCCAAAAGGGGAAAAGGGACATTTTAGGTTCAAATCAGAAACCAGAATGGCTTCTGTAACTCCAGAACTGAATCTGGAAAATAAGGAGAATTGAAGGGTCTCTCTGTGTGTGTATGATAAAATGAGAAGGCTCTTTACGTGATCTCTATTGTCTGCTATTGCTTCAGTTATTTTTATTTTTGCCTCTGTGTAGTGGCTGACTCCTCTGCGTTTGCCACGCAATGTGCAATGCAGACAAAGAAGAAAGCCAGGACGGCGAGGCCCCCATTCGACTATGAAAAGTGTCCTTGCTTGATTTCCCAGCTGTTCAACCATTCAGCTGTTAAAGGACAGTGCCTCTGGCAGTACAGATTCCCCACTGCTGTTGTGCTGGGGTGTCACCAGATGGAGCCGAGTGTGGTTATTGAAGCTGGGTACAGTCTCTCAGATGCCTGCTTTGGCTGGCATATGCAAATAAGTTCCGGGCATCTGGTTCCCTTTTGTTTGGGGTCTGCTTAAAGAACTACAACACATGAAACAATCGTAAATTCAAACAGGAGCCCTGTGGAGCGAGTGCCCCACAGATTGCAGAGGGCAGGACACTGTTCGGTGCAGCCGTTCTGATTAATGAAGGAGTCGGGTAGCAGGAGAGTGAATTTGCAGAGAAGACGAAGGAGGAGAAGGAGGAGAAGGAGTTGTTTTCATGCAGTTTAGATTGGGAGCAATGATCTTGATGGAGAGAAGAAAGCGCAACTAGATTTCTGTATAACTCAGGAGGGGGAGCAGGAGGGATCTCACAGCATTGCATGGCAAAAATAGCTGGAAGGGAACTAGCAATTATGTAGGGCAGCCTCCCCCAGTGCTGGGTCCCCAGCAGATGTTGCTAAAGCAGAAATCCCCTCATCCCCAAATATTGGACATGATGGCTGGGCAGCTCAGTTGGTTAGAAGAAGAAGAAGAAGAAGAAGAGTTTGGATTTGATATCCCGCCTTTCACTCCCTTTAAGGAGTCTCAAAGCGGCTAACATTCTCCTTTCCCTTCCTCCCCCACAACAAACACTCTGTGAGGTGAGTGGGGCTGAGAGACTTCAGAGAAGTGTGACTAGCCCAAGGTCACCCAGCAGTTGCATGTAAGGAGCGAACCCAGTTCACCAGATTACGAGACTACCGCTCTTAATCACTACACCACACTGGCTCTCACACTGGTTAGAGTGTGGTCCTGATAACGCCAGTGTTGCAGGTTCAATTCCCATATGGGACAGCTGCGTATTCCTGCATTGCGGGGAACTGGACTAGATACTGCTTGGGGTCCCTTAAAATCCTACAGTTCTATGATTCTCTGGTTAGGGTTATAGAATCATAGAATCATAGAATCATAGAATCATAGAATCATAGAATTGGAAGAGACCACAAGGGCCATCGAGTCCAACCCCCTGCCAAGCAGGAAACACCATCAGAGCACTCCTGACATATGGTTGTCAAGCCTCTGCTTAAAGACCTCCAAAGTAGGAGACTCCACCACACTCCTTGGCAGCAAATTCCACTGTCGAACAGCACTTACTGTCAGGAAGTTCTTCCTAATGTTTAGGTGGAATCTTCTTTCTTGTAGTTTGGATCCATTGCTCCATGTCCGCTTCTCTGGAGCAGCAGAAAACAACCTTTCTCCCTCCTCTATATGACATCCTTTTATATATTTGAACATGGCTATCATATCACCCCTTAACCTCCCCTTCTCCAGGTTAAACATGTCCAGCATATGGGGACCAGAGGCTCAGGAAGCCAGTGGTAGTGTAGTGGTTAGAGTATTGGACCAGGACTTGGGAGATCAGGGTTCAAATTCCCAAGCTCTTTGGATGATCTTGGGGCAGACAATGCCTTTCAGCTCAGCACCTGGAAGAAGGCTCTGCTATGAGACTGTTCAAAAGTGCCCAATGGTTCACTGGGGGCAATTCTGGTTTTAACATAGGATTAGCACAGAGTTCCAAAATCTCTGTTGATTGCATGTGTGTGCAAATTTGACGCATGTGGGTGGGGGAAGGCTGAGCGAAAGAGTAGGCAAATCATCCTTGCCTTTCTTCTTCCAGGTGGGTGGAGAACATCTCACCATTTTCAGCAGAGCTTACTAAGGAAGGTGGCTGCAGCAATGGTTTCTTTTCTTTGAAGAAGTTTTCCTGGTGCAAGAAAATGGCAGAACTCCTGTAGGTTGAGTGGCAAGTGCACAAGTCCCACAATGCCCCTCTTGGAACAGTGGCATGTCATAATACAGTGGTACCTTTGGTTGCGAACAGTATCCGTCCCGGCCCGTTCACAACATGAAAAGAGTGCAACCCGCAGCAGCGTGTCTGCGCATGCGCGGGTTGCGATTTGCCACTTCTGCACATGCGTGTGAAGTCATTTTGCGCTTTTGCGCATGCCCGAGCGGTGAAACCCAGAAGTAACCCTTTCTGGTACTTCCAGGCCGCCACGGGACATAACCTGAAAGAATGTAACATGAAGCAAATGTAACATGAGGTATGACTGTATAGCCTTGTTCGAAAGAGCTCAACTCTGTGTGTGTGTGTGTCCCACACATACAATGCCCTTGGAACGAGTTTGTATCATGATGTCAGAACAATCAGCTTTGGGATAGTCAAAGGAGAAGTCCCACCAGCCATTCCTTGGCGAAATTTGGATAGACAAAGGCTCAAAATTTGTCCCTTCTTCAGTAGGGACTAAAACACTGGCTCTGTAAACATCTCTTTTGACCATAATATTCTGTAAACCGCTTTGAGATTTTTCTTAAAAATATAAAGCGGTATAGAAATGAAATAATAATAATAATAATAATAATAATAATAATAATAATAATAATAATAATCTCCCCCCCCTACTTCCAGTTCCCTTTGTGTGTGTCGGGGGGGGCATTTTTTGCTGCATTAAATCATGCTGTAACAATTGTTCCAAGGTGGGTCGCTGTGTGGAAAGGTGCCCTTTGCTGGGCCACCAAAAGGTGTCCCCATGCCACTTGTGGTAGCAGAAAAACTGCGGCAGAAATAAATACATATACAAGAGGCTGGAACCTCTTCCCTCAAAAGGCCCCAGTCCTGAAAAATTACTGGAATTCTTCCCATCCCTCCAGAAAGTCACCAAAATTGTACCACAAGTGGCACCATTTTAGATCAGCTTTAGATGTGACACAGTGAGGTGGTTGGCAAGGGAGACTGTGAATCCTGACAAATTCATAGAGGGCTATTGATAGCTGTCAATGGCTACTAGTTCTACCTCCACCATCTGTGACCTTCAGCTCTCATTGCTTTTAAAATCAAGTTTCTAGCCCCCAGGGTCACAATTCATAGATTATTTTATTAGATTCCATTCTCCTTCACACAGCCCAGAGGAGTCCCAAGGTGACAAAACTCCTACCTTAGGATTGTGAGGTAGGTTTTCAGGTAGGTGGGCGATACCTTTGGGTCTCTTCCAACTCTACAGTTCTATGATAATATGATGCTTATTCTGAATATTTGACTCTGCTGTGGCTGCATACAACAACCTCTTTAAAGAGGAGTGGGGGTGGACATTGAGAACCCGACACTTCCTCTACGGTTGAAATATCCCCCTTGTCTCTTAGCAGCTCAAGCTGTTCCAGCAAGGTTGTTGTATAAATATTTCTTATGTATCAGTCTGCATGTGAAGCCATGTTTGGACTCAAATGTGTCTGCTTCCCAGCTGTCAATTAACCTCTGCAAACAGCAGGGGCTTCCTGGCAGACTGAAATTTCATCGCTAGATAGATACATAGACCAACTGATAGATACATAAGTCAATAGGTAGATGCCTACATACACTGACAGATTGAGTGGTGGACAGAGACATACTTGCCCTGGGATATCCACACACTAAGAATGGACCAGTCTACGTCCACTTTGTGTTATTTTCTGTCATTCTACCCTGTTTCCATCTCACAGTTTTAAAATCACCTATTTTTGAACACATATGAACACATACAGAAGTGAAATTTCTAGATGCATTTCCCCTCAAAGAATGCATTTTTGAACATTTTTTTTTGTACAGAAAAGCTTCTTTTTAGATGCATATAGAGCCAGGAAACTATATTGCAAAATTTGGAGAAATCTAAACAAGGTCTTTGTTTTGATTTGTACATGAGTTCAGGAGTTGCGAATCAATCAAGTTCATATCATAATTCTCCCTCCCTGTCTCTTACACACACACACACACACACACACACACACACACACACCACACAAGGAGAGTAGAGGGAGTTTGTTATAGTGTAAGTCATCTAGCCTGGTGAAAGGACTCCTCTCATCTGAACTGTATTTAAGCCTGTACTGAGGCTTCATGAGACCCCCACGAGCAAGTGGAACTTTATTGTTTTTTAAATTTTTCCTGCTGCTCTGAATTTATGCATTTAAGTCAGGATTATTTATTTTGTAATACTGATTGCCAGTGGCGTAGCGTGGGGGGTGCCAGGGGTGCCAGCCGCACCGGGCTCAATTTCTGGGGGGGCGCGCTCGCTGCCTCCGGAGTCGCCGAAGAGCCTCGGGCGCAGGCTGTAGCTGGCAGCGGCTCTCAGCGCTCGCCGCGGTCCCCGCACGTCAGGGCCACGGAGGGCGCGCCAGGCAGCCCCTCCTCACCGACGGGCAGCGTTCGCCTGTGGGGCTCGGCCAGCGCGCTGGGCTGGCCGCGTGGAGTCGCAGAGGAGCCGCCGCCGCCTGCCATGCCGCCCTGGTTGCTTCAACCGCGTCCGACAGCCGGCTCGAGGCTCCTTCCGGCCGGGTCTCCCGACGGGGCGCTGCGGGCGGAGGCTCCGGCACCAAGCGCCACGCCGCCCAGGCTCGGGTCACTGTCTGGACGCGCGCAGCCCGCCAAACGCGCCATCGGCGGCGCTCTAGTGCCTGCGCGCCAAGACCGCCCACCCGCCCCGACGGGGCCCCCCCACCCGCGCCGGAGGCCGGCCGACGCACTGGCCCCAGAGCCGCCCCCTCCCCGCACCAGAAAGAAGCCCCCTCCCCGCGCCAGAAAGAAGCCGCGCCGGGACTAGCCGGGCCGGGGAGGGAGACCGAGAAGGCTGCGCCGCGACGCCCAAAGACGCGCGTCTTGGCGTATTAATGACCATGGTTAGGTATTAGGGGGCGCAAATTACTTGCCTTGCCCCGGGTTAGGGGGCACAAATTACTTGCCTTGTCCCGGGTGCTGATAACCCACGCTACGCCACTGCTGATTGCATGTGTTTCCCAAATGACTGGGTTTTTTTTGTCCTAAATGAATTTACGTTTGTATACTGACTTTTCTCCCTCCCCCTGCACCACCCCTATGCTTTGCGTTAGAAGTAAATTCTACTTAGAGCCAAATTCCACTACTTTCAATAGGACTTAATTCCAGGTATATGATTTCAGTCTTAGCCACCACACTGCACCAGCTTTGGAAAGAGAAAAGTCCTTTAAATGAACAGTTTGAGAGAAGCCACACATTTAAAAATGCATTTTTATTTTTTTTTAAAAAAAGTATTTAAATTTGTATTTTGAGATGAATTTTTGCAGTTTAATGGGGGAGGGGGGGGGGAAGATTGGATATGACCATTGGTAAAAATGTGTCAAACTGAAATGGAGGGGGAAAGGCATTGTGGGAAAGTAAAATGGTGGTCAGACCCAGCTGTCAATTCCTGACTGGATTGTTGCCATCTACCTGCTACCAAAAAAGTTCATCAGGGTGAGCTGAGTGACATAAGAAAAGATCCACCAGTTCTCAAAAGTTCCCTCAAACCTGGAGCAGGTATGCATAGAGAACACATCTATGAGAAAATGCTCTATATCATAGAATCATAGAACCATAGAGTTGGAAGAGACCACAAGGGCCATCGAGTCCAACCCCCTGCCAAGCAGGAAACACCATCAGAGCACTCCTGACATATGGTTGTCAAGCCTCTGCTTAAAGACCTCCAAAGAAGGAGACTCCACCACACTCCTTGGCAGCAAATTCCACTGTCGAACAGCTCTTACTGTCAGGAAGTTCTTCCTAATGTTTAGGTGGAATCTTCTTTCTTGTAGTTTGGATCCATTGCTCCGTGTCCTCTTCTCTGGAGCAGCAGGACTATTGGTCCATTATGTCTTCTTCCATCTCTTCCAGTAGGCAACAGAGAGTATCAGAGCTCTTTCATTACAGTGGTACCTTGGTTCCCAAACTTAATCCGTTCTGGAAGTCTGTTCCAAAACCAAAGCTTTCCAAACCCAAGGCGCACTTTCCCATAGAAAGTAATGCAAAATGGATTAATCCGTTCCCGACTTTTAAAAGCAACTCCTAAAACAGCAATTTAACATGAATTTTACTAACAAAACCATAAGACAGTATTGTAGATGATAGGAATTAAAATTTATTTATTTTTATTACGTGTACTGATGGTAGTCATTGTTTGGATGGGGGGGCTTTTATCCATTTCTGCAGTCACACAATCAATCAATCAGTAGCTGAACTGGGTTCCACAGAGTCACAAAAAGAAGTCACAAAAATGAAGTCACAAGCCACAGTCACAAGTCAGTCCCATAAAGAACAAGTCACAATAAAAAACAACAACAAAAAAGCCACACAAACAAAAACGCAAAATAAATAAATAGCAAAAACAACAGCTCCAAATATCACCTCTGTGTTGCATGGGTGCTGGGGACTCAACAGCTGACAGACGCAATAGGAAGCCTCTGATTAGCTGCAGGGGACTTAATTTACAAACGGAACACACTGAACCTACTTCTGGGTTTGCTGCAGCGTTCTATTTCCAAGTTGTTCATAAACTAAGCTGTTCTTAAACCAAGGCACCACTGTACTTTACTTGAAATGCTGTAATGAAATGCTATGTCAGGGATGGCTAACTTGTGCCCACCCACTGGCTGTTGCCCTACTCCAAATCCCACCAACAAATCCATTGACCAGGGACGTTGGGAGTTGTAGTCCAACAACATCTGGAGAGCTGTGGGCTACCTTCGTCTGCTCTCTAAGTGTTGGTACCTGGGATTGAAGCTGAGATAGATGTGCTCTACCGCTAAGCCAAGCCCCCAGAATACATGCTGCATTCATTTTCATTCATGAGAGCCAAAGCATTGAGGTTTTTCCTTGGGCTGCGGGGCCATGGCTTTCAAATCCCTGGTCATCCACAAAGCTTGTGTGGTGATCTCGCACCAGTCCCTTTCTCTCAGCCTAATCTATCTGGAGATACTGTGAGCATTAAATGGGATAGTTGCATGGGAGCACAAGATGATCTATATAGACAGCAGTATGGTGGTGTAAGGCTTTGCCCAGTTCAGAACAATGGACCAGTATCACACTCAGCCCACAGGAATGTGCCTTTGGCTTGTTGGGTATGCAGCGCTAAAATGACAGAATTGTTCTGATGAGAGCTGAAACTATTTCCCCCCCCGGCCTTGATATGTGTTCAGAAACAGCATTTGGGGTTTTGCTGTCAAAATTTCACTTTAGCATCCAACCCTTCAAGCCTGGAATCAACATATACCTCCAGAAGTCCAAATCTGACAGTTTTGGAGGAATTCTCTCCCACAAAATGGCCCCCAACTTGAACGGTTTTGAAAGGGGATTAGGCAAAACCGTGGTGGCTAAGAGGGCAGCGCTCTGCTTCTACTGCCAGAGGTGTTGAATATTAGCTGCTGGGGGTTGCAAACAGGGAGAAAGCTGTTCGTGCTCAGATCTCGCTTGAGGGTTTCCCACAGGCATCTTGGTTGGCCACTTGGTGAGATGTATACTGGACTGAACCAGCAGGGCTTTAGTTATGTCCTTAAATTCCATGGCTACCAGCCATGATGGCTACTCCTTCCAGTTTTCAGGGCAAACGTGTGCCTTCAAATACCAGCTGCTAGAAATCTCAAGCAGGGACAATGCTGTCACACTCAGATCTTGTTCCCCTGCTTCTTATAGACATCTGGTTGGCCACAGTGAGAAGAGACTGCTGAACTAGACGGTCCTTTGGCCTGGTCCAGCAAGCCTCTTGCGATGTCTTTTACCATGACCTCCATTTTGGGGTTACAAAGTGGGAACGCAGCATTCCCAGCTTAAGCAAAGGCAGCCAGGGGAAGCTTCTGTTTCCAGGAAAGCAGGCAGAAGCTCCAGCTGCAACAAATGCTGCTTACAGATCTCTCCCCACTCTGCTCCCCTCCACCCACCGTTATCTGTGCAACTGGCACCACATACATACAAGGCCCAGTGCCAGAAGTCTTCCCACCCCCTCCTTTGTGGTTCCAGCTTCCAACTCCTGCTCTGGCTTCTTTTTTGCTTTCTTTTCCTGCCTGCCAGCTGGCGCGCCGATGCCCCAGCAGTTTTCGGCAGCTGGGGAGGAGGTTTCATCGGTATGTGGAGGTTGGGGAGGCTTGTTGGCAGGTGGCGGAGCAGCTGGATCAGGGCCCATGCTTCCGATTGGAAAGACCGAGGTGAGGCTCTGTTTCACCGGCATGTCAGTGCTTGCGCGGCCCAGGCACGATGCTGAATTTTGGCACCAGGTGGGTGGGTGGGAGGCTTGCTGGGAATCTGGGGCTGCTCCAGGGATCCTAAGGACAGTGACTCCCCAACCGTCAACCTAAACTTGAAAGGGAAACTGCTGCATCGAAAGCTTCAGAGATGATGCCTGGAGGAAAGGATTGATGGGTGTCTCAGTTTCAGCCGGCTCGTTCATGGAGATCCCTTTAAGAGGCTGTTGGAGTGTTCCAAAGATGGTCAGGTCCTTAAGCTTAGGTGGGCTACACGAGTTAGCAGTAGGGTTACCAGATTCCAAGCCTACCTTGTAAAGCTGGCATTTCCAAAGCTTAGGCAAGCATTTACATGCCTTTGTTTCCAAGCGATGCCCATAGGTATGATTGACAGCTGGTACTGTCATATCCCCTTGGTGCTCTGCTTGTGTATTTGAGGAGCCCCAGAAATTGAGGATCTGCCTCACTGTTTGTTCTTTTGTTCACTTTACAGAGGTACCTCTGGTTACGTACTTAATTCGTTCTGGAGGTCCATTCTTAACCTGAAACTGTTCTTAACCTGAAGCACCACTTTAGCTAATGGGGCCTCCCACCGCCACCGCACAATTTCTGTTCTCATCCTGAAGCAAAGTTCATAACCCGCTATACTATTTCTGGGTTAGCGGAGTCTGTAACCTGAAGCGTATGTAACCCAAGGTACCACTGTACTCTGAACCAAGAACTAAATTTCTGGGATCTATTCTGCCTCATCTATATCCCAATAGCATTCCAGAAAAGATTTTCTACCTCCTGTCGGACACTGATTATAAAGTAACCCACAAGGTCTCTCTTTTTGCCCTAGCAGCAATGAAAACCCAGGCAAGAGTTATCAAGGAGATTGCAGTCGACTGCTTTGGGGATGCTCTGATGTAACCATCCTATCTTTTAATAATAAAAATAATAATATCTGTATTAAATTTTACCCTTTCAATATGTAAGTTTTGTATATATTATTTGGGTTTTAATATGATTCTAGGCAGCATGATTTTATGCAGTATTTCATATACTTGGTTTTTGCACTGTACCTGTTTATCTTATATGCGAATGGCCTATTTGTTGTTTAGTTGTTTAGTCGTGTCCGACTCTTCGTGACCCCATGGACCAGAGCACGCCAGGTACTCCTGTCTTCCACTGCCTCCCACAGTTTGGTCAAACTTATGCTGTTAGCTTAAAGAACACTGTCCAACCATCTCGTCCTCTGTCCTCCCCTTCTCCTTGTGCCCTCCATCTTTCCCAACATCAGGGTCTTTTCCAGGGAGTCTTCTCTTCTCATGAGGTGGCCAAAGTATTGGAGCCTCAGCTTCACGATCTGTCCTTCCAATGAGCACTCAGGGCTGATTTCCTTAAGAATGGAGAGGTTTGATCTATTTAAAGTGAGATTAAAGTACTATAATCTCACTTTAAATAGTCATGGCTTTCACCAAAGAATTCTGGGAGCTGTAGTTCATAAAGGGTCCTGAGAGTTGTTGGGAGAGTCCTATTCCCCTCCCAGAGCTTTGATTTTCAGAGTTCCCTGTGAAGAGGGATTGGCTGTTAAACCACTTTGGAAACTTGGACAATGGGACTCCCTCCCCCCATATGTGCCCCACACTTTCCTGAAATCTGCTCCAGAGGGTTGGGAGAACACCCAGAATAGATTTAGGGGGTGTGCAGGAGAAAGGGATGAAGTCCCATTGCACAAGTGTAGATCCTTGCGCTTATGGGATGCTTGCTTAGTGCAGTGCTGGATACAAGCACACTTTAACCCTGTATTTGCATTTTCGTACACATTACCTGACTGGGAATATGCATTGCAAAATTCAGGGAAATGTGCAAATTTTGAATTGTTTTGGAAAATGTGAACAAGGTAGGTTTGCCTTTAAATGTGAACTGAATTGAATTCCTGTCCCATTGCTACTCTTCAGTTTCTTCCTTTCTTTTTGCCAGCTGGGAACCAAAGTGTGAAATAACACTTTCAGTGTGTATCCAAGTTTCATTTGGAGATTTTGCTTTGGAGAGAGAGAGAGGGAGGGAGAACAACACAACATGGAGTGCAATTAAGGTGTTACTTTGCAAAGTGAAAACATAGCGACCGTTTTCCACACAAAAAAGTGTTAACTTCCCGCTACTTTTCACAAAGTTCTACATGGCCTTCTCTTCACTTTCGGTGGGTGTTTCAGAAAATATGGTAAACATTCTTCATCGGATTTCTTTCTTCTTTTTTAAGGAAAATGCCACAAAGAAGAAGGGTTTTTTCCTGCAAAAGATTGGGTTAGTGAACACAAATTTCCCACCATGTCTGGGCCCAGTGCAATGGTCTAAGAGCACATAATGGTACAGCCATCTTGCTGAAGCTAAGGGGGTTTGGACGTGGTCTATAGAATCATAGAATCATAGAATAGAATCATAGAGTTGGAAGAGACCAGAAGGGCCATCGAGTCCAACCCCCTGCCAAGCAGGAAACACCATCAGAGCACTCCTGACATATGGTTGTCAAGCCTCTGCTTAAAGACCTCCAAAGAAGGAGACTCCACCACACTCCTTGGCAGCAAATTCCACTGTCGAACAGCTCTATGCCTGTGAGGAAGACCACCTGGGAGCCCCACGTGACCTGCCTTGAGTTCTACACTAGAAAAAACCAAGGTGGACACCTTAGGAATAAAATAATACATATAAATGATAGATCCTGCCTGCTCTGGCATGCAGAACAAAGTCCTGTATCCAGTGACAGTTGCGAGCCTGAGACTTGCTACACGGTGTGTGCACATAAATTGAAGAAGTCTTAGGAGATGTTTGCTTGTGAATGCTGAACATGATAAAGTATCCACCTTCTAGAAGCTAGAAGTTTCCCCTGAGGAGGAACTCCCAGATTTCCTTTGAAATCTATTGCCAATGAAATGTTGGGCCAGGGAAACTGGGACCTTTCAGATGTTCCTGGATTACAGCTCCCATCATTCCTGACAATTGGCAACCCAAGCTGGGGCTGATGGTAACTGGGGTCTTGCAGCATCTGGAGGACCAGAGGTCCCCCCCCCCCCATGTGCTAGTATCTGCTGCTGCTCACTGGCCAAATTTTGCTGCCTTAAAGGGGTTAGTTGGTTACCATTGCCCCAATATCTCCAGTTTCCCTCTCCTCCAAGAGAAGGCCCAACCACATAAAAATGATCCTGGACTTCTGCACCACTTGGGGCGGAAGGAAGCATGAAACAATTTTGCCATGTCTGATCAGCTTTGAGGCCTGTGAGACTAACAAGCTGGAAGGAGCCAACCTCCAAGGACTTGTCAGAGAAGCCATCTTGGCCTTTGCATGCTCTTCTCTCCCAACATGAGTAATTAAAGGACCAACCGCAGCTCCACAGACCTCATCCCTTTGCGGTTCACAACATCTTTCACTCTTGCTATTTCCTTTCCCGGTGATGGCATATTAGATCAAGCCATTAAGCAACTTCCAAGGGCTCTCCTGAGACCATCCATCAATAATAATGAATACCTGCTTCCAACAGGATTATATCTCCTTAGCTAAGAATATCAATGCACCATTCACCACCCCCCGTCGGTGAAATAAGTCTGTTGCCTTTCAGGTCCATTTTTGCCTTCGAAAGAAAAACGCATTTAGAAATGGCCCCATTCCATCGCTTCTGTCTGTGTCAGTCCAGTTGTTTGTCCTGTATTTAACACAGGTAATAGAGGAATTAAATCCCTTGCTCTCATTTCAAGACCTGCCTCCAGCTTGGAGCAAAGACATCTTTAAATTGGAGAAGGAGGGAACTGAACTGCTACAAAATGGTGGCAGATGAAGGCAGAGTTTGTTAGGGAACCAGCTGTCAATTACTGGCATCGCTTTCTACTGACCTCTAATCCACCATTGGAAATGACTGAATTATTTCCCACAGCATTTTCCTCGTGGCAACAAGTTCCACAACTTAGCTTTCCTCGAGTTAAGTACAGACATTTTCGCTCTGGAGATATTGTGACGCAAAATTTACTGACCCAGAGGCTGTAAGAGAAGAAGGCTTTTTAACATTTCCCCCTCCCTACCCCCACATACCTCTCAAAAGTATTTGCTACCCATCTCTGGAGGCCACATTCCCTTGGGAGCAACCTTTTGGTGGGGGAGCACGCTGCATGCCATTGGTGAGCAAGGCCAGAGGCGGAATGGTGGGCAGAACAACCAATCTGATTTATATCTTCCTACATCCTGACCACACAAACATCAGAAACTTCTACAGACACATGCCATCACAATATCTTTCCTACCTACAGCCAAGCAAGCAAGAGGCAGCATCACCACTCAGGGACACAGTTCAGCCAGCCAAAAGCACTCAAAGAGGGTGTGGTCTCCTATTCCTTGTTATCTTCTGTTATCGTCCATTTTCCTGATGATGGATTGGATGAGAACCAACAAACTGAAGCTCAATCCAGTTAAGACTGAGGCACTGTTAGTAGGTGGTTCTGTAGACTGGATAGATGAGAGGTTCCCTACAGGGTGACGTTCCCTCTGAAGGGCCCCAGACTCTCTGCCTGGTGCCCCTGAGAGCCCCAATGCCTGGGTGCCCCGCACCCCTAGTGCCTATGGGTAAGATGGCCCTGCTCACTGGGGTAAAATAGCTTGAGCATATTGCACCGATTCTGGTCCAACTGCACTGGCTACCAGTTAGTTTCCAGGCCCAATTCAAAGTGCTGGTTTTGACCTCTAAATAATAATAATAATAATAATAATAATAATAATAATAATAATAATAATAATTTTTATTTATATCCCGCCCTCCCCAGCCAAAGCCGGGCTCAGGACGGCTAACAACAATCAAATAATCAAACAATCAAACAATCTAACATTCTAAAACATTTCATTATAACAATTAATTAAAATCAAATTAATGGCAACCGTTAAGCAAAGTTCTGTGCAGGTTGCCAGAGGAGGGAGTCAGGCTGGGCCCTGACCAAAGGCCTGGTGGAACAACTCTGTCTTGCAGGCCTTGCGGAAAGATGTCAGGTCCCGCAGGGCCCTAGTGTCTTGTGACAGAGTGTTCCACCAGATTGGAGCCGCAGCCGAGAAGGCCCTGGCTCTAGTTGAGGCCAGCCTAACCTCTCTGAGGCCTGGGATCTTTAGGGTGTTTTTATTTGCAGACCGTAGGTTCCTCTGTGGGGCATACCAGGAGAGGCGGTCCCGTAGGTATGAGGGTCCTAGGCCATATAGGGCTTTAAAGGTTAAAACCAGCACCTTAAACCTGATCCTGTACTCCACCGGGAGCCAGCGCAGCTGGTATAGTACCGGATGAATGTGATCTCGCAGCGAAGACCTCGTAAGGAGTCTCGCCGCGGCATTCTGCACCCGCTGGAGTTTCTGGGTCAGTCTCAAGGGCAGCCCCACGTAGAGCGAGTTACAATAATCCAGTCTGGAGATGACCGTTGCGTGGATCACAGTGGCTAGGTCAGGGCGAGAGAGATAAGGGGCCAACTGCTTAGCTTGGCGGAGATGAAAAAATGCCGCCTTTGTTATAGTTGTAATCTGCGCCTCCATAGAGAGGGAGGTATCGAAGATTACACCCAAACTCTTAACGGACGGTGCTGGCACTAATTGCACCCCTGCAAGAGATGGGAGTTGCCCCCCCCAATCCCATATCGTCCCATCCCAGCCAGAGGACCTCTGTCTTCGAAGGATTTAGCTTCAACCGGCTCCCACGTAACCATCCAGCCACAGCTTCCAAACATCCTTAAACGGCTCAGGATCGCAATACTTCAAGGACCGCCTCTTTCCATATGAAGCTACCCAGACCCTGGGATCATCCTCTGAGGCCCTTCTTCCTGCTCCTCCTCCATGAGAGGTCCAGAAGGTGGCAACACAAGAACGGGTCTTTTCTTCAGTTGCTCCCTATTCGTGGAATGCTCTCCCCAGGGCGACTCAGCTGGCACCTTCATTATACACCTTTAGGTGCCCGAAGAAAACATTCCTCTTTAACCAGGCCTTGGGCTGACTGATATTTAATGCTTTTGTAAAATATGTTGTAGAAGGGGGGGGGGGGTTTATTGGTTGTCTTTGTTTTTATTATGTATTTTGTTGTTTTTTTTGTATTGCAGTTTTATGTTGTGAACCACCATGGGATCTACAGGTATAGGGCAGTATAAAAGTAATAATAATAATAATAATAATAATAATAATAATAATAATAATAATAATACTCTATACCACCATACCTGTTTTCCTTGCATCTCTACACAGCCAATTCCTAAGTATCCTCTTCAATGACACATCTGGGGCAAAGTGTCCCATCTGACCAATAGATGGGCTGGATCTTCTCCAGCGATGCTGGGATAGAGGTCCATGGGATTTTCCCTCTCTTCTTCTGTATATACTTTCTTAAAAAGGAAAAGAAAAAACCACTTTCCAAGATGCACATTATTCTGTAAGATGATTATCACAGGCAGCGGAGCTCAGATCATCTCCCGGGGCCCTACGAGTCCCATGGTATTCTGAAGGCGCCTTTGTGTTGTGTTGCTTTAATTCTCCATGCTATCTTTTGATGTGTGTTTGGTTATCTATCCTGACTCCCTCTTTCGCTGGAATGCCTCTCGATGTTAAAGTGCTTTTATGCAGCTTCTGAAAGCACTGTAGTACTGCCTTTGTTAACATGATAAACTCTACTGGAATATATATATATATATATATATATATATATATATATATATATATTCTCAGCCCCCATGCCCCCACCTCTTTCCTCCAGGAATATCAGAGAACCTCGCTCAGAGCTGCTGTGGAAAAGCTAAAGCCACCGATCCAAATTCAAAGGAGTAAAATGGTCAAAGTCAGAGTTTTTCTATTTGAAAATTCGCAATGGCATGCCAGCTACTTTACTGATGTCCTCGCGCAACTGGAAAGGATAAGACGGAAGGGGGGAGGGAAGGGGATTAAAGGAGGTGAAACAGAGCCAAGTATTGGACCAAGAATTAAAGGAGTGGGCAAGGGGAGGCGAATGCAATAAGCAAAGCCATGAATTCTTCAGAGATCTTAAATTCTTCTGTAGGTTACAGGAGAACAGCATCTAATATTCGATGTACAACACAATGTAATATACATACACGAGCCCTGTGGGTTTTTAAGACGATTGAACCAAATACCACTATGCTTTCTGATATGAAGAACCATTTCTGCTGTAAGTTACACAGACATTTTTTTTTTGAAAATTAATCTCTTTTCATAGAGGTGAACAAACTGGAATATATGTAGGGAGGGTGGATAAATTCTTCCCCTTCTCATTTTAATGCGAAAGTTCCTAATTCACACCAAGGAGGGAACTGAAACACAATGCTATCCTTTGAAACATGCACGTCTCCTAATTTTGAGATGAAATTATTTGACAAAAAACTAGTGGAAGGGTATACACCAGCATTCATATATTAGCGAAGCATACCAAAGTGGCCTGTGCTGGGGAAAATTGCTTGCAAAAAAATGTGTATATTAAGCAAATTTGCATGCAGAAATACATGCACTGGGGGAAATCACCATGAAAATGTTTATGCATTTGCATGCAGAGTTTTGGGGGGTTCTTTAAATAGAAAAATTGCAAATTGACATGAAAATGGGGCAACCAGATCTTAAGAGTGGGAAAATATATATAAAAATCAGAGAAACTAAATTGCTATCTCTACTTCTCATCATTATCTAAATGTACAGTATCTATAAATATTTCCTTCTCCCAGAAAGCCAGAAAAATATCCCTGGAAAGGTTGCTACTAGATCACATCGTCTTGCACCTAGAGACATTATATGTGGTAGTGTGTGTGGGGGGGGGGTGTCACTGCCCCATGGAATGTCAGGTCTCATAGCATGGAAGAAGAATATAGGGACTACTTTTGCCATTGAAAAGGTGGCCCCACCACTTTTTACCACGTGTTCCTGTGACTGTACGTTTTATTACAAGCTGGATTCCCCGTTTGCAGTCAGAACAATTGCTCCTTTATTTTGCTTTATCATTTTTTAGAATCATAATTGTTCATATTGCAATGTAAATTAATGAGCTATTGCTTTGGCTGCAAAAGAGAAACGGATAACTAGCACACACACACACACACACACACACACACACAAGTGCTGCTGACTATGGGAAAGAAAACTAAGCTTGATGAAACAGGAAGTTGCCAATTGGCCATTAAAAACAAAAGGAAGATCCAGGAGGAAGCTACTAACTAAAGAGACAGTAGCACTGAAAAGCATCTTTCCTGCCTGAATTGGACATGTGACTTAAGATATTTTTGTGTACGTGCCAGAAATCAGGTCTGGGAAGGTGGAAAAGACAAACTGGAACATCCTGGAATGCACCAGCTGTCAGTATTTTCATCCCTCCCATTGCAAGGTTCACCAGATCATGTTTGTTTTACTTTCTGTCTGTGACAAAGGAGGGGGCAGAAGCTACTCTTCCAGACTTCTGTCCCTAGTACTGTGTGCTTTTTCTTTGATCTGTCTAGAGACAGGATGGCAGCATGAGAGAGCTGCTTCTCTCGTACATCTTTGTTATGTTCTTTTATTTGTTTAATTAGATGAAATAAA
Organism: Podarcis vaucheri; assembly: GCF_965113315.1. Classification (NCBI taxonomy): domain Eukaryota; kingdom Metazoa; phylum Chordata; class Lepidosauria; order Squamata; family Lacertidae; genus Podarcis; species Podarcis vaucheri. The sequence continues at coordinate 98,745,309 of NC_138764.1, forward strand.
TTAGGTATGCAACAAAACCTCCGCAGCTTTGCTTCCGTTACTCTGCTGCATTTGAGGTGCTCACATGAGCAAATGTGAGTCCACAGCACCAGGACGTATTCCTCAGGAATGCTGCTCTGCTGTTCCTGCGTTCCTGTGATTGGAAGGTCAGAGAAGGTGCTCCCGTCACCCAGCCCATGCAGGCGCTGAAGACGTGGGCTGAACATGGGCACACGGCAACCAGCATGGCATCAGTGTTGTCTGATTTATCTCTGAAAATCAAATGAACTAAGTATGCCCTTCTCAGACCAAATAGCTGCAATGGAGGCAACCTGGGTGTGTTAGCTTAATGAACCTTAATTATTTACACTTTTTATTTAACCCTCAAGAAAGAAGGGCTTTTTCGCTGGCTAGGTTCTTTTTTTAAAAATCTTTTTTTTCATAATTTTTAAAATTAATTTACAACAAAACAAAACATACATAAAATTTTTCACATCCAATTTTCACAAATTGCTTCTTTTCTGGACTTCCTTCAGCTTCTCCGTAAATCATCCATAGTCATTATTTTAAATACGCATTTCGTAATTTATATTGTCATTATTTATACCCTTAGTTTCCTTTCTCTTTAAACAATACTCCTTAGTTTTTCACAGTGCTTTTTTAAACCCCTCTAGCGTTATCTGTCCCCCACTTATACTTTCCAGATATTCCACAAATTTCCCCCAGTCCTCGATGAACTTTTGGTCTCTTAGGTATCTAATTTCCCCAGTCAATTTATCCAACTCAGCATAGTCTAACAGCTTCATTCTCCATTCTTCCACTGTCGTTATTTCCTGTTGTTTCCATTTCTGAGCCAGTAACACTGTTGCTGCAGTCACTGCATATTGGAAAAATTTACAGTCCTTTCTCTTTATCTCATTTCCTAGTATTCCTAACAGAAAGGCTTCAGGTTTCTTTGTAAATGTATATTTTAGAATCTTCTTCAATTCATTATATATCCTTTCACGGGCTAGGTTCAATTCTAATCCTTCTAACCTCCTTTGGAGTAGGTTTGCGGGTATGGCAGAAGGAGATAGGATCTGCCCATGTGATGCCCAACTGGTGGAAACTCTAGCTCACATGGCCCTTAAATGTAAAACGTATGATGATCTCCCCAACAATTTCTAGACCATCTATGTATTCCAACATGGAAACCAGAGACGGAGGTTATACACTTCTTCTTACAGGGGAGAGACCAGGAGCTCAGCAAGACAGTAGCTAAGTTCCTCTATTTGTTTTTTTTGTCGCCAAAGTACGCTACAGGATCCTGCCCTTGCTGGAGACCCACAGAGATGAAATAGATTGCCCGCCTCTTCTTCCCTTTGGCAAATGACTATACTGTTGAAATGGCGAAAATATCGCACTGGCCTATTTATTTTGAATGTTTGTATGTGATAATAATAATAATAATTTATTATTTATACCCCGCCCATCTGGCTGAGTTTCCCCAGCCACTCTGGGTGGCTCCCAATCAAGTATTAAAAACAGTACAGCGTTAAATATTGAAAACTTCCCTGAACAGGGCTGCCTTAAGATGTCTTCTGAATGTCAGGTAGTTGTTTATCTCTTTGACATCTGGTAGGAGGGCATTCCACAGGGCGGGTGCCACTACTGAGAAGGCCCTCTGTCTGGTTCCCTGTAGCCTCACCTCTCACAATGAGGGAACCGCCATAAGGCCCTTGGCACTGGATCTCAGTGTCTGGGCTGAACAATGGGGCTGAAGACGCTCCTTCAGGTATACAGGACCGAGGCCGTTTAGGGCTTTAAAGGTCAGCACCAACACTTTGAATTGTGCTCGGAAACGTACTGGGAGCCAATGCAGATCTCTCAGAACCATGGTTATGTGGTCCTGGCGGCCACTCCCAGTCACCAGTCTAGCTACCGCAATAAAGGTTTGGATGCCAATAAAGGTTTGATGATGATATTAGCTTTATAGGCTGCAACACGGCAATGCAAGTATTGGCTGGTTGGCAATCTAGACATTGACTTTATATATTCCAGAACAGGCTCTGCAGAAGCGGAGGCTGTCAACTGTTGGAATCAAAACTTCTTGATGTTTTGTAGGGGGGTCTTCTCCGGAAGAAACTAGTGGGGAATCCACAGGTTTCTTGCAAGTCTCTTCACTGTCTCTTTACCTAATTCAGGGGAAGTTGATGTGGTGGTCTCCAGATATTGTTGGATTCTGATACCCATGAGAACTAGCCAATATAGCCAGTTGTCCAAGCATGACAGGAGCTGTAGTCCCATAACATGCAGAGAGGACCATATTGGCTGCACCTGGCCGAAGTTATATTGCTAAGAAAAAAATAATGATGATTGAATGCAAGCGAGGGAGGGTGTCAGTCTTTCATTTGCATTTCTAGCAACTAGCCCAAAGAAAATTGTACACCCCAAACCTCAACAAACGTCCAGGACATTTCTTGTTCCTAGTCAGCTAGCAGCCTCGTCCTCGTGTCCTTAAAATCCCTTGCCATTTCATTCCCTGTATCATTATGCCACTCTCCTTGCATAATTAAGGGGGGAAAGAAGCTCGGATTTTCCTGTTAAATCCCTAAGCATTATAGACAAGAGGCACAGCTGGCATTTGGGGAGGACAATTCACTTCTCAGCAAATGAAAAACGGAGGTGATCGGGGTCCCTTTGATTCTGTTTTCGCTTGCTCCAAAACAAACTCCGTGCCAGCACCAGAAAATACACATCCTTTTTTTTGGGGGGGGGGGTTATAGGAAACAAATGCAGTCCTAATCCCAGTGTTGGGCTAGGGCCTGAGAGACCCGGGTTCCAATCCCCACTCAGCCATGAACTTGGCAAGTTGACCTTGGGCCAGTCACAGTCTCTCAGCCTACCCTACCTCACAGGGCTGTTGTGAGGATATACAGTGGTACCTCGGGTTACATACGCTTCAGGTTACATACGCTTCAGGTTACAGACTCCACTAACCCAGAAATATTGCTTCAGGTTAAGAACTTTGCTTCAGGATGAGAACAGAAATAATCTTCCGGCGGCGCGGTGGCAGCAGGAGGCCCTATTAGCTAAAGTGGTGCTTCAGGTTAAGAACAGCTTCAGGTTAAGTATGGACCTCTGGAACAAATTAAGTACTTAACCCGAGGTACCACTGTAATGGGGAGGGGGAGAACCAGAGATGCCACCTTGAACTGCTTGGAGGGAATGTAGACTCATGAAACTGTAGAGTCAGGAGGGGTATAACCCCCTGCAATGCAGGAATCCCAGCTAAATATAGTAGTAGTAGTAGTAGTAGTAGTAGTAGTAGCAAAGGTAAAGGTAAAGGGACCCCTGACCATTAGGTCCAGTCGTGGATGACTCTGGGGTTGCGGCACTCTTCTCACTTTATTGGCTGAGGGAGCCGGCGTACAGCTTCCAGGTCATGTGGCCAGCATGACTAAGCCGCTTCTGCCAAACCAGAGCAGCGCATGGAAACGCCGTCTACCTTCCCGTTTACCTTCCTATTTATCTACTTGCACTTTTGATGTGCTTTTGAACTGCTAGGTTGGCAGGAGCTGGGACTGAGCAACGGGAGCTCACCCCGTCACGGGGATTCGAACCGCCAACCTTCTGATCAGCAAGTCCAAGGCTCTGTGGTTTAATGCATTATAAAAGCTTCTGAATGGAATGAATCAATTAATTGTTGGGCAATCAGCAATATTTGGGGATTTTTTTCCCTATGTGACTTCAGACAGGCAATTTGCTTCTCTCCACTCCACTCTCTGTCTTTTTCTCCCTCTCTGTCCATTTCATGTGTCCTTATTCATAACTAAATTGTCAGGTTTGCATTGTATCGGCCAAGTCGGGAGTCAGGTTTAATAATATTAGGGAGGCAATTACTCCTTTCTCAAGTGTTGCCTGTCAGTTTGGTTCACCAATTTATCTATCAGTTCCATCCTTTTGTGTAAAGGCACACACTCTGTTTGCTGTTTCATAAATTACCTCCTTGGAACTGGTGCTTTCTTCTTCTTCTTCTTCTTCTTCTTCTTCTTCTTCTTCTTCTTCTTCTTCTTCTTCTTTTTGGAAATGTCTCTGTGGTGCAGTTGTTAACAGTGGCAGACTTGGTAGGACAGGAGAAACCCAGATTAAATAGAAACCCAGATTCAAATTGTCACTCATTAACCTTCTCATAGTTAAAGCTATGGTTTTCCCAGTAGTGATGTATGGAAGTGAGAGCTGGACCATAAAGAAGGCTGATCGCCGAAGAATTGATGCTTTTGAATTATGGTGCTGGAGGAGACTCTTGAGAGTCCCATGGACTGCAAGAAGAGTGCATCTCTCCATTCTGAAGGAAATCAGCCCTGAGTGCTCACTGGAAGGACAGATCCTGAAGCTGAGGCTCCAATACTTTGGCCACCTCATGAGAAGAGAAGACTCCCTGGAAAAGACCCTGATGTTGGGAAAGATGGAGGGCACAAGGAGAAGGGGACAACAGAGGACGAGATGGTTGGACAGTGTTCTCGAAGCTACCAGCATGAGTTTGACCAAACTGCGGGTGGCAGTGGAAGACAGAAGTGCCTGACATGCTTTGGTCCATGGGGTCATGAAGAGTCGGACATGACTAAACAACTAAACAACAACAACAACAACCTTCTCTCTCAGTCTGATCTACTTCACAGGGCTGTTGTAAAAATAACATGGGGGTGAGGAGAACTATTTATGCCACCCTGGGAGGAGTTCATGCGTATTCCTGTCAAGCCAGGTGTCCACCTCCATTAAAGAGAAGTGAGAAGAGTTTTCAATAATTATGTTATCGAATCTTATTCCTGAGATGGGAAGGAGCTCTATGCATCCCAGAGAGAAAACCTCATTTTAACCTTTTAAATTTGCTTAGAGTCCAAATATGCCAAAATTCAAATGAGGTTCCGCATAACCTTCCAAAACACAACCAGCAAAATCACAGCTAAGCACAGTATATATCCTAACATTCACATGAGTCATAGGCTGGTCAACTTAAATAGTAATTGATTTTATTTAGAAATCTTCTTAATCGCATTATGCTTGAAAGAATCTCAAAGTGACATACAAAACAGAAATACAATACAATATATTATTAATAGTGTGTGTGTGTGTGTGTGTGTGTGTGTGTGTGTAGATAGATAGATGATAGATAGATAGATAGATAGATAGATAGATAGATAGACAGATAGCAAGCATTATATTATTCATCCAGTGGTACTCAACACCACACAACCATCCATATCCCGCATTACAAAATCACAACTGGTCACTTGGTGCAAAGTGTCCTGACCAGATTAGAATTCACGCCATCCTGGAATTCAAAATAAAAACATCTCCTATTTCACCTGGACTTTGTTCTTTTATACCCATTTATATACAATTAAATGGATTTGGGCTGTCCTGTTATTTAATAATTTTATTAGAAGCCATGACACCTTTCTGGGTTTGGGTGAATTATATTAGTGATAGCATTTGATTAGGGATAACTTTTATATCCTTGAACAAGCAATCAGACCAATCTTCTTCTTTTTCCTCCTCCTCCTCCTCCTCCTCCTCCTCCTCCTCCTCCTCCTCCTCTTCTTCTTTCCTTTCGCCAGAGGATATTCCTTTGATTTGAAGAGGTTGGTGACTTCTCATCTAAAGGTTTTTGAAAATGAGATTATTCAAATGTCTATTGGTGTGTGTGTGTGTGTGTGTGTGTGTGTGTGTGTGTGTTTCAGGTGACCTAGCATTGCAGGTTTTCCTCGTGGCAATTCAAGCATGTAAAAAGCCTGGATTATTATCTAATCTGATGAGATAGAAAGAGAACAAAGCCTGGATGATGAAGCAATCGGAGATTGTTGACTCATGAGGGCCTTACTAAATCCAGTGTCCTTTCATACTTAATTATCTTGTCAAGTTCCTGGAATTTGAGCTGTTGGCGATACTGACAGCCCTGAGTGAGCGGGAAGCTCTTCAGCATAATTTCAGCGCAGAAAAATCTTTGTTCATGTCTTTTGGGGCTTGTCCGCACTCAGTTCCTTGAACTGATTCGACTAGATCAGTTTCATATATTGTTTCTGAGTAATTAACCCTCCTCCACCCTGATCCTTCCCACCCCATGCTGGTAGACAGTAGCAAAATGAATTGGGGTGGACGACACATCCATCTATTATGGCCTATTCTGTTGGCCTTGGGGGCACCTTGGAAGATTACAGAGATTATGAGCGAGATTCATTTTGATTCTGATACATTGAGTTATCATTTTTTTCAGAATAATAAGATAAAATAGATAGATTTCGTTTACTGTATATCTAGGACATATAGAGTGCAGTTGATGCACCCATCTTTTCTTTGTTGTTTAGTCCTTTAGTCGTGTCCGACTCTTCGTGACCCCATGGACCAGAGCACGCCAGGCACTCCTGTCTTCCACTGTCTCCTGCAGTTTAGTCAGACTCATGTTCGTAGCTTTGAGAACACTGTCCAACCATCTCGTCCTCTGTCTTCCCCTTCTCCTTGTGCCCTCCATCTTTCCCAACACTAGTGTCTTTTCCAGGGAGTCTTCTCTTCTCATGAGGTGGCCAAAGTATTGGAGCCTCAGCTTCAGGATCTGTCCTTCCAGTGAGCACTCAGGGCTGATTTCCTTCAGAATGGAGAGGTTTGATCTTCTTGCAGTCCATGGGACTCTCAAGAGTCTCTTCCAGCACCATAATTCAAAAGCATCAATTCTTTGGCGATCAGCCTTCTTTATGGTCCAGCTCTCACTTCCATACATCACTACTGGGAAAACCATAGCTTAAAAATTAAACTGCAGGACCGCCCCTACCATTTGGCAGACTGAGGCTTGGGGCCATGGGTACAGAAAGGCAGCAAGGTATCAGAGGACATCACTGCAGGCAGCAAAATGTCTTGAACCAGTCCTGTTGAAACAGCAGCAGTTTTGGAAATTAGGCAAGGAAAAATAGAGCACCAGCCAATCTGCAATGCCTAAAGCTTGCATTTTCCCCTTGGGGTAGAACTGCTTCTGAAAGCCTCAAAACAGATTGGGGGGGTCAGTCCGGATGATATCTGTGGGCCCCTTCCAGGCCTGTGGTTCTTTGTCAAGGAGACTTAGAATCTAGTAGAAGAGGACACTGAAACGGTCAGACCAGTTTCTTTGTAAGATAGTGGCCTTAGTTGGCCAGTTAAGTACCCCCATTTGCATGTCCAAAGAGGTTGTCCTGTTGCCATAGCGACAAGTGGGCGTGCTAGATGCCACATCATCCTAGGATAGACCAAAGAGGGGTTGTGTGTGAATTTTGACTGATGCCAGATGATGGATACAGGGAGACTTGTCTTGCTCTGGGCTGGATTCAAAGCTGTGGCTTGAGGCTTCCCTGAAATCTTTATTGTACATCTTTAGGCACCAGGCAAAAGCATTCCTCTTCTCCCAAGCCTTTGGCTCATTAAACAATCTATAGCTTTTTAAACTGAGTGTATGGAAGTTAATGGTTTTGTTTTTTGCTATGCTGTGTATTTTGTGTTTTTTATATTTTAAAATGACATGTGATTGTCAGGTGAAGGGTGGCATAGAAATTTAATATATAATAAAATAATAACAATAATCTTAGGGCTCAGGGGTGTCATATGTGGCCCTCCAGAGCTTTCCATATGGCCCTTGAGACTCTACTCAGGCTATCACCCCCTCCTCAGCTACACTCACTTCTCCTTGGAAGTTTTTGCTGGTTAGAATGTGTCCTTGAACAATAATGAGGCTTCTTGCTCAGCTGGGTACAGGATAGAAGCCGTGCCCAAGTGCAGTTAGAAACATACCTACCGACATCCACATTCATTTTTGTTTTATTGTATATGTTCTTTCAGGACGCGGGTGGCGCTGTGGGTTAAACCACTGAGCCTAGGGCTTGCCGATCAGAAGGTCAGCAGTTCGAATCCCTGCAACGGGGTGAGCTCCCGTTGCTCGGCCCCTGCTCCTGCCAACCTAGCAGTTCACAAGCACATTGAAGTGCAAGTAGATAAATAGGTACCGCTCTGACGGGAAGGTAAATGGCATTTCCGTGCGCTGCTTTGGTTCGCCAGAAGCGGCTTAGTCATGCTGGCCACATGACCCGGAAGCTGTACGCCGGCTCCCTTGGCCAATAAAGCGAGATGAGCGCCACAACCCCAGAGTCAGTCACGACTGGACCTAATGGTCAGGGGTCCCTTTACGTTTATATATTCTTTATTGAAAAATAAAAAAGTGCAAAATTGCAAGTGTACAGAGTAAGCTAAGACACAAAAAAGAAGAAGCAAGAAACAGAACAACAGCAACAAAAGATACTGTGTACATTACAAAATAGGAGAAAAATTGTTATTGTAGTTAACCAGACCTTAACCTAATAGGGTACTTATAAAAATGAACTCCACGTTCATAGCTCCACCCACTTTCACCTCTGGCTCCGCCCACCACTGATGAAGCCCCTGGATTATTGCCGAGAAAGGAATGTGGATTTCGAGCTGGAAAAGGTTCTGCAACTATTAATTTTGGGAGATTCAAAGAAGGTGCTTTCAGAAGCTTCTTCTCAGTGGCACATTCACAGAGTGAGCTTCCAAGCACTTGAGTCTTGCAGACATTATCACGCCTTTCCGTTGTGAGCACACGTAGAAGACACAATGACCCCCATCCTTTCCTCCCCCCAAGCTGGCTGATGAGGTTCAGGATGCCTTTAAGATAGGTTAATTTGACACAAAGAGACAGGAATAAATTGCTGCCGTTTCCATGGGCAAAGTTGAACCCTTTCCCTCCCTTCTTCCTTTCCCTGCCCCAGCAGTGAAATTGCCAATCAACTGGAAACAATCCGGCCACTGATCTGTGACAATGTTCGTTTCAGTTCGAACAATATTGACCTTCCCCTCTAATTCCTTGCATTTTGGGTAAATTATAAAACAATATTTTTTAAGGGGGGGGGGAGGAAATGTGCTTTCTGCCCTACTCCTTGAGTGCAACAGGGTGACCCAGCTTTCTGTGTTAGCCTCCTTCTTTTCTGTTTGAGATGATAGCCATTTGGATGAATAATTACAATTTTGAGATATTGTATGGTGGCTATGATATAACAGAGAGAAGGTATGGTGCAGCAAAGGGGAGAAATTAAAAACACCATGGAAAATGGGAAGGGAAGTAAAAAAAATAATAATGTTTTGGAGTGACATTTAATAAAATATAGTAATTAAAAAGAAAATTAAAAAATTAATTAAAATGAATTAAAAAGAAAAATACAATTTTGAGAATTCATGGGGGTGGGTGGGAGAACAAGCTCTTACTTCAGCAATAGCCATGGCTTTCCCAGCATGGATTTGTTGCACAGGTACAAAGGAAATGTGCAATAATAATAATATAATAATAATTTATTATTTATACCCCGCCCATCTGGCTGAGTTTCCCCAGCCACTCTGCAAAGCACATACCCTCCCCTCCATGCCCATGAAACCACATTATATGAAACCTGATGTCTATTTGGTTCCTTGCAGAATCATCCCAGTAAAAAGGTAAAGGGACCCCTGACCATTAGGTCCAGTCATGACCGACTCTGGGTTTGCGGCGCTCATCTCGCTTTATTGACTGAGGGAGCTGGCATACATCTTCCGGGTCATGTGGCCAGCATGACTAAGCCGCTTCTGGCGAACCAGAGCAGTGCACAGAAACGCCATTTACCTTCCCGCCAGAGCAGTACCTATTTATCTACTTGCACTTTGACATGCTTTCAAACTGCTAGGTTGGCAGGAGCAGGGACTGAGCAACGGGAGCTCACCCCTTCGCAGGGATTCAAACTGCCAAGCTTCTGATCGGCAAGTCCTAGGCTCTGTGGTTTAACCCACAGCGCCACCCGCGTCCCTAATCATCCCAGTACACCCAGGCAATTGTCAACAACTGGTCCTAGTTGTTTGATTTCAGTGGAGAGAAAACTGGGTCTTCACTGGCCCCACTTTCCCTCTCCTCCCCCTGTTCTTTGAATCTTCCTTTGTCTAGCACAGGGATGGGGGACCTTTTTCAGACCAGGGGCCAGATCCACTGGGAGCAGCCTTCTGGAGGCCATATGCTAGTGATGGGAGGAGCCAGGTGTGACTCTCTGTATAGCAGGTTACCTTGCAGCCATGCAGAAGTCATGAGGCTTCCACACCCCTCCATCCACATGAGCAGGAGACATTATCTCAGCTTAGGGACACAGTCCAGCAAGACAAAAGCACTCAGGAAGGCTGCCAAGCATGGCCAGTGACTTTGGAAGGGTTGTAACCAAGGGAGAGTTCTGAGGGCCAAAGAGGGAAGCCTGGAGGGCCACAGTGAACTCCTGGGTCTGAGATTCCCCAATCATGATGTAGCAGTTGTGGTTGGCATCTTGGAAGACTATGGAGGAAGACACAACACACAAGCCTGGTAGACCTTCATCTTGACACTGCATGTTAGCATCACATTCTCCCATACCCTTTTGGAGAGGCAAGCCATTACCATAGCTGCCTTGCCAATGTGCTCGTCCAGCTCAGGATCGATGGAGAGGTTGCTGCTTATGGGCGGAACCCAGGCAGACAAAACCCTTTACCATCTCAAAGGGGTCAGTTGTCCCTGCGGCACACCTGGCCATCATCAGATGCTACCTCCCCACCTCTGTGCAGATGTTCCTTTGCTCCATCTTACATCCTGGTATTGCATCTGCGGCAAAGTGGCGAAGTGCCAGCGCGATGCTGCTGACACAGTCTTTTGTAAGCGCAATGTTTCCACTGCAAAAATAAAAATAAGAGCCCCTTTAAAAATTCAGGAGCTGGTTGTGTAAACCACTGGTGTGGAATAGATCTAGCTGATTCTGTGAGATGTTTGCTTTGCCAGATGCCTTTGGTCGAAATTCTGGGAGATAAAATAAAGTGCTTCTTCACACCGCACATCATTAACCTATGGAACTGGCTCCCACAGGAGGCCCCAATGACTGTCCGCTTGGGTGGCTTTAAGAGAGGTTTGGACAAATTTCTGGAAGATAAAGCTAGCCTTGATGGCTGTGCTCTGCTCCCATAGTTGCTATATGCTTCTGCATACCAGCTGCTGGAAACCACAGGAAGTGAGAGAGCTCTTGTTCTCGGGTCCTGCCCTCCAAGTGTCCCTATTTTCCAGGGACAGTCCCAGATTTACAGAAGCCATCCCGGTTACTGATTTGATACCAGAATGTCCTCCTTTCCCTTAGGGCATCCCTATTTCCATCAGCTAAATGTTGGAGGGTATGGAATAGGATGTTCCTGGTTTTTTTTCCTTTTTAAAAATATTTTTTATTGAGTTTTCCACTTAAATCATATTCACATTTTGTTACATAATTCTATGACTTAATATATTACTCTGTAAGAGCATCAACCTCCTTCTCTCCCTCTTTCTTACTTCCACATAACTTTCCATATTCTTCGCATTTCTATAAGCACTTATTTACCCTTTGTCAAATTATACTTCACCTTATTATCAGTAAATCAGTTCCTTATATTTACATTACAAAACATTTTTTTAAATGATATTTATTACTTTTTCAACATTTTCAACACAACACTACAAACAAAAAAGAAAAGAGAAAAAACAATACAAATACAATACAATACAAAAACACTACATGGACTAACAAAACAAAGCAAAAACCAACAAAAACAATTTAAAAACACCTCAAACATTTCCAATATCTTATATTTCATTCACTTATTTCCAGCGACCTCCTCACACCTCCCTTTTGGTATTCCACTTCTATTAATTGTTTCAGCAATTCCTTTCCATCTTACTCTGTTTTCTATCCTATAATTATCTTAACACATTCTTGCCTTATTTTTCCTTTAATTTTCTATTAATCTATTTATACTTAATTCCTTATGACATTTCTACTAAAGCCATATAACTTCATTCCAACATTTTCCTAACATTCCTTAATTTTACAATATTTCTATAAATAGTCTTTAAACGTTTTCCAGTCTTCTTCCCCTGACTCTTCTCCCTGGTCTCGGATCTTGCCAGTCATTTCCGCCAATTCCATATAGTCCATCAACTTCATCTGCCATTGTCCAACACTTAAGTGTTTTCAAGAAGCAGCCATTCTCTCAACCAGCAAAAAGCAGATGGTTCACAACGAAATTTAAAGGTCTGGTACATTACAAAACATTTCAACTCAAGCCTACAAACATTTTCAGGTGTTTGCAATTTTCTTTCATATAAAATATAAATTTGTTCCAGTCCTTTTGAAACAGTTTGTCATGCTATTCCGGATCTTCCCCGTCAACTTGGCCATCTCTACGTACTCCATCATCTTGACCTGCCAATCTTCCAGTTTTGGAAGTTCCTGCTGCTTCCATTTCTGAGCCAGAAGTGTCCTTGCAGCCGTTGTGGCATACACAAACATGTTTACATCCCTTTTATGTATTTCCTCACCAATTAAGCCTAATAAAAATGCCTCTGGTTTTTTATTAAAATTATATTTCAAAACCTTTTTTAACTCGTTGTATATTATGTCCCAGGAGGCTTTCACTTTAGAACAAGTCCATCACATATGTTCCTGTTTTCATCAGAGAAATGTTGGAGGGTATGCTTGTGGAGAGTATGTGTGATGGCCTGGGAGTCTGATTCAGAGGCTGAACTAGAGAAATCCCAGCCTGCACAGGAGTCCCCGCCTCCAGGGCCGGCTGAGCCGGGGCAGGGCCTTGAATCTGAAGCGCCTGCACCTGTGCTGGATCCTCAGGAGCAGACATCAGATGAATCCACTCTGGCTCCGGAGGTGATTGAGGACCCATTGCCTACAGGTGAGCCTCCCCCTGGGTCCAGTAACCCTCCAGCCTCTCCTGAGCTGCAGAGGCTCAGGGCAGAGAGGCGGAGGGAACTGGGTTCTCTCAGGAGGAGTGCTCGCCTTAAGGCCAGGAGAGGCAGGTCACCTGTGGGCCGGGACCGCCCCAGGCCTCAGAGAAGATAAAGGCCAGTCAGCCCGATCCCAGGTTGCGGGAGCAATGTCGTTGGAAACCTGTTTCTGCCAGCACCCAGACCTGTTCTTCCGGAGTTCCTGACCATGCCCGGCTTCCTGCTTTGGACCCCACTTCGCCCTTGGTGGACAGTCTCCAGACCCTTGACCCAGGACCGGACTCTGACCATGCCTCTCGGTAACCCCCCCCCCGGGTCCAGCACAGTATGCTTTAGTGATGTATGGAAGTGAAAGCTGGACCATAAAGAAGGCTGAACGCCGGATAATTGATGCTTTTGAATTATGGTGCTGGAGGAGACTCTTGAGAGTCCCATGGACTGCAAGATCAAACCTATCCATTCTGAAGGAAATCAGCCCTGAGTGCTCACTGGAAGGACAGATCCCTGGAAAAGACCTTGATGTTGGGAAAGATGGAGGGCACAAGGAGAAGGGGACGACAGAGGACGAGATGGTTGGACAGTGTTCTTGAAGCTACGAATATGACCAAACTGTGGGAGGCAGTGGAAGACAGGAGTGCCTGGCGTGCTCTGGTCCATGGGGTCACGAAGAGTCGGACACGACTAAATGACTAAACAACAACAATAATGCTTGTGGGCTTCCCACAGGCACCTGTTTGGCCACTGTGGGAACATGAGGCTGGTCTAAATGGTCCATTGGCCTGATCCAGGAAAGCTCTTCTAATGTTCATACGTCACTGGTGCAGTTGGGGGGCAAATGACTGGGGAAATAATACAGAGGCACATAGCGGATGGAGGGGAAGGTTAAGAACCTCTCCCTTGCTTCCCATTTTCCCATTACAAAATGTGTCCTTCCCCCCCTTTCCCCAGGTTTGATGGAAACAACTTAGTCCAGAATTAAGCTTCCCCATTCAGCAAGCCCAGGATGAACTTCTGTAACTGTGTGGATCCCATCCAATATGTTCTTCCCCCATCCCCCGTCTCTCTCCCCTTTTTCTCTCCGGTAAGAAACATGCGGCCCTTAATAATATCTAACTGATCTCCTTTTTGCTGGACACACTCCTCATAAGCCCAGCCACTCCAGCAAAATGATTGAATCGAAATCACATCTTGGAATGCTGATTAAATTAGTCACTACACACGGGAGACGTGTTGAGGTCCTGACATTTCTATTTGGCTACAAGAGCCTGACATTCAAAATCTGTTCCAATACGGAAACAGCATAATTGTTTCTTTGTAGAACAGAGGACAAGGGGGATGTGTACAATGTTATTTAACAGGGCTGGGGGTAGGCAACCTGTGGCCTTCCAGATGTTGTTGAACCCCACCTCCCATGAGCCCCATCCAGCATGCCCAATGATTAGGGATGAGGAGGGCAAGAGGAAGGCCATTGCTCAGTGGAAGTGCAAACTGCTTTCCACGCAGAATGTTCCAGGTTCAATCCCCAGCATCAACTGGGAGAGATTGTCTTGAAATTTCAGAGAGCCACTAGCAGTCAGTGTTGACATTGCTGAGCAAGTGGACCAATGAACTTACTGAGTACAAGGCGTCTTCCTATGTTCCAACATCTGAAGGACCACACCTGTAAAAAAGAGATGATACTTGTGGCAATCACACAGGGTCCCTGGATGTTTCACCGTCTATTGATACCTGTGCCACCACTTTATTTCTCGCTGCCACCACCCAGGCCCTACCTGGTACAATACTGAGTCCAGTCAGGGTTAAATTGGAACATAAACTTCTGTTTATTTATTGCAGTTTAACAAGTGTGTGGTTTCATAAATGGAATCGGTCCATTACAATCATGGGGTGGCTATCCAGACCTATAACTTCCGCTACCTGCTCTCACTCCCTAAACCACCTCTCATATATTTTCTTGTCTTCCTAGTTCCTAACTGTTCCTGACTCAGCTTATTTCGCTACACAACCTACCCACAGACTCTATCCCAATTCACTCCCACTCCAACCAACCACCCAACTCCCAACAAACTCCCCCCTTCGCCCCTCCCAGAGCTGGTTTTATAGTCCCTCTGACTCCACCCCCTGGCTTCTGATTGGGTTACTTGTTTAACTATTTCGCCTCCAGCACTCTCATATGTTAACATCACAACACTTTCCTTTAATAAATGGTTGTGAGAAATGGGGAACCTCCATGTTCAGAGGCAATGTATCTCTGAATATCAGTTGTTGGCAAGAAAGGGTGGTGGAGGCCTGCCACATTCAAGTCTTGCTTTGTGAACTTCTCAGAGAGTTGTGGTTGGTCATAGAATCGTAGAATCGTCTAGTCCAGCCCCCTGCAACTAAAGCATCCATGACAGATGACCATCCAACCTCTGCTTAAAAACCTTCAAGGAAGCCTGTTTCACTGTTGAACAGCTCTTAATGTCAGAAAGAGGGGAAACACGTTCCACAGGAACATTGGATCTAAACAGGAATATTGTTTGGGCACTTGTTAATTTTTGGAAATCGTAAACAGCCCTGTTTCAAAGTTCTGTGTGCGCCTTTAATCTCATCCTCTAAAAAGGGATGCAGGGGATGTTATTTAATTTGCTTAAGCTGTTTCGTTCATGATATTGGATTAGTATCTGGCACACCTTAAAAAATGGCACTCTCTCCTTGTTGCTGTAACACTGATTCCTCCCCATCGTCCCCAAAGCCTGGCAAATTCCCAAGATGGAATTTTCCCTTGCAGATATTTGCATTGTCAAGGGATATGGCATTACTGCTTGAGTGTGTGTGTGTGTTGCTTCTTGGTGAGAGTGTTTAAAGAGTTCCTGTAAAGAGAGAGAGACAGAAAGTGAGTGAGTGAGCCTCATTAGATCAGAGACATCTATCTTTGCGGTTTGGGTCCAGGATATCTGGAGAATGCTCCCATCTAATTTGCCTGCTTGTCTGAGGATAGTTGGCAGGTATATGGAGCAGGGCCTTCTCAGTGGTGGCGCTCTGGATTTGGGATATACATGAGGCAACACATATTCACACAATGCATAGTTAAAACATGGAATTAACTTCCAATGCAAGATGTGGCGATGTGGATTAGACATATTCCTAGATGATAAGACTGACACTGCCTGCTAGCCATCAATGCTGTCCTCTCTCCTAGATTCAGAGGCACCTCCAATTCCTAGTTGTTGGGGCAGAACAGTGGGAGATGGCTGTTGTCCTCATGCCCTGTTTGCAGACTTCACATAGGCATCAGATTGGCAATTCCAGGAAAAGGATTCCATGTGAGTTTGTGGTCTGAACCAGCAGGTCTCTTCTTGCATTCTTGTAAGAGTCCTGCATGACCCTTTCCCTTTTGAGGACATCCTGTAGAATCACAAACTTGTAGGGCTGGAAGGGACCACAAGGGTCACCTAGTAGTCCAACCCCCTGCAATCCAGGAGCCTTTTTTGCCCAGGGCAGGACTTGAACCCATGACCCTGAAATTAAGAGTCCCATGCACAACTGACTGATCTTATTCAGAAAGTCTTTTTACAACTGCTCATTCCACACACACACACACACACACACACCCTTGGATTGAATGAAAGCTGGCTCCTGGCTCACTTTGTATTCATTGCATCGTTTTGATTATTAGCTTGTACATTTAACTTCACTTTAGCTATGCTTTGATTGGAAATTGTTCCTGGAACTGCTTTAGCGTCCCTCTTCTAATTCAGATGGAAAGGCTTGACTCCTTCTACACTCATTTTTATTTTTTTTATTTTTCTTTCTCAAGGGCAGCTCGGGATTTCATGAATGCTATGAACCATGGGGCTTTCCCCACATACCCATGGCCTAGCCCAGGCTTCCTCAACCTTGGCCCTCCAGATGTTTTGTGACTACAATTCCCATCACCCCGGACCACTGGTCCTCCTAGCTAGGGATCATGGGAGTTGTAGGCCAAAAACATCTGGAGGGCCGAGGTTGAGGAAGCCTGGCCTAATCCATGTTGCAAGAGACAGTCTGGATCTGATATTACAAACAAACCTTTCCTGGTCAAGAGACTTGGGCAGCTGGCGACTATACAACTCCAGACACTCTTCAAGGATACAGATTATCCAAATCCATTTCAGTTCTGTTTCTAAACTGGATTCGGCAATGAAAGAGATATGCTTTTCCAGGCTCATGTATATCAACAACAAGCCAAAGGGTGTAGGATTCTGTTCATTGTCCTGGATCTCAGGAGCAGCTTTCCAAAACGATATACGAATCAAAACACTACCATCCTTTGAAATTTGCACTTTTCTGAATTTTGCAATGCAGTTCTCCAGCTAAGTGAAGAGTGCAAAGAGACATATATTAGGGAGAAGTGTGTATGTAACTCCATATACTGGTGACACTAACATCTAGAATGCTTTGTATTGGAGGAAATTGCTTGCAAACGTGTGTATTTGTCAAAACTGATTAAAAATGTGTGCATTTGTCAAAACTGACCAAAATGTGTTTGTTGGGACAGATTTGCACTAACATTTTAGTTAATAAGGATTTTTTTTAAAAAAAAAAAGCAAATTGTTGCAGGAATGTGGAGAACTGAGTTTAGGTTTGGAAAAATGAGAAACTGGGAGAAGTGAAAATTGACAGGTCTGTCTATCCCTATGTGAAAGGCATTTTTTTTTAACAAAACCATTTTCAGAGAGGAATTATGTCCAGCAGTCCTGCTTGCCCCATTAACCCTCTCCTGAACAAACCCCAGTCTTCCAAGAATCATAAGGCTCTAAGGGATTCCTCAGGTGTGCAACAGCTACAGCAAAATATCGCTTCTAAGCTGCTATTTGGAACGAGGCATATGGAAGAATTCTCCCCTGTCTTGAATAATAAGTACTCAACACAATCCAGACAAAATAAGTGCTTTTAAGCCCCATTGATTTCAGTAGGAAAGTCAGACATGCACTTAAATCTCCCCTCTTCAAATCAATGAGATTTAAAAGTGCTTATCTTTGGCTGTGCTGCGCATTTTCATGACCGTTAATGAATAATCTGCTCCAGACTCTTTCTTAAATAAAAATAACAAGAATTACAGGAACTTATACATGTTTTTATCACCCATATGCACACAACACAGGAAAAACCAAATGAAGCATTATCGTTGCAATCCACTTACTTCCAAGTAGTCTCATAGAAGTCAATGGGGTTGCTCCACAACTGTTCCAAAAGAAGAGAATTGCATATTATAACCTTTGGGTGCAATCCATAAGGAAGTTATCCTGTAAAAGTGCCGCTGAGAATGAGTGGCAGATGTGCAAGAACTGAATATACACTGTGTGTGTGTGTGTGTGTGTGTGTGTGTGTTGTTAAAAGACTGGATTTTAAGGTGACACTTCCCTTCTGGGTTTTGATCCAGAATGTGTTAAGGAGGGGAACTCTAAAGAGCAAAGGGTAATGTGGATTAAGATTCAAAATGGGATGGCACATCCTTAATGATACATATGATAATTAAAGGATACAATAAACACAATTAGCATATGTTTTAAGCAGTTTATTAGTGAAGCTTACCATAAAAATCAGAATATATAGAGCTTCGGGGTTTGTTGGGATAAAAGCTGCTAATCCTTAGAGCTATAAAATCTCTGACGTGGAAGAAATGGGCAGCTTTAAAATGATTGAATCAGCAGGTCTCCAGTGGAAACACACAAATGAGCAAACTCCAGCAGTTGGCCACAGTTCAGTGCAGTGTTGCAATGCAGAGAAGTGAAGTCATCGCAGTAGCTGCCCTCACTTGCAGATCTGATGGAATGCCGCGGGAAAAGGCTGGTTTCTGCAGGCGTCCTGCAAGAATAATGCCTTTGACCCTATCTGGGAGGAGCAGAGGCAACTCCCGCCTTGCACACAGTTGCCAAGCCAAAACAAAAATGGACCAGGCTTCAAAAATAAATAAATAAATAGTGGCACATGTCTAAATTAATTTCTGGTGCAGAAATATGGTGCTAAGGTTTACTTTAGAAAGATGATGCAAAAATTACCCAGCTGCAGACTTTTCACCCGGTTTATTTGTGCATTTATTAACTAGGCTGGTACGGCTGACCAATAGATATATGTATATATGTTTTCCAGGCAGCTCACACAAATTAAAGGAATTAAATGCAGGATCCCAGACGACAAAGCAAACTACAAAAGAAGCATGCACATTTTTTCACCCCCCCCCCGATAAAGAAAAGCTGCAAAACAATTAATAGCACGGATATATAATAAAGCACAACTCGTAAACCGAGAAACCCATTGATTGTTTGTAGATGAATCAGTGGTGTTTGAAAGTGTGGCATCAGAATGTGCTTCCAGCCAGGCGCCAGGCAGAAATGCTCCTCTTCAATTAGGCCTTTGGGTGATTAATATCCTATACCCTTGTAAATGTGTTTGTGAGAGGGGAGGGGTGGCTGTTTTGTATTGTATTTGTATCTTGTATTTTTATGTTGTGAACTACCCTGAGATTTTCAGATGAAGGGTGGTATACAAATAAAATAAAATAGTATAAAATAGTCATAAATTGCTAATTAGCAGTTTGAGGGGCTTGGATGTGACCCCAGATCAATTTCAGCTGGTCTTTAGGTACCCTACTAAGACACGTCCATAGGTTCAATGAGTCCCTAGATGGAAGTTGCCCATAGTTTTACACACAAGGAAAAGCAGGAGGGAATGTTAAAACATTTTTAGAGTGTCTTTATAACAAAACAACGGACGCAGGTGGTGCTGTGGGTTAAACCACAGAGCCTAGGACTTGCCGATCAGAAGGTCAGCTGTTCAAATACCCGCAACGGGGTGAGCTCCCATTGCTCGGTCCCTGCTCCTGCCAACCTAGCAGTTTGAAAGCACGTCAAAGTGTAAGTAGATAAATAGGTACCACTCTGGCGGGAAGGTAAATGGCGTTTCCGTGTGCTGCTCTGGTTTGCTGGCCACATGACCTGGAAGCTGTAAGCTGGCTCCCTCGGCCAATAAAGCGAGATGAGCGCCACAACCCCAGAGTCATCCATGACTGGACCTAAGGGTCAGGGGTCCCTTTACCTTTACTTTATAACAAAACAAAAGAGCTCTCCCACACTTGTCTGTTTACTACATCCAAAAGAGAGATGGAAACATTACTATGGACTTATGAAGTTGCCTTAGGCAGAGTCATACCATGGGTTCGTGTATGTCTGCTTTGACTTACAGCAGCATTGGAGATAATTTCGCTGCTCTGCTCCCTGAGATACGTCTAATCAATGCTGCTAATAGAGGCTGGACTTGGGACCGTCTGCATGCAAAGCTGGTGGTCTACCATGAATACTACTACTACTACTACTACTACTACTACTACTACTACTACTATATTATTTTATACTCCGCCCATCTGGCTGAGTTTCCCCAGCCACTCTGGGCGACTCCCAATCAAGTGTTAAAAACAATACAGCATTAAATATTAAAAACTTCCCTAAACAGGGCTGCCTTCAGATGTCTTTTAAAGATAAGATAGGTGCTTATTTCCTTGACATCTGATGGGAGGGTGTTCCACAGGGTGGGCACCACCACCGAGAAGGCCCTCTGCCTGGTTCCCTGCAACCTCACTTCTCACAGTGAGGGAACCACCAGAAGGCCCTTGGAGCTGGAGCTCAGGCTGAACGATGGGGGTGGAGAGGCTCCTTCAGGTATACAAGACCGAGGCTGTGTAGGGCGTTAAAGGTTAGCACCAACACTTTGAATTGTGCTCGGAAACATACTGGGAGCCAATGCAGATCTCTCAGGACTGTTGTTATGTGGTCCCGGTGGCCACTCCCATAATTCCTGTTGCTCGGAAAAATGAAAGACTCTCTCCCTTGTTGTCACTCTCAAGCCTCTCTTGGAGGGAACACGTGAAGAAGGGCCTCAGGTGACATTGCTAAGGTTTGGGTAGATTCTTGTTGGGGTGCAAGGAAAAAGTCTGCTGTCATGAAGGAAAACCACTCTTCCTTGGGCATCACCCTTCCATCTTCGCAGTGCATCACAAACCCAAAAGCTGGGGTGGGCCTAGTTTTTCCCCACCCTGTGGACTAACTCTGATAGGTTAATGGGACTGCCCACATGTCAAGCAAAAAGGGGAAAAGAGAGGACCCAAATAATTATCGCCCAGTCAGTCTGACATCAATACCAGGGAAGATTCTGGAGCAGATCATTAAGCAAACAGTCTGTGAGCACCTAGAAAGGAATGCTGTGATCACCAATAGTCAGCATGGATTTCTGAAAAATAAGTCATGTCAGACTAACCTGATCTCGTTTTTTGACAGAATTACAAGCCTGGTAGATGAAGGGAACGCAGTGGATGTAGCCTACCTTGATTTCAGCAAGGCATTTGACAAGGTGCCCCATGATATTCTTGTAAAGAAGCTGGTTAAATGCGGTCTTGACTCTGCTACCACTCAGTGGATTTGTAACTGGCTGACTGACCGAACCCAAAGGGTGCTCATCAATGGTTCCTCTTCATCCTGGAGAAGAGTGACTAGTGGGGTGCCACAGGGTTCTGTCTTGGGCCCGGTCTTATTCAACATCTTTATCAACGACTTGGATGATGGACTCAAGGGCATCCTGATCAAATTTGCAGATGACACCAAACTGGGAGGGGTGGCTAACACCCCAGAGGACAGGATCACACTTCAAAATGACCTCGGCAGATTAGAGAACTGGGCCAAAACAAACAAGATGAATTTTAACAGGGAGAAATGCAAAGTATTGCACTTGGGCAAAAAAACCGAGAGGCACAAATACAAGATGGGTGACACCTGGCTTGAGAGCAGTACATGTGAAAAAGATCTAGGAGTCTTGGTTGACCACAAACTTGACATGAGCCAACAGTGTGACGCGGCAGCTAAAAAAGCCAATGCAATTCTGGGCTGCATCAATAGTATAGCATCTAGATCAAGGGAAGTAATAGTGCCACTGTATTCTGCTCTGGTCAGACCTCACCTGGAGTACTGTGTCCAGTTCTGGGCACCACAGTTCAAGAAGGACACTGACAAACTGGAACGTGTCCAGAGGAGGGCAACCAAAATGGTCAAAGGCCTGGAAACGATGCCTTATGAGGAACGGCTAAGGGAGCTGGGTATGTTTAGCCTGGAGAAGAGGAGGTTAAGGGGTGATATGATAGCCATGTTCAAATATATAAAAGGATGTCACATGGAGGAGGGAGAAAGGTTGTTTTCTGCTGCTCCAGAGAAGCGGACACGGAGCAATGGATCCAAACTACAAGAAAGAAGATTCCACCTAAACATTAGGAAGAACTTCCTGAGAGTAAGAGCTGTTCGACAGTGGAATTTGCTGCCAAGGAGTGTGGTGGAGTCTCCTACTTTGGAGGTCTTTAAGCAGAGGCTTGACAACCATATGTCAGGAGTGCTCTGATGGTGTTTCCTGCTTGGCAGGGGGTTGGACTCGATGGCCCTTGTGGTCTCTTCCAACTCTATGATTCTATGATTCATTATGATGTCACATGATTGACAGGTGGCTGGTCCTGACCCCCTGTAATAATAATAATAATAATAATAATAATAATAATAATAATAATAATTTATTTATTATTTATACCCCGCCCATCTGGCTGAGTTTCCCCAGCCACTCTGGGTGGCTCCCAATCAAATGTTAAAAACAATACAGCATTAAATATTAAAAACTTCCCTGAAAGCCTTCAGATGTCTTTTAAAGATAGGATAGCTGCTTATTTCCTTCAAATCTGAAGGGAGGGCATTCCACAGGGCAGGCGCCACTACCGAGAAGGCCCTCTGCCTGGTTCCCTGTAACCTCACTTCTTGCAGTGAGGGAACAATCAGAAGGCCCTCGGTGCTGGACCTCAGTGTCTGGGCTGAACGATGGGGGTGGAGACGCTCCTTCAGGTATACTGAACCGAGGCTGTCAGCACCAACACTTTGAATTGTGCTTGGAAACGTACTGGGAGCCAATGCAGATCTCTCAGGACCGGTGTTATGTGGTCCCGGTGGCCAGTCCCAGTCACTAGTCTAGCTGCCGCATTCTGGATTAATTGCTGATGGCTGCGCAGTGCTGGTTTCTTTCTCTCTTCCCACTCTACACCACTTGATGGGAAGGCGAGAAGAAGAAGAAGAAGAAGAAGAAGAAGAAGAAGAAGAAGAAGAAGAAGAAGGGGAGTTTGGATTTGATATCCTGCTTTATTACTACGCGAAGGAGTTTCAAAGCGGCTGACATTCTCCTTTCCCTTCCTCCCCCACAACAAACACTCTGTGAGGTGAGTGAGGCTGAGAGACTTCAGAGAAGTGTGACTGGTCCAAGGTCACCCAGCAGCTGCATGTGGAGAAGTGGAGACGCAAACCCAGTTCACCAGGTTACAAGTCTACCGCTCTTAACCACTACACCACACTGGCTTTGCTTGCCAGCTTTATGCTGCCCAAAGTCTAAGCACTCTGGGAGTTCACTTTTATGGGGAGGAGGGCTACTTTGGGGGTACTTTTCCAGACCCATAACCAACCATCCCTGGGATCCAGCAACAAGAGCATCCTTTGGACATTGGCCTCCTCACTCACCTTCTGGTAAGTGCAGAGCTGATCCTGTCCGTAGGTAGAGCTCTGAGTCAGGAAGTCCCTTGTGGTCACAGGCAAGCAATCTACTGGGAGGATGATGATACCCAGGAGGACTCCCCTGCTGAGTGCCTGAGGTCCTGGTCCTGCCACTCTCCACCTGGCCCAGGGCGGGGCATTACAGGCCTCATAAGGACTGCTGCTGCTGCTGCGGTTGCTGCCCAGCAAGGACTGGGGTATTCGGGGGGAAGTTTTGTTCGGAGTTTTTGCTGTTGTTACTGATATCAACTGATATTACTGATATTACAGTGGTACCTCGGGTTAAGTACTTAATTTGTTCTGGAGGTCTGTTCTTAACCTGAAACTGTTCTTAATCTGAAGCACTACTTTAGCTAATGGGGCCTCCAGCTGCTGCCGCGCCACCGGAGCACAATTTCTGTTCTCATCCTGAAGCAAAGTTCTTAACCTGAGGCAATATTTCTGGGTTAGTGAAGTCTGTAACCTGAAGCGTCTGTAACCTGAAGCGTATTTAGCCCGAGGTACCACTCTACTGAGATTAACTTTTTGTATCTTTATTTTAATGTGGGAATTCTTCCATTTGGTTATGTAGTTTTTAATGTGTTTTATTTATTTTTGACTACTTTGCTATGTTTGTACAGTCATACCTTGGGTTACAGACACTTCAGGTTGTGCGTTTTCGGATTGCGCACCATGCCGATCCTGGCAGTACCGGAATGGGTTACTTCCGGGTTTTGGCACTCGAGCATGTGCACAAATGCTAAATCATGCTTTGCGCATGCACAGAAGCACCAAATCGCGACCCGCACGTGCGCAGACGCTGTGCTGCAGGTTGCGAATGCTGTGGGTTGCAAATGTGCCTCCCGCATGGATCACGTTCGCAACCCAAGCGTCCAGTGTAATCATGTAAATCTTTTCATATTGCAAGCCTCCTTGAGCATTGTTTTAACTGTGGAAAGGCGGCAGACAAAGAAAGAAAGAAAGAAAGAAAGAAAGAAAGAAAGAAAGAAAGAAAGAAAGAAAGAAAGAAAGAAAGAAAGAAAGAAAGAAAGAAAGAAAGAAGGAAGGAAGGAAGGAAGGAAGGAAGGAAGGAAGGAAGGAAGGAAATCAGAGCTTTGTCTTTGGGATTGTTGGTGAGGATTACAATTAGATAATGCAAGTGAAACACTTTGAATATTTGAAAGTGCTATACAAATGCTAAGTATTATTTTTAGGAGTTGGATGTTCTTATCACATGCTTTTTTAAAAAAAGTAAAACCACCTATCAGTAGTTTGTATTGTATAAAAAGAAGGGGTGGGGAAGCGATCACTCCTCCATTCTCTCTTATCACATGTCAAGTTTTCTTTTGTCCTTGTATGACAAACTCAAAAATTCTTCTGTGCATTTTAATCCATGCTTGCAAGAATCCTATCATAGCCCTCGTTTGTTTGTTTGTTTGTTCGAAGTGGGAGGGGTGGCCTTAATCCTATAGCTGAGCTATCCTGGGTTTGTGTGGATCATGGATCAGGCTGTAGGACGTGGCTTGAATGGGAGTTATCAAGCACCCATTTAAAGGAAAACACGATCACCGAGATTGCAGGCTTTGAAACGAGCGTGCATCTGACGCACTGCCGTTTCAATTCTGCAAAGAAAATAAAGAATAAGAATTGAGCTGGTGTTTGAATACATTCTTATAGGGAAATTGGAATGTCAGGACCTTCAATTAGATCTGAAGACGGCGGAACATTTCCATAAAAATGAAAGAGCATCCCTCAAATGATGCATTTCCAGTTTGCTCAGCTCCAGGCCTAATCTGAACAAATTCAATCACAGCTTAGCGCCGGTGGAAAATTTCACTCTCTTTGCTGAGCGTCAACTACTGCATTGGCATAATAACAGCTTTTGTCGAACGTAGGTGTGTGTGGAAATCCAGGTGCCTGATTCAGCAGAAAACGAAACACTCTCGCGGGGAGGGAAGTTGTGCGTTTTAACAAGTTCGGTACTCACTAAAAGCCTGAACCTTGTAAATCGCTCGGTCTCTTCTGGCCAAAGGCTTCGGGACTAGCCAGCTCTTCTGTCCTAGGAAGGTGTTGATTAAATGGCCCTGAGGAGAAAAAACAGATAATGCAAAGTTGTAGGAGAACACAGAACATTCAGGAATAAATGTGCAATGGATCTTCCAGAATACCTTAAAAAATATCTGTTGAGCAGGTTTTTGTTGTTGGGAGATTGCACTATCTTCTTGGCCACTGAGCACTGCTTAACAAGCTTTCCTGGTGGTAGCCAGGCGCAGAGGGATGGACTGCTCTGGGTGTCTTTGCTGAGGGGGGTGACATTTGGCACACCGCCCACCAGCAGCTCCCAAGCCTTGTTGTTGTTTAGTCGTTTTAGTTGTGTCCAACTCTTCATGACCCCATGGACCAGAGCATGCCAGGCACTCCTGTCTTCCACTGCATCCCACAGTTTGGTCAAACTTATTTTAGTAGCCTTGAGAACACTGTCCAACCATCTCGTCCTCTGTCGTCCCCTTCTCCTTGTGCCCTCCATCTTTCCCAACATCAGGGTCTTTTCCAGGGAGTCTTCTCTTCTCATGAGGTGGCCAAAGTATTGGAGCCTCAGCTTCAGGATCTGTCCTTCCAGTGAGCACTCAGGGCTGATATCCTTCAGAATGGATAGGTTTGATCTTCTTGCAGTCCATGGGACTCTCAAGAGTCTCCTCCAGCACCATAATTCAAAAGCATCCATTCTTCGGCGATCAGCCTTCTTTATGGTCCAGCTCTCACTTCCATACATCACTACTGGGAAAACCATAACTTTATGCGGACCTTTGTTGGCAAGGTGATGTCTCCCAAGCCTACCCTGAGCCATTGAGGGAAGGGGGGAGCTGTGCGCTTTGTCGGCGGCATTCTCCCCTCCCCCTTCATCTTAACAGGTTGGGGGAGGCTTGCGAGTCGCGGGCAGGTGGAGTGCCAAATGTCCACCATCGGCGGCTTGCTCCACCCCCGGCTGCAGGATGCACATGCCGCTCCATGTACCCTAGCAGCTATCCCGCACCTGGGAGGGCACCCTCTGCCCCCCTCGGGAGCACGCCCACCCTGGGCAGCGCTGGCATATGCTCGGCCACTGGTGGTGGCCCCTGCTATTTGGTTTCTGGAAGCAGCTTCTTAAGGCCACATTCACACCTGAAATTTAAAGCACTATGATACCACTTTAAGCAGTCCTGGTTTCCCCTAAAGAATTCTGGGAGCTGTAATTTGTTAGGGATGCTAAGAGTCAGGAGACACCCCAATCCCCTCACAGAGCTACAGGTAGCACGTAATAAAAATAAATAAATTTTAGTTCCTATCATCTACAATACTGTCCTATTTATTTTATAGTACAGTACATTGATTATTACTTTCATTTTATGGATCAGTGGTCATGTCAGATAGTAAAATTCATGTTAAATTGCTGCTTTAGGGGTTGTTTTTAAAAGTCTGGAACATATTGATATGTTTTGCATTACTTTCTATGGGAAAGCGCGCCTTGGTTTTGGAACGTTTTGGTTTTGGAACAGACTTCCGAAACGGATTAAGTTTGAGAAGCAAGGTACCACTGTATTCTGAGTTATCCATGCACAGATACATGCCCACATTGTGCTGGAAATAAAACTTCGGTATTCCATTCTGTGTGTACATCGCTCCTCATAAGTGCTGGTGTCAACTCTCTACGGATTTCATTCACACATTTATTTATTTTTGCAGTGTTTTATCCATGTTGTTGTTATTGCAGAGTATGAAAAAAGCCAGCTCTGAACTTCATACATTATCATTGACAAAGTTCAGCTTCCAGGTGCGAGCTCCGATTTTGAATTTGTTCTCGTCACATTTGATGTATGAAGCAGATAAAATTCCAACTTGAAAGTAGTGTGTGTGTGTGTGTGTGTGTGTGTGTGTGTGTTTGTGTGTGTGTGTGTGTGTGGAAAGGATACACGGCCCAAAAGCTTTGGGAGCAACGATAACAGAGCTCCAAATAACCCAGAACATGGCTTAACTAGAAATGTAAGGAAATTTGACAAACCTGGCCTCGAACTCACCAAGCAGATAAATATGCGCATCCATCATCAGGACCTGTACACTTGGCACTCGGCAAAGGAATGAAATGTTGGCGCCTCATCATATTTTCAAATCTAACTACATTAAGATTCATGTGTTATCTGCTATTGCCTCTGCAAATTCTCCCTGAGAGTCAAAGGCCTTCTCAGGCAGAACAGAAGAATCCGTCTCTACCTCATGCCTTGAGACTCAGGACACACCACTTCCCCAGAAAGCTGGAATGAGGAGGAAGGGTAAGTGGCCAGGGGAATGCTTAACCCTTCCTCGCCCCACTCATTTTTCCTCTGCAACTAAGCTCATCCCAAAGTCAGGATTTCAGATTGAGGTTTGCAATGGAACATGGGTACGGAGTTCAGGAGCCAGGTTGCTCACCGGAGCACGGCTGTTTGAGCATATTGCACAGATCCTGGTCCGACTGCACTGGCTACCAATTAGTTTCCGGGCCCAATTCAAAGTGCTGGTTTTTACCTATAAAGCCTTAAACGGCTCAGGACCCCAATACCTCAAGGACCGCCTCTTTCCATATGAACCTACCCAGACCTTAAGATCATCTTCTGAGGCCATCCTTTGTGTGCCTCCTCCTCGAGAGGTCCGGAGGGTGGCAAGACGAGAACAGGGCCTTCTCTGCAGTGGCTCCCCATCTCTGGAATGCTCTCTCCAGGGAAGTTTGCCTGGCGCCTTCATTATACACCTTTAGGTGCCAGGCAAAAATGTTCCTTTTTAGGCAGGCCTTTGGTTGACCTGATGGACATCCTATACCCTTTTAAAATGTAGCTCTTTGGGGGTAGGGTTATTGGGTTATTGATTTTATTTTGATTTTCTATATTGTGATCTTAATCTTATTTTGGTGAACCGCCCTGAGACCTCCAGGTATAGGGCAGTATATAAATTCAAGAAATAAAAAAGAAACACATTCTGGGTGAAAATCAGCTGGGGAGAGGAGATGGGAGAGAATGGGTTAGGCACAGTGGAAGCTGCACCATTGGGGTGAATGAGGTACAGTGGGATGCTCGGGTCATGAACATGATCCGTGCAGGAGGCACGTCCGCAACCCACAGTGTTCGCAACCCGCAGTGCTGCGCCTGCAAACGCACAGGTTGCGAATCTGTGATTCTGCACATGCGCGAGCGCTGAAACCTGGAAGTAACCCATTCCGTTACTTCTGGGTTCGGCACAGTGCGCAACCCAAAAACATGCAACTTGAAGTGTCTGTAACCTGAGGTATGACTGTACTGCTCACCATTATCAGTTACAGAAATGGGGATTCGTTGCCCATGGTTCCCAACAGAAATTATGGTGGCGAAGGACATCCTTGTTCTCCCCATTTAAATCACAGGTCTTCCAGCTATTGTACATCCCTCCAGTCTAAGTCGTCTGCAGCACAGTTACCCCTCTGCTGCCTCTCCGACTGGCATGCCATTGCCCATCCTTTCCCATTCAGCACAGCTGGGCTTGAGAGCACAACATCTTTGGCACCCTGCACTGATCTTTTCCACCCCTGCAGATCCACAACAACAATTTGGAAAGCTCAAGCTATATTTAGGACCACGAACTGCAGCTGCGAATATCTGACATTTGCTTTCATCCCTAATAATATATAAAAAGTCCCCTCCCCCCGATCACACACACACACACGAATTGCTACATCAGAATACTTATGTAGACTAGCACTGCGTTCTCAGCAGTGCCTGAGCAAATTTCCCTAGAAACCTGCTCAGGATGGGAAATAGCCCTACGCCATTGTTTGTCCCCAGATTTGGATAAACAGAGGTATACAGCCTCTGAATATCAATAGAGCTATCCTCTATAAATCTTTGTAATAGCTAACTAAGCCAGTGGACATTATCATATCTTGTTGCAAAGAATTTCATATAGTAATTATGCAGCAGCAGAAGCTGCCCATTCCTTAGTAATTGATGGCCTTCCTCGTTAGTGGTAAAGAACAGAGAATTTGAGAGTTGAAAGGGACCTCTGAGGTCATTTAGGCCACTATGCAGTCAAACCAGTTTCACAGCACTTTAAACAGCCCTGGTTTCCCCCAAATAATATTGTCAAGGGTGCTGAGCGTTCGGGGGAGACCCCCCCCATTCCCCTTGCAGAGCTACAATTCCCAGAATTCTCTGTGAAGAGGAATTGATCGTTAAACGACTCTGGGAATTGTAGCTCTGCGAGAGGAATTGGTGTCCCCTAGGTAAAGGTAAAGGTACCCCTGCCCGAACGGGCCAGTCTTGACAGACTCTGGGGTTTGTGCGCCCATCTCACATCTATTGGCCGGGGGCCAGCGCTGTCCGAAGACACTTCCGGGTCACGTGGCCAGCGTGACAAAGCTGCATCTGGCGAGCCAGAGCCGCACACGGAACGCCGTTTACCTTCCCGCTGGTAAGCGGTACCTATTTATCTACTTGCCCCCGGTGGTGCTTTCGAACTGCTAGGTGGGCAGGCGCTGGGACCGAGCAGCGGGAGCGCACCCCGCCGCGGGGATTCGAACCGCCGACCTTTCGATCGGCAAGCCCTAGGCGCTGAGGCTTTAGCCCACAGCGCCACCAACAAAGGTCCGTATAGTTAAAGCTATGGTTTTCCCAGTAGTGATGTATGGAAGTGAGAGCTGGACCATAAAGAAGGCTGATCGCCAGAGAATTGATACTTTTGAATTATGGTGCTGGAGGAGACTCTTGAGAGTCCCGTGGACTGCAAGAAGATCAAACCTATCCATTCTTAAGGAAATCAGCCCTGAGGGCTCACTGGAAGGACAGATCCTGAAGCTGAGGCTCTAATACTTTGGCCACCTCGTGAGAAGAGAAGACTCCCTGGAAAAGACCCTGATGTTGGGAAAGATGGAGGCACAAGGAGAAGGGGACGACAGAGGACGAGATGGTTGGACAGTGTTCTCGAAGCTACCAGCATGAGTTTGACCAAACTGCGGGAGGCAGTGGAAGACAGGAGTGCCTGGCGTGCTCTGGTCCATGGGGTCACGAAGAGTCGGACACGACTAAAGGACTAAACAACAACAGCAACTCTTGGTATATTTAACAAACACCACTTCCCAGGATCCTTCGGGGGAAGCCATGACTGTTTAAAGTGCTGTCACAGTGCTTTAAATGCATAGTTCAGTTGGGCCCTAGTTTGCTCAATACAGGAATGTTGTCGCTTCAGCATGTCTGATAGAGATGTCCAGGCAGCCTCTACTTAAATGCCCCCAGCAAAGGAAACTCTTACCATTTGGATGTTTCTCCCATTTAGCCAAAATCTGCTTCCTTCCAATTTCTACCCATTCCTTTCTCAGACTGCCCTCTCGAACAACAGAAATCCGCACCGGGTGAGGGTTGTGAGAGGGGACAAGGAAGGAACTTGGTCAGTATCCCAATGGTGTTGTGCATCATTTATTTGTAAAGAGGATGCCAATAAACATTTGCAGAGAAATACAGTGTTGTACACAACCAAGTTGTACACAGAGTAGGCCCACTGAAAGCAATGGACCTAAGGCAACCATGGTCATTAACTTCAATGGGTCTACTCTGAGTGGGACAAACATTGGCTACAACACATAGATATCAAGGAACACCCTTAATTAGCATAAGTGTTGCTCACCCAAATTTAAAGCCCTAAACAGCAAAGCAGCTGTCTTATTACAAAAGAATTTCAGAAATAGACTTGAAAGAGAAGTTGCTGAATACAACTTATTACTAAACGGAAAACTATGGAGAGACCTGGTCTGAATAGAGATATTGGATTCTTGTCTCATTACATGTGCTAAAGCTATTTTTTCTCATCTGCATAATATCCCATGCTTTTTCCTGTAGGACTAATTGCAGTCATTAACAGTTGTCAACAGGCTTACCACACCCATTGAGTCAATCACCCTACGACCCTTCTGAGAAAAAACCCACCCCACCCTCCCACTATATATAAGGGTCTGGTGACATCTGTTTCAGTGTATCTGAAGAAGTGTGCATGCACATGAAAGCTTATACAGTGGTGCCTCGCAAGACGAAATTAATTCGTTCTGCGAGTTTTTTCGCCTTGCGAGTTTTTTCGTCTTGCGAAGCACGGTTTCAATTTTTTCAAAAAAATCTTCAAAAACCTCAAAAAAGGCTACCACACCGCGTGCTATGAGTTGCTCCCCGAAGTCAAGTCGCAACTGCACCTCTTCAAGCAATGCACCCTGTATTACTGTAATGGTTTTAAGAAAAAGGAAACAAACTTGCAAGACGTTTCCGTCTTGCGAAGCAAGCCCATAGGGAAATTCGTCTCGCGAAGCAACTCAAAAAACGAAAAACTCTTTCGTCTTGCGAGTTTTTTGTCTTGAGAGGCATTCGTCTTCAGTATACAGTGGTGCCCCGCAAGACAAATGCCTCGCAAGACGGAAAACTCGCTAGACGAAAGAGTTTTCCGTTTTGGAGGTGCTTCGCAAAACGAATCTCCTATGGGCTTGCTTCGCAAGACGAAAATGTCTTGCAAGTTCCTGTGGGGTTTTTTCCCTCCCCCCCTTTTTCTAGGCCGCTAAGCTGCTTATCAGCTGATCCGATAAGCCGATAAGCCGCTAAAAGCCGCTAAAAGCCGCTAAAAGCCGCTAAAAGCCGCTAAAAGCAGCTAATAGCGCTAATCCGCTAATCCGTCAATGGGCTTGCTTCGCAAGACGAAAAAACCGCTAGACGAAGAGAATCACAGAATGGATTCTTTTCGTCTTGCGAGGCACCACTGTACTTGAAGGAATGTCACCACCCCCATTGTTCAGTCCAGTTCCGAGGGCCTTCTGGTGGTTCCCTCATTGTGAGAAGTGAGGTTACAGGGAACCAGGCAGAGGGCCTTCTCTATAGTGGCGCCTGCCCTGTGGAACGCCCTCCCATCAGATGTCAAGGAAATAAACAACTATCTGACTTTTAGAAGACACCTGAAGGCATTCCTGTTTAGGAAAGTTTTTAATGTTTGATGTTTTATTGCATTTTTAATATTTTAATATTTTGTTGGGAGCCGTCCAGAGTGGCTGGGGAAACCCAGTCAAATGGGCAGGGTATAAATATATTATTATTATTATTATTATTATTATTATTATTATTATTATTATTATTGGTAGGCAGTAGTTGCAGCCTGGTGCGACTCCACTGGGGCATGGAGAAAATCAGTTTACCCTTATGGCCGGCCGTTGGAATCTTCCTTGGCTGGCAGTGAGGGCTCAAGGGATTGCCCACCAAAAATACTTTCTTTTTTTTTGCAAATATTTTTTATTACATTTTCTATAAAAACTTCCATCTTTCCATTTTCCACATCACGTATTTTAGTTTGTTGAACCTCCCTCCACTCCTCTGACAGTCATCCATAATAATTCTCCTATTTACACATTTCTTAATATATAGTATCACCTTTAAGTAATTCCTTTATATCCTTATTTACATTTTTGCGATATTCCTCACTTTTCACAAAGCCTCTTTAAAACACACTAGCGTTGTATTCTCCTCACATATAGTTTTCAAATACTCTCTAAATTTTCCCCAATCCTCCAAAAACTTATGGTCTCTTTGAAGTCTATAAATACTTTCATTTAAATTGGCCAATCGTGGAGGGTGGGGCAAGAGCAGTGGAGCTGAGTGAACAAGTCTTCACTCAGGTCCGCCATGGGAGGATTTAAGGCATGCCTGGTTTCACTAGCAGTATAAGAGTCTGGGTGGAAGTTTCTGTCCTAAAGCCGAGTGGAGAACTTCCAACAGCAGCCTGGGGAAGCTCAGCTTAGTTGACCTGCATCTTGAGATGGTCCATAACCCAGGCACGACCCTGTTCAAATGTTCCACCTTTAATCAGAAGGCTAATTCAGGATACACACCCAATGCTCAGTGCCTGAGCCAAAGTCTACCTACACCTCTAAGCAATAAAGTTGTGGCCAGTTTTCAATCCCATAAATTTGTTATGTCAATTTGTTGTCCTGTCAGTGCATCAACCTTCTGTTCTTGGGGAGCAAGCTGCACTTGGCTGTGCGAAGCAAGTCGGGATGTCGCATTGTGTTTCGAATGCTCCTTTTATTTTCTTTATTTTGGTCCATATTAAAATGCCAAGGATCCTGAGTGAGATGTACTTAAAGTGACAGCACCCCCTTTTTTTAAGCTCATGAAATACGGCCGCTAAATGTCAGTTCTATCTCTTCTCGTGTAGATCAGCCATTTGGCACGCTCCTGTTTATATCATAGGGCAGAATGCAAAGCTGTCCAAGGCAGCGGTGAGCAAGCAAATCAGTAAGGGTAAGCCATTTAAATTGAGCATTTGGGAGGAGTGTGTGTGTGTGTGTGTGTGTGTTGTGTAGAGGGTGAGAGTGTCATTCCATCTCCTGAAACTGAAGAAGGAACAGTAAGGCAAATGCATCTGGTTGCCTGTTTTTTAGGACAATGAGACCCATTCAAAGAATTAAGAAAGCGAAGATAAATTCAAGGAAGCAGGACAAGATCAGTAAGATGCTTAACACTGCCATCGTTTTGCTTTTTACTAACTGTCCTTCTGGGCATTTGCTAACACCCAGTCCAAAGGCCTGATGCAACCCCCCGTAAAAAGGTAAAGGTAAAGGACCCCTTGATGAGTAAGTTGAGTCAAAGGCGACTATGGGGTTGCGGCGCTCATCTTGCTTTTCAGGCTGAGGGAGCCAGCCTTTGTCCACAGACAGCTTTCTGGGTCATGTGGCCAGCATGAATAAACTGCTACTGGTGCAACGGAACACCGTGACAGAAACCAGAGCCCACAGAAATGCTGTTTACCTTCCCACTGCAGCAGTACCTATTTATCTATTTGCACTGGTGTGCTTTTGAACTGCTAGGTTTCGAACCTTTACCTTGCAACCCCCCAGACAGCACTGGGATGCTCTATCCAACACAGCACCCTGATGGGGATGCAAATGGCCTTTCAGTCATTTGGTGAGCAGGAAACCCTATCCTCTGTTCATCTGTGTGGATCAGCTGAGATGAAGGACGGTTCCCTTTGTGTCTCCATCTCTCTCTCTCTCTCTCTCTCTCTCTCTCTCTCTCTCTCTCTCTCTCTCAGTGTGTGTGTATGTGTGTGTTCATGAGAGCAAGAGTGTGGGGGTGGCCACAGACCCCATTATCAGTATACACCAGTATACCTGAAGGAGCATCTCCACCCCCATCGTTCAGCCTGAGGTCCAGCTCCGAGGGTCTTCTAGCAGCTCCCTCACCGCAAGAAGCAAGATTACAGGGAACCAGGCAGAGGGCCTTCTTGGTGGTGGCACCCACCCTGTGGAACGCCCTCCCATCAGATGTCAAGGAAATGAACAACTACCTGACTTTTAGAAGACATCTAAAGGCAGCCCTGTTTAGAGAAGTGTTTAATGTTTTATCGTGTTTTTAATATTCTGTTGGGAGCCACCCAGAGTGGCTGGAGTAACCCAGCCAGATGAGTGGGGCATAAATTATCACCACCACCACCATCATCATGCAAGTCCTGGAGGGTTGACTAAGGGCAAATCCAGCTCTTTATGGTCCCTGTGCCTTTAATAACAAACTAGCTGTAGATCCACGGTGGGAACATGGCCCTTCAGTTCTTGTTATCTGGCCCTGGAGACTCTCTCTAGGCCAAGGGTAGGCAAGCTAAGGCCCAGGGGCCAGATGTGGCCGAATCTCCTTCTCAGTCCAGCCCGTGGACGGTCTGGGAATCAGCATGTTTTTACATGAGTAGAATGTGTTCTTTTATTTAGAAACTTCATTGGACTGTCATGTTGTTTGGATGCCTGATTATTGTCTTCCAAAGCAACTACACTATTCCCAACTTAAGAATGGGAAGCGAAATACCAGAGCATAACAAATAGGGTTTAAAGACACTCTCAAGGCAGACCTTTAAAAAATGCAGTATAAGCACAGAAAGTTGGGTAACCCTGGCCTGCAAGCGCTCCAATTGGAGAACAGCCTTTACCAAAGGTGCCATGGGTTTTGAAGACACTCGAACTCAGGACGCATGGGAGAAATGTGCTAACAGGAAGGCATGCTTGGCAAACCCTCATCATGATCAACTCCTGCCTGGAAACCTATGTCCCCACTGTGGAAGGGTGTGGAGATCCGGAACTGGCCTCCACAGTCACTTACCGACTCACTGTTAAGACAATGTTCATGGAAGACAATCTTATTTGGCCATGAGTGACTGCTGAAGAAGAAGACGCCGAAGAAGAAGAAGAAACCAGCTTACTGTACAAAGTATACCCAGTATTGCCTCTGGCGTCTGGTCATGCCCACCACTTTGAGAGGTTACCCAGAAAGAGAATCTGGCCCCCACTTGGAAAAATACTCCCTACCCATGACAGAGAGCTTTACGGTAAGACCAATCACAGTCAGACACTCAGCTTGAAGTTTCATTCCAAATTGTTCAGGGAAAATTGCAACCAACTTGGAAAACCTGTGAATGACCTTGTTTCAAAGAGAGAGTTCCATCATCATGTGTCAGCAGATGTATTGATTTATGTTTATAGCTCAACCTGCCGTCAAGCTCAGGGCAAGCAGAAACTTGGGACGGGACTGCGCTTATCTGTCTCATTTTTGTTTTCATGTTTTCAAAAACAAAAACAAAAACAAAAAACAACAGGCATCAACCCGCCAGTCATGTTGCTCCATTTCCCCCAATTTTCTGTGATTTCGTGTGCTTCAAGCTGTCTTTTCTTTCTCTCGTTAAATGGATCAGAGCTCTGACGGCCTGCAATCTCAAAGCGGCATCTTGCAAGGGAGACGAAAATGTGATGAGCTCCTTAGGTTTTGCAGGACTATTGCCTCTCGCTTGAAGAGCTCTGGGGGCAGCAAGCC
Organism: Podarcis vaucheri; assembly: GCF_965113315.1. Lineage (NCBI taxonomy): Eukaryota > Metazoa > Chordata > Lepidosauria > Squamata > Lacertidae > Podarcis > Podarcis vaucheri. Next base: position 98,781,530 of record NC_138764.1, read on the forward strand.
CGTTCGTGGTACTGGCGATTCTAGGGTTGCTTGCTTCTTTTTCGTTATCCCTAGTAGTCCTACCCAGTAGCAGGGTGGGGCAGTGGCGTAGCATGGGGGTGCAGGGGGGGCCCGACCGCACCGGGCGCAACATCTGGGGGTTAGGGTTAGGGGGCGCAAATCCACGGGTTAGGGGGCACAAATTACTTGCCTTGCCCCGGGTGCTGACAACCCATGCTACGCCACTGGGGTGGGGTGGGGCTTTATAGCAGCTGACAGAAACGAATTATGCAGGTGGCGCTTTCCTGTAGGAAGTAGCTTGCTGAGTGGGTGGGGCCACTACCCTAGCTTCCTGTCAGGTGGGTTCCTGTTGCTTACCAGGAGGGAGAGGAGAAGGGGCAGGGCAGCAGAGAGGTTGCTGTGGTGCGAATGCGCTGGCATGAACTAATTCGCCCTTCCTGCCAGTGTGTTTTCACTGTGCCTTGCCCGCTCTCCTCCCTTACCCAGTAAGCAACAGCAACCCTCCTACTGGGATGCTAGGGTAGCAGCTATGCACAACCCTATCTTCTTCCAGTTGGATGCCAACTCCAGGGAAACACAAGTAAAACAACGGTAATGTGTTTTGTTTTGTTTTTAAAAAAGACTCCTTGCCTAACAAAGGAAGGTTTGTAAAAGGGGGGGGGGATAAGCGAAAGATTAAAACTGCAACAAACGAAAGTCGCTAACGTAACTGGAAGCAAGGTTTCCGCATTGGTGGCAGCTGTCAGTTTGCATTGCGCCAGAGCTGTTAAGTGAACCTTTGATAATAGATCACAAAGTGGCTCACCGATGGTATATGAAGCTGAAGGAAACATAGGGAACTGCCCTATACAGGGTCAGACAGACCAATGGTCTATCTGCACTGAGTGACTGATGCTCTGCAAGGTTTCAGGATAAGAGTCTATCCCAGCCCTAAATGCAGATGCTGTAGACTGAACCTGGGATTTTTTGCATTCAAATCAAGATGCTCCACCTCTGAGCTCAGGCCTTCCCCCTAAAAAGGGAAGGTTTGTGTCCTTGATTGGTTTCCTTGGGGCAATACAGAGCAGGACCATAAATTACCTGTGTGCGTGTGTTTTACATACTGTGAAGGCTATATCCAAAACTCACGAGATTGTGCCATGCCCTCGTGGGGAATGAGCAAATAAATAAATAAAGCCCGTGAAAGCATGAAAGATTCATTTTAATGGATAACAGGTTTTGCTAGTTCATACTTAATAATACTTAATATTTCATTTACTACTGGGGGCTCACCTTCTCTCTCTCTCTCTCTCTCCCCCCTCCCCAATTCCCTGCTGGAAAGCACGACCGAAGGCACTCGAGTGCATTAAGATTTTATAGCTGGAGAAAACAGTCTTGTAAAAGGCCAGCGCTGGAACGATTTAGCATGATGCAGAAAATGAAAGCAACTGGGCAGCGAATTCCCTTTTACCGGCTTGCAGCACAAAGGAGAAAGTCTTCCATGTGAAGTTGCACCATGATAAAAATCAAAGGAATATTACTTTTGGGGTGTTTGTGTTATGACTTATCCACAATCCACATTGCGCTTCTTCTGGGGTACTCAGAAGGTGTCAGCATGTGACAGCAGCAACACCCTAGGAATGGCTTTGACTAACTGGCTAAAGCAGGTGAGTGGTTTCAAACCACTGGTGAGTTTGGGACTTCCCCTGCATGTGAAGACACACTCCAGCAGATTAAGAGGACAAGACTGATAGTTAGTCCAATGGTCAAGAAGGTGGTGTCTGTCCATGCTGTAGAGCAGCAGTTCTCAACCTGTGTGTCCCCAGATGTTGTTGGACTACAACTCCCATCATCCCTGAGCTCTTGCCTTGCTAGCTAGGACTGTTGGGAGTTGTAGTTCAACAACATCTGGGGACCCACAGGTTGAGAAAGGCTGCTGCAGAGGGAAGTGAGGGGCAGGTAGGGCTCATCATCCTGGGGAGGGAGCTCATCCAAGAGATGGAAAACATTGAGCCTAAATCTCTGCTGGCTTGTGGATATCTTTGGGAGAAGACAAGACTAAGCGGTAAACCCTACACAAATCCAGAGTGGAGTCCCTATGGTGGTTGGATGGCACCTTGCAACCTCCTTCCAGCAACACCTGCAGCCAAGCTGGTGCCAGATGTCTTGCTCTGCTTTCCTTTGGACCACATCAGTGAGGCCAAGAAGGGAATCTTGTTGTCTGGGCAGCCCATGACCTCCACACACACTGCCCAGGCTTGCACTCCAGGGAGGTTACTTTGGTGCTGCTAATGCAGCAGTTTGAGTTTCCACCTGGAGGTGGAACTATATTGTCTCTCAAGACAGATGGATCCCATCAACAACTACACAAGTTGTTGTTGTTTAGAAGTGTCTGACTCTTTGTGACCCCATAGACCAGAGCACACCAGGCACTCCTGTCTTCTACTGCCTCCCGCAGCTTGGTCAAACTACACAAGTAGAAATCCCTGAGTTTAAGACACTCTACTTTTTCTTCTTTGGCGATCACTTGTAGCTGAGTAAGATTGTCTTCCATAAACACGTAAGTGACTGTGGAGGCTGTTTCTGGATCCACACATTCTTCCATAGTGGGGACATTGTTTTCCGGGAGGGAGTTGATCATGGTGAGGGTTTGCCAAGCGTGCCTTCCTCTTAGCACATTTCTCCCTTGCGTCCTGAGTTTGAGTGTTTTCTAAGCCCATGACACCTTTGGTAAAGGCTGTTCTCCAACTGGAGCGCTCGCAGGCAAGTGTTTCCCAATTGTTGGTATTTATACTGCATTTTTTAAGATTTGCCTTGAGACAGTCTTTAAACCTCTTTTGTTGACCACCAGCATTACGCTTTTCCATTTTAAGTTCAGAATAGAGTAGTTGCTTTGGATGATGATAATCAGGCATCTTGCACTCTGTGGTAGCATTGAAGCTACAGTGAGAGTTCTTCCTCCTCTTCAGCCTCCAAAAGCCATTGCAGAGGTTTATGCCAAACCAGGGAAGAGGAACCTTTGGCCTTCTAGATGTTGCTGGGTCTCCACTGCCCATCATCCCTGAACATGATAGCTGGAGATGATGGGAGTTGTAGTCCAGCAGTACGAAAAGGCCACAGGTTCCTCATCCTTCTGCTAAGCTCAAGAAAGGGAGAAGAATTTGAAGGTGTGAATCCTGAGAGGCTCATTTTCTCTTTAGAGCAGACTCCCCAACCCTGTGGGCTTCAAGATGTTGCTTTGGGCATCGACTCTCATCAGCCAGCATAGTCAGAACTCTGGTCCAGAGCATCTGGAAGGTACCAGTTTGGAAGAGGTTGCTTTGAAGGCTTCTATGCAACTAGTATTTGATGGAAGTAATTGGGCTTGGAGGATGTGCACCTGACCTGCACCCAGACCTTCCTGGTGTAACAGTGAGTCTTTCATCTACTTCTGCCTAGTACATGTGTATATATGCACAGATGGTGGAAACTCTCAAAATAACAAGACCCATTCCTGATGGAGGCACATTGCTGGTAATGTTTCCGCAACAGATATGCCTTCCTTTCCTTCTCCCACCCTCTCCCACTGTCTTTTAATGAAGCCGCCTGAGTCATAGAGCCAGTGTGGTGTAGTGGTTAAGAGCGGTGGACTCGTAATCTGGGGAGCCGGGTTCGCTTCCCCGCTCCTCCACATGCAGCTGCTGGGTGACCTTGGGCTAGTCACACTTCTTTGAAGTCTCTCAGCCCCACTCACCTCACAGAGTGTTTGTTGTGGGGGAGGAAGGGAAAGGAGATTGTTAGCCGCTTTGAGACTCCTTAGGGTAGTGATAAAGCGGGATATCAAATCCAAACTCCTCCTCATAGTGGGAACGACTTGACATCCTGCACTCTGCCCATTCATTCACAAAGCCTTTCTGGCTGACTCAGCTGAAATCGCTCAGTTGCAATCGGCCTCACTGCAGGGAGGAGGATGGATTCCACAACACTGAAGCTGGCGATGCGGGCGAATCTTGATGAGAGTCGCTTTTTCACCTCCACAACTTCAAAGGAAACAATGATGCTCATGTGCTGTCAGATCAGCAAGGTGCTTGAAGCTGGGTCACAGAATGAGATGTACAAAGTGGATCCAGGTTTCCTAGGAGTGAGGGCTCCTTCAGGATTGCTTTCACCACTATGGGGGAACGGAAGGATCGCTGGCCAACCCCATTTTATGGGCCCACAGTTCAAGGGGCTATGGAAGGTTGAAGATTCAGTTCCAGGCATCACCAATTAAAAGAGCACCACTGCACTCACGTTCTGACTTTTGGGAATGCTGGGTTAAAACCATAGAAGGTTGGGAGAATTCAATTTTTTAGGTTGTAATCTTAAAGCTACTTACCTTGAACTAATCCCTGGCTGGATGCAACCTTCTGGGAATATTTCCCCATGAGACTGAAGAAATGTATGCACATTGCTGTCAATGAGAGTACCCTCGGAAGGTGATGGACTTCCCTTCCTTGGAGGTTTTTAAGCAGAGGTTGGATGGCCACCTGTCATGTATGATCTAGCTGAGATGCCTGCATTGTAGGGGGTTGGACTAGATGACCCTTGGAGCCCCTTCCAACGCTACAATTATGTGGTTTATGAAACACAGCCACCCTTCAACATCCACTCTTCTCCAAATTGTGCAGCGCAGTTCTGCACCCGATTAAAATGCACACACTAGTGTACAGTGCATCTATTGGTGAAACTTACATAAAAATGCATCACATTAGGGGGAAATGAAAATGTGTATATTGGACAAAACCTGAAGGCAAAAAAGGGGTATCTACTGGAAGAGAGTCACACCAAAATGCTACTGAATTTTCATGAGGACTTAATTTATTGTTATTGTTATTTTACTGCAAACTGATGTGAAAACGTGGAAAACTGAATTGAAGATTGGGGATAAAAGATGAGAAGAGGAGAGAAAACAAAACTGAGAGATTTTCCCCATCCTTAATCCACACTTATGCAGAACCTGAATGCACAAGACTTGGAGTTAATTATTGAAGGATTTGAAATTGCAGACATTCATACTGGTCGTCGTTTGCATCCCAAACACAGACGGGGAAGGATGGAGGGAGAGGGAGGGAGGGAAAGAGAGAGTTGTAGCGGCGTGCCAAGCTGCTGGGCTGTGTGATAGCATTCCTCTACATATACAGCATGAACCTCTGGGAAGCACATCAGACAACCTGCCAGATTTCATGAATCACACAGCAGAGGCTATTTTGTGGCCAAATGCCATCCTTACGCTAGCGTGACAAGCATCCAGAGAGGAAGGATGGCAGTTGAAAGCCCCCCCCCTCATTTCCAGCACACTTTGGGCTCGCTTGGCTTGAGTCTTCTGGAGCAGCTGGCGCCATTATCTGGTGCCCCTGCTCCTTGATTCTGGCACGGTTTTGGTCCACATTGTGTGGTTTCATCTGTGGGCAGCCCAGCACACAGGACGCCTGCCTGCCTGCCTGCCTGCCTGCCTGCCTGCCTGCCTGCCTGCCTGCAGTGGGAGTTGGACCAGAGAGCTCTGTGTCCCTTTCAGCTCTCTTGATTCCATGCCCAGGATAGGCGAGGGACTATCGTGCGATGGCAGGAGCTGAGCTCATCTGCCCATCTCTAACAGATGCCTGTCCAGCAATTAATCTGGAATGAAATTCTACGGCACCCCAAAGCAGCTTGCTCCTTTCTTGGTCTACCCAACACAAATGTAAGACAGAGAGCAGTAAGAGGACCTGGGATGCAAATAATTCAATAAGGAAATAAACCTAGTTTCTTTCTGCATGAGGATTTCTTTAGCCTGTTCAATAGGACCTAAATTACAAAAAATGTCCAGTCCTCATCAGAATGAGATGCTTCAATAAAATGTTGTACTAGAGGAGCATCTGTTACATTGTTCCTGATCCTAGATCGGTGCTCTGATCTTCTTACTTTGATCGGTCTGAGAGTTTATTTTCTTAATGAATTATTTGCATCCCTCAGGTTTGAATACTGAAATTGATTATAGTTGCTTTTTATGAATGTGTACTAATGTTTATATGTAGAACACCTGAGCAGGGGCTAAGTTTGGTTTACCTCTGTGGGCCGAGTGGATTACAGTGGTACCTCAGGTTAAGTACTTAATTCATTCCGGAGGTCTGTATTTAACCTAAAACTGTTCTTAACCTGAAGCACCACTTTAGTTAATGGTGCCTCCTGCTGCCGTCACGCTGCCGGAGCACAATTTCTGTTCCTATTCTGAAGCTAAGTTCTTAACCTGAAGCACTATTTCTGGGTTAGCGGAGTCTGTAACCTGAATCGTATGTAACCTGAAGCATATGTAACCTGAGGTACCACTGTACTTTGAAAAACAAATTTTGTATCTGTGGACTGCTATTACTTTAGATCCGAAAATGAATTACATTTATGTATGAGTTTACATGTATAACATCAGAGCATGGAGTGCTTTGCTGCTGTTGTGTCATATGGGTCATTTTAAGAAAGAAATTTTGTATCTGTGGATTGCCAACACCTGTTATTCAAACCAATATTGTGCTTGTCCATATAATCCTGTTTGTAACAGTCACTGCTTACTGCAACCACTACTATGCTATAAGATCCACTATCCTGTAAAATTATATGGTATGTACAGTTGTTTATGGTTTGTTACATTAATTTTGCTGTAAAAATGTGTGAGATTATGATATTGTATTTGTTATGTACTGAGTTGAATAGGATCCAAAATGCAGCAGTCTAATTGGTCCTAGAACAATAGGATTCAGAATGCAGCAGTCTGATTGGTTCTAGAACAATGCAGCAGTATGATTGGTCCGCAGGAGCCACCCAATCCAGCTCCAGGTGGAAGTGAATCCGCAACCTGATTGGCCTACAGGAGAACCCCGGAATTAGCCAATCACGTGCAGCCCCTTGTGTAAAGAATATATATAAAGCAGATATTGTGGGGGAACTTCTATTCCTCCTCACCACTATGAGCTGAATAAAGAGCATGAAATCCGCTATATTTCAGTATTTATTTGCATTACTTAGAGCCTGTTCTACTGATGAAGCCTAGGATGGCGAAACAAGGCTAATATTCCGGAAATCCTTGTCTGAGACTCTGTGAAAGGATTCTGTGGAACTGTAACAACTCTTCATGTGGATTATTGGACTCTTTGAACTGACAGGTGGAATAGATATACATGTATGGACCTTATGCATGAACTGACTAGAGAATGAACTGATCCACTGGGTCTTTTGCTTTTTTCATTGAACTTTATGAGACCATTGAAATCTACAAACTGATACAATGAATAGTATACCTTATTTATTCAAAAGTACAGTCGGTTACGTTTTGTGTGTTTATTATGTTCCACGTAACCATAGGTTTGTTGTTGTTTTAGATATACAAACTATTCATTGGTTTTACTTATTTTGTAAAAATTATATACCACCTCAAATCGGTTTACAAAAAGAATGAAACAATGACATTCCAAGCAGGATAGCTCAGTCGGTAGAGACTCTTAATCACAGGGTTACGGGTTTGAGCCCCAGGTTGGGCAAATAGAATCCTGCGTTGCACGCGGTTGGACTAGATGACCACCAGGGTCCCTTCCAACGCTGCAGTTTTATAATTCTATAATTAACATTTAAAAACAACAATTTGAACCCTTCAAAAAAATAGCCAAAAGCAACAATAAGCTAAAAACCAGATCAACACATGTCAATGTTCTTCATATCCAGATAGGCTTGCCTAAACAAAAATGTTGTTGCTGAAAAGAGTACAGTGGAGGCATCTGCCTGAGGTCAACAGGCTGGGAGTTCCGAAGTTCCACACTAAAATATTGTGTGCGCGCGCGTTTTACAAATGCAGAACAAGTACTATATATATATATTTTTAAAAAATTATTAAAGTTTCACAGATTATATAATAACAAACAAGACATTAATACAAACAAAGAAAGAAACAAAAACAAGTATAATTTCAATCCCTTATTTTCTTGTAACTTACTTCCCCGACTTCCTCGTACCTCCCCTTTCTGTATTCCAATTTCCAATTATTAATTCAGCAAATCCTCTCCCTTATTATCCATTTAAATTTTTAGCCTTTCTTTTTCTTTTTACTTAATCATTACAGCTAGAAACCACATAATTTCTAAACCAACGTCATTCTAACATTCAATAATTTTACAATGTTTCCTAAGATAGTCCTTAAATTTCTTCCAGTCTTCTTCCGCTGTCTCTCTTCCCTGGTCTCGGATTCTGCCGGTCATCTCTGCCAATCCCATATAGTCTATCACCTTCATCTGCCGCAGAACAAGTATTATATGACACTTGCAACAGTGCCAGTTCCGCAGATCAGAGCAGCCAAGCGCACATCCATTGGGTAAGGCTCCCTCACCTTATCCCCATTTCACATGTAAAAGCAATTTCTCTCTCTCACACACACACACCCAATACAGGTGCAGGCTAGGATAGAGATCTGTTGGGAAAAAGCACCAAGGCAAAAGCCAGCTCCAGATGGCTTGAATGCAAAACAGGATGTTGTGTTTTGCAGGTGTACTGTTGGAGAAAAGGTGGAGCCTATTCTCTGTACTGAGCACCGGATGTTAGCTCAGAGTGTCATGTGACCTGTGCTGGAAGTACAGGGGAGGAGTGGAGTCTCTTCTGATGGAGTCTGAAGGGAACGGTTGCATTTCTATGTACTGTTGAGTGACAGGAATAAACATGTAAAAGGACTCCTGTCTGTCTCATTTCTCCTCCCTGGGAGAATGCAGGGAGGGAGAGAAGAAGAGAGAAGCAGAGGGTGTGTTCTATCTCACGACTAATGAGAAGAATCGCCGGGTTTGTTTACCTAGCCTGCCGGCAGTTGCAGACGAAAGGTAAACAGAGTATCTCGCTCAATTGCCTCGGGGGAGGCCAGGTACCTCTGCCAGTGAGCCAAGATACTAACACTTAAAATCATGGGTGGAAAGGGAAGTTCTCTCACAGGTGCTGAAAAGACAATAGATAAGGTATCTGCCTGATGTGCAATGGGAGTTCCAAAGGGCAGGTGCCACCACACCTGAGAAGTTCCCATATTGTATGGAACGAACCTCCAAATGAGATAGTATCTGCTGGAAGCCTTCTCCTGCAGAGAGAAGGGATCAGTTTGACATACCAGGGGCAAGCCAATCTGTTACTGGATGCGTTTGGGGTCAGGCACTGTCTCTCGGCTTAACCCACCTCTTGGCATAGGGGGAAGATGAGTAGGGAGGGAGAGACAGTAGAAGATTTTAAATAAGTAAGTCAAAAAATAAATGTGAATCTGTGCTCCAAATGCCTGGCTGCAGTCCCAGGTTTAGGGTGGCATGGTCGGTTCCTCCGCACAGGGTGCTGAACTGAGGGGGAACAAAATAATAAGAAGTAAATAAGGAGTTATTGTGAAAATAAGAAATATTTAGGAAGGGGGGGCGCCTAATTTTGTCCTCTCTCAGGGTGCCACATTAGACAAGACCCTTGCTGACTGGCATGGGTCCCTGAACTCTGATAATGCCTGTTGCTGGCCAGGTTAAAGGATAAAGAGGAGTGTGTATCAAAACTAGACTATTTCACAAAGGTAAACTGTTCATTTGTTTCTTCGCCCACTTTTGCCTTTGGCCCCGCTCACTTGGGATGTTTCTGAAAATAGAATGTGGCCCTCAGTTTGAAAAGGTTTCCTTGACTCTGGAGCAGATGGACTTTTCAGTCCGTTCCAGCATGAGTCTTATATTTTTAGTTCATTTTGTCTCATTTATTAAGTATTTGCCCAAGGAGCAAACACATACCCTCCAACATTTCTCCAATAAAAATAGAGACATCCTACCATACCCTCCAATGCGGGTGGCACTGTGGGTTAAACCACGGAGCCTAGGACTTGCCGATCAGAAGTTCGGCAGTTCGAATCCCCGCGATGTGGTGAGCTCCTGTTGCTCGGTCCCTGCTCCTGCCAACCAAGCAGTTCAAAAAGCATGTCAAAGTGCAAGTAGATAAATACCTTATTTTTCACCCTATAGGACACACTTTTTCCCCTCCAAAAACGAAGCTGCCTGCACTCCCGGGCTTGGCGCAGCTCTGCGCAACCCTCCGGAGGCCGGCGTGTCCTATGGGGCGAAAAATACGGTAGGTACCGCTCTGGTGGGAAGGTAAACGGCGTTTCCGTGTGCTGCTCTGGTTCGCCAGAATTGGCTTAGTCATGCTGGCCACATGACCCGGAAGCTGTACGCTGGCTCCCTCGGCCAATAAAGTGAGATGAGCGCCGCAACCCCAGAGTCATCTACAACTGGACCTAATGGTCAGGGGTCCCTTTACCTTTACCTTTAAGGAAAAGCTGGACATTGCAGGATTAAATCAGAAATCAGGCGTGGCTTCTGTAAATCTGGGGCTGTCCCTGGAAAATAGGGAGACTTGGAAGTCTGCAATCACAGCCTCCCTTCACCAAGGCTGTGAAGCTGGAGCAGGCAGCGTCTCCAGAAGACACCCTTAACATCCCCAGAAGAAGAACGATATGAATGTGATCGATAAAAAGCATAAATCAAAACCCTGTTTTAGGCTCAAAGCCTGTGCCCAAAAGGCCGATGCTCACCATCTTCGGCTCACACATCCTAACTATAGCAGAGATTAGTGGAAACCCCCAGGCAGTTCTCCTTTATTTTTTACAATCCCCACTGTATAGTAACCCTCAATGCTTATTATGAAATATGATGATTTAAGTGACTACCGCGGTCCATGAAAAATGACCCCAATAAATGGCTTCGTGGAAACGAGATGCAGTAAATTAGCATGTTCCTTAACGCAATCACTCGGGTTCTCTGTTGTACATTAGCCTAAATGCGCTTAAATGGACAGTTCGCCATCCTATACATAAAATCTTTAAATTATTACTCCCATAGAAAAGGGCCGTTGCTAAAAAGGCTGAGCTTTCTGTGCTTCATCACTTATGCAAATGAAAGGGAAATAATTCTTTTTTTGAAAAAAAGAATTACTGTTACTTTTAGACAAAGTACAAATAAGCTTTTCATTGCATATTAATGAATTGCTAATGCTGCAGGTCTTCTGTGCGCATTTTTATGCAGAATATAGCCGTGCTGTTTGTGCAGTTGTGCGTAAGATAAACTTGCTCGCTCTCCTTGCACCCTCTATTTCTGCACCCCCATTTTCTGCTTAAAATCCTCAGATGCTTGACACTGAGAGCCAGGTTGGCAAAGGAGAAGACTATGCTGAAAGAGAAATCAGAAAAAACAGGTCAAATGAGAACAGGGTCCTAAGTATTTTTATTTTTATTTGTTTTAATGATAAAACTAGAGACTAGAAAACAGATTTCTGGATATGGGAACCAAAATGCTAAGATAGCAAAGTATATTAATGGCCTTGGTTGTTTGGTTATTGACTGGATCTGAAGCTTCAATTGGTCCAAAATGCAGCTGCCAGATTTCTGGCTGGCGTTCCATTTAGATCTCATAAAATCCCAGTTTTAACACAGCTACATGGGTTGCGAGTTCATTTCCAGGCCCAGTTCAAGGTGCTCATAAAGGTAAAGGTAAAGGGATCCCTGACCATTAGGTCCAGTCGTGACCGACTCTGGGGTTGAACGTGTTGGTTTCTGCTCTCTTCACTGTGCAGCAAAGTGCTTGTCACAAGACAATGTTTACATTCCACAGTCAGAGCACTGTTGGGTTTTCACACGGGAATGGGAAGCTGGATGTGACGTACACTGGTTTCCTGTTTTTCACTGCTCTCTCGGTGTTCGTTATTCCGAGGAGAAGGACAGTTGCTTCTCTGCTCCAGCAGAGGCAAGATGCATGTTTGTAATTTCTCAACAATGAACTGAAAATAAAGCAACTTTAAGCATGTGGCACGTACTGTTCGTCATTCCGTTGTGCACAGGACTCTGCAATAACAACAGAACGCTCATCTCGCTCTATAGGCCAAGGGAGCCGGCGTTTTTCCACAGACAGCTTCCAGGTCATGTGGCCAGCATGACTGAGCCACTTCTGGTGAACCAGAACGGCGCACGGAAACACCGTTTACCTTCCTGCCGGAGCGGTACCTATTTATCTACTTGCACTTTGAGGTGCTTTCGAACTGTTAGGTTGGCAGGAGCAGGGACTGAGCAACGGGAGCTCACCCCGTCGCGGGGATTCGAACCGCCAACCTTCTGATCGGCAAGTCCTAGGCTCTGTGGTTTAACCCACAGCGCCACCAGCGTCCCTCAAGGTGCTCATATCAGTGTTTAAAACATAAATGACTCTGGCTTTAGCTTTCTGAAACATGGCCTCCTTCCCTACATTCTAGATTCAGGTAGGCGGCCGTGTTGGTCTGACACAGACTCTCTCAGGCACTAAGATCTGCAGAAGCTCAGGATACAATGGCCTGGGAGAGGGCCTTCTCTGTGGCAGCCCCTAGGTTGCAGAACACCCTCCCCACAAAATGCTTCTGGTACCTTCATTCTAGATCTTTCAGCAGACATTGAAGACATACTTCTTCACCCCGACTTTTGACAGTTGAGGTGCATTTTTTTAGGACTGAACTTACTTCTGTGGTTGTAAGTTGTTTCAAACTCTTTGCAATATTGTCATATAATGTTGTAACCTGCTCTGGGACCTTAGGCTGAAAGGCAGGCAATTAACAACAACAGTAATTATTGCACATGCTATTTTTCTAGAAAAAGCAGTGCCGGAACTCACCACAAATGCCTGCCTCCCTTGTTCTCTTATAATGGCAATGGCGCCCACCTGAGTGGTGCCGAAAATGAGTTCTGGTGAGTTCCGGCTAAAACACAAAAGCCCTGCACATAACCCCAATCTCTGAGCGGTGTGTGGATCCAGGGGTTCCACGATTCAGTTTCCTTGAAATGAGGGACAGTGGAGACTGTAGTGTCTTTAGGATATATGGTTTATTTACGCATATGTACAACCTGAGCCTACAATAGAGGGGTCCGCAGTACAGTAGTGCCTCGCAAGACGAAAATAATCCGTTCTGTGATTCTCTTCGTCTAGCGGTTTTTTCGTCTTACGAAGCAAGCCCATTGACGGATTATAGGATTAGCGCTATTAACGCTATTAGCGGCTTTTAGCGACTTATCTGCTGATCGGATCAGCTGATAAGCGGCTTAGCGGCTTAGAAAAAGGGGGGGGAGGAAAAAAAACCCAGCAGGAACTCGCAAGACATTGTCGTCTTGCGAAGCAAGCCCATAGGAAATTCGTTTTGCGAAGCACCTCCAAAACGGAAAACTCTTTCGTCTAGCGAGTTTTCCGTCTTGCGAGGCATTCGTCTTGCGGGGCACCACTGTATTGGCCACACAGAAAGACCTGCTTCTCCCATAGTCACAGCCTTAGTTTCCAGCAGAAGTCAAGCATGGCTCTCACTCTCTGGCTCCTTCCTGCTTCTAGCCCAGCTCTCTCTATTGTCCCTCTCACCACCTGGTGAGAGAGGTGGGCTTACCCATTTTCCCCTCTGGCGAAGAGCAACTTCCTTTGCCAGGCAAGCCATACTTAAGTGGCAATAAGGTCCCTTGCCTGCCTTATTCAGCAATGGAATCCTCTATCCCCTGCGGAGGACCTTAAGGTCCACAAATGACAACACTTTGAAGGTCCCAAGTCGCAAGGTGGTTAGATTGGTCTCAACTAGGGCCAGGGCCTTTTCAATACTGGCTCCCGTGGAACGCTCTGTCACAAGAGACTAGGGCCCTGCGGGACTTGACATCTTTCTGCAGGGCCTGCAAGACAGAGCTGTTCCACCTGGCCTTTGGTTTGGACTCAGTCTGACCCTTATTTTTCCCTACCCTTATGGTTTTGATCTATGGGCTACTATTAAAATGAGGCTGCATTTTAAATTGTATTTTTAACCTGTATTTTAAATTGGCTCCCCCCCCATTATGTTTCTATTGCAATTTTACTGGTGTTAGCTGCCCAGACCCCAGCTCTGGCCGGGGAGGGCAGCGTATAAATATACCGTATTTTTCGCCCTATAGGACGCACTTTTTCCCCTCCAAAAATGAAGGGGAAATCTGGGTGCGTCCTATGGGGCGAATGCAGGCTTTCGCTGAAGCCTGGAGAGCGAGAGGGGTCGGTGCGCACCAACCCCTCTCGCTCTCCAGGCTTCAGGAACACATCCGCAGCCTAGGCAGCCCTGCGGGAGGTCCGGCAGGGATGTCTAGGCTGCGGATAGCAGCCTGCCGCCCGGCGGGCGGGGCACCCTGAAGCAGAGCGCCCCCCTCACCAGGCAGACATCCGCAGCGTGGGGAGCCTTGCCGGACCTGGTTCTGTTTCCCCGACCTGCTTTTGAGGGGGAAATAAAGGGAATTTTTTTTCTTTATTCCCCCCCCCCAAACAACTAGGTGCGTCCTATGGGACGGAGCGTCCTATGGGGCGAAAAATACGGTATCATCATCATCATCATCAGATATTAACCTTTTCTGGATCCAGGACCCTGAGAATTACAAGGATCTCAGGCATCGTGCAGGCTGCCCCTCAGACTCACAACATAATAAATGATGTATTTTATTTCATAAAATTTATACACTGCTTGTTAAAAAAAATTCCCAAAGCAGTTTGCAAAAGGTAAAACAGTAAAATCGGACTTCCGGTTCGGCGCCAGCGCTAATGGCTGCTCCCTCTCCGAGCTCCGGAGAGAGGACGGCTCTGCGAGTTCGGGTCTGACCCGCTACGGCAAGCGGGGGACCCCTAAAATCACAGGAACGGAGCCTGTGAACAAGGAGATTCGGTGGGCACCTGAAGCGCCCCCCTTTACCGCAGAAAGAGCCTTTTTAAAGGCTCCGGAACGACAACGGGGAGCGCGGTGCTGAGAATCGCTACCCAGCCTGCAGGGTGAAGCCGCGTCGCCATTAGTGGAGAGCGCCGATTCCCTTCCTGAACAATTTGGACAAAAAAGACCCGTGAGTAAGATTGAACCTCTATTCGTGCCAAAACTATCTGAAATTAGGCTGAAAACGGGAAAGGCGAAAATTAAGGAAGTCTGCCTTCCCCCGACTGCATGACAATTAAAGCAACGAAAGTTACTGAGCTGCATCCGTATGGGATATTGTTTTTAACTGCTTGAATCCGACATTTGGACTTTGACTATCCCCTCTAGCTTGCAGGGCAGAGGGGAGGAATAAGTGACTTTATAAGCTGCATGACCAACTTAAAGGAAAGGGAACTCTCTGCAGCCTTCAACCTGGCACAAACTGCTATTAGAACAAAGGAACACTGAACTGACTTTAGACTCTTGTGAAAGTAACAAAGTGGAAGTCTCATTGCTTATTTGATACAAAGTTTTGGGACTTTGTGGACACAATATATCAGGGAAGGCTGGGACTTTATTTAATGAGAAAGTGTTGCAATATACATATAGAAGCCTCCCGATAAATTTGCTTTTCAAATACTCCTTGCCTTTGTTTGCGGACATTTTGATTTGCTCCCTCTAGAGGGTAAATTAAAAGTTGCTACGCTTCGGGACAGTGGAATTTTCCTTTAGGAGAAGGCTCTCGTGGGAAACGACCTTGGGATATGAGTGGCCCAGCAGACGAGATAAGCACGAGAGCCAAGACAAGGCAATATCAACAACAGCTACAGCAACACAAGAAAAGAGGCTCGATCTCAGGCATAACTCCTACAGTGACAACAGGACAAGAAAAAGGTACAGCAGTCTCCATGGATGCAGTGTCGCAAGCCCTTCTTAAGATAAACCAGTCTCTGGAGAATCTAACAAAGCAGACGGCAGAAAATACCAAGAAATTGACAGAGAATTCACAGAAATTGACAGATTTAACAACAAGACTTGACCTGAATACAGAATCTATAAATAGGCTTACGCAAGAAAATTCTGCCACACGACAAATTGCGGAGGAAGCCAGAACTATTGCTGGAGAGACCCAGGAAAAATTAGAACCGATTGCCAGGAAGGTCTATGACCACGACACAACTCTGGCATTGTGGGAACTACAAAGAAAAGAAAGGAATTTGAAATTACGATCAATTCCAGAGGACGAAGGAGACAATCTTACGGACTTTTTAACGAAAGAGTTTGCTGATTTCTGGGAAGACCTAGAGGAAGACGAATTTAAAATCACAACAGCATTTAGACTGGGCAGAAGACAGAACAGAAAGGCGCCGAGAGACTGTCTGATTACCTTGAGATCGAAGGAGGAAAGAGACAAAATTCTAAGACTGCACTTTGAAAAGGCCTTACAAATTGGGAACTCTCCGATACAGATCTTTAAAGATATTCCTAAACATATTTTGGACTTGAGAGCTTCTTATAAGGATTTGGTCTACCTGTTGAAGAAGAACACCATTCTCTTCAGGTGGGAATTTCCACAGGGACTGTCTTTTGACTATAGAGGGAAGAAGGTGAAAATAAAGACGATACAGGATAAAGACAGGTTCCTGCAAAGAAATCAGGAAGACCTACAGAAAGGAACTGTAGACCCAATTGCTGAGCAAAGGAGTGTAATTGACATCCTGAACCTTTCGTTTGGACAGAACCTTCCACCACCAACAGAGGAGGAACAACAACTGGGAGCTGTTGGAGGAATACCAGAAAAATAACAAGATGGCCCTGCAATTCCTTAGTTGGAATTGTAATGGGATGAACAGCCCTTTGAAGAGACGACAAATATTCCATATTTTGAACAGAGAACAACTGGACTTGATTTGCTTACAGGAAACCCATATAACCAGAGCACACAGGAGACTGCTTATGAATAAAAAATTGGGACAAGAATTTATTTCGTCGGACAAAGTTAAAAAAAGAGGAGTTGTGATTTATGTAAAAGAGAAGTGGGCTCCAAAAATGATGTTTAAAGATGAACAAGGAAGATATTTAGCGGTGGAGATTCAGGTACAAGGAGAAAAATTTTTGATAATTGGGATCTATGCGCCAAATGAAGGTAAAGCAGAATTTTTCAAAAAACTTCATGAAACTTTGACGGATTATTTGGAATACAATATGATAATTATGGGAGATATGAATGGTGTAGTTTCTACAAACATGGACAAGACACAAAGACTGACTCTTACTAAAGAAGGGAGACTCCCGAAGACTTTTTTCGAAATGACTGAAAATATGGACTTAATAGACATTTGGAGAACAAGGAACCCTCTTGAAAGAGAGGGAACCTTTTTCTCCCATGCAAAGATGACCTGGACCAGAATCGACCAAATCTGGGTTACTAGTGGAATGGCTCCGAAGATTAAGAAGGTAGAAATCTGCCCAAAAACCTGTTCCGACCATAACGCCGTGAAGATGGAAATGAAATCTACAACAACTGGTCAGTTTAGATGGAGAATGAATGACACCCTATTTCGAGATAGAGAGATCCACATGAAGGCCCAAAAAACTCTAAAGGACTATTTTGAAATCAATCTAAAGGGCGATGTGGAAAAAAGAGTGATCTGGGACGCAAGTAAAGCTGTGATGCGAGGATTTTTGATTCAACAAAACTCAATAAAGAAGAGAAAACAGAATGAGAAAAAGGAAAAAAATTTGGAAAAGATAAAAGAAGGAGAGAAAAAATTAAGATCAAAACCAAAGTCCCAGGAGATTTTGAGGGAGATTAAGTTGTATCAAACACAATATATGGAATTGATGAACCAAGAGATAGAATGGAAAATAAAGCAAATGAAACAAAAGACATTTGAGTCGGCAGACAAATGTGGTAAACTTCTGGCATGGCAACTTAAGAAAAGACAGAAATTAAATACAGTCACAAGTCTAGAAGTGGATGGAAAAAATATATCTAAACCCAACGAGATAAGAAATTGCTTTGTGAGTTATTTTAAAAAACTCTATTCCCAAGGATTACAAAATGAAGAGGACATAGATAAATTCCTTAATAAATATGGATTACAAAAAATCTCTCATCATAGCAAGGTGGAGCTAAACCAGAGAATAACAGAACAAGAGATAGAGGGTGCCATTCAGGATATGCAATTGGGCAAATCTCCAGGGCCAGACGGACTGACTTCCAGATATTACAAATCTTTAAAGGAATGGCTAATACAACCGTTAAAGGAAGTTTGTAACGAGATCTTAGAGGGAAAAAAGGCACCCGAATCGTGGAAAGAAGCATATATCTCACTCATACCAAAGACAGAGACTGAAAAGACTCAACTGAAGAACTACCGCCCAATTTCGTTATTGAATGTGGATTACAAAATTTTTGCAGACATTTTAGCAAAAAGATTTAAAAGAGTATTGATGGAGAAGATTCACAGAGACCAAGCAGGCTTTCTCCCAAAAAGACACCTCTCAGACAATGTTAGGAACATAATAGACATTTTGGAAAAGTTAGAGGTGAATATAAATACTAAAGCAGTTTTGATATTTGTGGATGCGGAGAAAGCCTTTGACAATATTTCGTGGAGTTTTATGAAAAAGAATCTTCATGGGATGGGGGTAGGACAAGGATTTGAGAATGGTATGGGTGCAATATATTTCGAACAAAAAGCTAAGCTAATTGTAAACAATGTAATAACTGAGGAACTTAAGATAGAAAAAGGAACACGACAGGGGTGCCCAATTTCCCCATTGCTTTTTATTTCGGTCCTGGAGGTGTTGCTGAACATGATTAGAGATGACCAGCAAGTTAAAGGTGTACAGGTCGGAACTAAACACTATAAGTTAAGAGCGTTCGCAGATGACCTTGTATTGACTTTGCAGGAGCCAAACACTAGTACAAAAAGAGTGTTGGAAATAATCCAACAATTTGGGCAGGTAGCCGGATTTAAATTGAATAAACAAAAAACTAAAGTCTTAGGGAAAAACCTAACAGATATGGAAAAGAATAAGTTTCAAGAAGAGACAGGTCTGACGGTGGTTAAGAAGGTGAAATATCTAGGGGTTAATTTAACATCTAAAAATTTGAATCTGTATAAGGACAATTATGAAAAATGCTGGTCAGAAATTAAAAAAGATCTAGAAATATGGTCAAATTTGAGATTGTCAATGTTAGGCCGAATTGCAGTGATTAAGATGAATGTATTGCCTAGAATGTTATTTTTATTTCAAACTTTGCAGATTATCGACAAGATGGACTGTTTCAAGAGGTGGCAGAAAGATATTGCGAAATTTGTCTGGCAGGGCAAAAAGCCCAGAATAAAATATAAAATATTAACAGATGCAAAAGAAAGAGGGGGATTTGCCCTGCCGGACTTAAAATTGTACTATGAAGCAGCAGCATTCTGCTGGCTGAAAGAGTGGATGCTCCTCGAGAATACAGATATCTTGGACTTAGAAGGTTTCAATAATGCATTTGGCTGGCATGCATATCTATGGTATGACAAAATCAAAGTGCATAGTGCCTTTAAAAATCATATTGTAAGGAAAGCGTTGTTCAATGTTTGGATGAGATATAAAGATCTGTTGGAAAACAAAACCCCTAGATGGTTGTCACCCTTAGAGGCTAAGGCCCACAAGAAAGTTAATATGGAGGACGGATGGCCAAAGTATTGTGAGATCTTAGAACAGGATGGAGAGAAACTGAAATTAAAGAGCCATGAAAAACTAAAACCCAAAGTACAAGATTGGCTCCACTATTATCAAATAATGGAGGTTTTCAAACAAGACAGGAAAATTGGCTTCCAGGTGGAAAAATCAAAACTTGAGACAGAATTGTTAGAACCCAATACTAAGAATTTGTCAAGAATGTATAACTTGCTGTTGAAATGGAATACACAAGACGAAACAGTTAAATCAGTTATGATTAAGTGGGCACAGGATATTGGTCATAATATTATGTCTGCTGACTGGGAAAGGTTGTGGAACACTGGTATTAAATTTACGGCATGTAGTGCTTTAAAGGAAAATGTTATGAAAATGGTCTATAGGTGGTACATGACCCCAGTTAAGCTAGCAAAAATTTACCATTTGCCTGATAACAAATGTTGGAAATGTAAGGAAACTGAAGGTACTTTTTATCATCTTTGGTGGACATGCCCGAAGATTAAGGCTTTCTGGGAGATGATATATAATGAAATGAAAAAGGTATTTAAATATACCTTCCTTAAGAAACCAGAGGCCTTTCTCTTGGGCATTGTCGGCCAATTGGTGCCAAAAAAGGATAGAACTTTTTTCATGTATGCAACAACAGCAGCAAGAATACTGATCGCAAAGTATTGGAAGACACAAGATTTACCCACCTTGGAAGAATGGCAGATGAAAGTGATTGACTATATGACATTGGCGGAAATGACAAGCAGAATTCGTGACCAGGGAAAGGAGACTGCGGAAGAAGATTGGAAGAAATTTAAGATTTATCTTAAGAACTATTATAAACTTGATGAAGCTTAGAATGTCGAGATTTTACAGAGAGAAAGGGTTGCAGTAATATAAAATCAGATTAAGAAAGGACTATGATGAATTAGGATGGGAAAGAACATTTATAAGTTGCTATAAAATTTGGACATGAGGATGCAGAAAGGGGAGGTATGGGGAAGTCCGAGGAAAGAAGTCTATGAAAGGACATT
Source organism: Podarcis vaucheri (assembly GCF_965113315.1). Classification (NCBI taxonomy): domain Eukaryota; kingdom Metazoa; phylum Chordata; class Lepidosauria; order Squamata; family Lacertidae; genus Podarcis; species Podarcis vaucheri. The sequence continues at coordinate 98,801,962 of NC_138764.1, forward strand.
TTGAAATTATATTTGTTTGTTTGTCTGTTTTTCTTTTATGTTTGTTTGTTATAAAAACTTTTGTAAAACTAATAAAAATTTTATAAAAAACAAAACAAAACAGTAAAATCAAGAAATATTTACAACCCTGATTTAAAACTACTTCAATATTCTAAACATCTGGGTAGGCTTGTCTAAACCAAAATGTAAAGGCACCTGCTTGATCTCAATGGGTGGGGTGTTCATAAGTGTACGTGCTGCCAGGTCATCTCATAGGCCAACTCTATTCCAACTCTCCTGCAGCCATCAGCATTGGGAGTTTAGGGAGTGCATTCAACTAAATTGTACTCAGAGTAGACCCATTGTAGTTAATAAATATGACTAACTTAGGTTCATGGATTTCAATGAGCCTGCCTTAGGTGGTTGCAACAACATTTTAGACCCATTGAAATTAATAGGCCTAAGATAGTTGTACCCAATGATTTCAGTTATTATTAATAATATTCATTCATTCATTCATTCATACCCTGTCCATCTGGCTGGGTTTCCCCAGCCACTCTAGGTGGCTCTCAACAAAATATTAAAGACACAATAAAACATCAAACATTAAAAACTTCCCTAAACAGGGCTGCCTTCAGATGTCTTCTAAAAGTCAGGTACCGTATTTTTCGCCCTATAGGACACACTTTTTCCCCTCCAAAAATGAAGGGGAAATGTGTGTGCGTCCTATGGGGCGAATACAGGCTTTCGCTGAAGACTGGAGAGCGAGAGGGGTCAGTGCACACCGTCCCCTCTCGCTCTCCAGGCTTCAGGAAGCTCTGCGGAACCCTAGGGACCCCTGCGCGAAGCCGTGCAGGGCTCCCGAGGGTTGCGCGGAGCTGCCTGCACTCCGGGGCTCGGCGCAGCTGCGTGCAAACCTCCAGAGCCCGGCTCCTCAGGGTTGCGCAGAGCTGCCTGCCCTCCCGGGCTCCGCGCAACTCTCCGCAACCCTCGGGAGCTCGGCGCGAGCACAGAGCTGCCTGCATTCCGAAGCCTCTGGCACGCTGAAGAGCGCACCCGGGCTTCGCACAGCTCTCCACAAGCCTGGGGAGACCAGCGCGGCTCCCTAGTCTTGTGGATAGCAGGCTGGGGTCGGGGGAAGATAAATTCCCCCCCTTTATTTCTCCCCCAAAAAACTAGATGCATCCTATAGGGCGGTGCGTCCTATGGGGCGAAAAATACGGTAGTTGTTTATTTCCTTGACATCTGAAGGGAGGATGTTCCATAAGGCGGGCACCACTACCATGAAGGCCTCTGCCTGGTTCCCTGTAGCCTCACTTTTCATAGGGAGGGAACCACCAGAAGGCCCTCGGAGCTGGACCTCAGTGTCTGGGCTGAACAATGGGGGTGGAGATGCTCCTTCAGCTATACTGGGCCGAGGCCATTTAGGACTTTAAATAGGTCAATACCAACACTTTGAATTGTGTTGGTGGAAACTCACTGGGAGCCAATGTAGGTCTTTTAGAACCAGTGTTGTATGGCTCCGGTGGCTGAACGATGGAGGTGGAGACGCTCCTTCTGATTTCAATGAGTCTACTATAAGTATGACTACTGCTGGATACAACCCATTTCCCCCAATTTATTTCTTTCAGTCGGACCATTTGGGGTAAACAGTGTTGGAGATGCAGCCTCTGTGAGCAGGACTGAGTGTGTTAGGCTTGGATTTTCACCTTGACTGCCTGTGAACCAAACCACATATTTACCTTTGATCGTAAACAACTCCTTCAGAGCTATTATAATCCACTGAGTAAATAATCTGCGTGGTTCCTAAACACATCACACAGAAATGTTCCATTGCATAATTCATGGAGGGCTGCCCCGGGAGCTATATCTGCAGCCTCTTAGTTGCCTAATGGGCTTATCCTTCTGTAGACTTAGAGCTCTTCCAAGACATTTCCAAGGCCTTCTGCCCTCAACCTCCCATGCGCAACAACAGAAAGGTCTTTGTGCTCTGGTCCAGCAAACAGTTTGAAAAGAAATGAGGAAGCTCTGCTGCTAAAACCAGGCTGGTCTCAGCCTGGATGGATGGTAGATGGCTTCAGAGCCTCTCTGAGCTCTGTGGAGGAGAAGCGAGCAAGGAATGGAAAAGTCCCAGTTTGATCCCCAGTATCTCCAGGTAGGGCTGGAGGAAAACCTGTCTGAAAACCCAGAGAGCTTGCTTCTGCTAGTCAGTATAGACCATGGGTAGGCAGACTAAGGCCCGGGGGCCGGATCTGGCCCAATCGCCTTCTGAATCCGGCCTGCAGATGGTCCAGGAATCAGCATGTTTTTCCATGAGTAGAATGTGTCCTTATATTTAAAATGCATCTCTGGATTATTTGTGGGGCCTGCCTGGTGTTTTTGCATGAGCAGAATGTGTGCTTTTATTTAAAATGCAACTCTGGGTTATTTGTAGGGCATAGGAATTTGTTCATAATGATTTTCCAAAATATAGTCCGGCCCCCCACAAGGTCTGAGGGACGGTGGACCGGCCCACGGCTGAAGAAATTTGCTGACCCCTGGTATAAACAGGCAAGAGTCCCAGGTGGTTATAAGGCAACTTCCTACGTTCAGAAACTCTGATTCTAAACCTCCACTTCCTTGCAGGCTATCTTCAGGACAAGGAAAGGCTGAGGTGTAAACCCTACACAAATCTGGAGTGGAGCCCCGAAGACTGTTGGATGGTGCCTTATACGCCTCCTTCCAGCAACTTCTGCAGCCCAGCTGATGCCAGACATATTGCTCTGCTTTCTTTGGACCACAGCAGCAAGGTGTCGGGAGTGTGTGCAGGAGCCAGGCCCTGTGACCAGTAGGGCTTTGCAGGACTGGGGCCTTCCTAAGTTTGTTCTGGGGAGGCAAGGTGCAGCCACACAGGTGAGGCCGATTGGTAACTCACAGCACCTGGTGACAAGAGACAGGAAGGGATATAAGGTCAGAATTTCCCTTCGGCTCTTTGCCACAGCAACACATTCCCTGCCCTGCTGCGTTTGGCTCCTTGCTTCCTGATCCTCGGACCCCTGACTTCGTGGCTCCTTCCTTCTTGATCCTTGGACCCCTGACTTCGTGGCTCCTTCCTTCTTGATCCTCGGACCCCTGACTTCGTAACTCCTTGCTTCTTGATCCTCGGACCCCTGACTTCGTGGCTCCTTCCTTCTTGATCCTCGGACCCCTGACTTCGTGGCTCCTTCCTTCTTGATCCTCGGACCCCTGACTTTGTGCCTCCTTGCTTCCTGACTCCTGGCTTCTGGACTCCCGTTCCTGCTCCCACCCCGCCATCTTGCCCCTGGGCCCAATGTCCCCAGCCAGGACGTTGATCGCCCATGAACCAGACCGTGACACAAGGCGGAGAGGGGCGTGTTGCTGTCTGGGCAGACCAGGACTTCCATACATATTGCCCTGGATTGTGCCACAGAGAAGTCACTTCAGTGCTGCTAATACAGCGCTGTGACTTCACCACTGGAGAGGCATGCCATTGTCTCCCAAGACAGATGGATGCCAGCAATGTTCAGAAGCATGGCAAGTTAAAAAACTACGTTCCCCCTTTATCTCCTTTTTAAAAATCAGCCATGTTTAGAATTCCTGGGCGTCAAAGCTGACAAAGGAAGCTGCCTTATGAACCAGAATACTTGTCCATCTAGCTCATATTGTCTACACTAACTGTCAGCAGATCTTCAGGGTTTCAGATGGAGTCTCTTCTAGTCCTTCCTGGAGATTTCAGGGATTTTTATTATTTTTTTGTAAATATTTTTATTACTCAATTTCCCTATAACAAATTATCATACCATATAATCACATACATTATTTTTTCCCTCCCCCCACCCCAGGACTTCCCTCAGCTCCTCTCCCTGATTTCTCTTCACATATTTTCTCTGCATATTATAAAGCTGTACATACCCTTACATATCCATCCATCATGTTATTAACCAATAAATTTGTGCATGTTTATTCAAAACCTGCCAAGGAGTCCATTTCATTTTGTTGTCTTTTTAAGTAGTTTGTAAAAAGTTCCCATTCCTCCTTAAAGTCACAGTTGTCCTTGTCTTGCAATTTATAAGTCAATTTGGCCAGTTCTGCGTAATTCATCAATTTCTCTTACCACTGTCCTTTCGTCGGGATTTCCTCATTCTCCCATCCTTGTGCTAACAAGACTCTTGCCGCTGTTGTAGCATACATAAATGAGTTCTTTGTTTTCCTTGGCAGGTCTTGTCCCACAATCCCTAACAGAAATGCTTCTGGGGTTTTTTTACAAATGTCATTTAAAACATTTTTTTCAATTCATTGTATATCATTTCCCCATTTTTTTAAAACTTCTCTACACTCCCACCACATATGATAAAAGGTCCCTTCCTTTTCTTTACATTTCCAACAAATGTTCAAGCTGGAGGAGATGTCAGGGATTAAACTGGAGAAGATGTCAGGGATTAAACTGTTGGGGAGAGAGAGATTCTTGCTTTCTTCCAAACGTCTCTCTCCAACACGAACTTTGGAAACCTAGCAGTTCGAAAGCACGTCAAAGTGCAAGTAGATAAATAGGTACCACTCCGGCAGGAAGGTAAATGGCATTTCTGTGCGCTGCTCTGGTTCCCCAGAAGCGGCTTAGTCATGACAAGGTGCCCCATGATATTCTTGTAAAGAAGCTGGTAAAATGCGGTCTTGACTATGCTACCACTGAGTGGATTTGTAACTGGCTGACTGACCGAACCCAAAGGGTGCTCATCAAAGGTTCCTCTTCATCCTGGAGAAGAGTGACTAGTGGGGTGCCACAGGGTTCTGTCTTGGGCCCGGTCTTATTCAACATCTTTATCAACGACTTGGATGATGGACTCAAGGGCATCCTGATCAAATTTGCAGATGACACCAAACTGGGAGGGGTGGCTAACACCCCAGAGGACAGGATCACACTTCAAAACGACCTTGACAGATTAGAGAACTGGGCAAAAACAAACAAGATGAATTTTAACAGGGAGAAATGTAAAGTATTGCACTTGGGCAAAAAAAAATGAGAGGCACAAATATAAGATGGGTGACACCTGGCTTGAGAGCAGTACATGTGAAAAGGATCTAGGAGTCTTGGTTGACCACAAACTTGACATGAGCCAACAGTGTGACGCGGCAGCTAAAAAAGCCAATGCAATTCTGGGCTGCATCAATAGGAGTATAGCATCTAGATCAAGGGAAGTAATAGTGCCACTGTATTCTGCTCTGGTCAGACCTCACCTGGAGTACTGTGTCCAGTTCTGGGCACCACAGTTCAAGAAGGACACTGACAAACTGGAACGTGTCCAGAGGAGGGCAACCAAAATGGTCAAAGGCCTGGAAACAATGCCTTATGAGGAACGGCTAAGGGAGCTGGGCATGTTTAGCCTGGAGAAGAGGAGGTTAAGGGGTGATATGATAGCCATGTTCAAATATATAAAAGGATGTCACATAGAGGAGGGAGAAAGGTTGTTTTCTGCTGCTCCAGAGAAGCGGACACGGAGCAATGGATCCAAACTACGAGAAAGAAGATTCCACCTAAACATTAGGAAGAACTTCCTGACAGTAAGAATAATAATAATAATAATAATAATAATAATAATAATAATAAATTTTATTTATATCCCGCCCTCCCCAGCCGAAGCCGGGCTCAGGGCGGCTAACAACACTAAAATAGTGCAACATTATAAAAACATCATAAGAATTAATTAAAATCAGAATTGATGGCAACCATAAACTAAAGTATTGTAAGGATTGCCAAAGGAGGGAGTCAGGCTGTGCCCCAACCAAAGGCCTGGTGGAACAGCTCTGTCTTGCAGGCCTTGCGGAAAGATGTCAAGTCCTGCAGGGCCCTTGTCTCTTGTGACAGAGCGTTCCACCAGGTTGGAGCCGCAGCCGAAAAAGCCCTGGCTCTAGTTGAGGCCAGCCTAACCTCTCTGAGGCCTGGGACCTTCAAGATGTTTTTATTTGAGGACCGTAAGTTCCTCTGTGGGGCATACCAGGAGAGGCGGTCCCGTAGATACGAGGGTCCTAGGCCGTATAGGGCTTTGAAGGTTAAAACCAGCACCTTAAACCTGATCCTGTACTCCACCGGGAGCCAGTGCAGCTGGTATAGCACCGGATGAATGTGATCTCGCAGCGAGGACCCCGTAAGGAGTCTCGCTGCGGCATTCTGCACCCGCTGGAGTTTCTGGGTCAGTCTCAAGGGCAGCCCCACGTAGAGCGAGTTACAATAATCCAGTCTGGAGGTGACCGTCGCATGGATCACAGTGGCTAGGTCAGGGCGAGAGAGGTAAGGGGCCAACTGCTTAGCTTGGCGGAGATGAAAAAATGCCGCCTTTGTTATAGCTGTAATCTGCGCCTCCATAGAGAGGGAGGTATCGAAGATTACACCCAAACTCTTGACGGACGGTGCTGACACTAATTGCACCCCCGCAAGAGATGGGAGTTGCCCCCTCAATCCCATATCGTCCCGTCCCAGCCAGAGGACCTCTGTCTTCGAAGGATTTAACTTCAACCGGCTCCCACGTAACCATCCAGCCACAGCTTCCAAGCATCTGATCAGTGTGTCTGGGGCCGAGTCAGGATGGCCACCCATCAACAGATAGAGTTGGGTGTCATCAGCATACTGATGGCAGCCCAGCCCAAAACTCCGGACAAGCTGGGCGAGGGGGCGCATAAAGATGTTAAAAAGCATCGGGGAGAGAATCGCACCCTGAGGCACTCCACACACCAAGGAGTGGCGGGATGACAGTTCCCCCCCAAGCGCCACCCTCTGTCCCCGACCAGAGAGAAACGAGCGCAGCCATTGAAGGACTGTGCCCTGGATCCCCACGTTGGCGAGGCGGTGGTCCAGAAGTTCATGATCGACCATGTCGAAAGCTGCTGACAGATCTAGAAGAATCAGCAGCCCCGACCCGCCTCGATCCAGCTGTCTACGAAGATCATCTGTTAGGGCGACCAGAGCCGTCTCGGTCCCATGACCAGCGCGGAAGCCGGACTGGAATGGATCCAGAGCCGATGTTTCATCCAGAAACCTACCAAGCTGTTCAGCAACCGCTCTCTCAATCACCTTACCCAGGAATGGAAGATTCGAAACTGGGCGGTAATTGGATAGATCTAAGGGATCTAATGATGTTTTCTTTAAGAGCGGACGCACCACTGCCTCCTTCAGTTCCCCTGGGAATGTCCCGGTGCCAAGGGACAAATTGATGATATCCCCCAGGGGGGCCCGCACCTCGTCTGGACATGCTCTAATCAGCCAAGACGGGCACGGGTCGAGAGGACAAGTGGTGGGCTTTCCAGCTCAGAGGAGTCTGTCCACATCGGCTGGGGATATCCGGTCAAAGTGGTCCAGTACTGGACCCGAGGACAGTCGAGGGGCCTCCAGTTCCTTTATTGTATCCAAATTGGCAGGGAGGTCATGGCGGAGCGACAGGACCTTCTCCGCAAAAAAGCTCGCAAATGCCTCACAGCTGTGTGTCGAATTGTTATTTAAATTTGGCTGTCCTTCGAGGGACGTTAAAGACTGAATTATACTAAATAATTGTGCCGGGCGAGAGCTAGCGGATGCAATGGAGGCCGAGAAGTAGGACTTCTTAGCGGCCTTCACTGCCATCTCGTAGGTTTTCATAAAAACCCTATAAGATGTTCTTGAGGCTCCGTCACGGGCACCCCGCCATACTCGCTCTCGCCGTCTGAGGTCCCGCTTCATTTTCCGGAGCTCCTCAGTAAACCAGGGAGCCCGGTTTCTGCGGGGTCACAGAGGGCGCTTAGGTGCGATCTCATTGATGGCTGCCAGGAGCTGGGTATTCCAGCCCTCAACAAGCTCAGTCAATGAGTCGCCAGGGGGAGAAAGGTCCCGCAAGGCTTGGCGGAATCTATCAGGGTCCATCAGCCTCCGCGGGCGAGCCCAAATCGGCTCACCACCTAAGCAGGGTGGGGGTGGAACATCAATCCTGGCTTTCATAGCATAGTGATCAGACCATGGCACCTTCATCGAAGGAAACATGATCACATCTATACCAGCGCCAAAGATCAGATCCAGCGTGTGGCCTGCTTGATGTGTGGGGCCCGAAACAAACTGGGAGAGCCCTAGTGTCGCCATGGAAGACACCAGGTCCAGAGCCTGTGAGGAGGGAGTGGCATCAGCATGGATGTTGAAGTCCCCCAATACCAATAGGTTAGGGAACTCCAAGGCCCAGCCGGCCACCGCCTCCAGCAGGCCTGACAGGGTGGCTGCTGGTGCGCTAGGTGGCCGGTACACCAGCCAGACAGCCAAGCTCACCTCGGAGCCCCACACTAGGCCAACACATTCAATGCCGGGGATCGATGGCGGTGGTAGAGCCCTGAAAGAACAATCTTCCCGGATTAATAATGCCACCCCTCCCCCCCGGCCCACAGTCCGTGACTGGTGGAGGACGGAGAAACCCGGGGGCGCCATCTCTCGTAAGGTAACAGTTACCCCTTCGCGCACCCAGGTCTCCGTCACACAAGCCAGGTCGACCCCCTGCGAGATGATGAAATCTCGCAGGGTGGCGGTTTTGTTGCCTATAGACCTGGCATTGCACAACACCAGTGACGGAGGTGAGTAATCCTTTCTCACCCTACCCTCGTCTCTCGGGATGGGGCGCAGATTGGAAGGGGTACGAGCATATCCGTATCTCGATCCCCTTCGCCTATGCCATCTGCCCCCACCGCCATACCTCCCTCGCCCCTTCACAGTAGGAATCCCAAGCCTCATACTCGCCTCCATTTACAGAATATAAAAGCAAACAAAAAATACACCGAAACAAAACCAATCCCCACCCCACTCAACAAACCATCCCACCCCAACCCAAAATAAAACAAAACAAAATAAAAATACATGGATAAAAAACCACCGTTTCTGGTGGTACAACAAAATAAAAAGTAAAAACACCTTTAAAACATTTTAAAATATATAACACGCTTAAACATTTGCTGCCACAGCAGCAGTGTCCTTAGAGCTGTGGCGGTGGTGAGTATGGGGGCCGCCCCCAGGCCCAAGGTGGAGAATGGGCTTGCAGGGGGAGCGGTCCTCCCCAAGACTCACTGGCAATAAAACAATACAAACAAGAAACAGTAAAAATTACAAAAACATCAAAATAAAAAAATAATAATTCCCCAAGCCCAACCAAACATCAATCCCACCCCCACCCCCCACATACAAAAAAATCCAGATTTAAAAAAAAAAAAATTAAAAACACTCTGTGCCTCTCCGGCAGTAACAACTGTCCTAGTGAGGCCTGTCAGGCCCCGCCCTGGGCCAGGTGGTAAGTAGCAGGGAGGAGCAAGGCCCTCAGGCACTCACTCAGGGGAGTCCTCCTGGGCAGCAGGCCGCAAGCAGCACACAGTCCTTATGAGGCCCCAGGCCCCGCCCCAAGCCAGATGGTAAGTGGCAGGAAGGAGCAGGGCCCTCAAGCACTCACTCAGGGGAGTCTTCCTGGGCAGCAGGCCGCAAGCAGCACACAGTCCTTATGAGGCTTCAGGCCCCGCCCCAAGCCAGATGGTAAGTGGCAAGAGCAGGGCCCTCAAGCACTCACTCAGGGAGTCTTCCTGGGCAGCAGGCAGCAAGCAGCACACAGTCCTTGTGAGGCCCTGGGCCCCGCCCCAAGCCAGATGGTAAGTGGCAAGAGCAGGGCCCTCAAGCACTCACTCAGGGAGTCCTCCTGGGCAGCAGGCAGCAAGCAGCACGCAGTCCTTATGAGGCCCCAGGCCCCGCCCCAAGCCAGATGGTAAGTGGCAAGAGCTGTTCGACAGTGGAATTTGCTGCCAAGGAGTGTGGTGGAGTCTCCGACTTTGGAGGTCTTTAAGCAGAGGCTTGACAACCATATGTCAGGCGTGCTCTGATGGTGTTTCCTGCTTGGCAGGGGGTTGGACTCGATGGCCCTTGTGGTCTCTTCCAACTCTATGATTCTATGATTCTATTCTATGATTCTATGATTCTATGCTGGCCACATGACCCGGAAGCTGTACACCGGTTCCCTCGGCCAATAAAGCGAGACGACTGGACCTAATGGTCAGGGGTCCCTTTACCTTTACCTTTATATGCAAAGCAGATGTTCTGAGACTGAGCCATCATTCTTTCCCTTCCTTCACTGATCTAAGGTAGCCATGTCTTCAGGAGGAGATAACAAGGGCAAGATGGAGGCCAGTGGATTTGGCAAAGCTCTGAGAAGTAGGGCTAATTTGGGAGGTTGCAATATTTCTGCTGAGATTTTAAACTGTATGTGTCGATGGGACTTTCATCCCTTGTTTTGCTGTACAGCCTCAAGGTAACTTAAATATTTAGTTATCTGGGAACGGGGAAGAATTTCAACCCAGTTCACATTTAACCTAATTTGCAGTTCCCAAAACAATATGCAAACTGAAACACAGCCTTCCTTTGTAATCTGCAGTTCTCTGAATTTTGCAGTGTAGTTTTCCAGCCAAGTTGCAAATACAAAAATGCATGTAATAATGCATTTATTAGTGAAAATAACAGACAAAAATGCAACGTATTAAGAAAATGGCTTTGCAAAAATGTATCTATTGGAAGAAATACACTTAGGAATTTTCAATGGGACTTTTTCTCTCTTTTTTAACGCAAACTGATATGGAGAAATGAACTTAAGATCTGAAATATGGGGAACTGAGAGGAACCAAAATTGACAGATTCACCCATCTCTATTTGTAACACTCAGGGAATATTTGCAAAGCTGGATCAGGTACGATTAAAATTAAATCAATAAATTGATTGAATACACGCACACATTAAACGCCGTACACCTGTGCAAAACAACCTGCTTTGGGAGAGAGCCATTCATCCTGACTATACCCTAGTTCAAGCTGTTGAGAACATAACTGTCATTCTGCCCACCCCTTCCTAATTTTTTCTCCCTCCCCAACTAAAATTTGATGTGGCACCCCTGGGGAAAGAAAGTCGAGGCAGGCTCAACTGCCAAAGTCATCATTTGGCTTCCAGTAGGAGGAAATGCGATTGCGGGTGTTCAGAAGCAGGATTTATTCCAGCAATTTCGAAATAATGAATCGCCTGCTGAAGAATTTAATTTGGGCTGCTGTTGATAACACTACGGTGGTTGACTAGTGGTTACTTACTGGTAGTTCTCAAATAGGCACTGTATTTCTGGCGTATCAATGGGGAGCTAATTAAGAGCGCATCAATATTTAATATTCTGCGCGTTCTCCCTCTTCTCCCGTCCTCCATTTTGGTTTAAAATGCAACTCGATCATAACATTACAATTATGAGTAAATAAATTAAGAAAAATACACACGACCTAAGAGAGTGTGATCTGCAGAATTCAGCACTGGAGAAAACCAAACAGCAACAAAAGATATATCCAGACCAGTGTAAAACACACAGAACAGTCATCGTTTAGCGCTGAATATTTTTGTGCTGGTAATTAAAATAAACTAATAAAGATTTCAGAGATGCACATGTTTTTAATAGAATGCAGAATTATAATTGGTGACCTATTTTAAGCAATTTAATTTCCCATGACCTGCTTTTCAAATTAGCATAGTAATAGAAGGCTGTTTATTGTGTTTGGGAATAGAATCTACTCCTTCAAAGATACCAATTTGACTATGTGACTCAATTTAAAGGTGGGTTCTTTTATTAAAGTGCTCCTAAGATCTTGGGGAAAAAAATTATGTAAATGTTTCTTTTTATGGTATCTAATGAGTCTTGAATTTTAGATCAAAGCATAATAATGGCAAGATAAATAATAAAAATAAAATAAAATAAACAAGGACATATTGAGGACCCAGAAGATTGTTGTAAAATGTCTCCAGCTCAGTCACACTGAATTAATTTGAAATCACTTGTACAGACAATCAATTTGAAGAAAAACTCTCTCATGAATCAAATGTGATAACGTTGACTGGAGTCGGAAATCTAGATGGGAAAAGCTGGCGTCTGTTTGCAGAGTCAATGAAAACTGTCTTATACTGACTTGGACCATTTGTCCATATACTGCAGTATTGTCTGCACTGAGTGGCAACAGCTCTCCATGGTTTTGGACAAAGTTCTCTCCCAGCTCTACCTAGAGTAGATGCTCGCCCACTGAGCTACAGCCCTTCCCCTTGAATGGTGACGTCAAATGTTAGATCTTGGAGAGATCTGAAAGGTACTCTCCTAGCTTTGAAGACTTCTGTTCGTACTCCCCTTTCATCCTAGGATGAGTGAAACTGGTTCCTGGTGAAGTTGCCTTGTCTTTTCAAGATGTGAGTTTCACTGCTTCTGGTGATACCAGCCAGAAATTCAGCACAGTATTAGTTTAAGGAAGTGGTGAGTTACCTGGTGAATTCTATCTTATTTAATAGGTGTACAGCAGGACTGGGGGAACCAGCGACCCCCCTAGATGTTGTTGGACTACAACTCCCATCATCCCTGACTGTTGGTCATGCTGGTTGGGGCAGATGGGAGTGTCCCTGTCCCTGCAGATCCTGCTGCCCCCTCACCTTGCCTTGGTGGCGGGCAGCCCTGCAACCCTGAGTTTTGACTCTAGGGGTTGTTGTTGTTGTTTAGTCGTGTCTGACTCTTCATGACCCCATGGACCAGAACACACCAGGCACTCCTGTCTTCCACTGCCTCCCACAGTTTGGACAAACTCATGCTGGTAGCTTCGAGAACACTGTCCAACCATCTCGTCCTTCATCGTCCCCTTCTCCTTGGGCCCTCCATCTTTCCCAACATCAGGGTCTTTTCCAGGGAGTCTTCTCTTCTCATGAGGTGGCCAAAGTACTGGAGCCTCAGCTTCAGGATCTGTCCTTCCAGTGAGCACTCAGGGCTGATTTCCTTCAGAATGGAGAGGTTTGATCTTCTTGCAGTCCATGGGACTCTGAAGAGTCTCCTCCAGCACCATAATTCAAAAGCATCAATTCTCTGGCGATCAGCCTTCTTTATGGTCCAGCTCTCACTTCCATACATCACTACTGGGAAAACCATAGCTTTAACTATACATACCTTTGTTGGCAAGGTGATGTCTCTACTTTTTAAGATGCTGTCTAGGTTTGCAATTGCTTTTCTCCCAAGACTCTAGGGGTATGCAGATGATAACCCCTCGTTACAGTTGGTGAACACATGAGTGATAGCGTGAGGGGAGGGGCTTGTGGTAAAGACCCCATTTTTTAAACCCACACTAGCCCAGAACAAATATGGTCTGAAGCTCAACATCAAAAAAACGAAGATCATGGCCACTGGGCCCATCACCTCCTGGCAAATAGAAGGGGAAGAAATGGAGGCAGTGAGAGATTTTACTTTCTTGGGCTCCATGATCAGTGCAGATGGTGACAGCAGTCACGAAATTAAAAGACGCCTGCTCCTTGGGAGAAAGGCGATGGCAAACCTAGACAACATCTTAAAAAGCAGAGACATCACCTTGCCAACAAAGGTCTGTATAGTAAAAGCCATGGTTTTCCCAGTAGTGATGTATGGAAGTGAGAGCTGGACCATAAAGAAGGCTGATCGCCGAAGAATTGATGCTTTTGAATTATGGTGCTGGAGGAGACTCTTGAGAGTCCCATGGACTGCAAGAAGATCAAACCTCTCCATTCTGAAGGAAATCAGCCCTGAGCGCTCACTGGAAGGACAGATCGTGAAGCTGAGGCTCCAATACTTTGGCCACCTCATGAGAAGAGAAGACTCCCTGGAAAAGACCCTGATGTTGGGAAAGGTGGAGGCCCAAGGAGAAGGTGACGACAGAGAATGAGATGGTTGGATGGTGTTCTTGAAGCTACCAGCATGAGTTTGATCAAACTGCGGAAGGCAGTGGAGGACAGAAGTGCCTGGCGTGCTCTGGTCCATGGGGTCATGAAGAGTCGGACACGACTAAACGACTAAACAACAACAAGCCCAGAACAATAGAACACCAAGGCATTATGGGGAAATTGGCAACTGCGAGAAGCAGGGGCCCATCAGGAGACACCATTCCATGGGTCCCCTCAACCCATCAGCCCAACCTAGATTGAACACTAACTCCAATAATGGTTGTATTTGCTTATTCCTCCCCCCTTCATTACATTCTGCCTTTTTCCCCCCTGTGCTACTCAATAGGAATCTCAGCCCATGAAGTGACTGGGGAGTTCTTCTTTTTTTAAATCTCAGCTGTAACCCTGCTGTGCAACGTACGATTAAAAATGTGACAGAGCCATGATGTACGGGCCTATTACTGGGGCCATGAGAGGCACAGGGTGACGGCCGAAGGCGTTTGAACCACCTGAGAAATGCATTTATAGCCCAGTTAAACACACCCTGGGGTGCCATAAGGCTGTTGTAATACGGAAGGCTCCCTTTCCATTTTAATTAGATTTTTGGGAGGGGAGGGGGGTATGGGATAAATTCATCTAGTGTAATTAGAGTTCTCCAGTGGGGTTTCCTAAAAGTTATTTTGGATGTATTTTGTGTTATTATCAAACCTATATTTAGACAAAGGTCCCAGAAAGGATTCCAACCCACCTGATCCACAGCAGATGATGCCCGGGAGCTCCAGTCTTTCCAAATTCACTGCCCAAAAGTGGAACAACATTTAGTCTCTGAAAACCAGGACTTTTTCATTGTTTTTTTGGGGGTAGAACCATTGTTCTACTCCTCAAGCCTATGGAAAAAAATGGTTACCTCCAAGTAGCATCTGATGAAATCTTGGAAATGACAAGCAGCAAATATAAGGGATTCAGAGTATGGACATGGAATCCTAAAGATCTTTTGCAGTATCACTGAAGCACCAGTTTTACAGATCATCTAGTCAGAATCTCCATTAAGCAGCTAAGTGCGTGAATTATTCTCTGAGAGCAAACCAACAGCCTTCTTAATTCAGAATCCTGTTTTGCACAGTAGCTAACCAGCTGCCTCTAGGAAGCTCATAAGCAGAACACAAGGGCCATAATCTTCTACTATTGTTCCCCAGCATCTAATATTCAGAGGGTAGATTGCCCCTGAAGATGGTGGTTCTACACAGCCAGAATGACTAATAGGCTACTCCTCCGTGAATTTTCTAATCATCTCCAAAAGCCATGAGAACATAAGCCCTGCTGGATGGTTGCAAAGTTTACCTCTGACCAGGAAGCTAATTTCTACACCCACCCACATTGTTCCTCTTCATCTATCATCTAGGCAAGCAAAAGGCATTATCCAACTGATAATATTTTGTGTAAGAGTCAGCAGATGATGTGTTTCAATTTTTGCATGGTTTTTTTTTTTATTGCATTGTAAACCCATTCAATATTTTTTTGAAAAATGCAATTGTGGTATACAGAGTTTTTTTAAAAAACAAACAAACAAATAATCAGTGTAATTCAGGGACACATTTCATTTTGAGGGTGTGAAGCATTCGACTCTGCTATGACTTTTGTGATTGGACAACATTTAGCTTGGTAAATCTACATTTGATGAAAAAGCACACAAACTGCTTTTGGAAAACCAAAGAATTTTAATTTTACCTTCTGAAAATGTCAGGTAATGCTAAATAATAATAAAATAATAATAATAATATATAACACAATGGCAAGTACTTGGCAATCATTTTTAATGATTTCTGTGCAACTCTACACACATTTTACCAAGCAAAACTAAATTGTATTAATTTAACCAAAATATATTTTGAATTCCCAAGTCACAACTTTCTGGCACTCTTTGTTTTTTTGATTGGAAAGTTGAAAAATTCAACACACCCTAATAATAGCCTACCTCATATTTAGTGCCTATGCCACCTCTATCCACCCACTTCCGTCCATTTTCCTCTGGCTTCTGCCTTTAACTAACTTTCTTCTTCCCTGATTTAAATTTTGCAGGAAATCAACAAGTATTGGTGTGTTAATTGGGGCAAAAATTCTGTTCCTCTAAGACTGGGATATCCTCCATCATTACATCTGCTGCAAGCTCCTGTGCCTTTATTTAAGGGGATGTTTCGTGGTTCATCCTGATGAAAGCTAGATTAATTTTTGAAGATACAAATATGTTCCCAAGCCAAGACCGGGATCTAGTAAAATGTTGTGCAGACACAGAATGACACCCTAAGCACCTAGCTCACTATAGGGAATCCTTTTCTGTGCATAACATTATTATTCATTATCATAGAATCATCATCATCACGTTGGTGATCATTGTACCATAACCTGGAAAGCTGTTGTAACAAGGAACGAGGTAAAGCTCCTAAATGGTGAGAGTGCTTTCAATTTATTATCCGAATACTGGTCTCAAAACCTTTGTAAGTTATGCCAGAATTGTTTTTTCTTGTTATTCCAACAGGAAAATAGGACGCTGAGGCCAAGATGGTGGCCTCATTCATGGCTAATCTCAGATCTCAAGCAGCGCAAAGATCTGGAGATCCTAGACTTGTCCACCAGCAATTCTGCAACACAATAGCACCACTGAATAAACGCTGAAGCACCACTTACTCATCAAGATGTTAGCCACGGACAATTCCCCAAGAAACTGTCCCTAGAAAGCACCAGTCACCATTCACCACTGCCGTAACTGCACAGCTGAAACCACTTAACCCAGTGGTGTCCAAACTTTTTTCAAAGAGGGCCAGATTTGATGAAGTGAAGGGCTGCGAGGGCCGACCAAAGTTGTTAACCTTTTTTTTAGGATTGAAGCTGTTGAGCTTTTTTATGATTTTACCCCAAAGTTGTTGAGGGTTTTTTTTAGGATTTTGCCCCAGATATTTTGGACATGCCTGATTTAACCTAAACCAACTAAGGGGTATACCATCCTCTTTGGATGAACCTCAAATCAAAGTGGACCATTTCAGGAGTATTTGGACCAGCAAGGCTGGTCTTCCCCGGAAGCAGATGGAAGCAAAGTGGTCTGGTTCTGAAACTTCCTTGTTTCATATTCCAAAGCAACTGCTCTATTTTTAAAAATGGAAAGCACAATGCTGGTGGTCAACAAAAGAGGTTTAAAGACTGTCTCAAGGCAAATCTTAAAAAATGTAGTTTAAATGCCGACAACTGGGAAACACTGGCCTGCAAGCGCTCCAATTGGAGAACAGCCTTTAGCAAAGGTGTCATGGGCTTTGAAGATACTCAAACTCAGGATGCAAGGGAGAAACGTGCTAAGAGGAAGGCACGCTTGGCAAATCCACACCGTGATCAACTCCTGCCTGGAAACCAATGTCCCCACTGTGGAATGATGTGTGGATCCAGAATTGGCCTCCACAGTCACTTACGGACTCATTGTTAAAGCTGTGTTCATGGAAGACAATCTTACTCGGCTACGAATGATTGCCGAAGAAGAAGAGGAAGAAGAAGAAGAAGAAGAAGAAGAAGAAGAAGAAGAAGAAGAAGAAGAAGATCAGGGTAGCTGTCAAAGAGGGGAAGTGAAAAACTACGCCTGTGAAAATGACTGGTTGCGGGTGAAGCCCAGTGAAATCCCATTGTCCCAGGGGTCCTTAATGGGGTGGTATTTTTTCCTCCCCCAGCTGTTTTCAGGGCTTCGGTTGATAACCCCCCCTTCATGCAAGTTAGTTGAGAGAATGTCGTCTCTACCGACTTGCACAGAGGAAAACAAAGAATGGCACCCAAAAGAATGGCAGCTGAAGGGGAGATGTCTGCCTCGCTTCGGAAGCGCCCCTTTGGGGTGGTCCCTTTGATGATTTTACAGAACAGGCCCTGCTCTGGTGATTCTACAGAACAGGCCCTGCTTGCCATTCAGGAAACATCCAAAGCTAGAGAACACACTGCTCTGGGTTCAAAACAAGGTGGGTTTTGCCCTAAGCAGACTGAAGTGAAGTGGCCCCCTATCTGAAGCAGTTTTAAATTACTATTCCCTCAATGCACACTCCTAAAATAAGCAAAGAGTGAGGTAGCAAAGAGATAGAGAGAATATTTCGAATCCTTTAAGTATTTCCGGAAAACCACCCAGATAATGGTAACATTGCTCCACCCACTTTCTCGCTCATTGTAGACTCTGCCAGCATAATCAGATTTACAGTTCATGCAAGCTATAATGTTGGTGTGCATGCAACTCTCCCATGTGGCTAATATGTGGCCCAGCACAGTTCCTTTAGACAATAGCCCAATAGTTCCAATGTGGAATTAACCCACAGAATGGTGCTAATGTGAACAAACTTAAGGCAGAGTGAGTTTGCCAAACTATAAATCTGGCCTTCACTACAACTAATCCAGAATGCAGCAGCTTAGACTGGTGACTGGGAGCAGCCGCCGAGACCATATAACACCGGTCTTGAAAGAACTACACTGGCTCCCAGTACGTTTCTGAGCACAACTCAAAGTGCTGGTGTTGACCTTGAAAGCCCTAAATGGCCTCGGTCCTGTATACCTGAAGGAGCGTCTCCACCTCCATTGTTCTACCCGGACACTGAGGTCCAGTGCCGAGGGTCTTCTGGCGGTTCTCTTGTTGTGAGAAGCCAAGTTACAGGGAACCAGGCAGAGGGCCTTCTCGGTAGTGGCACCCGCCCTGTGGAACGCCCTCCCACCAGATGTCAAAGAGAAAAATAACTGCCAAACTTTTAGAAGACATCTGAAGGCAGCCCTATTTAGGGAAGCTTTTAATGTTTAATAGGTTATTGTATTTTAGTGTTTTATTGGAAGCCACCCAGAGTGGCTGGGGAAACCCAGCCAGATGGGTGGGGTATAAATAATAAATTGTTGTTGTTGTTGTTATCATTATTATTATTGTTGTTGTTGTTATTCAGCGAGGAAAAACAGAGGACCAGACCCATGTCCTTTCACCGTCCTTTTGTTTTTTGTTTTTTAAATAATTTTTATTAATTTTCGATACAAATATATATATCACGTCACATCCAAATTTATCACACATTTTCTCTTTTGGACTTCCTTCAGCATCTCTGACAATCATCCGTAGTTAAATTTTTGTTTCGCATTTCTAATTTTAATATTGCCTTTTAATATACCCTCTCCCCCTTATTTTCTTTTTAACAATACTCCTCAAACTTTTACATAGCTTCTTGAAACCCCACAAGCGTTGTTTGCTCATCACATATGCTTTTCAGATACTCCACAAAGTTCAGTCTTCAGTGAATTTATGGTCCCGTAAATATCTAATCTTCCCAGTTAATTTATCCAATTCTGCATAATCCATCAGCTTCATTCTCCAATCTTCCAACGTCGGTAGTTCCTCTCGTTTCCATTTTTGGGCCAATAGTATTCTTGCCGCTGTTACTGCATATTGAAAAAGTTTACAGTCTTTTCTATTTATTTTGTTTCCCATTATTCCTAAAAGAAATGCTTCCGGTTTTTTTACAAATGTATATTTCCACATCTTTTTCAATTCATTATATATCATCTCCCAGAAACCTTTCACTTTCTTACAGTCCCACCACATATGGTAAAATGTCCCTTCTTTTTCTTTACATTTCCAACACTTATTACATGTTTTAAACATTTTCGCTAATTTAACCGGTGTAATATGCCATCTATATACCATTTTCTTTACATTTTCCTTTAATGCAGTACATGCTGTAAATTTTATATTTTCTTTCCATACTTTTACCCAGTCATCAAATTGTATATTATATCCAAAGTCTCCGGCCCACTTTGACCGTCCTTTTCAGCAGAATAGCATTCTGCCACTTAAAAAGTCACACGCAGCATGGGATATCACAAGGCAACAATGAAGAAGGTTCTATTTGTCTTTCTTGATAAGTATGTTTGCCCTTGACAGAACTCTCCCTGCACCTTGGGTGAGAGGGATAGTTATTCAGAGGAGGTCACTATGCTCATTTCCAGAAATGATTCCTTTCCCTAATCAGGGGGAGGAAGTGGAGGGGGGAAGAGGCCAGTGCTGTTGTGAACAATTGGAGGACAGAGTGAGTATCTGTGTCCTCTAGCCTTAATGATCCATCCCAGGGCGACAACCAGTGGAGACATTTCATGCGAATGTTAGCAAAGCTAATGTTGTGAGGTCACCTGGTTCCGTCAGAGAAGGATGTGCCCGACTAATTTTTCATGTCACTCTTCGAGATGGGATTTGACTGCCTTTCAGAACGCCGGGGGGAAATTGTATAGAATTGTAAGCCTGGAATTAAGATGGAAGGATCTGTCAATTTGAATTCTCTCTCCATTTCTAATTTTCCCAATCTTAAATTCCACTCGCCACATCTGTGAGTAAAAAAAAAAACACATGAAATTTCACCAGCATTTTATCACAGATTTCTCCCGATAAAACTTGTTTTTCTCTGTTGCTTTGACTGGTGTACACAATTTTGTCTTGTGGTTTTCACTGGTATGTTCATATTTTCCTATTGCTGAACATGGTTTGGTTGGAGAACTGCACTGAAAACATGTAAATAAGGGTGAATTTCTAAGCACTGTTGTGTTTCAGTCCGCTTATTGTTTCAGAAAGTGCAAATTTGATGGATGCATGCCAAGCTGAATTTATTCTCCATCCCTAGCATGGGAAGACATCAGTATCTGGATCAGATGTAGATAGGTAGCCGTGTTGGTCTGCCATAGTCAAAATAAAATAAAAAAAATCCTTCCAGTAGCACCTTAAAGACCAACTGAGTTAGTTCTTGGTATGAGCTTTCGTGTGCATGCACACTTCTTCAGATACACTGAAACAGAAGTTGCCAGATCCTTCTATATAGTGAGAAGGTGGGGAGGGGTATTACTCAGAAGGGTGGTGGGAATGGGAGATTCCAGAAATAGACTGGAAAGAGAAGCTGCTGAATTGCAACTCATTACCAAACTTAAAACCATGGAGAGACCTGGTCTGAACAAAGACATTGGATTCTTATCTCATTATACATGACTAAGCCATTTCTCACCTTCTCACCCCTTGCCTTTTCCTGTAAGACCTATTACAGTCGTTAAGAGTCATCAACAGGCTCATCTCAGCTATCTGCCAATTTCCCATTCTCACCACCCTTCTGAGTAATACCCCTCAGCTAACAAGCAGTAATAAAAACAAGTTGAATAAATACAACTTAAAAACAAGATTAAAATACATTAAAATATTGAAACCTTAAAATATTGAAATGCAGCCTCATCACAGGAAGAGAAAGGAAAAAGGAAAAAGAAAAGAAGAAAAGAAGAGCACTCAAGTGCTCTCGCTTAGCTGAAAAGTGCCTCTAAACTGTGTTAGCACCTCTTGCTTGCTTGGATGAAGGATGGAGAGATGTTTGTTGGTGTAATATGAACAATAGGCTAACTTACACAGTGCTTGGGCTCATGTCTTGAGGAAGTCCTCCATATCTGGAAGTTCTAAGGTAGGGTGCCAGGTGCACTGGGTTACCATAGCAACACCCACAAGCTTGAGTATATGAGTTGCTGAGTTATTCACCCACCCACTGGTTCAGGAAGGGAGAGATGGGTATAACAGTCTCCGAACCATAATAGAGGGTTCAGAAACTTCAGCTGGTGCAGAATTCAGCAACTAGGTTTGAGCATAGGTTGAGCATATGGCACCAATTCTGGTCCCACTGCAATGGCTGCCAATTAGTTTCTGGACCCAATGCAAAGTTCTGGTTTTGATGTGTAAAGCCTTAAATGGCTCAGGACTGCAATGCATCAAGGACCACCTCTCTCCATATGAACCAACCCAAACCCTGTGATCATCATCTGATGCCCTTCTTCGTGTGCCTTTTGCCAAGAGAGGTCTGGAGGGGAGAATGGGGTCTTTTGCCAAGAGAGTTCTGGAGGGGAGAGCAGTGGATCTCCATTTGTGGAACACACTTCCCAGCGAGGTTCGCCCGGCACCTTCCTTGTACAGTGTGTTACGGAAAATCTGGGTGCGTATCTACCCTGCCACCCAGCCAATCGGACCAAGTCCGTGGATTCTAGCGGAAGAAAAGGAAGCTCAGCCGGACGCAGGAGCAAAATGCGAAGATCCAAGTTTATTGCGCAACAGGTTCAAGACGAGATTGAACCCCGAGAATGGGGCGACATAAACTTTTAAAAGTTCCCACCAAGTCCCATAACACAGTGCGAGAAACGTCATGAATACATTATGGGAAGGTTGGATTTCATGGGTTACATCATGAATACATTACACACGTCATGAATATGTCAGAGAAAAGGTGGGGTTAGACTAATTTACATTTGAGGAAAGGGAGGGGGAATATGCAGAGCGAGGGTCATACACAAATATACATTTCATGAGTACCGGTGGCGGTGAGACAATGGGTTACTGATATGCACTGTCTGCCACCTGGTATTGCCCGGGGGACGGGCTGGGCAGAGCGATCTGACAGGATTAAGGAGTTCCTGTGTACGTGACTTGCCGTCTCGAGGATTATGGAGTCGGCCAACATCATGGAGTCCTGGGGAAACTGAGTCGAATGACACCAAGAGCAAGAAAATTGGAGCTGCGGTTGATTTTATATGAATTTTGAAAGGTTCTGATGACTTTCAGTCCGTTCCGTAGCCTAGATCAAAAGCGGAAGCAGAATGTATCCATTCTTGCAGAAATGGATACATTGTAACAAGGGTTTGACAGTTTTACGAGGTCGGGAGTTTCGGTTCTATTGTTCTCGCCATGGGGGGCCGTCAGCAGCTCGTCAGGAGGTTAAATGAGGCGTGCAAGAGCTCCCTGAGCTAGCTCCTGCAGGACGAATGCATGGCTGTGATTGGCCAAAGCGCGGCCATAGGAATAAGCGGAGAAGGGAAACACTCGGTCTACTCATTCTAAGTATGGAGCGCAGATAGGCATAGGAAAGGATAGGGAATATATATATATTCGAGCTTATTTCGCTCGGGAAAAGGTCTGGGAAACATGTGGTGCTTGTGCAACGGTGAAGGGGGTTCGAGGGTGGGTGTGCGGTGGTACCCTTGAGGTCATCGCCTCGGACCGCCAAAAGGAAGGGAGGAAATAGGCACCCCCCCCCTCAGTCCGTATCAGTCCCCCATTCGGAGATAGATTTGCATTAAAGTTCTGTAAGAACTTGCAAATCCTTTCTCCGCACCATTTGAGCACTAAATTTCGGTGATCTCATATTCACCTTCTCCCAAATGTCTCATCTGTACATAGTCTGGGAAAGTGGGAGCATGTCGGGAGCGGGAATAGGCTCGAAGAGGAAAGGAGGTAGCAGAAGCAGAATGACGGAGGAGAGAGCAGCAAGGGGTAATACAATGCATAGTACAACATAGGATAGAGACACAGAGGAAAACAGTTAAAATGATGAACAACACGACTTTCAATAGTTGTCTGAGCCATCCCAGCTTGGGCAACCATCCCCATAAGTCTACGTCGGATAGCCCCTCATGCTGGATGTCGTGGAGTTTCCCTGCTAGTTCATGAATGTTATTTAAATGTCCAGTTATATTTAAGGTCTGGTCAGTCACGTATGTACAGCACTCTGTGCCTATTAATGCACAGGTACCTCCTTGACTGGACAAGAGGAAGTCTGTCGCGATCCTCGTCTGTAGGCTCAATTGTCTTACCTCGGATAGTTCCGACATGAGAGAGTCTGTGATCTGAGTCGCCTCCTGCATGAACTTAAGGAGGATGTCGGTGAGTCGGAGAATATCCACGTGGTTTGAACCGGCACCGTAGGCGGGGAAGAGTGCTCGGCCTACGGTCTCTCCATTCGCAGCAACGTCTGACAGGTCTGACAGCTCTTTTTGCTCCCTTTTGTTCCGTTGTCTTCCAGGCGGTAGGTGTGGTAATATTCTAATTCCGGGAACGATGTAGCCGATGAAGCAGGATCCGGACATGTGTGGGCTCACCCATGTATAGGCGCGGTGCCCACACACCCAGAATAGGCCGCTGAGGTAAGATTCCATTCGGCCTGAAGCAAAGGTTTGTAGTAGCTTGGTGTCTGCGGGTTGTGGCTTCCAGTCCAAGGGATGTCCAACCGCAGCGGCCCAGGCAACAGTAAGATTAGGAAAAGTTCGGGAGTCCCTTGTGTTAGAGACAGTGACCAGTCCAGTTGGTAGGATTTCCAAAGTGTTGGTGCATGTACTGGATCCGATGAAGGTTCCTTCCCCTGAGAAGCTGCGGCAAAGGGGTCCCTTCGTAGGGCCGGTGAGGTAGAGGTATTGATGTGTTAAGTTGAGTGCGGTCAGGTTCCAGGAGGTAACATTTCCGGAACGGAACTGTTCTAGGGTCACTGGTACAGGGACCAGTGGGAGGCTCTGTTGGAGATGGCTGGGTGCGTGAGCGCAAATCCAGCAGTCCGGGTAGGGTGACTCCTTCGCCACCTGGCTGAGAAGCTTAATATAGGAGTTTTGCTCCCAGGATGACAGGAGGTCTTCTCCCGGGAGTGCCGGGTCGGCGCCGAATTGTCGGGGTGCTGTGCCAACCGGATGGAGGGGGTCGGTGGTGTTCAGTAGTCGCCTATCCCTGGCGATACCGCCGCATCGCAGGGGTCCGACGTGGTCCCATGAGGGGGAGCGCGAGGGGTGTAAGGAATGGTGCCACCCTTCGAGATATTCAGCCCCTCTCCACTCATGAGTGACCCCTAAGTCCCATAGGCAGCAGAACCGTCGTAGGCAGAGTCCTTGGAGTTGGGGCTTCCGGGTTTCTGGGGTGGAGCGGAGGCACTGGAAGCCGAAAATCAAGTTTCCAGAGGGGTGGCTTGATTCCGTATAAGCGTGAGTAGCCCCTCCTGTCTCGACTTCGGTCCAGTTTGGGGTTTGCGAGACCTCCCCGTTCTCGTAAAGAAGGTAAGTCCCATTTCTGCAGGTCAGCCGGTAAGAGGAGTGGTCAAGAGTGAGAGCCGCAGAGCCGACACGATGTAAATCCTTGTTTCGAATGAAAAGTTCCCAATATTCGTTTTCGGCGAGTTGGGGAACTAGGGAATGGCGCAGCAAGGTCCGGGACTCGGGAAGGCAGAAATCAAAGTCCCCCATTCGATCAGGGTTAGACCTTCCCGTCTCGACCTCATGATAGTCCAAGAAGTGGTAGTTTGTTCGTAATCCTGTGCAGTGGTCTGATGAGGTAGACGTGACCCAGGATAAGGTGGCGAGGAGAAGGGCGGTGGTGACCAGGCGCATGGCTCGGATGCGTGAGCGAACGAAGGCGCCGGACAGGGTGAGGCTGTAAAGCGAAGGTATCAAATAGCGCTGTTGAACGGTGCTGTCAGATGAACTGTCAAAGGCGAAGCTGTCAAGCGAAGCAAGGTGTCAATGGAGCTGTCAAACGAAGCAGGCTGTCAATGGAGCTGTCAAACGAAGCAAACTGTCAATGGAGCTGTCAAACGAAGCAAGCTGTCAATGGAGCTGTCAAACGAAGCAAGCTGTCAATGGAGCTGTCAAACGAAGCAAGCTGTCAATGGAGCTGTCAAACGAAGCAAGCTGTCAATGGAGCTGTCAAGCGTGGTTGTCGGCGCGTCTGAAACGTAGCTTGATGGTGTTGGTATCTGGGATGATTTCAGACGTCCAGTTGGGTGTCGCGGTGTCTGGTCCAGTCTGTTGGGCCCGACTTTGGCCCCGATCGGCTGGTCCGGTCTGTTGAGCCCGACTTTGGCCCCGATCGGCTGGTCCGGTCTGTTGAGCCCGACCTTGGCCCCGATCAACTGGTCCGGTCTGTTGAGCCCGACCTTGGCCCCGATCAACTGGTCCGGTCCGTTGGTCGTCGTCGTCAATATATGAGGTCGGTAAAGCCGGTGGAGTCGAAAAGGTGAAGTCCTCGCCGTTGCTTTCTTCCGTCTCCTGTGGAGGGGGTGAGGACTTGCACCTAGTGTGATGTAACCAGGAATTCTTCTCACCTACTTTCACGGCGGTTGGCGATGTCAAGAGTACTTGGTAGGGACCTTCCCACGCGGGTTGGAGTGGTTCTTTCTGGTAGACCTTGACGAGGATCCAGTCGCCCGGGTGGAAGGAGTGAGCGTGGACGTCGATGGGAAGATTCTGTCCCTCGATGGCCGCGTAGTGGTGGAGACGCTGTAGCTGTGTCTGGAGCTGAATAACATAATTAGTAAGTTCTGCCTCCCCGAGCTCCAGTTCCGATAGTGGGAATAGGGTGTTGTAGACGGGAGGAGGTCTCCCGAATAAGAGTTCGAATGGGGAGAGTTTCAAACGTCCGGTTGGGGCGCTGCGGATGTTATGAAGAACTAGTGGGAGTGCATTGACCCATTTTAGGCCAGTGAGCTCGCAAAGTTTGCCCAACTGTATCTTTATTTCCTGGTTCATACGTTCCACTTGGCCAGAAGATTGTGGGTGGTATGGGGTGTGGAGGTCCCATTTGATTTGGAGTGATTTGGCCACTAATTGCACCACTTCTGCAGTAAAGTGGGTCCCCCTATCGCTGTCTAGGCGACGGGGTATGCCATAGCGGGGAATAATGTCCTGTAGGAGGGCCCTGGCAACTACGGATGCGGTGGCCTTTCTGCAAGGGAATCCCTCCACCCACGAGGAAAATTGGTCAACGATAATCAAAGCATGCTTAAAGCCTTGGCATTGGGGCAGATCAATGAAATCAAGCTGCAAGTTCTCAAAGGGGACAAAGGTCCATGGTCTGGCTCCAGGCGGCCTCCTGGGTTGACGCTTAGGATTGAAGCGCTGGCAGGTAATGCAATTCTTTGATGCTGCTGCTGCTGCGGCAGCTATCCCGGGTGCGTACCAAGATCTAATTACATGTTCCATTAATCTCCCTTTTCCCCAATGTGTTCGCTGATGAAGAAACCTCGCTACTTTTGGAGTCCAGGCCTTTGGAAGGACGGGTCTTCCATCGGGGAGGACCCAGATACCCTGTTGTTCGGTGGCACCTATCGATTCCCACGTAGCCTTCTCATCCCCTGGGGCAGATTTGTAAATTTCTGTGAGGTCTAGGTCTGCTGGCAGTTGGAGGGCTTGGAACTCGGATTCGTTGTTAGGGGTGCGTAAGGCTGCCATCTGTGCGGCTTTGTCGGCTCGTCTGTTTCCTTTAGAAACTGAGTCTCTGCCCTTGGTATGGGCCTTGCAGTGGACAACGGCTATAGCGGCAGGTAGGTGGATCGCTGTGAGAAGTCGCTCAACCAGGGCGGCGTGCGAGATTTGAGACCCAGCAGCGGTTAGAAAGCCTCTTTGGAGCCAAATTTGGCCAGTTGTGTGCACCAAGCCGAAACAGTATTTACTATCCGTATAAATGGTTATCCGCTTCCCTTCACCAATCTCGCAGGCACGCAGCAGCGCAATTAGCTCGGCGGCTTGGGCACTGTACTGAGAGTTAATTGGATTTGACTCTATTATTTCGAAGTCGGAGACCACCGCGTACCCGGTCTTCCTGACCCCGTCGATCACTTTAGAGCTACCATCGGTATATAATATTAGGTCCGGGTTCTCCAGGGGAAGATGATCTAAGTCTTCACGGGGCTTTTCGGCTTGCCGGACTATAGTGGTGCAGTCATGATGCGGGGTGCCATCATCGGGAAGGGGTAGTAGGGTAGCGGGGTTTAGCGAGTTGACACGTTTAATGGTGACATTGGTTGGAGTTAGTAGGAGGGCTTCGTAGCGGTTGAGGCGGGAGTTGGAGAAATGGTGACATCCTTTTAGGGTTAGGAGGGTTGAGACTGAATGGGGAACGTGGAGGGTGATTTCGTGGCCTAGAACCGTCTCTTGGGCTTTCTCGAGGAGGACAGCGGCGGCAGCAATGGCTCTGAGGCAACTGATAGCCCCTTTGGCAGTATTGTCAAGTTGTAGACTATAATATGCTACTGGCCTCTCTTGGTCGCGGAATGGTTGGGTTAGGACCCCAGAGGCTACCCCCATTTGTTCGTGGATGAACAAGTTGAAAGGGATTCGGTAGTCGGGTAATCCTAGGGCAGGAGCAGATCTGAGTTCCCGTTTTAGTCGTTCAAAAGAGCTGTAAGCTTCATCTTCCCAGACTAAGGTGTCTGGGTGGTCCTGGCGGGTCATGGCAGTTAAGGGCTTCGTTATTTCACTGTAACCAGCGATCCATGCCCGGCAGAAGCCGGCCATGCCAAGGAAGCCGCGGAGCTGTCGCTTTGTTCTTGGGAGGGGAATTTTAGTGACTGCCTCAATCCTGTCAGTGGCTAGACTTCTGGTCCCTACTCCCAAGATGTGTCCGAGATACTTGACTTCTTGCTTACAATATTGGAGTTTCTTAGGAGACACTTTATGTCCCTTCTTTGCTAATTCTGATAGGAGGCATTTAGTATCTATCTTACACGCCTCCTCACTGGTAGAGCATAATAAAATATCGTCCACGTAGAGAAGCAGGGTGGAACTGGCCGGTAGGTGGATGTCCTCTAAGTCCTGATGTAACACGGCCGAAAAAATGGCGGGTGACTCTACATAGCCTTGGGGCAGTCTGGTCCACGTTAATTGGCTGGGCCCCCAGGTAAATGCAAAAAGGAATTGGCTGGCTGGATCTAGGGGTATGCTGAAGAAGGCAGAACACAGGTCCGCAGCGGAGTACCAAGTCGTCCCTGCTGGAATGGCGTTTAGGAGGGAGTTCGGGTTGCCAACTACCGGGTGTCGGGGAATCACGAATTGGTTCACTAATCTCAAGTCCTGCACAAAACGGTACCGTATAGGTGCCCCCTCCTTAGCGGGTTTCTTGACCGGGAGAACTGGGGTATTACAGGGTGAAGCGCATGGGACTAGAATCCCCTTTTCGAGGAAGTCCTCAATCATGGGTGTTAGGCCTTCTATGGCTTCTTTGGGCAGAGGGTATTGCTTGGTGCATGGGAAGGGTAAGTCGCTTCGGTAAGTGATCTTAACCGGAGTGGCGGAGAGTAAGAGTCCCACTGAGGTTGATTCAGTGCCCCATAGGGAGGGGGGCAATTCGTTTTCCAGTTCTAAAGGGAGTTCGGGAAACTGTCGGTCCGCTTTGGATTCCTGAACGATACCCTGGAAAATGGGAATGGAGTTCCCTGGCATATGTAGGTAAATGCCATCCGGGGAGCATTTTATGGTGGCATTAAGTTTGCAGAGGAGGTCTCTGCCGAGGAGGTTGACTGGGCTGCTTGTTAATAGGAAAGTGTGTTCCGCTAGTAATGGTCCGAGGGTGACCTTGGCCGGTCGCGAGAGCGGGCAAGTGCGGGGTATCCCATCCAGTCCCATTACTTTCTTGGTTACTGTCCCTGGTTCCAGGTGACTGTCGGTTAGGGTGGAATAGGTGGCCCCTGTGTCCAGTAGACATTGGTAAGGGTGGCCGTCTATCTCGATAGTACAGACCGGGTCCTCGGGTGACAATGTAAGGACAGGGCAGATGGTTTGGGTCTGATCGGGATCCCCTTCTAATTGTCAATAAGTGTTCTGATCATCGGGAGGTGGTTGGTTTGGAGGGTGCAAGGGAGGAGCAGTAGCATTCGCCCAAGGGTGGGCAGGCTGGTCTATGGCTGGCAGTTGGGTGGCCGGCATTTGGGTCCGGGGTCCCGGTTGTGGTCGGGATTGAGGGATCGGGTTCGAGACCGCCGGTGGGGTATAAGCCGCTGGGTTGTGGTTGCTGTAGCCTGGGGTTACGTTGGCTTGCGGGGAGAAAGGAGGGTGGGTGATCCGTACAGGGAAAGGCTTAGGCTCCTGTCCCCCGTAGGGTGTCGCATTTAGGTAGGGGCAGAATCTTTTTATGTGTCCCTCTTCCTGGCAGTAATAGCATCCTCCAGTCCCCGGTCCCCATTGCCTATAGGGATTTGGGGTTCCTCCTCCACGGATTCCCTTTCCTCGAGGGAATCCCCTGCCTCGATTAGGACCATAGGCAGGTTCCATGCTTAAGGCTAGTATTTGTTCGACCTCGGGCTTCGTTTCCTTCTTCTTTCTTTCATCCCGAGAGTTGTAGACAGATTTTGCGATGGACAAGATTTCACTTACGCTCTTTCCATCGTATCCAATTTGGAGATTCAGAGCTTTCCTGATATCTGGGCAAGCCTGATCCTTGAAGAACCCTTTAATGATTACTTCATGCTGTGGGTTGTTGGGGTCTATTCCTCCCCATGTTTTAATGGCAGAGACCAATCTAGTGTAATAATCGGACGGGTGTTCATTTGGTCCCTGCATGACCGACTGGACTTTGGTCCAATTAACGGTGCGTTGTCCGGCGGCCTTTACACCGTCCAAAATGGCCTTTTTAAATAGGTTTAAGCACCAAATACCGTTAGTGGTATTATAGTCCCATTCTGGTTCTACTCTGAGACATTGTGCTGTGAGCGCTTGCAATCCCTGAGGCCGTCCCCTTTGGTAGTCAGGTAGTTCTATGGCTTCCCCAGCTTTAGTTAGAATGTCCGCTTTCTCCGCCTCGTTGAAGAGGGCATTCAGAAGGACGTGGACATCGGGCCAGGTGGGATTGTGTGTGGAGAAGATAGCGCTGACCTGGCGGTGGCATTTGTCCGGGTCATCCCTCAATGAGGGCATCTGGTTTGACCAAGTTACCAGGTCTGAGGTATAGAAGGGTTGATGCGTGTAAACCATCCGCGGGGGCCCATCAGGGTCGAGAGGAGGAATGGGCAGGGCCCTTAAGGGCATCTGGACCGCAGTAGAACTCACGGTGGAGCTTACTTGGTCAGAAGTCCCCGGAGTCTCTTTATCACGGCCCCGGGTCCCTTTTTCGGAGCCTTGAGGTTCCGTGGGAGCGGGTTTATTCCCGACTTGGGTAGAGTCCTCAATGGTGTTGTGGTGAGTAGAGGAGGGGATTTTAGTTTTAGCTTGTCCGGGGTTTTTAACTTGTTTGGCCCCCCCCTTGTCCTTTTTCGCTTGTAGTCGTGTGACCCTCCTATTTTCGGTGTCTTGTGCCTCATCCTCCTCCCCCGTTTCCTCCCCACTACTGGAGTCGCTGTCGCTGGATGTCGGGGCTTGCGGCGGTGGTCCTTGATAGTAAAAGGGGACCAGGGTCTGTCGTACATCGTCATCTTCGTAAGGGGGGGGCATTGGCAGTCGCCCGGGATTTAATATAGGCAATTGGTAAGATGTTGTTCCCTTTGGGGCTTGGAGCATTCTCCTTACGGCCTCAAAGGTGGCCAGGTATTCTAACTGGCGGGGTTTTTCTTCTATCAGGGCTTTCCTTAGGTGGTTCAAGCGTTCTTCATTAAACGAACCCCCCGGTGGCCACCGCAGTTCGGGTCTGGCGGAGGCAGTCCTGGCGGGCCAGGTTCCGGAGCAGAGGTCCTCTAGTTTTTCCTTAGATAACAATTTGTGGCCAGGAATCGACTTCCAACACGCGATGACAAATTGAAGAGGGGAGTCGGGATCCTTCTGGGAACGGGATGGCTTCCGGGAAGCCTTCCTCCCAGAATGAGTCCGCTCGTGTTTGGAAGCCTGGGTACCCATAGTATACTTCACGCGTGTCTAGATAGGAAAGAGGAGAGGGGAGGGGGTCGATAAGGATTCGTGGGTCTAGGGTTATTCGACAAAGGACTAGTAAAATGAAAGGTCTTTAGTCGCTTGGCAACTTCCTAGGGAGGTTTTTAAGAGCTCTAGCTATCCGGTATTCCTTACTTCCTTTTCCTTAACCATTCACCTGGGGTCCCTTTTCCACTCTGCCGATCCCGCCCAATTCCTCATGGGCTATTCCCTCCTGGCAACCTCCTACCTATCGTCACAACTCAGGAAAGGGGCCCTACTGAACGCCCGCACCGTGCGGTGCCAGATCGGGTGGTCCCTGGACAGAGGTTTGGGTCGAAAATCCCCCTTGCTTTCGGAAGCGGGCTTACAGTACACGTGGTATTGTAGCCCGACCGGTGCGGCTGGGATTGGGATAGAAAGCAAGACCACTTCCTGCCCCCTAGAAAGGACGCTCGGGAAGATCGGAAAGAGAGCTCCAACCCCTTGCTTTCAACTGGGATGCCCGTTTGCGGAGAGTCGGCTATCTTTCAAGTCGGGTCTCTCCGTCTTACCTTTCGGGCTCCCAATTGGTGCGGCTGGCTGGAGGGTTTAGATAAAGAGATAGAGCTCAGAACCCCCCTTTGGGTCGAGCAGCGGTCCACGGTCTCTCTCACTGACTGGACCAAGAGAAAGGCAAGAAGGTACGATAGAGAGGAGGGCAGAGAATTCAGTTGCCAGGAGACTTCCACCCCTTCCCACCAGTGCACTGGATTTTCCTATACTCACGCGTCTTCCCGTCGATCCGATCCCGGGATCGATGAATGAGCCGGCTGGACCCCTTTTGCTCCCCGGCTGAACTCCTGGGGCTTCCGATTACCGCCCGGGAGATGGCCGGAGGTCCAAAAGGGTCTTCTCGGGCAAATTGGCCCGCAGCCGGCTGAAGAATTCGGGGCCTCCGGTCAGCAACCCGGGAGAACCGCCAGCCCCACGTTGGGCGCCAAGCTGTTACGGAAAATCTGGGTGCGTATCTACCCTGCCACCCAGCCAATCGGACCAAGTCCGTGGATTCTAGCGGAAGAAAAGGAAGCTCAGCCGGACGCAGGAGCAAAATGCGAAGATCCAAGTTTATTGCGCAACAGGTTCAAGACGAGATTGAACCCCGAGAATGGGGCGACATAAACTTTTAAAAGTTCCCACCAAGTCCCATAACACAGTGCGAGAAACGTCATGAATACATTATGGGAAGGTTGGATTTCATGGGTTACATCATGAATACATTACACACGTCATGAATATGTCAGAGAAAAGGTGGGGTTAGACTAATTTACATTTGAGGAAAGGGAGGGGGAATATGCAGAGCGAGGGTCATACACAAATATACATTTCATGAGTACCGGTGGCGGTGAGACAATGGGTTACTGATATGCACTGTCTGCCACCTGGTATTGCCCGGGGGACGGGCTGGGCAGAGCGATCTGACAGGATTAAGGAGTTCCTGTGTACGTGACTTGCCGTCTCGAGGATTATGGAGTCGGCCAACATCATGGAGTCCTGGGGAAACTGAGTCGAATGACACCAAGAGCAAGAAAATTGGAGCTGCGGTTGATTTTATATGAATTTTGAAAGGTTCTGATGACTTTCAGTCCGTTCCGTAGCCTAGATCAAAAGCGGAAGCAGAATGTATCCATTCTTGCAGAAATGGATACATTGTAACAAGGGTTTGACAGTTTTACGAGGTCGGGAGTTTCGGTTCTATTGTTCTCGCCATGGGGGGCCGTCAGCAGCTCGTCAGGAGGTTAAATGAGGCGTGCAAGAGCTCCCTGAGCTAGCTCCTGCAGGACGAATGCATGGCTGTGATTGGCCAAAGCGCGGCCATAGGAATAAGCGGAGAAGGGAAACACTCGGTCTACTCATTCTAAGTATGGAGCGCAGATAGGCATAGGAAAGGATAGGGAATATATATATATTCGAGCTTATTTCGCTCGGGAAAAGGTCTGGGAAACATGTGGTGCTTGTGCAACGGTGAAGGGGGTTCGAGGGTGGGTGTGCGGTGGTACCCTTGAGGTCATCGCCTCGGACCGCCAAAAGGAAGGGAGGAAATAGGCACCCCCCCCCTCAGTCCGTATCAAGTGGAACCTTGAGTTGTGAACATGATCCATGCAGGAGGCACGTTCGCAACCCACAGCGCTGCGTCTGCGCATGCATGGGTTGTGATTCAGTGCTTCTGCGCATGTGCAACCCGAAATTGCATAACCTGAAGTGTCTGTAACCCGAGGTACCACTGTATATCTTTAAATGGCCTTTTAAATGTGCTTGTGAGAGGGGTTTCTTGGTTTTTGTTGTTGCTCTTATTATGATAAATATTTTGTATTTTCGTTTTGTATTTTCATGTTGTAAACTGCCCTGTGACCTTTGGGATAAAGGGCGGTATATGCATTTAAGAAATAAAATAAATAATAATTTCCCCGGCTGTGTTTGGCCCCAGAGGACACAGTGCTGGTCTGCCATCATCCAGAGTGGGAGGCTTTCCCAGCAAATATTCCCCCAGGCAGAAGTGGGCTTCATCCTGTGTGAATCCGATTGAAATCCTGTCCCCATCACTCTGGTTTTGTCTACCCTCTTTCCTCTACACAGCCGTGCCTTTAGGGAAAGGAGCAAGATAGAGGAGAGGCTGTTTCCGAAGCTCTCGTTGTCTATTTTGAGGCCACTGAGCCTCTGATGTTTATCGTCTGAGATCTTGTCACAACTGCAAAATCACTGATGTGAAGATGCAAAGAGAATTGAGGCTGCAATGTAAATTCCATAAAACGGGGGGGGGAGAGTTTAAATTGAAACACAGATTATTATCTTCACTTTGAACCCCACTCCCACATTCATCAATACACCAACCCTTTATATTGTTTCGTTGGTAACATAAGAGGAAAAATGGCTGTTACTCATACCTAATCTAAGCACAACCACAGGGGATCCTGATTAGGTGGTTTCTCTTTGCAACGGTGAATGTTATCTGTTCTTTCCTGTTTCCCCTTTGTTATTGTTATTGCTTTTTTATTTAAACCACTCCACGAACCAATAACTTGTACATTGACCATGAATCATGAGCCATATGCTGTAGATGCTACTGCAAATTTATTGTGCTATTTTTGGGATGTACAAATGACACGAGAAGTTTATTTATTAGTATGATTGCTGTTTATAAAACCCGATGGGTGGTTATTTAATTTTTTTAAAATGGGGGGAAAGGCCATGCAGAGCAGCTCCTGGCTTATTGCAGACTGCATGCTTTTATTGGGGGCCTTTGGTTTATTAGAAAATTAAAGGGAAGGTATGTCCCCGTTCAGAGATGCAGAAAGTCTTTGAAAGGACTGTGGAGAGGGAAGGAAGACTGGCAGGGGTCCTTCATTATTCTTTAAAAAAGAAAAGTAGTTCTATATGGATAAAAGATGCTCCAACAGGGAGTGTTTGAGAATACTCCTGTTCTTTCAGCATTTATTCAAGGCACATCACACATTGGCTAAGGGGAATCTAAAGGATATCAAAGAACTATTACATGTGTAAAGGAAAACTGTCCATGACACTTTAGGAACTCCAGCATGTGACAAATGAAATAGGTTTGGTTTGCCAAGGAAACAAACGTTGTCATATAAAGGAGACTAAGAAGAGCCTTGGGTTTAACGGTATCTCTCTGGTGGTGAGTTGTGATGGCACCTTCATGTCAAGGGATTGACAACAATCCCCAGACATCTGCCTTCTCCAGACTAGTGTCCTCTAGATGTTTGGGGCTACAGTTCCCATCAGTTCTGTCCAGCATGGGATGTGTTGTCACGAAACAAAAACTGAGGTCCAGAACATCTCAGAAATACCAGGCCGGGGAAGACTACCCTACTCCCCACCACCACCACCCAAAAAGCTGGTGGTGACTTTACCATGTCAACAAGACATCAAAATAATCATCAGAGTTAGGCACAAGTTAGCTTTCATTGTAATGTTATTGGGCATAACTGACGAATGACATGATGTCCCGAGGGCTTAGACTACGGATGGAAAAATCTGTCAACTCTAGATTCTCCAACTTTCTTATTTGGCCAGTCTTAAGTTTACCTTGCCACATTTTCACATCAGTCTGCGATTATTATTATTTTTTAAGTCCTCACAAAAACCTGTCAGTATTTTAGAGCACATTTCTCCTAACATGCACATTTTGGCATGCAATTTTGTATGGGCACATTTTTGCAATCTGTTTTCCATAATAGAATGATATTTTTTTTTGGTGTGTGTGTTTTGAAATGTGTATTCTAAGCACACTTCCCCCCTAAACATACACATTCTTGCACACTTTCCCCTTGTTTGTTGAAGAACAGTACCACCAGGTTCAGAGCAGTGTGGCAGAAGTGACTCACTGGATAGGGCTGAGGCAATCCAGTGCTCTTACTGGTGCATTTGCAACTTAATTACCTCCTGCTGTGTTGATACCCCGCCTCTCCCTGCTGGAAAACAATAGCAACTCACCTGCCAGGAAGCTAGCATAGTGCCTCTGACCCACCCAAGGAAATGGCTGTGTTTGTGCTGTGAAGTTTTGTGAGCTGAACCTAATACTGCCCACTTTCATTAAAACAAAGCAAAAACTAAGATCCTGGTTCTCATGGATGTGAAGACATAACCAATGTGAGTAGAATCTGAGACCTTCGGGTATAGGGTGGTATAGAAATTAAAGTAATAATAATAATAATGGAATCTTAAAAGCTAAAGAGCAGTATCTCCATAGTTCAAGAAGGAGAATCAGTATCTACATACATAAACTATGCAAAAGATATAATCTGGGGTGGGGAAAATGTAAAAGTCCAATCCTATGCATCCCTGTTGTTGTTGCTGTCATCCATCTGTCTTGGGAGACGGAATCAACAACAACAACAACAACTTTATTTATACCCCGCCCACCTGACTAGGTTTCCCCAGCCACTCTGGGCGGCTTACAGCATATCTAAAAACATAATAAAAACATCAAGCGTTAAAAACTGCCTGATACAGGGCTGCCTTCAGATGTCTTCTAAAATTTGTTCCACAGGGAGGGCGCCACTACCAAGACAATGGAAGAGTGCAGCTTTGCGAGGTGAAGTCAGACAGTTGGGAGGTTTCAGCACCTGCTGTGACTGTAGAGACTGATTCAGGAGAGACATGTTTTGCTGCAGCCGAGGCAGATCAAGGCGTCCAGTTGTGCTGCTGCAGATGCACCATGGTGTTTCTTCTTTCTGCAGTCATTCCTGCTCTGATCACTGCTATGGATACACAACTTGACCATCTGTCTCCAGTCCAGGTACCAGGGTCATCTGCGAAGGATTGAGGTTGCCAGCCTTCATGTCATTTTTGAAGACATCTTTGTAGCACAGAGTTGGTCTGCCAATGGGCCTGGAGCCAGAAGCCCTATAGAGCACATCCGTGGGGATCCTGCCATCTTCCATTCTGTGAACATGACCAAGCCAACACAGGCAGAAGTGTGAACGTGCTGGGAATGTGATCTTGGGAGAGCACACCTTTCTTTGAGACTCTGTCCCGCCATGTGATGCCCAAAATCTTCCTGGTGGCATGTGCAAGCCATTGAGGCATCACTCCTGATGGTTATAAGTCACCCTTGACTCACTTCCATAAAGCAGCATGCTCAACACACAAGCCTGGCAGACCTTCATCTTGGTATTGGTTTGCTAGCATCACATTCTCAGCATTGATGGAAAGGTTGATGGTTATGGTGGAACCCAGGTAGACAAAACTGCCTACCACCTCAAGCATGTGGTGACAGAGGTGCATGGACTGCCCCTCCCCGAGACATTTCCTCAAATTCATGAAATGTTTTTGCTTATATAATTTGTGCCCTTTAGGGGAAATGTTATTAGGGCCAATCTAGACATGCACATACACTTAAATATGCAGCAGGCAGCTAGATATCTTGCTCTTCATAACTAATTGTAGGTTGTGAGAGTACATATCTCACCATGAATGCAGAATATGAGAAGCTGAGACTTATCTCTTCATTTCCCCACAAAGATTTTCACCCTGAGATGGGGACTTCCCTGTTCTTTCCAAATACTTTCTCCCCATAAAGCCATGCTTGGCTGGTAGATGAGCGATGACTTGTGGTTGGAATCAACTTTTTGATGCCCCTTGACTAGCCAGATTGGATTGCTTCTTTGCTGGACTCGCTGACATCATGCATATTTTTATTTCCCCCATTGTTGACGAGAACGATATCTTTCTATGTTCTATTCCATTTCGCTGCAGGAAGTGGGGTTTTTTTGTTTTGGCAAGGGGCAAGAGGGGACACACTCTGGATTCTGTGTAAACACTATTCTTTGGTTGGGGCATCCTTTCCGTGTTCCTGAAAGGTTGCACATTGTTTCCATTTCTGCTCAAGTACGCTGGGTCAAAAGGAAGAGAAATACCCGATGTCAGTGGCTTTAATCACCTAATAAAAGTCTTTCATCTCCCACCCAACCACCCAACCAGCTCAGCTGGCAACAAGTCAGAGGACACAACGAACTAAGTCATCGAGTGTTGTTCAAACTGTCAGCTCCTTTTCAGAGAGCTTCTCTCTGCCAGCCTGTGCAAATGTGTTTGGAAGAGGAGGAGGGGAAGAAGACCAAATTGGGGGGGGGGATCAACGGGGGGGGAGGAGGGAAGAGGGAAGAACCTTTCATGGCAAAATGCCCATGAAGCCTTGGCATCCTTCCAAGCCAACCTCCTCCTCTCTCCATCCCCTCCCTCTTCCACGGGTACAAGGACCTGCCAATCTGTTCTGCAACTTTCCCCCCGCCCTCCAAACACACACACAGCAATTGCGACGTAAGTGGGAGCTGGCAGGCAGAGGCCAGCGGGATGACTTTCCAACAACTTTGCTCACGAGTGGCCCTCTTCTCAAAGCCTGGCACCTCCAGCCTCCTTCTCGGCTTCTCAGAGAGCTGGAGAGGGGCCAGCGCTTTAAAAGCCAATTCACCTCCTCCACCTTTTGTTGAGGATTGCTAAGCCTTGATCTGATTTTATTGACTCCGCCGTGCCAAAAGGGAGAGAGGATGCCAAGGGTCAGCAGAACGCCTGCAGAATGCCACCAGCCCCATTGAGAGATGCCGCTGCAGACTTTACCAAAGACTTTCTCTGATGAAAGAGAAGCAAAACGGCAAGGGGCGGGGGGCGGTGTCTGTGCACCAGACGGCTGTATGAGTTTTACTTATCCAAACACACACATACACACCCCACCTTGGACTTGCTTTTCTCCTGTTCTCTTTCGCCTCGTGCTTTTCCCGTTATAAACCACACGGTGGAAGGATTTGGAGGTCAAGTGAGGTAAGCTTCTCTCCCCCCCCCCACGACTCCATCCTTTTGCTGGCTAAACCATGCATGCAGTGCGGCGCCATGGCCACTAGGAGCAGCAGAGAGGTGGCAGAAATAATGGATGGCTCAGTCAAGTATGCCGGAAGATAAAGCTTCTGGCATTCCACCAATGGTGGATCAGGATAGGGAATTCAATTTACAGGAGGAGAAGGGAGGCCTCCAGCCCTTCCCTCCAAGTAGTATAGCATGTCTTCTTCAAGATTACTTTATAAATTTAATTTGGCAGCAATGGAAGGAGTGGTACGGAAAGCCTGATAGCTGGAGTAGACTTGACATCATAGAATCATAGAATTGTAGAGCTGAAAGGGACACTGTTGTTGTTTAGTCATTTAGTCATGTCCGACTCTTCATGACCCCATGGACCAGAGCACGCCAGGCACTCCTGTCTTCCACTGCCTCCGCAGTTTGGTCAGACTCATGCTGGTACCTTCGAGAACACTGTCCAGCCATCTCGTCCTCTGTCTTCCCCTTCTCCTTGTGCCCTCCATCTTCCCCAACATCAGGGTCTTTTCCAGGGAGTCTTCTCTTCTCATGAGGTGACCAAAGTATTGGAGCCTCAGCTTCAGGATCTGTCCTTCCAGTGAGCACTCAGGGCTGATTTCCTTCAGAATGGAGAGGTTTGATCTTCTTGCAGTCCATGGGACTCTCAAGAGTCTCCTCCAGCACCATAATTCAAAAGCATCAGTTCTTTGGCGATCAGCCTTCTTTATGGTCCAGCTCTCACTTCCATACATCACTACTGGGAAAACCATAGCTTTAACTATAGGGACCTTTGTCGGGACACTAAGCATCATCAAGTCCTGCAATGCAGGCATATACAGCTGTCACATACGGGGATTGAACATGCGACCTTGGAGTTATCAGCACTACACTCTAACCAAGTGAGCTATCCATCTGAAGTCTGAAGTACCATGTCCCAACACTCTAATTTCCAGTTTGGGGTCCCAGGTATTCCCATGACTAGTACAGGCTCCAGGTTAGAGCCCACCCCCGACCAAGTGCCCTTGTTATGCTGATGGCCCTCCTTGTCCTGTTTTGGGCCTGGAGATGTGCCCCTGGAGCAAAGTGGAGGCAAGCAAAGCTGGTCATCCCATCGCTAAGGCGAGTTCTTCTCGGGGAGCAACTTGGTCTGACGACAGATGGGACCAGATGAAGCTTTTCATGCCTTGATATTCAGAACTCACCCACGGTTTCTAACCCCTCTTTGAAAAAATGGAAAGCCTTAAAGCAGCAGAGGGGAGCCTCCAACCTAGAGGCTGAATGCCATCCTTGTGGTCTCTCTGTCTGGCTCATGGCACTCTCCCCAAGCCATACCTCTGCCTTGCAAAGCATTGTTTTAGCCTGCCCAGACTGTGTTCTTGAACATGGTCACCTGGATCCATGATCGAGTGGGGTGTGCATAACGTGGGTAGAAACAGGTCTATTGTGCAAAGGTAAAAAGTTGCACAAATCTCTGAGCCCAGATTTGCCCCTTGCATCACCCAACACTGATATGTGGCCTCCAGAAGATTACCCCGCCCCCCCAGGCTGAAAAATACCTGGCCTGGAGCCTACCACTCAGTTAACTCCCCAGAAACTCATGTTGGACACACAATCTGCATTGGTACTGCTGGCTACGTATGAGGTCATTTGAAGCACATCTGCACGTCTTTTACTAGACTACAGTCTCTAGTCCAGACTCAGGAGTCCCTAGCTCAGGGAAATCTGGCATCCAAGTCCAGATGTCTGTGAAATCTTGGGCTTGGTGTTCTCCAGTTTAGTGGTGGTACTTGGGTCTAGTGCCTTCTGTGTTGACACCACAGATCTCCACACCTCTGAAGCTCTATCCAGATTAGGGCTAAACTCCAGAATAATGTTGCCCCCTCGCCCACTCCCTCACTCTCTTGTCCAGCCCTGGGTTTACCTGTTGGCAGAAGCAGAACCTGAGGAGTATCCAAAATTGCAAGTTACCACAGTGCAGCACTATGCTGGCCACTCATGGGCATTGTGGGAAATTCGAAATGGCTGGCTTCCAATACTTCCAGGTTGCTCCCACCCAGACCCATCTCTATAGAATATCTACATATCCCACCCAATGGGATTAGGGAGACTGTGGAGAGGCATTCTGGTGACTCTGCTTCCATTGAAGGGTTGTGTCATCAGTGATACACAATCTACTTCACCACTGAGACATCAAATAGCCTGAAGAGACAAAATGAAGCAATTTTTACTGCTGAAGCTAAGGAGGTACATCCTTGTAAGGTTTCATGGGAAGAGAAACCTGCAAGCTATACTGAAGCTTTCGAAGGGTAAAAGTGTAAGGCAAATGTTTGGTTTTTTTTAATAAGAGGGAAATAGAGTAGAGAGCCTGGAGCAGCTCTAGGCAATATATAAATGTGGCATCAGTTATCTTTCGGGTGGCTTTGCCACACACACACTGCTAGTACCCAAGCAATTTCATGGCTGTTTGAATGATTCGCTATGAGCCTGGACTGCCATTTTGAATGCTACTGCAATTGTGTAGTATGAGCGTCAGCAAACAAAATGGCTGCGTGTGGAATTTGGGGGGTGTCTTTGTCCTTGTAATCACAACCAAGGGGACCAAAAGTGGCAAAACACACACACACACACACACACACACACACACACACACACCTATGGAGAGAGAGAGAGAGAGAGAGAGAGAGAGAGAGAGAGAAGATGGACATGCCAGCTATAGCCTTCCTTCTCTCAAAAACGTAAGAATATAATATTTTCCCTTAAAAAAAAAAGTAGTGTTGTTAATATGTATCTAACATTCTGTGTTAAGGTTGAATGTTAGCAGGGTCAAGGGGAGAAACCTGGAACAATGTTGCGTTGCTATACAGCATATTTTCCAAAATGATTCACCCTGAAGGTTCATTTCCTTCTTGTCTGAGTAATTGGATACTTTGGACACCCCGCAGCTGCTTCAGGTGAGATAATAGCCAGTTATCGCAAAGTACCAATGCTCACGTTAATGCTTGTAGACTATTCTGGTCTTGCTAAATAGAGCACAATGGATTAGAAGATCCCTCCTCCTCCTGCTGTTTGAATTTTCAGCCTTTGCAGCGATGCTGGGAGCCTTATAAAGCTACATCCGAGGCTCTCTTGGACAACATTCAGTAGTGGATGGACTCAGCGAGGGGCATCAGCCTGCTTCAGAATGATCAGACGCCTCTTTCTCAGTTAAGACGATGAAGAAACGTCTGAGCCTCTGCTTCAGAATAAATGTGAAGTCCACAGCAAAGCAAATTTCGCACATATGTTAAATTTGGCCACAGTTCAGAATTCATGCACACGCAGAGAGAGACACTGACACAAATCTGAATATTTTCAGTATAGTTTTTGGCATGTGTTTGAAGGATATATGTGTGTATGTGCTATGATATTGAAACACTCATACTTTTTATGTTGCTGTTATTAGAGATGGAGGAGAAATTTGATTTGGTTTGCTTAAAGATGAACCTGCCAAATCTGTGAACCAAAGCACAGCCATTTTTCAAAATTTGCACTTTCCCCGCAATATTCAGAATTTTTCAATGCAATGCTCCAGCCAGGTCATTTGCACAAATTTTTTTTTGCATACTTTGGGGGTGAAGTGTACATAAAAATGCATATTCTGGTGAAAGTGACATATAAGCACAAATGAATAATGTTCAGGGAAACTCAAAAAAATGTGTTTATTAGGCAAAATTGACAAATTCACACACACACACACACACACACACAAAAGAGTCTGTAAACTGCTGTGGAAATATGAAGATCTGAATTTAAGATTAGAAAAATAGAAAACTGAGAGAAACCTCATGTGGCAGATTTACCCATCCTGGTTGCCATGCTTAAGTTAGAGAACATGTATCACTGTAACACCTTCTTGCAATATTGTCATCTATGGCTTAGACTCTCATCAAATCCTGCAGTGTCATGTTTCTTGGCCAAATCCACAGCAAGCTTTAAGTGTCAGCTCCACAATTCACTCCTGTTCCTTCTCAGAGCTGAAAATGAGAAAGGTGTTGTAGATTCCTTGAACTCTCCCATGGTAAAAGTAAAGGTAAAGGAACTTTGGACTGTTAAGCCCAATCAAAGTTGACTATAGGGTGTGGCACTCATCTCGCTTCAGACCGAGGCAGTTGGAGTTTGTCTGCAGACAGCCTTCTGGGTCATGTGGCAAGCATGACTAAGCCGCTTCTGGAGCAACGGGGCACCGTGACGAGTGCCAGAGCACATGAAAATGCCATTTATCATTGGCTAAGCACCCCTTGAGAGTCCCATGGACTGCAAGAAGATCATACCTATCCATTCTGAAGGAAATCAGCCCTGAGTGCTCACTGGAAGGACAGGTCCTGAAGCTGAGACTCCAATACTTTGGCCACCTCACGAGAAGAGAAGACTCCCTGGAGAAGACCCTGATGTTGGGAAAGATGGAGGGCACAAGGAGAAGGGGATGACAGAGGACGAGATGTTGGATAGTGTTCTCGAAGCTACCAGCATGAGTTTGACCAAACTGCGGGAGGCAGTGGAACACAGGAGTGCCTGGCGTGCTCTGGTCCATCGGGTCACGAAGAGTCGGACACGACTAGACGACTAAACAACAACAAGAAGAAGCACCCCTGTGCCCCACCACCCCATGCTACACCACTGAACTGGTTGGCAACTATGGAAAACAGGATGCTTGACCGCATAAGCCTTTGAGCTGATGCAGCAGAGATCTCGTGTTTTTAAGGAATTTGATGCACAACTGCCCTAGTATCCCAGCGCCCCATGGCCACAGAGCTTCTGCGATTCATTCTCATCTCATTAGAGGTGTTAGTGGTCGACACGGCAGTATTTGTGTACAGCCTGCCTAATTTGTGTACAGGCACACATGCCTAATGCAAACAGGAACACCAGGGCAAAGGTGTAATGACCCCAGTTGTTGATTGCTGCAAAATATTTTTTTCTTGCTGTCTTTGTTCTTCTAAAAGCCCAGTGTCATAGGCCTTGCAGAGCAAGGCAGGAAATTAAACAATAACTTGTGTGATTAATGCTAGAGCCTCAGAGAGTGTCCAGAGGGAGCAGAAGGCATCAGAAACAAAGGTCTAAGGACAGCCAAGCAGGTTTAGAGAGAGAGAGAGAGTGCTCTATAGCACACAGTTAAGGTTGTTCCATGCAATCTGTGTGTTCACTCTTTGCATTTAAATTAGGGGTATGCAGTGAATTCAGATGAGCACCGACTCTGGAATCAAAGCGGGCAACTTTGGACATATTTCAGGAGCAATGAAGAACCCGGGCAACCAAATTAGAATCATAGCATTGCAAGGGGTCACGATGGCCATTTGTTCCAACCCCCTGCAAGCAGGAATCTTTCACCCAACATGGAGCTTGAACCCACAACCCTGAGATCAAGATTCTCATGCTCTCCAAACTTGAGCTAAATCCAGTTGCGCACAGTTCAGTTTGAGGAAGGCAGGATTGCAAGGGGAGTCCCCCTGGCCCTACAATGGAAGCCTCAGAGCCAAGGTTCGCCCAATTCATTGGGTATAATGGTCTCAGAAGCCCTATTCACAGTTATTCAAACTGTGTGGACACATGGGTGCATATGCACTTCCCCACAGGGGCGGAGGATGGGGATACGGTGGGGGCATGCCACCCAGGGGGGTGACAAAATGCCAGGCGGCACTCACCGCGGTGCCTGCAGCACACCTGAGCCACGGACCTTTCCTGGGAGTGACATGGTGGCTTGGGAGCCCACAGGCTCCACGCTGCCCCAAATGGTCTGCCTGCTGCCTCCCCCCCCCCAGCTGTAGGGTGGCTGAGTGGGAAAAGGCAGGCAGACTCCTCGGAGGCCCCACTGAGCATCCTGCCCCGGTTCACCCTGCCCCATGGGTGGCTGGCCCCACCCCTGGGCACAAGGCATGCGCACAACCCCAGGCCTCCGATCAATTTGCTCCACCGCTGCTTCCAGAGCCAGGCAGAGGCCCGGGCCAGGTAGATCATGTGCCCCCCTTTTTTCTCTTGTGCTGACAGCCATGGCCCCAGGGAATCCGCCCACCACCACTGCCGCATTTGCGCCTCTGTGTTCACCACAGGTTGTGAATATGCTGACCAAGGCCCCCTTTGGAATCGGAGGCCCAGGCCAAGTGGCCCATATGCCCCCCCCTCTGTCTGGGCCTG
Organism: Podarcis vaucheri; assembly: GCF_965113315.1. Lineage (NCBI taxonomy): Eukaryota > Metazoa > Chordata > Lepidosauria > Squamata > Lacertidae > Podarcis > Podarcis vaucheri. The sequence continues at coordinate 98,846,612 of NC_138764.1, forward strand.
GCTGCTTCCCCACCCGTGATGCCTCCTGCCCCCAATACCCAAATAAGAAGGGTTTACAAAAGAGGGGAAGATACTAGTTGCGTTCAGCTGGATGTGGTTAGACTCTCCCTTCAAACATTTGGCCTCAATGTATGAAAGGTTGGTGGGGACAAGCCCTCACAGAGTCATTAGGGACATGTCTAGCGCGCGCACACACACACACACACACACACACACACACACATGCTCCAAAACACAGTTTATAAGCTTTTATAACAGCTGTGGAGAACCCGAGATCCAAAGCCAAATGTGGCCCTCCCAGTCTATCTGGCCCTGTGGACTTTTCCCAGGCCACACCTTTCCCTAGCTCTTCTCCACACCCTTTGTGTAGTTTTGCCTTCTTGGAATGAGTCCTTGAACTGGGATAATCATGCCTTGTACACGCCTGGATGGAGACTGGAGAGATCTGTCAGAAACCTCTGACTTTTGTGTGGCTGAAATGTAGCTATATCACCACAATTTCTCCACCTAGATCTTCCCCAGAGTCCATCCACGTTTGCCTCCGGTCCTTGACCACCACTGGAACGTGGCTCCCAGGAGATCATCCATGCGGCCCTTGAGCAGCAAAGCTTTCCCCACTCCTGCTCTATAACTTAGAGAATTGGCATGAACTCAATTCCGACACATGGGTCCGAGCTCCGTAAATTTGCTCCTAAATTGCTAGTTGTATGCAGTGCTTGAAAATCCCACTTGTGAGAGTTGCCTCCTGGGTTTGCTACTTCATTTGCTCACCTGGCTGGGTTCTTGTGCCTTTAAGGGCTGCCCAAGATGCAGAAATTAAATAGATGTGGCATGTCCACAGCATCCCATCTGTGTCCAGAGAATGTCTGCCTGTTCTTTCATTTTCTCATTTGTTGAATTAACATTTTATCAAGATTTTGACAGAAAGGAGAAGGGGAAACTGTTGCAGGAGGCAAAAGGACCATGGAAAATAATCAGAGAGCAAGGCTATCATCTCAATAATCCACAAACTCTATCTGCGACTCCAATAACAACAAAACCATATTCGTGCCCATGTTCTTTCTGGAAAGTAATGAAAGCCTTCTGTCTCACAGCCCAGATCTTATGCAGAGTTAATTTGATCAGTCTAGTGATTCTCTGCAGAACTGTCAACTCCCAAAGCTTCCTTAACAGGTTGAATGTCCACCTGTCAGGTTCCTGGTTAAAGGCTCAGAACCAGTGTTTTTCTTCTAGAGAGAAGGTGTCAGTACTTTGTACCCTTGGGTATCCCTAGAAAAAAAAAGCACCACTCAGAACTCTTACCAGAAACAGAAACAAAAAGACCCAATGGCGGCTCTAATCCATGCCCAAGGTTCATGCAGGAAGACTTCTCGAAGCTTCTCTTTACTTATGAACATTTGTACATGATAATGGAATGGTTTTTAATATGTCAGCAAGATGTCTTCAGCAAGAGTCCATTTTCTGCTAGGGTTCGTTGCATCTCTGCAATGCCAAACCTGTGTCCAAAAGGTGGGATATGCTAATCATTTCACATATCTTCTGCACTAGATCTAAGCAAACCTACAGTCATAAGCAACAATAACACCTGTATAGGTGTGTCCACTCTCTCTCCTGCCAGACCCTTCCAGATCACTAGGCAGCAAAAGCTTAGCTTGGAACCAATGGGTGAACTTCCACTTTTGTAACAGAACTTCCTCTCCTTGCCATTGCAATCACCCAGTAGTTATGGATATGCTTATTCTCTGTTAATATCCTCTATTAATCTTAATTATCTACCCTGATGCCTGTGAGTATGTGTCTCTCGAGTTGCTTCTTTGTATGTGGAGAAGGGTTTCCTTTGTGTCTGTCCTGGACCAACTGCAAATCAAAGCAAATTGTCTTAGGCTGCTTTGGATATTTCCCAAACAATCCCTAGCATCAGTGCCTTCTGCCCCAACTGCAATGTTCTTACAAGTCTCCCTGGTTGATTGGAAAGATTGGGACATTTGCGAGTACAACAGATTGTCTGATTATCCCTTGAGATGCCCTCAGTTGATCCCAACTAATAGCACGTAGCAAATACCAGCTAAATGAAATGCCCAGTGTATGTGCCACAGATTCTGTAATACAACACACACAGAGACACAAACATGTCCATGGGGGTATGTATACTAGGGTTGTGCACGGGCCCCCAAGTTCCCCTTGTATCTGTTTTTGTGCTTAAAAAACAACAACTCCTCTGATCTGAATCACTCTGTGCTCTCCCTCTTTCAATCTCTGATTTAGATTCGGAGCTACTTCCCACCCACCCATCCATTCACACAGAGAGACAAAATATGACTATAACCTTTTTTCATTTTTTGGCAGAAGCAGATGAAATTTGCAGGCATGGGAGAATGGATTAAGCCTGCCAAATTGCAGATCGAAGTTCCTATTCCTCCATAATCCATATTAGGATGATACATTTCTTAGGCAAACTAAACCTCCCAAATCAGACAGTGATCAGCTTTTGTCTCTTCCTCTTCCTTACTTTTAAATAATTAAGAGGTGGCCAGGTGGTGTGTATTCTAACTTGATTTTGAGTGGACAAAGGGAGAAGAGGGAGCAGACTGGGGGGAGGAGGTTTTGGAAGCCAAGCAGGTAACAGGATTTAGTGAGCAAGAAGAGGCAGTGGCGGAGAGCAATACAGAGGCAGGAGTGGGTTCAGGAGACAGAGATGAGGCGGGCTGCTGAAGAATCTAGGGAGGCTTCACCTCCTGCTGTGACCAGCTCCCCCACCCCCCATGGTCTCCCATTACACAAAGGGGAATGATGAGGGCTGAGCAAAGGGAGACAAGAGGAAGGAGACTCAGGTGGTTGTGGAAGGACCTGGAGGAGTCCCTTTGGAGAGCGGTGGGAAGGCGGGGACCTTCAGTCCTCACAAATGCCTCACTGGGGCACGATCTCACCTGAAACCGTGCAAGAGCTTGCATGCTCCAGAAGATCTCAGAAGATCTTGGCAGAAATTGGTGCCAATGCCGGTGCCACTTCTCTGCTGCTGGTGTAGGCAGCAGGGCACCATTGGTGGTGGTGCCTTGGGGGCTTTTGTCACCTGAGGCCTCACCCCACCTAGTGGACTGGCCCTGAGTCAGGATCCAGTATCTGTAGAACATTTCTTGTGCACGATGAGCATATCCTCCTCCTCATGCACAAGAAACAATAGTGAAAAAGATTGCAAGACATATGATGTGCATTCACAGGCATGATCTGCATGCTCCAACATCACCACATTATAATCACTTAAAGGAGAAGAATAATGGGAATTGGGCTTGAGTGTGTAGGGTATATGGATGTTGGGATGTACTAAAAGGGATAGCACCCAGTTAATTTACTGTGCCTGACTATGGAATCCATGAATGTATGCATATTATTTTGACAGTGCTGGCCATTAAAAAAAAATCATCAAAGAAGCAGCTGGAACCAGTGGAAAACCAACTGTTTCTGGAAAGTGCAGATAGAGGGTGCCTGTCATATCTCAACATGAATGCTGTCCACAGAAGAGGGGCAGCCACACTAAAAGTCCTTTTCTGAGCAAGGGCAGAGCAGGTTTCTGAGATATTTGAAAATTGCAAGTGAGAGACTCCTGCAGACCACCGTGATCTATTGGGTATTTAAGGGATAAGGTAGTCTCACCCTTATTATGGACCTAGCACTCCATGTCAAATGGAAAGACTACTATGGATTTTGGAACACTTTTCTCACACAGCATTCTTCTGCTATGTTGGAAATACGGTGGTACCTTGGTTCTCAAACCTAATTCATTCCGGAAGTCTGTTCCAAAACCAAAGCGTTCCAAAACCAAGGTGTGCTTTCCTATAGAAAGTAATGCAAAATGGATTAATCTGTTGCAGACTTTTAAAAACAACCCCTAAAAGAGCAATTTAACATGAATTTTACTATCTAACGAGACCATTGATCCACAGAATGAAAGCAATAAACAATGTACTGCAGTCACACAATCAATCAATCAGTAGCTGAACTGGGTTCCACACAGTCACACAAAAAAAGATCAATAAAAATGTAAAATAAATAGCAAAAACAGACAGACCTCAGCATAACACTCAAATTGGAAGTATGGCACTCATATCGGAAGTGTAACTCTCAAAACGGAAGCGTAGCACTCAAAATGGAGCATGTTCGGCTTCTGAATAATAATAATAATAATAATAATAATAATAATAATTTATTATTTATACCCCGCCCATCTGGCTGGGTTTCCCCAGCCACTCTGGGCGGCTTCCAAAAGAATATTAAAATACTGTGATACATCAAACATTAAAAGCTTCCCTAAAAAGGTTCGCAAACCCGAGCACTTACTTCTGGGTTTGCAGTGTTTAGGTTCCAAGCTGTTTGAGTACAAAGGCATTTGAAAATCAAGGTACCACTGTAGTCCTTCTGAGGGTAGAAGTGAGACTCGCAGTTGTTTGTTGAATTTATACTCTACCCTTCCCCTCAGAGGAGCCCAAGGCCGTTCCAGTTAGTGGAAGAGCCTCTCTAGATCAAAGACAGTAGGCAAGACCTGGTCAGAGCTTTATACGCACAATCCTTCAGCTTTTAGAAAATTGCACAGCTTGCAAAATTCAGCTTGCAATCTCTGTTTCATTTAGATTATAGCGAAACGCAGAAGAACTCAAGCCCGCATTGCCAAAGGGAGAGGCCCAGTGAACGATTCTGCTCTGTTGGGGTCAGATGGGCTTTATGCAAAGGCTCCTGTCACTGCCAATGAAGATCCTGGGGTTACAGCCACATTGTGTGTGTGGTTTCTGTGCCGTCCTTGTGCTGGCTTAGCCCAGATCCCCGGATCAGGTAGTATAAGAGCCACACGCTAGAAATACGATACCGTGCAACCGCCAGGTTATAAAAATCTGAGCAATTCTTAAGGAGAGACGCTATAAGCGAGAGTGGATTCTATATAACTGTAACTTAAAAGGTTGACCTTCTTCTCTGCAGAATCAGCACACATGCACAAATCCACGCCTACAAAACCATATTTTCAACGATGCTGAGCCTATGGATTACTGGCTTGGGCTTTTGCACACACACACAAAAAAAGTTGCTAGGCAACCAGCCAGGGGTTGCTATGGCATTTTCGAGTAGAGCAGCTGGGCCAATCAGTGCTAACTGTGAGCTAGTGAAGGCGTAAAACCTCTAAATTTAATGTCAGTGCAGACAGGAAGGGAAGCTGTTGAGGCATTGTATGATTCTGATCGTGTGCTTGCTAAATGCGGACAACATGGCCCCTGTGATTAGGACCAGCACACTAATGAATATTCATTGGGCTGATTAAAGCAAAGTCAATTAACTACTTGACTGCTCTTTTTTTTTTTTAAGCATCCCAAACTTGATTATATTCTTCCTTGCTTTTCGCCATTTGGGGAGCAGAGATACTCCTTGCCATTATTTCTCTCCTTCCCTGTTTCCTAGGGATTGCTATGTGTATTTCTTGGTTTTTTTTACTGACAATTACACCTCCTATTCCAGGTTTTTACAGCGGTTTTTTGTTTTTTAATAAAGAAAAAAATCACCAGCAAACTCGGCTCTTCTATAGGGTTACTGCCTTTTGTTCCTGGTAAGCTGAGGCGGTCATGGTTTGCCTTAAGTTCCTTTAAAACATGAAGGAGATTTAAATACCAAAATACTGCAATAACACAAACACATGCAAATTGGCACCTCTCTCGAGTTCCAAGACAGGGGAGATCTCAGCAGAGGTCAAGGGCAGTATAGTTTTGAAGTAAGCTTCTGTTAAAACAAGGCAAAATGGTAAGATAGCCACTTTTAAAAATAGGAATATTGTGGTAAATCAAATAATATCTCAAAGGCATCAATGTCTTCTAGAGATACATTGTTGTTGTTTTTAAAAAAGGAAAATGAGATTATAGTACATATAGACGCTTCTGTAATTATACATTATTTTTCCGAAATATTCTCTCAAAAATATGTCATCCAAGAAATTAAAGTTACACTTCTGTAGAATCCTATTTCTTGCCCTGCTATCAACATGAATAATTCCTGGTGTTTTGTAAGCACCATTCAGACAAATATAAAAATAGATGGTGTGTGTGTGTGTTATGACCTTTCCTATCTTAATTTGCAAATTCTCCAATTTTAATGTGAATGTTTTTCTTCGTGTGGTATTTATAATCTAAATGGAGACTCTCTGATGAGAGACACTGCTCTGAGTCTTCTTCTGTGTGAGATATATTAATAGGTCCAATTAATATAAGCAATAGACTGGGAAGAAGAAGAAGAAGCTTCCATGATAATTGACCCTTTGTCTTTAGGAAATTTTGAATTAAAATAATACAGAAAGCTGGCAAAACTGACAACCAAACATGGATTTTTAAAGGGATTCCCAGCCATTCCATGACTACATTTATAAATTTGGAGAAACTAAAAAATGCAAAAGCAAGCAAACACCTGTTTACTTTTGACCCCTCCTCCTGTCTACCAAAATGCCCTTGTTCAGATTTCTGGGTTGCTGAAGGAGCAGAGAGAAGTGAATTTGAGGCAAGGAGTGACCAGGAAATTTAACCCATAAAGGTTTAGAAGGAAAATGTGGGTTTGCAGGTGTGAGAGAGAATTGGGACATTTAATCTACGTAGGTGCTAAAATTATATGATATTGTGTTAGGGGGAGAGAAGTGCATGTAGCTTTGTATTGTACAATGTTAGCAGTGGAGTATTTTAAAACTTAGTAGAAAAAGTTAACACTACGTGCTTTGACATTATTACTTTTTGCCCAACTCTCTCTCTCATCCATTTCAAGCTTAGTTTCCCCTACCCTCTGAATTTGAAATTATAGCGAATGTCCAAAATTTGGGGAATATTGACATTGACATTTGAATTCTGACAATCACGAATTCCACAAATGTGTTATTGCTGGCAATCATGTTTCAATAACTTATCCGTTATCGAGTTTTGTCGGCCTTCAAAAATTCTGTTTGAGACTGTCAACGTTTATGCGTGAATGTTGTCATTTGCCAAATGTTGGATATTAACTGCAACGTAGGATAACATGTACATATTATTATGGCAATAATTATTTCCTGTAGGCTGACTTCAAATAAAACGCAAACACACAACTACAGACTCTTTCCCTCCCCCCCCACAACTACCCTAGAGTAAATAGACTGCAAATTTCGACATATGTGCAAATACAATAAATCCACGAGGCATAACACATGCACAAAAATAACATGTTATTTTTCATTCCCATGAAAATTACACTATATCAGCACCAGGCCTGTATTATGAAAACTATTCCGTTTGCGTTTATTACTTTTTTATTTATTAAATTTCTATCCCGCCCTTCCTGGAAAAAAAGGAGTCTAGCGGGCAAGCAGCAATTAAAATCAAAGCAAAGCACATTTGAAATTTTGAAAAGCAATTTTAAAACCCAGAAGCATTTTTAAAATGTTGAAGAGCATGCCAGTCGCATATCCTTGCAGCTAATACATTTCAAGGTTTCCAGGAACAGTATCTTTCAGCCAGCAGATGCCAGGGTGAACAGGAATGTTTCCAAGTCCCTCCTGAAAGTTAATGATAAGAGAAACAAACCCACCTCACCAAGGAGGTCCTTTCACAAATAGGGAACCACCACCAAGAAAGCCCGGTAATGGTTTGGCGCAGAAGAAGAAGAAGAAGAAGAGGAGGAGGAGGAGGAGGAGGAGGAGGAGTTTGGATTTGATATCCCGCCTTTCACTCCCTTTAAGGAGTCTCAAAGCGGCTAACATTCTCCTTTCCCTTCCTCCCCCACAACAAACACTCTGTGAGGTGAGTGGGGCTGAGAGACTTCAGAGAAGTGTGACTGGCCCAAGGTCACCCAGCAGCTGCATGTGGAGGAGCGGGGAAGCGAACCCGATTCCCCAGATTACGAGACTACCGCTCTTAACCACTACACCACACTGGCAGGCCAGGCAAGGATGGCACCACCAACTTAGGGGCAGAGGAAGGGGGTGCGGTGGGTGCGGGTCGCCCTGGGTGTCACCACTAAGGGGGGTGACAAAATGCCAGGTGGCACTCACCACGGGGCCTGCAGTGCACCGGAGCCATGTGTCTCTCCTGGGAGAGACAGGTTGGCTTGGGGACGTACAGGCTCCGTTCTGCCCAAACGGTTCGCCCGCTGCCTCCCCCCCCCAGCTCTAGGGTGGCTGAGTGGGAGGAGGCACACAGACTCCAGAGGCCCACGGTGCACCCAGTCCCTATGAGCAGCTCACCCCACCCCTGGGTGCTCTGCCCCAGGAGCCCGAGTGTCTTCCTACGCCGCTGCACCAACAGGACCTCCCCTGCTGATTGCAGGGCCCAAGATGTTTGATGTTCAGTAACCGCATTGTCTTATCCTTGTTGTGTTGCCACTGGGATATTTTAAAAACAGTGGACCTGAGGACTGGCTGTGCAACGTTTTTACAGGGGTGCAAAGCAAGCACCACTGCGAGCACCACCAGGAGCAAAATATGAGAAGGGCGCTGGGTTTCTCAGCCAAGTCTGTTTCCTATCACCTCACATTATTTCAGATGTTCAAGCTTCAGCTATCCACAACAGCTCCAGGCGGATGGAACATGTGCAGGATTGGCCCTTGGGGTACGCTTGCTTTTATTTAGTGAAACAGGAAGGCACATCACAACAGTTTTGAATTGCAGAGTAGCAAAACAGAAAAGGAAAGGGAAAAGGAAAAACCAACAATTTTCAAGCTTTCTCATCCCAAACTGCCTAATTCAGACAAAAGCTTGGATTTGCTCCGGTGGTTACTCTTACAGGGAGCGGTGTCAATCGTTCTCAAACTTGTTGCAGCCTTTGCCAACCTGGTCTCTCCAGGTGTTTTGGACTCCAAGTCCCATCAGCCCCAGCCAGCACATCTGGAAGACCTCAGGCTGATAAACTCCGACTTCATGGCTTCATCGTCTACTGCAAAGCACGAACCGTTTTTGACATAACCGGGAGTGTCTCTGTAAGTGGAAGAATATCTAGGCTGCATGCGGAATGAGCTTGGGGGGTCTTCTTAATGCTATGCAGTCCGTGGAGAAAAAACCCTGCCCCTCTAGCCAACAAAGAGGTAGGTTTCAGAATCGCTTGGCCATAGGAGGCCACGGTATTAGCATGGAGGGGTGACACAGGGTCAGGATTAAGACGCATTAACAACTTCATGCAAGGGATTCCCTCCCAGCACCTGCTAGCTTTGTCAATCTCTGCGTTCCATGAGCATCAAATGTTCCTGTAGCGGAAGGTTGGGTTTATCTTCAATGCATGTTTTTTAAATCCTAAACATTCTGTTTCCTGGGAAGGCGACTTGTCCAAATGACACAGCTTTCAATCCCTCCCCCCAATAAATAAATACCTCCTGCTAGCAGTCCAGCAGCTACCAAGCTTCAAAAGATGAATAGGTTTTCAACTGACTATACTATCCAGGTCACATGCTAGAGACGAGTGGTACCCACCCCCCAAGAGCTGGAAAGGGGGTCACTTGGCACTCTGGGGAGTGGTAGACAGGCTGCTGGTTTTATTTCATTGTTCAAGAAACCTACAAAACCTATTGCACCAGGGGAAGATTCCCCCGCTTCCCCGGCTTCCATTTTATCTCGGCTAGAAGTTGCTAGTCAATTTCTTTGCCTGCGCAAATTTCATTAAGCAACAATGAAATATTCAAGCACAGAATCCATCACTTGAAGCCAGGAGAATTCTCGCAAAAATTTAATGAAATATACGGAAAAAATCAGAGCTCAGGTCCTAAGCCTGGTTTCTGAGCTGCAGCCATTTCCTTCCCCCACCCCTCAAGACAGTAAGGTGAATTAAGGTCAACGGTGTCAAGCAAAACACATCCAGTCTCAATTCCGAATTCCTTTCCTTCCAGACATTTAATTAAATCCCTTTAATTGTTCTTAAAAAGTGGCTTTCAGTGGCCAGGATCTTTCAAATACACTTTAAAGTCCCATTGATTCTTCAGAAGGTATGTTTAGAATTCTAAAGTGAGCTCCGTCGTTTCACTGATTTCTATTTTTCAGAAATACCATAGTTACCTGTACAGCTGTTCAAGGCTGAATCTGATGTTCCTTTTTCTAGCACAATGATTAATACACATGATTTGTGGGGGAGGGGAGTACACATGTTATAGGGTGACCATCTGTCTTCCTTTACTGTGGACAACCCTCTGCTTCAGTCCTTTAGGAATATGAGATTCCCCTTTTATAGAATGGTAGAATGGCGCAGTGGGTTAAACCACAGAGCCTAGGACTTGCTGATCAGAAGGTCGGCAGTTTGAATCCCCATGACAGGGTGAGCTCCCATTGCTTGGTCCCTGCTCCTGCAGTTTGAAAGCACGTCAAAGTGCAAGTAGATAAATAGGTACTGCTCTGTCAGGAAGGTAAACAATGTTTCCGTGCACTGCTCTGGTTCGCCAGAAGTGGCTTAGTCATGCTGGCCACATGACCCAGAAGCTGTATGCCGGCTCCCTCTGCCAATAAAGCGAGATGAGCGTTGCAACCCCAGAGTCACTCATGACTGGACTCAATGATCAGGGGTCCCTTTACCTTTACCTTTACTAGAGTTGGAAGGAACCCAGGGGTCATCTAGTCCTGCTGAGGGCCTGAAGGGCCCAGCCCTTGCCTCTTTCCATCTGGCCTAGGACGGGGCCTGACAGGCTTCACAAGGACTGCGGCTGCTGCTCAGCAGAGAGGGCTCCTCTTTTAAATTGTTTTTAATTTCCATCTGTGTTGTTTCTAATGAGACCATCTTGCCTGTGAGCCCTGTAAGACCTGCACCCTGCCTTGCTATCCTTTTCCCATCTGGCCTGGGAGAGTGGAGTGCAGACTGACTCCAGCTACAAAAGCTGAGGCTTTTGAACAAATTCTTGGGCCTGCAGTATTGTTTATGGGGGGTTTGAGCGAGCTTCTTGCTGTTATTGATATAATTGTTGTATCTTTAGTTTTAGATCTTATGATTTACGTGGAAATTGTTTCCATTTGGTTGCGTACTTTTTGATGTGTTTTATTCATTGTTTATGACTTCTGTTTTGTTTGTAATTATGTAAATCTTGTCTTGTTGTAAGCCGCCTTAAGCATCATTTCAACTATGGAAAGGCGGCATACAAGTAAAATGATGATGTTGGTGATGATACTCCAACCCACTGCAATGCAGGAATCTCAAATCCTTTTATCCTTCAAATCTTTTGTGGACAGTCATCTAGTCCAACTTCCACAATGCAGAAATCTCAACTAGATCATCCACGACAGATGGCCATCCAACCTCTACTTAGAAACCTTCAAGGAAGAAGAGTCCACCACCTCTCGTTGGAGTCTATTCCACCGTAAAACCACTCTTACCTTCAGAAAGCTCTTCCTTATGTTGAGTTGGAATCTCCTTTCTTGTAACTTAAATTCATCAGTTCGGGTCCTAGCATCTGGAGCAGGAGAGAACAAGCTTCCATGTGAGAGAGCTGGGCATGTATGTTTAGCCTAGAAAAGAGGAGATTGAAACTGTAGATAGCTTAAACAGCCAAAGGCCTGGTTACAGAGAAACCATGTAGGCTTAGAATCCAAAGGAGTATATAAGATCACACTGTAAAAATGAAACTTTCCTGGCAGAATTGAATGCTACTTGTGTATAATAAATAATTGGAAAAATACCTTAGAAAAATATGCAGAAAAAGCTATAAAATAAACTGTGCGATAAAATCAAGATATTAGAAAAAGTGCAATGAGAATGATTGGAAGTTTTTGCTCTAGAAGACATATGATAATACAACCGATATTCTTTTATTTTAATGTTAATTCTTCTTTGTTTTTTATTTTTATTCTTGTTATTCCTTTTTCATTTTCGTGTGAAATTCTCTTGTAACTATTTGTAATGTATTTGTAGGATAGTATTTTAAATCAATAAAGTTATATTCTTTAAAAAAGGGCGGGGGGGGGGGAGAAACTGGAGATAGCTTAAACAGGCAAAGGCCTGGTTACAGAGAAACCATGTAGGCTTAGAATCCAAAGCCACGAGCCTTACAAATATGGAGAAACAGTTTTTTCCCTCAATAGCAATGGGGCACCTGTGTACTTCATTTACTCTTTTTAAGCCATGCTAGTAATGTGTGAATGAGACAGAATGGGAAGTAGTAGAAGAACTTGATAGATCCAGCTTCCAAGCTTTAAACTCTTCTACAAGCTATACAAACTACAAACGAACCAATTTTAGTTTTTAAAAGTAAGAAGAGGTTTTCTTAAAATAAAAAAAGTAAGAAGAGGTTTTCTTAAAATAAAAAAGCAGGTACCACCAAACTATGTATCTAACATAATGTGTACTTTGCTGTATTGATTACAAATAGATAAGACATAACACAAAAAGGAATACCATTGTGCTAGATCAGTTTATTGTATTCTTTCATACATCCCCTCTATTCCAGACAACAAATAATATGTTTTTAAAAACCCTACCATTTGAAGGGTAAAAAGTGCAGGATTCCATTGCAAACACTTTTTAAAAGCTTTGAGCAGGTTTTGATGGCCAAATGTAATCTCTCTCTCTCTCTCCCTCTCCCTCTCCCTCTCCTTGCAGTTCTAGTTTTCTTCTTTTTGCAAACCACTTAACTAGGCAAAAAGAGAGATAGTTCTATCCCCTACCTTATCAGGTAATTCTGAATCTAGAATATGTGCAGACAAAGATGATTAAGGGGCTGGAAACCAAGGAACAGTTGAGGGAGTTGAATATGTTTAGCCTGGAGAAGAGGAGATGGAGAGGTGACATGATAGCCATCTTCAAATATCTAAAGGGCTACCATGTGGAAGATGGAGCAAGCTTGTTTTCTTCTGCTCCAGAGGGTAGGACATGAACCAATGGATTCAAATTACAAGGAAGGAGATTCCAGCTAAACATTAGTAAGAATTTTCTGGTGGCAAGAGCTGTTTGTCCGTGGGACGGATTCCCCCAGAAGGTGGTATACTCTCCTTCCTTGAAGGTTTTTAAGCAGAGGTTGAATGGCCATCTATCAGGGATTCTTTAGCTGTGATTCCTTGGGATCCCTTCCAATTATGCAATTCTACAATTCTATATGCTTCAGACTGTGGAGAGGGGACAACCATCATGGCTAGTAATCCTTTATAAGAAGAGAAGAAGAAGAAGAGTTTGGATTTGATATCCCGCCTTTCACTCCCTTTAAGGAGTCTCAAAGAGGCTAACATTCTCCTTTCCCTTCCTCTCCCACAACAAACACTCTGTGAGGTGAGTGGGGCTGAGAGACTTCAGAGAAGTGTGACTAGCCCAAGGTCACCCAGCAGCTGCATGTGGAGGAGCGGAGACGCGAACCTGGTTCCCCAGATTACATAACCCTCTATGAATTTGCCTTAGTTCTCACGGATATCTTAGGAAAATATCACTGTCAACTCCCTCAACCAACCATCCTTTACCATTTTCACCAGAGGTTTCCAGCATTGCCATTGTGTATTTGGAAATCTGAGATGTTCTCAGATATAACCACCTTTGTGTCAACATAGCAAATGACTCTAATTAGGCTGGAGGTGGAGTGAAAATGCTTAATTCATTCTGATGAGGCAGAAGGAAGAGCTAAAATGCTTATAGACAATGGGTGAACAGGGAGATATAATGCTGAACGCCAGGTTTAAATGCAAATTGCCGCAGAATTTCCCTCCCTCCACCATCTTGCTCATCCCTGTTGTCCCCTCCCATTGCAATAACCATGTTCAGTAATTAGAAAAGAAAGAAGGCAGATTGGTGGCAGAGGTGACGAGGTGAGAGGTGTCTGACTACAGAGGGGTGCAGGAAAAAAGATGGTTACACTTGTCTTTCCTACTATGGCATCCCTCTTTGACCAAGAACAACACCTTTATAATCCTTGCTGCCTTGAAAGGTGGTGCATGGAGGTGTGGCCAGGACAGCAGGCCACCACATGCATGGCTGTGTTAACCAGACAAGGGGCCAACCTCAGTGTGTACCGTATATCATCTCCACCTCAACAGTAGATTTTTAAATTTAAATTTAAATTTTTAAAATTAAAAAGGGAAATTTGAGGAGGAGAATTGAGGAAGTCTGTTTTCTGCTGCTCCAGAGAAGCGGACACGGAGCAATGGATCCAAACTACAAGAAAGAAGATTCCACCTAAACATTAGGAAGAACTTCCTGACAGTAAGAGCTGTTCAACAGTGGAATTTGCTGCCAAGGAGTGTGGTGGAGTCTCCTACTTTGGAGGTCTTTAAGCAGAGGCTTGTCAACCATATGTCAGGAGTGCTCTGGTGGTGTTTCCTGCTTGGCAGGGGGTTGGACTCGATGGCCCTTGTGGTCTCTTCCAACTCTATGATTCTATGATTCTATGAACATTTCCTTTTCAGAAACAATATCTCCCACCAGAATTAGGAGGATAATATCACCTGCACAAATTTTATGTGCCCCAAAGAGAGAAGCACTCAGAAAAATCAACAGTGCACCTATGGAGGAAAATTCTCCACTCAAAGTTTGAGTGCAGATGCCTGATCACCATAGCCCACAGCGCAGCCATCACTGGAAAACTGATTTAAAAAAAGGTAAAGGACCCCTGGACGGTTAAGTCCAGTCAAAGGCGTCTATGGTGTTGCAGCATTCATCTTGCTTTTCAGGCTGAGGGAGCCGGCATTTGTCTGCAGACAGCTTTCTGGGTCATGTGGCCAGCAGGACTAAACCGCTTCTGGTGCAACTGAACACCATGATGGAAGTCAGAGTACATGGAAACGCTATTTACCTTCCCGCTGCAGCAGTGCCTATTTATCTGCTCGCACTGGTGTGTTTTCAAACTGCTAGGTTGGCAGAAGCTGGGACAGAGCAATGGGAGCTCACCCCGTCACAGGGATTTGAACCGCCAACCTTCCGATCGACTAGGGAGCTGGTAGAAGCCGCTTTCGGTCAGAGGTATTTATTGTTATATGTAAATCTAGTATTTCCTCCTAGGAGGTTAAGGATCAACAGAAATACAATGGTATCTCGGGTTAAGTATTTAAATCGTTCCGGAGGTCTGTTCTTAACCTGAAACTGTTCTTAACCTGAAGTACCACTTTAGCTAATGGGACCTCCCACTGCCACTGCGGTGCCAGAGCACAATTTCTGTTCTCATCCTGAAGCAAAGTCCTTAACCCGAGGTACTATTTCTGGGTTAGCGGAGATTGTAACCTGAAGCGTATGTAACCTGAAGCGTATGTAACCCGAGGTACCACTGTATAGTATCTGGATCAAGGGAAGTAATAATACCATTCTACAGATCATGAAGCTGAGGCTCCAATACTTTGGCCACCTCATGAGAAGAGAAGACTCCCTAGAAAAAACCCTGATGTTGGGAAAGATGGAGGGCACAAGGAGAAGGGGACGAAAGAGGACGAGATGGTTGGACAGTGTTCTCGAAGCTCCCAGCATGAGTTTGACCAAACTGCGGGAGGCAGTGGAAGACAGGAGTGCCTGGCGTGCTCTGGTCCATGGGGTCACAAAGAGTCAGACACGACTAAACAACTAAACAACAACAACAAATGACCACACCTGGAGTCCTGTGTCCAATTCTGGGCACTACAGTTTAAGAAGGATATTGACAAGTTGGAAGGTTTGTAGAGGATGGTGACCAAGATGAGCATGGGTCTGGAAGCCAAGTCTTATGAGGAACAGTTGGGGGAAGTGGGTATGTTTAGCCTGACAAAGAGGAGACTGAGAAGATATATGATAGCCATCTTTGAATATCTAAAGAGCTGTCACATGGAAGATGGAGGAAACTTGTTTTCTCCTGCTCCGGAGGGTAGGCCCAAACCAATGGATTCAAGTTACAAGAATGGAGAACTTTCTGAAAGTAAGAGCTGTTTGACTGTGGAGCGGTCTCCCTCAGGAGGTTGTGGATTCTCCTTCATTGGAGGTTTTCAAGCAGAGGTTAGATGGCCATCTGCCATGGATGCTGCTGAGATTCCTGCATTGCAGGGAGTTGGACTAGTTTACCCTCTTCCCTGTCCAACAAAGGTCCCTCCAGTTGGTCATGGTCTATGGGGGTATTTAGTATTGCCAGCCAATCACAGACGTTGATGTTGCGCAAGCTTTTTGCAGCCAAAGAGACCTCTGAGGACCAAGTGAGCACACACACGTTCTCTCGGTTGGACGACTTAGTGCCAAGTGGTGCTGACAGGGGTCTTTTTAAAGGTAAAGAATATTTAACATCGCACAAAGAGAAAAACAGTGCCTCAAATTGATTGTGGCGTGCCCTCTCTGCTATGTGGAACAAAGCTTGCTCTCCCAATGTATTTGAGCAGAGTGAGGGAACAGCAAATAAAGGAGGTGAACAATTTATTGCACCCAGAGAGAAATCTTGTGGTTCAGCTTTCACCCTCCCCATCCAATTTCCCCATTATATAGGATTCTGTCCCTATGGTATGCAACCCTCCCGTTCTTCTGAATGCAGAAAGACTCTCCTTCTTATTCATACCACAGTCATTTGCAATACAATAAAATACAACGTGAGAAATAAAAGAAGCAATTAAGAATCAATATGAATATTTAGGCAGACATCTTATGGACCACCGTAATGAGTGGGCAGAGGACTGAAGGGGCGATGGCTCAGGGAGAGGCGTGAGAGCCAGACAGAGAAATATGGTGGAAGGCCATATTTGTTCCCTGGGCCTGAGGGTCCACACCTCTGCTCTGTGAGCCAAGGCCCAGGACTGCTATGTGGCCCTTTTAACAAGAGATGCCGAAGGCTGAACATGGGACATGCCATTTGCAAGGTATGTGCCTACCATTGGTCGATGGCCCAATTCTAAAAGATGCTGAAGAGTCTCAATGTTCCGAGGAACACTTTTGGAACGATACTACCAAGGTGAGTGGAGGAGACCTTTTCCGTTGGAAATCCCACTTATTCGAGCTATGGAGACAGCAGTTCCTCCCAAAATTTTGCCCTGGGCAGAAACACACCATTGCTGTGAATGTGGGAGCGTATGTCTTCCTCTTTCTCTGTGTTTGCTCAGTGAGACAGAAACATTGCTGAGCTGCAGTACATTGTGCCATATAAAGGAAGCATCAATTAACTCGAACACATGGATATAGTATTTAATTAACTGATGGGCTCCACAGCTTACTGTATGATGTCATGGAAACCTGGGAATGTTTCAGCGCAACATCTCCAATGCCAACTGCAAGCGCAGTCAATATACCACTGTACCCCTTCCTCCGATTTGACTAACCCGACAGATACGAGTCAAACTCCAAAATGCAAACACTCACTGTTTCCCTGCTGCTCTTCCTCCCATTTCTATTTACTATCATTATTTACATATTTACAATCTCTGAATATTCAGCGCAGATTAAAGAAAGTGCTTCTTTGTGCAACATGTAAGTGAACTATGAATCTCGCACCTGCAGGGAAGCAATGGTGGCCATGAACTTGGATGGCTTAA
This sequence comes from Podarcis vaucheri, assembly GCF_965113315.1. Classification (NCBI taxonomy): domain Eukaryota; kingdom Metazoa; phylum Chordata; class Lepidosauria; order Squamata; family Lacertidae; genus Podarcis; species Podarcis vaucheri. The sequence goes on from NC_138764.1 coordinate 98,864,016, forward strand.
TAATAATAATAATAATAATAATTTATTATTTGTACCCCGCCCATCTGGCTGGGTTTCCCCAGCCACTCTGGGCGGCTTCCACAGAAACCAAAAAACACTAAAATATCATACATTAAAAGCTTCCCTGAATAGGGCCGCCTTAAGATGTCTTCTGAATGTCAGGTAGTTGTCCATCACCTTGACATCCAATGGGAGGGCATTCCACAGGGCGGGCGCCACCACCGAAAAGGCCCTCTGCCTGGTTCCCTGTAGCTTCGCTTCTCGTAATGAGGGAACCGCCAGAAGGCCCTCGGCGCTGGAGGATGGGACAAATTCTCTCCCCCCCCCCATATATTCTTTATTGAGTTTCATTATTTATACAGTTAATCCATACGCTATTCAAGACATAATAAGCTACACACCACGAAACCAAAATAATTCAACATCTGATAATACTGCTACAATAAGTCTTTGCGGTTCCTTACTTCTTCCTTATCTTTTTCACTGTGTCCTTTTTTCTTCTAATTCATTGGTCTTTCATAATATACATTATCTATCTGTTGTCTACTTTGTGAAACTTAGTCAAGGCAAATTAAGGATTTTGTTTGGGAACAATGTTTTTCCCCCCCAGATACACTCTGTAACAATCCCACTCATGTTATGTTTGAATTTTTGGTTTGATTGGTTCCTGATTGCCTCTGTCAGTTTTGCTAGTTCTAGGTATTCACATAATTTAATTTGCCATTCTTCCTTTGTAGGGGTTTTCTCTCCTTTCCAGTTTTTAGCAATTAGCATTCTTGCTGCTATTGTATATAAGAAAAACCTCCTATTATTATTTGGTACATCGGAGGTCAAAATGCCTAGAAGAAAGGCTTCCAGCTTTTTCCCAAATGATTGTTTAAACTTTTTTTTAACCCCCCTTTTTTTCACAACCCCACCAATGTGGTACATTGTTCCCTCCATTTGCTTACACCTCTAGCATATGTTTGAGTTTGTTTTACATATTTTGGCTAATTTGCTGGGGGTCACGTACCATTTATAGATAATTTTAATAAAAATTTCCTTTAGTGTGTAGCAAGTCGTGGATTTTAAATCTATTTTCCATAATTTTTCCTAATCATCCATCTGAATGGAGTGTCCAAAATCCTTTGCCCATTTAATCATTACAAGGATGGGACAAATTCATGGAGGAGAGGGCTATTGACAGCCACTAGCCAAGTTGGCTATGTTCTACCTCCACAGCTGGAGGGAGAAATGCTTCTGAATACCAGTCGCTGGAAATTTTTCTGCATGCTCTACTTTAGTTATATGCATTTCCGTACACTTTACTTGACTGGAAAGTTCCATTGCAAAATTCAGAGAAGCGTGAATTTGGAATGATATCTGTGTTTCAGCATGTATGCTGTTTCTGAATGTGTGTTTACAAAGCTATTGTACTACCAAGCTTACTGTATGCTTGTGAAACACAGACCACTTATAAACGCCATCTCCAACTTCTCAAAAGATTTCATCAACGGTGTCTCCGAAAATTTTTACACATCACTTGGGAAGACAGGCGAACTAATACCAGTGTACTGGACGAAGCAAAGATCACTAATGTCAAAGCAATGATTCTTCAACATCAACTTCGTTGGACTGGTCATGTTGTGCGGATGCCTGATTATGATCTTCCAAAGCAACTACTCTATTCCGAACTTAAAAATGGAAAGCATAATGCTGGTAGTCAACAAAAGAGGTTTAAAGACCGTCTTAAAGCAAATCTTTAAAAAATGTAGTATAAACACTGACAACTGGGAAACACTGGCCTGTTAGCGCTCTAATTGGAGAACAGCCTTTACCAAAGGTGTCATGGGTTTTGAAGATGCTCAAACTCAGGACGAAAGGGAGGAACATGCTAAGAGGAAGCCACAATTGGCAAATCCACTGTGATCAACTCCCACTCAGAACCTATGTCCCCACTGTGGAAGGACGTGTGGATCCAGAACTGGCCTCCACAGTCACTTACAGACTCATTGTTAAAACCATGTTTATGGAAGACAATCTTACTCGGCTGCAAGGGATCGCCAAAGAAGAATAAGACTGTTAAATGTGAATTGAGACTAATTTCTCTCCCATCCTGAGTCTTGCCTGTCATCCAAGTTGCTTTTGATCATATAGAGAGACTATTGCACAAGGACAGCTAGATTTACATATGCAGGGTCCCCTTTTAGTCATCGTACCAAATGCTCAAATGGGACTGGCAAACACAGTGGGGTTTAGGAAGCTGCCTTGCAGTCAGGCCATTGTTGCATCTGGCACAGTGTTGTCTACTCTGACTGGCAGCTGCAATCCAGGGTTCTCTCCCACAATCCCTGACCGTTGGCCATGCTGGCAGCAACTGATGGGAGGTTCCCTGTGCGTCCAAGTCATGCAAAATTAGGCAGTCTCTACCTATTGGCTAAGGGACACGGGTGGCGCTGTGGGTTAAACCACAGAGCCTAGGTCGGTGGTTCGAATCACTGCGACGGGGTGAGCTCCCGTTGCTCAGTCCCTGCTCCTGGCAACCTAGCAGTTCTAAAGCACGTCAAAATGCAAGTAGATAAATAGGTACCACTCCGGCGGGAAGGTAAACAGGGTTTCCGTGCACTGCTCTGGTTCACCAGAAGCAGCTTAGTCATGCTGGCCACATGACACGGAAGCGGTACGCCGGCTCCCTCAGCCAATAAAGTGAGATGAGCACCGCAACCCCAGAGTCGGCCACGACTGGACCTAATGGTCAAGGGTCCCTTTATCTTTTCCTATTGGCTAAATTTACCTCGCAGGGTTGTTGTGACAATAAAATGGGGGTGGGTATCATGTATGCAATCCTTAGTTCCTTGGTAGAGTGTAAATGGGATTCAGATGTGATAAGAATGCACACCAAGTAATTTAAAAAATATATAATTACCAGCCTTAAAATGTGCAGCTTTTACTTCCTTTCACCACGAGTTAGCTGCTGACTCCTTCTCCGTCTTGCCTCCACGGCTTACCTCAGCAGATTTAATATTTCTGACAGGGAAATGTTTTGTTGAAAGCTATTGGACTGAGACGGATAGCGTGTCTATAATGCTTCATTCTCTGAAGAACAAGGAGAGCGAAAATGTATTGGATGTTGGCAAATGCACATCCATTGGCTGCAAACAGGGTGTCCCCGGTGCTAAGAGCTTCCTTGTCTCTGTTTATATATAAATTAATTTATGGATTTTCTTGACAAGACTACAGCTCCCTCCCTTAGGGACCCCGGCTGATATATTACCTGTGAAAGAGGATCACAATTTATTAGGCTGCGTATAGAATCAGAGATAGGTGTAGACCGGAATGTTTTGAAATATTACATTATATATGAAATGGCAAAGGGGGAGAGTTAAATTACATGCTTATAATTACTTGGAGTTCAGGTGGCATCATAAATAATCCATCCTGAATTCGTTCTTAGTGTTTATTATGTCACAGGAGCAATGTAATTAACACTGTAGGTGACCTGGGGGCTGCTAGGTCTATGCCTCCCCCTGTCACCCTCCACACATGACCCAGGAAAAGAGATGTCAGGGGTGTGATGGCATTAAGCACATCCCACCACCCCCCTGAATTAAATGGACTGACACTGAGCAGCCTGAGATTCATGGGTGGCAAAAAACCCCCACCACAAACACAACCCAGTGGTTTATTGTTTAGGTGCTGCTTTCCACGGTTGCCAAAGCAGCTCACAAGAAACAGTGGCTTGGCAATCCAGTGCCCCTTCACACCAAGCCCGGGGGGTGGGTGAGAGAGGATCCCCTCAGGTCTTCTGAAATATACTCAGAGAAAAGCCATCGGTTTCATGGAGTTTGTTTCAGTGTTGTGATAAAAACAGTCAGTCATCGGGTGTGTCCCCTCTGGCTGGACGCTCCCAGACCCAGGCTATATATCCTTTATTCACACCCTAGGTCAAACCTGATAGGCTAGTTCAAACTTCCCTTCTGGAGTCGGATTGGGCGGCTCCAACGGCCAATCAGATGCTACATTCTAAAACCCTCCCTGCCGATTATTCTAGGATCCAAACTCCAGACATAACATCTTGTTATGTTTCCTGCTTGGCAGGGGGTTGGACTTGATGGCCCTTGTGGTCTCTTCCAACTCTATGATTCTATGATTCTATGGTGTTGCATCAGAACCCCAGGTGAGCATAACTAGGAGGAGACCAACTTTACCATGCATTCAGCAGCAGCACCCACAGACCTGAGGACTAGCTGACAGGGCAAATCCTGTATTCCTGGTTGGAGGAGCCAGGAGAGGGCATACACAAAATTGTCTGTGTGGCATCCCCCTCCTCCCCCTCCTCCCCTAGCTTGCCCCTCCTCCTAACCATGCTCCTCCCACAGATGTAGGAGCCTTCCTCCACCCCTAGCAGACTCCAGACATGTTTTGCACCACAAGCCCAAGTAAGATAATACAATATGACTTGCTTCACCTTGCCTCAACAATTCAACTTTTGGGTGCCAGGGGGTGACATTGAGTTGCATATTTGATACCAGCCCTACTCTGAATAAACCCACTGAAATAAATGAACCTGTTAGTCATGCCTACTAATTAATTAATTTCTTTTTTCATGTTCAAGGGTGCTCTTTCCCCACCAGATATTTTTATAGATAGATGATAGATAGATAGATAGATAGATAGATAGATAGATAGATAGATAGATAGATGATAGATAGATAGATAGATGATAGATAGATACCGTATTTTTCGCCCTATAAGACACACTTTTTCCCCTCCAAAAATGAACAGGGAAATGTGGGTGCATCTTATGGGGCGAATGCAGGCTTTCGCTGAAGCCTGGAGAGCGAGGGGGGTCGGTACGCACCGACCCCTCTCGCTCTCCAGGCTTCAGGAAGCTATCCGCTAGCTGTGGGAGACCCAGCTCTCCCAGGGCTAGCGGAGAGCTTGCCTGCACCCAGAAGCTTGGGGCACGCTGAGCTCCGCACGCCCCAAGCTTCAGGATTAGCGCAGTGCTTCGCTAGCCCTGGGAGAGCCCCGCGGCTCTCCCAGGGCTAGCGGACTGCTTGCGCGCACCCAGAAGCTTGGGGCGCGCTGAGCTCGGCACGCCCCAAGCTTCTGGTGTAGCGCAGCGCACCTGGGGGGGAAATAAAATTTTTTTTCCTTTATTTCCCCCCCAAAAAAACTAGGTGCGTCTTATGGGCCAGTGCGTCTTATGGGCCGAAAAATACGGTATATATATATATATATATGCTTTCGTAGATTTTCACGGGTACAGGAATGCAGGTTTTGGTGTCTTCGGGTGTCTTCCCGTGTAAGAGTCGGGGTGTCTGTGCGACGTTTCGACGAGGTCTCACTCGTCATCTTCAGGCTGGTGCTTTCGGCTTCTTGTTACTGGAACAGAGCCTCTGTTCCAGTAACAAGAAGCCGAAAGCACCAGCCTGAAGATGACGAGTGAGACCTCGTCGAAACGTCGCACAGACACCCCGACTCTTACACGGGAAGACACCCGAAGACACCAAAACCTGCATATATATATATATATATATATATATATATATATATATATATATGCACATATCATTTTCAACAATTATTAAACATACTTTTACACCTTATACAATTTTTTGGACTTCAATCAATCACATCTGAAAATTTTCAAATCTTTTCACTTAATTTACATTTCTTACTTTCACTATTACATTTAAATATCATAACTAATGTCTCTCTTCTTTCTCTTCTTTGCAATATTTCATACATTTCTCCTTACAAAACTTCTTGTAGTCCTACTAGCGTAATTTGTTGATTACAGTTGCCGTTCAAATAGTTTGTATATTTCTTGTCATGCCTATTAATGTCAGTGGGTCCACTGACTTTTTTAAAACAACAACAACAGCAAATTCCTCCTGTTTGTGCGGTTATCAGAAGGGGGAGAAAGTTAAACTCTCAGCATTTTACTTAACGAACTTCATTTTTCTTACATTGCCAATTTTCCAGGCATACAAAGGGAGATTGGGGTGAGCAATTTGCTTAGTTTCTTAAAGTGAGAAATTTGCTTAGTTTCTTAAATGAATGGTGTGGTTATTTTCTGAATCAGAGGGCAAGCTGCAGCCTCAGATTCTCTTTTTTTTGGAATTTTAGCAATAGCCACTTTCCTGCAGAACTATTGGAGCAGGACATCTGCATGACCAAAATCTGCAATTCTGAATCTGAAACCTGACTTTCCGATATTTAAGAGGTTCCACGATACATGTCCTCAGCCTCCTCTGCAGCGTGAATGTGAGCTGGCTGCCAAATCCATTGCTTAATAACTCTCCTTGAAATTTAAGCAGAATGAGGGTCAAACTGTTGCAAAAAGGTCACTATGAAAAGAAGATGGAAGCAGCAGTTAAACACACACAGAGTAAGATTTATTTCCCCCAGCATCTTATAGGATACCCCCCCCCCCTCAAGTCATTAAAATGGTTTTCTGAAATAAAATGTCTTACATGGATGGTTAGGTGTGTTTTTCACATACCCAAACTGGTGAATGTGCACTGAAAATTCTAGACTCTTCACAATTTTGCTCTTAGAGAAGGCAGTTCCAAATGCAAGGAGATAATGGTAGTTTGACTAGTAAACAGAATTTTTGTTCACTAAGGGTTGGTTCACACCTGCATTTTTAACACTTTGAGTCTGCAGCACGAAAATCCTTTTTAGATCTTTTTTTTCATGCATAGTGTGCAGGTGACAGGATCAAGGAAGCTGCCCTTTCCCATATTTGTCAAAATAGAGAGAATATTTAGCACCATGCAAACACTTTCATCCTTCATTGTTCTTGATTGGAAAGAACCCTGTGTCTACATCAGTAAGTACTAACTCTGTGCCCTACAGAGGACGGTAAATCATTAGGGATGCGAAATTTCAATATAGCTTCACACCTCCATCGGTGGGCTCCGTTGAAAACAGTTTCTCCATGCGAACCTGGAAGTGATCTCTCCAGACAATGGAATGAATCTTCTTTTCTTATCTCTGCCGCCATGATCTCCCGGGTGACGCAGACACCATTAGGCAGTTGAATGTGTATCTGTACTTTCCCTCCCTCCTTCCCAGCCCCCTCTATACAGCCCCGGGCGCTGTCAACCCATGCTACATCACTGATCTGCATGGGATTTAGGTAACTGTCTTATGGAAAGAGCATATGCGCTTTGTAAATGGCTGACTGTATTATCACCTGTAGCTTTTGCCATAATAATAATAATAATAATAATTCTATTATTTATACCCTGCCCATCTGGCTAGGTTTCCCCAGCTACACTGGGCGGCTTCCAGCAGAATATAAAAACATAATATTGAGCTCCAGAATTTAAAGATGAATCGATGAGAGTTGTTCACCAAGCATTGTGGTGAGGGGGAGCATGCAAAGCAGGGACATTTTCATCACCAGGCAGCCTTCGATTTCAGAGGCAGTTTTCATGCTACAATTAGTGACTTGCTATTTATTCATTTATTCATGTATTCAATTTACACCCTACCCCTTCTCCCGGAGGTTACCTCAGGGTAGCAAAACACACAAGCAATGAAACAATTAAGACATCTAAAAACATCGGGTGGGGGGAGGACCCCACCAAACCCATTCCAATAGAAACGCGGAGTGGGGAAGATCTCTACTTTGAAATGCTTGTTGAAAGACGAAGGTCTTCAGTAGACACTGAGAAGACAACAGTGATGGCCCCCGTCTAATATTCAATGGGAGGGGTTTCCGAAGGGTCGGTGCTGCAACAATATACAGTGGTGCCTCGCAAGACGAAAAGAATCCATTCTGTGATTCTCTTCGTCTAGCGGTTTTTTCATCTTGCGAAACAAGCCCATTGAAGGATTAGCGGATTAGCGCTATTAGAGGCTTTTAGCGGCTTATCTGCTGATCGGATCAGCTGATAAGCGGCTTAGCAGCTTAGAAAAAGGGGGGGGAGGGAAAAAAACCAGCAGGAACTCGCAAGACATTGTCGTCTTGCGAAGCAAGCCCATAGGAAATTCGTTTTGCGAAGCACCTCCAAAACGGAAAACTCTTTCGTCTAGCGAGTTTTCCGTCTTGCGAGGCATTCGTCTTGCGGGGCACCACTGTACATGCAGAATGGACCTCCTGACAAGGTGGCCCTAACCTGCATAGCACAGTAATTGATGGGTGCCACACACTGTTCTCCCCCTCCACATTTTACCTCAGAAACACCCAGTGAGGAAGATTACGCCACGAGACAGTGACTGGCCCAGGTTCATCCAGAGAACTTCATGGCTGAATGGGGATTTGAACCCCAGTCTCGGAGGTCTTAGTCCAACACACTGACCACTGCATTACACAGCTATGGGGCTATATACCCCAGAACAAGCACCTTGATCTTAGCCCGGTAGCCTGGGTGCCCACCTCAGCGTCCACATGGTTGATTTGAAGTTACAATGCTCTCCTGGTAGCTGCTTGCTCCAGATGAACCTCAGGGACCCATTACCAGTGGCGTAGTGTGGGGGGTGCAGGGGGGCCGGCCACACCGGGTGCAACATCTGGGGGTTAGGGTTAGGGAGCGCAAAGCCACGGGTTAGGAGGCGCAAATTACTTGCCTTGCCCCGGGTGCTGACAACCCACGCTACGCCACTGCCCATTATGGCAGTTGAAAGTGTGTATCCCTCCTCCTATTTATTTTATTTTATTTTATTTGCAGGCAATGCCGAGTCTGCCTCCTCCTTTCGGTTTCTGCTCAGGCCCCTGCATTTCCTTCTGAGGAGATGTTTTGCCATGACAAAGTAACTGCTGACAAAGTGAATAAACTGACTTCATTTTAATTTTGTTTTGCATTTTCCTTTTGTATATTTTGATCCTAAAATCTTTTTGAGTGTCTTTCTCCCTTTCTCTCCCCCCCTCCCCCCCCCGCCTTCCCCTTTATGATAATAAAGCAACTGTTTGTGCGGTAGCATGCAATCATTTCTGAATTGGATTTATTTTTGTCTACAGATCCTTCTCCAAAATCTTGATCGCCCTCCCCACCGCTCGCCCCCATTTTTTGTGTGTGTCGGCATGGCATCTCTCCAGCAATGTTTTAATATAAAATTTAAAGCACAAAGAAGGAAAAGAGTAAGATGTAAGATCAGCGACGACACTAAATAGGGACAACAGACTCCCCTCTCTCCCTGACAGATGAAAACAGATTATACAGAGAAGGATCATGTCAGTAATAATATGCAAGGTTGAAGCCTCTATGGTGAATTTCCAGCTTCTCCATGACATATTTCTTAATGCTTCTTTTAACAACCCCTCTATTTCCCCAAACTAAGTGTGCAAAGCAATTGTGTGGTTCCCAATGGGTGGTCCTTGGACCACAGGGAGTCTGCAGAACCCACCCAGGTGGTCTGTGGCACCATTCAAATAACAAAAATTACCACAGAGATATCAACATTTTCAAAAGTAGGGGGTCCATAGCTTGGTCTTTGAAAAACTGGGTGTGTGCAATACTTAGCTAATTGGGAACCACTGGTTATCACAGGATGGAACGTGCTAAAAACATATTTGCTGTTGTTGTTTACCATAAGGTACAAGGACAGGTTACAACAGGCATGTTCAAAGTCCGTTTTGGGGGTCTAATCCAGTCAATTTAATCCAGCCCCTGTGGCAGTATATGTCCTAACTTTGGTTGGCTTTCGCATATGTTCACTTCATCAAATCTGGCCCTCTTTGAAAAAAGTTTGGGCACCCCTGGGTTACATCAATTGAAAACGTCACTAATATTAAATAATAATATTAAAAACAATGCAAAACAAGATTACAAAAAATAAGTTGGGCCCTGAAAACTGGATATGCCGTTGCAAGCCAGATACCTACAAACAATTAAAATGACCCAATATTCACTTATGATTTATTTGATTTATTTGAATTGGGCCCAGAAACAGATTGGCAGCCGGAGCAGTTGGGCCAGGATTGGTGTTATATGCTCAAACCGCCTTGTCTCAGTGAGCAGGAGTGGATTTTCACAGTTCAGTGGCACCCTGTGCAAAGCCAAAATTCGGCACCCCCTGCCTCTCGCTTTCCATTTTGTTCAATTCACTACATCATAATTGTGAAGCCCTGCAGTGCCCCCTAAGTTCAGCGCTCAGTTGCACTGCCCTAAATCTCTGCAGCGAGCAACCGGGCTGCTGAGTTGTGCATGAGCTGAAGTCTCCAAACCGTCTTCATAGGCAGCCTTACATATAGCCCATTGCAGTAATCCAACCTAGAGGTTACCAGAGCATAGGCAGCAGAAGTTAGACAATCCCTGTCCAATGAGAGGCACAAATACAAGATGGGTGACACCTGGCTTGAGAGCAGTACATGTGAAAAGGATCTAGGAGTCTTGGTTGACCACAAACTTGACATGAGCCAGCAGTGTGACGTGGCAGCTAAAAAGGCCAATGCAATTCTGGGCTGCATCAATAGGAGTATAGCATCTAGATCAAGGGAAGTAATAGTGCCACTGTATTCTGCTCTGGTCAGACCTCACCTGGAGTACTGTGTCCAGTTCTGGGCACCACAGTTCAAGAAGGACACTGACAAACTGGAACGTGTCCAGAGGAGGGCAACCAAAATGGTCAAAGGCCTGGAAACGATGCCTTATGAGGAACGGCTAAGGGAGCTGGGCATGTTTAGCCTGGAGAAGAGGAGGTTAAGGGGTGATATGATAGCCATGTTCAAATATATAAAAGGATGTCACATAGAGGAGGGAGAAAGGTTGTTTTCTGCTGCTCCAGAGAAGCGGACACGGAGCAATGGATCCAAACTACAAGAAAGAAGATTCCACCTAAACATTAGGAAGAACTTCCTGACAGTAAGAGCTGCTCGACAGTGGAATTTGCTGCCAAGGAGTGTGGTGGAGTCTCCTACTTTGGAGGTCTTTAAGCAGAGGCTTGACAACCATTTATCAGGAGTGCTCTGATGGTGTTTCCTGCTTGGCAGGGGGTTGGACTCGATGGCCCTTGTGGTCTCTTCCAACTCTATGATTCTATGATAGGGGTGCAGCTGGGCCACCAGTTGAAGCTGATGGAAAGCACTCTCTGCCACTGAGGCCACCTGATCCTCAAGTGACAGCAATAGATACAGAGTTACCCCCAAGCTACAAACCAGATCTTTCACAGGTTGTGTAACCCCATCAAGAACAGAAGTATAGTGTCCAGATCAAGGGAAGTAATGGTACCACTCTATTCTGCCTTGGTCAGACCCAACTGTAGTAGTGACCACTTCTGGGTACCACAATTTAGGAAGGATATCAACAAGGATATCAAGGTGCGCAGCCTGGGAGTCATTCTGGATTCACAGCTGTCTATGGAGGTGCAGGTCAATTCTGTGTCCAGGGCAGCTGTTTATCAGCTCCATCTGGTACGCAGGCTGAGACCCTACCTGCCCGCAGATTGTCTCCCCAGAGTGGTGCATGCTCTAGTTATCTCCTGCTTGGACAACTGCAATGCACTCTACCTTTGAAGGTGACTCGGAAACTGCAATTAATCCAGAATGCAGCAGCTAGACAGGTGACTGGGGGTGACCGTCAAGACCACATAACACCGGTCTTGAAAGACCTACATTGGCTCCCAGTACGTTTCCGAGCACAATTCAAAGTGTTGGTGCTGACCTTTAAAGCCCTAAATGGCCTCGGTCCAGTATACCTGAAGGAGCGTCTCCACCCCCATTGTTCAGCCTGGATACTGAGGTCCAGCGTTGAGTGCCTTCTGGCGGCTCCCTCACGGCAGAAGTAAGGTTACAGGGAACCAAGCACAGGGCCTTCTCGGTAGTGGCACCTGCCCTGTGGAATGCCCTCCCACCAGATGTCCAAGAGAAAAATAACTACCAGACTCTTAGAAGACATCTGAAGGCAGCCCTGTTTAGGGAAGCTTTTAATGTTTAATAGAGTATTGCATTTTAATACTTTGTTGGAAGCCGCCCAGAGTGGCTGGGGAAACCCAACCAGATGGACGGGGTAGAAATAATAAATTGTTGTTGTTGTTGTTGTTGTTGTTGTTGTTGTTGTTGTTGTTGTTGTTATAATTTTCCAGTGGAATCATTGCTGAGGGCGCATACCAGCCTTTCCGAAGCAGGTGCCCCCAGGTGCTTTGAGCTGTAACTTCTCAGCAGAATGTTCTGGCAGGGGTTGATGGGAAGGCTGGTGAACACACCCATGCCACATTCCACAAACAAGTTTTGTAAGGTTTCAAAAACCTGCCAGACCTTTTTGTCCAGAGGCACTGGTGGGATTAAAACAAAAAACAAAACCACACCAACGTATATGTTGCACCATGGGAAATGAAGCCCCTCTCAACAGTGGCGAAGCGTCATGCTCCGGCACCGGGGGTGGGGTGGAGAGCAGGAGGGGGTGTGGCTGGCGTGGGGCATGGTGCCCAGCATGGGTGGGGGAGCAGCCATGATGGCACCCCACCGGGATTGCACTGCCGGGGGCGGTGCGCTCCCCCCGCACTCCTCTTCCTCTGCCAGTGCCTCTAAACACTTAAAAACGACTGCTTGTTTCCAGCTTCAACTTGCACTATCAGCTTCCCTTCTGAACAGTGCCGAGTGGTGAAATTTTTCAGAGGGGAACAGTTAGGGCCAGAAATACCAGCTTGCGAGGGTGTATGTGGGTGCGTCTGTGTGAAATGATGCGCACGTGAACATTGCACCTCTTTCCCTAAGCCGGGTAGAAGCTACCTGGGCTTTGGGAAAGAAGTGTCAGGTCTGTGACAGAATGCTATAGAGTCCTCCTTCCTCATTGGCAGAAATGACTGGCAGAATCCGAGATCAGGGAGAAGAGTCGGTGAAAGAAGACTGGAAGAAATTTAAAGGCTATTTACAGAAATATTGTAAAATTAATGAATGTTAGAAGGATGTTGGAAAGAAACTAAGCGGTTTCCAGCTGTAATGCTTTAAGAGTTATGAAAAAAAAGGGTTCTACAAATGGGTAAAAGTTTAATGGTAAGGATTTGCTGAACTAACAAATTGAACTGAATACAAAGAAGGGAGGTATGAGGAGGTCCGGGGAAATAAGTGTAAGGAAGTTATGTTGTGGAAAATTAATGTGTTTTTTAACTATTTTTATTTTGTATGTTTCTTTTTATTTTTCACTTTTTTGTTATACCTTAAAAACGCTTAATAAATATCTTCTTAAAAAAATAATAGAGTCCTCCTTCCTCTTTCCCAAAGCCAGACAGGAGCATCGTGCCTGCCTTGCTCCCTAAGTTGGGCAGAAGCTTCCCACTGTTGGGGAAGGGGGTGCCAGAGGAACATTCAGGGAACTAGCCTAACCTCCTTAGTCTACTGACCGCACACCACTGCTTCTGAAAGATGGCAGCTTTCATTTTTAGCGCTTGCAAAAATCGTGCTTTGAAAGATCTGCTGCCAGCAGCACCAAGAAAAACCTTCTCCTGGCCCCCTCCCTCCAAAAAGCTCCAGCAACTGTAGGAGATGATACCCCCCCCCCATAGAATAAGCAATATCCTGGTCTCATCATCATTGTCAGCACCACTGTTCAACAAAGTAACATCTCTCCCCGGATAAAGCTGGCAAATGTTATCCTTTGGCGATAGGAATCCTTCAGGGAAAGCCCCTATTCAAAATCTTTCTAAAGCTCCCTTAATTGTTCCAGTTGCTGGAAATTTTAAACAGGTTCCTTCCCCCCTCCCTCCTCCCCACCGCCACTCCAGCTGCTTTGCCAAGTTGCACTAAGCCCCCTTTGTCAAGCAAATGTGCCAACCAAAGGCACAGAGAGATAAGCGCAGCTGAGGGAATTGCTTGAACTCGCCTGCCTGGAGATGGTTCCGCTGTGCCGTAGTGCGTTTGTCTTTCTGTTCGGCTGCAACTTTTGGCATGGATCAGCATTGCTTCGACAAGGCCTCTTTCACCCAGAGATCTCGGCACGCGCTTATGGGCACAAAACAGGAATTGGTAGCTCCCTGGTTCCAGCTTTTATCCCTTCAGGGGTGGGGTGGTGGTGGGGTTGTTGGCAAGGCTTCTGGCTGTATTCTGGTTCAAGGGGCTGTTCCCAGACAACCACAGTTTCCACAGGAAGATGCAGATGAGCTAAATAGTTTATTAATCCAAAAGGGCTCAACGCCTTTGTGCACCATGCTTGAACTTTCACCCAGGGAATCTTTGCTGAAGAAGCAAGAACGATATCCAGTGGTACCTCGGGTTACATACGCTTCAGGTTACATACACTTCAGGCTACAGACTCTGCTAACCCAGAAATATTACCTCAGGTTAAGAACTTTGCTTCAGGATGAGAACAGAAATCGTGCTCCGGCAGAGCGGCAGCAGCAGCAGGAGGCCCCATTAGCTAAAGTGGTGCTTCAGGTTAAGAACAATTTCAGGTTAAGAACGGACCTCCGGAACAAATCAAGTACTTAATCCGAGGTACCACTGTATTAGTAAATGTGGAGTCAGACTTCTAAACCACAAGGATCACAACATCCCATAAGAATAAAAGGAGGGCGTTGCAAGAACATTGTTGCGATAGAGATAAGGAGATCTGACCATTTTGATTTATTGTTTTTCTAATCTTAAACCCAGTTCATCACATTTCCCTATCCATTTGAAATTTTTGACAAAGTCTTCACGAAACTTCACCAGCATTTTAGTGCCCCCTCCCTCTCCCAGCTGCAACAAAACATGTCTCTCCCGTATCAGTCTCTACAGCCACAGCAGGCGCTGCAATCTTCCAACAACTTGACCTCACCCCCAAAGGCACACTCCTCCATTGTCTCCTGAGACAGACAGATGACAGCAACTTCTCTCTTTCCTTATATATTTTTGTTTGCAATGTTGTATAATATATTCATTTTAGTGTGCAATGTTTCCTAATGCAATGCATTTTAGACTGGTATTTTCAGTAATACATATGTGTGTGCTTTTATGTACGCTTTACCCTAGCACGTGTATTTTTGTACACATTACTTCGTTGGAGATTGCATTGATAGAAGTGGATTTTGAAGGATATCTGTGTTTCAGGTATGCATTGTTTTAGGAGGTGACAGCAGCCACGAAATTAAAAGATGGCTGCTTCTTGGGAGAAAAGCAATGACAAACCTAGACAGCATCTTAAAAAGTAGAGACATCACCTTGCCAACAAAGGTCCGTATAATAAACGCTATGGTTTTCCCAGTAGTGATGTATGGAAGTGAGAGCTGGACCATAAAGAAGGCTGATGCCGAAGAATTGATGCTTTTGAATTATGGTGCTGGAGGAGACTCTTGAGAGTCCCATGGACTGCAAGAAGATCAAACCTATCCATTCTGAAGGAAATCAGCCCTGAGTGCTCACTGGAAGGACAGATCCTGAAACTGAGACTCCAATACTTTGGCCACCTCATGAGAAGATAAGACTCCCTGGAAAAGATCCTGATGTTGGGAAAGATGGAGGGCACAAGGAGAAGGGGATGACAGAGGACAAGATTGTTGGACAGTGTCCTCGAAGCTACCAGCATGAGTTTGACCAAACTGCGGGAGGCAGGGAAGACAGGAGAGCCTGGCGTGCTCTGGCCTATGGGGTCACGAAGAGTCGGACACGACTAAACAACTAAACAACAACAATTGTTTTGGGAAGTATAAATTAGATTGGTTCGCCCACCCTTTTCCTGCTCGGGGCCCAACACACAAGATATATAGAGCAACATTGGAGTGAGGGTTTGTCTTCATGCTCCTAGCCCTGTCCCAGCTTTTTCTCATTCCATGCTCAGGCTAGTTAAATGGTGCTCCTAGTAAGATTTCGGTGTCCAGTTGAAAGCAATAGGCAGGTACATCTTATACTCAACTTCTGTGTGATTATTCTTATTATTACATTGCTTTCTCCATCATATCCTCACAAGAACCCTGTGAGGTTGGTTGGACTCTGAGTTAGTGACAAACCCAAGGTCACCCAGTGAGCTTCAGGCATGAGTGAAGATTTAAAAACTGGGCTCTCCAATGCCAGGCTGACAGTAAGCCTGCTACATCCACACCACACCAACTCTAAAAATATTGGGTGGTGCTTGACTAAAGATTTGCAGTAGCACAAGGATTAGTGCTAGCACAATGGGACTTTCCGCCTCTCCAATGGTGTAGCATGGGTTGCCAGAGCCCAAGGCTGCATGCAGAGGGGTGGGAGGCAAACGGATGGAGTACACATGCACATTCAGCTGCCTAATGGCATCCACATCACCCAGGAGATTGCAGCCACAGAGGTAAGAAAAGAAGAGGTGTTCTGTTGTCTGGAGAGGCCACTTCTTGGTTTGCATGGAGAAGCTGTTTTCAGTGGAGCCCAGGAACGGAAGCTTACAGCTTTATTGAGACAGCACCGGGTGTTGAAATTTTATGCCCCTAACAATTTTATGCCCCCATGTGGGCCTCCCCAATGCTACACCACTGCACCTCTCCCCCCCCATGGACACCCACACCATCCCCAACTGGAGGGTTGGGGGGGAAACCCAGAACAGTTTTAGGGGTGCACAGAGGGAGGGGGAGAGCAGTCCATTGAGCAAGGAGAAATCCTGGCGCTGATGGTACATTCTCTTTAGTACTACATTGAATTCAACGCATTGCTTTCACTTGAGTGTGTATAGGTCCCCATAAGGAATAAGTCTGTCTGTCTGTCTGTCTGTCTCTCCCTCCCTCCATATATATATCCTAGTAAATGCTGATAGAGGGAGACAGATTGGGACATCTTTGATGATGAGTTGGCTCCTTTAATATTCAGCATCTCTCCTGCCTTCTTTTCCAGAAAGGCATTTGGGTGGCCTATTTGGAGTGAGGATTTCTAAGCACAATGGGGACTTGCATATTGGTTTTCAAAAGGGTTCTAAAAATAAAGCACCCAGCTCTGCTTTAAGCACTCCTCCGGGACGCTTCTGAGTCTCTCCTTTTTATTGTTGTGGTGCTTTCGTTTTGGCTTTGTTCTTCCTTTCATTTTCCGCGCATTCCGTTCCCAACACGTGCCCTCCCTCGCCAGGATGCCAGGGAGGGTTTGTGCAAGTGGATATAAACAGAAATTCTCTCTCATCTCATTAGCCCAAGCTGTTTATTATTAAGGCGACATTTCACAAGCATCGTACGAGGACGATGCACCAGCGGAGTTTCGCCTTTGTGCCGGATTCATCTGTCAAGTCCAAACCACAACCAGGACGCCAGATCCTTTTAGCCCATTCTGAATCATCCTCATCTCCCCACTTCCAGTAGGGCTCCTAGCCTGAAGACTGTGCGCTGGTCCCCACATTCACACTGATCACTCAATGACTGCAGCGTCCAACAACTCTGGACTAATGTAAATGAAGCATTGCAGATCCACAACTGCAGGAACGGACTTTCCTATCTTTTTGAGCACAACGGTTTGTAAGGGAGCCAGGCAGGAGCCGCCCACTCTGAGTTGCCTAGGGTTAGGGTTAATCATGCAAAGTACATGCATACTAGTATCGAGAGATGTGGATCTGCATTAGATCCGAGTGACCCTGCTGCAATTCAGAATTGGCTCTGAATTACGGGCACGGCTAAATGAAAACTTGGTAGAAAGCTCTCCTACATCCCGAGCCTCTAATCACGCATGAATTTTAGCACATGAACATTACCAAAATACACTCGGGAAATGTGGTGTGTTCTTTTTCTGACTTGGTGCATCACACAGTCATATTCGCTCAGTGCGCTGTTCTCCAACTGACTCTCACTGCAAGTGGTTTATTTACAAACTACTAGATAGACGAAGAATAACCAAAGAATTAAACAGCGTCATATCTGAGCATGCAGAAACATACCACTGCCTCCCTGGCTTTGGCTGCTTAGTCATGCCAACTTCCCCTATCATGCAGGCACAAAGGGGAGAAATTAACCCATCATAAAACTCCTTTTATTATTATTATTATGAACATACTACATTTTTGGTGCATCGGAGCCGTGCCTTAATATATGTATAAGAAATGCAAACCAAGTGGATTCACAGCACCAACTGGTTAGTTATGCCTCTCAGCAGCATCACCAGTTAGAACCAGCACTTTGCCAGTTACTAAGAGCTCAGAGGCAATGAAAGATTAAACCATAGCCAAGCCTTTTACCTCATCATTCCAGCTGTCCTCACCTATCCATATTCCCTGCCTGCTATAGAATGCAGGCGGAGTTCTGCTTATGACAGCAGGCTGCAGAGGAAGGGAAGGGAAAGGACATTTCAGCCCATCGCACATAGCTCTTGTGAATTTTGCCATTGAGGAAATCTGTGTGTTCCGCCTTCCAGGGCTAGATTTGGGGCAGGCGAGCCTAGCAACTGCCAGGGACACTGGGATTTGGTGGTGGAGGGGGGGGCACCTGTTCTGAGCTATCTCTACACTTAAGTACCCATTCAACCGCTGAATGCAAAGCAGTACAGACAGTTCATCTTCATTTGTAAAGCTGGCATTGCTGACTTGCATGGCCAGTGTTGCAGTAATGTTCTTTTCTTTTCCTTTCCTTTCCTTCCTGGGAAAACATAGAACACCAGGGCCCATTGAGCAAACATATGAGCAATTCCATGCATGCAAAGTTGCGTAGGAAATCATGCATGCAGGTCATGCATCTAAACAGTGAAATAAGTTACAAATGCAATTTTATTTTTAAAAAGTTAATAGGAAGCAGAACAAATAGAAGGGCTGGAAAAAACTGCAGCTTCTATGCAGTAACCACTTGGTCGGTGTCACTGGAAACAGAGGATGCTGCCTTATAGTGAGTCAGACCATTGCTACACTGACTGGCAACGGCTCCCCAGCTTATCAGACTGGGGACATGTTCAATCCCACCTGGAGAAACCAGGAACTGAACCCGACCCCTTCTGCAGGTAAGGCAGCTTGTGGGATATTTGCAATGCAGTCAAACCAACAATGCACGTTTGCACTGAATAGAAACAGATCTGGATATCTTTTCAAACCCAGACAGCAGAAAATGAATATGGGAAAGCTGCGTTGCACTGACTCAGACCCAGCGGTCCATTGAGGTTGGTATTGTCTGTGCTGATGGTAGTGACTCTCCATTGTTTCATACACAGAGTTCCTCTCCCAGCTCTATCTGGAGTCATCAGGGATTGAACCCGAGACCTTCTGAACAAAAGGAGGATGCTCTAACACCAAGCTATGACCCTTGAGGAGAGGGTGGTGATTCAGATGTTAGTTGCTAATAATAATCTGGTTTCTTAAGCCATTGCGATTTTAAAAAAAGAAGCCTGTGGGGTTTTGTTTTTCCCCAAAACACACTGGCCTCGTTGTGCAAGCACATCTCCAGTTCGTCGTTTTCTGGGCCGAAATGCATGCACGGTCCCCTAGAGGATCAGGCGATCCTTCAAGGGCATGTCACCTGAAGCGCTGATTTCCATCATGCTCCTGCCTTGAGCCCTAGGTACTGCCTCTACCCAGCCACCTCCTCCCCGCACATTCCAAGGCCTCGTTTGCTTTGCAGAGGCATTAGATTAGCACGAGGGCTTATGACCAGCCATCTGCCACAGCAGGCTGCTGACTGCAAGTCCCCTGATCTCCGAGCAACATTGCTGAGGAGTACGGAAGGATTTCAGGAGCGGGGAGATGGAGGGGAACTTATTACCCTGGCGCTTGTTCCTCGCTCTGCATAGTCAGATTGAAATGAAATTTCCGTCAGTAGCACGGGGACATTGTGTTTAAGAAGCCAGTGGATTTTCTTTTCAAACGAGTTTTTCAAGGTAGTGGTACTTTCTGTTCTTGTTTTGACATAATGGCCCCAAAATAACATCTTGTGAGTGAGCCGATGAATTGTTGGCACCAACTGCTGAAGAAGGAGGCCATAAGAACATGCAAAGCTGCACTGGTCCATCTCACACAGTATTGTCTATTCTGTATCTCCAGGGTTTCTGAATACATACCCTCCAACATTTCTCCAGTGAAAATAGGGACATCCTATTCCATAGCCTCCAACATTTCTCCAATGAAAATAGGGATGTCCTAAGGAAAAATGGGACATTCCAGGATCAAATCAGAAACCAGGACAGCTTCTGTAAATTCAAAGGTGAACCAACCTAATTTGCACTTTCTGAAACAATGCAGGCATCCTCCAAAATTTGCACATTTTGAAATTTTGCAGCGCATTTCTGCAAGCAGGCAGTCTCTATGCCATTAGTGAAAATGGCATACAAATACATACAAAAATGCATTATATTAGGTAACACAGCTTTGCAAAAAAAGAAGTGTATATTATGTAGAATTGCATATATGGAAATGTGCATATTTAGGAGAGTCACAATAAAATGCTTATGAATTTTCATGAAGTCTTTTGTGTGTGTGTAATGCCAACGAATGTGGAAATGTGGAGAACTGGGTGTGAGGTTGAAAAAATGAGAAACCAAGAGAAACAAAATCTGATAGATTTGCCCATCCCTACCTGGAAGTAACATGTGTGTGTCTTTAGAAATTGACCTATATGTACTACTGGTTCCTCTCCCCAGAATGTTCTCTGTCTCTCTCCACTCTTGGCCTCCCCTCTCCCTCTCCTCTTTAGGAAGCATTTTATGAAGTCTTATGAAATGACACCCCAACTTCCATGGACTATAGTTTTGGTGCTGGAACGGAATACTCCATGAAACGACCCCCTCCATTGGTCATTTTTGTGCTCTTCCTGCCTGTACGCAAGCGCCATTGCTCCTCAGGATTCTTCTTCTGCATCTGCACCCCCTGTTGTTGTTTAGTTGTATAGTCGTGTCCAACTCTATGTGACCCCATGGACCAGAGCACGCCAGGCACTCCTGTCTTCCACTGCCTCCCACAGTTTGGTCAAACTCATGTTGGTAGCTTCGAGAACACTGATCAACCATCTTCTCCTCGGTCGTCCCCTTCTCCTTGTGCCCTCCTTCTTTCCCAACATCAGGGTCTTTTCCAGGGATCTCCCAGCATCATAACTTTTATTTGCCTGTTGTTTTTGTCCATGGAGTTTTCTTGGCAGGGGTACTGGAGTGGCTTGCCGGTTCCTGCTCCAGGTGGATCACGTTTAGTCAAAACTCTCCACAATGACCTGTCCATCTTGGTTGGCCCTGCACGGCATAGCTCATTTGCACCCTCTAGTTGTTGTTAATCAACACAAGGCTCCTGTTTTTGGGTAGGGGGTCAATTAAGTGTGGGGGGGATTGCCTTCATACATCCAGGATCTTTACCACCATCTGTCACCAGAGGCTCACTCTCCCCCTCTCCTAGGGGGCAGCTTTGGCACCCGCCAGAATGACGTGCAAGGCACCTGCTTTCCTAGGAGTAGATGGAGAGAGTAAGGGCATCTCATTTACTTGCTGAACAGGCTCCCCAAGCATCAAAACAGCCACAGTGGCACCTGGGCGGCAGTTGTTCCATGCCAGACTGAGGCTCTGGTATGCTCTTTAATCACACCTGCTGAAGCTTCTCTGTCCTTGCCAAAGATAGGCTGGCAATGAGACTACCGAATCTGGCTCCCTGGCACTGAGACTATTGCCTTTGGCACTGGGCCAGTACAGTCCATCTCTTCCTGAAAATAGCATGCCATTATTTTTATTATTATTATGGAGGGAGGGAGGGAAGATGAGAGGAATATTTTTCTGTTTGTTAACTCTAGCAGTTCCAGCGCAGCCCCAAAGGCAATAGCAGGAGCCGAAAACATGTTAGGCTACATAATGTCCTAGATCGGAGTTCTGAAATGAGGATGCTCACAGTGGAAACAGAAGGCGGTGCCTCTGCACATGTACAGATGGGTGGAGGGGAAATAGCAGGGGGGGGAGATCATGGGGGATCCTGGAGAATGAACCTGGGTTGCCAATATAGGGCTGCTTCATGTATTATATACGTACATGGCAGTAAGCCTGGGTTTGCAACTGGGTTTGCAATTGAGCTCGACAGGAATCATAGGCAGCAGGTTCCACCCAACTTTTGGGGGGGTCATCGTGCACGTGTGATGTCACACATACAACACACACATGACATCATGAGGTCTGCCACAGCCACAGGGAGGTCTGACGGGTTCCAGCCCCTCAAGATTGGGAGCGCTCACCCCTGTCTCAATATACTTTGGGGGAGCTGAGGTGACCTCAGCCCCACAGAGTTGGAACCTATGACAGGAATCATAGAATTGTAGAATTGTAGAGTTGGAAGGGACTCCAAGAAACATCTATTCCAACCCTTTGCAGTGCAGGAATCACAGCTACAGTATAGAATCCCTGACAGATGGCCATCCACTTTTCAAGGCAGTCTGTTCCCCTGTTGAACAGACCTTACCGTCAGAAAGTTCTTCTTAAGGTTTAGTTAGGAAGGTCAATTCTGTGTCCAGGGCAGCTGTCTACCAGCTCCATCTAGTACGCAGGCTGAGACCCTACCTGCCCGCAGACTGTCTCGCCAGAGTGGTGCATGCTCTAGTTAACTCCCACTTGGACTACTGCAATGTGCTCTATGTGGGGCTACCTTTGAAGGTGACCCGGAAACTACAGCTAATCCAGACTGCAGCAGCTAGACTGGTGACTGGGAGTGGCCACCAAAACCATATAACACCGGTCCTGAGAGATCTGCATTGGCTCCCAGTAGGTTTCTGAGCACAATTCATAGTGTCGGTGCTGACCTTTAAAGCCCTAAACAGCCTCGGTCCTGTATACCTGAAGGAGCGTCTCCACCCCCATCGTTCAGCCCGGACACTGAGGTCCAGTGCCAAGGGCCTTCTGGAGGTTCCCTCACTGCAAGAAGTGAGGCTACAGGCAACCAGGCAGAGGGCCTTCTCGGTAGTGGCACCCGTCCTGTGGAACGCCCTCCCTTCAGATCTCAAGGCAATAAGCAACATCTGAAGGCAGCCCTGTTTAGGGAAGTTTTTAATGTTTAATACTGTATTGTGTTTTTAATAGTCAGTTGGGAGCTGCCCAGAGTGGCTGGGGAAACCCAGCCAGATGGGCGGGGTATAAATAATAAATAAATTGTTGTTGTTGTTGTTGTTTCTCCTTTCTTGTGATTCTGTGTCTTGGAACCAATCCTTGTAATCACACCCTGTAACAAATCCTGGTTTCACTTAGCGATCCCCTGTATGGTACCATTGCACTAGGTATCCTTATGCCTGCTTTTCTGGCACTCACACTTTACTGTGTTACTTACACCCGAGGCATGACATGCACGGTGCCCCTCTCAAATGCAATGCCTCAGACAGCCCTGATTCTCTAAGGCTACATTTCTTCCAACGCACTCTCAAATCTTGGCAGGCAAAAGAGCATGCTAGCATCACCATCCCAAACACAATTCAGCCCTTCCAGTGAAGTCTGTTTCACGTGGATCCCACCTGCGAGATGCTGCACGAAATGGCCTTTGCGCCGACGATAGCCACAAGGCAGTTTTCTGCACAAATGGGTTTTCCCTGAAATGCTAAACCCCTGTCTCGAGACCAGAAAAAAATGAGTTGTGCAGATTGCATGGCCGTCACTGAGACCAGGCCGTTTTAGACCTGCAGTCTAAAATGGAACAGTCCATTATCTCACTGCAGGCTTAAGCATGAGGCTAAATAGAAACAGTCTAATGTGGTCTGAGCATCTTGGCATCTCTGACCTATAAGATCTCCTGTCATGGAGTAAGACACCCTGAGCTGACTGCTTCCCCTCCATCTGATTCATTCATGCCATATGAATGTAAAATTGGGGGGACGGACATATCTGTCAATGTGAGTTTCTCTATCTCCCATTTTTCCAGTCTTAAATTCAGTTCTCTACACTCCTATTTTAGGCTGCAAAAATCCTTTTCTTTTTCTAAGTCCTCCTTGAAATTCTGCCCACATTTTCATGCAAATACCTCCGATTTTTTTGGTATGCTGTTTTTCATGAAACACAGATATCTGAAAGCAATTTTCCCTAATATAATGCATTCTGTATGTTATTTTCAATAAAATATATCTTTTTGCATGCCATCCCCTACTATATGCATTCTCGTACACATGACTTAGTTGGAGAAAAAATTCAGAGAAGGACAAATAATAATGACAATTTTATTACTTATACCCACTCAATTTTTGAAGATGGCTGTGTTTTTGGTTCATGTATTGTTTCAGGGATTGTGAATTTCCTGGAGGTTAGACATGTTTATAAACTGAATTTCTCCCCCATCCATAAGCAAAATACACCGATTTTTGCAAACTGTACATTTCCAGGGTGTCTGAACTCACGGAAAGCAATCAGAATGAAATAACACGAAAACATTGGTATCATCTCTCCCATCTGGAAATGCATACCCATGCCACTATGATTTGAGACATTTTTATTGTTGCTGCTGTTGTGATGATGTTCGGTGAAATGTAGGAACAAGCCTTTCTAAAACAAACATCAGCAGAGTTTAATGTGCGCACAATAGGTCTTTTCAACAGGATTTTTAAAGAAGGGCATAAGAAGGAAAAAGGAAAACACGCTCGTGCCAACAGAGAATTGTTGAAGTGCCCTTCATCAGCCAAGCAAGCACCAAAGCCTGTCACTCCAGGCTATCAAAATGAGTGTAAAAGCAAAGACAGAACACAAAAGTAAATCAGCCAGTGATTACGCGACGGGGGAAAAAAATGATGACCTTGTTATGAAAACCATTGAAGATAAAAATAGATTCTGTCGGGAAACGTAGTTATACCGTAGTGCCTTGGAAGACGAAAAAGTACCCATCAACCTGATAAATGTTAGCATTAAGCACAATAAAATAAACCATTGGCACTTGATTCTTTTTTAAAAAAGAAATACAATAAAATAACAATAACAAGCTTAATAACCGCTATCAGGGTTCAAGTGCCAAAGAGGGAAGCTGCAGGTTCCACAAGGCTAGAAAAGATGAGTTAGAATCACAGAATCGAAGAGTTGGAAGGGATCTCTAAGAGTCATCTAGTCCAACCCCCTGCAATGCAGGAATCTCAACTACATCATCCATGACATATTACCATACAGCTTATGCTTAAAAACTTCCAAGGAAGGAGAGTCCACCAACTCTCTCGAGAGACCATTCCACTGTCGGACAGCTCTTACTGTCAGAAGGTTCTTCCTGATGTTTAGCTGAAATCTCCTTTCATGTAACTTGAAGCCATTGGTTGAAGTCCTGCTCTCCAGAGCAGGAGAAAACAAGCTTTCTCCATCTTCCATGTGACAGGCTTTTAAATATTTGAAGGTGGCTATCATATCCCATGGACTGCAAGAAGATCAAACCTCTCCATTCTGAAGGAAATCAGCCCTGAGTGCTCACTGGAAGGACAGATCGTGAAGCTGAGGCCTCAATACTTTGGCCACCTCATGAGAAGAGAAGACTCCCTGGAAAAGACCCTGATGCTGGGAAAGATGGAGCGCACAAGGAGAAGGGGACGACAGAGGACAAGATGGTGGGATAGTGTTCTCAAAGCTACCAGCATGAGTTTGACCAAACTGCGGGAGGCAGTGGAAGACAGGAGTGCCTGGCATGCTCTGGTCCATGGGGTCACGAGGAGTCGGACACGACTAAACGACTAAACAACAACAATCATATTTCATCTCAGCCTCATCTTTTCCAAGTGTAACATACCCAGCTCCTTCAACCATTCCTCATAGGGAATGTGCATGATGTTAGGATATTAGGAAGAGCCAGGAGCAGAGCTGAATGCAGTGGCCAAGCAGCTCAATGGCCAATGGCTCCTCCTCTGCCAGCCTCTTTGTGCTGCCACCGGTGGCAGCCTGCTTTGACCCTTCTTCCCCTCCACAGCTGGAGGGAAAGGAGCTGGTTGCCAGAGGCACGCCAGGGTAGAATCTACACACATATAAAAAAATGCTCTGAAAATGCTTTTTTTAAAAAAAAAACAAAACATTGAATTTTCCATAAGGCTCACCATCACCATCTAGTGTCACATTGCATATTGCACTTTAAACACACTTAAAACTCTAGCCCAATGGTTGCCATTAATTTGATTCTGAATTGATTTTAGAATGAATTGATTTTAGAATGCTGTGTTACTTTTATTGTTGTTATCCGCTCTGAGCCCGGCTTCTGCTGGGGAGGGTGGGATATAAATAAAAAAATAGTATTCGTATTCGCATTCGCATTCGTATTCGTATTCGTATTCGTAGTATTAGTATTCGTATTCGTATTCGTATTCGTATTCGTAGCTGTATAGCTGTCAGGCTTCGGAGGAATCCAATCCCTCCCACAGTAGCAGCCAAGAAGCAGAGAAACAATAACAGACCTTACCATGCAATTTATTAACATTCACAGAAAGAAGAAGGAATGCAGTATTCCTTAAATAATGGCAGTTGCGCCAAGTAAAGTCCCAACCCCTCTGTCTCTCCTATTTTACATCATCCCTCCACTGCCTAAGATGAGTTTTCTGCCTCTGAGCTTTCTGTTCTATCACCCTCAACACCCATCTGGTTGTGGGAGAGGTGGGGTCAGGAATGCTTTCCAAAGATACTGAGTCTGTCAGCTGTCTCTCCCCTGGAGCATCTTCTTCCTGCTGCTCTCCCAATATTTCCCAGCTTATCCCCTCTGCAGCCTCTGAACTATGCCCTTCTGCAAACCACTGTTCTAAATCTATACTGTCCTCCTGTTCTCAGGAAGGTTCAGGAGAATCCCCACCATTCCTCCTCAGTTCAGCCCCTGGCAACAGCTGAGTCACAGATCTCAGCCTGTAGCTTGAGTTCCGCAGAATGAGAAATGGAAATCCCAGTATGCAATGCCTCCAAAGCTATTGTGCCATGCGGAGCAGCTGGTGAATGTCTACATGTCTTAGGAGTTCTTGTTATTAAATATACCAAGAGAAAAGAGCACACCAAGAACTCAGGCCAATATAAGTTTCAATAGTGGGAGTGGTCCCTACTCACAAATCAATAGAAGAGTTTGGATTTCATATCCCACTTTATCACTACCCTAAGGAGTCTCAAAACGGTTAAAATTCTCCTTTCCTTTCCTCCCCCACAACAAACACTCTGTGAGGTGAGTGGGTGTGCTGGTCCCGGGGAGAAGGTTGGCGTAGTCAAAGTCCGGTCCTGGGTCACTAGCCTGGAAACAGTTCACAAGGAGTGGGGCGAGGTCCAAAGCAGGAAGCCGGGCGGGGACAGGAACACTGGAGGGTCAGGTCTGGGTCCAGGCAGGAACAGGTACTCAACAACGATGTTGCTCCCGCAACCTGGGACCGGGCTGACTGGCCTTTATCTTCTCTGAGGCCAGGGGCGGTCCCGGCCCCCCAGGAGACCTGCCTCTCCTGGCCTTAAGGCGAGCACTCCTCCTGGGAGAAACCAGTTCCCTTCGCCTCTCTGCCCTTCGCCTCTGCAGTTCAGGAGAGGCTGAAGGGTTTCTGGGCCCAGGGGGAGACTCACCTGTAGGCACTGAGTCCTCAACCACCTCCAGAGCCAGAGTGGATTCACCTGGTGCCTGCTCCTGAGGATCCGGCACAGGTGCAGGCGCCTCAGAATCAAGGCCCTGCCCCAGTTCAGCCGGCCCTGGAGGCGGGGACTCCTGTGCAGGCTGGGATTCCTCCGGTTCACCCTCTGAATCGGATTCCCAGGCCATCACAGTGGGGCTGAAAGACTTCAAAGAAGTGTGACTGGCCCAAGGTCACCCAGCAGCTGCATGTGGAGGAGCGGGGAAGCGAACCCGGTTCACCAGATTACGAGTCCACCGCTCTTAACCACTACACCACACTGGCTCTCTAGTAGCACCACACTGGCTCTCTAATAGTCAATAGTAACAAAAACTAATCCATTCAAAAGTATGTATTCTGACAAGGATTACAAACTCAAACAGAGATTACAAACTCAAACTCATATGGATATGGATATCCAATTAAGGATCAGAAACCAGTAAGTTCATGTTAGTCCATAGTCAGATTCGACATGAAGGTCTTGGTTTCAATCATGGAGCAGAAGTCAGAAGTTCTTGGTGTGTTCTTTTCTCTTGGTACATGTCTCAGGATGCAAGAGAGGCCAGGACTTCTAGTCTCCCTTCTTGAGCATGACCTTCCTGGGACCTGTAGCAGTCCTCACTGCCTCAAACCTACCTCCCCATTCCAGACTCTGGAGACATGGAACTTGGTGCATGCATCCTGGGCTCATGAGAGAAGGCACTTCCTGTAGCTCACACTAAGTTTCTCCTCTGAGGAGGGAAGGAGAAGAGAGAGAGAAGGCGGGAAAAGAGCTCCAGAACCAAGAGGGAAAGAGGGCTGGACTGTACCAGGGAGCAGCTGATCCGGCTTCCTAGGGCTCTCCATGCTTCGTCTCTGTGCTTTGGGGCAATTGGGGGGCTTGGGCCCTACCCCCTAAATATAGGAGGGCCAAAAGGGCTTGGTCACCAGGAATCAGCACTTCTGGCCTCCCATCTTCCTCAAGCTTCTAGCTCTCTCTCTCACACACCTCTCTGGCCCTTGTCGCCAGCAGCCAAGGGAGGGAGGGGCCCCTCCTGTTTGTTTTCTAGCACAAAGCCACTTCCTTTGTTACCTTAATGACCCACTTAGGTCATTACCAAGAAGCTGGCCTGGCCATTCCAACAACTGAATCCTTTCTGGATCCAGGAACCAGGAGGGACTCGGGCCTACAGCCTAACCTCCACCACTCCCCAAACTCACAAGAGCACTTTACAGGATCTGGCTGCGAGGACCTGACATTTTCAAAGCCGATACGTCCAATAGAAAGATCAGCCATTGGGGAGGCACCAATGGCACCATTTCAGCCTTCCGTTAATGCTAATGCGGCTATTGCAGCTGTTCTGCCAATGATTAAATGAGCTGTTATTGAGCATTTACTCTGTTGAACTGGCCTTTTCTCCTCCTTATTCATCATTCATTAGGTCTACCCCTGTCCTAGCCCGCTTATTCAGCAACATCATTTGTATAAAAAGAGAGATGATGTGGCAGGGTGTATCTGGGAGAGGGTGTTTGTTTGTTTGTTCCTCATCCAAAGCTCTCTCTCACACACACACGCAACCACCAATCCCTCGACAGAGCCTGATCTCGGAACAAATCACTCTAAGGGATGGGTGAGAGGCTACCAAGTTTAAAAGGTAAAAAATAAGAATCAGCGGTTGCTAAGCCCTGCTGTAAACACAGCAGCTTAAGAGGATTTGCATACCATTTGTTAACCTTTGAGAGGAACAGCACACCAAACCCCAGCGCCAAAGACAACTGTATCCACATTCCGGTTCTCAAAACTGAAATCCAGAACACACCACATGCTTCACAGAATCCTGCCCTCCCCCAGTATATAAATACGTATATGGCGGAAGGAGAAATTCTACAGCCTCGTTCTCCTTTCCATTTTGCACTACCTAGAACACATTTCCTGCTTTGCTGGTTTGCAGAGAAGGCGCAACGCAGGCAGGCATAAAACCAGGAGGTTAAGTGCGCCAGACAGCTTTCGGATTCGAGGCATTGTGACATTAGTTCAGGTAGCACCCCTGAGTAAAAAATATAAAAAGATGGACCATTTGCCTCCTTCAGACGATACCTGAAATCTGCCATTGAGGAAGCTGCTTCCTTTTGGTTTCATGTGTGCCTCACCTACAACCCTGACACCTTTAGAGTGCAGTGAAGTCAGCAGCACTTATCCGTCAAGTGTGTCACAGTTGTCAAACATTTCTGGCTGGTGCATCATGAACAAAACCCAAAGAGATAAGCAACAATACGTCTCAGTCAGACTGCATTCAGAGAGCAGTTTTATTCCGCTGACATTTCCTTATCCGCTAATTTCCGTATTATGTTTGAGTTTTTGCATGACATAAAAACCGCTTCCAGAAATGTAGCGAATATAGCACGTTTAGTGTTTATTTATGTGTTATTTGCCAATGGGTTTGGGGTTTGTTTTTCCTGGAAGCAAAGGGAAAATGGAATTAACTGCTATGTCAATTCAGCATCAGTCAGAGACAGTATCAACCCACCCTACCTACAACCAAAGCCAGGGCTCAGTTCTGAATGCATTCTGAGAAGGTGCAAGCCTATGTATTCCAGCAGAGGCATTGAACAGCCAGCTACCTGGGAAATGTAGAGGTTCTAGGTTTGCTATTCTATGTTTGCTACATTATACTATTGGTCATACAATAGTATACAATAGTATATACATGACACTGGTAAGGAAGTAGACCCAAAGGGTTTATGAATCTCCAGGGACTAGATCTGAGTGGCAGTAGTGCCACCGAGATGGCCCCCAAACCTGGGTCATTTTTACGACTGCATAACCCACAAGTGTCCCAGAAAAACCGGGACATCCTATTTCTTATCTCAAGAGCATGGCACCCATTTTGGTTGCTGTGATCTCACACGATTTCATACCACAATTCCCCCACCCAAAAAAGAACATTTTTGGGGGGCCCATGATCTCATGAAGCACCCCAAAATGCACGTTTTAGGGTGCCATGTCCAGAAAATGTGCTTTTGTTGGGGGGGGGAGAATCATGGTGCGCAATAGTACGAGATCACAGCAACCAAAATGGTTGCCATGCTCTTGCAATGAAAATTGAGAAGATGGCGTCCCGGATTTTGGCTTCAAAGTTTTGGAGGTTGTTCCATTTTGCAGGGGACATTTCTCAGCCTGAGAGCCACATTCCCTTCTGAGCAACCTCTTCAGTACCATGTGCTAGTGGTGGGTGGGGCCAGAACCGAAAGTAGGTGGAGTAACAAGTGTAAATGTTTACCTTTCTAAAATAGACCGGTTTCTACATACATTCACATACCCTTCTCTGTCCTCCATGTAAAAAAGTAAAAAGGTAAAGGACCCCTGGATGGTTAAGTCCAGTCAAAGGCGACTATAGGTGTGTGGCGCTCATCTCGCTTTCAGGCCGAGGGAGCCGGCATTTGTCCACAGACAGCTTTCCTGGTCATGTGGCCAGCAGGACTAAACCACTTCTGGTGCAATGGAAAACTGTGACGGAAACCAGAGCACACGGAAACGCTGTTTACCTTCCCGCCACAGCGGTACCTATTTATCTACTTGCACTGGTGTGCTTTCGAACTGCTAGGTTGGCAGGAGTTGGGACAGAGCAACGGGAGCTCACCCCATCACGGGGATTCGAAACGTCGACCTTCTGATCTGCAAGCCCAAAGGGCTCAGTGGTTTAGACCACAGAACCATAGACAAGTTCGAGGATGTGTCCAAAAAACACCCAAGGAGAGTGTACTGCGTGATGAGTGATGGGGGTGGCCAGAGAAGAGTTCTGAGGACCAGAGTGTGACACCAGGAGATCTTCATTTGGTCCCTGTGCCTGAGACTCCCCACTCCTACATTATTTGAAGGACTCCTCTATTTGAAGAGCTATCTGGTTTAAATATCAAGGACCCTAAGAAGGGTCTCCCCTACTTTCGTGAGATCCATTTTATTTCCACTTCCAGTACAGCAATAATTTCTAAGTTTCCACCTATGCATATAAATTAGCATAAGCCTTCCTTTTTGCAAATTGTACCATCTCTCTCTTTTTTTTGGGGGGGGGGGTATGTTTTCATTCTTTTTTTTTTCAAAATGAATGCAAGCATAGCTTCCTTGCACCCCATGCAATAGGCTCCATCTTGTCCAATGACTTTAAGATTTCAGATCTAAACATGCTATGAGAGAATCCTCTTTAAACGTCTGTGGCATAAAAATGCACACACCACCAACAAAATCCTTTCCCCTCCCCCCCCCCCAGAAGCCCCAGAAAGACAGGCAAGTGTCTCAGGAACTGACAGCCTCCATATCAACACTCTTAAGAAAATTGCAATGAGAACATAATTACTAGGCTAACTCAGACAACAAAAAGAAATTTTCAACTTCACTACAAAGTGTCTCAGTCTTTACTTTGTGTTCCAGACCCACCTTCCGTAGCTATTTTTGGCACAGTGTGTGTCACAACTGTAGGCATTTATTCCACTTGCTCTAATAAGCCATTCTAAATGCCTTATAAACTACACATGTGAAAGCTTGGGGAGGGGCAGGATAACAGCATGGATTCGTCATCAACCGTGTCCCACCCCTTCTGAATCCACAGCTTCTTAATACCATTATGTAGGGTCCTGCCCTGTGTTGGGTCCATAGAGATAGCTGGCATGGCCTTTACAGCTGTAGCCCCAAAGTCATACTGGAACAACCTGTCAGGAGATAGTTATGTACAGTGGTACCTTGGTTTATGAACTTAATCCCTTCCGGAAGTCCATTCTTAAACCAAAGCGTCCAAGGCGTGCTTTCCCATATTAGCGAGGGACTCAATTTATAAATGGAACACACTCAACAGGAAGGGGAACATGTTCTGCTTCCAAGGCAAAGTTCACAAACCAAAACACCTAATTCTGGGTTTGCAGCGTTCTTAATCCAAGTTGTTCATAAATAAAGCTGTTGTTAAACCAAGGTACCACTGTACATGCAACTCTCTTGGTCCTTAGATTTAGCAAAAGGTCTTTTTTCTTTCTTCTTCTGAATCCTAGAATCATAGTGTCATAGAATTGTAGAGCTGCGTGATCCCAAGGCTCATAATTCCAACCCCCAGGATGCAACTTCTAGATAGGTTTCGTTGGGACTCTGAATACTGTTGGGTGAATTTGTTGACTGCTGGCAAATCATCACCTTGCTTAAAGGTAAAGGGACCCCTGACCATTAGGTCCAGTCCTGGCCGACTCTGGAGTTGCGGCGCTCATCTCGCTTTATTGGCTGAGGAAGCCGGCATACAGCTTCCGGGTCATGTGGCCAGCATGACTTAAGCTGCTTCTGGCGAACCAGAGCAGCGCACGAAAATGCCGTTTACCTTCCTGCCAGAGCGGTACCTATTTATCTACTTGCACTTTTGATGTGCTTTCGAACTGCTAGGTTGGCAGGAGCAGGGACCGAGCAACGGGAGCTCACCCTGTCGTGGGGATTCGAACCGCAGACGTTCTGATCGGCAAGTCCTAGGCTCTGTGGTTTAACCCACAGCGCCACCGCTTAGCCACCGCCTATTCTTCCTTCCTTGGCACAACAGAGCCTGAGGGCAAGAGCTGTTCAAGAAGGACACAGATTGTCTCTAGATGGGCCACTGCCTGATCTTAGAGGCTCTTCTGGCCTTCATATGTTCTTCTAAAATTAATATCTGCAATGGTGGAATTCTATGGTCCCGGTGGAAGTGCCCATAGTCTGACCTGGGACAAGGCAGCTTTCCTAGCTTGGACTACTGCAATGCGCTCTATGTGGGGCTACCCTTGAAGGTGACCAGGAAACTACAACTAATCCAGAATGTTGCAGCTAGACTGGTGACTGGGAGGCTTTGGTTAACAGGGGCATCCAGCAGAATATCCAGCAAAGAGGGATGAGGAAGCAATTTCTGCCAAGAAGACAGAGCAACAGGAATCTGAAATGGGATCATCTCACTCCCGGCCTGACCTGGTGTATTTCTGGCACTGGCCTTCACAGCTGATGCCCAGATTGCAATGCAGCGCCTAGGCCGTCCACTACTAAATTCAACATTCCAGATCATATTACAAGTAGACTGAACAAGCAGAGAGAAACTAGGCAATTTTTGCCTCATTTGAATATTTATAGAATTTGATATTTTACTATTAAATCAAGGGGCAGCAGAATTGATGCAGGAGAAGGAAGGAGGAATGATGTACATGACTGGTGACTGGGAGCAGCCATGGGGGCCATACAAAACTGGTTCTAAAAGACCTACACTGGCTCCCAGTGGGTTTCCGAGCACAATTCAAAGTGTTGGTGCTGACCTATTTAAAGCCCTAAACGACCTTGGCCCAGGATACCTGAAGGAGCGTCTCCATCCCCATCGTTCAGCCTGGACACTGAGATCCAGTGCTGAGGGCCTTCTGCCGGTTCCCTCCCTGCGAGAAGTGAGGTTACAGGGAACCAGGCAGAGGGCCTTCTCGGTGGTGGTGCCCACCCTGTGGAACACCCTCCCATCAGATGTCAAGGAAATAAACAACTACCTGACTTTTAGAAGACATCTGAAGGCAGTCCTGTTTAGGGAAGTTTTTAATGTATGATGTTTTTTTGTATTTTTAATATTTTGTTGGGAACCGCCAAGAGTGACTGGAGAAACCCAGTCAGATGGGTGGGGTATAAATAATAAATTATTACTACTACTACTACTACTACTACTACTACTACTACTATTCCTAAAATGGATTGTGGGGGTCCATCCCAGCTCAGAGGCAAAGCAGAAGTTGAAGGGTTGTACCTTCAAGAGCATGTGTTCTGCATGCAGAAGGCACCAAGTTCATTCGCTGGCTTTTCCAGCTGTGCCTGGGAAATCCCCTTCTCAGAAATCAGCCAAGTAGACCAGTGTTCTCCAACCATGGCTCCTCGGATGTTGTTGGGACTGCAACTCCCATCATCCCAGCCAGTTGAGGCAACAGTCACAGATGATGGGAGTTGTAGTCCAGCTGGGCCTGGGGACCCAATGGTTGCAGGGCACTGGGATAGACAGTACGGAGTCAGGCGGGCCAATAGTCTGATTTGGCATAAGGCAAGAGAACAGAGAGACTTCATGGAACAAAGAAGGAGGGATGCAGGAGAAGAAAATCCATTCCGTCTCTGCTTTCTGTCGCAACCAAGCCAGCGGAGCCCGTGACTCACTGCAGTATGTATTGCGACCTGCCAGGTGTTTGACAACCCCGCTATCTTTGCAGAACCCGGCAAGAAGGAAAAAAGCAGGTTTATCAATCCTCTTTGCAAGAGACTGCCCTTCAAGAAGGTGCTGTGCCCTCCATTCAGCTTGGTGGTTCAGGATCTGTCCTGTTCTGCAAAATATTCCTTTGACGTTGGGCTTCCTCCTTTGCTCTCTCTTTCACAGGTGGAGGTGAAGGGGGGGTAGCCTTCCAGTTCTGATCCAAGGCACACTAAATCTGTGCATAATGACCATCTACTGTACCAGAATTAAGATTGCCGGAAGAAATATCAACAACCTCAGATATGCAGATGACCCAACCTTAATGGCAGAAAGTGAGGAGGAATTAAAGAACCTTTTATTGAGGGTGAAAGAGGAGAGTGCAAAATATGGTTTGACGCTCAACATCAAAAAAACTAAGATCATGGCCACTGGTCCCATCACCTCCTGGCAAATAGAAGGGGAAGAAATGGAGGCAGTGAGAGATTTTACTTTCTGGGGCTCCATGATCACTGCAGATGGTGACAGCAGCCAAGAAATTAAAAGACGCCTGCTTCTTGGGAGAAAAGCATTGACAAGCGTAGACAGCATCTTAAAAAGTAGAGACATCACCTTGCCAACAAAGGTCCGTATAGTTAAAGCCATGGTTTTCCCAGTAGTGATGTATGGAAGTGAGAGCTGGACCATAAAGAAGGCTGATCGCCAAAGAATTGATGCTTTTGAATTATGGTGCTGGAGGAGACTCTTGAGAGTCCCATGGACTGCAAGAAGATCAGACCTCTCCATTCTGAAGGAAATCAGCCCTGAGTGCTCACTGGAAGGACAGATTGTGAAGCTGAGGCTCCAAGACTTTGGCCACCTCATGAGAAGAGAAGACTCCCTGGAAAAGTCCCTGGTGTTGGGAAAGATGGGGGATACAAGGAGAAGGGGACGACAGAGGATGAGATGGTTGGACAGTGTTTTTGAAGCTACCAGCATGAGTTTGACCAAATTGCGGGAGGCAGTGGAAGACAGAAGTGCCTGGCGTGCTCTGGTCCAGGGGGTCAGGAAGAGTCGGACACGACTAAAGGACTAAACAACAACAACAACTGTACCTGCATTTATTATTATTATTATTATTATTATTATTATTATTATTATTATTATTTGCTTAGGGTAATCAGTTTTGCTTTTATCTGCTGCAAGGTGATGGCAAACATGAGTTTCATGCTAAGGCAGCTTATGACAAGGCAGGATAAAGGTCAACAAGCGAATCTGTCCTTAATGGCTGTACCCCTCAGCTGTGACCCTCTTAGGTGTATCTGGATTGCATACCCCCCCCCCAACATTTCTCCCGTGAAAATAGGGACGTCCTATTCCATCATCCTCATCATAATTTTATGATCTGATGTGGTTGCCCCAGCCACTCTGGGCTGCTTCCAACATATATAAACATTTTTTTTATTTAAAAAAAAAACTTCCCCATACAGGGCTGCCTTCAGATATCTTCTAAAGGTTGCATAGTTACTTATCTCCTTGGGTCAAGGGTCGCATAACTCCATACCCTCTGACATTTCTCCAAAGAACATAAATAATAATAATAATAATAATAATAATAATAATAATATTTTTTTATTTATATCCCGCCCTTCCCGGTTCAGAAAACCAGGCTCAGGGCAGCTGACAACAAATTTAAAACACTTAATTGATGCAACAAAAAAAGCATAAAATACAGTATGAAACATGAATAACAATTAATTCAGAATTCAAAAATCAATTTAGGGGGGAAATCCATCCAACATTAGATGATCACCAGGGCTAGCTGGCTAGATTAGTCCTATTTGGGCCAGAAAGGAGACCAGGGGAGAATTAGCTGTGGGATCCCAGAGCGGGTAATCTTCATAAAAAGGGGAGGGGGAGGGAAGGAAGGGGAATAAAAGATCAGGCTAAGTTCAAATTGAAAGCCAGGCGGAATAGTTCTGTCTTACAGGCCCTGTAGAAGGAAGTTAAATCCTGCAGGGCCCTGGTCTCATGGGGCAGAGCATTCCACCAGGTCGGAGCCATCACTGAGAAGGCCCTGGCCCTGGTGGAGGGACATCTTAAGGGAAAGCGGGACATTGCAGGAACAAATCCAGGGGGCTAGACGGTTTTTCATGCCCCGGTGAAGCCTGCAGAGGAACACCACTGAATCTCCCAGCCTGTGTGTGTTTGTGTACATAAATACACATGGGGTGGTGCCCAACTGGGTCTTTGACCCAGCTGAAATAAAGCCTAGTTTTGCCCCTGCTCCAGGATTGCCCCTTCCACTACAGAAATGTTCAGCATGAGCCAAAATCGATGTGGCATTGAATGTGTTTTTGAACATTCACAGTTCTTTCTGTTTGTTTGTTTTTATGATGCCCACACAGGACCAGGGTCATAGCAAGGAGAGAGGAATCAGCCCTTTCCCATCCTGTCAGGATCCTGACACACACAAACCCCCGCCCCAGAATGCTACTGTTCGGCCCGTGGAGGGAAGTTCTCTTCAGCACCACATTTAGGCTGGGCCCCTCTTTTTCCACCCTGCATGTGTGCCTCGGATGTCTGTTCCTCGCTATTAGAAAATGGCATGTCAACAACCTCAGCTTGCTAGTATTTATATAACTGTGCTGTAGATGTAGGGCTTATAAGTAAGCCTTGCAAAAAAAAAAAAAGGAAACTGATTTTTAAAATCTTATTTTAAGGCATTGTGCTTTTTTTTTTTTTTAAAGGCCCTTTTGATCACAAGCTTTCTGCCTTTCTCCTTCCCACACAATCTGATTGCAACAAAACTTTCCATGGCTCTCCCTTTCATTTCCTCTGTTTTTCTTCCATCTGAATCGCAGCATTCTGCTGGAACCTGGGAATTATTTGATGCTCACTAAATGACTAGCAGAAGGAAGGTGCGGGAGACGGGGCGGCGGGGGGGGGGAGAGAGGACAGGAAGTATATAAAAAAATATTTTGTAGCGCCGTACAAGAACGGCTTCGAGATGACAGAAAGCACTGTGCTATGTAGCTTAGCATGTGGAAGCTTCACCTTGTTTTGCGAAAGATCTGGACCTGAATTGAAGGCTTCTCTAATGATGTTTGAGCAGCAAACCGACTTTTTTCCATGACAATTTTTTTAAAAAAATACAGTGGTGCCTCGCAAGACGAAAAGAATCCGTTCTGTGATTCTCTTCGTCTAGCGGTTTTTTCGTCTTGCGAAGCAAGCCCATTGACGGATTAGCGGATTAGCGCTATTAGCGCTATTAGCAGCTTTTAGCGGCTTATCTGCTGATCGGATCAGCTGATAAGCGGATTAGCGGCTTAGAAAAGGGGGGGGAGGAAAAAAACCCAGCAGGAACTTGCAAGACATTGTTATCTTGCGAAGCAAGCCCATAGGAGATTCGTTTTGCGAACCACCTCCAAAACGGAAAACTCTTTCGTCTAGCGAGTTTTCTGTCTTGCGAGGCATTCGTCTTGCGGGGCACCACTGTATTTCCTAGAGGGCTTCTCAAGGAAGCCATTCTGAGTTCACCAGTCCCATTCCTCCAGCTCTACACCCAGGTACTTGATAAGAATTAAATCGTAAACATAGACTTCGCTGATCCCAGATGGAGGGTCCTGAAATTGTTTTTTTGCCACGTCATAGAATCACAGAATTGTAAAGGGGCCGTGAGGATCATGTAGACCTCTGTGAGAATCTTGTTTGCCCCAAAATGGAAAGTACAGGAGTTACCAGTAGTGGAAGAGGGGCAGGCGAAGATGTTGGAATATGTGGAACTAGCAAAACTGACCTGCAAGATCCGAAACCTGGATGAAGCAAAATTCCAAAGAGATTGGAGTAAATTGATGGATTATATAAATAGCAAGTGTAGGAATCTGAAGACACTAGCAGGACTGAAATGAATCTTACAACATGGACTGGGAAAATAAAAAGAGAATGCGGGAAGTAGATTGAAAAAGGAAAACCAGTTGGAGGGAGGGAGGGAAGTCATTGCTAGGTGGAGTGGTGGATAAGGAAATGAATGGATGATTGATTAAATTTATTGTATTTGTTTGTTTAAACCAGAAAATTAATTTAAAAAAGAAAAGAAAAGAAAAGAAAAGAAAAAGAGAGAGCTTATTGCTGATTTTGTTTTTTGGAATGCTGTAAATAGTTTTCTTTAACTGATTTTCCTGATAGTGTTCTTGTTTTATTCTCTTTCTAAGCTTCTTGGGAGGTCCGTATAGTTAAAGCTATGGTTTTCCCAGTAGTGATGTATGGAAGTGAGAGCTGGATCATAAAGAAGGCTGATCGCCGAAGAATTGATGCTTTCGAATTATGGTGCTGGAGGAGACTCTTGAGAGTCCCATGGACTGCAAGAAGATCAAACCTATCCATTCTGAAGGAAATCAGCCCTGAGTGCTCACTGGATGGACAGATTGTGAAGCTGAGGCTCCAATACTTTGGCCACCTCATGAGAAGAGAAGACTCCCTGGAAAAGACCCTGATGTTGGGAAAGATGGAGGGCACAAGGAGAAGGGGACGGCAGAGGACGAGATGATTGGACAGTGTTCTCGAAGCTACCAGCATGAGTTTGACCAAACTGTGGGAGGCAGTGGAAGACAGAAGTGCCT
The DNA here is from genome assembly GCF_965113315.1 of Podarcis vaucheri. Taxonomy (NCBI): domain Eukaryota; kingdom Metazoa; phylum Chordata; class Lepidosauria; order Squamata; family Lacertidae; genus Podarcis; species Podarcis vaucheri. The sequence continues at coordinate 98,903,095 of NC_138764.1, forward strand.
GGCGTGCTCTGGTCCATGGGGTCACGAAGAGTCGGACATGACTAAACGACTAAACAACAACAAAGCTTCTTGGAGGGTTGTTGTTGTGTGGTGCTTATTTGTTTTACAACCAACAGGTATATCAGTTTTCTGAAGCAATCAAACCTCCATCATCCCATTGGCCCTGATGGAAGTTGGAATCCAATAGTTTCTGAAGGGCCACAGCTCCCCCACTACTATAATACCTAAAGAGAAGGGAAATGAATGAGTGATCGGAGCTGGGACCTTCTGACTGCAGAGCATATGCATTGCCGCTGAGCTATGATACCTACAGCAGAACGAACAGCAGCCTTTCCTTTATTTGAGCGAGACTGAAAGGGGTGCACTCAGGAGGAGACCATTGAAGGGAGCGGCCAAACCTGCTCCCTGCTCCTAGTGACACACAACACCCCCCCAGACAAGCCATTAAGAAGTGAGAGAAGCCTGCTTCCTGTCTGCTCAGCCCCATCCTAGGTTCTCTTCCTTGGTCAACACTGCAGCATGACAGATTTTTGCAGGTACAGAGATGGACCGACGGGAAAATCTGCAGAAGCCAGAAATAGTAACTGATCATTAAAGTATTTTATTTATGTCATAAATATATTTTATTTTTTATATTTATTTTAAATAAATAAATAAATAAAATATATTTTATTATTTATGTCATAAATAAATATATTTATTTATTTATTTATGTTTGTTTGTTTATGAAACAAATGTACAGTGTGTGCACACGCTTTTTTTTCCTAATTAAGGACTCAATCCAGTGTGGGAAAAGCCAGTTACCTAGATATCTGTCAGACGGGTTTAATTTTAGCTCTGTTAGTCCATTTTTTGTAACTAGAATAGAGTAGCTAACATAATGTACTCTATATCTGACTCTATAAACACACACACATAACTGTTGCCTCTGTTCACATTGCTTGCCAACCTTGTAACCTCCCCATCTTCTCACAGCTCCTTCATGCTCCATCCCCATATCGTCACAATTCCTTCAAGGCCTTCCCCCAATACCCACACAACTCCTCTGCTTCCTTCCTTCCATCCCTCCTTTACTTTAACCTCTGCTGTAGATTAAAACTGCCATTTAAAAACCTCCTTTCTCTTCTGCTCCCTTCCCTTGACCTAACTTCATGCGTATCTGGGTCTGTGGTGTGGCACTACAATTCCTCCAATGGGAATTGCATGTTGACAGCCTTGTGTTTTTATGTAATAATAATAATAATAAATTTTATTTATATCCTGCCCTCCCCAGCCAAAGCCGGGCTCAGGGCAGCTAACAACAATCAATCAAATCAATCAAACCATATTTTTCGTCCTATAGGGCGCACCGGCCCATAGGACGCACCTCATTTGGGGGGGGATGAATAAAAAAAAATTATTTCCCCCCCAGCCGCGGCTGCCGCCCCAAGCCTTGCGCACACCTGCCCGAAGCACGGGGCGCCCTCCGGAGGGCCCCCTGTGCTTCAGGCTGCAGGCTGCTGCCCGCAAGCCTTGTGAGCCCGCAGGAACTCCCACCGGGCTTGCAAGGCTTGTGGATAGCTTCCTGAAGCCTGGAGAGTGAGAGGGGTCAGTGCGCACCGATGCCTCTCACTCTCCAGGCTTCAGCGAAAGCCTGCATTCGCCCCATAGGACGCACACACATTTCCCCTTCATTTTTGGAGGGGGGAAAGTGCATCCTATGGGGCGAAAAATATGGTATATAGGAAGATATGCCAAGTCACATCAGCTGAGCTCACAAGAATCTTTTCTTGGCACAGAATATGGATTGTTCGGTACAGAATTTTATGTTATGCCTGGTACTGCTACTAGACCAAATAGCAGTAGTTGTACTACTACTCATAGTGATGGTGGTAGTAACTACTACTCTCACAATCATCTTGCACAACGGTATTCCGAATTTAATTCCAAGACTCCATGGCACTTTCCTTTAAAGGGAAACTAATGATGGGAAACATGGAGCAAAACCATATTAAGATAACAAAGACACACTTGATTATTTATCATCTGAGTTATCATTGAGGTCAATAGTGAATAGTACTGTTTGGTCAAAATAAATATGGTTCGACTGCAGAGGCTGTATTTTGCAAAACCCAGAAGTATTGTTGTTGGGGAGGATTGGGGAGAGAGAAAAGTATGTCTTCATTTTCCCTGCTTCCTGCAATGTGGAATGGCTTCCCAAAAAAATAAGGGGTCAATGAGATGTGGGAAATGAGGTGTCAAAAGGGTTGACTCTTCCATTGGATTTTGTTTTAATTTTACGCAATCAATTTTTATCGGTCTCGAGCTTTGGGAAAGCTTGCTTTTCGAAAGCCAGAACACATACTCACAGAGAGGCAAGTTTGACCTGATATTGCCCTTCTAAGCAATAAAGCCAAGGAACAGTTTATTTGACGTACACACGCACACACAGACACACACTATCGGGGTCTTCCCCCCACCTCTCCACCACCTTTGCCGTTTGTCAGCTTCAATCGATCAGTTCTTAGCTAACCTTTCCAAGCTTTTTTTATCATCGAGATAGGAAAGGGCATTTAATGTGTAAATAACTGGCCATGTGCCATTTTCTGTCAGTTTGGAATCATACAATCTTTGGACCAAATCCTTCAAAAATGTCAGCTTCACTGATGGCTTATTTCTGGGGACGGCTCTCTGGGTTAGGCACTCGTGTGACCCCCATTTCTGGGAGAAACTCGCCCAGTTCAATTCATTTTATTTATATATTTATTTTAGAGGCAAACAGCTTGAACGGACTAACAGAGCTTTGACAGTCACAGCACAGATTCTACACAGGGACTTCAATTCTGGAAGTTGGTACGTTCTACCTTAAAAGAACTATCGTGTTTTGTTTTGTTTTGAACTGAAAACTCTATCCCTTGTGTTCTAGATCTCATGAGGAAAATTCAATTAATTTCCCTGGTTTCAAGAGGGGAAAACAATTTGTGAGTGATGAATTTGGGATGGGGGGGGGGAATGTTTTAAATGGCCCAGAATGTGAGCTTATGATAACCACTCTAAGATTCCTCTGACTTAGAAAGGGCACGTGGCACAGTCCCTCACATTAACCCCAGGAAGTTGAAAGGGCTGCATGTTTTGATGCCTCTCTGGGCTAAAATCATGCTGCTTATGGAAAGCTATCATGTAAGGTAGAATGCAGGGGGTTGGATTAGATGAATGGTAGGATCCGCCTTTAGAAAAATTGACATTCATGCGTATTAGGATCAGGGTGCCTTTGGATACGGCACCCTCACTCTGGAGCCAATTTCCTCTGAATAACAGAAGGACCTCCACTTTTATAACTTTCAGGTGGAGACTTGAATTTTTTCCTCTTGCTATGTCTTTACAAGGGGTAAGGAGGCAGGGACAATTCCTCCTACTATGTTGCTATTTGGTTCTATGGTTTTTGAAATCTTATCCTTTATCAATTCATATTTTTTTTGGTCACTTGACTATAGTTTGTTACAATAGTCTTTTTGCAGGCCATTGGGATGGCACCATTGGCATAAAGGTGTTGGGGAAAGCTATGAGAACGAATGGATGAATTGGTCTCACCATGTCCATGTATCTTGGCCCATGCATGGCAGCTTTTGGAATGGGTGTATATTCAAATAGATTATCCCACTGCATATGTGTAGATTAGGAGTGGGGGAACTTCAGCACGCTGGTGTAATGACAATTAAGGATTAAATTGCACCTATTTGCCACACCCCAACTCCACCTCCAGAAGAAGACTTGGCATAGCTTGTCCCTAGGGAGGAGTTGGCAACCGATCATGTAGAGTGGGGAGCCAATCCAGTTGGCTTTGCAAGCCGGCTCCACTCTCTTCACACGGCAACACCCTTCTTCCCTGTGCAATGGGGGCTTTGCTGGTTGACTAGGATCTGAAGGGGGATTTTGAAAGGAAGCACTCTTTGGTTGCAAGGAGGTTTACAAGCCAACATCTGGATCACCCTCCAGATTGGTGTAGGCATAACTCCTCAGCCTCTTGGTGCTGCGACCACAGCGATTTGACTTCACTCCATGGTCTCTCGAGACAAACAAGATACCAACAACCTTTTAAAAAAACAAAAACCTTTTTGGCCCTGGGACTCTCCTTTTTTATCTTCTCCACACTTTGGGGAACTCATGTTTTTAATTGGTTCAGTTGGCTTTTAGTCTAGGCAGGAATCTCATAAGACAAATATTTGAGGTGTTGATGGGTTAAGGGCACTCTTAGGTCACACCAGAGTGAACACTGAGCAGGCAGGGCCACAGTGTGCCTATCAGGTTCACATAGCAAGGAAGAAAAATTCCTTTCAATCCTTTGCCACAGAATGAGCCTGTAAACTTGCCCAGGAGTGAAGAGCAGTTGATCCCTCCAGCCTTAGGGAACTTCCCCGCCTGGACTATATGTTGATTCAGCTGAATAGGTTTAATTATATTTATTTCCTGTTTGCAGCTCCTCTATGTTGTCACATTTTGCAAACAAAAACAAACAAAAAATACAATAACCTTTCTCCTCTCAAATAAGGGGTTCCTGAGTCTTCTTTATGGGCACGCTGGCAAGGAGATGAACCTCTCGCACGCTCCATAGTCCCTATCCCGTAAGTCGTATTTCTGGTGTTCTCACCTCTGAATGTCACAGCACTAAAAAAGGTGGAACACCGGCATGTTCCTTTTTGACCCATTTCCCTGTGTGCGTTTTCGGATTGCAAGCAGGGGAGCCGCAATAATGATAATCATATCAGAAATGGCCTGTTAATCTGCAGGCTTCTTAACTATCGTATTTTTCGCTCTATAACACGCACCCGACCATAACACGCATGTAGTTTTTAAAGGAGGAAAATCCATAGGCATGCCACCCGTAGGCATTCCCTCCATAACACGCAAAGACATTTCCCCTTACTTTCTAGGAGGAAAAAAAGTGAGTGGTATGGTGCAAAAAATACGGTATCTAGCAGGCTTCCTCAGCATCCTGCAGGCAACATAAAGGAGAATTTGAAGTTACTGAGGTGGTTCTTATTTGATGCAAATGCAACCGCACTCCCGTTTGTTTCGGATGGGATTAGGGAGTGGTGGTGCTCGAATTATTATAGCCATCATCCCGCTCAACTGTTGCCCGGGGGAAGGCATTCAGAGGCGAACAATGGGGGTGGGGAGGATACACATTGCTAATTTAGGCACCGCTGCCTAATCTTGTGTGGCATAAGCCGTTAGACACCTTCGCCCGCGAAACTGTGCTATTGTTAGCGCTCATCTGTATTTTAGGAATGGTGACATTTTGTGAGACCATAGGGGGAGGCATTCGCAACAGAACGCTTGTGAAATGCAATTATTTAGACTTAAAAGCTTGGTTACTGCAGCAAATTGTTAACTTGGGGCTGATCCCTGAAAGATGCCTGCGGCTGGGGGATTGCGTATATTTTCGTGCATTGAAGGCGTTTTGAATTCTTCTACTAGAAAACCTCTGATTTCTGGGCTGGCCGCCGTAGTGTGGGAGCTGTGAGTGGGGGCTGCTCCAGGAATTTGGGGGTAGGAGTTTGGGCAATAGGTTTCTAAGGGGGCATCACTGTTAGGGCTGCCCATTTGCTTGACCTCTGAACCTGGTCCACACCAGCCATATTTTACCTTTACACTGGCTAGCTATGACTCTACAGGGTTTCCGGCTGGATTCTCTCTCAATCCTATGTAGAGATGCCAGGAATTGAATTTGGGACTTTCAGCATGTTCTGGCACTGAGCTGCAGCCCTTTCCACCACTGCCCAGAGAGAGAGAGTAGGGCAAAGAGAAGCCTGGAGACGGCAGAAGAACAGACAGTAATGTCTAGGAGGTAAAGTAGGAGTGCCAAGGGTTCTGCGGATTGGTAGCAAGCCCCCACTAGGCTGTGGGCCTTAGCAGATGCCTAACCATTTTGTCTCCCAATGACAGAGGGACATGGCTCAGTGGTTAGGCTTCTGCTCTGGATGCAAAAGGTTCTAGGTTCAATCCCTGGCATCTTCAGGTAGGGCTGGGAAATAGGCCCAGTTTAGAACCCTGCAAGTCACTATATGGACCAAGTCAGTATAAGGCAGCTTCCTGTGTTCTTTCAGGATTAGACCCTTAAAGACCCTGGTTCAAATCTAGCCATAGCCGTTGCAGTGGCAATGGGCAACACACACACACACACACAAAAATACACACACACACACTGCTTTAGTACATACCCTTTGTGATATGATTATTATTATTATTATTATTATTATTATTATTATTATTTATACCCCACCCATCTGGGCAGCTCCCAACCAAATGTTAAAAACACAATACAGCATTAAACATTAAAAACGTCCCTAAACAGGGCTGCCTAAGATAGTTGTTTATTTCCTTGACATCTGCTGGGAGGGCGTTCCACAGGGCGGGTGCCACCACCAAGAAGGCTCTCTGCCTGGTTCCCAGTAACTTCACTTCTTGAAGTGAGGGAACCGCCAGAAGGCCCTCAGCACTGGACCTCATGGGGCTGAACGATGGGGGTGGAAACGCTCCTATATGAGGATAATAATACTGACAAACTTACCAGGATTCATAAAATCACAGAATCCTGGAGTTGGAAGGGTCCACAAGGGTCATCTAGTCCAACCCCCTGCAATGCAGGAATCTTTTTGCCCAACGTGGGGTTTGAACCCACAACCTTGGGGATATGCTGTACCGACTAAGCTATCAACGTTCCAAGGATCATTGGGATATTGCAGATAAATGGCTTTTGACAAATGACACAAATCAGGCACATTTGCATAAACTTATGTTTTCCTACATTTTCTAAAATGTATGGGAGAGAAAGATAGGTTCACTGAGCAAGGAGGAGAAGCAAAAGCTGAGTAGGGGGGAGGTGCCTTGGCCTTCCAAATGGAGCTTTTCAAGATATTGTTTATGAGGAGGGTTGATATTGGTCATCATGTTTAAATTCTGATGGCCAGCCCCATTATTACTGTGCGGTAAGGTAAACCTTTGTGCCTGTGGATGGCATCCCTGAAAATAAAATGGAAGCTTCAAATCGAAAAGCAAACTACAGAGATTCTGAGAACTACTAGAAAATAAGGAAGCAGGGTTAGTGCAATAAAGGGGAGGGGGAAACAGAAGCTCTTTGGAATCCCAGAGATTCCTATTGTCTGATGTCCAAACAACTCACTTATCAATCACAACTCTGACTTCATTCATTGGCTAAAAACACTGACAATAGGAGCAGCCAGACGGGCTCATTTCACAGATATCACTTGGAAGAGTACCTGCACATTTTGTTCCATAACTTTCTTCCTGGCTGCAATGTGTAGGTGTGCTGGCTCAGGGTATAAGGCCCCAGAGGTGCCAACGAATGCCTTCGATGATGTCATGGAGCCCACTTTGACCACCCATATACCCTCTAGAAGACCAGTGTGGTGTAGTGGTTATGAGTGATAGACTCGTAATCTGGTGAACTGGGTTCGCCTCTCCACTCCTCCACATGCAGCTGCTGGGTGACCTTGGGCCAGTCACACTTATTTGAAGTCTCTCAGCCCCACTCACCTCACAGAGTGTTTGTTGTGGGGGAGGAAGGGAAAGGAGAATGTTAGCCGCTTTGAGACTCCTTCGGGTAGTGATAAAGCGGGATATCAAATCCAAACTCTTCTTCTTCTTCTACATGCTCCTGACTAAATCATAGCTGGTGAGTTGCAGTCGTAGAGAATTACAGCGACAATAAATTGTGGCAGCAGAAAGATATGGTTTGGGGTGCCCAACCAAGTGTGGATTATTGAGGCAGGGGGAGGGGCATTCATATCTGCCTCAGGCACAAAAACTGCCCTTGATGTTGCCATGGGAATATATTGATAGCATAGCTGTGTTTAACCCAGAGACAGTGTGGTGTGGCAGTTGGACTAGAGCCAGGAAGATGGAATCCAAACCCCCATTCAGCCCTGAGACTCACTGGGTGGCAAAGTCAGCCCCCATCTCTCAGCCTAACATGCTTCATAGGGTAGATGTGTGGGTGAAATTGGAAGGGGAACCTGTGGCCCTCCAGATATTGTAGACTCCAACTCCCATCAGCCCCAGCCAGTGTGGTCAATGGTCAGGGATCTGCATTGGCTACCCCGGTCTATATTGTAAATTGCTTTGAGGTGCCTTTCTATTAGTATTAAGTGAGATGCAAATCTAATAAATAAAATCAAGGCAAAGTACTCACTCCTTCAACACACATCCATCACTGCTACCCCAAGTAGTCAGATCTCTGACCCACCATGAAGACTAGAATCTTACTTTATTTTAAAAGGAAACCATCAGTGGTAGACCATCTTCTACCATCAGTGGTAGACCATCATCTCTAGGTAGGGCTGGGAGAGAGCCCTGCCAGAAACCTTGCAGAGCCACAGCCAGTCATTGTGGACCATATTGAACTTGATGGACCAAGCATAAGGCAGCTTCCGATATTTTATGTCCATTGGAACAAAACTTTTGTAGGAAAGTCTCTTGACAGATTATTTCTCTGGTGGTGTTCCTGGCTATGACTTTGGACTTAGTTGGCTGGTGGGTTGCCTGTTCTCATCCCTGGTGTTCTGAAAATGGAAAGAGCTGAAGGACAGAACTTAATAATAATAATAATAATAATAATAATAATATCAAAAATCCCTCTGCTCCTTGGGTCATTTACAGAGCTGAGGAGCCTCCCTATTTGTTTGAGAGCTGAGATCCAGCGTGGCTAATCCATGTCCTCGGGAAACTCTATTAAGAGAAGGTGGATGTTACCTCCCCATTGTGACAGATTTTTAATCTTGGAGGCCATGTGGTGCTGGAGGCCAGCTTGGGTGGTATCTGGACCCCTTGTCCTCCAAACAGCCTGAATTGCATTTTGCTAAAGCCGCATGGAGCAAGAATTCCAGCCAGGAGAGGGGAGCAAAGGAGAGAAATTGGAAATTGCATGCACTAGTTTGTGCCTGTGTAGCTCGGCTGACCTAAGCATCAGAGAAACCAAACCTGGGGGGGGGGGGAACGTGAAAAGGAAACAGCTGCAGTAGAAAATGCGTGAAAAGTAACACGCCGCATCAAACACCAGTTTGGCATTTCATTTCATTTCTTGCAAATGGAAGAGATATAAAGATCCCTTTAATAAAAATTAAAATAATGAGCAATTTTTGCTGTGGTGTGATGTCTTGGGTCCCTCTTTTTATTCTTCCTTCCAGCTAATTCTCTAGATGTGCGACCCTAATCCCCAGCATTTTGGGTCTAAAAACCCCACTTAAGACAATAGGACTCAACTTCCTACTGTTGCTGTTGTGTGGTGAGAATGGCAGCAATCAGGGATGGGATTCAAACTCAAGGAGAATGTATAGTCCACCTAGGGGTGATATGATGCTCCTATATCATAGCTAGCATCCAGGCCAAGAGGAGAGCTGAAACAAGCATACAACAAAATGTGTGAGGTGTTCTGGAGCCCGCTGCATTTGAGGATGTTATGTGAGCAGTGTTAGATAATATAAGCTAGGTGCCAAATGCCACCTTAAATCTAGGTTGCAGTCGCCACAACGGAATGTCTGTTCACCAGGGAGCTTAGCAAGATGACATTCAGGAAAGGTTGCCATACACCCGGAATTTCCCAGACAAAAATGTCTGGACGTATGGCAACCCATGTTGGCAGTGTCGTTTTTGCTGACCTTAATAATAGCTCAACAACAGTTATTATTTTTGATGTGATTTTCCTAATAAAGCTCAACAACTTTGCCCCAAAAAGCTGAACAACTGTCGTGTCTGGATTTTCACCTATTGAAATATGGCAGCCCTACCCTTGGGGTCCCTTCCAATGCTACAATTCTATGATTCTATGATCTTCACTACATTGCTTGACAGTAGCTTGCTCTTACAACAATTCACTTGTGCCACTATGCAAGAAGGAGAAACATGCACAGTAGAAATTAACTATGAACTAAGGCAGCGGTTTTTAAAATGTGGTCGCCAACCTAATGCCCAGAAATCTCCATGTATTATTTTTATTTATTATGCTTATTTTATAATAATAATAAAAAAATATAGGTCACAATTGGACCTACGCCAGCGACAAAACGTGCCTGGCTAATTTCTAGATAGATAGATCTAGATAGATAGATAGATAGATGATAGATAGATAGATAGATAGATAAATAGATAGACAGACAACTATGACTGAAAGGATTTTTTAAAGAATTGAACTGAGAGCATTTTTTCTAAACTTTTGTGTTGTTTCCTACAGCAAGGAAATAATGAGACCCCAAGATGATAATGACTAGGCTGTTCCCCACCCCCACTTTAAAGTAACTAGGTCGATCAGGCCTGGCCAGGCACACCCTGAATTTCATCCCAAGTGGTTCTGGTGTTGGAGGAGAAGGGAAAGAAGGAGAGCAGCAGAGAAGTCGTGCAAGCATTATTGAAATGGATGAGATATATTCAAGGATGCTCTTTTAGAAGTCCCTCTGAAATGAATAGGGTTTTGGGAAGAACATTATTGACTTCGGGGATTTCAGCTTGGCGCTCTGTGCATCAAACCTTCTGAGGATTAAGCGATGGTGATGACGTGATCTGAGCAATGTTTCTCCTCTGACCGATTTCTGCGCTAGAAATCCATTTCCACACATGAATTGCTGAGGAATTGCTCCATGCCTCCAGCTGCATTAACTCCCTCATAATCATTTGCAAATATTTCTTTGTCACTTTCTTTAAAACAAGGTGGAGTGGGACCCAGATTCAGGAGGCAAACAAGCAAAGCAATGAGATCCCTTTCTGGGGATACGAAACCCAGGTGGCATTTTCCCCCCTTTTTGAATGGAGATGATTTGGTGATATGAAAGCCACACATATGCGCACACACACACAAAACCCACTGCAGGCAAAGTCCACTGCCAGCTTGCTGCCCAATCCCCTTACACATCTTCTCAGAAGGAAGCCCCACTGTCTCCCAAGTACCTTGCTATGGGTTAGGTCTCCTCATCCCTTGAAGGTAGAATCCATTGTACTATACAGAACTTCATTTACACGTGGGCATGCAAATGAGCTGCATCCAGTAGCCCTTCGGTTAACTCAAGTATTTGAGTGGGGCAGTGGGGGAGATGGACCACCCTGGCCCCTCTTTCCCCTCCTTCCGTTGACTTAGTATCAAAGGCTCTCCCCTCTATTTAAAGCACCCCTCTTCCCAACGTCCATTCTGAAGGAAATCAGCCCCGAGTGCTCACTGGAAGGACAGATCGTGAAGCTGAGGCTCCAGTACTTTGGCCACCTCATGAGAAGAGAAGACTCCCTGGAAAAGACCCTGGTGTTGGGAAAGATGGAGGGCACAAGGAGAAGGGGACGACAGAGGATGAGATGGTTGGACAGTGTTCTCGAAGCTACTAACATGAGTCTGACCAAACTGTGGGAGGCAGTGGAAGACAGGAGTGCCTGGCGTGCTCTGGTCCAGGGGGTCACGAAGAGTCAGACACAACTGAACGACTAAACAACAATAACTTCACAATGGAGAGTTTTGCCTCCTCTCTGCAGCGCCCAGAAGTTTGCAGACCTGCAAAGGACTCGTGGTCGCCTCCTCTCACCCACATGCTTTGCCCCCACCCCAGTGACCCCCTTCGCCCCAGTGGCAAGGCAGCTGCCCCCACAAGATTGGCAGGAGTTCATCATTAGGCCAATTGAGGCTACAAGAAAGCTGCATCCTGCATGTTGGAAATAGATGGGAGTTTGATGCTGAGAGGCAAAGAGGCAATGGGTCTCACAACACACTGGCGCATAAAAGCACACACAAATGCAGACACACACAGGAGAGAGAGAGAGAGAGAGAGAGAGAGAGGGGCTGACCATCACCACCCCAATGCTTTTGCAATTACTTGCTTAAGAGATCCATAAACGTATCGCATCTGTGTGATGGTTTCTCAGGAAAACAGCACAAGAAGAACTATTCTCTCCCTCCCCTGCGCCCCACACCATCCCTTAAATAATCTCTGGCGCACCCATTTTAACCACCAATGGATTCTCCTTGATGCTTAACACACACACACACACACACACACACACACACACACACACACCCTGCAAGCAGAATCAAGGAAGGAAGCTTGTTTTCATCCAGCATTTCTGGGTACCAGAAAGAGATGCTCTCTATATCTGGTTATGTTGTGCTATTGGGGGTTTTGTTCTTTGCTTTGTTTTGTTTCGTTTTTGGCTGGGGGGAGGCAGTTCTTCTGAATCAATCAGCTGGCTGTTTCCTTAGAATTCAGAACGTTTTGGGACATCTAAGGAAGAAAGGAATAAATAAATAACAAAAGGCAACTGCCTCCCCCGCCCCGCCGCACAGCTTCCTGCTAAAGGAAAAACAGGAGAGAGAAATCCATCTTCTCTGGCCCCACTCTCGCAACATTTAATGACTCAGAGAAAACAAAAACTAAACTGAAACTGAAAGATTGCCTCTTTCTCTCAGCGTTATTCACGCAATAAAGTTTGCGATTAAATATTTTTTATGCTCCGTCTTGGGATGTTGGAGAATGATTGGGGAGGGGAAGGGACCCCCGCGATTTTTCATCATTTAAGGGGGTGGGTGCAAAGCGAAAAACTGTTCACAGTTAATAATATTAACCTGAGCAGAAGTCTGCAAAGTTTTTAAAGAGGAAGCCGTTTTCCTTGGAAGAATAGAATTTCACATCAAGAGGGAAATAGGGTTTTTTATTTTCAAAAATGGGTTCTTTTAATTGATATCGTTTTAGGAGGCGTTTGCGTTTGTGTGTTCGTGTGTGTGTGTGTGTGTGTGTGTGTTAAAAGACACATTTTATAAGATGGCATCCCACAGGCTCAGGTATTCTTAAGTGTTTAATTGTAAACACATCCTAGAAAAACGAAATACTTTGAAATCTAACACATCTAAATTCACCATTTTTGGGGGGTGGGGGTGGAATTGTAAACATTAAGGGCTGAGGCTCGCATTGCCTAAAGAGGGGGAGGGGTATTTTTCTCGCCCCCTTCTCTTTTTAATGCAACAATTATGATCCTTCCCTGACTGGTTTCTGTTTGCGTTTTGGAGAAGGGCGCTGGGTGGGAAGTGATTTACTTCCAGTAACGCACGAGCGCTTTGGCCCATAAACTATTTTGATTTGATTCTTGCATTAATGGTTTTATAGTAGAATAATCACTGTGCTGACTGTAAGGGAGGAAAAATTATGCACCATCCTAGCCTCATTTTTTAAAAAATAAAAATAAATGAATGAATGGAATGAACGGACGGAAGAAGGAACGAATGAAAAACGAGCGTAGTAAAAAAAAAATGTGACCAAACGCTCCTGCAATTAACTCCCGTCAGGGCAGAGATGATACATTTCGGAGCGTGTCACCCAAAGCACACATTGCAGTGCTTTCCCAAACGGGGAGTCTCTGGTTTGCAAAAGCTAAGCTAAATATTTCACTGCACCAGACAGAATGTGCGTGTCCCTGTCTTAAATTTCGATAGGAAGGATAATCTGCGCATCACAGGGGTTTGGTTTGCCTTAGAACCGGTTTCAGATCGAATCCACAGAATCTGATCGGAAGAGGGGGGGAGCGGGGTGTTTTCTGGCTGAACAGAGCTTTGGGGCCTGAGTTCAAATCGCACCCAGCACACCAGCTGGTGACCTCGGCCCGGCAGCTCTCTTATCTCTCGGGCGTCGCCTTCCTCGCAAGGTTGTTGTGCGAGGATTTTTTATTTATTTTATTTTAAAGACGCAACTCTGAGCTCTCCGGAAGGAAAGGCAGATTGCCACCGACGCACCAGGAATTATTATGCGCCATTTCGTTGATCTCTGTTTGGGAACGGCGGGAGGCAGCATTCGGTCCAAAATTAAGCACACTTTTATGTCGGGGGGGGCAGTTACAATAGTGTGATTAAGTCCTCCTACTTGAAATCTGTGGGCAACTGTGCAAGGAACTGGGTGGGGGGGGGAATGAAAGGGCTTGATAGTGCGCGAAGAATTATCTGCTTAGAAGCATATCACTTTCTCAAATACAAACACAAACATACAGAGACACAATTGGACTAGATAACTCTTGGGGTCCCTTCTAGCTCTGCACGATTCAGATGCAACCACCTGGCTGAGGTTAGACCTGTTCAGTATATAGCAGCTCCTACAGACGAACACTTTGGTCTGCGTTTACAGGAACCAACCCAGATCGCTTTGCCTCCGGATTAGCTGCCCTGCCTCTCCATCACCATTCACACGAGCGCGCGTGTGCACACACACGCTGAACCCTCTTCAGGCTAGAGCGGCGAGTCCAGATCCTTGTGCTCGCTTCTAAATGCCTGATATTCATCCCGTGGTAGGTTTTGGAGTTAACTAATACGGATCAGAGGAAGGCTTATTTTGTGAACGGGACAGGTGTGGATATATCTGCGTGAGGACAGGAACGACTTCTGTTTAAGGGAGGATAAAAGTTGTGGGACAAAAGAACCCAGGAGCCGAGAGAATCGCTGAAACAATGCGGTCTTTAGACACTGGAAACATAACGGCGGGGGCAAATCGTTTTACATTCCCATAACGCAGACAGACGCGTGTATACAAAACCCTCTTCAACATCGGAGGCTGGTTGTGTCGCTTACAAGACCATCAGTTTGTAGAAAGATCCAAACTCGTTTTCCTCCAAACAAACAAAGGGGTGAACAGATGCCAGCCCAACCTACCCCAAATCTTAGGAAACAGGAAATGTGATTAGGAACCTTCTCCCTTCTCCCTCCTTTAAATTGCCTTCGCTTATCAATTAAGAGTCAGGATATTTGCTGAAATCTCGGTGTTTAAACTCCCGGCCTCCCACCCCTCACCCCAAGAGAAACCACACGACTTTTACTTTTTGAACATGAATGAGCGAATCCAAAATATGTAGGACATAATCACATCCACAAACGTGTTAAGCTCTGTTGAGCATCAGCATCAAAGATGCAAGCATTGCAGCTTAACTCCATTATGGGCAGCAGTCATAGCTTTGGACAGCAGAGAGTAGCTTTTCAGAGAGGTGAAACGGGTCTGACACAGGCACAAAGTCATTTGTGGTGTTTGCACAAACTAATTCCTAATAATAATAATAATAATCCTGCTATCAACTTTGCTCAGATAGTTCTTACAGGGTTTTTCTCCTTTTAGTGCTATATGGTTTGACTCCAAACCATCAGGGGGGCAAATTCCCAGACCACAAGGAAGGATTCAGCTACCCCCCTCCCAAAACCCCGGGGACAAAATAAAATAAAATAATTACTGTCTGTTTCCAACCATACCGACTTTGCAGAACAACGCCAACATGTGGCACAGTCAAATCCTGGCCCATGGATGAATGGAATATGAAATGCCAACTGCACAAATCCTGAGAAAAAACCAGCTGCAACCGTTTTAAATTACTTCACACCCACCTCCTCCATGGTAACTGAGTGACTGCAACTTCAAAAAGGTGCGTGCACTGCTAGCTAGCAAAGTGCGCTTGCTCAAAAGTAACTTCAGTTGAGTTCAGTGGAATCTGCCCCTTAGTAAATGTGTTTATAAGATCACAGGCTGGGGGGGGGGGCTGGGCGGAAAGGAAGCTATCCAGTCCTGAAATCTGAATATGCACACTTAAAACAAAACAAAAAAAAAGAAATCTACAAAATTAGGTAACCTCTGTAGGAGCTGGGTGCATCTAGAAGAAGCAGGAAGGGAAAGCCAAGGAGATGTTAAGAGATGGGAAGAGAGCCAACCTAAATTTCAATGCAAACGAAGCTTCCCTCAGCAGTCCAATTTGTGCTGCTAAAAATTCGAAATATCTCCAAAAAACCTACCTGCCCTTTGGAAGTCTTGCCTCCCTCAGTTCTGAAGAAGAAGAAGAAGAGAGCCCTCTTTTTGAAAGCCCACCCCTTTAAAAGTTTCTGTAGTTGACTAAGACTCTCTCTCTCCCTAACTGCTTTTTTTTAAAGAGCTAATTGATGAAATAAAGTTAAAGAGGAGGAGACAGACAGAGTTCTTCTTGTTTGGGGCCTGGGTGGAGGGTGGTGGTGGAGGGAGCTAAAGATTCCAGTTGCTGCCCCCACAGCTTTGACCAGTCAGGGATTTCAGACCTAATTACCATTTTGTTTTTGTCCAGATTAAAAAGTAGGGGCCCCCTCCATTCAAATCATGGCCCTCTGTCCTTATTGTGAAGGACAGGCCTGCTCTGGGTCCCTTTTAGATTCTCCGCTATTAAGAATCCTTTCCTTTGTGGAGGTGTTTCCCATTCTCTCTGCCCACATTGTTGAGGGTCCTTCAGTCTCAGCTCTTCAAGAAAGTGTTTGCAAAATTATACCTTTCTGCCAGCAACTCCGAAAGGGAGCAGAGGGCTGTAGTTAGGAAAACATTATTGAGGCTTTAATTCAATTAAAAAATACTAGTATTTTTTTTTATTGGAAGAGAGAAATATATGAATGGGAGGGGCAGTGAATAACCAACACTCTTCTTAGTGTCTGGGGGCTAAAAGATATTTTATTGCAAAATATCTGTAGCCGTTATCCATCTATTTACTGATATTGCCATTTATCCCTATGGCTATCTGGAAGGGGGGGAAAGTTTAAAAATGGTAGTTTCAGGTGGCCTCTTTGCAATATCTAAATATTATATGGCAACATAATATTGCACACAGACCTATGTGTAGATAAGTTCCCAATTCTTGTGTGTGTGTGTATGTTTGTGTTTGCATACAGAGACAGAGAAAAATGTATATTTCATTCACACAATGTAGTGCAGGCATACCAGCAAACAAATACATATGGGTTTGTGCAAATGTATTAACTTCTGCATATTATATGAACATGTAAATACTGGCACACATAAACATATCGTACACAGATATATGTAGACTTATTCACTAGTGTAATACATATATATATATATATATATATATATATATATTGCACGTATTTATTTTATTTTAAAATGTTTATATGCTATTCACATTATAAAATATCAGAGCTGTGAACAGGAGACCAAAATAAGTAAAATATTCAGGAGAAATAAAGCAGTTAAAATTGCAATACAACATCAAAAGGTGATCAGCAGACAATAGTTTCTTTAAATTATTCAGAAAAGCATTTGATGCTCTTATGTCAGATATATACATCATATGTGTGCGTGTGTGCACGCGTGTACAAACACACATATATCTATCTATCTTCTCCGTGTGTGTCTATGTTTGTTTGCATTTATCTGCAATTCAGAGCCTTTTTTATATACCTTCTCAAAATTTACATGTATGAAGTCCACAAGCCATTGAGAAAATGGATAT
The DNA here is from genome assembly GCF_965113315.1 of Podarcis vaucheri. Taxonomy (NCBI): domain Eukaryota; kingdom Metazoa; phylum Chordata; class Lepidosauria; order Squamata; family Lacertidae; genus Podarcis; species Podarcis vaucheri. The sequence continues at coordinate 98,920,351 of NC_138764.1, forward strand.
TAAACCTGCAGGAACTGCAGGGAGGGGGAATTCTGTATCATCCATTCATTCCTAGCCTTTTCTTTTCAGTCCTAGTTTCTTAATCTGGCAAGGCCAAGGTTTGAGAGAAAGAGAGAGAGAGAGAGAGAGAGAGAGAGAGAGAGAGAGAGAGATTTATTGTAACCAATGAATTTGCAAAGTGTGTTGGGGGGTGGGGAGGAGAGAGAACCCTCTGCTAAGGAAATAAGGCAGTATCTGACCCCTGCTCTATGGATGAGCGCTTTCTCGGGGACTCCTGCTGTGCTAAGATGGACCTTCAACATCAACTCTGAAATTGGTGTGATTTGCCTGGGAAAGCGGCAGCCATCGGCCAACTGGCCTTGACAAGATGAGGAGGGCAATGTATAGAAAGCATTTAATCACGGGTCACAAAAGCGTAGGGAGAAAACAGGCACATGGGCAGCTCCTGGGCTGCTGATGCTGCAACATCACTTCCTGTTTTCTGCTCCAGGAGATGGACCTTTGCAAGGAGGAGAAAAGAGAGTAGAGGTAGCCTGGCTGGGAAGCTGGGAGTTCATTGCCTCTCCCCTACTGCTTTTCTGGTGGAGAAAGAAGAGGAGGACACAAAGCGGACTGGACTGGGACCCAGAAGGAGGTTGCATCCTGACCTGTGGTTGATTAGACCAGTCACCATTTTTTAGGTTTAGGGTTTTCTTGATGTTTAAAGAGAAGAGGGAAGAATTGGGAGGAGGAAAACAAAGGAGACACAAACAAATGTTCTTATGCAGAACAGGGAATTTCAGGGGACTGAGCTTTTCTCATCCCTGACAAGCTCTTTCCTCTATACAGCTGTAAAATGAACAAAGGATATGTCCCTCTGTGTATCTGGTACCCTTAAAGAGAGAAGTCCCACCCTCTCGGCTGTTTTGCTCCTTTGTCTCTCCTCCCCCTCCCCCTCCCCACCTTCCTGGTCTCCTCTTCCTTCCACACATACACAGAGAGACACCCCCATTGAATTCAAGATTGGAACCCCCTTGGGGCAGAGTTCTTTCTGGTAGGCTTAGCTTGCTTTGTAAAGCTTGAGTGTGCAGATGACTCTGTTTTAAATCATAGATTGCAGTGCTAGAATGTGAACTCAAGAAAATTAACAACACTAGCAGCAACAAACAAATAAACAGTAAAAACGTGGCTCCCGTATTGCAGACTGCAGTTAAAAGTGAGTTTTGGATCTGATAGGACTGAACTGAAACAGATAAATAGATATGAAATGTGGAATACGTATGCCTGCTTCTTTCCCCTACCCCAACATTTGTCAAGTTGGACTTTGAAATCATTCTCTTTGATCTAGGAAATATTCACTGGACTGAATTGGTAGAAGGAGTCCTATAAACCGCATGAGGCTTTTTTTTCAGTTCCGCAAATCATATTCAGCCACATCTTTCCCCCTTCTTGACAAGTCTTCAGAATCACATTCACACCCTCGGAAAAACTCTGACAAACTTTGACTGGCGCAAGATAATCGGCTTAATCCATATTTCACAATTTGTCATTTGCAGATTCTCGGCTAGGCTCACTCACAAGTCGCCGTTTGAATCCTGAAGCAAGCCACGCAGGAAGCACATGCAAGATACAGAGATTTACAAATTATGGATTCGCAATCAACTAAGAACCGAGTCCGGGAATGACAAGGAGACAGCTGGTTCTACGAATTGGTGAAATAAATGCTGTCAGCAAAGTCCTCCCTCTTCCCCTCCCCGCAAGTAGAACTCAAGCCGTTATGCGTCCTTTGAAGATAGGGAGAATCCATCATATTTGGGGTTATGTTGAGATGTTGTGATCGTAAGCCTGAATAAGTCATTTCCTAAGGAGAAAGTGGCTGAATGCAGATGTTCATGTACCAAGTGTTAACTTATATAGCATACACACTTGCTGAGGGAGAGCATGTCATTGGGTGCATGTAACCAGAGGCAGTTTTAGGGCAACACAACTCGTTGAGTCGCACTGGGTGCCACACTGCAAGGGACACATCAACAGTGCTATAGAACAAAGTGTGAGAGGCAGCGGGTGCTGAATTTTAGAATCACTCAGGGTGCCGCTGAAATTTGAGAGCCCTAAGTCCATCACTGGACGCGGGTGGTGCTGTGGGTTAAACCACAGAGCCTAGGACTTGCCGATCAGAAGGTTGGAGGTTCTAATCCCCGTGACGGGGTGAGCTCCCATTGCTCGGTCCCTGCTCCTGCCAACCTAGAAGTTCGAAAGCATGTCAAGGTGCAAGTAGATAAATAGGTACCACTCCAGCGGGAAGGTAAACGGCGTTTCCGTGCGCTGCTCTGTTTCGACAGGCTTAGTCATGCTGGCCACGTGACCCGGAAGCTGTATGCTGGCTCCCTTGGCCAATAAAGCGAGATGAGCGCCGCAACCCGAGTCGGTCACGACTGGACCTAATGGTCAGGGGTCCCTTTACCTTTAAGTCCATCACTGATGCAACCATTTGGCAAGCTTCTGTCCTGCCAAATAGTGCAGAGAACTCCCCTACATTTCTACACCATTCCTAAAGTATTTATTATGTTTTTATTGTCCTGGTAGAACATCTGCTTTTTATGCAGAAGGGTATCAGATTCAATCTTCTCCATTTTCAGGTAGAGCTGGGCTGGAGATGTACCCAGTCTGAGCTTGAGGAACTGAATGACTGGCTCAGCATAAGGCAGGTTCCTATGATGCTCTCTCACTCTCTGGAGAGACAACGTGGTGTAGTGGTTGGAGTGTTGGGCTACGGCTTGGGAGAGCAGGGTTCGAATCCTCACTCTGCCATGGAATTCACTGGATGACCTCACTCTCAGCATAACCTGCGTCACAGTCCTGTTGTGAGGCTAAAGTGGAAAGAAGGGGAGTTATGTGCATCAATCTGAGCTCCTTGGACAAAAGTTGGGGTATGGAATCATAGAGTTGTAAGGGACCCTGAGGATCATCTAGTCATGGGGATCAAACCTGCACCCTTAGCATTACCAGCACCATGCTCTAACCAACTGAGCCATCCAGGCCATGTAATAAATAAGCAAGATAAATGTCAGACCATTATGGTCTCTGAAAGTGGCTCATGTTAGTTTTGGTTTGATTTTTCTGTTTTAAAAAATGAGCACAGGCCTATCAGGGGGAGGTATGATGTGGCAGCTAGACTGGTGACTGGGAGTGGCCACCAAGAACACAAAACTGACCTTTAAAGCCCTAAATGGCCTCGGTCCAGTATACCTGAAGGAGCATCTCCACCCCCATCGCTCAGCCCAGACACTGAGGTCCAGCTCCAAGGGCCTTCTGGCGGTTCCCTCCCTGCGAGAAGTGAAGTTACAGGAAACCAGGCAGAGGGCCTTCTCGGTGATGGCACCCACTCTGTGGAATGCCCTCCCATCAGATGTCAAAGAAATAAACAACTGGCATTTAGAAGACATCTGAAATAAGCCCTGTTTAGGGAAGTTTTTAATGACTGATGTTTTAATGGATTTTTAATCTTTTGTTGGAAGCCGCCCAGAACAGCTGGGGAAACCCAGACAGATGGGTGGGGTATAAATAATAAACGATGATGATGATGAAACTCACCTCACCCAGTGCTTTCATCAGGAGTAACTAACCTGTGCCCCAGGAGATGTTATTGGCTTGCAGCACCTAAAATCCAGCTCAACAGGACCTCATTTGAGGTGGTGACCACAACTGAACACAGTATTCCAAGTGCGGACACCCCACAAATTTTGCATGACAGCATTATTATGTTGACAGTTTTAGTTCTGATACCTTTCCTAGTGATATCTAACATGGCATTTGATTTTTCACAACCGCTGTGCACTGAGTCGACTTGTTACCGAGCTACCTGCTTTTGGTTCTATACAAAGGTAACATAAAGTGAACATTCCATCAATGAAAGGATTTCTCTTTCTGCAATAGAATGTTCTCCCCCACTCAAAATGGTCGCCACCTGTATATAATACACTGCTACACACTGAAACATGGAAGTTGGGCTGCTTCTACATGTGATGGTCAAAAGAGGGGACTGTCATTGTGAACGGTAGCCCAGTACTACATCCTCTCCCTTTCTTCTGCACATAAGAACATGAGAATAGCCTGGTGGATCCAGTCCAATGGTCTATCTAGTCCAGCATCCCATTCTCACAGTGGCCTCTCTGTGGGAAACTAGGGAGCAGACCATGACCACAAGAGCCCTCTCCCTTCCCTTGGTTTCCAACAACTGGTATTTGGAAACCAGTGTGGTGTAGTGGTTAAGAGCGGTAGACTCGTAATCTGGGGAACCAGGTTCGCGTCTCTGCTCCTCCACATGCAGCTGCTGGGTGACCTTAAGCTAGTCACACTTTTTTGAAGTCTCTCAGCCCCACTCACCTCACAGAGTGTTTGTTGTGGGGGAGGAAGGGAAAGGAGAATGTTAGCCGCTTTGAGACTCCTTTGTTGTTGTTTAGTCGTGTCGGACTCTTCGTGACCCCATGGACCAGAGCACGCCAGGCACTCCTGTCTTCCATTGCCTCCCGCGGTTAGGTCAAATTCATGTTGGTAGCTTCGAGAACACTGTCCAACCATCTCATCCTCAGTTGTTTCCTTCTCCTTGTGCCCTCCATCTTTCCCAACATCAGGGTCTTTTCCAAGGAGTCTTCTCCTCTCCTGAGGTGGCCAAAGTATTGGAGCCTCAGCTTCAGGATCTGTCCTTCCAGTGAGCACTCAGGGCTGATTTCCTTCAGAATGGATAGGTTTGATCTTCTTGCAGTCCATGGGACTCTCAAGAGTCTCCTCCAGCACCATAATTCAAAAGCATCAATTCTTCACCGATCAGCCTTCTTTATGGTCCAGCTCTCACTTCCATAGGATAGTGATAAAGCAGGATATCAAATCCTGGAGCTGCAACATAGACATTCTGGCTAGTAGCCATTGATAGCTCCCTCAACCATGAATTGTGGGAATGTCCCGGGTGGCAGGAGAGGATATATTGTTTATTAATATCCTTCCTAACTTGTGCTAGCAAGTTCCTTTACCTAGCAGAGTTACATTCCCCCCCCTTTTTTTACATGCATAGCAGATAGCTGGTTGTAGGCTCGTGTGAGCTATTATTCAATTCAGTCTGTCTCAGATTGAATTGTACATTCCTGGTAAGTTCCCTTGAATCCCTCGTAAAAGAATAAAGACGCCACAATCTTATTCAAAGTCAGTAAAAGAAGTTTACTCACATCAGTTCACAGTTGGATTCCTGAAGGGAGACTTAGTTACAAATACGTACATCTACCCCATAGGGTGGAATAATCCCAGTGCTTCTGCTAGCTGAAAGCTGATCATATGAAGAAGGGAGTCAAAAAGAAAGAGGTTGCTGCGTGACTCGTCCTTTTGTTACCTGGATAGCTTAGGTCGTGCCCACCTTCTATCACGTGCAAAAGGAAGGATGCTCCAGCCAGGAGGAACAGGAAGTTTTCGACTGGCTGGACCAAACATTCCCTCGCATGTCTTCTCTAGCATTTCAAGGAATGTTGTACTTGACTGCCTGCCATGGATCACATCCCACATGATAGAAGCTTACGAAATTATGTCTGCATGGAGAAAGCAGATAAAAACAAAGTTTTTCCCTTCTCTCCAAACAGTACAACTCACGGGCATCGAATGAATCTGGGTGTTGGAAAATTTAGGACAGTTAAAAGAAAATATTTCTTCTTGCAGCATATAGTCAAACTATGGTACTGCCCAGGAGACAGAGATGGACACCTACCTGGATGGCTTTAAAAAAGGACCAATTCATGTGGGATGCGATACATAAGAAGCAGTCAAGTACAACATTCCTTGTTTTCCTAGAATGGACATGCAGGGGAATGTTTTGTCCAGCACGTCAAAAACTTCCTGTTTCCTCCTGGGCTGGAACATCCTTCCTTTGCATGTGACTAGAGGTGGGTGTGACCTTACCTGTCCAGGTAACACAAAAGGACAGGACACACAGTCTCTCTCTCTCTCTCTCTCTCTCTCTCTCTCTCTCTCTGACTCCATTCATCATTGGAGCAGCTTTTTAGCTAGAAATGCTCTGTTGCTTTCAGCCAACAGAGGACACTGGGATTATCTCCATATGGGATAGATCTACATATATATATATATATATCCGTAACTAAGTCTGCCTTCAGGGATCCAACAGTGAACTGATGATGTGAGTAAACTTCTTTCACTGACTTTAAATAAGATTGTGGCATGTTTATTCTTTTAAGAGGGATATAAGGGAACTAACCAGGAACCTAATAGTGAGAGGCTTACACAAGCCTGTAACCAACTATCCGCTATGTATGTAAAAGGGGAATGTAAACTCTGCTAAGTAAAGGAACTTGCCAACACAAGTTAGGAAGGATATTAATAAACAATATATCCTCTTCTGCCTCCCTGCACATTCCCACACATTGGGGCCAGGATACCTGAAAGACAACCTCACCTCTTATATGTGCAACTGATTGCTGTGTTCTGCAGGAAAGGACCTGCGGCATTCTATCAGGAGGTGTGTTCTGCACAACGTAGGAACCAGGCCTACTGTTTTGTGGCACCTACCCTTTGAAATATTCCCCCACCCTACCCCAAATATTAAACTGGCGCTATCTCGGTGGTTTCTTCAGCACCTGCTGGAGATCTTCCTCTTCTACAAACCTTTTAAAGCAAAGATCTTTCCCAGCCTGCCTCCATTTTCAGACATTTCCAGACATTTCACTTGTTTTATTGCTTGTGTGTTTGTCGTCCTGGACTGCTTTAGTGGGATTGAAATGTAGTAGTAACAAAGCCCTGTAAACCTGGCACCAGCCACATGCCCACTAATTTAACCTTAGGTAAAAGTAAAGGGACCCCTGACCATTAGGTCCAGTCGGTGACGACTGTGGGGTTGCAGCACTCATCTCGCTTTATTGGCTGAGGGAGCCGGCGTACAGCTTCCGGGTCATGTGGCCAGCATGACTAAGCCGCTTCTGGTGAACCAGAGCAGTGCACAGAAACGGCGTTTACCTTCCCGCCAGAGTGGTACCTATTTATCTACTTGCACTGGTATGCTTTTGAACTGCTGGGGGGGCAGGAGCAGGGACTGAGCAACGGGAGCTCACCCCGTTGTGGGGATTTGAACTGCCGACCTTCTGATCGGCAAGCCCTAGGCTCTGTGGTTTAGATGGAGGTAAAACATGGAGCAGAGCCACCCCTGATGATTCAAGAGGTAAGAAAGGTCTTGCAAGAACAGGATACATTGAATTCCAGGTGGGGTGGGGTGGAGGGTTCTGCTAAGTAAACAAGCATGAATCAGGCTGAATAAGCAAGCATTATATTAGGCTTCAGATACATTCTATTTATTTGTTTGTCTGTTTTTTTATCACGCCTTTCTTCCCATAAGACTTCAAGGCAAACAACAAACGAAAACTGAATGAAAATAAAGCTAACAAATACAGGAGCAGCGGAACTTGAAATAGTAATAACATGCTACCCAGGCATACAATTTTAACATACAATTTCATTTTAACATGCATATTTTAAACAAACGCTGATCAATTTGCGATCAGCTTTTTAGGTTTAATCGCTTTTAATCTTTGCTTTTATCAATATTTTTAAATATACTCTGCAAGCCACTTAAAGGTTATGGATGACTAAGTGGCCTGAAAATCCCATTCAATGAAAATAATAATCCAAAGGTGCTCCATAAAATAATCAAAACAGCTTCTGGCAGGATTGAATGATTTAACCAAAAGTCTTCCAAAAAGGTTTTGCAATGTGATGAAAGGCTGTTCAAGAGAACAGTAACCTGGGCTTAATTTGGGAACAGGATTTCATATCCTGCTTTATTTTTTTCCTATGGAAGTGAGAGCTGGACCATAAAGAAGGCTGATCGGTGAAGAATTGATGCTTTTGAATTATGGTGCTGGAGGAGACTCTTGAGAGTCCCATGGACTGCAAGAAGATCAAACCTATCCATTCTGAAGGAAATCAGCCCTGAGTGCTCACTGGAAGGACAGATCCTGAAGCTGAGGCTTCAATACTTTGGCCACCTCATGAGAAGAGAAGACTTCCTGGAAAAGACCCTGATGCTGGGAAAGATGGAGGACACAAGGAGAAGGAAACAACTGAGGATGAGATGGTTGGACAGTGTTCTCGAAGCTACCAACATGAATTTGACCAAACTGCGGGAGGCAATGGAAGACAGGAGTGCCTGGCGTGCTCTGGTCCATGGGGTCACAAAGAGTCCAACACGACTAAACAACAACAACAACAAAGGAGTCTCAAAGCGGCTAACATTCTCCTTTCCCTTCCTCCCCCACAACAAACACTCTGTGAGGTGAGTGAGGCTGAGAGACTTCAGAGAAGTGTGACTAGCCCAAGGTCACCCAGCAGCTGCATGTGGAGGAGCGGGGAAGTGAACCCGATTCACCAGATTACGAGTCCACTACTCTTAACCTCTACACCACACTTGTATGTAATTTTTTGAGCTGCTTGAGGCAATCAGAGGACATGCAGACCAATCCAAGTCACCTCAAAGGGGCATTTTGTTTCTGGAGCCAATGTCTAGTGGGCATTGGAACTTAAGAAGCACCCTGTTGGACCAAACCAAAGTCCCATTTAATCCTGCACCCTGCCCTCACATTTGCCAGTCAGATGCCTGTGGGAAGCCTGCAAGCAGGAACTGATTGCAGTGAGATACAGAGAGAGAGAGAGAGAGAGAGAGAGAGAGAGAGAGAGAGAGAGAGAGAGAGAGAGAGATTTTGCATGAAACCCTGTGGAAAGGCATCAGCAGTTCAGATTTGCCTACAAAGTAATTGCACAAAGTACATAAATGCATCAGTACTGATTATCTTCACGCAAGACTCTTTTCCACTAGCCACACTGCAGAGATGCGTTTAGCAGCAAATATGGCCTATGCACAACCGCAACACGTTCAGCAATCTCCATCCCACTTCTGTGCATTTCTCTGTTTTGAAAAGCCCAGCCTGAGCTCCTCTGTGCTGCAGATTTATTGCACAGTTTTGTCATTTATTTCCACAGGGCACCGTGGGAATTAACGCTGCGATGGAAGGTTACTGGTCTCAGACAGGAAAATTGTCACAATTCACTAAACTACAATTCCCAGGATCCCTTGCAGGAAGCCATGACTGTTAAGGTGACATAAAAGAGAGGCAATCAAAATCTTGGCATGCCATATGTATGGAAACTGCAATAACTAGCCTGGAATGGTTTACTATGCTGCAAAATGTGCAGCTGTTTGAGAGAGAGATTTTAGATCTAAAGGAAATCTATTGCTGTCATTAATGCTGCAGATTCATAATTTAGCAAAATATCATGTGTCCAACTGGCAAAGGGTTTTTGTGTTTATTAGCAGCCATTTCTGATACTTTGAATCACTATGAGCTTGTATTATTCATTGTTTGATGAATTTTCCTGGGGGTTTTCGCCCTATTTATATGAAACTGTGTTTTTGACATCATTAAGGAGGTTGTGACATTTGTTAATTTTTGATGTTAAGGTTATTGTTGTGAGCCACTCTGAGTTTAGCATTGTTGCTGGGAAAGTGGAATGCAAATATTAATTCCAGTCAAACAGGTTTTGTTCTGGTAAAGGTGATTCTGAAAGGCAACTTCATAGGCTGGGCAATCAGAAATACTTACCGTATTTTTTGCTCTATAAGACTCACTTTTTCCCTCCTAAAAAGTAAGGGGAAATGTGTGTGCATCTTATGGAGTGAATGCAGGCTGCGCAGCTATCACAGAAGCAAGAACAGCAAGAGGGATTGCTGCTTTCACTGCGCAGCGATCCCTCTTGCTGTTCTGGCTTCTGAGATTCAGAATATTTTTTTTCTTGTTTTCCTCCTCCAAAAACTAGGTGCGTCTTGTGGTCTGGTGCATCTTATAGAGCGAAAAATACTGTACTTTGTCTTGTCTCTCTCTTCCCCCTTTGCATGAAACAGGGTCAAAGGAAGGTAAGAAAAATGGATAGACAGTGAAAACTTCACCTTTGTTATATGAAACTATCATATACTAAGCCGGGCAATTATTATATTATTATATTATTACATTAAATTTTTATTATATCCCTAGCTCGCAGGACCAGTGGCCAGGGGTGATGGGAACTGTAGTTCAAAAACAGCTGGAGACCCAAGTTTGGGAAACCCTGGTCTAGTTCAATGTTGCCCACACTGACTGGCAGAAGCTTTCCAGGTTTTCAGGCCAGGCTGTTTCCTAGCCCTACCTGGCGATGCCAGGAGGTCAACCCTGAGACCTTCTGTGTGCCCAGCAGATGTTCCACCACTGAGCCACATTCTCCCAAACAGCATTTTCTGGCCTTGTTAGTCTGTGCTTTATCCCACCACACACACCCCAAACTGCAATTCCCAGCACCCTTTAAAATAACTACACTCCCCATGATTACTGGGGTAAGCTTATGTGCTTTAAATGTTTAGTATGGGCATGGCTTGCCTTATGTCTTTCTTTTCTTCCCTCCCTGTGGTACCTGCCCACCTCCAAATCCCAACAAAGTTAAGTATTTTTTTACAAATTCCAGTCTCTCTTCCCTCCAACTCCCCAGTTAAAAACAATGTGACTTGAAAATATGTTTTAACAAATTGGCCCAGTCATACTATTAGGCTGTAAGCTCCTGGAGGCAGAGACCTCTCCTCCTCCTCCTCCTCCTCCTCCTCCTCCTCCTCCTCCTCCTCCTCCTCCTCCTCCTCCTCTTCTTCTTCTTCTTCTTCTTCTTCTTCTTCTTCTTCTTCTTCTTCTTCTCCTTTCCTCCTCCTCCTCCTCCATCTCCATAAATTGTCAGGTGCACCTGCCTAGGTTTCCAATCTGCTCCCCACAAACCAGTTGATTATAGCCCAGTGTGTTCAAAATGAATACAGCTCGCTTTATCATTGGAGGCCACCTTGAGCCGCACAGGAACTGCTAAAATAAGGAAACAACCAAGCGTCTTTCTAACAACCGAATGGGCTGCTCCTGCTCAGAAGCTGTTGTGCAGAATATCTAGCTGCTCTCAGGGTCAGTGGTATCTCAGTGGTAGAGCATCAGTTTTTCATGCAGAAGGCCCCAGTTTAAGTCCCCAGCACTTCCAGGGAGGGCTGGAAGAGAACCCTGCCTGAAACAATGGAGTGCTGCTGCCAGCCAGTGTAGGTAGACCAATGGGCTGACTCAGCAGAAGGCCGCTTTCAATGTCCCCAATGCAACATAAAAACAGAGACATCACCTTGCCAACAAAGGTCCGTATAGTTAAAGCTATGGTTTTCCCAGTAGTGATATATGGAAGTAAGAGCTGGACCATAAAGAAGGCTGATTGCCGAAGAATTGATGCTTTGGAGTTATGGTGCTGGAGGAGACTCTTGAGAGTCCCATGGCCTGCAAGAAGATCAAATCTATCCATTCTGAAGGAAATCAGCCCTGAGTGCTCACTGGAAGGACAGATCCTGAAGCTGAGGCTCCAATACTTTGGCCACTTCATGAGAAGAGAAGACTTCCTGGAAAAGACCCTGATGCTGGGAAAGATGGAGAACACAAGAAGAAGGGGATGACAGAGGACGAGGTGGTTGGACAATGTTCTCGAAGCTACCAACATGAGTTTGACCAAGCTGCAGGAGGCAGTGGAAGACAGGGGTGCCTGGCGTGCTCTGGTCCATGGGGTCACGAGGAGTCGGACACAACTAAATGACTAAACAACAACAACAACAATGCAAGATGATACAATGTGCCTCTTTTTTTGCTCTTCCCCAGCACCAATGATCAGCGGCCAAATGTGCCTTGCAGTGTTGGCTGCAGACATGAAGCAAACCAGAGTGGCCGGAGTTCTGCCCAGCAGACCTGCTGCCCTTTCCAAGCCTCTGGACAAACTGACATCTTGCTTTACCCCCTCCTCCGCCACTGCCATCTTAAAAGCATGCTTCAGTATGGGGTGGGGACAAACCATGGCATTGTTTAACATTGTTTTTATCGCTGTCAATATCAATATGATCTCAGGTGCCCATTTTCTTGCCTGGTCTAAGCGAGTCCCCAGCAAAACTCTCTATTGCACCAGTGTTTACCCGCTCTGGGGAAATGCGCCTCAATATGGCCAGAGAAAGCCCAAAATAGCATCCCCACAAACCCAAAGGGAAGCGCCCACACTTGCAATCAGAGGGCTGAGCATAAATGGAAATTCGCTTGACCATTCCTAGGGGCAAAGTAACCCCTCCTCCATCTTCTTCTAGCTTGTGGGGTGGCAATTCCAAGGATCTTAAGAGCTGCGGAACATCCCACAATGAGCCAAAAAACATCACTGGGTGCTGACAGCCCAAAGCAGGGCAGCGAAAACCCCATTTCGGTCCTTGCTGTCCTGAGAAACGACTAGAAATGGCATAAATTGTCATTATGTATCCATTATCTAGTTCACAAAAGGGAAAGAAGGTGGTGGGTGCGTGGATTGGGGAAATCATTATTCCTTCCTGCTAATAAAGGTGCATTTTGGGGGGAATTATTTTTATTTCCTTGTTCGCACCAGGATTCTCTCGGGGCAGGAGAAACTGGGGGTCGGAGCTCCAACGTGGCGATGCGCCCTAAAGGCGATGGTCTCCTTGCGATTCTGCATACATTCAGGAGCCGGTGGGAAGTGTGTGGGGCTGGGGGGGGGGGGTGAGAGAGAGAGAAGTGGCAGTAGGAGTTTGCTGCGGTGAGGGGTGTGTGGAGGCGAGGGGGGGCGGGAGGAGAAGGCATTCTTCTGCTCGGCGAATGTTTGAGAAAGAGCTGGTGAGCTGGTGGCTATTGTGTGCTCGTAAGACAGGGAGGTGAGGAGGAGAGGGGGAGGGGGGCTTCGAGACCCCCCTCCCCCCTCCCCTTGGTGTGGATTTGCTGGCCAAAGACCGTTAGGAGCGGGCAGAATGAATGCCATTGAATGGGGGATGCGTTTCAAAGGGCCCCACCTCCTTTCTTAAGGGGCTGAGGGGCCGGGATCTCAGAAGTACCTTGGGAAAAGCTCGCAGCGTCCCCTCATTTTACAACCTAGAGAAAGACTCTGAGAAATCAGAGGAGGAGGAGGAAAGGGGGGCACACAGAGGTAGATTGGGGGCTGTCGAAGGTGAGTGATGATGGGGAGGGAGACATGGGTATTTATTTTTATTGCAGATCTGCACACCATGTTTTTTATTTTGTTTTATTTTTAATAATAATAATAATAATAATAATAATAATAATAATAATAATAATATCAACTCTTAAGGAGGCCAAGAAGAAGAAAATGACAAGAAGACCAGAGAAGATTGCAGCCCCTTTGTAAGTCCAACCAGAAAGCGGGTTTTGTCCTCGTTTTTCAAATTCCACGTGGATTTTATTTTCTCTCTCTCTCCCTCTCCCCCCCCCCATCTAGATTTTTTTGGGGGACATTGCAACAAAAGATCCACCTGCGTTTAGGGAGCGCCTGTTTGTGTGCGCCTCGATAAGAATGTGATGCGGGAATGTTTTATAAAATATACAGTGTGTGTGTGTGTGTGTGTGTGTGTGTGTGTGTGTGTGTGAGAGAGAGAGAGAGAGAGAGAGAGAGAGAGAGAGAGAGAGAGAATCTATAATATGTGGTCTGACTCTGACAACATGTGCCCGTTTGCGAATATATCATTTTGTCCCCTCCCTTTCTCTCCGATGTGTGATGTTTGTGTGTACGCACCTTCTTACTACATAGATAGTATCTTCCCAGTTATAAATCAGTGGGAAGCACTTGGGGGGGGGGGATAAGCGATGGAGGTGCCGAAATCTGTAGCCCGAATAAGATTGTAGATGCGGAGAGGAAAAATTTGTTGAGCGTCGCTCAGATCAGCAAAATGAACGATGGGTTTTGCTTTTAGAAAGAAGTCTGGCTTTCTTGGTCAATTGCATAGAGAGGTTTTGGTGTGTTTCTTATTTTATTTTATTTTATTACCGAGGTGCGTGTGTTGCGTTTGGGGTAGGTGCCGAACCGGCAGGTTTTTAAGGATAATCGTTTGCTTGGTGGATTTTCTGGTCTTATGGACTGGGGAATGGGGTGGTGGGGTGGTTTCCCCCCCTTTAATGCGCTCCCCCCCCCCTTTGCGGGTGTATTGGAAGGTCTGGAGAAGGAAGGAGCGAAATTCGCACGTTTACGATCTCTTTGTCTGAGAAACAGTAGGTGGTGGTCTGGGGGGAGGGGAAGGAAAGAAAGGAAGGAAGGAAGGAAGAAAAGGTCTTCGAATCAATTGGCTCCTCTGATCATTAAGAGAAAGAAAATGGACACATTTGGGAGCATTATTTAAAGAAATGCAATTGGCCTTAAAGCGGAGAGGGTGAAAATGCCAACAGAGAAATGTTCAGCGAAATGGATAAGATATAACTACACCTCCCTTCCAAAAGAAAAGAAGAGGCGCTTTAAAAGGTCGATTGTAAACAATCAAATCCTGGGACTGAACAATAAAATAAAACGAAACGGTATTCAGATGGCCCATGGAGATCAGCGCTCCGCGCACAAACCTTTCGATTTTCCTTCTCCGGCTTTTTCAAAACCCCAAAGTTGTTATTTCTCTTCTCCCCACCTCCCTGAGCCCTTCTCTTGGTCTGGTCCCACAGAGATAGGGAGGAACAACTCCCACCTTTCTTTTCAAGACCACGAGGCTGAACAATTAAATGCAAAATTGCTAGGACGAGCCGCGATGGTGATTTCAATGACAGGTGGACTTTAATCCGCATCCCACCCCCCCCCCTCGCGCGCGCGCGCCGCAATGCACACTCAGCCGAGTAGAAACACGGCCTAGATCTCTCACCGCCACCTTTAATTGCCCCGATCCTCAGCCCGCTTAAGCCGAAGACGCTGGAAATGCAGGCCAAACAATTCTCATTCATGGTACTGAACGCATTGGCTCTGCGGTTGTAGGCTAGCAGTTCCTGGTGTCCAGTAAGCTTAACTGTGTTGCAAATCGTTTCGTTTGCTTTTTTTAGTTAATTGCTTTTCAGTGTACTTGCTTGCTTGCTTGTTTGTATTGTGGTGCCTTTTCCGTTCCCTCAGTCAACTTTGCTAGACTTTAAATGGGACTTAGCAGATCGGTTTTTACTGAGGACTAGCAACTGTACAAGGCGCCTTTAAAAGCCCAATTGACTTCACTGAGGGAGGCCAGGAGACGCTTTAAGGTGGCGACATCTGCTGCTGCTTGCCACATGCGACTCACCCACCGGCGCCTGTCAAGTGGGGCGCTTTGCAGAGCAATTACAGCGCGAGAGCGGGCGGCTCTCTGCCCCGAAGAACATGCAATCAAGAAAGAGGAAGGACAATGGCAGGAGAGAAGGCAAGGGGCCTTGAGATCGCTGTGTGGATAATATGCACCCGCGGATAATAAAAAAACCACTACCCCTTTTCCGTTTAACGTTCCGCTCCGCAGTGAAAAGCCACGGCCTTTCGAAGGATTTCAAATAATAGAATTGTAGCGTTAGGAGGGACGCAATGGGTAATCTAGCCCAAACCCCATTGCTGGGATTTTTTATATTCCAGGAAGGAAGGAAGGAAGGAAGGAAGGAAGGAAGGAAGGAAGGAAGGAAGGAAGGAAGGAAGGAAGGAAGGAAGGACGTTGATCTTACAGATACTTTTGATTTCTGGGGGAAGGGGGATCCAAGGGGCAGCTTAAAGAAAAGACTGAGAAGCGGGTGGGGGCGAGGGGAGCAGAAGGGAGGGAGGCGGAGGAGGCAGCAAAACTGAGCCTACACGGAGGTGGGTGCAAGTGTGACCAGGGAAGGCGAGCGCGGGTTGAATCAATACCATGGACAGCGAAGCTGCGCGCCGCCGCCGCCGAAGCGAGAAGCCAGGCCCGTTGGCTGCGGTAGCGGAGGCGCTTCAGCACCATTTGGACCGCGCATCTGCACGGCCACCGTCCACCGCACCCCTCCCCGTCTAACTTTGCTGGGTCAGGCAGAGAACGGCGAGGCAGGGGGGGGCACAAGGGCCCGGAGAGAAAAGGGGACCCGGGTGGCAAGAGGGGTGAGCTGGTTAGGGTGACTGGTGCTAGGTGTTTTGTTTTTGTTTTGTTATTTTTTTGGGGGGTCGGGGGGGTTGCCCACCAGAGGGAATGGGGGTTTCACTCTCCCCCCAAAATAATCACTGGCCCTATGCTACTACCCCCTCCAAAAAAATGTCCTCCTTTCCCACATTTGGGTGCCTTTTAAAAAGGGGAACTGGGGGAGGAGAGATTTAAAGAATACAAGAGATTTGCAAGCCTCTTCGTAGAAATTCAGCCTGACTTTGAACTCTTCAAATGTGAAAGATTGGAGGCGTTTCGAAGGCCTAGCTGGATGACAGGAACTAGGAAGACCAGCTAGCCAAAGTTGTACATTATTATTATTATTATTATTATTATTATTATTATTATTATTATTTCAATTGGGGAGGTTTACTCCGGAGTCAGTCCTCTTCAATGAAGCTCCCTCCTCAGCGATGACACTCGCGCGTTGTTGTTGTTTTTAAAAAAACAAACTTTGCGTCTTTTCCCAGTGGGATCAGCGCTTCCACTGTGGCCGGAACCGTGGCTTCCAGAGATCCGTTTCTCTTTATTGTTATTTTCCTCAAGTGCCATCTCGGGGACATGGCACAAGCCGGAAACGCTTTGGGACTTTTCCTTTCGCTTCTCCCCAGCTGGGATGTGACTCTACTTGTGCTGGGAAGGAAAGATGCAGCCGAGGACCCAACGCAGCTGAAGGATGGGGAGTGGATGCCGGGTAAACGATGCGCTTTCGGCTCCGCCGGCCGCGGCTTTGTAGCTGGAGGGAAGCTAAAGCAGTTTACGAGGCGTCCGAGCCTCCCTCGTCCTTGACTGCGCAGGAAGCAGGAGGAGAGAGGAACTGAGAGAATGGAAACTGCATTCGCTACCCGAGAGCGCGCAACGTTGGCTGGGCTCTCCTCTTCCTATCGCCCCCCTCCCCAATATTTCAAGCAATATTTTTTGAGTGTAAAAATACAGGGCCACCCTTTGCTTTCGCCCACACAGTTGGGCTTAGATGCACACATACAAAAGGGGGGGGGGGAATAGCTGCTGTTTATCTCCCGCCCCCCTCTACTCACGCCCCACACACCTTGAAGGTTGAGATTTCTCGCGGATGGTTCTGCAAGAATCTGCAGCCATCAACAGACCTGCTGCTGCTTTGCAAACCCGGATTATGATTTTTCCCCCTTATTTCCCCCTTTTATTTCTCCCCACTCACCCACCCGCCAGTTCTCGCGCAATTTTTCAAAACGGGGGAAATATTGGGACTGGGGCGGCTTTTGCCGTTCAGTGCTGCGCCTTAACAGGCTTGTGGATCGGTCTGGGTAAGGATACGGCCCCGCCTCGCCACCAGCAACCGCAGGATGGTTTTACGATCTACTCCAAGGTCGGAATAGAAGAAGAATCCGTCCGTTTGTTTGGCCCCTGGCGTCTTTGAGTGCCACGTTCAGAACAAAAATTGGTTACATCCCAGTGCTTTTCAGAGAGGGAGAGCCCTTCCTATTTGCAAACCTCCCCCCTCCCACGTCGCATATATATATATCTTGAAAATATAGTCATGAATGACAAAACACCCCAAAATCTTGCCTTGAAACAATGGAACCAGTGGAAGGTTTTGTGCGTGTGTTCAGAGCTGGCTTTTGCAGTAGTACGGTGTGTTCGTGTGTACACTATCTTCCGTCTCTACAGCTATAAATATCGAAAAATTAGGAGCGTCTGGCGTTTTGCAATTGCGTGGTGTGCGTATATATCTCGATACATGAGAATGGCTTTTTTTAAAAAAAAACAAAAACTCTTCCCTGATAGTTATGCTTCTTAATAATATAATATTACCGTATTTATTCTCTCTTTGGTTGGAAAGACGGGTGTCAGGGACACTTTTAAATATATATACACACAGAGATGAGAGAGGCCCAGTGTTTTGGAACCAGACTGCAGAAGGTTGGTTTAGCTTACCTAGGGAAGGGGCTATTGCGAGTTCAGGGAAGAGAAAAACCAGAATGATAGGGACTGAGTGGGTTTTAGATGCTGGGCGCGGTGGGGTCGCGCGCAGTCATAGCATCTCATGCAAGTGGACGGTTATGTAACCCGGAGGCCGTCGATCTTTCCCCGCGCGCTTGCGTGAGCTGGGATCCCTGCTCCTTCCTTCACACTGGGCAAAGGCCGGTCAAAGCCCTCGTCGATGGGGCCTAATCCAGCATAGACCTTCCATTCTGCGCCGTTCTCTGTGCCCAGGCTGCCCTGGGAATCATCCTTCGCAGGGACCTGCTTCTCAGTGGACTCCCATAGGATCCCGCGGGTGACAGCGCTTGGCTAGGATCGTGGCCATTCCTGACCCCCCTCCTCCCGAAAAAAAAGATCCTGCGTGAGGATCGTATCCAGCCTAACGTAAGGACTGAAGGCAAGCAGATAGGCATTCAGGTCTTGCTCAAACCTCTCCCAATAGTGGGGGGGGGGGGAGCACCCTTCTTTGGGGCAGGATCCAGACCTCCGGCATTTATGCGCCAATTTCCCCATCTCCGCGTGCAATCTTAATGTATACGCGTGCGTGTGTTATTTTACGCAAGCTTAAGGCCCTTTATGCGCATCGTAGTACTTCTTCTGAGCAAACGCACAGGGGATCGGGCCGGAAGAGAACGTGTGTATGTGTGCTGCTGAGAGACAGAATGTGAGACGACGAAATCAGAATGTATACCGTGCCCATCTCTCTCTCCGCGCGGGACCGAGAAAGCAAAATGATCCCTCGATCCCAAACCCTAAATGCGAGCCATGAAGGGGATCTTTTATGTCGCAGATCAGGGACCCCATTCCCCAAACCCGAGGCAGGATTTTTCTCCCTTGCGGGATTTCTTTCTGTCCTCGGATTCTCTCCGCCTTGTTTCCATGACTTCTCCCTTCCTTCCTTCCTTCCTTCCTTCCTTCCTTCCTTCCTTCCAGGTGTGTGTTCGTGGGGAGGAGGGGGTGTTTTTTGGGGGGAGGGCTGGAAGCCGGAGGGAGGGCGAGGCTGGCTGGCTTTCCAATGATTTGGGATCTGTTTCTCAAATGATATGCACGTCAACTAGCTGGGGAGGGCCGAGGGGGGGGCCGTGAGTGGAGGCGAGCGCGCGGGTGGGTGGGTGAGATTTGCGGGTGTCTTCTGAGGTAAGGAAAAGGACTATGGGTTAGACCGCTCTCCTTTTCCGCCCTCCTCCCTCTTTTCTCTGCCTCTCCTCTTCTCCCTCTTTTTGAGGGGGGGGGAGGGAGGATGTCTTTGGGTTATTTCTGACTACCAGTGGCCCTCTTCAATTTCCAACCCGGCCCGTAGGCCCTTTGCAGGATGCCTCCATACTCTTAAAGAGCCTCCCTCCCCTAGGCAACCCCAGCTTTGCAACAGAGAGTGGGGGGGAGGTGATCAGGGTCCTACCCAAATCTGCAACCCCTTCCGCGAGCCTTTTATGTCTCAGTAACCTCCCACCCACCCGCCTCTACCATGCAAAATGATAATATTTTTTATTTTTTAAAAATCACCTTGGAGATGTGAACCCCAACCCCATCCCTCCTCACTCCCCAAATCCTGCAGAGGCCTAGCCACCCGGCCACCCTCCAAACTCGCCCTCCTCCCCCCAATCTCCCTCTCCCTCCCCCCCTCCCGCAGTTTCAAGGGCATCTTTGCTGATGAGGATTTGGCTAATGGAAGCGAACTTCTGTCCTGGCCATGACGTCATTGCGTCCCAATGTAATCCTCTTGCGCTGAACCTCAATCAGCAGATGCGCTCCGGAGCTTGGGATGGATGGAGAGAGAGAGAGGGAGAGAGAGAAAGAGAGAAAGGAAGAAGAGGAGGAAGAGAGGAAGAAGGTCTCACCCTTTAGCTTGGATCAGCACAAGCCAGCCAGGACTAGAGAGGACCCACCGACTCCCTCTCTCTCCCCAAGCCCTCCTTTGCTAGCCTAGGAAGATCTAAGAGGGGGAGGCGTGGAGAGAGAAAGGGCGTCTTTTGAAAAAGAGCGCTGGAGGACGGAAAGGAGGAAAGAGAAAAGAGAGGCGGAGGAGGGCGGCGGCGGCGCGTAGGAAGCCTGTTCGCTCCTCGTTGCAAAGCGGATCAGCCGGCAAAGGAATCTGGTTTTTGCCGTTGTTTTTTTTTAAAAAAAAATCTTTATATTCTTGCAATCTTGGCGCTTCTCCGTGCGTCCTCCGACAAGAGCCGCTTTCTTCGTTCAAAGAGAGAAATATAGCACCTGATTATTTTTTAAAAAATAAAAATAGCTAAATGACTCTCCAAAAGAGGTCTTTTCGACAGATTTTTTTTTGCAATATTTTTTGTTTGATTTTGGTGGGCTTTAAAAACAAAACAGAACCTCAGAGATGCGTTTAACGTAATTCTCTGGGCGCGAGAGAAAAATACAATGATGCGCGCGCCCAGGCGCTGGACCAGAGGCGCGTTTTGTGGATCCCGGAGATGCTTCGGTCGGAATGGGCTTTCCAAGAAAAAAGAAAAAAACCAGCCTGCGCAGAATCGGCTAACGCCGAGGCTGGGGGCTAAAGGACATGGCACCCCCCCCTCTCACCATCGGAAGATCAACGCCTTTAATTTGAGTCCTGTTAGTATATCGGTTGCAAATGTTGTGGGGGAGGGAGGTGAGTGGCGTTGGGAAGGCGGGTGAGGGGGAGCAGTCAAATTTATTTGGCACGAATTCGGATTCTTTTTTCTAACATCTCCCCCCCCCCCCCGTATTGCAAATTGTAAGACTGAGTGCAGCCGTCCTTTCTTATCCAAATTAGCAGATGGACGGCGGTGGGGGTGGGGCGATAATCTGAAAAATCAAAGCTGCTGCTTCTTTTTTTAGCGAAACAAAACCAAAAAAATCCCCAAACGCTTTGCCTCAAAACTTTTGACATTTTCTCCTTGAGTCTGTCTGCCCCACCTGAGCTGCTCAGGGTAGATTTCCACCTCGTTGTCTCCCACCTTTCTGGATCCTGGGGACAAGTCACTCCATTGCATATAAGGATTTTTTTAAAAAAATATGTTTATTTCTAATATTCTTTTTTAATTTTTTTAAGTCGCTGCTTTCTGTTAGATTCCGTTTTATGAGTTTTCGGGAAAGCGCAAGTGTTACCCGGGATTTTATTCGGCGCATGGGGCAGGCTTTTAACCGTCGAGGCAAAGGCTTGGTCGATTTCTGCAATTGTTGAGTGTCTTGTGATGAGATTGCTGATCCGGGCGTCAGGCGAAGTTGCCTGGCGTTGCAGCTCCTCTGCGGCCTTCTTTGAGTTGCTGGGGGAGCGCTTAGATAAAGTCCCATCTTCTCTTCCTATCTTCCCCACTCCTTAAATCTAAAACCTTCCTGACTGTGCGATTGGGACTCCTCTCAAGCCGTTTGCTGCAATCTGGAGCAGATTGTTTCGGGGTGCCCTTGGCTGCTGTTTATAATGTTTTATTTTCTTGTGGGGGGAAAACAATATATATATATATAATTTCCCCAGTGCAGTGTTAAACACCCTGCGTGTGATTGTGCGCGTGGGTGCGTTTGCCACGCTCCATTTTCCTACGTTCGCTCTCTAAGCTAAGCAGCGATTTCTGAGAGCTTTGCGCTCCTTTTAAAATATTACAACAGGCTCGTTGCAAAATTTCATGATGGTGTTCGTGGAGGCTTCCTTGGGATGGGAGAGAGAGGGGGAATGTGTGCAGGGCACTCTGGACTGGAGAGGATTTGGGAAAGGTGGAGAAGAGGAAGACGTGCGCGCAAAAGTGCGCGCGCTGGGCAATGATGCGCGTACCCGCGCGTGTTTCGGAGACCTCTGCGCCTCCCCCACCCCCCACGCGCTTTTGCTTATTGTGGGATAAGGTGAGCAATGCATCCACCTCGCTCTGCGTATCTTTGATTTATTCAGTTGGATAACTGGACGGCTTAAGCAACCTGCGCAGGAGGGAACTGGACGCCGCCACTGCAACCTGCGCAGGAGGGAAGCTGGCTTGTGTGGTTGCCTCGGCCTGCGCAGGGACGAATACAGAGAGGGATGTGTCGCTGTTATGACCCTGAGCTGTGTTGTCCAGAGTGCGGTATGTGTGTGGATATGGGCGCGTGCAAAGAAGGTTATTTGTCCTTTCTCTGCATTAAGACAGACTCTCTCTCTCTCTCTCTCTCTCTCTCTCTATGTGTGTGTGTGTGTGTGTGTGTGTGTGTGTGTGTGTGTGTGTGCCTGCGTGCGTGCCCGCGTAAAAACTAGGTTTTTCTGCGGAACAGCAAGAAAGTGGTTCGTTGTATGACTGCATGTATGACAGAGCTGGGGTTACGTGTGCGCATTGACCTGCGTGTATTATGAGTGTGTACTGACATGCGTGTGCTAAAGGTACTATCTGTGTTTAAAATGAAGTGAGGACATCTTATGCGAGTACGCGCGCGTTGCAGTCCCGGTGCAAGGTTGCGCCTGCTTTTGGGAAACGGTAGGGGGCGCCAGTGTGCAGGACCCGGTGCCTTCGGATGCGCTTCTTATGGAAGTCTGCATGGCCGCGTTGTGTTAGGTGTGTTGGTTGGTGGCGGGGAGGGCAGCAGAGGACCAGGCTTGCTGTCCCTATCCCAATTATGCCCTTGACTCGCCCCCACCTTGCTTGGCTTTGTCCCTCCCCTCCCAAGCCCCCCCCCCACGCCCCTCCCTCCCGGGCCCTTCTCTGCGTGTTCACAGCGGACCTTGATTTAATGTCCATACAATTAAGGCACGCGGTGAATGCCAAGAGCAGGGTCCCCGTGACATCCCAGCTGAGATCGGGGGGCGCCACTACGAATCCCTGCCTCTTGCCCCCACCCCAACCCTAATGTCCCTCTTTCCTTTTGCAAACCCCCGACTGCAACGGGGAGAGCAGCTGGGGTCTCCCCAGAACTAGAGGGAGCGCCGCAACCACGACAAGGGCAGAAGAGGAGAAAGGCTGAGCCGAAAGAGCCCCCCCTTCCCCGCACTCCCCACCCCACCCCGCACCCAGAGAGACCCCCTTGGGCCGGGGACACCGAATATAAGGTCAGGCTGCTATGTCGGCAGATTCCAGCAGGGGTCGCCTTTTACACCTTCCCACCCACCTCTTCCAATTCTACCACCAAAAAGCACCAAAGTACAGTGGTACCTCGGGTTACAGACTCTGCTAACCCAGAAATATTGCCTCGGGTTAAGAACTTCGCTTCAGGATGAGAACAGAAATCGTGCTCTGGTGGCACGGCAGCAGCAAGAGGCCCCATTAGCTAAAGTGGTGCTTCAGGTTAAGAACAGTTTCAGGTTAAGAACGAACCTCCAGAACGAATTAAGTACTTAACCCGAGGTACCACTGTACAGGCTCCCAGTGGCCTGTCACAGCCTAAAACGACCTTCCCAGACCCTGGGGATGTTGGTGGAACTCCAACTCCCATCAGCCCCAGCCAGCATGGCAAATGGTCAGGGATTATGGGTACCGTAGGCCGCCAGAACTGGAGGGCTCCACATTCTGGGATAGATGACCCAGAGCCACCCTGGCTTGTAGCTGCGAATATTCTCCATCGAATATCCATCCATTCATTTGGTTCTAGGATCCATCCATCTACAGGCCATTTCTCCTTCCTTCTGTTGCATTGAGGCAAGGTGTCTTAAGGGCAAATCATGTGTGTGAGTGTGACCTGTTTTAGCTTGACTTGGTCTGCAAATGCATCCTTATAGCAGAACATTTTCCCCCTTCCTTCGGCTTCAGTGGGTATTTCCAGAAGCACTTCTTTAAATTTTCACAAAATAAACTGATATCATATTTAGCTGATATCAAATAAATCATATCAATGGAAACTGGCAGACTTAAGACAGCCAAGGCCATGATATTATTGAGTCTGCCTTTCATATGATTCTGTTGAATAACATCTTAGTATTCCCCCCACCCAGAGGACAGCTGAATTAGATGACACTAGAAAAACTTTCAAATACCAAAAGATGCATTCTTATTCATTTATTTACATTATTAATGGAAATCTGTAATTATTCCCTTGAAAGTTTATTGTTTATTGCTCTTATGCAGCTTTAATTCATGGTGGCTTGTCTTGTACGGGATTATTGCTATTTTTAAGGCTGTTGGTTTTTCTTTTGTGCAAAGATTGGTTATGAACAGAATTACTCTTCTGATTCCTTTCCCCCCCCTAGTACGTATTTCCATGCTATTGGGAAAAAACCAACCCCAAATAAATAAAGGCTGCTGGTTAAAGACTTATAACGTTTTAATTCTCATCTGTTGTTGTTGTTTTTCTCACAGGTGGTTTAGATGGATTTACTGACATCTTGTTCTGATCACTTGCAATTAACTCAGATTTATTTTGATCGCAGGAGTGTGCTTGCCTCCAACTGTCCTTAGTGCTTTGAGGCACTCGCTCCGCTGCCGAGATTTCTGTTTCCCTTTCCACATCACACAACCGGCTTACAAAGTATACAGAGGGGTGTAGCCAATGTTAGCCCTACTCCAAGGAGACCCACTTAAATAAATGAACAAGACTGACTTAGGCCCATCTGTTCCAGTAGGTCTACTCTTGAGTAAAGCTTAGCTGGGTACAACCCATATATTTTAAAACCAGGGTACATGCTATGTGTGTATCTATGCACTTGTATTGCAATGTACTTCTGTGTACCCCAAAACTATGGGGCAGTTTAAAGACCCGCAGATACAATCCAACACAGAGTTAAGCCTGGTCTTAAACCCACTAGCTTGAATCCAGGTTTACCAGTGAGTAGATTTCCTGAAATCGGTGGGACTTAGTTAGTCATATTTAAGTCTCTTTCCGTTCACTGCGGCTGCTGCAAGCATCACTAAATCTGGATCTGGGGCATTAAAATCAATGTATTTTTTGTTTTGTTTTGTTTTTGCAGTGTAATCCTATGCACACTTACCTGCCAGTAAGCACCATTGAACCTAGTGGGGATTACTTCTGAGTAAACATATATAGGGCTGAGCTGCAAATGTGCTTAGCCCAGCTCCGAGCCGTCCTTTTGTGTCATCTCCGAAACAGATGGTTACAGAACAATGCGCAATGCTTGGACAAGATGCTAAGATCTGAAATGCAGGAATACATTACGCAGGGCTCCTCAAACCAGAACGGCAAATCTTCGAGACTGGATTACTGCAATGTGCCGTTTGGGGGGCCTTCCTTTGCGTTTGATCCGGAAGCTGCAGTCGGGGCAGAATGCTGCAGCACGATTGCTGACGGGAGTAAGGCCTTGTCGGCATAGAACGCCTGTGGCCCTCAGATTGGCATTGGTTGCCGATTTGCTACCAGGTCAATTTTGACATGTTACCGTTAGCCTTTAACAACTCGGGGCCAGTTTACCTAGGAGATCACTTTGCCACTTGCCCACACAGCCACTTCAGTCGGTGGAATTGGCAGCACTATAGGTGCCAGGCCATTTCATGTTTGTAAGAACTCGCTCGTTCAGTTTGGAATTCCCTGTCCATAGAGATCCAGCAGGCGCTTATTCTTTTTGGAGCCTGCTAAAAACATTCCCGTTCAGACCAGCCGACTCTGGTGCTTAGAAACTTGAGGTCATTGTAATCCGTTTCAGTATTTTAACTTTTGCAGACTTGTGATTTCTCTCTCAAGTTTATTGTTTTATCTTTTCGTAACCACTTTGAGGGTTTTTACAATCAAGCGGTTTATACGTTTTATGAGATAAATGAACAATAAATAAATATTCAATATGGGGGGGGGAGAGCTCTCCTTTCAGTTGGTGCAAATGATTACTTGTTGAAATTTGCTGGCAGGGGCCGGGTGTGAGGAGGGAAACTGGTTTAAATAGTCTGGGTTAGAAAAATTCAAGGTCCGGGAGGTCTGTCAGTGGATGTCGACGGTGGAACCTTCTTGAAGAGGTGCAGTGCATCTCTGAGTGCCCCAGGCTGGGAGAAAACAGCCTTCTATCCCAGAAGGATGGGCAGAATGTGGAGTCATTGGCTTGGCCTCATCCAACAAGCCCGTTCCTATGCTGTTTCATGTGGTTAATGTCTCTGCCCATCCCACCCCCCACCGCCCTCCCTGTTCAGGCAAACTAATTTTTCCTGAAGTTAAATTAAAATGTCAGAGCCACTAATTAATGATATCAAACTGCTATACTGATTTATTTTTATTTTATTTTCCAAGGGGGAAGGAAGCATCCTTCGAAGTTTGTGGTCCTCTCCTGTGTCAAATATCGCCATCTGCTGGCTCCATTGCTGGTAGGGCATGGGCTGGCTTTTGCCTTCCAAAATTGGAGGGTTTTGCAGATAAAAATTCACGCTTAAGGTTCCACAGGCCTCTTGGGAAGATTCACATTATGTGGGGGCCTTGTCCTATCCATGGTGTCATTTTGTCCCCCTTTGGCAGATTGATTTACCGTATTTGTTGCTCGATAAGACTCACTTTTTCCCTCCTAAAAAGTAAGGGGAAATGTGTGTGCGTCTTATGGAGCGAATGCAGGCTGCGCAGCTATCCCAGAAGCCAGAACAACAAGAGGGATTGCTGCTTTCGCTGCGCAGCGATCCCTCTTGCTGTTCTGGCTTCTGAGATTCAGAATATTTTTTTTCTTGTTTTTCTCCTCCAAAAACTAGGTGCGTCTTGTGGTCTCGTGCGTCTTATAGGGTGAAAAATGCGGTAATTATTTGAGAAAGAAAGAAAGAAAGACCACAATGGTTTTCCTCCATTCAGTTCAGGCCACAGATTTAAACAGGACACCCTGCATTTTTTTCATATCCAGTACATCAGCTTGATTATTTGTACCAATAAGCAAAGAAATCCAAATGATACATTGCTAGTTTTGACTCACTGTGAGATTCAGAGAGCCAGTGTAGCATAGCAGCTGGATTGTCATACAGAGGTGCCTCGCAAGACGAAATGAATCCGTTCTGTGATTCTCTTCGTCTAGCGGTTTTTTCGTCTTGCGAAGCAAGCCCATTGACGGATTAGCGGATTAGCGCTATTAGCAGTTTTTAGCGGCTTTTAGCGGCTTTTAACGGCTTATCTGCTGATCGGATCAGCTGATAAGCGGCTTAGCAGCTTAGAAAAGGGGGGGGGAGGGAAAAAACCAGCAGGAACTCGCAAGACATTGTCGTCTTGCGAAGCAAGCCCATAGGAAATTCGTTTTGCGAAGCACCTCCAAAACGGAAAACTCTTTTGTCTAGCGAGTTTTCCGTCTTGCGAGGCATTCGTCTTGCGGGGCACCACTGTATTAGGACCTGGAGTAACAGGGTTCAACTCCCCACTTAGCCATGAAGCTCACTGTCTCTCAGCCTAACCTACCTCTCAGGTGAGAATAGAAATGGAGACCCATGCATGCCGTCTTGAGCTCGCCGGGATAGGAATGTAATAACAAATAAGTACATAAAATTCAAATACTCTGCAGATGCTTCAATGTGCAGCTGGAGCTCCTATCTGTGCAGAGTCCCCATTCACTTCAATAGACGGTGCAATGTGGCATGGGTCTTTGACAGCTCTACCTTCCATTGAGATGCATGGGGGAGCCTTTCGCACACCCACAGAACTCTGAATTCAAGCCAAGAGAATACAGTGCAGCAAAATATAACTGTCCGAACTCCCATTGAAATCAACGGGTCTTTATTAACAGCGCAAGACCATTCTGTGTTGGTTACCAAAGGGACTTAGATCCCGCTGCCTTTTGCTGGATTAGGTTCTGGAAAACAGCAGCGCTAGCTGGAGTAGCATAAAATAATGCCATATATGTGGTTTCTGGTTCAATCCAGCAGCTGGAATGGGGGGGGGGTTGCATGCATATCACCCCAACATGGACCAGCTGTTCAGGAAGAGGAAGCTGAGCTTGCATTCAGATGTTACCTGTGTCACTTTCCTCTAAACTGTAGAGTCTACAGAGATGTTCAGGGCTCTTGCCAATGATTGGTTTGGGGACGTTTGTTTGTGTGTGTGTGTGTGTATTGCAGTCCATAGACCCACAAGCCAGTTTCAAAACAAGATACAGTTAAGACAACTAAACAACAGGCAAAAGAGAAACGAGGTACTGTAGTCATTTTGTTAAGTCTAGAGCGTGACGGTCTTTGTTTCTTGCGACCTCCGAAAGAAACTTTGCCACGGTCAGTGCAATATCATTTGACCTATCCTCCAGAAGGTATTTAATATGGGAGGCTTCAGTTTTCCCCAGCAAATTTGCTAGTAAAGGTTTGATCAGTTGATCTCTTGCTTGCTTGCTCATATTGAAAAAATAATAATGAACAAATTCCTTTGCCCCACAAATAACCCAGAGATGCGTTTTAAATAAAAGCACACATTCTACTCATGTAAAAACACCAGGCAGGCCCCACAAATAACCCAGAGATGCATTTTAAATAAAAGGACACATTCTACTCATGTAAAAACACGCTGATTCCCGGACTGTCCGCGGGCAGGATTTAGAAGGCGATTGGGCCGGATCCAGCCCCCAGGCCTTAGTTTGCCTACTCATGATTTAGAACTTCTGATGGAAATACATTTAATCTAGCTGGAAAATAAACGTCAATAGGTGGGTATGGACAAATTCCTAAGATATGAGGCTAACTTTCTATATGTATGCTGTATAGCTTTCCCCAGCTGCTATATGCGCAGCCATCTTGCCTGGGGCCAATGTGTGCAGGATCAGAGCGTGCTTCTTACTCATCCAAATATGTGACAAATGCAAAGCAACGTATTGCACTATCCTTGTGCAGGACACCTGGGAACATCTGTAAAGAAGTGTGCACACTGAAGGCTGCTACTAAAACAGACGTCAAATGCCTTTGCATAATAGGCTCGATCCTGATAAACGAGCACATGCACGCTAAGTTGAAAAATCCTATCACCTTTTTTATTATGCTTTATATCTCATCTTTCCTCAGTCCTGATACTAGGTCATGGAGCAACATGAAATCAGTTATAAGTAACAAGACAGGGCATGACTGGGTTGTGCATGGTAGTGCACTAAATCCCCACCGGTTGCAGTCGGATTTAAGCATGCACTGCTATCTTTGGATTTTGCCCAAAGCTGTAAGAAGTAAAAGTATATATATTTAATTCTGACATTTTAAAAGATGCCTATCACTTCAGATTTAGGGTTCAGGGGTTAGAGTGATAACTTTAAAATATTATGCGGCACATCACCAGATATAGCTAGACTCAGAGCAGGGTATATGCCCAAATTGCAGATCTTGAAAGCTTCTGCCTGGCTAAAAATGCGAAGATTTAATCTTTTCCTTGTTTTCGTGGGGTGGGGAATACTCAGGCCCTGGAATAACTCGAGAGGAATGGCATTGTGGAAGCACCAATAACTCCTTTGTGTGGTCTCATTGCCCAGGCTTGACATGCAGATGGAATAAAGGAGGTGTTTAATTTTTACCTTGTAATTTTAAAAATTGATTTATTAACAAGTGCAACAGAAGTGCAAACGGGGTGGGGGGGTGGGGAGGATCAACAATCTAAACCACAAAGCATCACTGCCTGGAAGGCCAAAAGTAAAATGACACAGCGCAGCTCCAAAGAGAAAATAAAGGTGCCTGATTTTAACAGTTCCAGTTATTCAAGGTTTGGCCAAAGATATCACAGGTTGTGTCCAGACAGCTGTTTGTTGTGGGATCAGCGCTGCTCAGGTGCGCAAGTATTTCCCCAGCATCCACACGGCACCATCGTCATCAAAATGCCGGCCCATAGTTTCCCCCAATTTAACCCGGATTTACTCCTTCCAGGGAAACCCTGTTGCCAAGGTCCTGTTTGCAATATCTCAATAGCCCCTTTGCAAATTCAGCTGCCATACGGAAGCACTGTTACTTTTCAAAGGGAGAGGAGTGCAGACCTTATATCTAGGAACGCCATTGGTCCATCTAACTCAGCATTTTGTCTACCCAGGCAGGCAGAAGCTCCCCAGGGGTTCTGGACATCCCATTCCAACCTAGAGATGCCAGGGATTGAATTTGGGACTTTCTGCATACAAGGCAGCTGCTCTGCCACTGAGCTACAGCCCCTGCAAAGCTAATTCAGGGGCATAGCCCCAACAGTGCAGATTCCCCTTTGAAACAAAGATATCCAAGGGCACCTCTTTCAATCTATTTTTAACGGTGCTTGTATGCTCTGGCTGAACACACAAGGATATCCA
Organism: Podarcis vaucheri; assembly: GCF_965113315.1. NCBI lineage: Eukaryota > Metazoa > Chordata > Lepidosauria > Squamata > Lacertidae > Podarcis > Podarcis vaucheri. The sequence continues at coordinate 98,950,365 of NC_138764.1, forward strand.
AGGTGAAGGTGAAACAGGGGTTTCAATTCATCCGGCTCATTTTGATTGATGGAAAAGGGGCTCAGCTAAACTGAAATTCTGTATGAAAGTGGTGGACTGATTTCAGTCCTGCTTTTGATCTACCTTTATCTTTCTTTTTTTTACAACTTAAAGGAAAAGGTAAAGGTACCCCTGACCGTTAGGTCCAGTCGCAAATGACTCTGGGGTTGCGAGCTTATCTCGCTCTATAGGCCGAGGGAGCCGGCGTTTGTCCGCAGACAGCTTCCGGGTCATGTGGCCAGCATGACTAAGCCGCTTCTGGTGAACCAGAGCAGCGCACGGAAATGGCGTTTACCTTCCTGCCGGAGCGGTACCTATTTATCTACTTGCACTTTGATGTTTTCGAACTGCTAGGTGTGCAGGAGCAGGGACCGAGCAATGGGAGCTCACCCCGTCATGGGGATTTGAACTGCCGACCTTCCAATTGGCAAGCCCTAGGCTCCGTGGTTTAGACCACAACACCACCCGTGTCCGTTTTTACAACTTAAATTCCTGCAATTCAGCCCTGGGCTCCTGTGAGAGGAAGGGCAGGATGTGCATGTGATAAATAAACAAATATTTGCCAGACTAATTTATTCCATGCAAATGGAGCTGCAGCAAATTGTTATTGCATGGAGAGGTTTCTGGGCACTCCATTCCACTCCCATTCTCCTGTCATCATCTATTGCACACCCACCCAGCCGTCAATTAACACTCTGAGACCCTCAGGGTCCCATCCAACGCTGCAATTATAATTAATCTATGATTAAGGAATCCTGATGACTACTGAGCATGCTCACTCCAGTCATCGGGCTCCTGTTTAGCCATGGCCTCTTCTCCAACACTCCATTCCGTCCTACACTCCCTTATTACAGTTTTCCATTCCCAGCTCTCTACTCAACAGCCAGTCAACATGCCGCTGAGCATGTCAGTTTGGAATCCTAACCATCCTTCCAAAAAAACTGAGCCCAACCTTTTGGAACAACACGACAACAATGGGGAACACAAAGCCTTGTTTGCAGCTGCAATTTGTGCTGAGAATGATCATCTGCTGCTGATGGAGTCAGGTGAGTCCAGGTGATGCAAATACATTTCAGAAAGCTTTGGGGTCCCAGTGGGGTAGATGGCCATTTGTAGGGAGAGGCTAGCTCAGTTTCAGTGGTTTTCTGCCACCACACCATTGCATCTCCCAAAAGGTCAAATGTGTAGGAATGGGTTAAACACTAGGTAAAGGGACCCCTGACCATTAGGTCCAGTCGTGGCCGACTCTGGGGTTGCGGCACTCATCTCGCTTTATTGGCTGAGGGAGCCGGCGTACAGCTTCCGGGTCATGTGGCCAGCACAGTGTGACTAACCCACAGTGCCACCCGCGTCCCTATGTAAGTAAATCCTACTTTTATTTCTTCACAAAACAATGTGTGTGTGGTTGTTGTTTTAAAGGGGTAGAAAAGGGGTAATAGCAGGAAAATCCAATCTGCCTTAAAGCAACCTGGATTGTTGTTCCTATAAGGCAAAATTAACCTTCTCTTACCTTCCAAGTTTAGGATGGTAGGTACTCTGCTGATCTTACTCACATGAGTAAGGAAGTATAACACCTAAACAATATATCCTCTCCTAGTGTTTAACCCAGGACGCGGGTGGCACTGTGGTCTAAACCACAGAGCCTAGGGCTGGCCGATCAGAAGGTCGGCGGTTTGAATCCCCACGACAGGGTGAGCTCCCGTTGCTCGGTCCCTGCTCCTGCCAACCTAGCAGTTCAAAAGCATGTTAAAGTGCAAGTAGATAAATGGGTACCACTCCGGCGGGAAGGTAAACGGCATTTCCGTGCGCTGCTCTGGTTCTCCAGAAGCGACTTAGTCATGCTAGCCACATGACCCAGAAGCTGTACGCCGGCTCCCTCAGCCAGTAAAGCGAGATGAGCGCCGCAACCCAAGTGTCCCTTTACCCTTTACCTTTTACTTACACAACCTAGGTCTCGAAGGAGCAATTACAGTAGCAAAATGAAGCAGGTTTATGACTACTATCTAAGCTCCAGAAGTGCAGAATTTAAGTTCAAAAATGGTATCTGAGCTGCAGAGCACAGACATGCACATGTGGTCAGTTTGGAAGCATGATGAAGAAGGAAGAGGCTGCCCTGGCAGGAAGGAAGTATGTTGTGTTACAGCTTCCTGCCAGGGCAGACAAAGGGAGTGACCTCACAGAGTTCTCTCTAGCAAATTTTGTAGGAAAGCTCTGTGAGCCTCAGCCCCTTTACGTTGCTTGCCTGGCAAAACATGAATTGTTGGTCTGACTGCAATAATGCCCCACAAAATGCATCTGTACATTTGAGGCACAGGTGTTTTAAAAATGTGATTTCCATCTGTGGGGTAGGGATAATTGTTGGGGATTCTGCCAAGGTCGTAAAGTGGTGTAGGGAACATATTTCAGCCAAAGGCCTACTTAGAGATAAACTCCAATAGGAAGATAAACAAATAGCTTCCATGTTAAAAAGTCACATCTCAAACATGAAGTTTGGGGTTCAAAATGGAACCTGAGAGACTTGGGGGCGAGTTGCCCAGCTGGCCGGGAACTACCCAAACCCCTTGTACAAGCCAACCTTTCCTTCCTTAGCATTGCACCAATTCTGTTGAATTCCAGTTGATGAGCTGGACGTGTTAAGAAGAAAACAACCATCAAAACCATCTCCGAACTGAATCATGCCAATGTCAATTTCCTCTTCTCAAGCATCGTCTACCTGAATGTGAATTCACAGGAAGAAAAGATTTTACCACTGTCCCTTCTGGTGCCACTCAGCCTAGGGGAAAAAAGGGGCAGAGATTTCGCTGGGATCCCAAATCTATGACATTTCCACTTGAAACATATTTTGTATAATTATCTTAAGGCTGGGTCTTCACACACTCAACCCAAGCAAATTTCTTCATATCACTGGTTACAAACAAAACAAAACAAAACAAAACCAGAAGCCAGCTGTATAATCCTGGGTTAAGAAGGACCCCCACCTCACTTTCCCAATTAAATTGGCTGTAAGACATAACTACTTCAAGTTCCTGGTCCTCAAGAACTGGGTCTGCATTGGCAAAACCATAGAAAAGACTGGTTGATCAGTCTGATAATCTCATTACATGCTCTGTACTAGAATTACCCCGAAGTCCCACTCACAGGCAGTTGTGGGATTTTTGCCCTTTGCAAAAATTCCCTCTATTTGCATGGCTGCATACATGCTGATATCAGGTTCTTTTCTGTAGATGTGAGAATGTTTCAAGTGCTCTAGAGCACTTTGGTGACAGATGTATCTCCAGGGAAACATAACTTTAGGACAGAGGGTGGGGGGCTTTGCTCAATCCAAGACGCCACATTCCTATCTGGGGAAGAAGAAGAAGAAGAGTTTGGATTTGATATCCCGCTTTATCACTACCCAAAGGAGCCTCAAAGCGGCTAACATTCTCCTTTCCCTTCCTCCCCCACAACAAACACTCTGAGGTGAGTGAGGCTGAGAGACTTCAGAGAAGTGTGACTAGCCCAAGGTCACCCAGCAGCTGCATGTGGAGGAGCAGGGAATCGAACCCAGTTCACCAGATTACGAGTCTATCGCTCTTAACCACTACACCACACTGGCTTAACCACTACACAACCTTGCAGAGGCCACATGGCAGTAGTGGGTGGGGCCAGAGGCAAAAGTGGGCGGAGCTATAAATATAAATTTTATCTTTGCACAATTGTCTGGTTTCTACACACACACCCAAGCACTCCTCTCTGTCCTCTGGCCAGGCAGACAAGAGACACCATCGGAGTTGAAGGGTACAGTCCAGCCAGGCAAAAAAAAATACAAAACAAGGAGGGTGTGAAGCAGATGTCATCAACTGGCAGAATGACAGGGAGGAGGACAGGGATCCTGGTGAGGGATGTAGCCAGGACTGGGACCCACCAAGACAGGCAGGGAATGGGGAAGGAGTGGTTAGTGTTGGCAGTACTACTACTACTATTACTATGACTACTACTACTACTAATTTATTATTTATACCCCGCCCATCTGGCTGAGTTTCCCCAGCCACTCTGGGCGGCTTCCAATCGAGTGTTAAAAACAATACAGCATTAAATATTAAAAACCTCCCTAAACAGGGCTGCCTTCAGATGTCTTTTAAAGATAAGATAGCTGCTTATTTCCTTCACATCTGAAGGGAGGGCGTTCCACAGGGCGGGCGCCACCACCGAGAAGGCCCTCTGTCTGGTTCCCTGTAACCTCACTTCTCCCAGTGAGGGAACCGCCAGAAGGACCTCGGCGCTGGATCTCAGTGTCTGGGCTGAATGATGGGAGTGGAGACTCTCCTTCAGGTATATGAGAGCAAGGCCATTTAGGGGTGATGGAGGATGGCGAGGGGATTGGGGTCAGTGCACAGGAACCAGAACAGCAGGACCCACCACCAGAGCCAGAGGTGCTCCTGTCTCCCTGAACATGGTGCGCTCTGAGGCGTAGGGAGCAGCAGGAGGTACATTCTAGGGGGCAGACAAGGGCTCACAGCCCAGCTCCCTAGCTGGCCAGGTGGGCTTGCTACACTAGTGGCCAAAATTGTGGAAACCTTTTGGGAAAAGTGTATTTCTAAGGTTTGACGGCTCATGACACCCCCCCTTTTTTTAGTAATACCATAAAATTATATATCAATGGAAAGATAATTTAATGAAGAACATAATGCAACAAAAGTTTGTTCAATTATCTGTAGTCTATCAAAAGTTATAGCCAAATAACCATACAAACAGGCCAAACCTTACGCCAAAGAATAAACGGACATAAATCTGACATCAAGAATCACAAAACAGAGAAACCAGTAGGAGAACACTTCAATCTCCCAGGACATTCTATACAAGATCTCAAAGTAGCTGTTTTACTACAAAGGAATTTCAGAAATAGACTGGAAAGAGAAGCTGCTGAATTGCAACTCATTACCAAACTTAAAACCATGGAGAGACCTGGTTTGAACAAAGACATTGGATTCTTATCCCATTATACATGACTAAGCCATTTCTCACCTTCTCACCCCTTGCCTTTTCCTGTAAGACCTATTACAGTCGTTAAGAGTCGTCAGCAGGCTCATCTCAGCTATCTGCCAATCTCCCATTCCCACCACCCTTCTGAGTAATACCCCTCCCCACCTTCTCACTATATAGAAGGATCTGGCAACTTCTGTTTCAGTGTATCTGAAGAAGTGTGCATGCACACGAAAGCTCATACCAAGAATTAACTTAGTTGGTCTTTAAGGTGCTACTGGAAGGAATTTTTTTATTCAGAAAAAAGAAGCACAACTTGCTGAGGTTGATATGCAATAGCGTTCCTTCATTTGAATGTAGCCAATGAGTATGAGTGTTTAGAGAGCCAATCAGGTGTTATGTGCCATCGAACCACGGAAATATACCATACTTTCCTCAAAAGGTTTCCACAATTTTGGCCACTAGTGTAGCTCTAGGAGGAGGAGTGTGATTCCTCAGCTGGGCTGGATCTAGACACATCAAAAAGGCATCTCAGGAAAACACGTTGTCAACTTCATAATGGGAAATCACGTTGGCGAAAGACGGGACTCCACGGCGCCATCTGGTGTCATGGTGTTATAACGCATAGAAAACGCTTTTTCTTTACTAATGTAGCTGAGTCCCTGGACCAGGCTTGGAACAGGCGAGGGTCACACACCTCATCAAGCCGCGATGCTGCAATCAGCATGCAAAATATAAAAGGGCAGCAAAGCTAAGGTTGGACCATGGCTAAGATGTTCCCGGAAGTTCTTCAAGACTGACCTCTGGGTGCCCTGATCAGCTGCAGAGGCAGGAACCAGACTTTGGACTTGCCACCCGGTACCCTGTGGTGTTTTTGGACTACAACTCCCATCATCCCTGCCCATTGGTCCCGCTAGCTAAGGATGGTGGGAGTTGTAGTCCAACCACAGCTACAGGCCCAAGTTTGGGGACACCCTGGTCTAGATGAATTCAAATTACAGTGGTACCTCGGGTTACAGACGCTTCAGGTTACAGAGTCCTCTAACCCAGAAATAGTACCTCGGGTTAAGAACTTTGCTTCAGGATGAGAACAGAAATCATGCAGCGTCGGCGTGGCAGCAGTGGGAGGCCCCATTAGCTAAAGTGGTACCTCAGGTTAAGAACAGTTTCAGGTTAAGAACGGACCTCCAGAACGAATTAAGGTCTTAACCTAAGGTACCACTGCATGTGTGGTGTCAAGAAAGTGGACAGAGGAAAGAGGCCCACCCTCGTTTACCATGAATTCAGGGCCATCTAACGAACCTGAATGTAGGAAGATTATGGAGATATGTGATTGAAACTTGGCACAACATGCTGGCTTATTTTAAAAAACCCCACACGTTAATAGCACAACAGGTAGTGCAATGTGAAGGGAACATTAGAAAATGAGACAGAAGCTCCAGCATTATAAAAAAGGTAAAAGGTAAAGGACTCCTGGATGGTTAAGTGCAGTCAAATGTGACTAGGGGGTAATAATAATAATAATAATAATAATAATAATAATAATAATAATAATAATAATTTATTATTTATACTCCGCCCATCTGCTTACTCAGCAGTAACTCTGCTGAGTAAGCAGATGGGCGGAGTATAAATAATACTCTGGGCGGCTTCCAACCAAATATTAAAATACACTAATACATCAAACATTAAAAGCTTCCCTAAACAGGGCTGCCTTCAGAAGTCTTCTAACAGTTTGGTAGTTGTTGATCTCTTTGACATCTGGTGCGCACTCATCTCGGTTTCAGGCCGAGAGAGCCGGTGTTTGTCCACAGACAGCTTCCTGGGTCATGTGGCCAGCATGACTAAACCGCTTCTGATGCAATGGAACACCATGACGGAAACCAGAGCACACGGAAATGCCGTTTACCTTCCCGTTGGAATGGTACCTATTTATCTACTTGCACTGGTGTGCTTTCGAACTGCTAGGTTGGCAGGAGCTGGGACAGAGCAACAGGAGCTCACCCCATCATGGGGATTCGAACCACCCACCTTCCACTCAGCAAGCCCAAGAGGCTGTGTGGTTTAGACCACAGCATTGTCACACATATAGGATACATTTGAGCCAGGACAAGCTCAGAGAAGGGCTGGTGTGTGTACCCACATCGATTTGCGTCCAGGGAGACGTGTGTCCTGGAGAGAGTCCTGAGGGCTCAGAACCCACCCCAAACTGCTGTTGATGCTGACGAGTAGTGAATCTCCAGAGTTTCAGGCAGCAAACATTCCCAACCTGCCTGGAGATACCAGGAATTGAATCTGCAACCTTCTGCAAGCAGGGCAGATGGTCTCCCAGCTGGGCTGCACTCCTTCCCCAAGAAGGCAGGAAAGCTCCATCCCGCATGCCAGAGGCCTCCTGTGAATTTCAGAACCAGCCCAGAACCCAGAGGTTCGATTTCATAAACCAGCTCCGGTTTATAAGCCTGTTGACAATGAATCCTGTGCATTGTCCTCCCCTTCCTGCATTTATTAATGTGCTAAGGAACCATTAAGCTCTGCAAGGGACAAAAATGCTGGATGGCAGTGATGATCCGTATTTATAAAGCGCTTAATGTAGTGTTACTTTGGGAATATAGGGAAAGAAGCTCAGATTGTATAACAACATCTCCCCCATGTGGTGGAAAGAAATGAAAAGTAAGAAACCACCTAGAGGCATTTTCTTTCTTTACCGCTTCAGCTGGCTTGAGTTACTGGGATTTTAATGAAAATCTCTACCAAGCACTTCTTAGAGAATAGGTGGGGTACCATTTTTCAATTTCCGGGGCTCGTTCCTTTCTTTCCATCCTCCAAGGTATACAAAGAAATCATAGAATTGTAGAGTTGGAAGAGGCCACAAGTGACATCCGGCCCAATGCTCTGCACTGCAGGAATCTTTCACCCAACATGGTGCTTAAGAGTCTCGTGCGCAACCAAAAGAGCTATCCCACCTTTTGGTGGGCTGCAAGCACAATCAATAAAATTTCTAAGGCATTTACAGAGGGCCTTCTCAGTAGTGGCACCTGCCCTGTGGAACGCCCTCCCACCAGATGTCAAGGAAACAAACAACTATCTGACTTTTAGAAGACATCTGAAGGCAGCCCTGCTTAGGGAAGTTTTTAATGTTTGATTGTGTTTTTAATATTCTGTTGGGAGCCGCCCAGAGTGGCTGGGGAAAGCCAGCCAGATGGCTGGAGTATAAATACCGTATTTTTCCTAGTGTAAGTTTCCCCCATGTATAAGAAGCCCCCTATTTGGGGGGACTAAATTTTAAGAAAATGAGGCGGCTATTGCCCAGAGTTGAACAGCTTTTGGGGGGGGGGTTGCTGGAAATCGCTCACCTGCAGTACCGACGCTGATGATCGCCAGCAGCCACCAATCCACCGCCTACTTGCCGCAGCGACAGCCGATCGCCAACAGACCCTTCCCAAGCAGAAAATCGCTAACACAACTGAGTAAAGCTGTCCGCTGACTATTGCGCGTTTCCCAGAACAGCAGCCACCAATCGCGGCAGCGACAGCCAATAAACAGCATTCCTGGCTGCAAAAACCAATCACCAACCCAATTAGAGCAGCAGCAGCCAATCCAAAGCAGCCCTTCTAATCTCCTGCTTACGGCTGCAGCCAATCACCCGTCCCCCCATCACCCGTCTTATCCATGTATAAGACAAGGCATGTTTTTGAACATCATTTTAGAGTAAGAAAACCTCATCTTATACATGGAAAAGTATGGTAATAAATGATGATCATCATCATCATTATGATGATGATGATGGAGGTGTGCAAGGTTGCTTGTGCCCAACAACTACCTGACTGGAAGGGACATGCCCAAAGCAATATAATGCTGTGCAGAAATGCTGAGAGCATCCTCCATGGGATCAGGAGATTTGGGCTCAAGGGAGCCCGTTGTTTCATTGCCTGGTTTCTCATGGTACGCTAGCAGGGTTTGCTCAGCACAGGGTACAACAGAAGCTGGCCTGGCATGATCCTGTCCCGTTCCCGTAAAAATCAAGCACTCTTCCTTAGCTTAGTAAAGGTAAAGGGACCCCTGACCATTAGGTCCAGTCATGGACGACTCTGGGGTTGCAGCGCTCATCTCACTTTATTGGCCAAGGGAGCCAGTGTACAGCTTCCGGGTCATGTGGCCAGCATGACTAAGCCGCTTCTGGTGAACCAGAGAAGCGCACGGAAATGCCGTTTACCTTCCCGCTGGAGCGGTACTTATTTATCTACTTGCACTTTGACATGCTTGCGAACTGCTAGGTTGCCAGGAGCTGGTACCGAACAACGGGAGCTCACCCCGTCGCGGGGATTCGAACCACCAACCTTCTGATTGGCAAGCCCTAGACTCTGTGGTTTAACCCACAGCGCCACTCGCGTCCCAGTCCTTTGCTTAGGAACAACTTATTTGACCATCTTACCCTTGTGCTGACTCTTTTCCTTCACCACAGATTTGGTCCCCAGAAGCTCTCACACTGAGCCAGTTTTGTGGCCTGCGATGATGATGTCTGTTGACATCATATTTCTGCAGGTTTGCATGGAACACAACAAAAGAGAGGCAACTGGATAGCTAATGTTCACTGAAGACAATAATATTTTCCCACACTCCCCGGTTGCGGTTTTCTCAAGACATTTCAAAGGTTTAAAATGAGCATACAAGTACCAAAATTTTGTTTGCATTCAGAGAATAAAATCTGCACCTTAAGGGAAGGTTGTTTGATGTCTTCTCTGGTAAAATTGATAAACAAGTGGGGGAAAGCTTATCAAATGACAACTAGTACAAAATTGAGGGGTTGTACCCTTTGTACAGGGATGCATGTGGCATTGTGGGTTAAACCACAGAGCCTAGGACTTGTTGATCAGAAAGTCGGCGGTTTGAATCCCCGCGACGGGGTGAGCTCCCATTGCTCAGTCCCAGCTCCTGCCAACCTAGCAGCAGTGGCGTAGCGTGGGGGGTGCCAGGGGTGCCGGCCGCACCGGGCGCAACATCTGGGGGGGGGGCGCTCGCTGCCTCCGGAGTCGCCGAAGAGCCTCGGGCGCAGGCTGTAGCGGAGCCGCATGTCTCGCGGAACCGACGAGCTGTGCGCGCGTCCGGGCTGAAGGCGCCCGGCAGGCAGTGGCTCTCAGCGCTCGCCGCGGAGGACGCGCCAGGCAGCCCCTCCTCACAGCCCCGCCTCCGCCAGTGCTGCTGCTGCAGCTGCTGGGCCATGTTGCATTTTCCTCGCCTCTCTGCCCCCCTCCTCCTCCGGGCAAGTGGCGTCGTTTGGGCGGCAGCGCCAGCGGCAACTCGCAGGTTAGGGGTTAGGGGGGGCGCAAATTACTTGCCTTGCCCCGGGTTAGGGGGCGCAAATTACTTGCGTTGCCCCGGGTGCTGACAACTCACGCTACGCCGCTGCCTAGCAGTTCGAAAGTACGTCAAAGTGCAAGTAGATAAATAGCTATCACTACAGGTGGGAAGGTAAACGGCATTTCCATGCGCTGCTCTGGTTCATCAGATGTGGCTTAGTCATACTGGCCACATGACCCGGAAGCTGTACGCTGGCTCCCTCAGCCAGTAAAGCGAGATGAGGGCCGCAACCCCAGAGTTGTCTGTGACTGGACTTAATTATCAGGGGTCCCTTTACCCCTTGTACAGGCAAAGGGTCTCCTCGGTGGTGGTGCCCGCCCTGTGGAACGCCCTCCCATCAGATGTCAAGGAAATAAACAACTATCTGACTTTTAGAAGACATCTGAAGGCAGCCCTTTTTAGGGACTGATGTTTTATCGTGTTTTTAATATTCTGTTGGGAGCCACACAGAGTGGCTGGCGAAACCCAGGCAGATGAGCGGGGTATAAATAACAAATGATGGTGATGATGAAGAGATGGCTTTCCCAATGGTCTGGAATTGTACAACTGTAGAGTTGGAAGGGACCAGCAGGGTCCAACCCCCTGCAGTGCAGAAATCACAGCTAAAGAATCCCTGACAAGTGGCCATCCAACTTTTGCAGTTTTGTACTTTAACGAAGCCACGTGGAGGGGTTGTAGTGCCAAGGAAGGGGCATAACTCTACTGGCAGATTATATGTAGGCCAAAAATTGCTTCTCCTATTCACTACCTATCCAAAGTTAATTCTTCCCCAGTCCTGCCAGAGAGGAGTGACTGAAAAGCACTGCCGTCTCCACTGACACATAATTTACAGTCACAGCAGCAGAAACACCAGGGATGGGAGACTGGAGCATCCTTACCTGGTGCTCAGGTGTAGAACAGTGTCCTTCAGCTTTGGAGCCCCAGATACTGCTGGACTCCAATTCCCATCATCCCTGGAAACGGGCTAAGCTGCCCGGGGAAGATGGGAGTCTTAGACCAGAAATATCTGAAGGCTCTGGGTTGTAGAACACCAGTCTACAATATCAGCCCACCGGCCACGCCATTTCCCCTGGTCCTCTCTGTGGGCAAAACCACCATACATGAACTGTGGAGAGACCCTTTGAATTTCCACAGACTTGGGCAGATCAGCACATATGTTTCTGCAGGCCAAATGGCCAAGGAAGAGCCTAACAGCTATTGGAAAAGCACTCCCCGGCCAAGCCTTATCTACGGTACCTCCAGTTGCCTCAAAACGGCAAGGGAAAAGAATCTGGAGGAAACAATGTCTCCCCGGCTTACGAATGATGATATTTTGATTGCTTGCCTTGGATTCAGCATTCATCACTCATCTTTCCTCATCACAGCTAGACTAACACTCCCTTAGGATCTCATTAGACATCGCTGCTCAAATTTAGCACCACGAAATGTTTGCTAGATGAACTTTCAATCCACCTGGCACGCTACCCGTCTCCTCTTTTATTTCCCTCCTCCCACATATTTTCATTGCCATTGATTCTGAAGCAGTTGTGTAAGATCCAGGGATCTGCGAAATCTCGGTACTCGAGCGCTTGGGAGCATGAATGGTGGAGCTTTTACACTTTGAAGTTATCTCAGTGGTCTCTACTCCTCCCCCATTAACTTACATCAAAGGTCTATTGAGTGGCATACAGCAGGGGTGGGGGGACTTTTTGAGGGCCACATTGTCTTCTGGAGAACCTTTCAGGGGCCACATGGCAGTGGGAGGCAGGGCAAAAGTAGGCAGAGCAACTGATGTAAATGTTTTACCTTTTCACAGTAGGCTAGTTTCTGCTCACACTTCCACACCCATGTCTATCCTCCCTGGGTACAGGGTGGGAACAAAAGGAGGATAAATTACCACCCCACACTTCGTAGAAGCTCTCACTTGTGGCTCCTGGAATCTAACAACACGAGACAGCAGCCACGCTCTGGGAATGGCTTCAACTGGCTGGCTAAACCAAGAGAGGGTAGTTGATGGGTCTTAAACTGCCAGGGACTGTGTTGAGGAGGGCTGCACAGATGAGGAATGCTGGGAGCCTCCCCCTCCCCCTGATCTGGATCCTGAATCTTCCCAGGAGCAGTGGGACAGTATAGATTTGCAAACAGTGGTTTGCAGAGGGGCACAGTTCAGAAGACAAAAGTTGGGAAGAACTGGGTGGTGAACAGCTAGGAGACAAAGAACTGGGAGAGAGAGAGTTAACAGACACTTTCTCGCTGGAAAGCCTACATCCGTCCAGCCCAAGGTCACGACGAGCAAATAAGGTGGCAGCACAGAAAGCAAAGTGGTTGCGAGATCAGGTTGCAAGACAAGGAAGTGACTTGGGGAGAAGTGGGTGTGAACGTTAATTGGGAGCACCTTTGCTCCAAGAATGGACTCTTTGTTCTTTCACTGTGATCATTAAAATTTCTTTAAATGGTAAGAGACTATTTTTGCTTTGTTCTTCTTATCCACGGCCAAAGGGAAGGAGATAGCAGCTTCCCCGAAGCCTGACATAAACCCTCAGTGAGTTAAGGACTTCCCCTGCATGCGAAGACAAGCTCCCACAGATTGAGTGGACAAGACCAAGAGTGGGTCCAACGGTCAAGAAGGAGGCTTCTGCCCATGCTGTAGAAGGAAGTGAGGAGTTAAGAGAGGAAGCAGAGGAGTTAAGAGGTTGACAGGGTCCCACTCCTGGCAACTGCGCTGCAGGATTCTGTGCTAGCTGCAGCTTCTGGGTCAAGTGCAAGGGGAGCCCCACATCGAGTGCATGCCAGGAATCCAATCTGGAAGTCAGCTGAATATACTGTGAGCAGTTATCTGCTGAAATCTGAGACCCCAAACAGGTTGCAGAACAAGAATCCCAGTTGGGTCTGTTGTCACTCCGGCAGAATACCATACATTTTAATCGTTTAAAATAGATTCCAATTATGCAGAAAGGGAAAAAATATGTATGCAAAATTCTTTGCAAAACCCGGTATATCTTGGTGCTAAATTTGTATTTCCTTGGTGTGTTTTTAGTTTAGCATGAAGTACCTCTGCACAGCTCTGCCTCTATCTTTGATTGGGAGGGAGAACTGAAACCCTTCTCCAATAAATATGCAATGATTTCGTTTTCCTCTTATTTTTGTTTCCCTCCTTCCTACAGTTTTCTTACCTTTCCAACTACCTCACCACCTAAACCCCTTTCAATATCTAAGTTGAGCTCTGCACAAAATTCTTCTCCCAGGTACAAAACAATCCGAACTGTAGGAGGCCTTGGAGAGAAGAGATCTGGGAAGGCAAATATTTGCCGCCCAAGGAGGACGCCTCCATTACTGAAAGTTGTATGTAGCATTATTGACCCCTATTGATTTAGCAGTTACTGCGTGATAATTGGGCACGGCTGTGGAATTAAATAAAAATAAAAGAAACGGAGCGGCAATCTGTTGTCATGGGAACGTTCCAGGTACAAAATCCCTCTGACAGGTTATAAAACAAGTCCTCTTAAAACTGTGTGCATCTCTCTCCCCCTCCACCCTTCCATCTCCAAATGCAAACAGTGGCAAAACCCCATGTGGCCCACTGACTGCACACTGCAAGGTCAGGAACTAGGAACTAAAGACTGTCTTTTGCTGAACGATGAAACAGAAATATTTAGAAACAAAAACCATTAACTTTCTGCACACTGCAGGGTTTCAGGGTTTTTTTGAAGGAAGTATTTAGATGAACACGGGACACGGGTGGTGCTGTGGGTTAAACCACAGAGCCTAGGACTTGCCGATCAGAAGGTCGGCGGTTCGAATCCCCGCGACGGTGTGAGCTCCCGTTGCTCGGTCCCTGCTCCTGCCAACCTAGTAGTTCAAAAGCCCGCCAAAGTGCAAGTAGATAAATAGGTACTGCTCTGGCAGGAAGGTAAACGGTGTTTCCGTGCGCTGCTCTGGTTCGCCAGAAGCGGCTTAGCCATGCTGGCCACATGAACCGGAAGCTGTACGCCAGCTCCCTCGGCCAATAAAGCGAGATGAGCGCCGCAACCCCAGAGTCTGTCACGACTGGACCTAATGGTCAGGGGTCCTTTTACCTTTATTTAGATGAACACAGGATGCTGCCCTATTCAGAGTCACACCATTTATTGGCAAACGTCCCAACCTTGCCAGGAAATGTTGAGGACGGACTCCGAGACCTTCTGTAGGCAGAGAAAGTGCTCATCGTTTGGGGAGTTCTGAGTGATCTTGTTTGTTTCCAAAGGGGAACCAATGTGTTTGGGGTGCCCCAGGGCCAACTCCAGGGTTGAGGACGCAAAAAGAGGCTGCTGGATGAGGCCCATGGCCCATCTAATCCAGCACCCTGTTCTCACAGGGGCCAACCAGATGCCTGTGAGAAAAACCAGGCAGATGAACAAGAATACAAAAGCAACTCTCCTTTCCCATGGTTTCCAGGAACTGGTATTCAGAAGCACTGCTCCCACCAAATGTGGGTTGGGTGGGGGCTCCCAGAAAGGTGCCATTCTGCAGTTTACTAGTTGACAAGATAGGGCACCTCTTCTTCGCCTGCACACAGTGGCGCCAACCATAGCATTTGGGCTCAGAAATGGGAGATGCCATTGTTGCCATTTTACCTAAACTGACCAGCTCCCATTACACAAACTTGCCATTACTTTTAAGTTGACCCAGTCTCTCTGAACCTCCGCTATATGCAAGTGGAGAACTCACGTCTTCTGAGTGGTGAAATGAACGGAACAAAAACGCCTCTTGCGATTCACCGCAACTACTGCGTTCGCCCTAGTTAGACACCGTAAAATCAGCTTTATGTCAAATGCTGCGGTGGAAGACCAAATATTTGCAACTATTTATAGGGGGAACGGATTTCAGCTCTATTGTTGACTCCTTTAAGCGATGGCAACCGGTAGCGCTGCAGCAACAGACTTTGGTATAAGCTTAAAGGACTAGGCTCTAGAAATGAACTTTCAAAGGTCAAGCAGAGGAAAGGTTTGATACAGATAGCGTGAGGAAGAAATCGCAGCGGCAGGATCAGCACGAAAGCCATGTGTGCTGTAGTACTTAACGATTGTTCCTGTAGCTTTTCAACAACCAGAATCTTGATGGGGAATTTGCTGCCCTCTGGATATTGATGGACTACTAGCAGTTCAAAAGCACACCCCAAAACTGCAAGTTTTTCTGGGGGTGGGGTGGGGGAGGTAAATGGCATTTCCGTGCGCTGCTCCGGTTTCGGTGTTCTGTTTGCACTGGGAACGGCTTAGTCATGCTGGCCATGACTGAGAAAATCTGTCTGTGGACAAATGCCGGCTCCCTCAGCCTGTAAAGCAAGATGAGTGCCGCAACCCCAGTCATCTGTGGCTGGACTTAACTGCCAGGGGTCCTTTACCCTTTTACAATTCTCATCTTCCCTGACTCATTGGTTGTGGTGGTTGAGGATGATGGGATTTGTAGTCCATCAACATCTGGGCGGTCACAGGTTTCCCACCCATGGTTCAAAAGCTTGCTTTCCCCTCAGCCAAATGTTTAAATTTGTGTTTCTAGACTATAGAGCATTCACAATGGAGTCAACAACTTTGGGGGTAAAATCCTAAAAAAGGCTCAACAATCTTGGTCGGCCCTCACACATGTTCACTTCATCAAATCTGGCCCCTCTTTGAAAAAAGTTTGGGCACCCCTGGTCTATGGAGTACCTCGAAGCTTGATTCACACACACACATCTGCTTTTCCCTATTAATGCCTGAAACTTCACGAGAGCGCGGTTTGGCCCTTACGGCAACAGCTGCTGCACTCAAGATTCTTGGAAAAGATGTGGGAGACCAGGATCAACTGCAATCCTTTTATGCTTTGCTGCCACATGACAAGTTAAAAGCAGGGGTTCTGCCATAACCGAGGCAGTAATTTCAAGGACTGTACCACTTTAGGCCTCTGGAAGGGGCTCTTGATTAAACTCTTCTCCATATATAGGTAAAGGTACCCCTGCCCGTAGGGGCCAGTCTTGACAGACTCTAGGGTTGTGTGCTCATCTCACTCTATAGGCCGGGAGCCAGCACTGTCTGCAGAAACTTCCGGGTCACGTGGCCAGGGTGACAAAGCTACTCTGGCGAGTCAGAGCCGCACACGGAAACGCCGTTTACCTTCCCACTAGTAAGCGGTCCCTATTTATCTACTTGCACCCGGGGGTGCTTTCGAACTGCTAGGTTGGCAGGCGCTGGGACTGAGCAACGGGAGCGCACCCCGCCGTGGGGATTCGAACCGCCGACCATGCGATCGGCAAGTCCTAGGCGCTGAGGTTTTACCCACAGCGCCACCCGCGTCCCTTTCCATATATACCTCACCCCAAATCACTTCACAATCAAAAGTAGGGTGGTAGGGAGAAAAGGCTGGAATCCATTTGATATACCAGTTCTCTATGTGGTGGAATTTTTATATAGAACATTCAGTCTTATGAACATGCACTTGCAACCTTAAACCATACAGCCCAGAGACAGGTTTTTACTGTATCTGTATTACCAGGAAAAATGCCAAAGCTCACTCTTTTGATATTTTCTTTAAATCAAAAGAGTGAGCCCAGGCACCTAAGGGTAGGCTTTTGAACCTGAACTCAAAAGCAGGGAAGGAAACGAGTAACCTTTTGTTTTGAAACCAAGATCAAAAATTATGGATCAGAGTTGCAATTCTTAATTGAAGTAATTGAAGGATCCATCTACTAAAGAACTAGCTGCTGGAAGCTAGTCTTCATTGGGCAAACACTTAATCAACAGGCTGGCAGAACCTCCATAGCAGATTTGGAGGTCATGGGAGACAGCGGATGGGAAAGAATTGCTGTAGCTTATCTCTCCTCCCATTCTGCTGGAGTCCACACACACACACACACACACACACACACCGCCCACCCCATTAAAGACAGAAGGAAGTTTCAACAAATTATAGAAAGTTTAAAATAAGTTAAAGGCGGCTCCTCTCAAACTATATGAGTAATAACCCTAGCTGCAACGCTGGAGGAAAGAGGTGATGTAAACGATTTAATGTAATTTAAGTAGGCTTTATGATTTTTCTAAGTAAGTGCAGGCTTTGTGGCTGCAGGCCTCTTTTGGTCTCAAAGCCATACAGAGTTTAAAAGCTGGCAACACATTGCATCATGATTGTTTTCCCAGGACCGTAACACTCTTTTGGACTGAATCCAACTAAGTCATCTCAGTGCAGACTAATCAAAATCAATGGGTAGGATAAACTTACACCCACTGATTTCAGTGAGTTGACACTATTATTAGTTGGATCCAGCCCACTTTCCACATATGCACTCATACTCAACAAGTGGCAGCATAATGAAACAGAGGAAGACTGTTCCTTGCTCACATTAATTGGCACTTCCTCCTTGGAGGCACCACTTGTGATCCATCAAAGTGGGCTTTGATCCATCAATAAGGCCATGTCAGCAGCTATCAAGCCCTGAAGGCAACCTCTATGGCAAGGCTCCACCATGTTTCCCTCCCCGCAGTGTTTGACCAGCAGAGGGCAAACAAGCCAGAGCTTCCAAGTGCAAAGGGGGAAGAAATGAGATGACATCACACTTGCGAAGTAGGTATTATTTATTAAGGCTTGTATTCTCCTAGAGGAAAAAAGTTAATCTGATGCTGTCCCATTACTCCTTACATCGGAAGCAACAGTCCAGAGACAAAGCTATATGTTCTAAATACAAGTCTAAATGATACAGCTTAAACTTTCATTTAAATCGGAGGTCCTCTTGAGTAAGTAGATTTCAGAAGATATTTGCTTTCTAATATAAGTAAAAGATCCTCTACAATAAACACGTGCAGGTTCAGTGTGCTAGAGCAACAGGCATGAGCATCAAGAATTCATGCTTAATTTTGAAACTCCGGTTGGTGGCCATTTCTTCAATAGCTTCCTCATTCCACAAAAACATGACAGCAAATTCCGTTTCTTAAAACAGTTGTTTTTACTCATCCAACAGAAAAAAAATAGACACATACACACAGTTTTAAACATCTGAAGCATAATCCATCATATGAGTCTGTACTAAGATTCTATATTAAAGCTCACCATTATTGGTATAAAATTTTAAATGACATTTTAGAGAAGGTGGGTGAAGAACAAAAGCAGGGGACAGATTAAAAATGATTTAATGGGTATTAGAAAGCTGAAAAAAGCCTTTAAAAGCCACATTGCCCCCAAGCCCCTGCGATGCTGAAAACATTTAAACCATTAAAAAACTATAACACAAAAAAAGATGGCAGAGAAAATTTCATCTTTTTGTTGCAGGATATGATATAGCAGGTGCACACAAAATTCATCAGATATGAATGAAAGGCTGTTTTTAGACTGCATGAGGAAGAACCCAAGGGGAACATTTCTCATGCAAACTTCACTGAAAAGGACTGAAAATTATGCAAGTGCAAAATTGCATTTGTACAATTTTCATCTATGCAGCCCATGCAAGATGTGATACTTGTGAATTGTTCCCTTTTCATTTTCTACAAGACAGAAAAGTGCTTTCAGGATTTTTTTTTTTTTTAAAAAACCAATCAACAAAACAGATAAAAAGTGAACTATACAAAGAGATCTGAACTTGCTGCATTGTCAATGCTTTTGACTTGGATGTTATTTCGCCAAATAAATGACAAAAAAGTAAAACACACACAATATTTTTTTGTATGCTTGCCATGAAGGAGCAAGACAATTTTGGAGACTGTTGAAACAAGAGGATCTGCACTACATAAATATAAAATTATAGTGAATTTTCAGATTAGAAACATAATTTGTGTTGAAGGTAAAAAGTCTTTGGGAAATACTAATATTTATCAGAAACTTCAATTATAGATGAACTTCTTTAACCATTAAAAAAACCCCAGCAAAACACCTTTATTTGTGGATTCTACAGCATTTTACATAGAAAAGGTACAAATTAATGCATATTCACTAGGGCAAAAAACAAACAAAAACAAAACCAAAAAACCAAAAACCAAACACACACTACAATGTACTTAAAAGATGCAACAATTTAATTTCCCCTGCACAAAAAGATATTGGAGCTGAAAGTTTTACAGTCTCCTGATGCCAGAATACAGCATCAGAGCAAATTTTTAAAAAGATTCAATTTTTCATAATCAAATTTAATATCAGTTCTAGTATATATATATATATATTTATATATATATTTATAGCAAACCATATATATGTTTATTCTTATTGTTTATTTCGATTCTGACGTTCCTGTAAAGAAAAAAACATCGTATTAGATCACTTATTTGTACCTGTACCTTAGATACACTGCCATGACCACAGATTTATAGTATTGGGACATATAATTATCTCTGTATTTCAGGAGTTTTGTTCCATGTGCACAATGAACAAGGATACAACAAAATTCCCTCATTAAGAGGACACAACTTGGGTTCTACTGTTATGCCACGGACATTTTTTAAAACTTACTATGCTCAATGGTCGGCATCCATCTCTCGGGAGACAACTGGTAAGAACTCAATGTGTTCTTATAAATAAACCTCTGGGTATGAACTCAAGCATTTAGTGTGGCAGCACCTGAACTTTGGAACTCGCTGCCTATTGAGATCAAGCAGGCCCCTCCACTGTACTATCTAAAAAACAGTAAGCAGTGAACTAAGTAAACAAATAAAGCCAAACGCGGGTGGTTGTGTGCCCATCAGCCTCAAAACAAAACTGGGCCACCCAAAAACAAGACAACGGCTTCTATATTCTCAGCTGACTCAGGAAAATGTTTGCTTGCAAATTAAAACAGAAAATACCTTGTAAAGAACTTCACAGTAGACAATGGCCAGCACTTTTTTCACTAGCTTGCTAGTGAGTGGTAGAAAAAGAAAAGTCCACCCCTCCTGGTAGCTACTGGTACCTTACCTTTTATGTTGGGCACAGCCCAGTAGTGACCAGTGGCACAGTTTCTCTGTCTTTCCAAAAGTGCACGCCACTTCTGGTCACCAAGACAGAGAGGGGTGAAGGAGTAGGGAGCGCAGGGTGAGCAAAATGGTGGACCCAATCTTGCGCCCTTGCTGCTGTGCCAGCACACTTCCCCACTGCCTCTCCAACTCCCTGTTTTGGTAACTGGCAGTAATGCACATCTTTGGGAAGCCAGGCAAGGAATGCAGCCCTTCCCCTGCTGCTACTGGCACAGAGCCAGCCCCCTAATTTGTAGACATGAAACCCCATGCACTTTCCAAGAAGCCTGCAGCTTGGAGCTTACTGAGCTTAACCACAAGTCCCAGTTTAGATGATACATAGAAAACAGACATTGGCTTCGCATGGTCTTGCCAAGCCAAGGGGTGGTTTAGCATGTCATGTGAATGCAGCCAACGTCGTGAAATCAGACACCCTCTTTTATGATTTTGCAACTGCTTTTTTAAGCTGGTCTGGGACCGATATGCTTTGGCTGCTCTGTTCATTTTACTGTTGCTTTTATCACTTTTAAATCTTTGTCAGCCACTCTTGAGAGTCCTTTGGCTGAAAAGCAGGAGAAGAACTATTGCAAAGTCTCACAAACATGCAGAAGGGGACTTGGGACTTGTGTTTCTTTGACCACAGTCCACCCCACATCATGACACTGGGACCATGCAAGTCCCTAGGCTTTCTGAAAGAGGATCACTGGATCCCAGCCTGCTACTGTTCTTTAGAAGGGAACTACGGCAAGCCTTACTGATCACCTAAACAGGCCTGCTCTCAGAGTTTGAAGGCACACTTTTATGTCATGAAGAAACAACTCCAAAACTATGGCCCGAAGTAGTATTTTAAACTTGACAGCAGCTTGTTGTTTCGGGAACAGGAGTTGCTGCTCAGAAAAAAACAACAAAGGCTGCTATAAACAGTGACCTTGCTCACACCAATTACTTTCTGGAAAGTGGCCTGAGAATTTTGCTTTTGCATTATCAGTCACTAGAATGTTTTAATACAAGCATTAAACTAAGTCTACAATGCTGGAATTTGTTCTGTATATTATTCTGATATACTTAAGTGGTGTAAAAAATTCCACTGCTGTATTTTCTAAAGCACTACTCATAAAACCAGATCCCACACTTCCTTAGGGAACCAGTACTTTATTCCCTACTCCCCAGGGAATTGTAAAATGGAGGCATTTCAGGTAAGTCAAGGGAAACTCATTCAGCCTTACTTTTTCCCTAGGAAGCAATACATATACAACACATTCCCAGGTTTATCAGCAATTTATGGACGAGAAGCTCTCTTTAAAAAAATGGATAAACCTGGAACCTGAAGCAACCAGCAGCTGAGACAGCCTCCTCATCCGGTAGGAGCAAGGGCAAGTGGAACAGCTGAAAGGAGTGCATCTGACCTGAGAGGCCAACTTGCTGCCTATACTTGGTAGAGATGTACAAGGAGCATTCTCCAGACTGAAGCTGAGGCCACTATCCCCAATGCCTGAATCACGTGCCCTTTTGCCCAGGCTGACGGAAGTTCTAGATCCTTGGCCTAGTTGTCCCTCCAGTTCTCCTACATTCTTGGCTCCTTTAAATCCATCTTGATTACTGCTATTATGCTTATCTTCTTTCTATCAGTAGTAGTATACTGCCCTTTATCTGTAGATCTCAGGACTGTTCACATAAAAAAGTACAATATATTCCCAATGAACTGCCTTTTGCAATTTTTGAGGGCGATTATTTGAACAGATTTTAATTTTCTGCCTTGTATTATTGTTGTACTGTGCATGTAAAGTAGAAGGAGGGGTTATACCAGTAAAGAACCATTTACTTCAAAGTTAAAGCTCATTTACTGTTCAACCCCGCATTCCTGGGCCTTCCCTCGTGGCGTTCAGTTGAAAAAAATCCCTCTGTAAATTTTGCAAGTTACTTAACGGCTGACTTCTCAGTCTTACATATGACCTGTAATGTTTTATTAGAAGGGTACAAATTCAATTGCAATGGGCATCAAAATATTTGGTGCAGCTGATGAGTACTAACAATGACACCAATTTTACTGAATACAGGTCAAGATCCAGCTGTGTTTGTTCCACTCACACAGTGAGGCTTTTAAGCTTCCTCAAATTGGACCTCCAATACTGTGGGATGCAGGGAAACTTCCCCAGAAGGACATCTCATAAGACACAAGAGATTGTCTTCAGAATGCATTCCTGCCCCTGCCCGCAAGCAGACATGGCAAGTGGTAGTGGATGGGCTTGGATTCCACCCATACTACTTCTAGGATGAAAACCAAATCTGACATCTTAGACCAGTGGTGGCCAAATCTGGCCCTCCAGCTGTTTTTGGGACTACAGTTCCCATAATCCCTGACCACTGGTCCTGTAAGCTAGGGATGATGGGATTTGTAGTCCCAAAACAGCTGGTGGGCCAAGTTTGGCCACCACTGTCTTAGACCAACTAGCAGAGATTATGTATGGGTGCTGTGGATCTCTGGAAAAACCACAAGATGTGAAACATAGGCATTTGCTTTTTAAAACAAATCAGAAGCCCCTTTCAAGCCCTTAGGTCTCTCTCCCCCTGCCCTCCCATATTTCCACAAGTTCAGTAAGACATTCTAGAGCCAGTTTACCTTCCGTACCACCTCTTCCTCCTCCTGGCGCTTTTCGTAATGGGAAAAGTCATCGAAGATAGAAGTTGTGTGCTTGTACGTAGCAATAATTTTAAGCACTTGTTTTGCTTTTTCTAAGGGCACCTCCTGAGTGTCACGGGAGTTTGTAACTGGTTTGTTGTCATTGTTCTCCAGCCTGATGTGTCGGAGTTGGTTGTTGGGCACATCTTTCACAAAGAGCCACTTGACATCAAACTTCCCCTTCCATTTGTCCTGAGACCAGACACCAGCACTGGTGCCGTAATCTACTGGCGACCTCATTTCTGCCACTCCACAGAAATGTCCACTGCCGTTGACACTGAATAATAAGTAGACTGGACCCTTACTATTCATAGAGCGGAAAGCACTGTCCAAACGCTTGTTGCCATGTTCTGTGCTACACCAAATGGAATATTTAATGGAACGATGAATATCGTCCTCAGAATAGCTCTTTATTATGAACACGCGTCCATTTTTAAGGTTCCATTCGAAATCCTTAGGGTTATAACTGTGAGCAGCTTTCAGTTTTTCAAGGACAGGGTGGGATTCGCTGCCTGGGATGGAGTTTGCTGGGGTATTGCCAGGCGAGTTGCTCTCATTACCAGTTCCTCCACTTTGGCCAAAAGCTGCATTTCTGTTACGAGGCGCCACCCACCGGTTTTGAGATGGCGGCGGCTGAGGGTTCTGGTATGGCAACTGGGCCAGTGGAGGTGGCTGGGCAGGAATAGGCTGAATGATTTGTGGCTGTGGGACTGATTGAGGGGAAGGGATCTGCTGAGGAGTTGGAACTTTGGCCACAGGTCCCTTATTGTCCCAGGTACCAATGTCCATGTTATGTTTAATAGGTGGCGGAGGTAAAGCCCCTCCTATCACAGGCCCACTTTTTGCTTTCATCTTGGGCTGAGGCTTTGCGGGTTTGCTAGCAATTGCGGCCCAAGAGGTTGGCTTAGATACCGGCAAGTTTATACTTGATCCCCCATTGCCAGACAAAGCGCCTGTCATCCCAGCACTGTTGACCACAGAACCTACTGTTTTCACGGCAGAAGCTGTGACGTCCCCACCAATCTTCAGTCCAACCATTCCCTGCTCGATGCTGTTCATTCCAGGAGCTTTGTTTAGAGTATCATTATGAAATCCTGTCTGCCCGTCCACCATAGTACCACCGAGGGAACTGGGCGGGTAGCTGTAGCTGCTTCCGTAAGCTGAGTTCTGAGTCTGCTGCCCTTGGGATCCACTTGTTCCCCATGCTGAGAAAGGTGGGTTTTCAGGGAAAAAATTGAATCTGTGCGGGTAAATGTTGTTCCCCAGTCCACCAGGCTGTCCAAAAACAGCATCATGCATGAAATGATGATCACCATTACTGAGCTGTCCATAGGGAGTGAGGTATGGAATGGGAGGGTCTCCTCCAGTTGACCATGGTGCTTCACTGAGAGAGTAGGGATAGCTAATAGAATGCGGGTAATAACTGGACAGGTAGGGATCTGTCATTGATGGATAACTGTTATTCTGTTAAAGACAAGAAAAGTAATTTCAGATTCAGATATTCACAGTGTTATTCAAACCAGAAGAGATGCTTCAGAAAAGTACAAATCTTATGTGCTGCTGTAACTGAAAGAGCTATCAAATGCCCTCAATGTTTAGAAGTGTCCCCTTTCTTAACAACTGTTTCAGCCTCTCAGATAAAAACAGGTTTAGTATTAGTTCACAAGCTTTACAACAAACAGTTTCATGGGTGAATCTTGGAGACATGGAGAGGTTTTTGTTTCCCCGGGCAGCCCCACTATCATTTTATTATACACAGAAAACTGTTTTTCATCTGCTTTCGTAATTCTGTTACTGTATTTTACTTGCTTGTAAATCACTTTGAGACTTTAGAAACACAAAACTTTTTGAAAAACAAAATTAATAAACCTAAACCATAAGCCTTGTCTTCTCTGCCTTCAGGGGGCATGTTAAGCCAACTAGTGAGTTGTGACTAAAGTAGTTTCACAAGATGCCAATGTTACAATATTAGAAATGGGTTACTTATGACTGACAACTTTTATGAACACTCTCAAACACAGTATTTCAGCACATGAAGTTAGTTGGTAAAATCTAAGTGTATGAAAAATGTGATACTGTGCAAGCAAACCACAAACATTCCTAGAGAGAAAATATAATATAAATGCAAGTTCTAATAACATTTCCACCCCCAATTATTGCAAATGCACAACTCTCATATTTGACTCTCCTCTTTCTCTCTCAGTTTTAACTACCTGCTAGAACATGTCACTTCTGCCTCCCTGAAAAGTCCTGGCACTTTGCAATCTTCTCCGTTGCTCTTCGGCCCATGGCTCTGGTTATTTTGCACACTCATTAATTTAACTAGCATTTCTCACTCAGATTAATTCAGTTTGTCTATTCAGAATTGTTCTCATCGTTCTTCATCTTGCCAGCTATTTCAACCACATTTCACAACTCACTGGTTCTACTTCACTCTTGTCCTTTTACTCTACTGGCCGGCTACAGTGAATGTCATCATTGGATCTAGCAAGGGAGTTCTTCAGTTCATTTTAATTTATTTATTATGTTTATATCTACCCTTCCACCCAAAGGAGCCCAGGAAGACAAATTTGTTCTCAAGGCAGGGATGGGGAACCTGTGTCTCTTTGGATATTGTTGACATAAGTCCCAACCACCATGGCCAATAGCCAGGGATTATAGAGTTTTAGTCCAAGAACAGCTGGTGGGCCATAACTCGCCATTCCAGTCCTAAGGTATTATGCCTCCTTACCTACATTGCCCAGTTTCCTGTTATGTTCCCCTCTCTCACAACCCTGACTTCTTTCAACCTCAGTAATAGACTCTCCCACTCTAAGTTGTCTTCGCTCCTGAACCTTGAAAACCTTTCCCCATGTCATTTCCACAACAGCAACCTTTTATCACTCTTTTTTATTTAGCCTTTACATAGCTCCTTTTCTCCTAAGCCAGCCATAACAGCCCAGCTGGACCATATCAAAGGCCCACCCAGTTTAGCATTGTATTCTCACAGCGGCCACTCAAGATGCCCATTGGAAGATCCCCAGCAGGGCATGAGTGCAACTGTACTACCATCACTTGTTCTTCTTGGCAACTGAGGTTAAAAGGCATACTGCATACAAGTACAAATAGTGTTCCCCTCTTGACTACTAGTCTCTATGAATTTGTTTAAACATCTTTTAAAGCAAAGCTGGTGACCATTACTCTTGGAGTACCAAACTACACAGCTTAGTGATATGGGCATATTGAAATCGAGAATTTACATAGGGTAATTTGCATCATAATATTTTCAGATTCCCTACTTGTAAACTGAACACTTTGAAACTTGCCAAGCTCTTCTCATATTCTCATAAACAAGGCTTCCTCCAGGCCATTTATTAACAAGCTTAAAAGGACAAGTGCCAATATTAGTCCCAAAGAACCCCACTTCTTACATCCCTCCAGTGTGATAAGGGCGAATTCATCCCTACTCCCCGTTTTCTGTTACTTAACCAGCCCTCTTATGCCACGACTTTGGCTTTTTGAAAATCTAAGTAAATAATGTCTACTAGATCACCATTATCTTTGATGGTTGGCACCCTCAAAGAAGTATAAAAATTAGATGGAATTTATCCTTGCAGGAGTTATGCTGGTTTCTCATCAAGATTTATTATTCTAGACGCTTGGTAACTATACCTTTAATAATGTTTTCCACCAGTTATCCTAGAACAGTTGTTCACCTGCCTGGCCTGTAATTTATCTGATGCCCCTGAATTCCCTTTTAAAAAATTGGTTTCAGAGTTTCCTGTCCTCAAGTATGAAGGCTGATCTTAATGACAACTTACTTGTCAGAAGGTTAGCAATTTCACGCCCAAGTTATTTAATAGCTCTCAGCTAGTCCTTCTAGTGCCAGTGATTTGTCGGTTCGCCAATAAGGCCTAGAGCTTACTTTGTGACCACTGCTGGCCTCAGTTCCTTGGATTCCCAAGTTAGTTCAGGCACCAGGATCTGCCTTACCTCTTTGACAACAAAGACAGGTGCAAATAATTCACTCAGGGGTGTATCCAACTAAGTTCTACTCAGAGTAGGACCTTAGCTGGATATAATCATCAGCTTTGCTGCAACTTCCTTTAGCACATCTTTGGACTCCCTTGTCATCTAAAGGTCCAGCCAACAGCCTAGTCAGTTTTCTTCTTCTTCTAATGTATTAAAATAAACATTATTCCAGAGTTAACAATATTTAAAAGTTATCTTCCCATTCACCCTGCAGTAGATTAACCCCTTTTCAGGCACCAACCAAATACACCGTTCCTACAGTCCCATGACTGATACTTCAGAAATAATAAAGATACCGTAAGTTCTCAATTTACACATGGGTTTTTACGTTCTGGAGATTGCACTTGAAGCCAAAACTATGCTTTGGCACATTGGGTGTAATGGCAGGTGTGATTGCCAAAGTCTTCTTTCCCAGACACCAGTCTGCTTTCTGTTCCCTTTTTAAACATTTTTTTTGCCAAGTGTGTAAAGCTGAATGTGCACAAGTTAAAATTCACATAAGTTGCGGGCATAATGTGGGCTTACTGTACTTTACAATTGTAAAATATAGAACCAAAAAGCCAAAACTTAAATCATTTTAACTCTCTACACACAGTTGACAAAACAAATACATTTTCAACAGGCAAAAAAGTATCAGGATTGTAGACACCTGTCTGATTTCAACAGGAGCAGTGTTCCAAATTACCAAAAGAGATGCATTTTATTCAGTGCCATTGGATACAACAAATGCAAAAGGTAAGCATTAATAATTCATAGGAAGAAACAGTGATTCCTACCTAACAGGTGATGCTTTTGCACTTTGACACCCTAACTTTGCACTACACCTAACCGTGGAGACTTTGGCTATCTTACAAGACCACACACCATTCAAGTTAAAAGGATCCGTAATTCCAAGTGACCTAGCATACCTTCAACCTCAGGTATTTTTGATATCCTAACCTTTTTAGCACAACTTTGTGACCTGACGCTATCTCGTAACTCCAAGTCTAACATTTCCATGTGCAGCCGTAGCGGAATAAAGCCGTTTTACTCATCTTTGGTAAATTTCCCCACGACAAGTCGTACCTTGGTTTTCGAACGCCTTGGTACTCGGATGCTTTGGCTCCCGAATGCCACAAACCCAGAAGTGACATTCTGGTTTGCAAACTATTTTTGGAAGCCGAACATTCGACATGACTTCTGATTCAGAAGCTGCACTTTGGTTTCCGAACATTTTAGAAGTCAAATGGACTTCCGGAACGGATTCCATTTGACTTCTAAGGTAAGACTGTATTGTGCTTGCCCTCTGTCACATGATCCCTTAATAAGTCTTTGACTATTAAGTTGCATTTCAACCAATTTCATCATAACTTTCTGGGTTGCTGTTGTTTATACACACTTGCGGGTTTCTTGAAATTAAAATCCTAATTGGTCAATTTCACCTTTTTCACCTGTTATGGGTTTCTGATGATGTATTACAAATGTGCAGCTTGATAGTTAAGAGTGTATGAAAGATTGTAGCATGGCAAACCAACTTTATTGAAGATATTTATTTACAAGCTTTTCACAAAGTTTTAAAAGTAACAATTATACCTATTTAACAAAACAGCATGGCCTATCCACCCCAGCAACAAGCTTCACCTATGTGAATGCCACACAGCATATAGACAGGGCTTTAGACCCGGTTTAGACCACATGGGTGGTGCTGTGGTCTAAACCGCAAAGCCTAGGGCTTGCCGATCAGAAGGTCAGTGGTTCGAATCCCCGCGACGGGGTGAGTTCCTGTTGCTCGGTCCCAGCTCCTGCCAACCTAGCAGTTCGAAAGCACATCAAAGTGCAAATAGATAAATAGGTACCGCTTTGGCGGGAAGGTAAACGGCATTTCCGTGCGCTGCTCTGGTTCGCCAGAAGCGGCTTTGTCATGGTGGCCACAAGACCCAGAAGCTGTACGCTGGCTCCCTCAGCCAGTAAAGTGAGATGAGCACCGCAACCCCAAAGTTGTCCGCGACTGGACCTAACAGTCAGGGGTCCCTATACCTTCTGCTGAAAAAGTGGCCAGGGTCTCATCGGCAGGCATTGCCTCATCAAGCTTTGCTGAAAATTCCAGTACAATTACATGGAAGGACTGTAGCACAGTAAAGGACCATGCAAATAGCTACCAGCTCATACTGGACTTCTTCCAAACTACTCTTACCCAAAAAAATGATGGATCAGCTCAGATTATTCAATCAAATTACTCAAGCACTGTCAATGTTGATACACATGCCTACACTGGAAGCTATTTTCTGAGTTGATTCCACTGTTAAAATATTCCACTGATAAAAATATTCTGCTTTTGGGTGGTCTGTTAAAATTTGAGCATGTCATTTGTTCAAGGTAATACCTATACATTTTTAAACTCAGACTTTAAAACTCTTTAATACAAGGTAATACCTATACATTTTTAAACTCAGACTTTAAAACTCTTTAATACAAATATGATATTTTTATTAAAAATGAATTTCTACAGGCCATCAAGAATATGCACCATATAAGTTCCAGTACTTCTTTTCAGCAATTAGTTACCATGAGTTACCATCCTTAAAAAGCAGAGCAGTAAGGTAACCTAGTTCATTACCCTGTAATAAAGCATGATTCTCCATATCTAACTATTTCTGGGAGAACTCTATATTGCGTAAGTTATAGCATTGTAGTTAACAGAAAGGAGCAAATCATAATATGCCCAAACTACTTAAAAGATAAGGAATAAATTCAGCTGACAAGCGAAGTGTGTCAAGCATCACTTTACTGGGGAAGATAAAATTTTCCAAAGTCACTACCACAACTGAGAAGGAAAAAAGTGTTTAGAATCCTATACAAACTAGTTATTTAATTAAGATGATGGGCAACTGCTCAGCAGCAGTGCCATACAAGTAACTTATTATTATTATTTGGCCTTTCCTAGTTGCTTTATACAGAAAGAAGCACCTCAAGACAACTTTACAACAAAATAAAACTCTCATCATGAAAAAGAAACCCCCAAACAACTTGCCTATTTCAAGTGTTGGGCTAGCATAATGCGTTGAACATAGGCAGCTGGGCTGAAGTGTGTACCAACTAAGTTAAATATCAGTTCAACTATTTTCACAGGGTGGCCTTTGGGGAGCCAGTACCTCTCATACAGATTTAACTCACAGGGCTATCATGACGGTTAAATACTTTTATACTTCCAATATAATCATTCATTGATGCAACTGAGGATCAAACTACACGTGATGGAAAATGGTTGAACCCTTTACCTCCGATTCAAACTACACCCCTGAAGCTGCCATTATCCCCAGAGGGAAAACTCTGCATCAAATAGCAGCTTTGGGGATAACTTAAGCTGAAGGATCAATGAGGGGGTAAAAGGGTCAGAACACCTTCCCAACAGCCCCCAAATTCATTTATGGTGCTGCTGCTGCTGATTAGGGGCGTGGGTGGCGCTGTAGTCTAAACCACTGAGCCTCCTGGGCTTGCCAATCGTAAGTTTGGCAGTTTGAATGTGTTCAACAGTGTGAGCTCCCATTGCTCTGTCCCATCTCCTGCGAATCTAGCAGTTTGAAAGCATACCAGTGTGAGTAGATAAATAGGTATCACTGCAGTGGGAAGGTAAACGGTATTTGCATGCACTCTGGCTTCTGTCACAGTGTTCCGTGTGCCAGAAGCAGTTTAGTCATGCTGGCCACATGACCCAGAAAAAGTTGTCTGCAGACAAACACCAGCTCCCTCGGCCTGAAAAAGTTTGGCTCTCTCTACCATATATTACAATGATTTCCTTAAAAAAAAATACACAACTTTCTGATTATCTTCACTCCCGCCCTTTTTTGAAAAAAAGAAACAAATAATATTTTCAGCAGTGCTAACTAACCTGATTTGACTGTCCAGAAAGGTAAGGCTCAAAATCGTTGTCGTGAACTGTATCTTTCTGATGAAGAGAACCATTTTGCACTGAAACAAAAGAGCTGAAGTTATAGCCGTGTACATTCTTGAAGTCTCAGTAAGAACCATTTCCTAAAGCACAGTGACAGCATATGTAAACAAAGCAGTTTTTATCCTATGGCACTGTAAATTCAAGAAGGCAGAGGGGTCAGATTTCAACAAGATGGAAAAAAAATCTTTCACAGGAACGCTAAATGCCATTGTTGCCTATAAGACTAGTTTGAATGACATTTACTGAGCAGGTTTTTCAACAACCTGCAACACAGCTTTGGCAAGAACAGGAGTAACATTCATACAATGTACTAACATACTCTTCGCCTGAGAAGGAAGACTAGGGAAGCTTAGCAAGCAAGAGCAGAAATCCGAGAGGCCTCCAAGTCAGCATGGCATGCCAGGAAGAGGTCAATAAAATGCTAGCTGAATGGTCTTTAAAGTTCAAGTCTTGGTATCTTTTATGTAGAATGGAGACTATACTTTCTCATAACAATCTGGATTATTATAGGTATTGCTCTTTATTAATGTATAATAACTAGCAAAAATATCTGTTTTTTAAGCCAGCTTTTCAGACCGCA
Source organism: Podarcis vaucheri (assembly GCF_965113315.1). Lineage (NCBI taxonomy): Eukaryota > Metazoa > Chordata > Lepidosauria > Squamata > Lacertidae > Podarcis > Podarcis vaucheri. Next base: position 98,981,828 of record NC_138764.1, read on the forward strand.
GTCTAAGGAACCCTGGGATTCTTGCTTATCACAGGTTCCTCACTGAGAAGACCTTCAATACAGACAAGTATCCCTGAATGACAGATTGACAGTTGTTATAATTTCCATTCTAATGTGCAGCTTCAGGGGAGTGCTAGGCATGGTCTTATGTGCACTCAGTTGACACAGGGATACACTGAAGCCCAACAAGCCTGGCCAGTACTTCATGTCTGCTGCAGGAAGCCTACAGCAATCCTCCATATCCAGAACTGTTCACAGTGTGCAGGTATTTGATGGCAGACCAGATGATATGAAACAAACTCCATGAAAATAGGTTTCAAAGTCACTAACTAGTTAACACGTGTATTTAAGTTACCAGAAGAGTTTTATAAGTAAAACATAATAAATGTTCAAATACCACCTTAGATATCAAAAGGATAACTTTTAGGGGGGAAACCCTCTCCTCTTTTATGTGCACAAAATCAGAAGTCTTCTTTAAGCGATGCAAAAATAAATGAATTAAGCCTTTATGTAACTACAAAACCCCATACTGGAAACAAATATGATAGCTTAGGGCAATTACAAGTTTTAAACGGCTTAGCGTAACAAAATAAGAGAAAGCATTTATACTTAATTGTTGGGGAGGGATTAACCACAGTGCGAACAATTAAAACGCTATAGAAGGGCACTTCGAGAACACTAGACAGAAGATGCCAAAGCCAAGGACTACTGAAATTTATGGGCTCTAGCATGCCTAACTCTGTTCTGGATTGTGCTCAGGGATCCAGCAAACAACAGGAAACTGACGGCATGGCATGGCATAGAATGGCAAAGTTTTTCACCTTGTCTACCATGCTTACTTTTTAAAGCTGTTTTTAAACCCCTCTTAATTTTGTTGAAAATATATAGGCTTAAATAACTTCCCACCAGATTTAAAATTCCAAATACTAAACTAGTATGAAGAAAAGATCTGGAAGATGATGCTAAACGATTCCATAATTGCTTGTGGAAACAAGAACGACTCATCTGAACATGCAAATTATACTTTTGATTTTGATGCATTGTGGTCCGCCTTTAAATTTCAGAATTGGGTGGACTATAAATCTAAATAAAATATGTAACAGCATAATCCAAATGTGATGGTGACTATTTGCTCTCCGACATTCAGCTGTGTCAAATGTTGCTATTTTATACATAATCTCTGCATCTTGCAGTCAAGAGGAGTTTGAACTTTGGGATGAGTGCTCCAAAAATAGTTTCAGTGGAAAAAAGAGCAGTGATGTGTCAACTCCCATGACCTATAATCCCATAACTACCAATAATACTCTGGTGACAGAAGAGGAAGTGGCCTAACTGCAATACAAAATTAATACATTCTTGGAAAATTTACCTATTTTATCTCTTCTTTTATACAAATGAAAACAATGCTGGTGCAAAAATAAATAGGTATGCATCGTTTTTAAACAAAAACTGAGATAGATGTCTGCACAGAAACAATGGTGTGAAAACATACACATAGTTTAACACATTGATCTTAATCAAACATCCTGAGTAAATGCCACTGAAATTCAATAAGACTTACTTCTACACAGGATCTTGTTGCAACAAGATCTGTTTCAACAGTGAAAGCCAAGTTTCATCCAGTATATTCAGTCTAGATCTACTTTCTGAACCATCTATTTTAAATTAAAAATTTCCTTACCTTTATTATCTTGCCCTTTCGGTCTCTGTGATGTCATAAGCACATGTTCAGATAAAGAAGAGAGATAGAGCAGATAATATGTCACTTCCTGAGCCACAATAAAGCAAAAGATCATTCCAATTTAGATATATATATATATATATATATATATATATATATATATATATATATAGTAATCCATGATATATAAAGAATATATAATACTGTAACCTACACTGAGTGACAAGGCAAAGCCATGTAAAGTCCTACAGTTCCCAACCACAGCCCTTTCTTTCTGATCTTAGGTTTCTGCATCGGTTACCAGTTTAGTCAGTCAGTATGTACAGTGAACCATCTCAAAGTATTTCTTGCTAGTTCCAGCTAGAAATGGTCAAGGGCACTACATGAACAGTATTCAATGACTCCCAAGAAATTAGTACAAAATGAACACTCAGTAGTAGAGCACGATGACAGCCAAGTATTCAGCATGGTATTTTTTAAGAGAGGGAGAGGAGAGAAGAAGAAGAGGAGTTTGGATTTGATATCCCGCTTTATCACTACCGCGTTTTTGGGGACGCGGGTGGCGCTGTGGGCTAAAGCCTCAGCGCCTAGGGCTTGCCGATCGAAAGGTCGGCGGTTCGAATCCCCGCGGCGGGGTGCGCTCCCGCTGCTCGGTCCCAGCGCCTGCCAACCTAGCAGTTCGAAAGCACCCCCGGGGGCAAGTAGATAAATAGGTACCGCTTACCAGCGGGAAGGTAAACGGCGTTCCGTGTGCGGCTCTGGCTCGCCAGAGCAGCGTTGTCACGCTGGCCACGTGACCCGGAAGTGTCTCCGGACAGCGCTGGCCCCCGGCCAATAAATGTGAGATGGGCGCACAAACCCCAGAGTCTGGCAAGACTGGCCCGTTTGGGCAGGGGTACCTTTACCTTTACCTTTATCACTACCCGAAGGAGTCTCAAAGCGGCTAACATTCTCCTTTCCCTTCCTCCCCCACAACAAACACTCTGTGAGGTGAGTGGGGCTGAGAGACTTCAAAGAAGTGTGACTGGCCCAAGGTCACCCAGCAGCTGCATGTGGGGGAGCGGAGACGCGAACCTGGTTCCCCAGATTGCAAGACTACCGCTCTTAACCACTACACCACACTGGCTCCTGTTGCATTCAGGTCCTACATTTAGGATTTCCAGAGGCATATGGTAGGCCAATGTGAGAATAGGATGCTGGACTATGTGGGACATTATCCTGATCCAGAAGGCTCTTTGATGTTTTTAGAAACCCCTCACCACCTCATGAGACAAGGCTGGGGACTGCAAGGCAGACACACACTGGAAAAGCACTCCGACTCAAGAGCAAAGGCAGAAACAAAGGGAAACAGATAAGGGAAACAGCACCTAGCTTTAGCATGTGTATGAAATGCCAAGGGAGGAATTGCTAGGGAGAGATAACAAAGAAAAGAGCAGTTGACTTCTTTGGGACCTTCAGGAGTACGTAAAAACCTGCAGGGGGACAGAGTAGCTGCAACAGTTTACACAGGGGTCACTGGGGGCACATGTGTAATACAAGGGCCTTCCCTGGTACCTACAAGGTCCCACTCTCCTGCTAAAATTAGACTTCAAAGAAACATCCTATTGCATGCAATAGAAAAGTTTGCTGTGTGTGTTTTGCACCCATGATAGTTTCTGTGATTTGCAGATATGCCATTGGGCCCAAAAAGGTTGATAAACAAAGATGTGGGAAATGTTGGCTGTTAAGAAAGACATATGAAGAGGAACACTAAAGTTTTGGGCATCCCAAGCACAAAGAGAAAGGTGGAAGGGAAGGTAGCCACATTTCCAAATTTAAGAAATAAGTAAAGCAAAAAAACAAAAACAAAGTTAAGTCTTGTGGAAACCAGAGAAACACACCCCCTTCAGAAACAAACCAAGAAGTAGCACATCAAAGAATGACATATACACAGGGTAAGAAAGCATGAAATAGGTGCGAAATAAAATTGAACACCATAACAAAGGGCACTTACAGTAAACATCAGAAAGGCTATCTAGGAACCTTATCAAATTTATTATGGCATGAGCTTTTGCAGGCAAAGCTGATGAAGTAAATTAGTTAGTCTTTCAAGATGCCACAAGTCTCTTTGCAGTTTTTACTGCAACAAACATAGTTACACCTCTGGAAAATACATAGCCTTGATACAGTTTTGTGGCTATGACTGTGAGGTTGCTGGTCCAAACCTTGTATCAGTCATGGTATCACAAGGTAGCCTTAAGCAAGCCACTACTTCTCAGCCACAGACTGAGACATAAATATATACTATTTACCTACTTTACAGTACAATTGTTAAGAATTACTGAGATAATAGAAGACCATTTGAAAATCCTACAGAATTGTCATGTATGAATAAAGGGAGAAGCAGTTCCCCACAAAATCCAAGACAGCAAAGAGAAATGTTCCTCCAGGAGAGGGATGTGGAGCATGTATCTCAAAGGAGGAGGAAAGATCCAGAAAGTGGAAGGGGAGCGTTTCCCAAACTTTTTTGGGCAACGGCACACCTGTTTAATGAAAAAAATCTCGCGGCACACCACCGCGGCACAGCCCCGTGACGTCAGCGCGCAGCGTCACGCCGGGAGGGACGCACGAAAGTGAAAGTTTTTTCCCTCCCCCTTGCCGGGGAACCTCCAAGCTTTGGGGGTGGGAGGAGGCAGCAGAGCGAGGGACTGAGGGACGGCGGCAACTGAGGTGGCGGCGGCTGTTGTGGTGGTGGTGGCGATAGCGGGCGGAGGAGGGGGCGGCGGCGGGGCTTGAGGAGCCGTCGCCGGGAGTTGCTGCTGCTGTTGTTGCTGCTGCTGTTGTTGCTGCTGCTGCCCGGACATGCCGGCCTCCTCCTCCTCCGCTGTCTCGCGCTCCTCCCTTTTGCACGCGCTGCCCCGCCGCTCGGCACCACCACCGCGGAGCCGCCCCCGGCTCGACGCGGATCCTCGCCGCCGCCGCCTCTCACCGCCTGACTCGCCCGCCTCCCTCCCACGGCACACCAGCCAACGTCTCACGGCACAGTAGTGTGCCGCGGAACACCGGTTGGGAAACACTGCCCTACACTGTAATAGGTAGCTTGCGGCCTTCCAGATGCTGTTGGGACTCCAATTCTCCTTATTCCTGACCTTGCTAGCTGGGGAAATGGAAACTGTAGTCCAGCAACATCTGGAAGACCACGTTTCCCATCACTACCCTACACTGTACAGCTTTAGTGGGGAAGAGATGTGAAGCGTTTGGTACATGAAGTGCATCCCAAGGCATGTGTGCATGTACATCTTTCAGAATAACACTTCCTGAATCTGATGACATGGACCATAGTCCATGCAAGCTTGCGCCATAATACATTTATTAGCCTTTAAGTCGCAAGACTTTATTGCAACATCAATTATCTTTCCTCAAAAAGCACCCATACAATGACTGCAGATGTCCAGTTCACACATTGCACAAATGCAAACCCTGGTTTGGCACCAAGTACTCAACAAAATCACGGCCAATTGCAGCTCCCGTCAGAGGCACATATGTGTTTATCTCGCCCTCACATTAAGCGTGCACTTAGTGTACACAACCTTCGGATGAACAACGCTTGTAACAGCCCCTGCGAGGGCCTAGTAGTGCGTGTGACACAGCCAAACTCTTACGGGACCGAACAAAGGCCCGGAGGAAGGGGAAAGGAAGAGGCGGAAGAAATAAAGGAAAAACCTCATCCCTACCGCCCCTCCCAAAAAGAAAAAAAAAAAAAGGACAGGGCTGGATTTGCATAAAACGGGAAAGAGAAACAAGGGCGAGTGTGGACAAGGCAGGCTGGGTGGGTTGCTTAGGCCCAGGAAGGAGAATTAAAGGGAGCTCGAGGTTTAAATTGCAAACAGAAGGAAATGCAGGGAGGGGGGAAAGGGGGCGAGCGCTGCCCGTTCTTCCCTCTCCCCACCGCCCACCCATGATCCGCTTACCTGGGGGTCAACGCTGGTGGCAGACATCTCTCATGCGCGCCCTGAAGTGGTGGTGGCAGCGAGGGGGGGAGGGGGAGGGACCGGGGAGGGGAGGGAGGAGGAAGAAGGAGGGGGCGGGGGCAGAGGCCAGGCGCGGGTGAGGAGGGCAGGGGAGCAGGAGGGTCGGAGTGGGTGTCCAGGCAGAGACCCAGGCAGAGAGAAAGGGAGATGGCTGGAATGTGGGTGGGTGGGCGCGCTCCCCCCTCCCGCTTCTCCCAGAGGTGGGGGGGGGGGGAAGGGAGGAAGAGTGGTGGGGGCGGGGGCGCGCTGCGCACGCGCGTGGCAGGGAAGACGAAGAGGGGTGTGTATGTGCGGTGAGGGGGGGGGGAGTCTGAGGTCAAGGGAAGGAGGGGAGGGGGGAAGGAGGGCTGCCGCCGCCCCCCCGCCCTCGTGCGTGCGTGCGCGCCCTCGCCGGCCCGGTCGTGCGCGCGCCCGTTCCTCCTCCCCGCTCCCCTCACATCGCGGGCCTCCTCCTCCTCCTCGCGCAGGGCTGAGGGAGCCGCTGTTGCCGTTGCCTCCGCTCGCCTCCCTCCGGGCCTGAGGGAGACGGGAGAAGCCTTTCTCCGGCCGCTCTTTCCTTATCCCCTCTTCCCCAATTGGACCGCGGCTCCCTCAGAGAAAGGGGCAGCGGTGCTGGAGAGATATATAGATATGTATCTATATATTTATTATATATATATATTTGCCTGCCGGAGGAGCCTTCCAACTCCAATGGCGGCGGGGACCGGGCGGCGGTGACGTCAGCGCCACTGCCGCGCGGGGCATGCCGGGAGGGGACGAGAAGGAAAAAAAAGAACCGCCCCCAGCCTCTCACGCTAACCCGAGAGGGAAGGGGAGGAGGGGGAAATGAGCAAACGTATCATCTGCCGCGCATGCGCTGCGACCGTGGCGGCGGCCGTTCCGCGGATCACGCTCCGCCCATTTTTCACCCGGGCCCCGTTTTGTTTTTTTTTAGATCCCGCCCAACCCGCCGTCGTCCGATTGCAGGGGGGGGGGCGTGATTGACAGGAGGCGGGCCTTATTGTAATCGAGGAGCCAATAAGAACGAGGGAAAACGCTGAGGAGAGGCGGGATGGCCGGTTGTTGATTTACCTCATGAGGGCGGCCGGGAACGGGCATGGCTGGTTGTTCCTTTGACACACAGTGGGCAGGGGGTTGCCGACCCCTTAAGTCTTCGTATGCCGCTGCTGCCCCATGGCGTGGCTCGGGCGGTTTCTCCCCGCAGGCAGAAATCCAACAGGTGCTGCTCGGGCGGTGGCCGTTGGCGCGAGAAGTATCGCCTGTGGAGTTTCTGGCGGGGGGGGGAGGAAGCGGCAGCCTCACGGTCTCCCTCGCCCCGCTTCACGTGTAATGAGGGGCTCTTCACACGTCACCGCGAAGAGAAGAAAGGCGGGAGAGACACGGCAGGCGGCGATATTTAAGGAACGGGAGCCATGACGCAGCCACCGACTTCTGGGTACGTTCCCTGGCCGGGAGCGGGGTTTTGGCGCACCCAAAATGGCAGAAGTAAATGCACGGCGACTGGTCCCTCCTTGGTGGGACTGGAGATGGTTCTCCAAGGGTCTGGCAGGAGGAGAGGATGGCAAGTGGGGCGGGGAGATTCCAGGGCACTCAGAAAAGCATTTAAACATTTCACTGTATAGGGCCCCACTCTCTTGGTGGCCCCCCAAAAAAATTAAAGGAAAAAAAACCTGGATGTACATTTCCAAAATACAAGCTAAAAAACAAATAAAATAAAACCTACATACAGCAACAGTGTTTTGTGTTGTGTAGGCTCCTATTTGTTATGTGCAAATGGCTTTGGATACCTATTAGGTCCATAAATTACCATATAGCATATATTCAACACAGAAGAACAGCCAACAGTTTGTTGTTGACACAGCTGGACATTACCTTCAGTAGCTTAAGGCCTCATCAAACCTAAATCCAGCCCTGCTCTACAAACACACACACATTTTTACTTTTAAAATGATGCTGCAAGTTGAACTTGATGCTGCAAGTTCACCCCTCCTGTTGAATGTTTCTATACATAAGTAAGGTACCTATGTAAAAGGCTCATTTGTAATTATATATTTGGGAACAATGCATGTTCTTGTGCAGCTGTGTTGCTTTACACTTTCTGGGTGTTCCACGATCATACTACAAAATACCGCATTTACTCGAATCTCACGCTCACCCTTTCTTGGCGACATTACATTGCGGAAATGAAGGGGTGCATTAGATCCGATGGCATGTTTGCCAGCAAATACTTTCTTTGGTGTCAAGGTGCTGAAAATGAAGGTCTGCATTAGGCCCAGTGGTGCATTAGACTCATGTCAAGCATTGCTAGGAGTTGTTGTGTCCCCCCCCCCCATGTATTTGTAATCCATTTTAAAAAATGGTTGTGGTGCTATCAGATTTTTATTCCGTGGCCTAGAGAAAAATGTTTGAGAACCACTGCTTTAAGGTGTTGCTGGATTACAACTCCCATCATCCCTGACCATTGGGCCCTTCTGTTCAGGGCTGTTGTGAGTTGGAGCCCCAGAACATCTGGAAGGCTGCAAGCTCTCCTGCTTAAGGAGACCTCTGAAGAAAGCCTAAGAACCAATTCCTGGCACTAACTGGGAAATTAAAGACATAGCACCAAACATCTGGTTCTTCTGTATCACAACAAATTAATTGCAATTATACACACCTGGGAGTGAATTCCATTTAACTTAATGGGACTTGCTTCTGAATAAAGGTCTCCATGGGAATAGAAGGGTGATGCATCAAACCTTCAACAAATTCTTTACTATAGGGATTCTTTGCAGACCCAATGTTGGTAGCAAAGGATAATAATAATAATAATAATAATTTATTATTTATACCCCGCCCATCTGGCTGCTGCCGCTTTTTTAATTATTATTATTATTATTATTATTTGTTGTTGTTGTTGTTGTTGTTGAATGAATAGAAAAGAACTGATTCTTCTGAGACACACAGTAGAAGCAAGCTGACTCCTGCCACAAAGGGCTCAATGGATGTAACACAGAAACCTCATCAACCTCCAAAAAGCCCACTTTCGAAAGCCTGTCAAATGCAACTAAATGAAGAGTACTTTGAATACGTGAGTTGCAATAAGGCAGGATGATGTGTTTGGGCTGAGGCCACAGACGGCCCTTCGCTTCACCCACCACCAGTCAGTTCACAACAGGCTTTGTTACACTTCCCTGAGTTTCAGGGAGCTTTCCTCCCCTTGGTGATTCCATTGCATCCTACCCTGGGCTTTCTTGTCAACGTGTGACATACACAAAGCTTCAGTGAAGGTTTTGCAGAGCTCCTAATGGTTCAAAGCACAAGCAGGGAGTTCAGAGCTCCTATCTACACTAGGGGACAGACGAGAGTGCCAAAGTTTGGAGAATCCAGAGGAAACATTTGCACAAAAGCACTGCATGGCCTTCTATTTCCCTGCAGTCTTAACTAGGCTTGTTTGTTTCAATTTTATATACTGCTGTTTATCCAAAAGGTCCCAGGGCAGGTTTATAACATAGCAAATAAAAACAGCAACATAAAAAAGCCAATAAATGTCATAACTGGAAGATGGGGCTGAAAAATACCTACAAGACTGCCTGCCACCTAAAGGATAAATCTATTTGGGGAAAGACGGGTGAGGGATGTTTTGGGATTTTTTTTTTCCAACCTGAGGACCGCATTCCATTTTGGGCAACAATTTGTGGAGTGTCTTGCCAAATGCAAAGTGGTTGTTTTAAAAAAGATTCAGAAACAATACACAACGTGAGTGAGAAGAAGATGATTTCATTCCTAAGCACCAAGCAATATATGCATACCAGGCATGCACTTCTATCTGCCACTTGGAAGCCCTCAAGGAATGGTGAAGTGATTCCCCCTGGTAGCCTTAGATTGCATAGCCCTGCGGCCGATCAGTCCATGCACGAGCTTCTAAATCACTCTGCCCAAACCTTCTGATTGTCAGAGACCAGGCTGAGGAGTACAACTATATGAGGAATGGTGGGAGCCTACTTCTCCCCCTGCTCATGGCCAGGATCCTGAAACTCCACAGGAGCAGGGGAGTAGTGTTGATTTGGAACAATGGTTTGCTGAGGGGCACAGTTCGGAAGATGATAGTTGGGCAGAATTGGGAGGTGAACAGCAAGAAGAAGAACGGGAAGAGAGTGAGCTAGCCGATTCTCACTGGAACATGTGCAGCCTCTCAGTCCCACGGCTAGGGGATTAGTTAAGGTGGCTTCGCAAAAGGCTCAGTTGTTGAGAGAACAGGTGGCTAGGAGATGACAGGACGGACGTGACTAGAGGGAAGTGGGCAGAACCTTAATTGGGAGCATCTGCACTCTGAGAATGGCCGCTTGTGCTTTTGCTGCATTCATTAAACATTTCTGTTACTGGTAAAAGACTGCTTTCTCTTTGTACTGCTTATCTACTACCGGGGCGGGGGGGAGGAAGCCAAGCCCCCGAAAGCCTGAAACTGATTTTATAGATGTCTAGGGAGGTTGATGTGGGAGGAGGCCTTCCTTTAATTACCTGGATCCCAACCAATACAGAGTTTAATAGGTACTTGTTATCACCTTAAACCAGTGAATCCATATGGGGTTTTTTAAATAAAAAAATAGGGGTCTTTTAAAGGCAATCCTGATCATATGAGTATTGCTTGCTTTTGGAGCACATTTTAAAACCTGGTCATTTAACAAGTCTAATAGTGAATGCACATAGTGTGGCTGGTACACAAAAACCTTGTGTGAGAGTAACGGATTTTTTTTTTAATAAATAAATCACCACACCCATTTCTTCTTTAATTGTTAAAGGAGCCCCCCTGATGAGGGGCAAGGAGGGCATTCGTAGAATTGTAGAGTTGGAAGGGACCCTGAGGATCATTTCATCCAACCCCCTGCAATGCAGGAACATGCAGCTGTCCCATACAGGGATCGAATTTGCAACCCTGGCATTATCACTCCATTCTCTAACCAACTTGAGCACACTTCTTGCTACATCCAAATATCTGCCCTCCGACTGGTCTCCTCCAACAGAGGTTCGAAGTTTGGGCATCTGGATGGCACTGCTACTAAACTTATTCAGAATAAGGCCAACACAAATGAGAGATCAAGCTCTGAACTGGCAAGCAATGGGAATGAGCATCTTATTTATCACATTTCTGTTCTGCCCTCCCTCCAAGGGGCTCGGAGCATGACACTCATCCTTCTGCCTCCCACTCCCCTTTTTGTGTCCAAAGCTACTTCACTGAGCTTCTTGCTCGAGTGAAGAGCTGGACCCACGTCTCCACGGGATGGTGATTTCTACACTCCAGTGTCTGTCTGTGCACCGCACTGGCTTATCAGGTTTTTTGCTTCGGTCAGGTTACAAACTGCTTGCAGCTTTAAATGTTTGATTCGAAGCACAAATTGGTTAATTGCTTGGGTGGAGATTGGAAGGTAAAGGGGCCCCAGAAGCCAGTGTTAGACACTTGTTCTCTGCTTTGTGGTTGAGTGATCTTCCAGTTTGTTCTGGTTAAGTAAGTACCCTGCGTGCATACAGAACAAAATGTATTGAGGTCTAGTTGTAATAATGCTGTTGAATATTTAGAGGCTTTAAGTATAGTAGTGGATATTAACTTGGTCCTGAGGTTTGGTTTATTTGCTTGAGCTCTACAGAGCTTATTTATTGTGTAGATATGTTTTGCCTATCTGAGTATATGCCATGATACATTTTACCATGTTAACGGGAAAAGGAGGGGTAGAAATGGCTGGCAATCTTCAGGTAGCAACTGAGCTTGAAGATGTGCTGTGCTGTGCTGTGCTGTGCTGGTCTGGCTTCTCTCATTTTACGAGCCCGGCTTCGGCTGGGGAGGGCGGGATATAAATAAAATTTATTATTATATTACACAGGGTGCTAACCCTCAAATAATCCCCTATCATAGTGGTTCCCATTTAGGGGTCTGCAGAACACACCCAGGGGGTCCATGTCCCCATTCTTTGCCTCCCCCCAACTTTTTTTTGGTCATTTTTGCATGGTAATATCTTACATTTTTGGTCTGTTTTAGTGCTGCCCCACATTTTGTTTAAAAAAATACTTTGTTAGAGGTAACTACCATAGAATTATCAAAACTTTCAAAAGTGGCTTGGCTTTTTTAAAATAGGGGGTACTCAGTAATTATCTAATTGGGAAACACTGCCTTATGTTCATTGGGAAGCTCGGCTACTTGTTGTAATCCCCTCCCTTAAAAAAAAGAAGGAAGTGAATTAGAAAGCAAAGGAATCATAACTCAGTTACTTATCACATATACAGAAACAAAATGGGTAATGAAAACCTACGTAACACTAAACCCTACAAGGCAGGAGTTTGCATAGTTTCTCTGATGTGGGTTGATTGAATGGTCATGCAATTCTTCTTAAAATCTTGTTCCTATCCTCTACAGTCTATAAAACAGGACTGCTATACTTGCAAACAACAATGAACCCTTAAGATGTAGGGTGCAATGATTAGTGTGTCTCACTAGGACCTGGGAGACCAGGCTTCAAATTCCCACTTGGTCATGAAACTCACTGGGTGACCTGGACCAGTTGCTGCCTCCCAGCCTAACTTGCCTCACAGGATTGTTGTGGAGATTAATTGAGGCAGCGGGGGAACCATGTATTCTGCCTTGAAGAAGAATGTGGAATATAACTAATAAATAAAAAGTCTACAAAACCTGCAACTATAGATTTGTGTGGTTGCCAGTGGCGTAGCGTGGGTTGTCAGCACCCGGGGCAAGGCAGGTAATTTGCGCCCCCTACCCCGTGGATTTTAGCACTCGAGTCTCTTCCACTAGAGAGCTGCGAGTGCGAGCGCCCCCCCCCCAGATGTTGCGCCCGGTGTGGCCGGCCCCCCCTGCACCCCCCATGCTACGCCACTGGTGGCTGCATGACTGTGAAGAGAGTGAGCTCTGAGCTGCTAAGCTGCATAGTCTGATACGGCACTATAACTACTATGCACTGCACTAAATGCATTCCTGTATAGGCATGGGAAATTAGGGAGATGCCTCATTTAAGGACCTGCTGCACTGTACACTTACAGACCTTTGAGCTGCGGGGGATAACCTCTGGCCCTCCAGATGTTGCCACAACCAACATCAGCCTCAGACAGCCTGGTTAATGTTCAAGGGTGATGGGAGCTGTGGTCCAGTAATATCTGAAAGGTCACAGATTATCTCCCCCTGCCCTTTAAAGAAAGAAAAAGCATGTGAGCTTTCAGAATTATCGTTTTGTCTTGTATTCACATTTATTCTGGTTTAATTGGCTCATTGTTCTTGTACAAATCATTAGTATTTGATGGCGGAAAGCCCTCTTAACACTTTCATCATTGACTTGAACCTCTGTTTTGGGTGGGTGTGGGAACCAACTAATCTCGGAACTGCAGATTGGGTGATCTCATCCTGCCCCCACAAACAGAGTTGACTTCCTTGACAATTGCGTGCAAGAGATTATAAGTCGATTGCCTTTCTCCCCAAGCATCTCTAGCTTCCCTGTGTGATGTTGGCTGGAGCAAGTCCATTAACGCATCCCACCTAATTATCAGCTATACTTAAGGGGAAATGGCACTGTAGATGACAATTTGGCTGTGACAAATGTAACTTGTAGCAGAGAGGATTTTGTAAATGGGACCAGTGAGTTGGAGGCTTTGATATTTAAAATTGATCTTTTGCATTTCTTGTCTCTGCAAATAGAACAAAATGTTAAAATTTGTTTAGTCATTAAATAAGTCACTGACTCCTCCTTTTTGTCCTGCTGTTGCAATGCCCAGAATTAATGGATGCATTCAGTCTAAAAAAAGAGTTATTGCACAAATTTGTTGCCTCCACTTTAAGCCACTGCTGAATTCTTCTGTCCCTCTTTTTCACCAAAACACACAAATGTCTCCCCACCCCCCTTGTCTTCCTGTAAAACTTTTTGTTCTCTGTCCAGGTGGAAGGGCAGCGATTGTACTGCAGCAACTACCAAATCAGCAGGCTGTAGAAAAACCGGAACCTTGTGCCTGCCTGCTGTTTGGGAGCCTGTGTGGCTTTTCTGAGTTCAAGAGCTTTCCAGAATTGGCAGGAGGCTGAGCCAGAGAGAGCTAAGGGATGCAGGCTACTTATTGGAGGCAGACTGCCATTGAAATCAACCAGCTTGTCGATAATATAATGGCTAATATCGTTTCAATGAAGAGGGACATGGAAGACAGCTCATCTGCAAGAGCATCTAGGAACAGACATTCCTGGCTGTCCCGGTCCAGCATGCAATTTGAGGAGACGCGCCTACAGACTTTCCAGCATTGGCCGGAGAGCTTTCCTACTTCCCCAGCTGACCTGGCCGCTGCTGGCTTCTTTTTCGTTGGGCCTGAGGACAGAGTGAAATGTTTTTGCTGCGGTGGGGTGTTGTTTGACTGGGTTGCTGAGGATGACCCCATGGCAGAGCACAAGAAGTTCTTCCCAAGCTGCTCTTTCATCCAGGGGAAGGATGTAGGAAACCAAGAAATGCCTCAGACTGAGGGCCTCCAGGATGCTGTGGATGGACAGTTCCTTGGCATGTTGCAAAACTTAAGCATGGAAGAGGCTACTGTAGACTTTCAACCAGAATACCCAGATATGGAGATGGAAGGAGATCGCCTGGTGACTTTTGAAAATTGGCCAGCTTCTGCTCGGGTGACTCCAGAGTCGCTCGCCAGAGCAGGATTTTTCTACACAGGTATGTAAGCTCAAAAGAGCTGGGGGGGGGAAGGGTTATGCTGTTTTATATTATTATTATTATTGGCGTAATGAAATTTATATACAGCTTGCTAGAATGAAGCCATTCCCCCTAAGCAGTTTGCAAACAAAAGATACCAAATGTTAAAAAAAGTTATATGAAAAATGAATAAATAAAACCAGACTGAAAAAGCGTTTAACTTTCAGAAGTTTTGGGAGGCTCAAACAAGAGTGGTGGCAGCCTGAAATTCCTTTGTGAAAGTGCTGCTCTGGTTTGAGATGGGTGCAGTTTTTGATACTATGGGGTGGTGCGTCACAAGAGCTTTTCCCAAATGCAAAAACAGCACCTGCAGGATCGAAACCCCATGCTCCTCATTGAAGGTGGGATGAGTGTCTCTGGCTGGAGTATGTGGGGGCTTTTGGTGCTGTGGGGCTCTTGGTTGGGTTGGGTGGAGGAACATCTCTGCAGAGCGGCTATTCCTCTTTCCTGTCCCTGTCTCCAGTCCCAAGGAGGGAGCGCTGCCAGTTTGGATTCTCCCTCCCCCATTTTATCCCCTGCAAAAATGGGCGAGGGGCAAACCTCCCATTTAACAGCACTTGTGACTTCAAAGCACTCTGCAAATGTTGTCATTGTGACATCATGTGATGGACTGTTGGTCAACTCCATCCACTTGCCAAATTTGGCCAACAAGGCTGATCTTGAGAAGGATCTGGCCCATGGGGCTAGAAAGGTTCCCTTGCCCTGCTGTAAGGTATCAGCATCGTCATGGAGTGTCAGTGTGCAGCTAATATGAAGTATGCACATTCTCTGTAGTGGTTGCCAATGTGGTGCCCACAAGTGCCAGTTTGCCCAGCAGTATCCCCTATGGTGCCCACAAAAAGCCTCCATAAATATCTCCTTGGAAAGCCACAATACAAGAGAGACCAATCTTCTTGCTTCACTTCTGTTTGCATTGGGTTAACCTCTTGCACTTTGGAAGACAATCCTTTTGCAGCCAGTGCCCATGTCACTTTCTCAAAATTTTAAATGTGTCCCCTGGCCCCAAAAGGTTGGTGGGCCTCTGCAGCGGTTTCAGCTTTTAAGTGATTAACATGAGACCTCTTGCCATGGCTGTTTTCAGGCCAGGGGGATTTTGTGCGGTGTTTCTACTGCGATGGTGCTTTGAGGAACTGGGAGCGTGGAGATGACCCATGGATGGAGCATGCTGTTTGGTTTCCAAGGTAACACATCCCTATTGTCCCTCACACACTTACAAACACACACCCCTCTTTCAGGAACAGAGAACAATTGATATGTGGATTCACAAACCCCCTGCGTATAGCTAGTAACGTCCCACGGGACAATAGCAAGTTGACCCACCTAACTGGTGATGCCAACTTTCCCAGATTCAACTTGGAAACTCTTGTTAAACAATAACCTTGCATGTTCAGGAATCCTGTGCCCAGAAGTAGATATTCAGTGTTTACAAGGATAGGATTTTCCAATTGTTTGCCTAAGCGTTCAGATGCTAGCGTTCTTTTCCTGCTTTGAAAGCAGAGAGACCTAGCTTAATTGCACATGATTTCTGCTAGAAAGGCACAGACCCCCTGACTATCTAGTGAACACACGGGACTGAATGGATGCGCATTGCAGTTCTGCACTGAATACTCACCAGCTTGCTATTCTGCATCCTTTTTGCATTCTGTGCAAGAGGTCACTGCTGGCTGTCTTTTTTTATGTAGAAGTGTAGCAACAAGTTCCTAAACCATTTCACATATTTGCAGCTGCAAACACAGGTATTTTTTTCCCTTTCTGATCAACACTACTACTATTATTATTATAGTAATATTATTATTATGGCTGGGGCTTTTTATCTTTGATCCTCACACACCCTCCCCTCCTCCTGTTGTGGCAAGCAACTTCTGGAAAATAGTGAGAATTCCCAAAGCATTTTGTTATACAGTCTGATTCAACAGTTCAAAGGGAGTACAGAAGGCCAAAATGTCACAGTCTGAGCGTGAGTGAAATCCACTTTGGTGATGTGCTATGACTGATGGCAATAACTGATGACTTGCAATAAAAGTAAACGCTATCTGTGATGCTTCGAGTATCACTGCTATTCCTATGAGAGTTTAGATTTTAGATTCTTTCTACATGGCCGTCACAGTATTGGGACTGTTTCATCTTCTCTTCTCCCATCCCACATCTATAGGTGTAAATTCTTGCAGCAGTCCAGAGGGAGTGACTTCATCAACAGTGTTCAAGAAGCGCATATCAATCCTATACTCCCGGTGAGTGTGTGTGCTTGTGCATGTGTCTGTTTGTGTGTGCAAGTGTGCACATGAATGCAGTTATTCCAAAATGATGCATATCATTTGTTTCCAGGAGGACAACTTACATTGGCCTGAACAACATCCCACCAGCTCCCAAGGTAAGTACTTCTGTAATTTTGAGCTCTTGCTCAGCAGGAGGTCTATCTTACCTCTGTTGATATTGTTCCAAAGGTTGGATGCCACCTCCAATCTCTGCCAAGCTGTGGCAAGCATCCAGGAGGGGTTTCAAGTGCTCACTCCAGGGTCTGTGTTCCTTTGATAATCATAGACACAGTGGAGGCTTCCTTAGCTTTAAGAAATATGATTTATTCACATATTTACACCTGAATTTAGATGGAGGGAGTCCAGATCTTACAGCAGGGTCATCTCAAAAGGGGCTTGCTCCCCACAGCAGTGCCACAGTGAAGCCCAAGGCTTCTCTCCCACCTTTTCTATATCCAGGCACCCAATATTGTTCTGCCCTTTTTTCAACTATTGCAAGGCTCATGCCAAAAGCCCCATTTTGGTACAAAATAACTCCTTCACACATGTGTTAAGATGCTATAGGTTCTCATGTAAACACTTGAACTTCTTAAAATCTATTTTGGGCTTCTAAATATATTTGGAGTAGGGAAACCGACCTTGTGAATGGGGACTCCCAATACACGTCATATTCTCTGTGTGTTTTATGCACAGAGCCTGCTCAGAGGCAAGCAGATTCTCAGAGAGCGAGGAGAGAGGCAGAAACACGACGTCCAAATGAACCAGGTAAGGTTGGTGGAAGAGAGTGAAGCAGAGCAGCCAGGTGGAATACGAGCAGGTAGCCTATTTCTTGGCTAAGCAAAACAACTCATTTCTCTGTAACACATCTAAAGACTGGAAAAGCGTTCGGAGACCAAGGTGTCTTCACATTACCATCTTGGAGCACAATGAAGAGGTTTGTTGTGTTCCCTGGTGGTTTCCACAGTGCTTCCCCAGCTGTTCACATCAGTACAGTTTAAGTAGTTTCTGATTCATTTCTCTTTGAGTATTGGCAGGGTGAGGATGTCTTCTTCACCTCCTGCAAATGTGTCCCCACCTCGGCTGGAGACGAATTAGGAGTGGCTTAAGGACTTCAATCCGTGTGAAGCTAGTTTAGGAAACAATGCATCAAATAGCAATATTTCACAACAAAGCACAGGATGCATATGCATTTGGGAGCAATGTTGTGAGAACAAAAATTAAGAACCCAGTGCTGGAAATGCAGCGAGGGCACAGAAAACAGAAGTTGTGAATGCAGCTCTATAAACATGTGTCCCATAACACATTTGTTGGGGAATGTTTTTGGATGCTAAAGGGCTTGGACACAACTGTTAGGAATTACCAGCATGAAACTAAAATCTACTCTGAGTAGACCCACTAAAACCAGATGGCCCTGCCCATTAATTTCAATGATTATGACTAACGATGGATACAACTCCGAATATCTGAGTTTATTTTGATGGCTGGTTTGTGGCTTTAACATGGTTTTTGTGGCTCTGACCTCGGTAGAAAGCTGTGGCAGGGATAGTCTGTGTGGTTTGAGAGTTTCTCATACTCTTGACCCAATTACTTCAAGAGTATGAAAAATTTCAGCTGATAGAATTAAGAGGTTATAGTACTAATGGCTACAAAGTAGATGCAACTTGACGTGACATATTTCTTAGGGGGATTGTTGCCAAGCAAGTCTAGTCTGTTGGTGTGAGCTTGGTATCAACATAGTTCCTATTTTTTTTTTTTTTAAAAAAAAAAACCCACGTAATTTGTTCCGCTATATGCAACACAGCAAAATAAAAACTACTCACAAAACAGTGCACTGAGCACCATCCAAAAGAGCCGTGTTGTGGAATGTATATTGCTTAAGTAGGGGGCTTTGTCCATTTGTCAAGGGTTAGTTGGCTCTTAAAATATTCCCGTGTTTGGGTTCATATGACCAATTTTCACCGTGGGAGAATGTTGACTGAAGGTGCTAATTTCCCTTGACAAATAAATCAGTATAAACTTAAAGAAGAACAGGGATTTCCCCCAGATTTTCTGGGCTCTAGCCCAACCCCTTTCCCCCGCAACATAGAAACTCTGGACTGCAAGTTTGTCGTGTGGCACCGAGCAATCAAAACGGCTCTTTTGGCTGCTCCTGAACCTTTCTCCTTCCTCTTGCTAGAGTCTCCTGTGAACACGGAGGAGGAGCTGCGCCGGCTGCGGGAGGAGCGCATGTGCAAAGTGTGCATGGACAAAGATGTGTCCATCGTGTTGGTGCCTTGTGGCCACTTAGTGGTTTGCACAGAATGCGCTCCTAATCTAAGACGCTGCCCCATCTGCAGAGGGGTCATCCATGACAGTATGAAGGCATTCCTCTCTTGAACTGGGAAGGTGGGTAAAAAAGGTACTACAGGAAATATTGCCAAACTGAGGACATTGTCCAAGCCCCATTGCACAAGCAATAATCCTTATGCTTACTTAATGGTGCATGTTATAGAAGCCAAAGTAACTTTTGCAGCCTTGGTTCCAGTTACAGATAGGTAGCCGTGTTGGTCTGCCATAGTCAAAATAAAAAAAATCCTTCCAGTAGCACCTTAAAGACCAACTAAGTTAGTTCTTGGTATGAGCTTTCGTGTGCATGCACACTTCTTCAGATACACTGAAACAGAAGTTGCCAGATCCTTCTATATAGTGTGAAGGTGGGGAGGGGTATTACTAAGAAGGAGGGGAGGGGAGGGGTATTACTAAGAAGGAGGGTAGGGTAGGGGAGGGGTATTACTAAGAAGTAATACTCCTCCCCACCTTCACACTATATAGAAGGATCTGGCAACTTCTGTTTCAGTGTATCTGAAGAAGTGTGCATGCACACGAAAGCTCATACCAAGAACTAACTTAGTTGGTCTTTAAGGTGCTACTGGAAGGAATTTTTTTATTTTGCAGCCTTGGTCTGCCATACCTAACCATAGTGGCAGGTTCAGGTATGCTCTCAACCACCCTGCCCAGAATACCTCGCCCTTCCTCAAAGCAAGGCAATGTGTGTGTGTGTGTGTGTGTGTGTGTGTGTGTGTGTGTAGGGGGTGACAGATACACTCACTGAGTGGTCAGAAGAGGTGCCAGGTTGCCCCCAAGACTGAGGGGGCTCGGCATGTAGCGCACGTGTGTGATGTCATGTGTGTGACATGACATTGTCTGGACGAAGCTGAGTGTTCTGGAGGAGCCGGCTATTGATACTGCGACGCACAATATGTGATGCATGTGATGTCATGCGTGCGATGTAGCCAGCTCCCCTCAATATTGAGGAGGCCTAGCCCACTTTCAACAAATATTGAAGGGGCTGCAGACCTCTTGGCCCTCTAGAATTGGTATGCCTGGTGGTTAGCCAAGGATGCTGGCAGCAGGTTCAGCAGCCAATAATGAGGTATGCAGGGCCTCCAGTAAGGGGAGAATTGCCAATTGTGTCATTTCTCCTTATGATGCAGCTGGCCATGCAGATCTACAGAGCCATTTCGCACAAACCTTTGTGTCCAGCTGCCAGCAGAGAGATGTTTTGAAGACTCGTCTGCCATTTGTCAGCTGGAGAGGCTTCATGTTGGCAGTACTCCTGTACTGAAGCACTCCTTATGTATCCATTGGAATAGTCTGCTCAGAATGCCAGAATAGCAACTGAACACAAGAGCTTTCTGGATGAGGCCAGTGCCCCATCTAGTCCAGCATCCTGTTCTCACAGCGGCCAGTAGGACCCTGAGTGAGTCCTCTCCCCGCTTGTGATTCCCCAGTAGCTGATACTGGGAAGAATACTGCAACTGTGCACAGAATGGTGGGAGACAAACTGCCACTCATTCATGCATGAGAGGAATTGGCAAGTAGCAATTCCTATGGGAAAGATTGCCGGAAGAAAGCGTTCCTGAATTGAAAGGAAATGGTTTGCATGAGGAAGGCACAACATCTGCTTTGCATGAAGGTCCCAGGTTCAAACATTGGTATTTCTAGGAAGGGACTCTTGCCTGAAATCCTGGAGAGCTGCTACCCATCACTATAGACAGTACTGAGCGAGATGGACTGATGGTCTGACTCTGTATGATGACATAGCTCCCTCTGTTCTTTCAGAATCTTCAGAGGCCAGATACTTGCTGCTTGATGGACCCGTTTTGGCCCACAATGACCCAGCCTGAGGGGACATCAACTGAAGGAGCTTTGGACTGGGTGCTGGCACCCCGAGGGACCTCCTTCCCAGCCGAAATGATCTTGCAGGACTTCTCCATGTGTGCTGTTTGGGGCTGTTGGGAATTCCCTTACAGCAGTATAAAAAAAATCAAGGACAAAATAATCCCAAAGGACTTTCTGGTCTGTGAAACTATTGACGTTTCTCTTTTTTTTTAAGGGATTACTTCAGATTTGAAAGATGGTTCCTTCCTTGCCGATGTAATGTCTTGGAGCAGAAAAGTTTGTCTAGGTTCTTTAGTAACTTGGTGGTTTATTTCTATTTTTTTACCACTTATTTTTTCCTTGGAACATACTTTGTTTGAATAAAGGTACCTTTAACCCTCGGGGACTGCTCTGTAACAAATTCTTGCAAGGCACTTTCACCGAACAATAAATTTAATATTTCAGATGCTATGGCTTTTCCTATACAGAAGCTGTAACACTTATTATTATATAACATTTATTTAACTATACTGTCATTGTGCCCCCACCCAATTAATGCACCCCTCCACTTACAAACAAATTAACCTAACTTTGCCTATTTAAAATTAGTTCCTAGTATTGTTACAACCTACTTTTTAGCTGAATAAAATGCAGGCTCTTGCCACACGGCTAGCAACTGGTATAATGCTGATTGGCTGGAATCACCAAAATTGGTCTTAGCATTTGACCTCATGCTATCCCTACTAGGAATAGGCAAGTCTGTCAATTTCACTTTCTCATTTTTCCATCCTTAAGTTTAGTTCTTCATATTTTCCACATCCGATACACTTTTCAAAGTTTCATGGAAAATTAATCAGCATTTTCATACAAATTTCTCCAAATATGCACATGCTTGCATAGCAATTTTCCCTAAAGGAATGCATTTCTATATGTTTTCACAAAGATGCATCTTTTGTGCACACTTAACCATAGTATGCACTTTTTATCATCATCTTTGGTGATCCACACATAGCTGAGTAAGATTGTCTTCCATAAACACGGTTTTAACAATGAGTCTGTAAGTGGTTGTGGAGGCCAAGTCTGGATCCATACGTCCTTCCACAGTAGGGATATTGGTTTCCGGGCGGGAGTTGATCACGGTGTGGCTTTGCCAAGTGTGCCTTCCTCTTACCATGTTTCTCCCTTGCGCCTGAGTTCGAGTGTCTTCAAAGCCCATGACACCTTTGGTAAAGGTTGTTCTCCAATTGGAGCGCTTGCAGGCCAGTGTTTCCCAATTGTTGGTGTTTATACTACATTTTTTTAGATTTGCCTTGAGACAGTCTTTAAGCCTCTTTTGTTGACCCACCAGCATTACACTTTCCATTTTTAAGTTCGGAATAGAGTAGTAGCTTTGGAAGACGATAATCAGGCATCTGCACAACATGACCAGTCCAACGAAGTTGGTGTTGAAGAATCATTGCTTCAACACTGGTGATCTTTGCTTCTTCCAACACACTGGTATTAGTTCGCCTGTCTTTCCAAGTGATGTGTCAAATTTTTTGGAGGCACTGTTGATGGAATCTTTCAAGGAGTTGGAGATAGCGTTGATAAGTGGTCCATGTTTCACAAGCATGCCAGTAAGGTTGGTAGTACAACAGCTTTGTAAACAAGCATTTGGGTTTCCCTGCGAATGTCCCGGTCCTCAAACACTGCGCTTCAATCGGGAGAAAGCTTTCTGTGGCTTTCTTTTATACATAATACTTGGCACTGCATTGCAAAATTAGGAGACGTGTGAATTTCAAAGGATGGTTGTGTATATTGTTGAGGAAAGTGAATTGTCTTAGGGTTGCTTTGAAAGGCACACTGAGTATGGCATGTCAGATTAAGACCTGGGAGACTAGGGTTCAAGAACTTCCACTTGGCCATGAATCTCACACTGGGATTACTTTGGGCCAGTCGCTGCTAACCTACCTCACAGGGTGGTTGTTGGGATTAAATGGGGGGGGGATGACTTAGAGGAAAAGGTGGGACAGAAATGGAATAAATAAATAATCTGATTCCCACTGCATTCTTTTAACTTCTCCTGTATTGGTGAAGAGTTGCCAATCACTGCTTTAGGATAAGCTAAAGCATGGAATTAAATAATGCAGGATTAGGCTTCAGTGAGAAGGAGCCTGTACATAGCATGTGTTTACATGCACAGCGCCACTCCACTCCCTACAACTCATGCTTCCACAGTGGGGCACAGGACTGCAAACATGGCATTTTGCTATAATGGGCAGGGGGAAGCCATGAGTGCATTTAATCTGCTTTTTTCCAGGAGAGGGCAGCATCAGCCTAGTAATAAGCCTCCTCTGTAGATGATGAACTTAGTCCAGAAGAGAGAGAAAGAAATGGTTGTATATATAATCATTGCCTTAGATAAAACCACTATTGGTTTTACGATGTAGCTCAGGGTAGAGCAGCCGAGGTGCATGCAGATGTCCCAGGTTTGACCCTTGACATTTTCAGGTAGAACTGGCAGTGTCACCCTGTCTGAAAGTTTGGGAGAGCTGCTCCTGGTCACTGTTGATCATACTGAGATAGATGGGCCAGTATTCTGACTTGGTGTAAGGCAGATTACTATGTGCCACTTGGGCAAAACCGCATTCCGTTCTGGTAAGATGCCCCCAAAGCTAAATTAAGAAGGCAAGGGTATAGAGGCTGCCTGTAGGTGGAGGAAATAGGAGCTAGGGGTCTTAGTACACCACAAGCTTAACATGAGTCAACAGTGTGATGCGACAGCTGTTCTAGGCTGCATCAACAGAAGTCTAGTGTCCAGATCAAGGGAAGTAATAGCAACACTAAGTTCTGCCCTGGTCAGACCACACCTGGAATACTGTGTCCAATTCTGGGCACCACAATTTAAGAAGGATGTTGACAAGTTGGAACATGTGCAGAGGAGGGCAACCAAGATGAGCAGAGGTCTAGAAACTAAGCCTTGCGAAGAAGGGTTGGGGGAATTGGTTAGGGTATGTGACTAACATACACATTTTTGCAAGCAATTTCTCCTAATCTAATTTGTTTTTGTATCTTGTTTTCATGAATATAATCATTTTTATGCACATCTAATATATGCATGTTTGTAATCATTGTTTGGTTTGAGAATTGCATTGCAAAATTCAGACAACTGCAAATTTTGAAGAACGATTGTGTTTCAATTCTCATGTTTTGGAAAGTGCAATTTTTTAATCAATTTGCATTTAAATGTGATCAGAATCGAATTTCATCTCCATCCTATGTGCTTACAGTGAACACTTTGCAACTTCTCTACTACAGTGATAGAGCAATTTTGTGACTTTATTTGTGTCTGAGTGTGCTCATGATGCTGTCTGCTGCAAAACATTCATCCGGCACAATTTCTTTTTGGTACCAAAGTACCGTATTTTTCGCTCTATAACACGCAGATTTTTTCTCCTAAAAAGGAAGGGGAAATGTCTGTGCGTGTTATGGAGCGAATGTGTGGTCCCTGGAGCCGAAAAATGAGGCAAAAATCAAACCGCGCTTCAGGGAGAAGGGAGCTCCGTGAGACAGGAAGTGGCAGCTTTCCTGCATTCTGCCTCAGGGTCTTACTGCCCGCCCTCTCTGTTTCGTTGCTGTGTTTGCTCAAACGGAACAAAGAGCAGGGGAAGCCCCTCCCCTCCAGGCAAGTAGAGAGGAAAGCAGAGCGTCCCTCTAATTCCTCTCCCTGCTCCGGAGGAACAATGTTTGTGAAGGGAAGAGAGATTACAGGTTCGGCTTAAAATTCTGATTTGACTTCCTGCTTTTTGTTTTTGGAGACACACAGCATTCAAATATGCTTTCTTCAATTTAAAAGGATGAAATCCTTAAACAGTGGCTGGCTTGTGTGGGTGGGTGGGGGGAAACTTTTGCCTTCCTTTCCTCACGTTATAGCCCTCTCCTGCATTCTTAGGCTTCTGTGTTTTTCCTTCCCTCCCCACTTAAAATGTGGTTACAAAGCATGGATCCACATGGATCCTCAGGATCTTTGCATTGGGTCAGCCAAAATTCCCCATCAGAGCACATAGCATGTCCATGGCTACAGCCTGCCCCCCCAAAAAAAATCACGCACCCACTGTTGCCTGGGGCTGCAATGGTGCAAAAACGTGGTTACAAAGCATGGATCCACATGGATCCTCAGGATCTTTGCATTGGGTCAGCCAAAATTCACCATCAGAGCACATAGCATGTCCATGGCTACAGCCTGCCCCCCCAAAAAAAAATCACGCACCCACTGTTGCCTGGGGCTGCAATGGTGCAAAAACGTGGTTACAAAGCATGGATCCACAGGGATTCTCAGGATTTTTGCATTGGGTCACCCCAAATTCACCATCAGATCACATGTCTGTGGCCACAGCATGAAGCACAAAAATGATACGTCCACTGTTTCATTCAGAATATTTTTTCCCTTGTTTTCCTCCTCTAAAAACGATGTGCGTGTTATGGTCAGGTGCGTGTTATAGAGCGAAAAATACGGTAACAAGACTAGCGCCTTTACCTGAGCAGCCTCATTCATGGCTTGTTACTGCCTGGTTCAGAATACGAATTTGTCTAGCTTCCAATGCTTGGGTGCATTACAGATTAAGTGCCATTTCCCCAGGGAGATATTTCCTGGCTCAACATTCAGGATGGGTTGATCTGCTAATGTTGGTTTCTCTCAGTTTCTCTTTTTGCCGATGTTTATGTTCAGTCCTCCACAGTTCTGCTTCATTTTGCGATATATTTTCAAGAAAAGCCCTCATGTCCCAGCACTTTAATTCATATTTATCCTGCTACACACAATTTTATGCCGTATTTAATTGAGTGTAATGCGCCATCGAATCTAATGCGTACCTCCAATTTCAGAACCTTGGAACCAAAAAAATACTTGCTGGCAAACGTAAATGTGCCACCAAATCTAATGCACACCTTAATTTTCACAACATAATTTGACCAAAAAAGCTGAGCATTAGATTTGAGTAAATACGGTATGCAGTTTCCCTTAATACATTTTTTCCAAAGCAATTTCCCGCAACTTAGTCTGTTATGTTTGTACGCATGCTTCCCCCTAATGCACACATCATTCTGTGTATCGTTGGGTTGGAGAACCGTACAGTAAAATTAGAAGTGCAAAATTGGAAGCATGTCTGTGTTTGCATATTGCTTGAGGAACTGCAAATTAGGGAGTTTCATATTTAGAGCACAAAATGAGACATTGCTCATCAAGCATCAGCCAGCATTCAGCTTCATGAAGCTGTTCTGTAGATGACTCCACAATCGTGTTTCATATTGGCTCCTGACTCTGGCTTGCTAGTTGTGGAACAACATGCCCAGACCACCTGATCAGAAACAGCTTGCTGATTGGCGAGTCTGTACTCCATTTGGGCCAATTCTCTTATTTCCTCAGCCGGGTTTAGAACCCTGCCAGGAGTGGCTGTGGCAACAGCTCCCTGATTACCAGCTCAAAGGTCAGCTTTGGAGAGAGGCAGATAGACAAGAAGACCTCCCCTCATGAAGAGGAGAGACACTCAATAAGCCAGAAGGATCAAGGCTTGCTGGGTGGCACATTTAGCAAGGGTCCCAAGTAGGAAAAGATCAAGGATGGAGTAGCAAAAAATGAAAGGAGGAAAGACCAAGACTGTGGGCAACCTTTGCTCTATAGCAGCTAAAAAAGGTAAAGGGACCCCTGACCATTATGTCCAGTCATGGCCGACTCTGGGGTTGCGGTGCTCATCTTGCTTTATTGGCCGAGGGAGCCGGCATACAGCTTCCAGGTCATGTGGCCAGCATGACTAAGCCGCTTCTGGCGAACCAGAGCAGCGCACGGAAATGCCGTTTACCTTCCCGCCGGAGCGGTTCCTATTTATCTACTTGCACTTTGACATGCTTTTGAACTGCTAGGTGGGCAGGAGCAGGGACCGAGCAACAGGAGCGAACCCCGTCGTGCGGATTTGAACTGCCGACCTTCTGATCAGCAAGTCCTAGGCTCTGTGGTTTAACCCACAGCGCCACCCGTGTCCCTTCTATAGCAGCTTAGGGTACAGGAAAGGGATGCAACTCTGGGCCTAGCCACCTCAGTGGTGAGTCAATGAGGGAAAAGGTTGACTGAAGGTAGGAACACAGGAAGTTGCCTTAAATAGAGTTGGACCAATGGTCCACAGAGCTCAGTATTGTCTACGCCAGTAGTGGCCAAACTTGGCCCTCCAGCTGTTTTGGGACTACAGTTCCCATGATCCCTGACCACTGGTCCTGTTAGCTAGGGATGATGGGAGTTGTAGTCCAAAAACAGCTGGAGGGCCAAGTTTGGCCACCACTGGTCTACACGGATTGTGACAGAGGGATTAAGGGGAAAACAAGGCTGATTAAATGGACAGATTTCAGAAGGGCTCTGAGGATAAGAAAAGTTTTAAACTCATCCAAGGGAAGAGCTCACCAGTTGTTTTCCAAAGGAAAGAGACCCTCTGAGATCCTTGGGGGGAGGGTAGAAGCACTGATAACATAATTTTGTTCCCTGGTATGTTGTTATTTTTTGACGGGTGCATTGAAAACTACAGTTTCCAAGGGGCAATGTAATGAGATGCACATGTGCCATCATCACTCATCAGCCAACAGAGCGCTTGGGGGAAAGGTGAATCCCCACCCCCACCCTGAGAATTATCCAAGAAAGCTAGTAAATACCAAACTGATTTTGAACTGAGCTCAACTGAGGATGTTTACAGAAATGATTTGGCTGTGTAGCAAGGTGATTCCAGAATCCTCATGTAGTCTTATTTCCAATCAGAGAAAAAATTGCAAATGGCAATATATCTGCCTCCTCCCCTCTCTAGCAATTATTCCCTCTCAGCTGTGCTATGGAGAACAGGATTGTCACCGTCCTTGAGGGGAACAGGAGAAGACAATATCTGTGATGTTTGATCAAAAAACGCTTGAGTGAGGGACAAGTCTAATAAGGTTTGTGTATTTAAAGCATTAATTTATTAGAGCAGTAACAAAGAACAGAGAGAATCATGCTAATTAAAAACAAACGAACCAAAACCTCCTACTGTCTTCTAGAGGACTCCACCATGGAGCCCTTCACAGATCACCAGGCCAGATCACATGGAAA
The DNA here is from genome assembly GCF_965113315.1 of Podarcis vaucheri. NCBI lineage: Eukaryota > Metazoa > Chordata > Lepidosauria > Squamata > Lacertidae > Podarcis > Podarcis vaucheri. The sequence continues at coordinate 99,009,727 of NC_138764.1, forward strand.
TGTCTGCTCAACCAAACCAACGCAATGGGCTGAATGGTGGTCCCGATCCTTGGCACCCTTGCGTCCTCTGCCACTACGATGATTTGCTTGTGTGTTTCCTTCGTGCTTTCTCCTTGGACCATTGTGGTCCTCTTCAGAGGTGCAGTCATGCAAGTCATGGCTGATGGTCACTAGCATAACCCTATAGGTTATATGGCTTAATGGAGAGGGCAGAGGGCAGAAGCTGTCTGTCTGTGAATGTGGGCTGTGGACACACGTGTGGATCTTCTCTCTTAAGAACATAAGAGGCTGCTGGATCAGGCCAATGACCCGTCTAGTCCAGCATCCAGTTCTCACAGTGTCCAACCATAATGCCTGTGGGAAACCAGGGAGCAGGACATGAGGACATGAGTAACTGTACCCTCTTGTGGTTTCCAGCAACTGGTTTTCAGAAGCATCCCTGCCTCCAGCTGTGGCAGAGGCAGGGCATAGCTATCTTGCAAGGCTGGGAAGAAGGGAGTCCTGAAACTTGACTTGGCTCTTAGGTAGCCCACAATCCGATTCACACAATGTCATATTTGAGCATCGGTCGCCTGGCTTTTCAACCCCAGAGAAGAATGTTAAGAATAAGCGTCTTCCTTTCTCCTTTTTAGCATCTGGAAAGTCCTTGCGATATGACTGTTGCAGATGAACTTTTTATTTTTAAAGGCACATGTGGGTTGCCTATGACAGATGCAGGGTCTTAGCATCACAGCAGACGGAGCAATTCTGCAGAGAGGCGTCCTTTTGCTTGAAACGCTTGCCGCCTTCTCAAAAGGCCACTTGGTTTTGCAGACAACAGTCCAGAGCTCAGACCTTTGCAAGTGGTCAAGTTGTGTAATAAAGTCGACTCCCCGTCCCCGTTTAGCACAAAGGGCATTGTCGGTGGGCATGATTGCAAATCGAGAGAGAGCGGATGTAGGAGAATGTGCATGTGTGTGTTAACCAGAAAATGTTCTGCTCTGCTTCGGCATCCATGGGATCCAAAAAGTAATAATTGGGGGGGGGGGAGAGGGAAACTAAAAAGTATTGACGACTGAAGGAGACCTGACGGCAGCTTCAGCGTGGGATTGTGTTCTGGGATGAGGATGGAAGGCAGCAGGTAGACATGGCATGGAGTAGGTGTGAATTGTAGAGAAGAAGTAGTGCAGAGACAGTGGGAAAGGGTGGGAGATGGAGCCATCGGTTTGGGGAGGGGGCTGTTATACAGAAGCGAAAGAACAGGAGAAAACTCTCAGCCGCAATATATGTGGCACGTGACTTTTTCTGTGGACAATGGGATAAGATGAGCTCTGCGTAAAGGTAAAGGGACCCCTGACCATTAGATCCAGTCGTGGCCGACTCTGGGGTTACGGCACTCATCTCACTTTATTGGCCGAGGGAGCTGGCGTACAGCTTTCGGGTCATGTGGCCAGTATGACTAAGCCACTTCTGGCGAACCAGAGCAGTGCACGGAAACACTGTTTACCTTCCCACAGGAGCGGTACCTATTTATCTACTTGCACTTTGATGCGCTTTTGAACTGCTAGGCTGGCAGGAGCAGGGACCGAGCAACGGGAGCTCACCCTGTCGCGGGGATTTGAACTTCTGGCCTTCTGATCGGCAAGTCCTAGCGCCACCCGCGTCCGAGCTCTGCTTAAGTCAGTCCAAAAGTCCTTCTAGCTGAGCATCCTGTTTGCTCACACTGGCTGATCAGAGGCCTTTGAACAGCCCCCAAGCACGACGTGAAGGAAATAGTCTTCTCTGCTGCCCCCCAGCAACTGAAACTCACTGGCAAGCTGTCTCTGAGCCTGGAGGAATGCCGACATGACTGACAGCTGCTATCAAGGATATAGCCACCCATGAATTTATCTAATCCCTTTATAAGACCACAACGATAAAGAAAACATTCGGGCAAAGATCAATCTCGGGATCCTTCTAGCATGAAGGGCTTGAGAAATCTGCCATGGCCCATGATATCCACGGACGATCTATATGTGTGGGATGTCTTGTTACAAGCACAGAAACTTGATGTCTCACCACCTTTTTGAAACCGTGGGGTAGCTTTGTACAGCATTGCAGTTGGAACCACTGAAAGCCAGCTAAAAATAGTCTTGGAGGACGGATCCAGCAAAGGGGCTTGCCAGGTAGCCACCCAAGCAATAGACCATATGGATGGAACCTTTGGTCCTCCAGATATAGCTTAACTACAGCTCCTATCATCCCTAGCTATTGGTCATGCCTGCTTGGGCTGAAGGACATCATAGTTCTCCACATCTCTGCAGACCTTAATGGATGAGGGTACAGAGAGACAGAATAACATAGAATTGGGTTCTAAATAGTTTTCCTATGACATCTAAAAAAACAACCACCACCAAGGAACTTATAAGTTCAACCAACACGTTGTCCATTATGGGAAATGGTAAGGTGAAACAGTTTGAAGTGGGTTTGGAGTTTGGGGGAGTGGGAAGAACTGTAGAGAAAGAGGGTAGGGGCAAATGCATAATTAGTTGGCCTTGCCAGTCATTGGCTCAGCTAAGCTCTCTAGCACCACCTACTGTTGGCCTCCCTATCTTCCGCCCTACCTATCTGAATCTCCACTGGATCAGTCCATTTGTCACAAGGAAATGGAAGCAATGATACCTTGGAAGTGAACCGCACTCAAGGGCGCTCCTGATGAAAAGTGAGTGCTACAGAGTCAAGTGGAGATTCTCCAAATACCTCCTTCTGATTCTCAATGGAGTGGTGTGGGGAAGGGAAACAGTATTTCCTCCCCAATTCATTCATTCATTCATTCACAGCAAAACCTGCAAGTCCACTAATGAGCTAGCACATTGAAGAGACATTGGTATGAGTGGCTGGCCAGCAAAACGATATTTGGGCCTGAATGCCCACTTGTCGGAGTTCAGTCATCTTGTTGTGTATGTGCGTATCTGCATGTGTGTCGGTGTTTTTGTGTTCTTTCAAGTGGAATGTAGTTTCCCATCTTTTTGCATCCGGGACATCTGGCATTTGGGGAATCTGGATGGATGGTTTCAGTCTGTCCAGAGTCTGGATCCTTGTCACTTACGCAGGCCTGCAGAAAGAAGGAAGGGAGGGAGGGAGGGAGGGAGGGAGGGAGGGAGGGAGGGAGGGAGGAAGGAAGGAAGGAAGGAAGGAAGGAAGGAAGGAAGGAAGGAAAGAAAGAAAGAAAGACATCAGATGAGAGCTCAGAATATGGCACGTACTCAAAGGCAGTTGTCAGGGTGCCTTTCCTCGAATACCCTCCTCCCATTAAGAGTATCTAAATTGAGTAAAGTAAGGCATTAACAGGGCATGGTATATTGTAGAAAGAGCCTTTCTCTCCCTGCCGCACCCCTCAAACACCCTGAATTCTGCCTTTGTTTTTTTAAAAAAAGAAAATTTTTATGTAAAATATATTTTAAACAAAAACATGTATATGTGAAATATGCAATATGTAAATTCAGCATGTGTGTGTTGAATGAGCATGGGGAGGGGCAAAGATGGCAGTCAAGGAGCTATGCAGGCCAATGAAACCCCTTCCTCTCGTCCCTTGGAAATCCTGCTCAGCCTCCATACCATTTTCAGAGAGTGCACCCAGCATGGCCTCTCTACATTACCAATTGCAGTCCTGAGGACTGGTAACTTTTTAAGCAGCAAACAACCGAGAAACAAGTGCAGGTTGAGGCTATTGAGGTGCTGAATTCTGAACACGTTTCTGTGCAATTGTGGGACTCTCACAACACACACAGGAGGTATAATATTTCTTCGTCTGCATGCCTGCATGTACCACTAATTAGGCAGGTGGTATTATCGTTTTATAATGTATCATCTGGTTTTCACTGGTATGTCCCAGGAAAGGTTACAGCATTTTAAAATTCCGAATTAAAATCAGAATAAGGTGGGGTCCTGAAGCACATATCTCAGGCTAGGGTAAAGAGGTGTATCTTCAGGAAATGCTACTTATTACTAATACTGCTAGAAAAATGCTTGTTGTTCTACCTCTCAGGAATCTCCCCAGGCCACAACGCTCCTCCCCAGCCTCCCTCTGTGTGTCTCTGGTCCAGCTTGCCACTGACACATGGACCCCGGACACTCCTACTCCATGTAGACCTTCATAGGATTGTCCTTTGAATCTACACTGCACCTCCAACCCAACCACACACACACACAAAAGAGAACCCCCCCCCCCAGTACATTTTGTTCTACTTCAGCTTTAAGCTTCCTTCTGCTGGATTAGTAAATCAAGGCGCTGCCTCGGATCCTCCGGAGGCATTGCATATTCCCTCCTTGCAAAACCTACAGTGCTGGAAATCAATATTTAATCTCTTGCCTCATCAATCTAAACACGATGACAGAATGGGGGGAAATGCAGTTCCGGACCAAAAACAAAAACAAAACCCAAAGGTGCTGGCGTTTTAAGAGCTGACCTCAGGCCATTTTTGCAAACTGTTGGCGCCAGTCACAAAATGAGATTTTGAAGCAACAAAAGCAAGAACTTCTTCACGCTGAACACAGTTCGCTTACAGAATTCTCTGCCACAAGACGTAGTGACGGCCGCCAACTTTGACATCCTTGAAAGGGGATGGCCACTGTGAGAACAGGATGCTGGCCTAGACATGCCATTGGGCTCTTCTTAGGTTCTTGTGGTCATGATGGCTATACGCTTCTCCCAGGATTTGAGGGAGAGAACCTTAGACTATCCATGCCTTGGGAGTTTTTGCAACAAGAGGCAGTCCAGATGAGCCCTTAAGTCTTAGCACTGCCCTTGTAGAACTCAACAGGGAAGAGGAGGGACATAGCTCTTGCTCCACCTACTGTTGGCCTCCCTGTAGGGACGCGGGTGGCGCTGTGGTCTAAACCACTGAGCCTCTTGGGCTTGCCGATTGGAAGGTTGGCGGTTCGAACCCCCGCGATGGAGTGAACTCTGGTTACTCTGTCCCAGCTCCTGCCAATCTAGCCATTCAAAAGCATGCCAGTGCAAGTAGATAAATAGGTACTGCTGCAGTGGGACGGTAAACGGCGTTTCCGTGCGCTCTGGCACTAGTCACGGTCCTCCATGTGCCAGTAGCGGTTTAGTCATGCTGGCCACATGACCTGGAAAACTGTCTGTGGACAAACGCTGGCTCCCTCGGCCTAAAAGTGAGATGAGCGCTGCAACCCCATAGTCGCCTTTGACTGGACCTAACCACCCAGGGGTCCTTTACCTTTTACCTTTTTACCTTGGCCTCCCTGCTACGACCAGTCTCCAATCAAAATGGGGTATTCGTGGTGGATTTATACTGGAGTGTACAAACATCATTCGACTTTTTAAGTTGTTCTCCAGTGTTTCCCCAGTGTTGCAGCGTTACTGATGTTTGGAGGGCCAGTCTTGCACTATCGCTTAACAGAAGCAGGATGAAAACAGACCTGGGAATATTTGTTGCAGGATTCCAGCAGGGAACCCAATTTGAAACAGAGCAGTATGTCCACCCTGAAACCTTTGCAGGCACAAAGCAGAGAGTGCACATATATCCGCCCCGGTTATCATCCTGAGCACAAATCATCCCGAATGCATAATCGGAAAGACGTCTGGAGGGGCCCATACTTACAGGTATGTCTGCTTGAACAAAAGGTTGGAGGGCTTTTCATTGACATGGTAGAGAGGGAATGGGTCAAATCCACCAATGAAATCAACTGAAAGAAAGAAAATCCAAAACTCATGCATAAAACAATGGTGTGGTTGAAACAAAACAGAAGGAGGGTGAAGATGGCAAACAGTAAACCAAAGGGTGAGGAGTGTGTGCTGAAAAGACCAAATGCAAAGGTGCTCACCAGCAAAGCCTTAGGGCAGAATCCTGCCAAATTTAAGTGTATGCGCACCTTGGTGATTTCAAAGGACAGGCTTCACTCACCTCCACTGAAATTAAATGGACGTAACTATCCTTAAGGGACACGGGTGGTGCTGCGGGTTAAACCACAGAGCCTAGGACTTGCCGATCAGAAGGTCGGCAGTTTGAATCCCCGCAACGGGGTGAGCTCCTGTTGTTCGGTCCCTGCTCCTGCCAACCTAGCAGTTCGGAAGCATGAAGTGCAAGTAGATAAATAGGTACCACTCCAGCGGGAAGGTTAACGGCGTTTCCGTTCACTGCCAGAAGCGGTTTAGTCATGCTGGACACATGACACGGAAGCTGTACGCCGGCTCCCTCAGCCAATAAAGCGAGATGAGCGCCACAACCCCCGAGTCGTCTGCAACTGGACCTAATGGTCAGGGGTCCCTTTACCTTTACCTTTAACCATCTTTAGCTTTAGCTAGTTTGTTCCCTGGGTTCCTTGCAAACTCCTATCAAGAAAGTCAGTGTGGTGTAGTGGTTAGAGTCTTGGGCTGTGACGTGGGAGACTAGGGTCTGAATCCTCCAGTCAGCCATGAAGCTCAGTGGATGACCTTGGGCCCATCACTGCCTCTCAGCCTAATCTACTTTGCAGGGTTGTTGTGGGAGATTAAATGAGATGGGGCAGAACCACATGCGCCAACTTGAGTTCCTTGGGATATAAATGCAATAAAATAAATAAACACTTAAAATGGAAATGCTGGCAATGTGGACTTCCAGGATGGAACAACCGTCCAGGACTACAACATACTTCTTTTGGTCAGGCACCAGTAAAACAATCCAGAAAGGAATTGCTTCCTTTCCACAGTTATCACAGTGATGCAGTGGCTCAAGGTTTGGGGTTCCAGCCCAGCTGCAGGAAGGTCTGAGAGGCCTTGGAGTCTGAGAGCAGCTCTTGAAGTCCTCGTTCCTCTGGCCCACCACAAGCACATCCCCAGCTCCATCTGGTACACAGGCTGAGACCCTACCTGCCCATGGACTGTCTTGGCAGAGTGGTGCATGCTCTGGTTATCTCCTGCTTGGACTACTGCAATGCGCTCTACGTGGGGCTACCTTTGAAGGTGACCCGGAAACTACAACTAATCCAGAATGCGGCAGCCAGACTGGTGACTGGGAGTGGCCGCTGAGACCACATTACACTGGTCCTGAAAGACCTACGTTGGCTCCCAATACGTTTTCAGGCACAATTCGGCCCAGTATACCTGAAGGAGTGTCCCCACCCCCATCATTCAGCCCAGACACTGAGGTTAAGCTCCAAGGGCTTTCTCTTTGACATCTGGTGGGAGGGCGTTCCACAGGGCAGGTGCCACCACTGAGAAGGCCCTCTGCCTGGTTCCCTGTAACTTGGCTTCTTGCAGCGAGGGAACCGCCAGAAGGCCCTTGGCGCTGGACCTCAGTGTCTGGGCTGAACAATGGGGGTGGAGATGCTCCTTCAGGTATTATTATTTGAGTGGGGTATGTGGGGTATTAGGGGAGGGGTAGTACCTCTGGTGGGGGAACATGTCATGGTGCTTCAGGAACGGTTTGTCCACCTTTGGTCCCCATCCTGCACTTAGCTGTCACCTGTGGCTCCTGGAAGCTGCCAACATGCAACAGCCGTCACACCCCAGGAAATGGCTTCGACTGGCTGTCTAAATGAGGGTGGCTGATGGGTCTCAAACTCTCAGTGACTTAGGGACTTCCCCTGCATGAGAAGACAGGCTCTGGTGGATTGAGCGGGCAGGAGCAATAGTGGGTCCAACGGTCAAGAAGGTGGTTTCTGTATGTGCTGTAGAGGGAGGTGAGGGGCAGATGGGGCCCATCAACCTGGGAAGGAACCTGGGAAGAAAAACTCTGAGCCTAAACCTCTGCTTCCATGTGGGATATCTTCGGGAGAAGGAAAGGTTAAGGGGCAAACCCAGAATGGAGTTCCTAAGATGGTTGGATGGTACCTTGTATGCCTCCTTCTGGCAACTCCTGCTGCTAAGCTGGTGCCAATCATATTGCTCTACTCTCCTTTGGACCACATCAGTGAGGCCAAGAAGAGGGTCATGTCATCTGGGTAGCCCAGGACCTCCATACACTCTGCCCAGGTTTGTGCCCCAGAGCGGTCACTTTGGTGCTGCTAAAACAGCAGTTTGACTTCACCCCCAGAAGCGCACTCCATTGTCTATTGAGACAGACAGATGGCAACAACAAGTATCCTGGGAAAGGGGATGGGTGGCCAGTTGAAACCCTGAACAGGCCAACTCTATGCTGCAACATTATAATGCAGGTCCCAGTCGTTGAACTATCACTCCCCAACTGAGTAAAGTGTGAATAGTGGGTTGCGTTATTGTTTCCGCCTCCCACCCCCACCCCACAATGGCACGCAAATTGTGTTAGCGCCTGGCAAGGCACCTCTGCGCTTATAACGACTTCCTGCTCCAGAGCAAAGGAGTGTTTTCAAAGAAACCCACAAATGGGGGAGAAAATTAAAAGGCAGCTCAAATTGGCTCAGGTCACTGGAAGGCTCTACTGCTGAGAGTGTGAAATATTGATGGTTTGTCAGTGTTAATTATTGAGGCTGGCATTTCGGAATTGGAATGCCGGAAGAGGGGAGGGGGAAAGGATTTGCTGGGGGTGGTGGGAGGGGGGGCGCTGAAATTAGCTGCTGTGAATTTCTCAATAAATCACTCTCCCCCCGCCAGCTCGGTGACATCTCTTTTTATTTTATTGGCTTTTCTCTTGAGATTCACCCTCCCTCACCTAGCCTGATCGACCTCCTCCCTACACCCCATCAAAGTTACTCCTTTTATTGCAAATATATAGCCATAGTTATTTTAAAACAAACTATATATATATATTCTAAAACCACAAAATCCTTTAACCAAACCACAGCCAAAATTGATAATCCAGCTTTTCTCTCTAGCAGTAAGTGGGGGTTTTGGTTGATCAAATTACAAGTTATTTCCCACTTCTCTCTTCTCCATCTCTCTCTTTATATATATATTGCTCAAGTATAATAATAATAATAATAATAATAATAATAATAATAATAATAATAATAATTATACCCCGCCCTCCCCAGCCAAGACCGGGCTCAGGGTGGCTAACCATCAAAGTTATAAAATATCAGAGGAGTGTACAGAGAACCAAAAGTAAGTGTAAAACATACACCCAAAATAATACGGTTAGAATAACAGTAGGACATCGGAAGATGATCGGCGGGCAAGAATTAATTAATGATTAATGGTTTAATCGTGTCTTTAATTATTAATCCATTCATTCTGGGTTTTTGTTCAGAACAGGTGTGGGTAGACACCCAGGTTTTAAACACCTGAAATTACACGTGGTTGGAGCAAAGAGTTAAATGAATTTCATGTTAAAATAGCCCCCTACACTGACAGCCCCATTACTTGGGACCAGAAGGCAAATGTTAGGATCTCTTTGTGCCTCCAAAAGGTTCTCTACCATAGAAGGCAATAGCTTGGCAAAGAGGTTGAAGGGGAGAGTTGTTTAGGACTTTGTAAGCAAGTAAGAAGACCTGGAACCCCGCCTGGTGGCATATTAGCAGCCAGTGCAGCTGCTTCAACAAAGGTGTACTATTTTGACAACAGTTAGCTCTAGGCAGCAACCTCATGGCAGCATTTTGCAGTAACCACAGTTTCCAAACCACCTACAAGGGCAGCCCCACACAGAGTGCATTGCAGCAATCAAGTCTTGAGGTTACCAATGAGCCAGCTGAACGTGGCCAGATTATGTAACTGTTTAAAATTAATCTCCCAGTGGATTTGGCCACTAAGATTGTTTCACAAAATCAATTCAACGGTTGCCCTCTTGGGGAGATTTCATGTCTTAAGCACATGCTGTTTTTTTGTTGCATCAATTAAGTGTTTTAAATTTGTTGTTAGCTGCCCTGAGCCCGGTTTTCTGAACAGGGAAGGGCGGGCTGTAAATAAAAAATTATTATTATTATTATTTATGCTCAAGCAACAATGATAGATTTTAAGTCTATAATCAGAGTGGGGAACTAGATGTTACTGAGAGCCAGTGTGGTGTAGTGGTTAAGAGCGGTAGACTCGTAATCTGGTGAACTGGGTTCACGTCTCCGCTCCTCCACATGCAGCTGCTGGGTAACCTTGGGCTAGTTACACTTCTCTGAAGTCTCTCAGCCCCACTCACCTCACAGAGCGTTTGTTGTGGGGGAGGAAGGGAAAGGAGAATGTTAGCCGCTTTGAGATGCCTGAGGGTAGTGATAAAGTGGGATATCAAATCCAAACTCTTCTTCTTCTACTGGACTCCAACAGCATCCCCAGCCAAGAAGGTCAATGGTCAGGGATGATGGGAGTTGCAGTCTAAAAATATTTGGAGGACCAGACAATCCCTTCAGAAGCTGGTACCCTCCAGATGTTATTGGACTACAACTTTCATCATCATTGGTCACATTGGCTGGGGCTGATGGGAGCTAGTGTACCAACATCTGGAGAGTATCAAGTTGGCTACCACTAGCATAGACTCACCTCACCCCAAGAAAAAAAAAACACAACATCTCTCCTACCTGCTAGTCAACATCTTCAGTAACATGCAAAGTATCTTAGCATCTTCCTAAGCTCAGTTCTCGACCAAGTACAGATATATTAGCCTAACTAGAGGGGGTGGCAATGAAAGTGGTTCAAGCTGTTCATTACAGGCATTTTAGAGCATTGTAAATTTAAAGGCCAGCTTCTGACGCAACGCCGATCAATAAAACCACCGTGAAGAACACATCTTTTAGACAGTTTCAAAGAGAGATTGCTGGAGTAAGTGCTCTTTCCGCCCACCCCAGAATTTGGAAAAGCACTTGCACTACTCCACTCGAAATAAATACAGCCACTTACAGCAATTGAACTTAATGCATTGTTTAACAGGAGATTACTGACCTGGCTGCAATACTTGTCGAGCCAGCCAATAAACACTTAGGGCCCAGTGCAGCCCAAGCTAAGCACTTTAAACAGTGCAACCCTAAAGCACAGTCCTCCAGGAATAAGCGCAATAAATAAAGACCAGGCTGCCTTAAAGTTTAGCTCAGGTCCTGTTTGTGGGTTTCTCATAGGTGTTCATCAGGAGGACAGGAAGCTGAACACGGCCATTGGCAGTGCCGGATTTACGTATAAGCAGGGGCGGACGAAGGTGTTGTGACACCCAGAGCAGGCATCGCTACGTACGACTCATGCACCGTATGTAGCGACACCGCACATGTGCTGTGCATAGTGGTTTGCCGGTGCCGGCGCTCCAGCGCCATACAGGCGGTGCCGGGATCCTCTGCTTGCGGCTGCAGCTGTGAACAGAGGATCCTCTACCCCGACCTGGCCACAGTGATCCATGCGATGGTCACCTCCTGACTTGACTACTGTAATTCGCTCTATGCGGGGCTGCCCTTGAAGCTGTCCCAGAAACTCCAGTGGATGCAGAATGCTGCAGCGAGGCTCCTCACAGGGACTCTGCCATGGGAGCATATTCACCCAGTGCTTTTCCAGCTGCATTGGCTCCCGCTGGAGTACAGGGTCAGATTTAAGGTGCTGGTTTAAAGCCCTTCACAGCCTAGGACCCTCGTATCTACGGGACCGCCTCTCCCGGTATGCCCCACGGAGGACCTTCAGGTCCATATATAGCAACACCCTAGAGGTCCCGGGCCCTAAGGAAGTTAGATTAGCTTCAACCAGAGCCAGGGCCTTCTCAACACTGGCCCCGGCCTGGTGGAACGCTCTGCCTCATGAGACCAGGGCCCTGCAGGATCTGATCTCTTTCCGCAGGGCCTGTAAGACAGAGTTGTTCCACCTGGGCTTTGGCTTAGAATCAGTTTGATTCACTCCCCCTCTTTCTTTTTCCTTTCTCCTCCTATGAAGAGATTGCACCCTAATGTTTTAATGTTGTATCGTAATCTTTTAAATTGTATTTTAATCAACTTGTTTTTATTATTGGTTGTTAGCCGCCCTGAGCCCGGTCTTGGCTGGGGAGGGCGGGGTATAAATAAAAATGTATTATTACCAGTACATAACACTCACAAACTTTTGGGGTGTCCTGGTTTCTACTTTTTGAAAGATGGCATCTACTTTTTGAAATATGTGCAATGGGAGAGGCCTGACTGGAAAGCTTAAAGCCTGTTACTGCTACACAGGAAACGGATGGATGAAAAGAAAATATGAACTGGCCTGTAGCTTGACCAATCACTGCGAAGAGTGGCAAGGAGCTAGGTGGAGTCACAGATCTTAAAAAAAGTGTAGACTTGCACACACTGGCCAGCTTCCATTTTGACTTGAAATGTTCATTTTGGGATTCTCAAAATCTACATAAAGACAAGTACATAAAAGCAAGAAGGGGGGGGCTGCAATGGTGCCCACCTGAGAGGTGCGCCAGAACTGCGCTCTGTTAATTTATATGAATATTTATAGACTGTCATAAAAATATATCAAAGCGGTTTACAGCTATGAAACATAAATCTGTACAAGAAAAACCACAAAAAGTTGAAAGCAGACATTGATTAACCATGGTGGAAGGATGTATTCTTAATTGCCTGCTTTCTTATAATCTCATCTCTTTTATACACAATTGATCACTGCACTCATCTCCTCAGAAGGTTCCTTCCATATCGTGTGGAAATCAGGCCTTTGCAGATCCCTCTGAACCCTTTTATCCCAACTCGATCCCTGAGATCATGTGCAAGAGCATCACTGGTCATTCCGCGAGTCAGTGAGGCTCATTTGACAATAACAAGAAATCAAGACTTACTACCATCATCCCTGTATTGTGGAATACTCTGCTAGCTGGTTTTCAACAGGCACCCTCCGTTCCAACTTTTAAATACCTGCCTCAAACTTTTCTATTCTGCCAGCGTTATGCAAGCAATTAAGAACAGATCTTAATAGTTAGCTGATTTCTGGTTTCAGCTTTTCACGTGGCTTTTATTGCATGGTTTTATGTACAATTGTTGTTAACCTCTCTCATGTTTTTTTATGAACAGCAATATAAATATTATTATTTTTATAAAGAATACACTGAGTCCCACAGTAAATGTAATAGATGTCACCGCATGAGCTCATTGGAAGCCCCCAACAGAGCAAACCTTGGGGTAGATTTGCAGAGCCTGAATAAGTAGCCAAATGTTGCCACACTGAGAAATCAGCTTGTTAGGGTTGCCATCTGACTGAAGAATTCGTCATTGACTGGTGGTCTTGTGGAGTGGTAAAAGTCTTCTGGGAAATGATATATAATGAGTTAAAGAAAATGTTTAAGAAAAACTTTATTGAAAAACCAGAAGCCTTTTTGTTAGGTATACAGTGGTACCTCAGGTTACATACGCTTCAGGTTACATACGATTCAGGTTACACGCTCTGCTAACCCAGAAATAGTGCTTCAAGTTAAGAACTTTGCTTCAGGATAAGAACAGAAATCGGGTTCCGGCAGCACGGCGGCAGCAGGAGGCCCCAATAGCTAAAGTGGTGCTTCAGGTTAAGAACTGTTTCAGGTTAAGAACGGACCTCTGGAACGAATTAAGTACTTAACCCGAGGTACCACTGTAATAGGTGAAGAGATACCAAAAGAAGACAAGAGACTGTTCATGTACGGAACGACGGCAGCGAGAATGCTTCTAGATGTCAGGAACCAGACTGAAGGTTATTGCTCTGAGGAAAAATGGTGGGAGCCCCCCCCCTCCCTCTGAACAAGGGCCTGATCCTGAAGCTCCTCTGGAGCAGGAGGATAGTATCGACCTAGAGCAATGGTTCGAGGAAGGACACAGCTTGGAAAGTGACAGCTGGGTGAAGAGCAATCGAAGGGAGAGGAACGGGAAGAGAGAGAGCTGGTTGGAGCTCCCTCACCAGAAAGTGTGCAGTGCATGAGTCCTAGAGCCAGGAGTCTGGATAGGGTAGCCTCTCAGAAGGCTCAGTGGTGAAGGAATCACGTGGTGAGGAGACGGGAAGACGGAAGTGTGGGATGTAAGAATTAGGTGCAGTCAAACACAACATTGCTAGAGTAGACATGAAGGTTGTCTCAGTCCTCCAGCCAGAACTTCCTGCTTCCCAGGACTGAGATGAAACTTCCTATGTGTAATTTGAGATGGGCATGGCCTCTCTCCTGAAGTAGAAAGAACCACAGGCTGGTGACCATCTTGTCTCTCTTGTCTCTATCAATGCCATCTTAACAACAGCACTACTAAGATGCACCCTTGGCTCCAGGCCAAGAGAAGAAAAGGGGGGATAGTCACCACATTTATACTATGTTCTAACCTTTTAAGTCTGCCTTCTGGGAACCTTTGTGTGAACAGATGATTACTTGTGAATAAACGCTTTATACTTTACAGAAGACTACGTAGCGTCTTATTTTAGGAGGGATTAACGGGGAAAATCTACATAAAGGCAAGTACGTAAAAGCAAGAGGGGGGGGCTGCAATGGTGCCCACCTGAGAGGTGCGCCAGAACTGCGCTCTGTTAATTTATATGAATATTTATAGACTGTCATAAAAATATATCAAAGCGGTTTACAGCTATGAAACATAAATCCGTACAAGAAAAACCACAAAACCACTGGGGTACATGACCCCAGTCAAGCTTGCAAAAATATATCATTTGCCTGATAACAAATGTTGGAAATGTAAAGAGAATGAAGGTACATTCTTTCACCTTTGGTGGACGTGCCCAAGGATCAAGGCCTTCTGGGAAATGATATATAATGAACTGAAAAAGGTATTTAAATATACTTTCCCGAAGAAACCAGAGGCCTTTCTCCTGGGCATAGTGGACCAATCAGTGTTAAAGAAGGATAGAACTTTTTTTATGTATGCTACAGCAGCAGCAAGAATTCTCATCGCAAAGCATTGGAAGACACTTTGGAAGATTGGCAGATGCAACTAATGGACTATATGCAGATGGCGGAAATGACTGGCAGAATCCGAGACCAGGGAGAGGAGATGGTGGAGGAAGATTGGAAGAAATTTAAAATTTATTTGCAGAAATATTGTAAAATTTTTGAATGTTAAGGACATTGAAATGAATCGCAGGGGCTTTAGCTACAAAGTAAAATATAAGATTGGATTAACAACAGATAAATTAATAGAATATGAATTTGTTGAATTAATTTCTAAAAAGGGATACAAGAACGGGAGACGTGAGGAAGTCGGGAAAATAAGTTAATTGAAGCTGAGAAATTAAGAAAGAGGGAATTTTTGTTTTTTGTTACTATATGTGTTTTTATCTTTTTTCCCCTTTTTTCTGATGTGTTTAATGTTTGTATTTTTGTATTGTATTGTTTTTTGTGATTTTGTATTTTCTTTGTCTTTGTATGCTTTCTTATTGTGAAAACTGAATAAAATATTTATTAAAAAAAACACGGGGGAAATACAAGGAAATATTTACAGAGACTCTGATGAGTCTGAGCAAGCTATCTGCTATGCATGTGTTTAAAGAAAGGGGAATTTTAACTCTGCTGATTTTGTTGAACTTATAAAGAAAAGTTGGGATAGGATATCTTAGACAATATATCCTCCCCCGCATCCCTAAACATTCCCACAGGAAATAACTAGAGGGAAGTGGGAGGAACTCAAGTGGGAACACCTATACGATGTGAACGGACGCTGAATGTTTGTGCTGTGTTCAATAAACCTCTCTGTTGCTGCCAAAAGACTGCTTTCACTTTGTGCTGTTATCGACAGAGAGTGGGAAGGTAAGCCTGACACTAGCCCAGAGCATAGCTGTCAACCTTCCCTTTTTTGGTGGGAAATTCCCTTATTCCAGCACCATTTCCCGCTGCTTCCCACTTCTATCCCAGATTGTTAGATATCCTGTAGACTGTCCCCGGGACAGGTGAGGCTGCTGATCCCTTATTTTCAAATCTGAAAGTTGACAGCTATGGCCCAGAGATGGAAGGAGGGAGAAGTGCCGACCAGAGAAGAATGGCAGACCAAGTTAATGGAATATCCAGAGATGGCTAGACTGATGGGAAAGATCAGAAACCAGGAAGTTCAACTCTTTCTAAAAGGCTGGAACAATTTTTTAGCATACTTAAAAGACCACTGTAAACAGTTAAAATCATTGGCAGGGATGCAATGACACTTGTAGTGTGAAATGAACTTTGGAAACTGAATATATAACAGGGTATATAAGGGTAAAAGATGCAGAAAAAAAATATTTTCTTAGGAAATTGAACCCATGGAGGGAGGGATGGAAGTCCAAAGGTTTGAAAGAAACTTTTCATTATAATGCTTTGAAATAGTTACAGTTAAATTGTATAAAATTATGAACAACCATTAAAAAAAGAATTCTTCATTGACTAATCACCTGCCTTTTTGATCAAGTAAACACATTTGCATATAACCAAAGCCTCTGTAGAATCAGTTGCCTTGTTTGCAATTATAGAAAGAAGCGGGAGATACCCTATAATTTAATCGGCAAAATGCTGCCTCTTGAAGCTGGAATGAAAGGTCAACGTTTAATATTTTCCATTGCTTTTTAAAGCATTGTGCTTAAACTACATATATAAAAAATCACAGCAAACATCACTCAAAAGTGTACATAGGGCACTGTTCAGGGAGGACAGACGGTAGTTAGAGACTTAAGACGTGGGAGAGGAGGATTTAAATTCCTACTCAGCCAAGAAGCTCGTCACATGACCTTGGGCCTAATCTACTTCACAGGGTTGTTGTGAGGATAAAACAGCGAGGCAGAGAACTTTGTATGCCACCTCAAGCTCCCTGGTGAGATATATATGCAATAAATAAATAAATAAATAAAATTCCATTCTAAGAGGAAGGGCATCAGATTAAGACCCACAGCCAGGGATCTGTCCTGTGGCGAATACTTACAGCTGTCTTCTTCTTCTGTAAAAACACTGACAACATAACAGGCATAGACGAAGCCCACCAGCTGGAAGAAGAAAAGATAAAAGGAATCATAATCATAATATTTGCTCCAAGACTAGTGATAACATAAAGGAATATACGCTCTGTACGCATAGAACAAACAACAGTCAAAACTGTATAGAAAGAGTGGAACTATTTTTATAGAGAAGAAGAGTTTGGATTTGATATCCCGCCTTTCACTCCCTTTAAGGAGTCTCAAAGCGGATAACATTCTCCTTTCCCTTCCTCCCCAACAACACACACTCTGTGAGGTGAGTGGGGCTGAGAGACTTCAAAGAAGTGTGACTGGCCCAAGGTCACCCAGCAGCTGCATGTGGAGGAGCAGAGACTCGAACCCGGTTCTCCAGATTACGAGTCTACCGCTCTTAACCACTACACCACACTGGCTCTCTGGTTGGATCACGCAAATAGCCTACCCAGTCCAGCAACGTGTTGTCACAGTAGCCAACCAGATGCTTATGCAAAGCTCACAAGCAAAATCTGAGTGCAAACACACGCTCTCCCCTCCTGCAGTTTTCAGTGACTGCTATTCAGAAATGTGCTGCCTTAGACAGTGGCGGTAGAATGTAACTATCATGGCTAGAAGTCATTGATAACAATATGGCCCATGGATTTGTCTAATCCGCTCTACGTGGGGCTACCTTTGAAGGTGACTCAGAAACTGCAGTTAATCCAGAATGCAGCAGCTAGACTGGTGACGGGGAGTGGCCGATGATACCATATAACGCTAGTCCTGAAAGACCTACATTGGCTCCCAGTACGTTTCTGAGCACAGTTCAAAGTGTTGGTGCTGACCTTGAAAGCCCTAAACGGCTTTGGTCCAGTATACCTGAAGGAGCGTCTCCACTTCTATCGTTCTGCCCAGACACTGAGGTCCAGCACCGAGGGACCTTCTGGCAGTTCCCTCGCTGCAAGAAGCCAAGTTACAGGTAGAGGGTCTTCTTGGTAGTGGCACCCACCCTGTGGAATGCCCTCCCACCAGATGTTAAGGCAATAAACAACTATTTTACTTTTAAAAGACAACTGAAGGGGAACTGTTTAGGGAAGTTTTTAATGTCTGACGCTGTATTGTTTTTAATATTCAGTTGGAAGCCGCCCAGAGTGCCTGGGGAAACCCAGCCAGATGGGCGGGGTATAAATAATAAGTTATTATATTATTATTAATCTTTTAAAGCTATCCAGGTTGGTGTCCCTCACTACATCTTGAGGGTTCTGAACTTGAGGGTATTTGTGGTGTGAAGAATTTATTCTTCTTCTAGTCTGTCATGAATGTTTCTACATTCAGCTTCACTGGATAGCCCTGAGCTCCAGAATAACACGAGAGGGAGAAAAGCTTTGATTATAGCTTATTTTTTATTTTAACATTTTGCTTTGGGGCTCCTTTGGCTAACTAGTTATTGCTATTGTTAGACAACTGGGAGGAGCGCAGAAAGAAGAAATGCCATGGTGCATCAGCTCAACCAGACGCCTTCATCTGCCCCAGCTGCAACAAAACATGTCTCTCCCGTATCGGTCTCTACAATCACAGCAGGCACTGTAATTCTCCAACAATTTGACTTCACCGCCAAGGGTGCTCTCCTTCATTGTCTCCTGACAAGAGAAACATTTACCAATCTGCTACAGATCACCCAGAGATCAGCCAGCAGATTCTGATCCACCTTCTACTTACCCATGTTGTACAACATAGAATCGTAGGATGGTAGAGTTGGAAGGGACCGCAAGGGTCATCTAGTCCAACCCCCTGCAATGCAGGAATCTCAGCTGAAGAATCCATGGCAGATGGCCATCCGACCACTGCTTAAAAACCTCCAAGGAAGGAGAGCCCACAACTCCCCAAGGGAAACTGTTCCACTGTTGAACAGCTCTTACTGTCAGAAAGATATTCCTGATGTTTTGTCGGAATCTCCTTTCTTGTAACTCGAAGCTGTTTTGAATTCTGATTCTGCATTAGCTACCCCTCCTGGTTTGGTGCCATCTGCAAATTTGATGAGCATCCCCTCAATTCCTTCCTCCAAATACATTTATAAACGGCCTTGGCCCAGTATACCTGAAGGCGCATCTGCACCCCCATCGTTCTGCTGGGACGTTGAGGTCCAGCGCCGAGGGCCTTCTGGCGGTTCCCTCATTGCGAGAAGCCAAGTTACAGGGAACCAGGCAGAGGGCCTTCTTGGTAGTGGTGCCCGCCCTGTGGAACACCCTCCCACCAGATGTCAAAGAGATAAACAACTACCTGACATTCAGAAGACATCTGAATGCAGCCCTGTTCAGGGAAGTTTTTAATGTGTGACATTTTAGTGTATTTTTGGTCTTTGTTGGAAGCCGCCCAGAGTGGCTGGGGAAACCCAGCCAGATGGACGGGGTACAAATTAATAATAATAATAATAATAATAATAATAATAATAATAATAACAACAACAACAACAACAACAACAACAACAACAATGTTGTTGTTTGTTGTTGTTCTCGTTGTCGTTGAACAACAACAAGCCCAGGACAGAACCCTGTGGCACCCCACTTGTCACTTATTTTCCAGGATGTTAAAAAACTATTAATGAGTACTCTTTGGGTTCGGTCAGTCAGCCAGCTACAAATCCACCTAACAGTTACCTTGTTCAACCCCCATTTTACCAGCTTCCTTGCAAGAGGATCATGGGGGACTTTTTCAGTAAGACTTTGCCTTACTGAAATCAAGATACACTATGTATTCCCTTCATCCACCAAGCTTGTAATTCCATCAAAAGAAAGACAGACATGAGATTCATCTGGCATTGCTTGTTATTGAGAAACACATGCTGGATCTAAGAGCTCACAGACCAACTGTTGAGTTATCTGTTTTAAGACCTTTCCTGGTATCAATGTCACGCTCACCAGCTGGTAGTTACCTGGGTCCCCCCCTTTTTTTGAAGTGAATGTGGAAAGAGGAAGGAAGGAACAGTGCAATCAATGTTCTGAATTCTACAGCTCATATAGGTAAAGGTAAAGGGACCCCTGACCATTAGGTCCAGTCGTGACCGACTCTGGGATTGCGGTGCTCATCTCGCTTTATTGGCTGAGGGAGCCGGCATACAGCTTCCGGGTCATGTGGTCAGCATGACTAAGCCGCTTCTGGCGAACCAGAGCAGTGCACGGAAACGCCATTTACCTTCCCGCTGGAGCGGTACCTATTTATCTACTTGCACTTTGACGTGCTTTCAAATTGCTAGGTGGGCAGGAGCAGGGACCGAGCAACAGGAGCTCACCCCGCCGCGGGGATTCAAACCGCCAACCTTCTGATCAGCAAGTCCTAGGCTCTGTGGTTTAATCCACAGCACCACCCGCATCCCTTGTACAGCTCATATAAATGGGGGAAATTGAGCACATTTGCACATTTGCTCTTATTTTGCATAATTTACAATGCATTGTGTGGGTTGTATCAAACTAAGTTATACTCAGCGTATATACATCAAAACTACCAGGCCAAAGTTAGTCAAGCTCATAAATCTGAATGGGTCAATTTGAGTAAAACTAATATTGGATGCAACCCTATAGATTTTACATAGACACCTAAGAAGTGGTCTTATATCAGGACAGATGGTTTGTTCATCTAGTTCGGAACTGTTAACTCTCACAGCAGCCTACCAGGCCAACTTTCTCATCAGTTGGTACTTTGGGAGAAGAACCGTAAGTCCATGGGAAAGCTCAGCTGCAGAGCATCTGTCCTGCATGCAGAGGGTCTCAACTTCAGTCCCAGGCATCTTCACTAAGGCTGGGAATATCCATTGACTGAAACCCTGGAGAGCTACTGCCTGTCTGTGTAGACAATAAAGAGCCAGATGGACCAATGGTCTGACTTGATATAAGATGGTTTCCTATGTTGTTGTTTAGTCATTTAGTCGTGCCCGACTCTTCATGACCTCATGGACCAGAGCACACCAAGCACTCCTGTCTTCCACTGCATCCCACAGTTTGGTCAAACTCATGCTGGTAGCTTCGAGAACACTGTCCAACCATCTCGTCCTCTGTCATCCCCTTCTCTTGTGCCCTCCATCTTTCCCAACATCAGGGTCTTTTCCAGGGAGTCTTCTCTTCTCATGACGTGGCCAAAGTATTGGAGTCTAAGCTTCAGGATCTGTCCTTCCAGGGAGCACTCAGGGCTGATTTCCTTCAGAATGGATAGGTTTGATCTTCTTGCACTCCATGGGACTAATTCAAAAGCATCAATTCTTTGGCGATCAGCCTTCTTTATGGTCCAGCTTTCACTTCCATACATCACTACTGGGAAAACCATAGCTTTAACTTTACGGACCTTTCTTGGCAAGGTGATGGCTCTGCTTTTTCCTACATTTCCTAAATCCTTTGAGTTGGAGATTTCAGGAGTTGAGCCTGGGACCTTCTGCAATGCAAAACTCGGACTTCATCACTGAGTCGTTGTTCCTCCATAATTTATCCTGGTTTTGACTAGCCTTCTCATTGAGCCACCTTCTGAATGTTTGCAGACACTGCCCAAGCTTTTCAAGCTTATATTTTGCAGAAGCTTGCTTTGTAAAAGAATAAGATGTTGACATTCCCAGGATGCTGAATTCCTGCCTAATGCCATTGTCTCTACCCGAACACTACAATCACCTGCCATCGTTCAATAGAATCCATTTTGTTCCTTCTGTCAGGCACAAAAGCAAATTCCAACCTTTCCAAAGAATGGACGCCTTCACCCGCATGTATTGTTGGCTTGAACTTCCTGGTGTCCATCAGACCAAGGAGAATAAAGTGAGCATTCCGTCATTCTTGCAACTCTTAATAAGATGCTCAGGAGATTCAGAGTTGGTGAGGCAGCTTTTTTTTTGCAAAACAATGTAAAACATTACTCAACCTCTCCAGAGCGGGGCTTTCAGAAGAGACCTGCCAAACCCAAATGCATTCCATAATCCCTCCCACGGAAACCTCATTATCCTGCCTTTTGTTCAGTGGTGTGATGTATGTTTCTCTTGTATTAAAAATGAATGACTCCACTTTCCAGAGTCCCCTCATACATCATTCTGCCTTCCTGCGGTGTGAGTAATTGTTTGGTCCTAATTCCTCGTTAAAGTGGATTGAGTTCACAGTGGAAAACAAATAATTAAGGCCTACAATAACCTTAAAAATGAGGTGCCCGGCAGATCCTGAGGAGCCAGGGATCCTAGTTTGAGATCCTCCTTGCACCAAGCAACATTGCACAGACTCATGGAAAGGCATTGCAAAGCCTCTACCTTACGTCTCCTATGTAAGCATATCAAGAAAGTCACAGAGATACTTTCACCTGCTGCCCAAAAGCCTGTAGGGAGACCAAACCATTGGCAGATGTGTCCTATACAAATTTCAAACAGACCATAAAACCAAGAAAGCAGCACAGGTGTGGGGGCATACCGTATTGGCCCGAATATAACCCACACCTTTTTTCCAAATTCTGACCATGAAAAGTTAAAGTGTGGCTTATATTCACGGCCTTACGATATCACTGCTGAAACAGCCCAGGATGCCATCATGAGGGCTGTTGAGGGTGCGACACAATGGTGCCCATCCTGCCCACCGATCCCAAGCCTCCCCTGAGCCATCAGAATGAAGGGGGGAAGCGGCGCAGCTCCCCCCCCAGAGAGCAGCCCAGGAGTGCGGGGCAATGGCGTACTTCCCGCTGCACCCAAGCCTTTAACTCCTGCTGCAGCCCTAGTGAGCGGGGGTTGTGGTTTCCCGGGTAGGCCATCGCCTCTGCCACCACCCTCTGCAAACCTCCCCCCAGCTGCACCATGTAGGGCTGGTGCTTCAGGGGAGTGTCAGGGCCTCTTTGGTAGCCCCCCATCATTTCCCAGTGCACTGTGTGGGACCTGTAGGGACACAATTTTTTGCTCGGACCACATGCTCGCCACCAATTTTAAGGGAGCATCTTATATTCAGGTATTCCCCCTCGGAATTTATTTTATTTTTTTCAATTAATTTTCCAAATTTATAACAGAGAAATAAAAAGAAAACATCCCAAAAACAAACAAGCAAACAAACAAACATTAATCCTAACTGTAATAATTCCACTTTTGTTAACATTATTGTGTGACTTCCTCAAATCCCCCGGCTGAATTTCCATATAAATCATTATAGCAGTTTTCCAAAACTATTTTCACATAAAATTTACTTAGTCAATTAACATCTTTCTTTCTTTTCATTTTTTTTTAACCATAGTATTCTACAACATCACTTATTTAAATCCTAGGCCAATCTGGTGCTTGCAAGTAATTCTATTTAAGTTATCTTAACATATTTAGCTAAATAGTCTTTAAATTTCTTCCATTCCTCTTGGTACTCCTCCTTCTGGTCGCGGACTCCCCCCCCCCCCGAATTTTAAAGGTGCAGCTTATATTTGGGTACGGCTTATATTTGGGCCAATACAGTATTTGTACAGGGGGTTCCAGTGGTAGGGCCTGAGCACCTAACTCACTCCAAGGCTGTAGCTGCATCCAGTAGGAAGAAAATGTTGCAACTCTCTCCCTCCCCCCCCTCTCTCTCTCTCACACACACAGAAAAAGAGAGAGACAGAGACAATGGATGGCATTGCAAGTTGACAGAGATCAGGTGATATCAAGGGCCAATTGGGGTTCCACCCGGTCCTATAAAAACTGCTGTGACTGGCATGACTGCAGTGTCAGACATTCATTGCTCAGGTGTGTGCTAAGCTGCTCAGAGGCAGCCTCTCCCTGCTTGACTACCTATTCTTTCCTAAATGAAGGATTCTGCCTAAATAAATATGCAGCTGAAGCAAAGTCTTTAATCCCCTGTACAAGAAGAGGACCCAGCACTTTCCAGATGGTCAATGCAACCGTTCGAAAATCTGTGGCAACTGTGCTTTTCTGGTTTCCATGTAAACACATCATTGTGCAATTTTAGTAAGAGGTTTCTCACACACACACAAAGCAACATGACTTGCAAGGAGGAAAGAAAAGCAGGATGTGTTCATCTCACGGGGTGACCATGGCAAAACCCACCATGTAGAAGGAGCAGAAACGATTATTTATGTATGCAATGACAGTAGTGCGGATACTACTGGCCCAGAGATGGAATGAAAATAAAGTCCCAACCAGAGACAAATGGACTATGCCAAAATGGCGAAATTGACAGGGAAAATCAGAAGCCAGGAAGAGAAGAACTTTAAGATGGAATGGGAAAGATCTACAATGTATTTAAGAAAACACTGTAAACAACTAAAAACTTTGGCAGGATTTGCGTAATGCTTGTAATGTATTAAAGACTATGGTAAAAATGGACTATTTTTTCTTAAGAGAAGCAGCTGAAAAAAGATTGATAATGGTAACCATGGAAGGACAGAGGGAGTCAAAGGATTCAAGGAATCCTAAATTTTGATGTTTAATGTTTGAATTTTAATTAGTAATGTAAAATTTAATAAAAAGGATTTGACAAATAAACAACAGCACACCATCTAGGACACTAGTGGGCTTAGGCAGAGGAGCCTGGGGGAAAGAAGATGCTGAAAAACCAAGGGAAAATACAACCCCAGACTGTTCCTGATGATTTCTTACCCCAGGGATTGCATGTCCTTTGAGATAGTGGAGGTGAAAGCTTTTAGAGGTGTGCAGGTCTGGAGCTGGCCATGGTGCTGAAACAATGACCTGCACACGGCCTCCTCCTCCTCCTCCTCCTCCTCCTTCTTTTTCTTCTTCTTCTTCTTCTTCTGCGATCCCTCGTAGCCAAGTAAGATTGTCTCCCATAAACACAGTTTTAACAATGAGTCCGTAAGTGACTGTGGAGGCCAATTCTGGATCCACACGTCCTTCCACAGTGAGGACATAGGTTTCCGGGTGGGAGTTGATCACGGTGAGGGTTTGCCAAGCATGCCTTCCTCTTAGCACGTTTCTCCCTTGCGTCCTGAGTTCGAGAATCTTCAAAGCCCGTGACACCTTTGGTAAAGGCTGTTCTCCAACTGGAGCGCTCGCAGGCCAGGGTTTCCCAGTTGTCAGTGTTTATACTACATTTTTTAAGATTTGCATTTTGAGACAGTCTTTAAACCTCTTTTGTTGACCACCAGCATTATGCTTTCCACTTTTAAGTTCAGAGTAGAGTAGTTGCTTTTGTGAGCAACATCCAGCATGTTTTTTTCTTGTGCAAGTGGTGTTTCATTATTTACTTCTTTGATTTATCGCATCCCAAATGCCCAGGTAACAATAACCTAAAATCATCAAGTTCCAAGTGCATTGATTAAATCACCTTCATCTCACATCATCACGCTATATCTGGGGCCAGCCAATGAGAAGCAGAATACAGTGGTACCTTGGGTTACATACGCTTCAGGTTACATATGTTTTAGGTTACAGACTCCGCTAGCCCAGAAATAGTGCTTCAGGTTAAGAACTTTGCTTCAGAATGAGAACAGAAATTGTGCTCCAGCAGCACGGCAGCAGCAGAAGGCCCCAGTAGCTAAAGTGGTGCTTCAGGTTAAGAACAGTTTCAGGGTAAGTACGGACCTCCGAAATGAATTAAGTACTTAACCCGAGGTACCACTGTATCTTGCACTTTCTTGGAAGATACCCAGATCCAGGTTTGGTGGGTATTCAGGGGAAAGAAATGTCTTACGGTTTCCCCCATGCCTTTCTATGTATGTGCTGTCAGATGTGGCACAATGCTCAGACCCCCACTAGCTGAAAGTGTCCTGAACTCTATGAGGAAACTCATCAAAAATCAGAAGCCGGAAGCCTGCCCAGCTTCAAAAACCCAAAGCGGAAACTCCATTTACCTTCCTTTTATCAGCAAGCTTAAACCAAATATCCTTCAATGTAATTGTTTGCCCACTGTATGACACGTAGGAAAGTTAAGTACCAAAATACATTAAGCATTGGACAAAGGATTAAAAATTCATCATTGCCCCAGAAATATGAACCCTGGCTGCTGACATTTATAACTTCCTATGTCCTTGAAAAGGTAATAAGCAACTGGATCCTTCCATTTATTAATTCGATCAGATTATTTATAGCTGACTGTATCCCATGGGCTCAGGACTAGGGTAACGGAAATTTAACCCAGCTACCTTAAATCTCTGCCTAGGAATCTAATAATCGAGTCCATAGGAAATGGACGCCAAAGTCTCTGAATGGAGTAAGACAGAAACCAGGATTTTGTGGGCATCACTGAGATCTCACTGGCCTTGAGTAGCATTTTAGGAAATTTTTAATTAGCAGGTCACTTATATCCATCTCTGAGAATATAAGAAGTCCTTTCTTACACTCTCAGAATGGAAAGGCAATGAAATGGGATATTAGACTGGTGGTTGTACCTGCTTGACTTCCAGATTCCCCTTGTGCTGAGGGGTCCTTTGCGTTTTTCTACAGCAGCGGTTCTCAGCCTGTGGGTCCCCAGATGTTGTTGGACTACAACTCCTATCATCCCTGAGCTCTGGCCTTGCTAGCTAGGGGTGATGGGAGTTGTAGTTCAACAACATCTGGGGACCCACAGGTTGAGAAAGGCTGCTCTACAGCTTTCTAGGGTTGTAGCATAGGTCGAAGGTCCATATAGTTAAAGCTATGGTTTTCCCAGTAGTGATGTATGGAAGTGAGAGCTGGACCATAAAGAAGGCTGATCACCGAAGAATTGAGGCTTGTTGGAGGAGACTCTTGAGAGTCCCATGGACTGCAAGAAGATCAAACCTCTCAATTCTTAAGGAAATCAGCCCTGAGTGCTCACTGGAAGGAAAGATCATGAAGCTGAGGCTCCAATACTTTGGCCACCTCATGAGAAGAGAAGACTCCCTGGAAAAGACCCTGATGTTGGGAAAGATGGAGGGCACAAGGAGAAGGGGACGACAGAGGACAAGATGGTTGGACAGCATTCTCGAAGCCACCAGCATGAGTTTGACCAAACTGCGGGAGGCAGTGGAAGACAGAAGTGCCTGGCGTGCTCTGGTCCAGGGGGTCACAAAGAGTTGGACATGACTAAATGACTAAACAACAACATAGGAAACCGTCTTATATCAAGTCAGACCATTGGAAGGCAGTGGAAGACAGAAGTGCCTGGCGTGCTCTGGTCCAGGGGGTCACGAAGAGTTAGACATGACTAAACGACTAAACAACAACAACAACAAAGCATAGGTCCAGAAGCATATGAAATACCCTTCTGAATCCTTTCAACATGTCCCCAAGGCCACATCCTTAGATAGCAGTTTTCCAAGGCCTCTCGTTGGCCTTGTGCATCTCATTCCTCACTCCCATTCCTTTGACTTTGTTTCCAACACATCCCACTTAGTGATTAAATCCTTTGTTCTGCTTTGACCTCATCCCCCCCTGCCTACGACTTTCCAACATGGGGTTTCATCAATAATGAATTACTGTTTATTCAATTGTTTCACTTCTCCCACTTTACCCAAAGAGGTTACATCAGCCTCCCAGCTCATCAGGATCAGAGAGGTTTCTAGAGCAAGCAGAGG
The DNA here is from genome assembly GCF_965113315.1 of Podarcis vaucheri. Classification (NCBI taxonomy): domain Eukaryota; kingdom Metazoa; phylum Chordata; class Lepidosauria; order Squamata; family Lacertidae; genus Podarcis; species Podarcis vaucheri. The sequence goes on from NC_138764.1 coordinate 99,036,875, forward strand.
GTTTCGGGGAAGAGCACATCATGTGAGCCTGATCTGCCTTTCCATGCTAAGCTGTAATGAAAGCCAGCACCTCGGGGATATAGAAAACGCCTGGAAGCTCTGCTACGTTTTGCCTTCTGCATGAAATATGAATGGTAGAAAGCCAATAGCAGGAGAAAAATCAAACTCTGAAAGGTCACAGCAGTAAAGCGCAACGCAAAGAAGGAAGCATAACATTGAGGTATGTAAATGTTTAAGTGAATTCATTGCTGATTCTTGCTCCACAGGAATTGATAGGTGCATATAGGAACATAGGAAGCTGCCTTATAATGAGTCAGATGGCTGGTTCATCTAGCTCAGCAATGTCTATTCTGACCAGGAGCCCTCTGAATCTCTCAGGGAATCTCTCCCAGCCCAACTCGAGATGCCAGGCATTGAGCTTGGAACCTTCTGCATGCAAATGTTCTACCATTTAGCTACAGCCTCCTTGCTTCTCCTTCAAGCAGCTATTATGTTCTGTGGCCACAGTTGTCATGCACCTATGACTTTGCCAAATGAGTCTGAAGACACTGCGAACATACTCATGTTTTCATGCGTACTCTGTTCCCCTTATAATATTACTGTTTGTTATGGGTGTTATGGGCTCTCAGTTTTTGGACAGAAAGAAGAAGTCAAAAACAGGATTCAAGATGACCTTAACAGATTGGAGAAATGGGCCTAAACTAACAAAATAAATTTCAGTAGGGATAAATGTCAGGCTTTGCACTTAGGCAGGAATAATAAGCTTCGCAAATATAACACGTGAAAAGGATTTTGGGGGTTTTAGTGAATCACAAGCTGAACATGAGTCAACAGTATGGTGCAGCAGCAGCAAACAAACAAGCAAACAAAAAATAACGCTATTCTAGTATAGTGTCCAGATCAAGGGAATTAACAGTACTACTCTATTCTGCCTTTGTCAGACCACACTTGGAATACTGTGTCCAGTTCTGGGCACCCCAGTTTAAGAAGGATGTTGACAAACTGGAATATGTGCAGAGGAGGGCGACCAAGATGATGAAGGGTCTGGAAACTAAGCCTTACAAGGAACGGTTGAAGGAGCTGGGTATGTTTAGCCTGGAAAAGAAGAGACAGAGAGGTGATATGATAGCTGTCTTCAACTATCTAAAGGGCTGTCCCATGGAGGATGGAACAAGTTTGTTTTCTCTTTCTCCAGAGGGTAGGATTCAAAACAATGGCTTCAAGTTACAGGGAAGGAGATTGTGATTAAACATCAAGAAGAACTTTCTGACAGTAAGAGCTGTTTGACAGTAGAGTAGTCTCTCTTGGGAGACTGTGGGCTCTCCTTTCTTGCAGGTTTTTAAGCAGAGGTTGGATGGCCCTCTGTCCTGGATGATTTAGCTGAGATTCCTGCGATGCAGGGGGCTGGAATAGATGACCCCTGGACTCTACAGTGGGTCACTTGCTACACTATTACAATGAGGAAATTCCCATTACAAGAAGTTATAAGTGTGATCTCAATTTGACTAATTGTAAGATGAAGAAGAGGAGGAGGAGGAGGAGTTTGGACTTGATATCCCACCTTTCACTCCCCTTAAGGAGTGTCAAATCAGTTAACAATCTCCTTTCCCTTCCTCCCCCACAACAAACACTCTGTGAGGTGAGTGAAGCTGAGAGACATCAGAGAAGTGTGACCGGCCCAAGGTCACCCAGCAGCTGCATGTGGAGGAGTGGGGAAGTGAACCCAGTTCACCAGATTACGAGTCCACCGCTCTTAACCACTACACCACCCTGGCTCTGATACGTCCTGTTATAGCTTTATTCAAACTATGATGTGTGGGAAACCCACAAGAAGGACATGAGTGAAATAGCACACTCCTAGTTATGATCCCTGTTAACATGTAATCATCAAAACCAGTACCATTGATAGTCTTATCCTTCATGGATGTCCTTCACATGCTGGGGATTGCAGTCGGCCTGCTACCACTGAGCTAATGAATTTCCTACACAATCACCCCACCTGCAAAAAATACGTCATGCAGACCTCTTTTTGTGTGTGTTTGTGTGCGTGTGTGTTAATCTGTTCTGTGGAAAAGAGAGTCAATTGCCTTAAAATGTCCCCAAAGTCTTCTAAAGACGAGCATCTTCTGGCAACAGCAAGAATGGATCGGGTGGCAGCGGGCGGAGGGAAATTACTTTTTCCCCGTTGTCTCAGCATGGAAGGCAAAGAGTTTTTGATCTATGTATCACAGCACCATCCATCAAGGCGTTTGCCCACAGCAGAAGATGCTTCAAGGTCAACGTAGGCAGGAAATTATCAAGAGGAGAATTAGGACAATGGAAAGGAGGGGAGCAAGGAAGGGGGGCGGGGAGAACCCATGAGAGATGAAGAGTCCACGGTGATCCAAAAGGTGCTGAACAAGCCTAGCTTGTAATAGACCGAGAATGCATTTTTCCGTGATAGATGGGTCCCATTAGAATTCTATTAAAGCCCAACAAATACCTATAAGCGTTACAACTTTTGACCCGCAGAGCCAACTGCAGCCCACCAGGCATGTAGGGCAGCCCACTGTTGAAGGGTCACTGAACCTGCTTTTCCTACTGTCATCTCCCTGTCAACTGCATTAACATGGCAAGCGCTGGGGGATGGGCTGTAGCTCAGCAGGAAGGAAGTTCCTTTGCATGCAGAAGGTCCCAGGTTCAGTTCCATAGCTGTCACCTTACAGATTTGAAAATAAGGGACCAGCAGCCTCGAAAATAAGGGATCAGCAATTACTTTGATAAAATACATATTTTGTTGCGTGCAAATGGCTTTAGATACCTATTAGGTCCATAAATTACCATATAGCATATATTCAACACAAAAAAGCAAGAATTTGTTGTTGACAAAGGACAGCTGGACATAGAAAGGGCCCCATTACCTTCAGTAGCTTATTTAAGGGACATCATCAATAAGGGACAGCAGCGGGACATGGCGCTGGGATAAGGGACTGTCCCGCCAAATAAGGGACACTTGACAGCTATGTTCAGTTCCTGGCATCTCAAAGTAGATGCCTTTCTCTAGCCCTGGAGAGCCAAGTTATTGTAGGCAATAATGAGCTACAGGGACCAATGAACAAGTTCCGTATGAGATAGCTTCCAGTGCTCCTTTGTCAAACATCTGGGAGACCACCACAGATGTGCAGGTCGACTGTGTTCAGCTTCTTGGGTCATCAGCTGGGCAGGCTGGAAACAGAATTCTGCTTAAGAAGGAGATTCCTGCCCAGAGGCAATGGGCCAGCTTTCCTTGCATCCGGGTACAGAGAGGCTGTGATCCCAAGAAGCACCATCTACATTGCACATTTACAGCACAATCATACCACTTTAAACAATCATGGCTTCCTCAATGAACTCTGGGTGCTGAGAGGAAATTCCTGGGAAAAGGCCATTGTCTATCGAAGCCGCTCAGTTGTGGAATTCCCTCGCCTCAGAGGCACATCTGCCAGCTTCATTATGCTGAAGACATAGCTCTCATACCCTCCAACATTTCTATGATGAAAATAAAGGTAAAGGGACTCCTGAGCATTAGGTCCAGTCGTGGCCGACTCTGGGGTTGTGGTGCTCATCTCACTTTATTGGCCGAGGGAGGTACAGCTTCTGGGTCATGTGACCATCATGACTAATCCGCTTCTGGTGAACCAGAGCAGCGCACAGAAACACCGTTTACCTCCCCGCCGCAGTGGTACCTATTTATCTACTTGCACTTTGACGTGCTTTCGAACTGCTAGGTGGGCAGGAGCAGGGACTGAGCAACGGGAGCTCACCCCGTCACGGGGATTCGAACCACCAACCTTCTGATCGGCAAGTCCTAGGCTCTGTGGTTTAACCCACAGCGCCACCCAGGTCCCCTGATGAAAATAGGGACGTCCTATTCAGTTGTTGTTGTTGCTTTCTCATAACAGCCATCTGACTGGGTTCCTCCAGCCACTCTAGGTGGCTCCCAACGTATATAAAACCATAATAGAACATTAAACATTTAAAAAAAACCTTCCCCATAAAAGGCTGCCTTCAGATGTCTTCTGTAGGTTGTATAGTTACTTATCTCCTTGCCTTGGGGGTGGCAAAACTCCATACCCTCCAACATTTCTCCGGTGAAAATAGGGACATCCTAAGGAAAAACAGGACATTCCAGGATCAAATCAGAAACCAGGACGGCTTATGTAAATCTGAGATTGTCCCTGGAAAATAGGGACACCTAGAGGGACTGGGACATTCCCTGTTGTTGTTGTTGTTGAATAGGACGTCCCTATGTTCATCAGAGAAATGTTGGAGGGTATGGGGTCTTCTGTCTCAAACCCTGTGGGGCTGCTGCCTGCCAGTGTAGACAATACTGAGGTTGACAGACCAATAGACCAATAAGACAGCTTCCTCTGTTCCTATGGTTCCTTGGCAATTGATCTCGGGTTTTGATCCCACTTGGCGTTTGATTTCGCATTCGCCTCTTTCCCTCCATCTCTTCTCCTCTTGTTGGAGGCAGGAATCCTTCAGTTGCTAAGCAGCCCCCGCTCTCTCGTCCCTCTGGGAGACATATCCAGAATGCGCTAAAATATAAGACCCGATTTCCCAGAAGCCTTTAATGGAGCCATGCCAGTCTCCGCAGCCTGACGGTGCTCCCTCAACTTCATCTGTGTAACTGTCTGGAAATGTAAATCTACCATTTGAAAGACAAGAGATTCCAACTTGTAATTTCAGAGCCTGAATTATACATGACTCTAACCGGCACAGTTCATACCGCACCTCATGAAATCAGGCCCTTATTCTTCTTTAAATAAAATAAAGTGAAATATGGAGACTTCTTTTCAAATTAATGTTGCTTTGAAAGAAAAACGGCGCTATGAATAATAGACCCTCCTTCATGTCTCTCCCGTCCTCCAGACATCCACGCACCCCCCCCCCAATTTAAAAAGTAATGCTCTTCAAATAGTTGAGGGTCAAGTTCTGACCTACATTAAATTTCCTTTCCTTTTGCCCAGTTTTAAATATTTTAATCAGAAATCAAAGAGAGCTGGAAGGAGGGGGAAATGGTAAAGAGGTAGGAGGGGTGGACTTCAGAGAGAAGATTAAAAGAGCTGCACGGATAACCAAACGGTTATGCAGAGACCTCATCATTATTCTGCTTTCAGATGCAGCCGAAAGGGGGAAAGAGCTGGACCATTTATGGCAATAGAGATCAAGCATCCTTAGCCCTTCAGCACTGCAGTTCTGGGCAGCGTTCTCCACCCCCCACCCCGAGAAAAATAGGTGCCAGAACGCACCATGAAGTTGTCACAGGAAGTCACCAAGTGACTGGGGACAGCCCTGAACAGATGCCGGTTTTACAACAGCTACATTCACCACTTGTGGAGGTGCTAAAAGCTACAACATGCTGTCTCCCTAGCTGGTTTTTTTTTTTTTTTTATAAAATTTTTATTGGGTTTTCACATTTTATATAGACAAAAACAAAAACACAAGAAACAAATAAACACATAAACAAAGAAAGAAAAAAAAACAAAAAAGAAAACAACAACAAACATATATACTTTCCCGAAAATATTATTTCCTAACCCTGGTCATTGACTTCCCCCTACCCCCTCCCTTGCATCCCCATTTCCAAATTTATGTCAGCAAATTGGCATTTCCCTGTCCTAATATTAGTCCTTTTATAAAAACAAACAAAATTAATTTTTTCTAAGTTGGACCTCAATTCCCTTCCAACGATTTCCCATTTTGTCTTGAATAATGATCTTTTTAACCAAATCCCATAATCATGAGTGTTGTTAGAACTTAATTTTTCCCTCCCTCCCATCCCCGGTTTGCGTCCCTTCCCAAAGCATGTCCAAAATAACAGTTCTTAGCCCGGGTTCCTCACGTCCGAGGCCCTCCAGTCCCTTTCAGTCCCTCTCCGCCGGTCTTGTTGGTAACCCTTTATGCCAGTCGTCACATCTCGAAAGAGTTCTTTCACCATCAGTCCAAAGTCTCTTCCCATATTTGCAAACAGCTGCTGAAGAGTTTCCACAAGGCATGAATCTTGAAGGTAATCAAAGTCAGAGTCTATGTGGAGGCCCCAATTATATTTCTTTATTTTAAGTTCCTTAATTTCATAAACTCCCAGGGCCTCCACTTTCGTCTTCTGCATCTTTCGTGGATTTATAGTAGATTTACTCCAATAGTCTCCTTGTTTGTATTCCACAGGCATCAGCTTCTGCTCAGTATTTTCCCACATCACTTCTTCTCTTTCTTGTTTTGTCTTCTCCTCTGCTTTTATTATCATTTCTGGTTCAGCTGTGGATTCTTTCTCATTGAGGTCCTCTTTAAATTCAGCAGGACTACTTGTTTCAGAAGTCAAGGTCATCAATTGTTCACTCATAGCCGTAGTCTGCTCTTGTAAGATTCCAACCAAATAAAACATCCTTTCGATTTCTCCCAGTATCTTTCCATCCACAGCCATTGTAATTCCACAGAATTCCCTCTAGAGGGAATCTGGTTACTTAGTATTCTTTTCCCCAACAGTCCTCTGTCTTGTTATTGTTTCTTTATTTCCAACAATTTTAGATCAATTGTAACTCTTTTTAATCCAGAGGTAACTTAGGTAGCAATTTTTCCACTATTAACAGTCCGTTTGACAGCTTTGACAGCTGTCAAACTCTGCGCTTCTTAAACCAGCTCCAAAGCAGGACGCTCCCGGGCCCGGGAGGGGGGTTGTTTACAGCAGAACATAAAACATCCAACACTCCTCTCTCCTGCTCAAAATTTCCAAATCTTGGAAGTTACTGTCTTTTTTAGAACTCACCCTTTACAGGGTAGGCACTCCAGCTTAGTTCTTTTTTCGTTGCTCTAGATCGTCTGCAAGGTAGGGGGTGCGGACTTCCTTTTAGCACATCCCCCGATCGTCTCAAATTCAGTGGATAAATTTCTTAAAAGCCAAGTCCAAATTACTCACGGGTTGTTTTTTCAGCCGAATTTCAAGGAAGGAAGTCAGCGCTCTCCGGTCATGGCTCGCGGCTTCGCTCAGCAGAGGTAGCGATGGACTCTCAGTGCCGCGCCACCCCCCGTATCCCCTCCGCAGCCTTTAAAAAGGCTCTTCGCGAATCAGGGGGGGCACTTAAGGCACCCGCCGAGTCTTCAGTCCGCAGGCATTCCGCGCCTGCGGTTTTAAGGGTCCCCGTGTCGCCGGCACGGCAAAGACCCGTCCCCTGCTGAGCCGATTCCCTCCGGAGCTCGGAGGGAATCCGCCATTCCCAGATCGCGTCAACCCCGGAAGTCTGGGGTTGTCTCCCTAGCTGGTTTGGGGGTCGCTGTCTCCCTAGCTGGTTTGGGGGTCGCCTCTGGTTCTGGTGCAGGACAAACAGGGCTGTCTTTAGCATATGCGCCGCCAGGCTGCAAAGATCTGCCCAGCGCCCCCAAATTTAGTTTAAGGGTAAAGGGGACCCCTGACCATTAGGTCCAGTCGTGGCCAACTCTGGGGTTGCGGCGCTCATCTCATTTTATTGGCTGAGGGAGCCGGCATACAGCTTCTGGGTCATGTGGCCAGCATGACAAAGCCACTTCTGGAGAACCAGAGCAGCGCACGGAAACGCCGTTTACCTTCCCGCCGGAGCAGTACCTATTTATCTACTTGCACTTTGATGTGCTTTCGAACTGCTAGGTTGGCAGGAGCAGGGACCGAGCAACAGGAGCTCACCCCACCGCGGGGTTCGAACCACGACCTTCTGATCGGCAAATCCTAGGCTCTGTTGATTAGCCCACAGCGCCACCCGCGTCCCAAAAAATTTAGTTTAGCTGCCCCCAAATTAACTTTTATTGAGCTTTTTTTTTTTAGGAGGGGCGAACTCACATGTAACAACAACACAGCAGAAAAAGCTGCTTTTGTTTCCTGACTCGCCGGGAATATTTGATGCTACAGAGTAACAGAGTGATGGAGGAGGGCACTTTCACTCCTTTGCTTTTCATTGCCACCAATCCAGAGGGACTGGTATACAGTAGGTATACATTTGGCATCCCCCAGAATTTGGCGCTCAGGTGCCCGCACCCTTGCACCCCTGGGTAAAGACGGCCCTGAGGACAAATGTGCCCCCACCTCCCTCGTTCTCTTGGATTCAAGCAAGTGGCTAGGGCAGCCCGGAAGGGCCCTGAATTCGAGTGTCTTCAAAACCCATGATGTCTTTGGTAAAGGCTGTTCTCTAACTGGAGTGCTCGCAGGTCAGTGTTTCCCAGTTGTCGGTGTTTGTACTACATTTTTAAAAAATTTGCCTTGAGAGAGCCTTTAAACCTCTTTTGGTGAATACCAGCATTATGCTTTCCATTTTTACTTTGGGGCTGTCTGCCTCTTTATTGTTTACGGCTGACTTTGATTTAAAAGGGTTTTGTTGTACAGTGGTGCCCCGCAAGACGAATGCCTTGCAAGACGGAAAACTCGCTAGACGAAAGAGTTTTCCGTTTTGGAGGTGCTTCGCAAAACGAATTTCCTATGGGCTTGCTTCACAAGACGAAAATGTCTTGCAAGTTCCTGCTGGGTTTTTTCCCTCCCCCCCCCTTTTCTAAGCCGCTAAGCCGCTTATCAGCTGATCCGATAAGCCGATAAGCCGCTAAAAGCCGCTAATAGCGCTAATCCGTCAATGGGCTTGCTTCGCAAGACGAAAAAACCGCTAGACGAAGAGAATCACAGAACGGATTCTTTTCGTCTTGCGAGGCACCACTGTATATATTAATCTTGCAAGCTGCCCTTAAAAGAAAGCCCTTAAAACAATCACAACAGCAATCTTTCACCATACAGCCATATATTTAATTTTATGTGTCATATGAAATCCAATGGAGCGAAATTATTCTCTTTGGCCATACTGCAAGTGGGGGGGGGGGGACAGGCCCCAGCAACACCCAAGCTCTTGCCTGCATTTCGGAATTGCAGGCAAGCTCCCACCAGCAGCTGGTGAAGACGAAATCACGGCAATGTGCAGATGGCAGCCTGCAACCTTTGTTTTCACACACACACACACACACACACACACACTCCCTTCATTTGCTGGGGGGCAATTATTACTGGTGGAAATGTAGCATATGCCGGTGGCTCTCATTCTAGCTTTCGCTGTAGCATCTGCCATCAAAGTCAACATTTGCCATCTTCCTGGGAGCGTTCCAGGCTGTCGTTTGGAAATGGAAACAGCCAACAGGCAAGGCAGGTTCTTCTCCGATGAAAATGGGGAGACATATCCTAACTCCATTTTGGCATGTGGGATCTTGGAAGAAAACAATCTATCTTCCCTCCCTCCTGTATTGCCATGCAAGCACTTTGACCTCATCCTGAGTCCCAACTCTGTGCTCTGCAGCTGCTGAGGCACATGGCCGCCGCAGAACTTTGAGGGGGCCTGTCCCCTTCATTCAAAATTTTGAGGGGCATATTCCCTGCCTCCTCCCCAATTGGCATGCTAATAATAATAATAATAATAATAATAATAATAATAATAATTTTATCATTTATACCCCACCCATCTGGTTGGGTTTCCCCAGCCACTCTGGGTGGCTTCCAACAAAATATTGAAATACAATAGACCGTCAAACATTAAAAGCTTCCCTAAACAGGGCTACCTTCAAATGTCTTCTAAAAGTCTGGTAGTTGTTGTTCTCTTTGACATCTGGTGGGAGGGCATTCCACAGGGTGGGTGCCACTACCGAGAAGACCCTCTGCCTGTAACTTGGCTTCTCGCAGCGAGGGAACCACTAGAAGGCCCTCGGTGCCGGACCTCAGTGTCTGGGCTGAACGATGGGGGTGGAGACGCTCCTTCAGATATATTGGACTGAGGCCATTAGGTCTTTAAAGGTCAGCACCAACACGTACTGGGAGCCAATGTAGGTCTTTCAAGACCGGTGTTATATGGTCTCGGCGGCCGCTCCCAGTCACCAGTCTAGCTGCCGCATTCTGGATTAGTTGTAGTTTCTGGGTCACGTTCAAAGGTAGCCCCACGTAGAGTGCATTGTAGTAGTCCAAGCAAGAGATAACTAGAGCATGCACCACTCTGGCGAGGCAGTCCATGGGCAGGTAGGGTCTCAGCCTGCGTACCAGATGGAGCTGGTAAACAGCTGCCCTGGACACAGAATTGACCTGCGCCTCCATGGACAGCTGTGAGTCCAAAATGACTCCCAGGCTGCACACCAGGTTCTTCAGGGGCACAGTTACCCCATTCAGGACCAGGGAGTCCTCCACACCTGCCCGCCTTCTGCCTCTCAAAAACTATTGAACTGGAATGGATATTTTGGAAAAGACAAAGCAGGAAACAGGGAGGGGAGATGTGCAGCAAACCTGCACAGATGCTGTCCACACCTTGATGTAGCATATGAAAGCTACTTTCATGTGTAGGACTGGAAAGGGCTTGAGAAAAACACATACACATGTCTTTCAATTAGCACAGGGCTCTGCACTCTGGCAAAAACCCATCAAATGAGGAGCGCAACAGGACGAACCCCTCCTATCTCCCCCTCTCTTTTACTTTCCAGGGAGGCAGGGTCAAAAACGCCATCGAAAAATAGCCATTTGACTTGTCTATAGCACAGTGGGTCAGGGAGGGGGAGTGGAAGGGGAGAGCCTGTTCTGCTCCTATTTGCGTTTAAATGAGATTAAGAAGACAGGCAAGGCTGCCTTTAACCCTCAGAGACAAGGGCTGCAAGGCCCTCGATGGCCAAGCAGCATGTGATTAGTCCCAGTTTTCCCTAAGGGCTTTCTTTCCTCCACATCTTTCACAAAGGAAAGGGCCTCTTTCCCCACTCAACCAGCAAGGGTAAGGAAATGCAGGCCGCGTGGAAGCCCGATTGCACCCACAGATGGCATCATCTGCCCCAAAGATGAACCTTATTTGTGCTTCGGTGAACCCTCCGAGTGTCCGCAACGCACCCCCAAGTCAGCATGATGTTCCTCTCTGTGGGTGCATGCTCTAAAGTTGACCGTCTCCCAAGTGAGCAACCAAGTTTCCGTCTCAAAGGGACGTCTTGCAAGGCCTCATACTTTTGTCATCAATAATAATAATAGGGATGTTAAACCACAGAGCCTAGGTCAGTTCAGAAGGTCGGCGGTTTGAATCCCCGCGACGGGGTGAGCTCCCGTTGCTCAGTCCCTGCTAGCAGTTTGAAAGCACGTCAAAGTGCAAGTAGATAAATAGGTACCGCTTCGGCGGGAAGGTAAACGGTGTTTCCGTGCGCTGCTCTGGTTCGCCAGAAGCAGCTTAGTCATGCTGGCCACATGACCCGGAAGCTGTACGCCGGCTCCCTCAGCCGATAAAGTGAGATGAGCGCCGCAACCCCAGAGTCGGCCACGACTGGACCTAATGGTCAGGAGGCCCTTTACCTTTAATAATAATAATAAATTTTATTTATACCCTCCCCTCCCCAGCCAGAGCTGGACTCAGGGCGGCTAACACCAGTAAAATTACAGTAAAAACATAATGGGGGGGGGGACCAATTTAAAATGCAGCCTCATTTTAAGAGTAGCCGATAGATCAAGACCATAAGGGGAGGGCAACATAAGGGTCAGACTGAGTCCAAACCACAGGCCAGGCGGAACAGCTCTGTCTTGCAGGCCCTGCAGAAAGATGTCAAGTCCCACAGGGCCCTAGTCTCTTGTGACAGAGCGTTCCACCAAGTCGGGGCCAGTACTGAAAAGGCCCTGGCCCTAGTTGAGGCCAATCTAACCACCTTGCGAGCTGGGACCTCCAAAATGTTGTCATTTGTGGACCTTAAGGTCCTCCGAGGGGCATACCAGGAGAGGCAGTCCTGTAGGTACGAGGGTCCTAGGCCGCATAGGGCTTTAAAGGTCAAAACCAGCACCTTAAACCTGACCCTGTACTCCATTGGGAGCCAGTGCAGTTGGTAAAGCACTGGATGAATGTTTTCTGATTCACACATGACATTTGTCATGCGACAGGGAGGACTAAGATCAGCTCCCTTGGTAAAAATATAGAGAGACATTCAGTGTTATATTCATGCAAAACAAAGCAAAGCAGATTTTAAAAGACGGTGGCTTCCATTGCTGAGAATGCTAGAAAATGTACACGAGCTCTCGTGGCATTTTATGAAGACAATAGACTTTTTTGTTTCAGTTTACTCCGCAGCAAACGAGAATCAATTACCGGGCGGCACCAATTACTGTGGCATGTTAATGAAAAAAATAAATAATTGAGGGTATGGGTAAACATAAGCGCTGTGACATTTGATGGCAACTTTTGTGCAAACTGCTGGCGTCTGCAGGAACAGAAGCGGGGGGTGGGGGTGGAGTGCGCATCAGAACGGCTTTGTTTTCTGACGGGGTGTATTATTATATCCTTGGGGGGAGACGCACACAGCCTTTGCCTAATTGGATTCTCTCCCTTTCTGCAACTTCTTCTTCTTCCCCGACGCTCACACATAAATATTTAAATCGCAGTCACGCTGGCTGGTAAAGTTTTTGATGTACCTATTGCTGAGGAAATGTTCCTGCTATATCAGCCTAAGTCTTGCTTTTCTTTGTTTTTCTTCTTCCTGGGTTTACTTTAAATGAACAATCTCTCTCAGGACCAGAAGCACATCCTGGTGTGATGGGCTGAGGGGCTTGTTTTGTACAGGTTGAAAAGAATTTGAGACGAGTGGGGGAATCCATCATATTCTTGCGCGCGCGCGCGCACACACACACACACACACACACCAAGTTTATGTAATTTTTAATTACTGTTGGATTTACGGCAATGAGTGTAGGGGTTTGTTGTTTGTTTTGGAGAGGGCAGGATCCAAAGAACTTTGAAGCTATTTGTATGTTCCCAAGGGGGCTTTGGCATCATGCTTCTGTTGTCTCTCCTCCACAGTCTCTCCATGAAACCAAGGGGGATTTCAGAAGCATTTTCTGTGTGATCTCAATCCTGTTCAAACAGTATGAGTCAAAAGTCCCCACTAAAGAGCACCTTAGATCTCAGCCACAGTGTTCAAGTACTGAAAACAGCAAGTTGACGATGACTCCTGTCATCAACAGGAGTTAAAAATCAAGTTTTTATCCACACACACATGCTACGTCCAAGGCCGGCACAGCCACTGGGCAGAGGGAAGCAACCACCTCAGGTGTCAGGCTTCGGAAAATCGGATCCCACCCCCGGTGGCAGTAATTAAGCAGATCAAATGAAAGATCAAACCTATCCATTCCTAAGGAAATCAGCCCTGAGTGCTCACCGGAAGGACAGATCCTGAAGCTGAGGCTCCAATACTTTGGCCACCTCATGAGAAGAGAAGACTCCCTGGAAAAGACCCTGATGTTGGGAAAGATGGAGGGCACAAGGAGAAGGGGATGACAGAGGATGAGATGTTTGGACAGTGTTCTCGAATCTACCAACATGACTTTGACCAAACTGTGGAAGGCAGTGGAAGACAGGAGTGCCTGGCATGCTCTGGTCCATGGAGTCACGAAGAGTCGGACACGACTAAATGACTAAACAACAAATGAAAGGAGCATTCTTACCAGATAGTTTCTTTAATAATCATAGCGAGAGACAAAGGAATGCATATCTCTCTAGAAATGGTGTTGCTCCCAGTTAAGGTTCACCCCCTCCATCTCCATTAATCTACGTCACTCCTACATCGGGTAGAATCATAGAATCATAGAGTTGGAAGAGACCACAAGGGCCATCGAGTCCAACCCCCTGCCAAGCAGGAAACACCATCAGAGCAGTCCTGACATATGGTTGTCAAGCCTCTGCTTAAAGACCTCCAAAGTAGGAGACTCCACCACACTCCTTGGCAGCAAATTCCACTGTCGAACAGCTCTTACTGTCAGGAAGTTCTTCCTAATGTTTAGGTGGAATCTTCTTTCTTGTAGTTTGGATCCATTGCTCCGTGTCCGCTTCTCCGGAGCAGCAGAAAACAACCTTTCTCCCTCCTCTATGTGACATCCTTTTATATATTTGAACATGGCTATCATATCACCCCTTAACCTCCTCTTCTCCAGGCTAAACATGCCCAGCTCCCTTAGCCGTTCCTCACAAGGCATCGTTTCCAGGCCTTTGACCATTTTGGTTGCCCTCCTCTGGACACGTTCCAGTTTGTCAGTGTCCTTCTTGAATTGTGGTGCCCAGAACTGGACACAGTACTCCAGGTGTGGTCTGACCAAAGCAGAATACAGTGGCACTATTACTTCCCTTGATCTAGATGCTATACTCCCATTGATGCAGCCCAGAATTGCATTGGCTTTTTTAGCTGCCGCGTCACACTGTTGGCTCATGTCAAGTTTGTGGTCAACCAAGACTCCTAGATCCTTTTCACATGTACTGCTCTCAAGCCAGGTGTCACCCATCTTGTATTTGTGCCTCTCATTTTTTTTGCCCAAGTGCAATACTTTACATTTCTCCCTGTTAAAATTCATCTTGTTTATTTTTGCCCAGTTCTCTAATCTGTCAAGGTCGTTTTGAAGTGTGATCCTGTCCTCTGGGGTGTTAGCCACCCCTCCCAGTTTGGTGTCATCTGCAAATTTGATCAGGATGCCCTTGAGTCCATCATCCAAGTCGTTGATAAAGATGTTGAATAAGACCGGGCCCAAGACAGAACCCTGTGGCACCCCACTAGTCACTCTTCTCCAGGATGAAGAGGAACCATTGATGAGCACCCTTTGGGTTCGGTAATCTGAGCTTGTTGTCTCTGCACTTTCTGTTCTATCACTCTCAGAGCCCATCTGGTCCTAGGTGAAGCGGGGTCAGGAATGCTGTCCAAGGACACTGAATCTGCCATCTGTCTCTCTCCTGGTGTTCCCTCTTCTAGGTGTTCCTCACCCAGTATTTCCCAGCTTTCCCCCTCTGGACTATGCCCCTCTGCAAACCACTGTTCTAAATCAATACTGTCCTCCTGCCCTTGGTTTGCCACAGCACCTCCTTTGCTCTTCCCTTCTGTTGGAGGGCAGAAGCAAGAGTGCTCTAAACTAAACTGGTCAGCAGCTCTCAGGTGTGCTGGGGGTTGCTGCAGTCCTGTTGCCAGCATGGATGTTTGAGGCAGCCCCAAGTCCAGTCGACTTCTGAACATGGAAGCAGAGGAGCGTCCATCTTGGAAATGTCGGGTCTTGGGAAATGTCTTGCTACATCCACAGAAAATCCCTCTTTTGCACAACTATCAAAGGTGCTGGTGTCATGTCCTGTTCCCCCTAGCCACCCAAGCTCCATGGTTCGCAATGTCCAAATTGTTATGTATTGAAGTTCTCACCCTGGGAAGCAGGGGGGTACTGTAGATAGTTATGCAAATGAAGGATCGAAAGTGACATTCAGTGATTGGATAGTTTGTATGCAAATGAAGGATCGAAAGTGACGTTCAGTGATTGGATAGTTTTAGAAAGTTGCAACAGTTACGTTGTTCTGGAGCTCTATATAAGCAGGCTGACTGAGCTCCTCTGTTCAGTTCTGTTCCAGCTTACAAATAAAGAGCTGCTTTGGAAGAATCGCTGTGTCGTCTGATATGTTCACCCACAACCTAACACAAATGGAATTTATAATCCTGATTCACACATAATGCTGAACCAAACAGTGGCTTAGCTTGAACTAGCAAAGGAGTGGATTCCCAGACCAAAGATCACAGCTGCTGCACTCCTCCCTTGGTCTTGCTGCACTAATGCATGACTAAGCCATGGTTTCGCTTACCATTATGCGGTGGCAAGGGACACGGGTGGTGCTGTGGTCTAAACCACTGAGCCTCTTGGGCTTGCCAATCTGAAGGTCGGTGGTTTGAATCTCCGCAACGGAGTGAGCTCCTGTTGCTCTGTCCCAGCTCCTGGCAACCTAGCAGTTCAAAAGCACACCAGTGCAAGTAGATAAATAGGTACCACTGCAGCGAAAAGGTAAACGGCATTTCCATGCGCTCTGGTTTCCGTCCCGGTGTTCTGTTGCGCCAGAAGCAGTTTAGTCATGCTGGTCACTGTTGGGAATCAAGCCTTTATCAGGAGAAACTGGCCACTCTCCGGGCACCCGGCTTGATCTCCGGTTGACCTCCCTGTCTGCATTCCCCGGCAGGATACAGGCTAGGTCACGATAGGCAATCCTTCTCAGTGTGAGAAGAACACACCACTCTTTCCTGCCCCCCCCCCCGGGCAGGGGAAAGAGATAGACAGAAATGTATTTACATGCCTTTATTTCTGTCTTTGCAGCGTTACAGAAAACACGTCTGCTCTCTTCAAACTCCAACAGCCGAGAGACAAACTCCTCCTGTACTTCCTGTACAGCTCATATTACACTCTGAGCTAATTCCGGTGCTTCGCACTGTGAATAGACTGTCCCTCTGTTTCCCACGGAACAGTCCCAACATTCTCATTATGTTTTGCATTCAAGCTACCAGTAGCTCACGGCCGCATTGCTTCTATATCGTAACAGTCACATGACCCGGAAAACTGTCTGTGGACAAACGCTAGCCCCCTCGGCCTGAAAGTGAGATGAGCACTACAACCCCATAGTTGCCTTTGGCTGGACTTAACTATCCAGGGGCCCTTTACCAAACTCAGGCTTGTTGTTTGTTTCCCCCAGGCAAACCATGAGCAGTAAATGAAGAACAAACCATGGGTCACCCATTGGTTGTTTTTCTGGAGTGATACTTTAGTTGAGATTCCTGCATTGCAGGGGGTTGGACTATATGACCCCTGGGATTATTTCCAACTTTACAATTCTCCGATTCAATGAGACAAACTATGAACTTGGGCTTGATGTGTGATGCTACCCCAAACCGTGGCATAGCCCTAAGAAACACAGCAGCAGCAGAAGTGGAGCAGCAGCATAACAGCCATGATCTTCACCCCAGGAACCTGAACCCTTGGCTTACATGGTTTGGCTTAGCATTCAATAGAACCTGGTTTATTCACTTTCCCTTTTTTCTCTCCACCCCTCCAACTCGCTCTTTCACACACACGAGAACATGTGGCACCATCCACTGGAAACCTGAATTCAAAATATGTCTTTTAAATATCTAGCATAGGAGCCAACTCCTAGGGGCTGAGGTCCCTTTGTCTCCCCCAATATAATATTAGAGGGGGGCCAGCCCCCAGCCACAACTTAATGGGCATTGCCATTCAAATGTTGTGCATGAGCCGCATCTTATGACCGAGTATGCACGGCAGGGCTTACCTGCCCCCTCCCCCATATACAATGGTACCTCTGGTTGTGGACACGATCCATTCCGGGGTGCCATTTGCACCCCAAAAAGTCCATAGTCAGAGCGGCGCTTCTGTTCATGTGCGAAGCACAATAGAGCGTTTTTGCGCATGCGTGAACTGCGCAGAACACTTCTGCACGTGCGGCGAAACCCGGAAGTACCGTATTTTTTGCACCATCACACTCACTTTTTTCCTCCTAAAAAGTAAGGGGAAATGTCTGTGCGTGTTATGGAGGGAATGCCTACGGGTGGCATGCCTACGGATTTTCCTCCTCTAAAAACTATATGCGTGTTATGGTCGGGTGCGTGTTATAGAGCGAAAAATACGGTAAACACTTCTGGGTTTGCCACGTTCTTAACCTGAAAAAACGCAACATGTAGCATTCGCAAGAAGAGGTTTGACTTTATTGCATTGAAATTGGCACCCGGGATATCCAATACCCAAATGTGGCCGTTTTGAATTGCTGAAACAGGCCAAGTTTCAGATTTGTGGGTTCTGAGGGCATCACTCACCGCCACCAGAATCTGCATCGCACTGTGCATGACCTCTATGTAGCGATATTCCAAAGCGCAACCGATCACGGAGACGTAGGAATGGCTGTCCGAGCCCTTGATGCCGACCATGGGAGTCTCCTTCCTTACACATCCAGGACCGTTTTCACTCCACCAGGATTGGTGCCGGGAGATGTTGAAGGTCAAGAGCTCACTGTCCTGCAGAGGGAGAAAACGCACACAATAAAAACAACAACCCAGAATATTAATCTAATTCACATATTCACATATCTAATTCACATTTCCAATCTCTAGTTGCTGCTGAATCGATTTTCACTTTGCACAGGTCCACTCCCTGGCTTCTTCAGTTAAAGAGAGCAAAGGGTTATAATAAATAATAACAATAATTTATTATTTATACTCCGCCCATCTGGCTAGGTTTCCCCAGCCACTCTGGCCGGCTCCCAAAAGAATATTAAAAACAGGATAAAACATCAAACATTAAAAACTTCCCTAAACAGGGCTGCCTTCAGATGTCTTCTAAAAGTCAGATGGTTGTTTATTTCCTTGACATCTGATGGGAGGGCATTCCACAGGGAGGGCACCATCACCGAGAAGGCCCTCTACAAATGCCTTAGAAATGTTATTCATTTATTAATTATTTGTACTTGCAGCCCACCAAAAGGTCCTGGACAGGTTACAAAAATATAGCAATAAAAATAAGTACCATGTACCATTTTATTTGGGACATGGGTGGCACTGTGGGTTAAACCACAGAGCCTAGGACTTGCTGATCAGAAGGTTGGCGGTTCAAATCCCCACGACAGGGTGAGCTCCCGTTGCTCAGTCCCTGCTCCTGCCAACCTAGCATTTCGAAAGCACGTCAAAGTGCAAGTAGATAAATAGGTGCCGCTCTGGCGGGAAGGTAAATGGCGTTTCCGTGTGCTGCTCTGGTTTGCCAGAAGCGGCTTAGTCATGCTGGCCACATGACCCGGAAGTTGTACGCCGGCTCTCTTGGCCAATAAAGCGAGATGAGCGCCGCAACCCCAGAGTCGGTCATGACTAGACCTAATGGTCAGGGGTCCCTTTACCTTTTTTTACCATTTTTTTTATTTGTTATTACATATATGTCCCAATTTTTAATCCGAGGATCTCAAGATGATGTACATGTTGTCTCCCTTCCCCGTTTTATCATCACAACGACCCTGCGAAGTGGGTTAGGCTGACTGGCTCAAGGTTGCACAAGCAAAAGTCCTTCTATGGAGATTCCGCTGATGGGGCGAGTTAGGTGAAGCCTGCCTCATATCTCTGTGCAATTTGTGATTTATTAATTTTTTAAAAAATGCTCCTGGAAATTCGCCATCCTTTTATTGCAAATTTCTCTTAAAAACACACTTTTCTTGCGGTTTTGACAAATATGCCCATTTTTACGGTGATTTCCATTTATATAATGCAGCTTGGCATGCAGTTCTGCCTAATATATGTTTTATTTACATCACATATGCACTTTTAAACATCTTGTTTGGCTGGATCACAAAATTCAGGAAAGTGTAAATTTCAAAGGCTATGGTTCGCACACTGGTTCAAGAAGTGCAAATTAAACAGATTCTCACGCAGACAAAACCAAATTTCTCCTCCACCCCTAACTACAGAGATAGCATACTGTGTACTCACAGAGGGAAATACAGCAACTGCATTCGTGCGAGTTGACAAGCCTGAACTGGAGTTATAAGAAATATTTTCCTACCGGGCCGGTTTAATTTCCTCTGTGCCACGAGCACTAAGCATCCTCCATAAATTCTCTTGCCAATTCCCTTTGGTATTCTGATGCATTGCACGTTCAGGTCTTCTATTGACCTCCGTCACAATTAACCTCTTGGGTCAAATTACTCCAAGAAACTGACCCCTGGCATGATCAATAGCTGCTTAATGTACATCTCCCTGCAGAATTTCAAATCATCTCTCCTCTGCTGTTTCAGTTATCATGTGGTTCCCTTGCACCTTTCCCCACCTTCCTGCTCAGTTCCATGTTTGCTTCCCTCGATTTTGTAGCTGACTGTATGCTGGGGACAGTTCAGGAGTCTGAAAGGAATAGGAAGGACATACCAATTCCTAATAGGAACAAACTGGTGTCACCCGGATGTTCCAGACCCTCCAAGTGTCCCTATTTTCCAGGGACGGTCCTGGATTTACAGAAGCCATCTCAGTTTCTGATTTGATCCTGGAATGTCCAGCTTTTCCTAAAGGTAAAGGTAAAGGGACCCCTGACCATTTGGTCCAGTTGTGACCGACTCTGAAGTTGCAGCGCTCATCTCGCTTTACTGGCCGAGGGAGCCGGCATGCAGCTTCCGGGTCATGTGGCCAGCATGACTATGCCGCTTCTGGCGAACCAGAGCAGCGCACAGAAACGCCGTTTACCTTCCCGCTGGAGCGGTACCTATTTATCTACTTGCACTTGGTGTGCTTTCAAACTGCTAGGTTGGCAGGAGCAGGGACTGAGCAACGGGAGCTCACCCCGTCGCGGGGATTCAAACGCCGGCCTTCTGATCAGCAAGTCTTAGGCTCTGTGGTTTAACCCACAGCGCCACCCGTGTCCTATTAGCTTTTCCTTGGGACGCCCCTGTTTCCCTTGGAGAAATGTTGGTGGGTATGATGTTCTGCACTACAACTCTCATCTGCTGCCTGGGGCTGATGGGTGCATTAGTCCAAAATAATTGGAGGGCACCAGGTTGGGGACGTTTGGGCCCTCTCTTTCAGAAGGCCCTCCCTGCCTTCAGCATCACAAACATTGAATTTCTGCTTGTTTCAGGTGCTTCCAGTTTTCCAGCATGGAAGCAGTGGCGTAGCGTGGGGGGTGCCAGGGGTGCCGGCCGCACCGGGCGCAACATTTGGGAGCGCGCGTTTGGCCGGCCCTCCTCGAGGAAGCAGGAACCCCACTGTCCTTGGACCTCCTCCGAAGGCTGGCGGTGGGGCGGAGAGACCTTCTCCCTGCACCAGCCTTCGGATGGCTGTCCTGAAGACTTGTGGTGGGAGCAGTGGCGTAGCGTGGGGGGTGCAGGGGGGCCTGCTGCACCTGGGGCAACATCTGGGGGGGCGCGAAAGAGACTCGAGTGCTAAAATCCACGGGTTAGGGGGCGCAAATTACTTGCCTTGCCCCGGGTGCTGAGAACCCACGCTACGCCACTGCATGGAAGTGTTGGTAGGAGAGAAAGCTTACAGTATCTCTCAGCTTGCAAAAGGATTTCTTAACCAGAGTAATGAGGTACAGTTAACATCTCTTAACTCAACGCAGCTTAAAGAACCAAACACCTTTTCACTCCGGGCGGCGGATAAATAATGCGCCCTGCAAGCACCCCGGCCAGATTACTTTAATATTGCAGATAAAGCTGCGATCATTTAATTGTCTTGCCTCTTCTTCGTGCCGCTCATGAATGTCCCTCTGCAATTGGCAGAGGCAGCTGAATCAATCACTCCGAGCCCAAGACTCAGTGCTCCCCATAATCCAATGAGTTTAATCCATTTAAAGGCTGGCATCTCCAAAAAGTGTTTCCAAGCAAAAACAATAAATTTCACTTACACCTTGCAGTGGGGATAGAGAAGGGGAAGGGATGGCTACTGTTTTGTCTAGGTCAAGGGACCTTTTACAACCTGAGGGATGCATTTCCTTATGGGCAAGTGGTGGTGGGACACCAAAGACAGGTCAGAGGATGAAGCGGAGGCAGAATGGTTGAATGTTGAACAAGCAACAGGCTTGAGTGAGAGAGAGAAAGCAGGGGCAGAAAGCCCTGCAGATACAGGACAAGTGGCTGAGGAGGAGGAGGAGGAGGGGACAGAGGCTGCAGCTGTGGGAATGTTCTGGGGTGCAGGAGAGGATATATTGTGGGATTATATCCTTATCCAACTTGTGCTAACAAGTTCCCAAAATATCAGCAGAGTTTATAGACATGCCCCTTTAAGTTCGCAACGGTAACGTGTGCACAGGTTCGCTAGAACCTCTATAATAATTACTCTGGTAATTTCCCCTTTTGTTCCCTCTTAAAATACAAGACACGACACAGTCTTTATAAAAGTATAAAAGAGTTTACTCACGTTCTGTTCACAATATGATCCCAGAAGGCAGACAGGTTTAAAAAGGTTACATACATTCAGAATCTATCTTGCAGCAAGATAGTCCTTATCTCCTCTCTTGGCTGGGAGCCAAGAGAGCATCCTTAGATGTTTCCTCATCGAAGGAAGATGGCAGAGAGAGAGAGTGGCTGCCTGCCCTGTGCTTTTGTCATTACCTGCACAGGTGAGGCCACACCCACCTCTGGTCACATGCGGAGGGAGTCCGTCCTCAGGAAGTTTACCTGCTTGCTGGACAGAAATCCCTCCCCATGTTCTAACATGTACACTCTAGGAATGTTGTCATTGACTGCTCCTGTGTTTACATCCTACAGCAGCAACTTCAGAGGAGCCTGCTAGTCCTGCTGTCAGGGCCGTCTTACCCATAGGTGCTAGGGGTGCGGGGCACCCAGGCACCAGGCTCTCAGGGGCGCCAGGCCAAGAGTCCGGGGCCTGAGAGTTGAGTCCAGGGAATAGCCCGCCTGTTGGTCGAAGCACCACAGCGGGCTCTTCTGCTGTGGGGGGCTCTGCGCTGCGAGTTTGGGGGTGACCAAGCCAGCGAGTCGCTGAGGCAGGCAGCCTACTCCATCCTCCTATGCACCTGGGACTGGGCAACCGGGGGGGGGGGCGCCAGGTAGATCTTTGCACCCCAGTGCCGCAGCCCTGCCTGCTGCATTCAGCTCCCCTTCTTGCTTATCTCCAATGGCATGGAGGGCCTTGCATGTAGCAGAACAAAGAGCACCGAAGACCCCTCCTCAATGGAGCTGAAGTCTGCTTGGAAAACATCTGGCCAATGAGGAGACATAGAGGGAAGTGGGAGGCACAGGTCGTCAGTTCTGGCAACTACTTCACTGGCCTTGCCCAGAGGTTTCTCTGTTTGTGTACTGTTTCCTTGAAGAAAGAACCAACTTCACTGCTCATCTCTGAGTCTCCATGCTGACCTGCAGCTGAGCCAGCCCTGAGATACACACATAAATGCATCTCTGTCCTCCACCAAGGCAAGCCAGAGGCGTTATCGGAGTTTAAGCACACAGGTAGGAATATCCAAGGAGGGCCTGGCATGGGGAGAATCCACTGGGGTTCCCCACCCCTCCTAAGTGGCACTCACATGTCTGCATTTTGCACATGCCTAAAGCAACTTCATAGACGTTGTTCCCACAGCAGCCACCCCAGTGCTTCAGGGAAGCCAACATACAGGACTTGAACCCAGCCCAAAGGAGAGGTCCATTAAGAGTAGGAAGGGCAGAAATGTTTTAAATAAATAAACAACACCTGAGTTTCCTCCCCTCCAAAAAAAAAATTGTTTTCATTTGCTCTATGATTCTGCAATCTTCAGAACCATTATGGCCCCAAATTATTTTAATGAACTATTACAAGCATTTCCCTGCTTTGAGTCAGATGTTTTCTCAGTGCCCTAAGACTAATATACTCTTTTGACCAGGATCTTTGGCTGCAACTCTCCGGGGGGCACCTGCACTGATGGAGAGTAATAGGCAAAAGCACTCAAGGCAAAGAGCTTGTTGACCTCTGTCAGTAAAGAGAGCATTATCTGGGAGACTAGAGCGACCACCCTCAAGTTCCCCTTTGCAACCTTCCCACCTTAGCTTTCTTTTCTCCTGCTTGAACAGTGCCATCTTCAACCCACCTGAAGTTTCATTAGCACGGGGATCTCTTGCGCATGCAAGATTTCCCCCATTCATTTCAACGGAGGGAGCAGATCTGAACTTCCATGCACACATGGCATCTACAAGCACCAGCTCCCTCCACTGAAGTGAATGGGAGAGCCATTTCCAAGATGGAAAACCCAGAAACCCAGCGGAGAGCTAGATGCATCAATGGGTCTGACTTCTAGATGTTGTAGACCAGTCATCAACCAGGGCTTGAAGGCAATAGTCCTCTCTTGCAGTTGCTCGCCAGTAAGTGTAACTCAGTGGTCCACTGTCCCTCAGCTTGGAGGTTTCCCCTTTTCCATCACCAGGGCCAAATTTAGAGGACCTGAACATTGAAATGGCTACCAGCAACAGCTTTCTAGGGTCTTAGACAGCAGTCTTTCTCATCCCAACCTGGAGATGTCTGGGATTGATCTGGGACCCACTGTATGCAAGGCTAAGGGCCTCTCCCATCCCCTGAGTCAGAGTCTTGCAGCACCCTCTCCAACGACAACTTCATTTGACATTCAGAGAGGAGTTTGTGGGGGAACCACACGACTCGTGTCTTGATTGCAGAGGCAAGGTTGGAGGAGAGGAAAGCAGACCAAGAATGCATATCTGTAAGATTATGAAAATAATATGCAATTTTCTTTATTGTCATCCATGCACACCATTGGCCGTGCATCACACACCTAATCCCCGTTCCACACACACACACACACACACACACACACACACACACACACCCTTGCGTTTCTTTTTGGGGTGGATCTAAGAGCAGCTGGGCTCCTGTACTCGCTACTTCCTTCCTTCCCTTTCATTAATTACCAGAGAAAGCCGTGTTGATAGCCCCCCAGACGAATTGAGTCCAGCCAGGCAAGTCCTGGGAGAGCTTGACGGTTGAATAATTTTGCATGTTTTAAGGCGAGGAAATTTATTATCAGCTAAAAAAGTGGAGACCGTCATTTTTTATCTCCCGGTGGCATGAGCGGCTGTGTCTCGCTGGGCTGGCAAGGGGATAGCTTTTATTCTGGCTTGAAGCTCTTACCAGTTGCATGTGTTTGATGCACAGCAAACACGGGGGCACGGGCAAATGAGTTTCCGGGGCTGGATTTTAGGCAAAAAACAGGTTCAGGGGGTGAGTGTGGTTGTGGATATGGATATGATGTTGCTATTGAGTCGTGGAATAAAAGGACACTAGAGGTCTCTGTTCAGCTTTCCCCCAAAAGAACCCATTACTTGAACAGGATATGTCTAATCTGTACTTTATGAAGCCTTCATATAAGCACACAACCTCCAACATTTCTCTGATGAAAAGAGGGACATCCTACTCTACCATAATGATTTTACTATTTATACCCCACCCATCTAGATGGATTGTCCCAGCCGCTCTGGGCAGCTTCCAACATACAGTGGTGCCTCGCAAGACGAAAAGAATCCGTTCTGTGATTCTCTTCGTCTAGCGAAGCTGATAAGTGGCTTAGCGGCTTAGAAAAAAGGGGGGAGGGGGGAAAACCGCAGGAACTCGCAAGACATTTTCATCTTGCGAAGCAAGCCCATAGGAGATTCGTTTTGCGAAGCACCTCCAAAACGGAAAACTCTTTCGTCTAGCGAGTTTTCCGTCTTGCGAGGCATTCGTCTTGCGGGGCACCACTGTATATAAAAACATAATAAAACATTAAACATTCAAAAACTTCCCTATAAAGGGCTGCCTTCAGATGGCTCAGGGGTCAGAATACTCCATACCCTCCAACATTTCTCTGATGAAAATAGGGACGTCCTAAGGAAAAGAGGGACATTCTGGGATGAAATCAGAAACTGGGACAGCTACTGCAGATCGGGGACTGGCTCTGGAAAATAGGGGCACTTGGAGGGTCTGTAAGCAACTGCAAAGGCTGTGACTTGGGCCTGTGACACCCTCATATCCTGTCTAAAACAGTGACTTCCATGGAAGCTATACTGTAGTTTGTTTGTAACAGAGCTATAGTCCCCAGCACCCTAGAATCATACAATCATAGTGTCAGGGAACTGACATCGGAGGAAAGGGAAGTGGTAGGGCTCCCAGAGACTGGGAGAGAGTCAACAGCCAAGGCAGGGACCAGCAGGGGGAGCGCGGGGTCTCTGGAGGAGGATCTCAGTAATGCTGAGAGAGACGCAGCAGCCCAGGCAGGAAGCAGAAGGGGAGAGAAAGGGGTGAGAGACACTTCGAGCGAAAATAGCGGGGAGGTGTCAGAAGCAACTGCAGGGAGACCTATGCTTCGCCGGAAGCTGTCACGTCGTGAGTCCAGGAGACGCGTTTCCGTTAAGGAACTTCTTTGCTGGAAGCGCTTCCGCAGACAGCCACTGTCGGACTCTACAAGTGACTAGAGCAGACATGTCTGAGGAGCTCTGTCACACACAGAGGTTTGTGGGGTCGCACAAACTCTGAAGGGGCACTATTTTAAGCACAAGCAGCTAATCATCCCCTGACAGCAGTCCGACAGTCTCTGTACGCTGCCTGTGCAGGAGAAGGCATCATGAGCGACCCAGCAGGAGCCGGAGCCGCAGGGGGTGGAGCTGGTCCAAGCTTGGAAGACAGATACCGAGCATTGGAGGTCCAACTTGCGCTGCAGACGGCGAGGCTCGAGGAGAGGAGGGCTCAAGATGCAGACAAGAAGGGGAGAACCACTCAGTTCCCCAGAAAGGTACCAGGATTAGTGCAGAAGTTTGGGGGGGACCCCAAGGATTACCATGCCTTTAGGACTGAAATGCAATATGCCCTGAATGTGCAGTTTGATGAGTTCCCTGATGAGGAATCCCGAGTTGCTTTCGTAATTGGGCATCTTGAGAAGGGAGCGCGAGATTGGGTTCGACCCCTGATGGCAACGCACAACGATATCCTGAAGGACACTATGAAATTCTTTCGTGCAATGGATATCATGTTCTCCAGCGATATTGAGGAGGGGGTAGTGCGCAGACAGCTAATGGCTTGCAAGCAGGGAAGCAGATCTGTCCGTGAGTACTGGACTGAATTTACCATGCTGATTCACAGATTGGGGTGGGATTTATCGGCAGCACCCATTCAGATGCTATTTGAAGAAGGTCTTTCTTCAGCTGTGAAAGACGAGCTGGCCAGGAGCCCCAGGGCGGTGTCTATGGATCAGCTGACCAAATCTGCGCTGACCATTGGAGCGCGCCAGGAGGCAAGAGCCTTGGAGAGGCGGGAAGGGAGAGGGGAACGTTGGAAGGAGTTACGCATTCCAGACATTCCTGAGCCAGCTTTCCCGCCGGCAGAGCCGATGGAAATCGGAACAGCCCCCGCGCGCGCAGTTTCAAAGCCCAGTGAGGGGGCGAAGAAGGAGGGAAAGGGACCCCGGAAATGCTATCTCTGCCAACAGCCAGGCCACTTTGCCAGAGTCTGCCCCCAGAGGAAGGAATGGCAAGGGATGGTGGGAACTGTTGAGGGGGGAGAGCAGGGAGAAACGGAGCAGGTAAAAGCCAACGCCTGGTTGCCAGCAGGGCACTGCAGCCAGGCCAAAGAGCAGTGAAAGTGCCCCTTTCCCAAGTGCCAGTGCCAGAAGCTCCTCGACCTGCTCTAGTGATTGAAGTGTCGCTAGAGTTGCAAAATGGACACCCCCTAAAAATAAAGGCGCTGTTGGACTCAGGCAGCTCCTGCAATTTTATGAGCAAGGAGTTTGCGGCTGAACACCAGATACAGACTATCCCCTTAAGCAACCCCCTGCAGGTGACCACGATCGATGGCAGAGAACTGTTGGGAGGAGGCGTCAGCTTGCAGACCATCCCAATGATAATGAGGGTGGCAAGGCACACAGAACTGATAGCGTTTAATGTGGCCACCTTGGGAGGCGCTCCCATTATTTTGGGAATGAGCTGGCTAGCCCTACATGATCCGCTGGTGGGCTGGCATCAAAGAGTGGTTTCCTTCGGTTCCGCACATTGCTTAGAACACTGCAGGGGGGAAAAGGGGTCAGCAGGGGCCCAAGCCACCCTAGCAGGGACGGAAGTGATGGAGAAGGGGAAGGTGCCATCACAGTATGCTGATCTCAGCGACGTGTTCAGCGAGAAGGAAGCTGACCAACTACCCCCGCATAGGCCCTTTGATTGCCAGATCAATTTACTCCCTGGAGCACAGCTTCCTGTAGGCAGGTTGTATGCCATGTCAGACAGGGAGATGCAGGAGTTGCGAGCGTTCATTGACAAGAACCTGAAGAGAGGCTTCATCAGAGAGTCCAAGGCAGCGGGGGGTAGCCCAGTGTTTTTTGTGGATAAAAAGAACACGGACAAGCCGAGACTGGTATGTGACTTTCGGGCCCTAAATGCAGTGACAGAGCCGGTGGCTTTTCCTATGCCCAGGATTGATGATATTTTGACCAGGGTGCGAAAAGGAAAGATTTTTACAAAGCTGGACCTAAGGGGGGCGTACAACCTGATACGTATAAGGAAAGGGGATGAATGGAAGACCACCATGTTCACCCCTTTGGGGGCATTTGAATATCTCGTTATGCCTTTTGGATTACAAGCAGGCTCCGCGTGTTTTCAAGCCTTTATGAACCATGTACTGGGGCCTTTGCTCTACAAGAATTGCGTGGCCTTCTTAGATGACGTGTTGGTGTATTCGGAGAATGAGGAGCAACATGTGAGAGACGTCAGAGAAGTGTTGAGCAGGCTGCAAGCCAACAGACTGTGGGTGAAACTGGAGAAGTGTCAGTTTCATACCAAGGAGGTGGAATTCCTGGGGTACCGCTTGTCAGACAAGGGGTTGGCCATGGACCCCGGCAAGGTTCAAGCGGTGCTGGAATGGAAAACCCCCAAGACTAAGAAGGATGTGCAGAGGTTCCTAGGGTTTGGAAACTTTTATCGTAAGTTCATCCGAAACTTCGCTCACCTGACGGCGCCCATCACGGACTGTCTCAGCAGCAAAAAGAAGTTTGTTTGGACGGGGGAGGCGGAGCGAGCGTTTGAGGAACTGAAAAAGGCCTTCGCCTCTGACGAACAACTTCTACATGTGGATTTACAAAAAAAGCTGAGGGTCGAAACAGACGCTTCTGACAGAGCCATAGGGGCGGTGCTTCTTCTGCAGCCGGGGAAGGAGGGGTCCGAGTGGCGACCGTGTGCCTTCTTTTCGCGAAAGCTGAACAAATCTGAGAGAAACTACACGGTGTACGACCGGGAACTTCTTGCGATTTATGAGGCCTTCCGGAGATGGAGGCACCTACTAATTGGTGCACAACAGAAGGTGCAAGTACGCACGGACCATAAGAATCTAGAGTATTGGAGAACTGCGCGAGTGCTCAACCAACGGCAGTTGAGATGGGCCCAGGAGTTCTCCAAATTTAACTTTGAGATTTGTTACGTACCAGGCCAGGAGAACGTTAGGGCGGACGCTCTCTCACGCAAACCTGAATATTTGGAGGGAGAGGGTGCACCCGAAGAGACCCATGTCATTCCCGAGGATCGCTGGGTGTGTGGGGCGGCATTGGTGGGGCTAAGGGAACTGATAGAGGGAACGGTGCAGGATGAATATGCCCAGGACAAACTCAGGGGTCTCAGGAGGGAGGGAGACAAACCCGGGGGTTTTGAGGAGAGAAACGGGGCGTTGTACTACAAGGGAGCGTTATACGTACCTGAAGGAGAATTGAGGGAAAAGGTACTCAAGCAACTGCACGATAGCCCCACAGCAGGGCATTTTGGGCAACACAAAACCATGTGGCTGGTTACCAGGGAATTCTGGTGGCCCAAGGTCAGGGAAGATGTGCGGGAGTATGTGAGAGGGTGTGACCGATGTCAACGAGCCAAGGGGGAGAGGCGGGCACCGGCAGGTTTATTAGAACCACTACCCACGCCGGAAAGACCATGGGAGGCAGTGGCAATAGATTTTATGACTGATCTGCCCAGGTCCAAAGGGAAGACAGCCATTATGGTTGTGGTAGACCTGTTAACCAAGATGGCCCACTTTATAGCCTGCTCACATGCGGTCACAGCAGAAGAAACCGCTAAATTGTTTGTGGAAAATGTGTTTAGATTGCATGGTGCCCCATTGAGGGTGGTTTCGGACCGAGGGAAACAATTTACTTCCAGGTTCTGGAGGAAGCTCATGAGCTTATTGCATGTAGAGGTGAATTTTTCCACTGCCCGCCATCCAGAAACCAACGGGCAGGCGGAAAGAGCTAATGGTGTCCTCCAGCAATATTTGAGGTGTTATGTGAATGACAGAGAGAATGATTGGGTGGAGAAGCTGGCGTTGGCAGAATTTGCCTATAACAATGCGGAGAACGTGTCCACGGGAATGAGCCCTTTTTTGGCCAATCACGGGTGTCATCCCCGAGCCTTCCCAGGGGGGGAGGGGGAGAACTGGAGCGTTCCAGCCGCAGAACAGTTCGTTGAAGAAATGGAAGCGATCCATCGCCAGCTCCAACTTAATTTAAACAGGGCGAAGGAGGAATATAAGAGGCAGGCAGACAAAACCAGAAGGGAAGGAGAAAGCATTAGGGTGGGGGACCAGGTGTGGTTGTCCACCCAAGGGTTACCATTTAAAGGAGGTTGTAAGAAGTTAAGACCCAAAAGGCTGGGCCCATTTGAAGTCACGCAACAGGTCAACCCAGTGGCTTTCAGACTCCGGTTACCTAACCACATGAAGTTGCACCCAGTGTTCCACAGATCATTGCTGTCACCGTATATAGGGGACAGAGAGGGGAGGGTCAATAGGGGACCAGCTATGGAGGAAAAAGAACACAGCTACCATGTAGCGGAGATTCTCGATTCCAGGTGGAGGGGAGAGCAAGTAGAGTATTTGGTAATGTGGGAAGGGGAGCCGGAGTCGGAAAACACCTGGGTCAGGGCAGAGGATGTAGATGACGAGGTTTTGATTGAAACTTTTCATCAGAGATTCCCTCGGAAACCCCAGCCAGTGGCGAGGTTCCGGAGGGAATACTTCGCCACCACCGACGAAGAAGAAGAGTTGGAGGGGTTCGCTGATTCCGAGGTGGAGGAGGATTCAGCGAGTCGGAACGAAGACCGATGGAGGGAAATGTTCGAGACGTCGGAAGATGAAGAGGATTCTTTTAGGGGTTTCAGCTCCTCACCGCCCAGAGGAGAGAGTAGGGGCGGGGGAGAGGGGGGCCCTGGAGGGGAGGTGGATGTCAGGGAACTGACATCGGAGGAAAGGGAAGTGGTAGGGCTCCCAGAGACTGGGAGAGAGTCAACAGCCAAGGCAGGGACCAGCAGGGGGAGCGCGGGGTCTCTGGAGGAGGATCTCAGTAATGCTGAGAGAGACGCAGCAGCCCAGGCAGGAAGCAGAAGGGGAGAGAAAGGGGTGAGAGACACTTCGAGCGAAAATAGCGGGGAGGTGTCAGAAGCAACTGCAGGGAGACCTATGCTTCGCCGGAAGCTGTCACGTCGTGAGTCCAGGAGACGCGTTTCCGTTAAGGAACTTCTTTGCTGGAAGCGCTTCCGCAGACAGCCACTGTCGGACTCTACAAGTGACTAGAGCAGACATGTCTGAGGAGCTCTGTCACACACAGAGGTTTGTGGGGTCGCACAAACTCTGAAGGGGCACTATTTTAAGCACAAGCAGCTAATCATCCCCTGACACATAGAATCATAGAGTTGGAAGAGACCACAAGGGCCATCGAGTCCAACCCCCTGCCAAGCAGGAAACACCATCAGAGCACTCCTGACATATGGTTGTCAAGCCTCTGCTTAAAGACCTCCAAAGACCTCAACCAGCTACAGTTCCCATGATTCTTTAAGCCATGCCTGTCAAATTGGCATAAGAGTGCTTTAAATGTTTGGTGTGGATGTGATTTTAGATACAGCCTAGGGAGATAAGATTGATGGGGGTGGGGGCGAAAGATTAGCATCCCTTTGGTGCTTTAAATTGCACATCACACACACACACACACACACACACACACACACACAATCCCTGCAGTTCTGATGTTTTAGGGCCATAGCTCAGTGGCAGAGCTGCCGTTTCACATGTGAAATGGCCCCAGGCTGAATTCCTGCCATCTCCTGGTTGGGCTAGGGGAGACCCCTGCCCAAAACCCTGGGTGAGCCATTGCCAGTCATTGTTGACAATGCAGGGCTATATGGACCAATTGTATGACTATCACTGGGGACTCCTCTACGTTTGATGGCACTGAAATGCTGGCACCAGGTGCAAGATGGGTCCAGCTGGAGGGTCTAAGGACCAAGGCAACAGACTGAGGGCACTGTCAGGAGCTGCTGGGATTTGGCAGATGGTTTTTGGACCTGGGTGCAGTTGCCCTGTGTGGCAAGGCACCAAAATGCCACATTCCCTGGCAGATAAAGGGCAAACAAAGCGTCACGCTCAGTGGGAGTGCTGCTCTAGCATAGGGTTACCAGAAGTCCCCGGATATGCAAATCTGTCCCCGGACAAATTCCGTCCCCGGAATGTCCCCAGATTTGCAAATCTGTCCCCAGGAAATGTGGCAGCGGCAGCCTCAGCAGTCCGGAGCCAGCCTGGTAGCGCAGTTGGCTCTGGCTGGCTTCAGGAGCTGCTCGCTGCAGTGGCGCCCGCCATTTTTCCTCACCGGAAGTCCCCATGTGATGTGTGATTGTGCACAACAAATCATTTTGGGACTTCCGGCGAGGAAAAATGGTGGGCTCCACAGCAGCAAGCAGCTCCTGAAGCCAGCCAGAGACAACTGCGCTACCAGCCTGGCTCTGGGCTGCCGATTGCCACTGCCACTGCCAAAGGGCAACCAGGGACGTCTGGCGGTACACATCTCCTGCCCCCTTCCCCCTTTGTTTTGACTGATCAGGGGACGCTCAGCAGTGGCGTAGCGTGGGGGGTGCAGGGGGGGCCGGGCGCACTGGGCGCAACATCTGGGGGTTAGGGTTAGGGAGCGCAAATCCACGGGTTAGGGGGCGCAAATTACTTGCCTTGCCCCGGGTGCTGACAACCCACGCTACGCCACTGATGCTCAGGAGTAACAGGCAGGCAGCGCGCCATTGCCCAGTTTTTAAAAAAACTCTGCCCATTTATGTTTCACAGGGTGTGAAAGAAGGGCTTTTCACCTTTATACAATATGCATGTGAGCTTGGGCCCAGGGTCTGTTGCTTTACCATCCCCACTGCTGACTCCCTGTTGCTACTCAGCTTTTTTTTTAAAAAAGTGTCCCGGATTCATTGAAAAAAATCTGGTAATCATACTCTAGCATCACAGAAGGACCCTGAATTAGATCGCATGGCTTGTCCATAAGTCTGCAGAAATCTACTAGGGAACAGCAAAATGCTTGGCTCTATTCTGCAAAAAGGACCAGCTCACTGCTTGCCTTTCATGTTATTTGCTCTTTCCTGCCAGGCTGGGCAAACCATCAAAAAGATTCGTACCACTTTGCTGTCTCTCTGCCGTCAAAATGTACATAGAAGGATCTTCGTGGCAGGGATCAATGGAATAGAAAGATCAGAATGTATGCTAATGCTGCCGTGAGGAAAACCAAAACACTGTCTTATGTATCGACAGCATGTCCGGAAATCACAGCTGTGCTCGCCTCCATCTCGTCTGCAGCTGTTTGAGGAAATGCACTTGCTTTTTTGAGAGAGCTCTGCTCAAACGCTCGCAGTGCCCTCAAAACCTACGTCATCAAGACCTTTGGGGAGATGCCGGTGGCAGGGAAAAGAAAGGATCTATTAATATGCCAGCCAACCTGTCCATTCGTCTGCCGTCCACCTAGCAAAGTTTTGGCAGACAAGATTTTGCTCCCCGCTCCCTTCTTCTCCTTTGGAGATATGACATCTGCAGAAGGGATGACAGGACGCAGGAAGAACATTTCCAAATGTCATCCTGTCCCCCTGTAGAAAATGCGAGCAAAGGGGAAAGGCGGTGAGAGGACTCTTGCACCAAAATAACTCCACTAGGCAAGCGTAGGAGTGAGAGTAGCTAAAGCCAATCGGCTTAACCTTGCCTGGTTTTAGAAGGCTGCAGCCGAATCAGGAGAAATGCCGAATAAACTGGAAGTTTGGAGAAGAGAGCTCATGCCTCCGGCTTATGTCACCCTCGGCTTGAGACCAGCACAAACCCAGAAGCACAGTGGTACCTCGGGTTAAGTTCTTAACCTGAAACTGTTATTAACCTGAAGCACCACTTTAGCTAATGGGCCCCCCAATGCTGCCGCGCCGCCGCGGTGCAATTTCTGTTCTCATCCTGAAGCAAAGTTCTTAACCCGAGGAAATATTTCTGGGTTAGCAGAGTCTGTAACCCGAAGCGTATGTAACCCGAGGTACCACTGTACTGGAATGGGTTACTTCTGGGTTTGCACCATTTGCGCATGCACAGAGGCACTAAATCATGTGTGTGCGCATGCGCAGAAGCGACACTTTGGGCTGTGTTGTTTTTGGGTTGCAGCGGATCACCGCCGTAACCCGAGGTTCCACTGTAATTGTTAAGAGTGTTGGACTATGATCTGGGAGATGAGGGTTCGAATCCCCACTCAGCCATGGAGTTCACTGCGTGACCTTGGGCCAGTTCCCGCTTTTCAGCCTAACCTGCCTTGCAGAGCTGTTGTGAAGATAAAACAGGGAGGAAGAGAATCCTTTCTTATCCTCACCTGGCTAATTCAACAATGGGATCCTCCATTAGATTTTAATCCTTGCTGAATCAATGAATTAAGAGGTTATTGGGGTTTTTTTTAAGGATTCTTTAGATGTGATTCCTTGCATTGCAGGGATGGGGCTAGATGCTTCCAACTCTACAGTATCAGACCCTCCAAGTGTCCCTATTATCCAGGAACATCCCTGATTTAGAGAAGTCATCCCGGTTTCTGATTTGATCCTGGGATATCCCACTTTTCCTTAGGATGTCCCAATTTCCATTGGAGAAATGTTGGAGGGTATGGAGCTATCCGACCCCTGAGCAGTCTGAAGGCAATCCCATTTAGGGAAGGTTTGGTTTTTTTAAAAAATGTTTCATGCTTTATTATGTTTTCGTATATGTTGGAAGCCACCTAGGGTGGCAGGGGCAACCCAGTAAGATGTGTTGGGTATAAATAGTAAAATTATCATCACAGAATAGTATGTCCCTGTATTTTCATCAGAGAAAACAGCCCCGGCCCTGTATACCTGAAGGAGCGTCTCCACCTCCATCATTCAGCCTGGACAATGAAGTCCAGCTCCGAGAGCCTTCTGGCAGTTCCCTCATTGGGAAAAGTGAAGTTACAGGGAACCAGGCAGAGGGCCTTCTTGGTAGTGGCGCCTGCCCTGTGGAATGCCCTCCCACCAGATGTCAAGGAAATAAACAACTATCTGACTTTTAGACAACATCTGAAGGCAGCTCTGTTTAGGGGAGTTTTTAATGTTTGATGTTTTATCGTGTTTTTAATATTCTGTTGGTAGCCACCCAGAGTGGCTGGGGAAACCCAGCCAGATGTGTGGGGTATAAATATTATTATTATTATTATTATTATTATTATTATTATTATTATTATTATTTTTATTATTAATGTTGGAGGGTATGCAGTACTGTGATTTTATGGACAACAAATCACCCAAAAAACATGGGAGAAGCTCTCCCAAAGAAGCAATTATGGAGGTTTACTCTCTCCCCCCACACCGCCAGATTGCAGTGGATATTTATGAAACCAATTAGAGCAATTTGAACTCCAGCTCCTCCCCTCCTAAAACACACACCTTTCTCTCCACCTGGCTGATCAACTGTCTGCAGACTCAAACGGGCAGCCGTTACCACCAGCTGCCAGTTGACTATCTCCATTCTTTCCACCTCGCTGCACCTCCTTGCATTCTGTCACTACAAATTAACCGGCCGCTGAGACAGCCAAGCTACTTTGTCAGAAATTAAATGTAAAGGAGCAGGGTGTGTTTGAGGAGGAGAGCAAAGAGGGCTCAGAATGCATTTGCCTTAAACATCTAATCCCCAGGAGATCAGAAGAGAAGGCAGAAAAATAGGATAATGCTTCCTTTTTAGAGACTTAGAGCAGAGCAAAAGGAAGCCTCTCTCTCTTTCTCTCTCCAGGGGTTGAGAGTTCACCAGCTGCCTATGTAGACCAAACTAGGGTTTCGGCAGGGACGCGGGTGGCGCTGTGGGTTAAACCACAGAGCCTAGGACTTGCCGATCAGAAGGTCGGCGGTTCGAATCCCCGCGACGGTGTGAGCTCCTATTGCTCGGTCCCTGCTCTTGCCAACCTAGCAGTTCGAAAGCACGTCAAAGTGCAAGTAGATAAATAGGTACTGCTCCGGCAGGAAGGTAAACGGCGTTTCTGTGCACTGCTCTGGTTCGCCAGAAGCGGCTTTGTCATGCTGGCCACATGACCCGGAAGCTGTACGCCGGCTCCCTCAGCCAGTAAAGCGAGATGAGTGCAGCAACGCCAGAGTCGGTCACGACTGGACCTAATAATGGTCAGGGGTCCTTTTCCTTTACCTTTAGGGTTCCGGCAGGTGGGTGAGTGGGGTTTGTTTGGGTCACATGTGAATGAAAGGTGGAGCACAACACATTTCATTAAAAAGAAAGAGAGAAAGAAGAACGGGAAACCTGTTGAAGCATATTGACCCCAAGGTGCGCCTTCTTCCAGATGGCACCAGACTCAAACCTTCTTCATCAGACCTTTCCCCTTCCGAAGATCATAAACACCCTCAACCCCCAGGGTTCTTTGGGGGAAGCCATGACAGCAGCAACAGTTTTATGCAGATTTCTTTTTCACGCCCGTTACTCCTCCACAGGTAAGGTCAATATTGTGGAGACGGACTTGCAAGTATCTGAGTGCATCTCCTCAAAGACATCCCCAAATATTCTCTTTCTGCTTGTCCCCAAAAGAGTTTCTAAGGCATGTGCCTTTAGATGTGCAAATCTACATGGAGACTGCTTAACTGTACAACAGGAACATACCACATTTTATGCAGGGAGACTTGCCATTATTTTTTATTGATTATAGATAAGTGTAAACTGTTAAAAAAATATTGGCTGATGTTTAATTTTACTGTTTACTATTAGATTCTAATGAATTATTGAATATTGCTTTATTTGATATAAGTTGTTTATTTCAAAGTTATTGCGACTTTTCATATTGGATCAGATTGTTATTATTAATGTTTGATTATAGATAAGTGTAAACTGTTAAAAAAATATTGGCTGATGTTTAATTTTACTGTTTACTATTAGATTCTAATGAATTATTGAATATTGCTTTATTTGATATAAGTTGTTTATTTCAAAGTTATTGCGACTTTTCATATTGGATCAGATTGTTATTATTAATGTTTGATGTTTTAATATGTTTTAATATGTGTTGGAAGCCGCCTAGAGTGGCTGGGGCTATCCCACCATGCCTCCTAGATAAGCTTAGTCCGAAGACGACTGCTGCTGAAACAACATCTGAGTCTCCAGCACAGCACTCTGGAGCTGTCCAGGGTACTGTAGTAGCCTTGGCTCAGCTCCATACTGTTGGGGCCATTGCCCCAAACACAACACATTTCACTCATGTCAAGCAACAGCACAGAAAGGCAGGAACCACAAGCGAAAGCTCGCAAGGGCCTGCAGCCCAAATTTGCCACAAATCTAAGCCCTTGGAGTGTGCAGGATGGAATAACCGGGACGTTCCCCTCCAAATCTGGGATTTTACAAGCGCTTAAAGGGAATGAAAGGGGTAGAGAGAA
Organism: Podarcis vaucheri; assembly: GCF_965113315.1. Classification (NCBI taxonomy): domain Eukaryota; kingdom Metazoa; phylum Chordata; class Lepidosauria; order Squamata; family Lacertidae; genus Podarcis; species Podarcis vaucheri. The sequence continues at coordinate 99,073,870 of NC_138764.1, forward strand.
ATGTAAGGGCAACAGAAACCCAAACAGCAGTGTTATATCTGCATTGAAAGAGTTGAGGAAATTAATTTTCCACCCAAATCATGCTAGGAGCCTGCAATGATTGATAGCCTTTTTTGGAGAGGCATTAAAGCACTGAATTGGATTCAGTTTATGGAAGAGTAATCTAATCCCCTCTGGCCCTCCCCTTTCCATTCTACCCTTAATCTGAAAGTGTGCAGGCGGCGTTTTGTCCGACAAGGCCCTCTCGGGCCACACTTTGATGTGAATGCTCCCCTCCCCTCTGTTCGTGTGTTTGTGTGTCTCCATCCCACACCCTCTTCTCAATCCTCTTGGCACTTCTCCCTCCCTCCCTTCCCTTGGACAGTTTCTGGCTGCGTCCGGACGCCAGCCTTGCTCACCTTCGAAAGTCCGCCAACCTCCAAATAAAAGCAGATGATGAAGATGTTCCAAGTGACCCAGATGGCTGTCCAGATGGCATACTGGGTGGAGAAAGAGAAAGAAGTCAAAGTTGCAGAAGAGGGAAAAAGCAAAACGAGCACAAGCTCTCCAAAGCCGGCGCCGCAGATGCAGAACATTCAACACCATGATCTGAACAGCAACAAAGTCAGAGCCCTCTGTGCTTCTGGTGGCCTGATGGATTTCAACTAAGAACAAAGACTTAGCATTGGGTAGCAACAATGACCCCCCTGGGTGCTGCTGCAAAGGGCAGTTCGCAGCAGTCGGTGTGAGAGGAGCTCTTAATTAGAGTGGCCATGTCATTATGTTATTCTAACCCATCCATTTCAAAGCAAAAGAAGCACGATGAAAATATTTGTCGGGAAGAGGAATATAATCAATTACATATCAGGCCTCATCATGGGACTGAAACTGCCTTGGTCGCACTGGTTGATGAACTCTGGCGGGCTAGGGACAAAGGTGAGAGCTGTTTCCTAGTTCTGCTGGATCTCTCAGCGGCGTTTGATACCTTCTGGACCGTCTTGAGGGCTGGGAGCTGGGGGCACTGTTATACAGTGGTTTCGCTCCTTCCTCCTGGGCCGTGTTCAGAAAGTGGTGGTGGGGGATGAGTGTTCAGACCCCTGGGCTCTCACTTGTGGGGTGCCTCAGGGTTCTGTCCTCTCCCCCATGCTTTTCAACATTTACATGCAGCCACTGGGAGAGATCATCAGGAGGTTTGGGCTGGGTGTTCATCAGTATGCGGATGATACCCAGCTCTACCTCTCTTTTAAATCAGAACCAGTGAAGGCGGTGAAGGTCCTGTGTGAGTGTCTGGAGGCGGTTGGAGGATGGATGGCGGCTAACAGATTGAGGTTGAATCCTGACAAGACAGAAGTACTGTTTTTGGGGGACAGGAGGCGGGCAGGTGTAGAGGATTCCCTGGTCCTGAATGGGGTAACTGTGCCCCTGAAGGACCAGGTGCACAGCCTGGGAGTCATTTTGGACTCACAGCTGTCCATGGAGGCACAGGTCAAATCTGTGTCCAGGGCAGCTGTTTACCAGCTCCACCTGGTACGCAGGCTGAGACCCTATCTGCCTGCGGACTCGGAAACTACAACTAATCCAGAATGTGGCAGCTAGACTGGTGACTGGGGGCGGCCACCGAGACCATATAACACTGGTCTTGAAAGACCTACATTGGCTCCCAGTACGTTTCCGAGCACAATTCAAAGTGTTGGTGCTGACCTTTAAAGCCCTAAATGGCCTTGGTCCAGTATATCTGAAGGCGCGTCTCCACCCCCATCATTCTGCCCGGACACTGAGGTCCAGCGCCGAAGGCCTTCTGGCGGTTCCCTCATTGCGAGAAGCAAAGCTACAGGGAACCAGGCAGAGGGCCTTCTCGGTAGTGGCGCCCACCCTGTGGAACGCCCTTCCAGCAGATGTCAAAGCGATAAACAACTACCTGACATTCAGAAGACATCTTAAGGCAGCCCTTAAGGGAAGTTTTTAACGTGTGATATTTTATTGTATTTTTGGTTTCTATGGAAGCTGCCCAGAGTGGCTGGGGAGGCCCAGCCAGATGGGCGGGGTATAAATAATAAATTATTATTATTATTATTATTATTATTATTATTATTATTATTATTATTATAGATCATTTGAGGTCTGAAAGTAACAACAGCAGTGAATACTGATCATATTTGCTGGACTGATTTCCATTCTGGACTTGGGACAAGTCAATGAACGCTGGCAATTTCTGCCCCCATTTCTGTTTCCACCAGAATTTTCAAACGTCTCTAGTGTACACGTGGAATCCCCTGGATTCCAAATCATGTCACTGTTGTGACCTTCTTTCTCCCTCCTCCCATACTGATGGTGATCCATTGCAGCCAGTCCTTCAGCTACAGACCAGAGGGTGATGCAACCGATGTGTTCATTGTGTCCAGAGATAAACTCTGTGCTTGTTTGTAGGCTTGCGGCAATAGATTGACTGGCAGTCTTCGCTTGCCAAGATCATTGACGGTGGACTTTATCACTTGAGCAATGATGCCGGTCAATGAGGAATCTCCCTCTTCGATAACTGGCAGTGATAAACCCAAGCTTGGTTGGGAGATGGGTGGCAGAGAGAGGGTTTTAAAAATATACAAGTCATCTGTCAGGCAGAAAAGCCTCCTTGATATAGATTTCCAGAAACCACAAGGAGCACCTGAGGCTTTGAAGACAGTAAATAGCATGGACCCATTCCAGAAGGGAGGTTTCCAACACCATCAAAATGAAAAAGAGCACCTCAGAGAACCGGGGGGAAGATGCCTTTCATTTGGGTGGGCAAGGAAAACTTTCTGCCTGGCTCTGACCCGCCAAGTCAGGAATACTTAGCCCCGCAGTGATTTGGAGCTGAGCAACGGCACCAAAGGGCCAGCCTTCCATCACAGAATGCAAAAGCCAGCGTTGGTGAGGCACGATTGGTCACCTTAATGAAAGACATTTGCACAGAGCAGCGCGCTTCAAACTGGCAATTAGGGCAGTGGCTGCTCGTCCCATTAACAGCGCAGTAATTTAATTTATATCCAAAAGGCTGTGTAATAAAGTGAAGCAGCCCGATTAAAATAAATTATGCACACTCCGTTAGAAGCAGCAAGTGAAAGGGCAGATTTGTTGATGATCGGAGCTGTCCCGCTGTCAGCCGGTGGCCAAAGTCTTGTGATCCATATGCGCACTGTATCTAGGAAAGATCCAAACTGGTTATGGGCCCATGAAGAGAACTATGTGCACTACTAACAAGCTTAATGTGACACAGAAACCCACTGTACACGTGTGTGTGTGTGTGTGTGTGTGTGTGTATACACTGCAGGATGACATGCCTGCTCACTTCCCCCTCCAACCCCACCCCACCCCTCACCATCCTCCATACCTTTACACTTCAGCACCCCGCTTCCCCCCTCTTTGAACTCACCACTAACCTTAACCTTGCCAACCCACCCATTGCAGCTCACCCAAACTGTTCTCGCTCCCTCTGTACATGCATTGACAGTGGGGAATGGGGGAGAAATAAGTTTCTTTCTTCCCTTCATTCTCCCCCTGCCCCCCGCTGCTGGCAGCACTGTGGAATGCTGCCCTTCGGTCCTCAGGACATATGATAGAATGAATTTATCACCCAATTCACCAAGTAGTAGTTTAATGGCAAACAGGGACCTGGGAGCTGAACCCTGGGATGTATTCAAGGTAGCGCTGAGGACAAGGTTCCGTCAGTGCAAGGATTTATCCTTGTGCAACAGAACACTCCCCCTGTCTCCTTCTCCTAAATCTGTTCTGGGGTTTTCCCCAACCCTCCAGAGCACATTTTGTGGGAGATTGCAGTCGAACATAATAATGCATGAGTGCTAGTTAGCAGCGGCGTAGCTAACCACTCAGGCATCTGGGGTGGCCAGCTACACCCTGTGTGTAGGCACTCTGGGTGGAGTCTGCATGGAGTCTGCCTGCCACCTTCCCCTCAGCTGCAGGGCAGTGAAGTGCCTGCAGGTGCCCGAGCCACTGTGTCACTCCCAGGAGAGGCTCAGGTGTGCTGCAGGCACCAATGTAAGTGCTGCCCCCTGGGTAAGTGGTCCCAGTGCACCCTGCTCCCCCACCCCAGCTAAGCTGCTGCTAGTTAGTCACTTAGGAAGCTAGGTCTGTAAGGGAGGAAGTGAAGCTGCTTCTATTTCCTTTCCCTCAGTTTCTGAGCACCAGGTAACCTACCAGGATGGGTGTGCCTAAACTTGCTCCAAATTCAGACCGCATGTTTGAAACTATAGGCTGTATTTTGCACCCAAGGGTAATCTACCTGTGCTTTCCTTGCTGCTACATGGAATAATGCATGAACCACACCTTTACATTTAGTAAGTAAATCATTTTAAACTTACTTAACAGTGTGATTTGTTCATTGCAAGAGGAATAGAAAATGTGGAGAGTACTATATGCAACTAAACAGGATGTACAAAAGGCTTAGCAGCCTAGATTCCTAATGCTTCCCTGTGTTGTTTGACTTTGTGAGTTTAAACTCTGCTGCTGTAAGCTCTCTCTTGCTGGAGTGTATGTTTAGCCCTGCTTTTTGAATCCAGGCATTCAGCTGATTCTTTTATTATTTACCCCATATACATGCGTCACAGGGATCCATATATTTTCAAATATTTGGAGATGGCATAAGGCACACACAGGGAGAGGAGAGTGGGGAAATCCCATTGCACTAAACCTAATCCTTGTGCTAGCTCCAATATTCCATTAAATACCACCCCTTGGTTTTTAAGAGCTAGTCTTAAATTCATCTTTAGGAATCTTAAAAAAACAAAAACTCAAACAGAACTTTGCTACTTACCACCACAATGTAGCGTGGCCTGTACTGGATTGTACCAAACAGGCCAAGGATGACCATGATTATGTGGAGGAAATTGGCAAGAATTGGAGCCCATTGGTATCCCAGGAAATCAAACACTTGTCTCTCTAAGGCAGCAAGCTGGAAAAGAAAGAGAAGGAGGCTGTGATTTCTGTACTGCAAGGGCTTGGGCCCTTTGGGTCCTTTCCAAATCTACAATTTCTACAATCCTGTGATGAACAATTGCAAATTGGAGGCTTGCTTTGAAAGTGCTTGTTTTTCAAAAAATGGAATTTCCCCCCTGTTGGTGGCAATCTCTTGGCTGCCACGGTTTGGTGCAAACGATACAATCATACGCATCAAATTTAGGTTGCATGGTTGAAGTGGATTTGGGCACTCTTGTGCAACAAAGAAGCAGAGCTCTTTTTTTGGTAAGGAAAGAGATGGGGAAATGTACTTGAAAGTGCAAGATTGCAACAACATCGGGTGATGTCGAATAGGCTGCATGCAAGCAAATCAGAATGATTGCTCTAAGTTTTCTGCCAGCAACTCAGGAAGAATGCTCCATAGGAAGGACCTATGGATGAGAACTCTGTCTAGTTCCTTTCCCCCATATCCTCTGAAAGTTCACCATACGCCAAGACTGACTGTGTACCGAAGAAACTAAAAAAAATAAATGTTATGCTTACAATAAATTCAGCAGGGCAGTATGAACACGTGCCAATTCACTGTGCAATGATTAGCCCATACATGCATTTATTCTGCAGTATTTTGAACCTGCAAATATTTGAGGGTGATTTGCATCCTGGTTGATGCAAAAGAAATGGGATTGACTACACACTACACACACAAAGAGGCAACATGATGCCTAGATAAGAGGCCCTTATAAGCCAGGAACAGCAGTGGTATTCAGAGTAAAGAGATGTTTGCACAGATGGAACAAATGGAAGAATGCCATGTTGAATTCAACCCAATGTACCTTAATTACCCATGTCCGTTAATTCCCATGTGTCTTGTCTGAGTATCACCCACCCCTTCTGTTTAACAGACTCATGCAGGAGAACGTTTGGGATCATGCCCACTGCCTCTTCTCTCGTCTTTGCGGGATACAGCTAACAATCATTCTCGCTCTTCTTTTTTGACAGCTTTGAAAGCCGCATTCTTCAACTCCAAGGGAGCCAATTTAATTAAACAGCCAGACAGGTACCATCAGCAATCTTGCAGGAAGCACACGAGCTACTGAATGAACAAGTCCCATACCTGGGAAAGTGGCACTGGAAGGTTATTATTCATTTCAAAATCAATTTTCTCTGCATCATCAGAGCCAGCGGCAATGTGTTAAGCCCTTAATCTTTCATTAGAAGGATCAAAGCACAAATGGCGGCGACATTTAGGAGTCCCGGATTCTGGCTGGCCGGCTGGAGGACACGTGACCGCAATCAGTTTATCCAATCGGGCATTTAATTGGCTTTGTTTGTTACTTTGAGCCCAGAAATGTAGATAAAGCACCAGCCCGTCCATATATTAGTTTACCTATTTAGCAAGGAAACCCTTCAGTGGTGTATGTTACAGAGAGATAACCCAATGCCTTCTGGATTTTGCAAGAAGTGAGCTTGACTTTGCTTCCTGCCTGCAATCGCTGGGACCAAAGAGTGTCATGATCCAAAGCAGCAACTACAGTGGTACCTCGGGTTAAGTACTTAATTCGTTCCGGAGGTCCGTTCTTAACCAGAAACTGTTCTTAACCTGAAGCACCACTTTAGCTAATGGGGCCTTCTGCTGCCGCCGCGCCGCCCGGAGCATGATTTCTGTTCTCATCCTGAAGCAAAGTTCTTAACCTGAAGCACTATTTCTGGGTTAGTGGAGTGTGTAACCTGAAGCGTATGTAACCTGAAGTGTGTGTAACCTGAGGTACCACTGTATATCTAGATTCCACACAGAATGTAGTTAAACATTCTTACAAAAGGGACTGGTGGCCATCAACTTAGATGGCTTTAAAAGAGGATCTGACAGATTCGTGGAATAAAAGGCTATCAAAAACTAGTAGTCATAAGGGTTGTGTTCTCCCCAGTGGCGTAGCACAGGTTGCTGATGGCCGGGACGGGGCAAGTGTTGTGCCCCCTGGTGGACTGAGCAGCCTGGCGGTGCTGGGCCATCAATGAGGAAGATGCCTCCACACACCTCCATAGCTTCTGAGTATTTTGCCTTGTTCATGTGCCATGGAATCTTGACTTCTGTCCCTTCTGCTTGCCATTGTGCCTGCACTGCTCTCAGCCGGAATGAAGATATTTTCCTTACTTTCCAGTAAGTGTCGTTGTCCTTGTTCGTTGGGAGGGCAACCCAACCAAATCATTATCTAGCTCACAAGAAACATCAGAGCATATGCTCCTCTAAAAGAACAGCTCCTATTAAACAAGACGGAAACCTGATTGAATTTTTTCTTAATCAATTATTTGGCAGAGTTTTACTTAATTAATCTGTCAATTAAATGTGCATAAATTTGCATGCACTAAAACAATGCTTCTGAAGCCAGAGGCTTTCTTTATTTCTTTATGTTTATCATAGCCGTCATCGAAGGCATTCATGCCCTCCTACATGAGAGAAAGGGAAGCATGCCTCTTTAGACATCTTGCCATCTGCAATTTTTAATTGCATTTTTTAATTGCATGGAAAAAAAGAGAGTCTGCTGTCTGTTTAATCGGTGGCAACTTCTTAACTGATGGATTAAATTTAACTAATTGAACACCACAGATCCATACTTTTAAAGCATGGATGAAGGGATGAGGATTTTGCTGCAGGGGAAGCCACTTGGCTATTAGGAAACCTCCCATGTCCTGAGATAGTCTGCTCAGTTGGGAGCTTCCTGCCTCCAAAGCCCTGCCTATGATATCCTTGGAGATGCCTGATTGGCCACTGCAGGAAGCAGGATGCTGAATAGATGGACTGTTGGTCTGATCATAGGGATGTGGATGGCGCTGTGGTCTAAACAACTGAGCCTCTTAGGCCTGGGTAGGCAAACTAAGGCCCAGGGGCCAGATCTGGCCCAATCACCTTCTAAATCCACCCCCCCCCCACGGAAGGTCTGGGAATCAGCATGTTTTTACATCAGTAGAATGTGTCCTTTTATTTAAAATGCATCTCTGGGTTATTTGAGGGGCCTGCCTGGTGTTTTTACATGAGTCGAATATGTGCTTTTATTTAAAATGCATCCATGGCTTATTTGTGGGGCATAGGAATCTGTTCATTTCCCCCCTCAAAATATAGTCTGCCCCCCCCACAAGGTCTGAGGGACAGGGGACCTGCTGAAAAAGTTTGCTGACCCCTGCTCTTGGGCTTGCAGATTGGAAGGTCGGCAGCTCGAATCCCCACGATAGAGTGAGCTCCTGTTGCTCTGTCCCAGCTCCTGCCAACCCAGCAGTTCGAAAGCACACCAGTACAAGTAGATAAATAGGTACTGCTGCGGTGGGAAGGTAAACGGCGTTTCCGTGCGCTCTGGCTTCTGCCACGGTGTCCTGTTGTGCCAGAAACAGTTTAGTCATGCTAGCCACATGACCTGGAAAGCTGTCTGCAGACAAACACCTGAAAGTCAGCTGAGTGCCGCAACCCCATAGTTGCCTTTGACTGGACCTAAGTGTCCAGTGGTCCTTTACCTTTACCTTTACCTTTACCTTGGTGTGATCCCAACAGCGCTCTTCTTAGGTTTACCTGAGTACCTGCCCAGTACCTGCCAGACTCAGCTGGCCAGTTCCCTTCAGTTTCTGCCATGTAGCTATTCCTTAGATGGTTTGAATCATAGAATCATAGAGTTGGAATAGACCACAAGGGCCATCGAGTCCAACCCCCTGCCAAGCAGGAAACACCATCAGAGCACTCCTTTGCCTGCTCTTTGCCTGCAAACTGACCCCTGTTTGCCTTGCATTGATATGCAAATACTCATTTTGTCCCCTGCCCACAGACAGCATCGCCGCTTGTGATGCCAGGATTTGATCTTGGCAAGGGCCAGGGAATAAGTGCCCATGCTGGCTGCAGAGGTGGGTTTAGGCAGTGGCGTAGCGTGGGATGTGCAGGGGGGGCCGGCCGCACCGGGTGCAACATCTGGGGGTTAGGGTTAGGGGGTGCAAATCCACGGGTTAGGGGGCGCAAATCCACGGGTTAGGGGGCGCAAATCCATGGGTTAGGGGGCGCAAATTAATTGCCTTGCCCCGGGTGCTGACAACCCACGCTACGCCACTGGGTTTAGGGCAGCCTGACCGGTTCCCCTGCACTGGGTGGAGGATGGGGTGTCACAACTATGACATAGTGCATGCACAGAACGGAATACAAGAGGAAGGAGCTACCAAATTTTGGGCTCACACAGGGCTCCACTGAAATTTGAAAGACCAAAGTCTGGCAGGAACAAATTGGCATACAGAGGTCTGAAAGGTTTGGGACATGGGTAGGCAAACTAAGGCCCGGGGGCTGGATCCAGCCCAATTGCCTTCTAAATCCAGCCTGCAGACGGTCCGGGAATCAGCGTGTTTTTACATGAGTAGAATGTGTGCTGTTATTTAAAATGCATCTCTCGGTTATTTGTGGGGCATAGGAATTCATTCATATATTTTTTCCCCAAAATATAGTCTGGCCCCCCACAAGGTCTGAGGGACAGTTGACTGGCCCCCTGCTGAAAAAGTCTGCATCTCCTAAATCAGGGGTCAGCAAAGTTATTAGTTCATCAGATTGCACATACTGCGACTGTCCTTAGTTACTGGGACCTCGCTCTAATATCATTTATTTCTCAGATTTATTTCAGAGAGGCATTTTTAAAGCCCTGGTGGATCAGACTATTGCCCATCTGGTCCGGCATCCAGAGGCGAACCTCAGCCAGTGAACTTCTTTATCTGAATGGGGATTTGAACCCTGATCTCTCAGGTCCTAGCACAACACTTTTAGCCATTGCACCACTGTGCGAACGCCAGTGTAGGTTTTGACCTGTTCCTGTAACCTACTGTAATTCAATCATGCTTCTCAGCAGTGGCGCCCTCCCATCAGATGTCAGGGAGATAAAAGAATTACATAACTTTTAGAAAACATCTGAAGGCAGCCCTGTTCAGAGAAGTATGGAAGTGAGAGCTGGACCATAAAGAAGGCTGATCGCCGAAGAATTGATGCTTTTGAATTATGGTGCTGGAGGAGACTCTTGAGAGTCCCATGGACTGCAAGAAGATCAAACCTCTCCATTCTGAAGGAAATCAGCCCTGAGCGCTCACTGGAAGGACAGATTGTGAAGCTGAGGCTCCAATACTTTGGCCACCTCATGAGAAGAGAAGACTCCCTGGAAAAGACCCTAATGTTAGGAAAGATGGAGGGCACAAGGAGAAGGGGACGACAGAGAATGAGATGGTTGGATGGTGTTCTTGAAGCTACTAGCATGAGTTTGATCAAACTGCGGGAGGCAGTGGAGGACAGAAGTGCCTGGCGTGCTCTGGTCCATGGGGTCACGAAGAGTCGGACACGACTAAACGACTAAACAACAACAACAAATAATTTGCTGGAAGCTGCCCAGAGTGGCTGGGGAAAAAACAATATTATGATGATTGTGGTGGTGGTTGTTATTTCTAGCTGCATATCTGTAATAGGAGGAAAAATCCTATCTCCATATACATGCTCTTTGTGATTAAATGAATGCAGATCAGGCTCTGATAAGCTAAATGAAAGCAGCAGGCAGAGCAGAGCAGAGTCTGTCACAATGATTGTGATTATGCAGATGGAGTGAAGGTTCAGTACTGATTCATGTAGCTGTTGCCAGACCTCCAGGTCTGACCTGAAGTCTCCAGGTTTGCCTTCCTGGTGGCAGGTGCTGGGCTTGACTCCCCAGATGGATTAGAGGGTCTTTTATTGTCATAACAACAACAACAAAGGCAGCAGCAGCAGCAGCAATAACACGAAGAGGAACTTGCAAGCTTCATCCCAGCAGGAACTGGCTGTAACTTATAGAGCAGACACTCTGGAGAAGCTGCTCCTTTCTCCCACTTAACCTCTGTCTCCAGGACCCCATGGCCATGACATTACCAGGGCTCTCCTCCCTTGACATCACCAGGGGCTGGGTCTCAGGTCTGTGCCCTGAAATCTCAGAGTCTGGGATCCTCCTGACCTGGTAATCCTAGATCCCTGGCGTGAAGTTAGGCGTGTTATTTATTTATTATTTTTATTTACTCATTGAATTTATATACCGCCCTATACTGGGGGGGGGGGTGTCCTCAGGGCATTTCACAGAATAAAATCAAGATATAAAATCGCAAAATACACAATAAAAATAAAAGCAACAGCCCATTAGCACCCCTCCCCCACAAAAAACACATTTTAAAAGGGTATAGGATATAAATTGGATCAACCAAAGGAACGTTTTTGCCAGGCATCTAAAGGTTTATAATGAAGGCGCCAGGCGAACTTCCCTGGGGAGAGCATGCCACAGATGGGGAGCCACTGCAGAGAAGGCCCTGTTCTCGTGTTGCCACCTTCTGGACCTATTGAGGAGGAGGCACACGAAGGAGCGCTGCAGAGGATGATCTCACAGTCTGGGAAGGTTCATATGGAAAGAGGCTGTCTTTGAGGTATTGCAGTCCTGAGCCATTTAATGCTTTATAGGTCAAAACCAGCACTTTGAATTGGGCCTGGTAACTAATTGGTAGCCAGTGCAGTTGGACCAAGATCTGTGCAATATGCTCAAACTGTCTTGCTCCGGTGAGCAAACTGGCCACTGTTACAAGTATATCCACATTTTCAGCAGTGAAGGTATGAGATTACATGGCTGATTTTTGCGTTGGATGAAAAAAGCGGAAATTGTGGGGAGTCAGCAACTCGTTAGAGGAGCTAATACACTACTAGCAGTATACACATCAAATTATAACAGCAGGCATTTAAATGTGAGCCTTCATATAAAACACAGGTGGGGAGAGGTGGGGCATAATTTGACTCTTCTTCCCCAGAGTTCCCCCCAACCCAGTCTACATGCATCACCAGAAGAGGAAGGGTGTATTCAGAGAGGGGGTGTCATAGCTGGGGAAGAAAGACTTAACCCGCCCTGGGGAGGGAAGGATTAACTCTACTCTGTCACTGTGCTGGGCCCGGGGGTAACCCATGAAACGCGGTCCAAGACTGGTCCAGAATCTGAAGGTTCTGCTAGGAGTCAGTCTGACAGGGCCAAGGCAGGAAACCAGACAAGATCTCAAGATCTAGCATACAGCAATGTTGCTCCTGCAACCTAGGGTGGGGTCCGACAGCCTTTTATCTTTTTCGGGGTAATGGCCAGTCCCGATCCCCCGGCAACTCACCTCCCTGTTTCTCCCGAAGGCGAGCACTCCTCCTGCGAGTACTCAGATCTCTCCTTCTCTTAGACCTTAGTCTCTGCAGCCCGTGAGACGTCGGTGGGTTACTAGACCCAGAAGCTGCCTCAGCCTCCCCTGACCCAACCGGTAGTGGAGCAGCTGTAAGTGATGGCCCAGCTGAAGGCAACAAGGTAATCCCTGCATCTGGAGCCAGGGCAGGCTCAGGCCCCTGACTCGGCCCAGCTGGTGTTTCTTGCAGGGGAATCTGTGCAGACTGGGACTCTTCAGGATCAGGCCCCAGACTTGGTTCAGGTGATGCCTGAGGCAAAGGATCCAGTGCAGACTGACACTCCTCTGGTTCTGAGTCCCAGCCCGAGTCCCAGGCCATCACAGTCAGAGAGCTGTCTGTCCAGGCAAGAATGCTGCCCTGGGCAGCCAGTGTTTGGTAGCTTCTGGTGGGAAATGTCATTTTTTAATACTCAGATGTTTTAGGCAAGTGAGGAGAACAGAGGGAGGGGGCTGGTCTACTTAGTTTTGCCGCCATGACCATAAAGTGACCATTACTGTTCCTAAGTTAATGGTACAATGTGTTTGGGACGGGGCATTTATTTCTCAGGCAAAAGACTGTGTGGTCCCCAAACACAATCTATTACCTTTCCCTCCCTGCGACCACTCTGACCATAATTCTCCTTGCACTGTCAGGAAAGGAAACTTCAGATAGCGGAGAGGAACGAGACAGATGTGCATCTTCAGAGACATCTGGAACGTGAGTGCAGAAATATCTATAGAAGAATCTGGCACAGTTTCCCAAACTCGCTTCCAGATTCCATATTTGCACAGCAACGTCACCGGTGCATGGAAACACACACCCAGGCTGGATAATCCTTTGCAAGTGATCCTTGAGGCCTGCGGTGGATGTTAGTGCAAAGGGGACAAATCTGTTAAAGTGCTTAATGCTCCAACTCTATTAATTAGCAACAGGGATGCGGGGGAGTGGCAGGGAAGAGCAACCATCTGGCTTTAAAAAAAAGAAAGAAAGAAACTTTCCAAGGTCCACAGGCAATAACAAACAGAATGACTCAAATGAGTTGTGTACTCAAGACAGCTCAACAGGATCAGCTAAGCAAACTCCTTGGCAAAACTGGCCCAAACTTGTTGGTTTTCCAAGAGATAGGAGGACTGCAAGAATGGATCTGTTTCCTTCTTGATCTCAGTCATAAGGTTCATCCAGATGACCTGATTATTGAGCATTCATCCTTTGTGGGGTGGGTTTATACGTCTCCAGTCTTGAAAGGGATACTGTAGGCATCTGAATACAAGTTACAGTTGTACCTTGGATCCCAAACGCCTTGCGAGTCGAACGTTTTGGCTCTCAAATGCTGCAAACCCGGAAGTGAGTGTTCCAGTTTGCAAATGTTCCTAGGAACCCGAACGTCCGACGCTGCTTCCAATTGGCTGAAGGAGCTTCCTGCAGCCAATCGGAAGCCGCACCTTGGTTTCTATATGTTTTGGAAGTCAAATGGACTTCCACTTGGGATTCCGTTCAACTTCCAAAGTACCACAGTACTGGAAACCACAGGAGGGAAGAGTTACTATTGCACTCAAGTCCTGCTTTCAAGCTTCCCCCCGGCATCTGGTTGGCCGATGTGAAAACAGAATGCTGAACAAGATCTGCCTTTCTTCTCATCCATCAGGGCTTTTCTAATTTTTTTTTACACCTTCCCGTTAATCCTCAGTGCATTTCCCCATCATTCCTCCTAACAACAAAAAGCCTGTTGTTGCTTTTTAAAAGGTGGATTTGTTGCAACAGAGCTTTAATCCACTTTTAACGGCACAAACCTAAATTTACAGCTTGCGCTTGACTGCTTCCTGCAGAAAAGGAGTGTCCTGGGGGCACCCAGGGACTGTGTCATAATAACACACAGGGGCATGGGAGCCAAAGCAGAAGTCCCAGCTCAAATAGGGACTGTAGCTGGGAGGGCCAAGTGGTGGACTTTGGGCTTTCAAATTTCAGAGGCACCCTGTGGGACAGCCAAATTGTTGCCCCTTGCCTCTTGCCTTCTGTTCTAAGTCATTGTTGCAGCACCCGTTCAGCTCGGTGCCCAGTGAGGGCAAACCAGTCACCATTGGCATGCGGTGAAATTTTTCGTAGGGGGGCAGTTAGGGCCAGAGTTAGGGCAGCCTGCGAGGGCGATTGGGGGGAGCAAAGTCCTGACAGTGTGACTCCCTCCCTAAGCCAGGCAGAAGCTTCCTATCAGCAAATAGGGAAAAAATAATGAACGAATTCCTATGACCCACAAATAACCCAGAGATGCATTTTAAACAAAGGCACACATTCTACTCATGTAAAAACACCAGGCAGGCCCCACAAATATCCCAGAGATGCATTTTAAATAAAAGGACACGTTCTACTCATGTAAAAACACCAGGCAGGCCCCACAAATATCCCAGAGATGCATTTTAAATAAAAGGACACATTCTACTCATGTAAAAACACGCTAATTCCCTGACCATCCGTGGGCTGGATTTAGAAGGCGATTGGGCCAGATCCGGCCCCCGGGCCTTAGTTTGCCTACCCATGTGCTAGTGGGAGTTGTCATCCAAAACAATTGGAGAGCAACCAGGTTGGGGAAGGTTGATTTAAAGGCCTCCGCTCCCCTGGCCAGTGATGATCTATCAATAACTTTTATCGACTCTCTTGAAAGAGAGAGGATGCTGAGACAAGTGGTCCCTAAATGCAACTACTCAGAGTCCTAGCGGCTTGTGGAGTTCAGGTGCCAAGATTTAACAGTGGCTTGGCAAATTACGTGAGAGCCAAGTTGCATTTTTCTTTTCTTTTATTAAAAAAAGATAAATAAATAAATAAATAAATAAAGGGGTTTACTTTCACCAGCATTCCAGAACAGAGCTCGACACAACTGTCACAACTGAGATGCCTGCAATTCCTTACTCCAGCATAAGGCATCCCCCTGGATCACTTAGCACCAATTAGTCACTCCCCCACACCTCATTTTATGCATTGCATGCTGGGGGGCGGGGGGGGGCAGGATGAGGCAGGGAGACTTAAGGAGAAAGCAGTACAGCCTAACTGTGAATTATAGCCAGGGACATTAGGTTATCTGTGCCAACTCAGCAAGAGCAGGGAAAATGCCAGAAAATGTGCTGTTGCCTGTGGAATGATAACACCATTCAGAAATCCATTTAAAAGTGTCAAAACGAGGGTGTGCATGTGCATTGGAGGGAGGGGAAATTAACCGTGCAATCCAGTGTGGTTTGGTTGTGAGAGTGTTGGGCTAGCCCCTGAGAGGTAAAGGTAAAGGGACCCCTGACCATTAGGTCCAGTCGTGACCGACTCTGGGGTTGCGACGCTCATCTCACTTTATTGGCCGAGGGAGCCGGTGTACAGCTTCCGGGTCATGTGGCCAGCATGACTAAGCCGCTTCTGGCAAACCAGAGCAGTGCACGGAAATGCTGTTTACCTTCCCGCCAGAGCGGTACCTATTTATCTACTTGCACTTTGACGTGCTTTCGAACTGCTAGGTTGGCAGGAGAAAGGACCGAGCAACGGGAGCTCACCCTGTCATAGGGATTCGAACCATCAACCTTCTGATCGGCAAGTCCTAGGCTCTGTGGTTTAACCCACAGCACCACCCGTGTCCCTATAGCCCCTGAGAGACCAGGGTTCAAGTCCCCTCTTGGCCACGGAGCTCGTCGTATGACCTTAGGGCCAGTCACTATTTCTCAGTTGCTGTTGTGTACATGGGACCCACACTTGCCAGTTTAAACTTGGCAAAGTCTAGTACTTCCCCCCCAACTCCATCATTTTCATAACCATCCCCAGCTTAAAAGCCACCCAGCAGAGCCTAAGGTCATGGCTTCCTTGCCCAATACTTGCTTGAGTTTATGAAATCTCTCTTTTTTCCCTTCCCCTCCTTCTTTTCTAGCAACGGTTGTCAGGGAAACATACCTTGGGGGCTCTGAACTTCCACCCCAGCATCTCTCTCCAGCTCCAAGAGGTCAAAAGAGTAATTGAGCAAGAGGGGGCTGTTTGCCACTCCGTCTCCAAAATATGTTTGGTCAGCACTGCCATTTAATAAAATAAACACCGTTCCATATTAGGTTCGGTCTGTCTTCTTCCTGGGAGATGGATGCTCTCGTACCTTAAAGCTGTTGACATTCAAAATTGCAAAACAGAAATAAAAGCAGAGAGAGGCTGATGGCCCCTTCAGGATGGTTCCTTCAGGCAGACATCTTCTCATGCCTGGTGACGGACATGAGCTTTCTACCAGCCCAATAGTTAAAAACGGCTGCCTGTGGCTGTTGACCCATTTCTGCAACCAACAGCAAAGTGAGTCGTGCCCAAAGCATGGATTGCCCACTGGGTCAACAACTCCCAATATGGAGGGTTGCTCTTTGCTGATTTTAGGCAGGGTTGCATTGCTGCTTTAATTTAAACCGGTTCCATTAAGTGGTTTGAAGCAAGGCACCAACTAAGGCAGACCAAGATTTGCATAGCTTCACCACTGCAGGAGAGTTATCCCACCCGACACATCCCAGAATCTGTATTTCCTGTTGGAATTAAAGCAGGGCAGAACTGGCCCTGATGTTGGAATCCTGGAACATTCACAGAACAGAACTGCTCCATTGCACTTATCCCTAAGATCGCAGTCCACCTCCCCAAAAATGTCCGAAGTGGTTGTTGTTGTTTGTTGTTTAGTCGTTTAGTCGTATCCGACTCTTCGTGACCCCATGGACCAGAGCACGCCAGGCACTCCTGTCTTCCACTGCCTCCCACAGTTTGGTCAAACTCATGCTGGTAGCTTCAAGAACATTGTCCAACCATCTTGTCCTCTGCCGTCCCCTTCTCCTTGTGCCCTCCATCTTTCCCAACATCAGGGTCTTTTCCAGGGAGTCTTCTCTTCTCATGAGGTAGCCAAAGTATTGGAGCCTCAGCTTCAGGATCTGTCCTTCCAATGAGCACTCAGGGCTGATTTCCTTCAGAATGGAGAGGTTTGATCTTCTTGTAGTCCACGGGACTCTCAAGAGTCTCCTCCAGCACCAGAATTCAAAAGCATCAATTTTTCGGCGATCAGCCTTCTTTATGGTCCAGCTCTCACTTCCATACATCACTACTGGGAAAACCATAGCTTTAACTATACGGACCTTTGTTGGCAAAGTGATGTCTCTGCTTACCGAAGTGGTAATACATGTCTAAGGCAAAAAACTGGACTGAACCATGTATGCAAAACAAGGGTTGACATTTCATTCTCTCTTTGCTCCCCAATTTTCACATGTACAAATTCTGGCAAATGAGGCTGGGCTGCCCACCGTTTCTCTAAGGGCTCAGCCAGATCTGCCCTTGCCTTGCTGCTCCCCCCCCCCCTGGAAAACCTGATCTTTACTGCTGAATCGGAGCAAACGTCAATTAGTGTCCCGTCCTCCCATATTGACATTTGCTTCAATTTATCACTAAAGAGCAGGTTTTTCAGGAGGAAAGCAGTGGCACAAGGGCAAAATTGCTTGGATCTGTGCACAGGATAAGAGGAAGTGTGAAGGAGTCCTAAGTCAAGTTGCCACTATCTCCTGCCAAGCCCCTTCATATGCAAACAGCACATTTACCTGAGAAGCTGTGAGATACCTGACCAGAAAGGGCCAATGAAAGGGGGAAGAGTTTATAAAAAGCTGAGCTGCTTCTTGCAACCCTTGTTCCCTTGCCAACATGAGGAGAACCAGTTCCCTTTCCCAAACTAGGGATCCAAGACAGGATCCTTATGAAGCTGACTAGCCTTGCTGATTCTTTAGGGGTAAACATGAATGAGCACAGGACGCGGGTGGGTTAAACCACACAGCCTAGGACTTGCCGATCAGAAGGTCAGCAGTTTGAATCCCCATGACGGGGTGAGCTCCCATTGCTCAGTCCCAGCTCCTGCCAACCTAGCAGTTTGAAAGCATGTCAAAGTGCAAGTAGATAAATAGATACCGCTCTGGCGGGAAGGTAAACGGTGTTTCTGTGCACTGCTCTGGTTCGCCAGAAGCGGCTTAGTCATGCTGGCCACATGGCCCAGAAGCTGTATGCTGGCTCGCTCGGCCAGTAAAGCGAGATGAGTGCTGCAACCCCAGAGTCGTCCACGACTGGACCTAATGGTCGGGGTACCTCGTTACCTTATGAATGAGCACAGCGAACAGGCCAGGATTAGTCCAGTTTTAGAGCCACAGGGTTCTGGTTTATTTTGATTCTGCTTTCCCCCTCTGCCTGTTTCCTCTCTACCCTTGAGTCCTAATAAAGTTCTTTAACCTGACCACTAGAGTGCATGTGCTTGCTTAAGCTTTGGGGTTTAAGAATCCCCACATGCCTATTCGCTCAACATTCAGGGTTACTGGGAGTTCAGGATTGAAGCTGCATGCTCTCCTGAGGTCTGGGAGAGACTCAGAGAGAGTGTGGGCTGCTGCTACACTCTAAGTAAACCACAAAGGTACCAGCTAAACCTTTTAAAAAGTGATTGCTTTAGTGCATCCCAGGTTTCTTCCCATCTGATATTGCAGGAGTAATTTGGAGGGTGGTAGCAGTGACTACCGGAGAGTAAGACCCACTGGTAGCGCTGCAGGGCTGTTGTGCTGTAGTTGGGCAACGAAAGGGGTTTGAGAACCTCTCTCAGGCACCCCCCCCTTTTGTCAGACAGATAGTTCCAGCTTCTGCAAAACCTGGTAAGAAGGAGCAATAAATCTCAGCCTTGAGTCATTCTGGGAAGTCACCCATCTGAACAGCGATAGGATGTTGAACTTGTTTCAGCCAGCAATTTCACACAGCTTGCATATCCTGGCTAAACACAAGACGACAAGACAATAATCCCTTTATAACGCTGCTTAATCAGCCACTCCAGGACGTAAGCCAATGCAATCTACCAGGCATGTCGACGTTATTTCTGGTGGGGGTAGTGTTACAAATTTGGGATAAGTGTTGAAATATTTATTTTATTAGGAGCCGGCACAGATTCAACTTGTGGGAGCCAAATTCAGCGCATGTGGTTTGTTTAGGATAGAATCATTTGCAGTGGGAGTGAGTGAAATTCATCAAAAGGCCAACACGGTTACACCCTGTATCCTATTTCACTGCAGTTTATCTGCTTGGATTTTTTTTTATGCTGTTATAAAACATGGTGTGCCATGTTTTAGGTGGCAATGGGAATTTGGGAGGTAACCTGCCCTGTCGTGGGCTCTCAGGCTCATAGAGGTGCTCTAACACAGGCATAGGCAAACTCTGGCCCTCCAGATGTTTGGGACTACAATTCCCATCATTCCTTGCTAACAGGACCAGTGGTTAGGGATGATGGGAGTTGTAGTCCCAAAACATCTGGAGGGCCGGAGTTTGCCTATGCCTGCTCTAACGCATATGAGGGGCCAGGATGGTGGAGTGGTTAGAGCAGGCATAGGCAAAGTCAGCCGTCCAGTTGTTTGGGGACTACAACTCTCATCATCCCTAGCTATCAGGACCAGTGGTCAGGGATGATGGGAGTTGTAGTCCCAAAACATCTGGAGGGCCGGAATTTGCCTGTGCATGGGTTAGAGTCTTGGGCTAGGATCTTGGAGACCAGAGTTTGAATGCCCATTTAGCCATGAACCTCCTTAGGGGACCTTGGGCAATAACCAACCTCACAGGGGTGGTTGTAGGGATTGAATGTGAAGGGTGGACACCATGTCTGCCACCTTAAGCTCCTTGGGGGGGGGAGAATATAAATGCAATAAACAAAACAAACACATTTTCTCCCACAAGTCAGGAAAGGCTGTATGTGTGCTTCAATTCAAGCACGGAGCCCTAATAATATTGATGAAAGTGCCTTTGCCAATCTGAGGTCAGTGTGTCAGCTGTACCTGATGTCTGGCAGGGCCGGCCCTACCATTATGCAAGATGAGGCAGCTGCCTCAGGCAGCAAGTGTGAAGAGGCGGCAGTGGCGTAACGTGGGTTGTCAGCACCCGGGGCAAGGCAAGTAATTTGCGCCCCCTAACCAGTGGATTTGCGCCCCCTAACCCATGCATTTGTGCCCCCTAACCCTAACCCTAACCCCCAGATGTGGCGCCCGGTGCGGCCGGCCCCCCCTGCACCCCCCACGCTACGCCACTGAGAGGCGGGCAGCAGCACTGAGCTGTGTGTACCACAGGGCTTCCCTTTAAGCCTCTCTGACTGCCTGGTTCATTCAAGGGCAGTGGGGAATGCTTCCCCATTGCCAGTGTTGAACTGCCAGTGTGGCTGGATTCAGTACCGGGAAGGGAGACAAGGTCTTGTCCTCTGCCTCAAGCTACAAAATGTCTTGGGTCCACCCAAGCTGACCACAGTGACAGAAGCCATAGCGGAAGGCTAAGACATGATTGGCAGAACCCCAAGGATTGCAAAGCAGAGCTGTAAGAAAAACACCGGGGCCTTGTTTAAATAGTAGGGTGCTTGGTATCTGGTGCTCTAGAATTTGCCCCACCCTTCAGTGTGGGTTCCATTAAGAATGCCTTATTATTATTATTATTATTATTATTATTATTATTATTAATTGAATTTATATGCCACGCCCTATACCCGGTGGTCTCAAGGCGGTTCACAGAACAAAACCAAAATATAAAACCACAAAATATATAATCAAAATGAAAACGACAACCCAATAACTCTTTCTTCTTGTTTCTTGCCTCAGACTTGCCTCATGTTGTGGTATTTAGTTTCTCTCATCATGTTATTCCATTGCAGTTTTTTATTATTATTAAAGCTTAGTTTACATTTACGGGATCCACTTATTTTTCTGAAAGCAAAAAGAAACTCTGCTGAAGAACAGTGGAATATCCTAAATTTGAGGGAGTGATGGGATATTCCCAATTTGCTAGGAGGATTTATTTTGTCAATCATCTCCCAACAGTTGGTTATGGGCCCAGTCTGGCAGAGAGAGAGAGAAAGGGGTATATAAAAGTTCTGAAAGCCCTAGAACCTGCTGTGCCTGTTCTCACTTCAAGTAACTTTTGAAGTGGAAATTTTGAATGGAGAAGAAACTGGTGAAAAAGGATTTGTGAAAAATCCGCATCAGCGGAAGAGGCAGAAAAAGTAAAGTGTGGAAAGGTGAGGGCAGAAATTCCAATTTATGTGAGTGACAATGACTTACACATAAGAGATGTTAAGACTGCCAGAGAGTTTTGGCAAGATCTGAAAGAGTTGTATGAGAGAAAACACTGTGAATGAGAGACTGTATTTATTAAGAAAGCTGTTTAATTTTAATAATAATAATAATAATGTTAATAGGGGAGTGAGGCAGCTGTGGGGAGGCAGGAACCATCAGTCTCTGCAGCTGCTTCCTAGGGGTTAAGTCACAGGGGTCAGCAATCTTTTTCAGCAGGGGGCCTGTCTACTGTCCCTCAGACCTTGTGGGGGGCCAGACTATATTTTGAGGGGGGGAATGAACGAATTCCTATGCCCCACAAATAACCCAGAGATGCATTTTAAATAAAAGCACACATTCTACTCATGTAAAAACATGCTGATTCCCGGACCGTCCATGGGCTGGATTTAGAAGGCGAGTGGGCCACATCCGGCCCCCGGGCCTTACTTTGCCTACCCATGGGTTAGGACCTAGCAAAGAAGAGTTGCTGTGTTTGTAAAGAGTTTGTTATGTATTCAGTGGCCTGTGTTTGCCTGAGCTTGAGTCTGGACTAAGGACTCTGAGCACCTGTGTTCTGATTCAATACACGATGTCCAATCACAGAACATTTCAGGATTTGGGCCTCTGCCATTGGCCGTTGAACTCTGAGTCGTGATTCGCAGCTTGGAAGTTGAGACAGCCAATCACATTGGGCGTGGCCCAGGCTTTCAGGAACGTATATAAGCAGTTGCTTTGCCCGTTTCCCAGTTATGCAGTTCAATAAGGGTTCTTGCTGTTATCACTGTGGGAACCCACCTACACGTCAAAGTTCACTTACTTCATGTGATTTACTGCTGGCTCATGCCTGTCATCAGGACTGAGTAGTAGCTCACTGGCTACAGGAAACTGACTGCCTTTTGAGTAACAAAAAAGGAAACCTAGAGGATAAAAGAATGGGCCAAAGAGCATCTTGTTAGAGAACATGGCCGGTTGGCTGGGATCTTGAAGAGTAGCATTGCTTACAGCACCATTTTGCTTCAGGCACCAGTTTGTGGATCTGGACAGGTGGGATCTCCTCCTGCAGCTTAGAAGGAGCTTGGTCCCCTAGCGCACAACAGTCACCTGCTTTCTTTAGATGAAAAATGTCAAATCACAAGAAGCTCCATAGAAATCTGAACCCAAGGCTCACTGGGATAGCATAAGTATGAAACCCTGAGACCCTACCTGCCCGCAGACTGTCTCGCCAGAGTGGTGCATGCTCTAGTTATCTCTCGCTTGGACTACTGCAATGTGCTCTATGTGGGGCTACCTTTGAAGGTGACCCAGAAACTACAACTAATCCAGAATGCGGCAGCTAGACTGGTGACTGGGGGCGGCCGCCGAGACCACATAACACCGGTCCTGAAAGACCTACACTGGCTCCCAGTACGTTTCCGAGCACAATTCATAGGGTTGGTACTGACCTTTAAAGCCCTAAATGGCCTCGGTCCAGTATACCTGAAGGAGCGTCTCCACCCCCATCATTCTGCCCGGACACTGAGGTCCAGCTCCGAGGGCCTTCTAGTGGTTCCCTCGCTGTGAGAAGCCAAGTTACAGGGAACAAGGCAGAGGGCCTTCTTGGTAGTGGTGCCCTCCCTGTGGAACGCCCTCCCACCAGATGTCAAAGAGAACAACAGCTAGCAGGCTTTTAGAAGACATCTGAAGGCAGCCCTGTTTAGGGAAGCTTTTCATGTTTAACAGACCACTGTATTTTAATATTTGTTGGAAGCCCCCCAGAGTGGCTGGGGAAACCCAGACAGATGGGCGGGGTATAAATAATAATAATAATAATAATAATAATAATAATAATTATTATTATTATTATTATTATTATTATTATTATTATTATTATTCCCAGTTGTTGTTGGCATCCTCCTGTCTCAGGAGACAACAGAGGAGTGTGTTTGCAGCAAGGAGGAGAGGAATCTACACAGTGTGGCAAGCCACTAAGTTACACACGGCTGATCACAGCTGATAGCTGCCACATGGATCAATTTAAACAATTCTCCACGCTGCTGGGAGTAACAGGCAAACTGCCCCAGAGCGTCCCCTCTGGAAATGCCCACAGGTTTCCTGTCTTTTGCCAAACCTTCAGTCCAGAAAAGAAAGGGCCTGATCCTCTTTTCACACCGTGCATTGCTGGCAGGTGCCAACCCCTGTCAATTACTTTTACAGGAACAAAGATTGGCCCTTGCAGCTTTTAGGCAAGACTGGAAGGCCTAATCCTCCTAATTAGGTCAAGAATGGATTGCTCGATTTAAAAATAAAAATTAAAAAAGCACACCA
Organism: Podarcis vaucheri; assembly: GCF_965113315.1. NCBI lineage: Eukaryota > Metazoa > Chordata > Lepidosauria > Squamata > Lacertidae > Podarcis > Podarcis vaucheri. The sequence goes on from NC_138764.1 coordinate 99,097,390, forward strand.
GCGGGCCAATTTCTGATATAAATCTCCTTCTGCATTCAGGGCATGTGGGGGCTGGGGGAAGGTATCAGCCAATGAAATTTGATTTTTTTTTTCTCCCGGACTCTGCCCACAAGGCAGGGAGGCGGCAGAGTGACAGATTCAGGTTTGCTTCCTCCCAAGCCAGCTAGGCAGGGCTGACCCTTTCTGTCCTCTGCAGCTAAGCAATGATGCTACTTTAATTTCCTCTTGCTCCTGCTGCAGCCCCAGAACTGCTTGGATGTTCGAAGCAGACGGGAGTTTAATGAAAATTGTAATTAGAACCCTGCAGTGCTCTCGTCTCTATGCCGGGCCTGCTAATTTGCATTACAAATCAAACCGATGTCAGGCAAAAGAAGGGAATTCATTAGAGACTAGCTGAGTAAAGTGTGCATTTGCGGAGGGGGGGGGGCCCACACCCAATATGAGATTGCTACCCTTGATATAATAATAAAACATTTCTTCCCTGCCCTTGATACGAGCTAAGGGAGGTTTCCACATAGGATACTAACAGGGCAATCCCATGCATGTTTACTCAGAAGCAAGCCCTGCAATATAATAATAATAATTAGTATTTATTATTTATACCCCGCCCATCTGGCTGGGCTTCCCCAGCCACTCTGGGTGGCTTCCAACCAAATATTAAAATACAGTAATACATCTAACATTAAAAGCTTCCCTAAACAGGGCTGCCTTCAGATGTCTTCTAAAAGTCTGGTAGTTGTTGTTCTCTTTGACATCAGGTGCCACTATGGAGAAGGCCCTCTGCCTGGTTTCCTGTAACCTCACTTCTCGCAGCAAGGGAACCACCAGAAGGCCTTCGGCGCTGGACCTCAGTGTCCGGGCAGAATGATGGGGGGTGGAGACGCTCCTTCAGGTATACAGGACTGAGGCCATTTAGGGCTTTCAAGGTCAGCACCAATACTTTGAATTGTGCTCAGAAACGTACTGGGAGCCAATGTAGGTCTTTCAAGACCGGTGTTATGTGATCTCGGCGGCCACTCCCAGTCACCAGTGTAGCTGCCACATTCTGTATTAGTTGTAGTTTCTGGGTCACCTCTTCAAAGGTAGCCCCACGGAGAGCGCATTGCAGTGGTCCAAGCAGGAGATAACCAGAGCATGCACTACTCTGGCAAGGTTGTCCATGGGCAGGTAGGGTGTAGTGGTGAGAGCAGTAGTGTGGTGAGAGCCAGTGTGGTGTAGTGGTTAAGAGCGGTAGACTTGTAATCTGGAGAATCGGGTTCGCGTCTCCGCTCCTCCACATGCAGCTGCTGGGCTAGTCACTCTGAAGTCTTTCAGCCCCACTCACCTCACAGATTGTTTGTTGTGAGGAAGGAAAGGAAAGGAGAATGTTAGTTGCTTTGAGACTCCTTCGGGTAGTGATAAAGCAGGATATCAAATCCAAACTCTTCTTCTTCAGCCTGCGTACCAGATGGAGCTGGTAAACAGCTGCCCTGGACACAGAATTAACCTGTGCCTCCATGGACAGCTGTGAGTCCAAAATGACTCCCAGGCTGCGCACCTGGTCCTTCAGGGGCACAGTTACCCCATTCAGAACCAGGGAGTCCTCCACACCCGCCCACCCTCTGTCCCCCCAAAACAGTACTTCTGTCTTGTCAGGAATTCAACCTCAGTCTGTTAGCTGCCATCCATCCTCCAACTGCCTCCAGACACTCACACAGGCAAGCCCTCCAAAGTTGAGCAGGGCTTACTCCTGGTCAAGAATGCACAGGATTGCAGCCTTAGGTCAAAGCAAGATATGAAAAACATGTTTTTAAAAGGGGGGTAGGCTCCCAATTGCCCCAGAGGTGCTGCCTGTAGTGACCAGTTCAAGCTTGTTTTAAAGAGCATGTTTATCGGAATGCATAGTTTGGCCCTAAATGTGCCTTTTGCATTCTCATGTCTGCAGCTACCTGCCTTATTCAGTAAATTGTGGAAGGGCTTCAGTGATGCTATGCCCAAGCCATGGAGATAAGTAACTATACAACTTAAGACATCTGAAGGCAGCCCTGAATAGGGAACTTCTTTAAAAAAAAGTTTGATGTTTTATTATGGTTTTTATATTTGTTGGAAGCCGCCCAGAGAGGCTGGGGTAGCCTAGTCAGCTGCACGGAGTATAAATAATAAAATTATTGTGATGGTGATGAAATAGGACGTCCCTATTTTCATTGGAGAAATGCTGGAGGCTATGAGCTCAGTAGCAGAACATCTGCTCTGTGCACAGCAGATCCCAGGTTGCTGCTTTCAGTCCACAAGCAGTAGGCAATCAATCACGCTCTGCCTCCCATTTGCACCAAAATGAATGGGACGAGAGAACGAAACGACAATGTAGTTTTCGTAACTTAGGCAAGCTGTGCAATAAATCACAAAAATCGCGTAAGCTACTTAATTTCACCACTAAAGACAGAGAGATGGATAAAAGAGTTTTGGGGAGAAGACAAACTGCAGCTGAATGGAAACAGTGGTGCATGCAGGGCAGAATGAAATGCACAACCCATGAAATGAACTGTGGTTCACTTTCTTCTTCTTCGGTGATCACTCGTAGCTGAGTAAGATTGTCTTTCACAAACACGGTTTTAACAATGAGTCCATAGATGACTATGGAGGCCAATTCTGGACCCACACATCCTTCCACAGTGGGGCCTTTGGTTTCCGGGTGGGAGTTGATCATGGTGAGGGTTTGTCAAGCATGCCTTCCTCTTAGCACGTTTCTCCCTTTCGTCCTGAGTTTGAGTGTCTTCAAAGTCCATGACACCTTTGGTAAAGGCTGTTCTCCAATTGGAGCGCTCACAAGCCAGTGCTTCCCAGTTGTCGGTGTTTATACTACATTTTTTAAAAAATTGCCTTGAGAGAGTCTTTAAGCCTCTTTTGTTGACCACCAGCATTACGCTTTCCATTTTAAAGTTCTGAATAGAGTAGTTGCTTTGGAAGATGATAATCAGGCATCCGCACAACATAGCTTCTTCCTTCCTTGGGGTCTCGTTTTGTTTTGCCACAGCTGTGTTGGTAGCCTGGCTACCATTTTGTATCATCCACACAATCCTGGCCCTAGCATTGTTCCACTACGCAATATATATTTAGTGTTCTGCGAAGTGGTCTTCGTTTTTCAGAGGCAACAACAACAAAAATCTCAGGGATTTTTCGCAGAAAAATGTCCTTTATAGCACAGCTGGAATTTCTGTTGAGAAGCTCCATGTATCCATTCTTGACAGAAGCCACAGAAGAGATGGAAGAGACCCAGAATGACTGTTTCCTGGCCAGTGGGTTGCAATACAGTCACAGAGGCAATGCAACTCATCTGGTGGGCTGAGATTGTTAGATAATGAGTTGGGTGGACACTTCATGCCTCAACCTCAAAGAGGAAATGCATCACCAAAAAAGGAGGGCACTTACTGGACTATACAGTGGTACCTCGGTTTAAGAACAGTCCGGTTTAAGAACAATTTGATTTACAAACTCCGGAAATAGTGTCTTGGTTTGAGAACTTTACCTCGGTCTAAGAATGGGATCTGAACAGTGGAAGGGCACTAGCGACAGGAGGCCTCATTAGGGAAAGCGTGCCTTGGTTTAAGAACCATTTTGGTTTAAGAACGGACTTCCGGAACAGATTAAGTTTGTAAACCAAATTACCGCTGTACATTTAAAGTAGCCTCATACCATTTAAATAGTCATGGCTTCCCCCAAAGAATTCTGGGGAGTGTAGTTTGTTGTGGGTGACTGGCGCTGTTAGGAGACCTTCTACTCCACTCACAGAGCTACAATTCCCAGAGATCCTGGAAGAGGAATTGATTGTTAAACCACATTGAGAATTGTAGCTCTGTGGGTTAGGGTCAACCTTAACAGCTGGAACTCCCCATTATACCTAAATGCCAAATGAAGCTACAGACAGACAGACAGACAGATGGATGGATGGATGGACAGCCCCCCCACACACACATCAAAATTCCACCCCATGTACAATTGGGATATTTGGGGTCACTTGCCTCTAATTATTCTCAGACCAGGAAGAATAAATATTAGGATCAAATTTGGGAAAACAAGATCTTAGCTTTTTTGATATGGGATTTTGTAACAAAGGCTTGGCTGGCTTTCTTTTGGAGAGGCAGGAGTGCGCAGAGGAAGCAACAGTTTTGCTATTTCCTTGAATAAATGTATGTTATGCATTTCAGGCTGGCCCAGATTCTGTTTTTGCTGGCAAGTGGGGAAGGTAACACCCCACATACAGCAAAGCCGTGTTTATTTTCTCAAGGGATGGGGAAGGGAAGGCAAGATGGGGATGCTGAGCTATGACAAGCCGATTTCCCTTTGGTTTAGGAAGTCACGAGCCAGCGTGAAGAGAGAGTTCACTTGCTCCTGACCTCTTCCTTTCCATCCCCTTGGCAAAAACACTGGGTTCATGCTCTGGTCATGCGCCTCCCTCCTCGATTACAGCCACATTCCCTTCTCTGGCCTTAGTGCATCCTGCTTCAGCCTGGAGTTGCCAGATCTCCAGGGCTAACCTGAAGATGTTTGCCTGGCCTCATCCAGGTGACAGGCTTCAATCTCTAGGTAAGTGAGAGTGTATTTAATAATGAGGGGTGGGGGGTACCAAGAAGACAGTGCATGCGGCTTTTAAATTTCATCCCAGGAGGAGCTGGCTGCAAATTACAGCACAGGCACTCGCAACCTTTCTCAACCTGTGGGTCCCCAGATGTTGTTGGACTACAACTCCCATCACCCCTAGCTAGCAAGGCCAGAGCTCAGGGATGATGGGAGTTGTAGTCCAACAACATCTGGGGACCCACGGGGGGAGGACCACTGCGTTCACCCTCCTCCACTTCTTTCTCCCAATTAACTTCCATCTCCAGGGGCTGCTCCTATGTCTCAGGTTTGGGCCTTGATAACTCAAGAGTCAGGGATATCCTTGACTTCTCTTTTCTCTCTTCTAGGTAGCTGTTTGCTCCCAGAAACTATTTGCCTGCCTCATCACTCAGGGCACCTCCAGACAGTCTGTTCGTTGCTCATCCCCAATTATTTGTGCTCATGATGGTATTGGGGTGGTTATACGTGATCCCACTATCAATACCCTTTGCACCTCCAAAAGTTGCAGGCTGGACTGAATTGCTTCACTGGCGGTCGGTGTTATGTAATCCCATTTTCAATACCGTTTGCCCCTGCAAAAGTTTTTTTTGGGGGGGGGGAAGGTGTCATAGTGCTTCACTTCTAATCAGTGCATATCCCAAAACTTCCTGTAACTTTTTATACCACAATTATATATTTTTGGGTCCCGCTTTTGTTGCTCTGTGGTCAAGAGTGCCCCTGCAGGTGGCAATAGCCTGATAATGTTGTTGTAACATCACAGAACAACTAATAAAGCAGAAGGAAGGGTGGGTGGTCCAGTATAATTCCTCCACAAATGCACTATACAGTAGTACCTCAGGTTAAGTACTTAATTCGTTCCAGAGGTCCGTACTTAACCAGAAATTGTTCTTAACCTGAAGCACCACTTTAGCTAATGGGGTCTCCTGCTGCTGCCGTGCCACCAGAGCACGATTTCTGTTCTCATCCTGAAGCAAAGTTCTTAACCTGAAGCACTATTTCTGGGTTAGCAGAGTCTGTAACCTGAAGCGTATGTAACCTGAAGCGTATGTAACCCAAGGTACCACTGTAATTGCATCAACAGCATGTTGCAGAATACACACACACACAGAAAGAATATAAAGAACATTCTGGAGGGGCCCTCAGATTGTGTGCTATTCTTCAAAACCTCATTGGTTTGGAGAAGAGCAGGACCAGGTCACAGGACAGGTGTACATAGGTGAAAAAGGTCACTGCCAACTTCAGTTTTTGTGGTCCCTGAGGAAGATGTATCTGGTGTGAAACACCATCACTCCTGGCTGTTTGCTCACCAAGCAGAAGATGGGTGGGAAAAGCAAGTGACAGCAATTCTCTTCTTCTTCATTGCCAACGTTATTCACTTGCTCAGTCCTTTTGACCAGAGGGAGGGGGTGAAACAACAGGCGACAACAGAAAACAAGTGACAACTGCAGCAAGGCTACTGCTTGACTTGACCAGAGGATGGGGAACATTTAACAGCCTGAGGGACACATTCCCTCTTGAACAACCTTCCAGGGACTGTATGCTATCGAGATTGTGGCCCCACAAAAGTGCTTTTTCCAGGGCGAGAGCACGGCACCCAAAATTGCCACTGTGAGCTTGCACAAAAAATCGGGATGTCCCATTTTTTCCAGGCCATTTGATGGGTATGAAACTATAGAAAGTCAGTATACATTAAATGTATATGTATGCATGTACTGTATGATTTGTGTGGCCTGGAGAGAGCAGGGGTGGCCTGAGACAGAGTCCAGAAGAGAAGAGAGAGGTGTCCCTATGGTTCCCCATCCTTGATCTAGATCAGTGATTAGAATAGAATAGAATAGAATAGAATAGAATAGAATAGAACAGAATAGAATTTATTATTTATACCCCGTCCATCTGGTTTCCCCAGCCACTCTGGGTGGCTTCAAACAGAGTATTAAAATACAGTGGTCTGTTAAACATTAAAAGATTCCCAGAGAGGGTGATACCAACCACTAGGGGGTAGTAGGATTGCTAAGGGTGGCACTAAGATGCATTGGGGAGCTTGAGGTGTAAATGGCGCTGAAAAGCTGGTATCACTGGACCAAGTTCACCATTTTGTTGAACTAATCAAACTAAACAGCTTTCATTGGATTTTGAGTAAATGCACAATCCATTATTAGTGCTTCAAATTTTATGCTGTCATCATCATCCTCATTTATTTATACTCCACCCATCTGGTTGGGTTTCCCCAGACACTCTGGGCGTCTTCCAACAGAATGATCGAAACACGATAAAACATCAAACATTAAAAACATCCCTGAACAGGCTTGCCTTCAGATGTCTTCTAAAAGTCCGATAGTTGTTTTTCCTTGACATATGACAGGAGGGCGTTCCGCAGGGCGGGTGCCACTACTGAGAAGGCCTTCTGCTTGGTTCACTGTAAGCTCACTTCTTACAGTGAGGGAACTGCCAGAAGGCTCTCGGAGCTGGACCTCAGTGCCCAGGCAGAAAGATGGGGGTGGAGACACTCCTTCAGGTATCTTCCTTCATGGCAAACCGCTGTTCTGAAAAACGCGTCATATAGGGTAGAGTAGGGGGCACAGGGGATGAGTTTATGGAACCCAAGGTTGCAGTGGCCGCTCCCCAAAAAAGTTTGGGAACCACTGCTCTAGATAGACCAGTACTCTTACTGGGTACAAAGGCAGCTTTCTGTATTCCTTCTTCGCTGCTTTCATTCACCCCTGTCAGAAGTGCGTGCAGGAGCCAGGCCCTGTGACCAGTAGGGCTTTGCAGGACTAGGGCCTTCCTAAGTTTGTTCTGGAGAGGCAAGGCACAGTTGCACAGGTGAGGCCGCTTCGTAACTCACTGCACCTGGTGGCAAGAGCTGGGAAGGGATATAAGGTCAGCATTTCCCTTCAGCTCTTTGCCACAGCAACATGTTTCTTGCTTTGTTGCATTTGGCTCTTTGCTTCCTGATCCTCGGACCTTGGCTCCTTGCTTCTCGACCCTCGGACCCTTGACTTCGGGACTCCTTGCTTCTCGACCCTCGGACCCTTGACTTCATGAGTCCTTGTTTCTCAGCCCTCGGACCCTTGACTTCAGGACTCCTTGCTTCTCGGCCCTTGGACCCCTGGCTTCTGGACTCTCGTTCCTGCTCCCACCCCACCATCTTGCCCCCAGTCCTGACATCCTCAGACCATGACAACCCCTTGCTGAAGTGTCTTGGCTTCAAAGACAAAGAAGCTAGGATTCTATTGCACACTTCAGAGTGTAACATGTAGCCAGCTCCTCTGAGAAGCCAAGAGGAGGAGTGTTGGTAACTACGGATATTTACGTGGCATTGTTTAAGCACTGCTTATTCAGTGAAGAGCGTCGTTTATCTCCCCTGTCATCCTATGCAATTTGTTTTGGTTCCTCCAAATCTCTCAACAGCACACTTGACTCCCGAGTCCATTATTATGTATGCTTTTTTGGCCTCCTACCAACAAACACTCCAGACTGTTGGTACTTCCAGACTGTTGCTGTTATGGGGAAGGGTTCTGAAATATATTTGGAGTCGAGTGTGAATTTCATGCTCTTTATTCAGCTCATAGTAGCAATGAATGAAGCTTTCCCTAAAACATCTAGCTATATATACATTATTTACACAATGGGCCCCACGTGATTGGCTAATTCCGGGTTGCTCCTCTAGGCCAATCAAGCTGTGGATTCACTTCCTCCAGAAGCCTGATTGGCTGCTCCTGCAGGCCAATCAGGTTGCTGATTCACTTCTACCTGGAGCTGGATTGGGTGGCTCCTGCGGACCAATCAGACTACTGCATTCTGGATCCTATTGTTCTAAGATTTAGCTCAGTACATACCAGTCTGATCACATACCAGGAAATTCAGGTTGTACAATTAATAGTTGGCTGGGAGGTCTTGCAAACCCACTTCTTCCAAAGACCGATCTTTGCAATAAAGAAAGTCTAAAATATTGGGAAAGCACTGAGTTGGCAGTGGTGCTGTGCTAATCACGTGAATTAACTCCAACTCTGAGATTTATTGGCCCGTCGCCTTCTTTTTTCCCTTTATTCAAGCGTTTCATTCAAGAGTTTTCTCCATCCCAGTTCACAGATTGCAAATGTATATTTGGCAACAGAATGGATCCTGCTACTTGTAGAGTCAACTGTCATCTAGGAAACGGAACAAAGGGGACATTATTCATCTGCTGGAAAGACGTACAATCCTCTTTTTGTCCCAGACGTTTGTAGAAAACCATATTCTGTTACCACGCCTTTCGCTCTCTTGCCATCAGTTGCACAATTCACAGCCAAGTGCGGTTTTAGGGGAGACTTGAACCGCCCCATTTACACTCCTAAAGTGGCCCAGATCCAGAAATGCACACACAATGTTATGAGGCACTGGTGCCCTGCAGCAAACAGGTTTCTGCATGAACTATGAAGTGTCTTATATGGTTTGGGAGGCACAGCTCAGCATTCATGTGCTGGGATGCCAGACAATTCCAAATAGAACAGAAACAGGAGCAGAAATTGATGGTGTTTGTGAACTCATCCCACATCCAGAATTGAAATCCATCCAGTGAATGCAGTCGGTATTCACGGTTGTTGCTTTCCATCTGCAAATATGTAACTGATGACGTTTCCTTTTCACTGAAATGAATGGACTGGAACAATGCAGTGATGACATAACTTACCAAATTTACATAATTAATTATGCAAATTGGGCAAGTTGTGTAATTCTCCCACAGCGGACAGCGTGAGGAATAACGTAGTTCCTGGTGGAAGTGGAACAGAACAGAACAGAAACAGCGTTGTGTGCGGCAAATATAGTTGCTATAAGTCCGTAAATGAAACACAATTGATTATGTGGAAATGCAGGAATAAATGCCCACCCAGTGGAATGTCCTCCCATCCAATGTCAAGGAAATAAAAAACTTTTTGACTTTTAAAAGACATCTGAAGACAGCCCTGTATAGGGAATTTTTTTATGTTTGATGTTTTACTGTGTTTTGATTTGTTGGAAGCCACCCAGAGTGGCTGGGGCCACCCAGTCAGATGGGCAGCAAATTATTATTATTATTATTATTATTATTATTATTATTATTATTATTATTATTATTGCTGCTGCTACTACTACTACTACTACTACTATACATTTCCCCCTGTTTTGCATTCGTGTTTCCTTTGCAATGAAATGAATGGGGTCAAGTATGGCAATTTATATTACTTAACTATTTACATAAATTTCATAAGTTATGTGATTTGAGCGCAGCCAGCAGTGGAATGAATAATGCACTTTTGATGGAAGGTGAAATGCAACAGTGATGAATACAGGGCTGGAGGGAAAGACCCCATTGCTGGTCTCAACACCCAAATGTGCATTTCAGATGTTGTTTAGTCGTTTAGTCGTGTCCAACTCTTTGTGACCCCCTGGACCAGAGCACGCCAGGCACTCCTGTCTTCCACTGCCTCCCACAGTTTGGTCAGACTCATGCTGGTAGCTTCAAGAACACTGTCCAACCATCTCGTCCTCTGTCGTCCCCTTCTCCTTGTGCCCTCCATCTTTCCCAACATCAGGGTCTTTTCCAGAGAGTCTTCTCTTCTCATGAGGTGGCCAAAGTCTTGGAGCCTCAGCTTCACAATCTGTCCTTCCAGTGAGCACTCAGGGCTGATTTCCTTAAGAATGGAGAGGTCTGATGTTCTTGCAGTCCATGGGACTCTCAAGAGTCTCCTCCAGCACCATAATTCAAAAGCATCAAATCTTCGGCGGTCAGCCTTCTTTATGGTCCAGCTCTCACTTCCATACATCACTACTGGGAAAACCAGAGCTTTAACTATACGGACCTTGCATTTCAGATACCTGGGGCCAATGCCATTTAGGTCTTTAAACACTAGAGTGAGCACCTTAAACTGGCAATTCAGTCGGTGACAGCTGCTGTGTGATGGCGGTGCAAGGAAGACAGCCGGTGGAAGCTGAGAATCTTGACCTCCACCTGAATTCATGCCCTGTACTCCCCCAGACAATGCCCAGGGAAAGGGGAAAGGTCAAGGACAGAGACATATCAAAGCTTGGCCTCCTGACACACATTGCATTCGGCTCTCCCCGCTAAGGGAATACACCCGGCCGTGAATCTGCAGCTACTCAATACATATCGAGACAGTGGAGTAAACTCACGAGGGAGACCTCTGTTATTATTACAAAGGAGTGTAACCAAACACAGGAGAGAAGCTTCGAAAGAGGCCATTTGGAAACCGTGTGCGTGATCCAAAAGTTAATGGGAGTCACCATATGTTGCTCTGCACCAGCTGAGGCCTCCGGACCTGCTGATCATTATAATCATTATTTATTTAGATTCGTAAAAGTGGTCTTACGGCACCTTGGAGATTTGCCACTTTATTGCTCCAAGAGTCTCTGGTAAGCAAGAGGCTGCTTCACATCAGTTGCCTCATGTGCTCCAGAGGTCCTGACTGAGCTGGTTTTCCTTGTCCCTCTTCCTTGCAACTTGTCACGCCTATGTTTTCTCTTTGGGGATGGTTTTCAACCCATTTCTTTAGTTGTAGGCTGCTTCCTCATTAGCGTTTCTTAAGCATGGCATGAGTAGTGATGTATGGAAGTGAGAGCTGGACCATAAAGAAGGCTGATCGCCGAAGAATTGATGCTTTTGAATTATGGTGCTGGAGGAGACTCTTGAGAGTCCCATGGACTGCAAGAAGATCAAACCAATCTATTCTGAAGGAAATCATCCCTGAGTGCTCACTGGAAGGACAGATCCTGAAGCTGAGGCTCCAGTACTTTGGCAACCTCATGAGAAGAGAATACTCCCTGGAAAAGACCCTGATGTTAGGAAAGATGGAGGGCACAAGGAGAAGGGGACGACAGAGGATGAGATGGCTGGACAGGGTTCTCAAAGCTACCAACATGAGTTTGACCAAACTGTGGGAGGCAGTGGAAGACAGGAGTGCCTGGCGTGCTCTGGTCCATGGGGTCACGAAAAGTCGGACATGACTAAATGACTAAACAACAACAATAACCATGGCATGTAGAAAGAAGGCGAACAGAAGACGGAAGAGTGAAAAGTCACCATGAAACCAAGGGAAACACTTCCTGGAATAAACACTTAAAGTGCTTCCTGGGAAAAGAAAGTGTTTGTTATGCGACAAAGGTTCTTAACTTAGAATCATAGAATCATAGAGTTGGAAGAGACCACAAGGGCCATCGAGTCCAACCCCCTGCCAAGCAGGAAACACCATCAGAGCACTCCTGACATATGGTTGTCAAGCCTCTGCTTAAAGACCTCCAAAGTAGGAGACTCCACCACACTCCTTGGCAGCAAATTCTACTGTCGAACAGCTCTTACTGTCAGGAAGTTCTTCCTAATGTTTAGGTGGAATCTTCTTTCTTGTAGTTTGGATCCATTGCTCCGTGTCCGCTTCTCTGGAGCAGCAGAAAACAACCTTTCTCCCTCCTCTATGTGACATCCTTTTATATATTTGAACATGGCTATCGTATCACCCCTTAACCTTCTCTTCTCCAGGCTAAACATGCCCAGCTCCCTTAGCCGTTCCTCATAAGGCAACTTAAACTTGATCAGAAAGGAGACCCACAGGTGAACAACAATGAATGCATGGCTTCTAGCAGTTGAAAGCTGTGCATCCGACTCCCCCAAAGTTCTCAGTGGTTGGGCTTAAACCCAACACGTAACATTACCTGAACCCAAGTTGCTAGGGCCTTCTTGATAGTGGCGCCCGCCCTGTGGAACGCCCTCCCATCAGAGGTCAAGGAAATAAACAACTATCTGACTTTTAGAAGACATCTGAAGGCTGCCCTGTTTAGGAAAGTTTTTAATGTTTGAAGTTTTATTTTGTTTTAATGTTCTGTTGGGAGCTGCCCAGAGTGACTGGGGAAACCCAGCCAGATGGGCAGGGAATAAATAATAAAATTATTATTATTATTATTATTATTATTATTATTATTAGCCTTGTAAATTAGTACAAAACCACTGAACCTGGCCCAGTGATATATGGGCAGCCACATATCCTGCAAGTGTCCCATAAAAAATGAGCATCCTGCTTCCTTGTGTTGAGATCTCACCTTCTAAAAAGCGTGGTGCCCCAAAATGTGTGTTTTGGGGTGCCGTGTGAGCACAGCCCTGAACAAAGTGTCACTGAAGCTCAATGATTTCCCATGGATCATATGACTCTCACAGAAGCAGATGCAGGAAGATGCACGTCTTGGTTTTGGGACTCAAGATGTTGGCGGTTATGCAGCCAGTGCCAGCTTTTGGCCACCAGAGTTATGTGCTGATGGTATTATTATTACTACTATTTACTGAATTTATGTACCACCCTAGACCTGCAGGGGGACGCAGGTGGCACTATGGGTTAAACCACAGAGCCTAGGACTTGCCGATCAGAAGGTCGGCGGTTCGAATGCCCGCAACGGGGTGAGCTCCTGTTGCTCAGTCCCTGCTCCTGCCAACCTAGCAGTTCAAAAGCACGTCAAAGTGCAAGTAGATAAATAGGTACCACTCTGGCGGGAAGATAAACAGTGTTCCTGTGCACTGCTCTGGTTCGCCAGAAGCAGCTTAGTCGTGTTGGCCACATGACCCGGAGGCTGTACACCGGCTCCCTCAGCCAATAAAGCGAGATGAGTGCCGCAACCCCAGAGTCGGCCACGACTGGACCTAATGGTCAGGGGTCCCTTTACCTTTACCTTTATATGTGCAGGTCTCTGGGTGGTTCACAGGATAAAATCAGAATATAAAACCACAAAATACATAATCAAAATAAAAACAACAACAACCCAATAACCCTCCCCCAAAAGGAGATAGGATGTCAATCCAATCAACCAAAGACCTAGTTAAAGAGGAACGTTTTTGCCTGGTGCCTAAAGGTGTATCATGAAGGTGCCAGGCAATCTTCCTTGGGAAGCGCATTCCACAGATGGGGAGCCACTACAGAAAAGGCCAATTCTCATGTTGCCACCCTCTGGACCTCTCATGGAGGAGGCACACGAAGAATGGCCTCAGAAGATGATCTCAAGGTCTGGGTAGGTTCATATGGAAAGAGGCAGTCCTTGAGGTATTGCGGTCCAGAGCTATTTAAGGCTTTGTAGGTCAAAGCCATGGTAGTCCATCCCTATCAACAGTCCAGCCACAGCAAGTACCAGGAAAACTGGGGCAGAGGACAACCCAGAGGGGGAGAGAGCTCTGTGTGAGGGGAAAGGGGCCATCAGGCACCATCATCAACCCCTAATCGACTGTAGAAGAAGGGAAGAGGGAGGGAGGAAGAGAAGGGGGGGAGCTCAAACTGACCCTTTAATCTGCTTCTTGTTCTGCTGGTGAGAGAATTGGCAGGGAGAGTTGGCATTATGCAAGCTTCACATCACACACAGACACCACACAGACACACACACACCCCTCATTTACAACTCTCCTCACACTGCAATTAAAAAGTACACCCCAGGACCAATGAAATGAGGCTGCAATCCTATACACATTTGTTTGGGATTAAGTCCTATTGAATTTACTAATTATTACTAATAGCGTCTGTGTCTTATCTAGATTGAGCTTCTGTTTATCTGGGGCCGTTATGCAGCCAGACACTGGTTCAGCACATCCCCTGCTACAACTGCTTGCGATGAGCATGAGAAATAGGGTTGCAGGCGATCAGTGCACTGCTGAAAATGCCCTCGGAAACCCTGGGTGGTTCCTCAAAATGAATTCATGCAGGTGCTGAATAACACGGGGAATAAGGGTGAGTCCTGCAGAACCCCACACAAGACTTCCTCAGCACCAACCTCTGGGGTCAGGTCCCCAAAAGTAAGAGCTGAACCACTGCAAAGGAATATCTCTTGTTCCCCACATGGACAGCTGATCCAGAAGGATGCCATGGCCAATGGTACTGAAAGCCAAGAGATCAACAAAGATCCACAGGTTCACATTCCCCCGTCAATGAAAAATTTGTTTGTGTGAGCTGTCACTCATGTAACCCTCATGTGTGAATAAGCCATTACAGGACTGAAGCCCCTCCACCCATCCTTTAAGGCTCCTAAAGAGATTCTCCTATTTCCCTGAGAAGCTATTTATCTCTGGCCAAGCTTTTGGTGAAGCTGTTTGTTTTTATGTAATGAGTGTGCTTTTTTTGCCCAGAGACAAAAAATTGATGATCTCCTAGAAAGTGTCCTTTCATACTGCATTATCGTGTGGCACGCTGGTTTGACACCAACTGATAGGAAGTGCCTACAGAGGGTGGTGAATACAGCACAAGATATTATGGGCTGTCCCGTGAATCCACTGGATGAAATAGAGGAAGAACGTTGCCTCAGGAGAGTGAGGAAAATTCTCAGGGATGATTCACACCCTGGCCGGCACTTTCTTGATCTCCTGCCCTCAGGCAGAAGATATAGAAGCATGATTAGTCGCACCAACAGGGTAAAGAACAGCTTCTATCCATGGGCTTTTAGGCTGCTGAATGAAAAGATAACAACAGGGAAACTGACCTTCGGGTTTGGTGGGTGTGCATCTGTAAAGGAGGGGAATTAAGACTAAGAGAGCTGAGTGGGGGGTGCTCGTGTGATCTCACTGTATACAAGTTGTACAAGTGACAAGTATTTCAAATTTCAAAGACCACTACCTGATAAAAGTCATCATGATGTTGCGGCTACAGAGTCAGGACGGTGGTGCCTCACATTCAGAACCGCCCCCAGCCAAGTAGCTGAGCTGAGCTGGGTCCAACCTCACCCACGGGGTTGTTGTGTTGATAAAAGAAAGGGGCATGCATGTACACAAATGTGTGTGTGTGCCACTTCAAGTCACTCGGAAGAAGGATAGGGTATAATAAATACTTCTTCCTTTATAAAAGGTAAAGGTAAAGGACCCCTGGACGATTAAGTCCAGTCAAAGGCGACTATGGGGTTGCGGCGCTCATCTCACTTTCAGGCCAAAGGAGCCAGTGTTTGTCCACAGACAGCTTTCTGGGTCATGTGGCCAGCATGACTAAACAGCTTCTGGCACACTGGAACACAGTGATGGAAACCAGAGCTCACGGAAACGCCATTTACCTTCCCAATGCAGTGGTACCCATTCATCTACTTGCACTGGTGTGCTTTTGAACTGCTAGGTTGCCAGGAGCTGGGACAGAGCAACGGGAGCTCACTCCGTCGTGGGGCTTTGAACTGTCGACCTTCTGATCGGCAAGTCTAAGGGGTTCAGCGGTTTAGACCACAGTGCCACCCGCATCCCCTCCCTTTACAGCCAGCAATTAAAATGGGGACTGCCATGTTCATTTCCCACAATGCCCCGCCGTGCATTGTGGAGAATGCACATTTTTCTCTTTAGCTGCACAGAATGTAAACCTAGGCCTGGCATCAGCACCCAATATCCATGGACAGCTGCCAGGATTCTTCTACCTTTACATTCCATACCGTCAAGAGGAATGTATTTTTGATTCCCATCTGCAGGGCTGGTCTAGTCCTGCTAGCTGGAGCATCACGGTAGATGAGAACCTGAGCGATATGAACCAAGAAGTTCCTTGAGCACTGCTCTTTTAGCACCCTAATGCATGCAAGGAAGCATAATTATCTTTGCAATTCTTTTTTTGCACGCTGCTGAAAGAGAGGGTGCAGGTGTCCCTAAGCGTTGCCTGGGCTAGTTTATACGTATAGGTGCAAAGGCATAAATAATTACTATAATTTAAATAGAAATGCTATCCATCCATTGGAGCTGAGGCTCCAATACTTTGGCCACCTCATGAGAAGAGAAGACTCCATGGAAAAGACTCTGATGTTGGGAAGAAGGAGAAGGGGACGACAGAGGACGAGATGGTTGGACAGTGTTCTCGAAGCTACCAGCATGAGTTTGACCAAACTGCGGGAGGCAGTGGAAGACAGGAGTGCCTGGCGTGCTCTGGTCCATGGGGTCACGAAGAGTCGGACACAACTAAATGACTAAACAACAACAACAACAATCCATCTCACCATGGTGGAAATGACCTGTGTGCCTACTTAATTTGCTGTCCATCTTATGCTCACGTATCTTTAAATTGGTCTTGGGCAGAACATCCCTTCAAACATGAGACATGTGGCGCCCCCAGTCATGTGGAAGAGTCTTTGTTTGCATGCAGAATGTTCCAGGTTCAATCCCAGCACCTCCAAGTTAGGTCTGGGAAAAGACTTCTGCTTTAAACCCCTGGGGTACCACTTTCAGTCAAAGTAGACAATATTGAGCTAGATGGAGCAATGATCTGACTCAGAATGTGGCACCTTCCTATGTCCTCCTATTCTCTGGGGTGTTGGAAGAGGCAACCCCACACTTCAGACCTGTAGGGGGTTTACATACCCTCAGCCTGACTCAACATGCATATTTGGTGTTAGACATGGTCCGCAACCCGGAATTAACACAGCACCACATTTGTCTCTTACCATTACAGAAAGACCAAAAATTAGCTGCCAATGATAATACACCTGTTCATTTTTCCAACTATAGTTATATGTGCATAACAAAATCTACTTCTGGTGTACTTTTCTTTTTCTTTTTTACTGTAACCAAATTTGCAAAAGCCACCGCTTATTTAAAAACCGTGCTTGTGTGTGCTGATAATTAGTAGCAAGGGATTTTCCACCCCATTTTTTTCCTCCAAACATCCCACGTGATGCTGTTGTGCTCATAGGCACCTGGTTTATAAGCAGATGGATGGTGGGGAGTCTGGAGTGAAGGTGGCAGATGGGACCTTCTGTGAGAAAGGGGGTCATGCAGTCAGTGCAGTCCGTAGGCTCAGTCCATTTAAGTCTGGATTATGTACCATCCAGAGGGTTTGTTCCTCCCTCCTCCCACTTTTATTTTATTTTATTTTTTACACAAAGGAAACCATTAGCAGGCATCAATTAAGAAGCAAATGTATCCATGGCTTGGCTCAAATGAGAAGACATCAAGTGGGATGGAGCTGGGGAGCTGAGCAGCAGGATGCAACCCAGAGGAAAGGTGACGGTTCTGAAGTGCGTGTGTGTGGTTTCTGAGCTGGTACAACCTTCTAGTAGGGCTATACCACCTTGGAATGGAACTTTGCATGCCAACATTTCCATGCAGGTAGAAAACCTGCAAATAAGGCAGGAAATATTCTGCAAAGATAGCATGGAAAAGCCAGCATAGCTGCATCTGTTTTGAAACCTCAAGTGTGAGACTGGGGCAGCGGCGTAGCGTGGGTTGTCAGCACCCGGGGCAAGGCAAGTAATTTGCGCCCCCTAACCCCTAACCTGCCGCCACTGCCAGCTTCTTCTTGCTGCTGCCTGGGCTGGTCTGGTGTGGTTCTCTCCCGCGTTCAGCGCTGCGCTGGGCGGCCGCTGCACTGTCCCTCCCCCAGATAGTCCCTCGCTCTCTCTCCGCACCGCACGCCTGGCACCCACCCCCTCCACAGTGGGCTGCGACCCAGCGGCTCGGATCAGATTTGCACAGCCAGCACTGCAGTGAGAGAGGGTGAGTGAGCCAGGTAGGGGCAGAGAGCTGCGAGTGCGAGCGCGCCCCCCCCCAGATGTTGCGCCCGGTGCAGCCGGACCCCCTGCACCACCCACGCTACGCCACTGGACTGGGGTGTTGTAAGGGTGGGCAGAATTCCTTTTTTATAAAAATCTAGTGTGACAAGAAAAGACTAGGTTAGACACCTTCTCCCTGATATCTAGGTTTCTAGGTGGTGGAGGGAATTTAAATTCTCCTCCATATCATACAGGCCTTGTCCTGCAATCTCAGGCAGTACAGATGGGTTGAGAAACCTCAGGTGTAGGGGCTGGATGCAGCCCTCTAGGCCTCTCTATGTTACCCTTGGAATTCCTTCCAGCCCACACTTCCCTCCCTCCAGGCAACATCCCTTGCTTCACAGCCTCCTTGAGTGTTTTTGCCTGGATGGAATGTGGGGAATGCTCTGGCGAAACAAAGCCCTGGAGTTGGCAGGTTTGCAGACTCTGCTCACCAGCTGGTGAGTGGAAAGTGCAACCCTGCTCAGCTTGGCTGCCCACACCTGTTCCCAAGTTCAGAACAGACACACACACCCAAAGCTCAAGGCAAGGCTTTTTGAAAGCCCTTTTGCAAGCAACACCGTGTTGCTGCTTATACTGGTTTTCAGAAGGTCAATGAGCAAGGTGGGGCTGTTTGCAAAAGCACTTTCAAACAGCCCCATGCTGCACTTTGAAGTCCCAGAAGTTGGGACTTCAAAGCACAGCGTCAACTGATGTCACTATGGCAACAAGTGATTGGCAGCTTGCAGAAAAGGCCCCCCACCCCTGATATAGACAATACTGAGATAGAGGGACCAATGGTTTGGTTTCGTAGAAGGCAGCTTCCTATGTATATCTTGCAAAAGTTATATACAAAGCTCCACTGATTTTGGATTAGCCTTGGTTGCCTTCTGAAATCTGTGCTTGCCACCCACCCTGCTCCTTCCCCAACTTGGGGCAGGGGGTGTCCTTTCCAATGTTGCTCTATAAAGACATCTTGCTGCTTTTTGAGTGTATCAAAGGTTCAGCTTGATAACAGGGAGACCATTTGTCTTTCTCCAGAACCTGGAGAAGTTTGATGGGCTTCCGCTGACCTCAGAGTGAGCTTCTCTTGCCAGATTAAAAGATGCACTCGCCAACAGCATGCCTTCTCCTGAACCTAGGAAAGTTTGGTGGACTCACATGGAGCTTGCCTTGCCAGATGCACCCCTACCGGAAGAGGCATAGCACCCATTCATTCTTGTACATGTATAGACCAGGAATTAGGAGGGGTGGGTTTTTTTAAAAAAAGGGAAATGCAACAATGAGGAGGCTGTGAAGCTGATTGCCGAAGCAGTAAAATCCATTAAGGACCAGAGGGGTGAAGAGTGCTAGCTCCTGTAATACTAATAGAAAGCCTCTTCAAAGGAGACCTAAATGCAGAAGGGAAACTATTCAGAGAGAGACAGAGAGAAAAAAAGACTTGCAGAGTCTCCTGCCAGGAAAAAGGCAAGGAGGGGAGGTGGAAAGAACTGTGTTTTGGGGGAGGGGGGTGCCAAGGAAGTTAACCATTAACCAGTGGTGTAGTGTGGGTTGTCAGCACCCGGGGCAAGGCAAGTAATTTGCGCTCCCTAACCCGTGGATTTGCGCCCCCTAGCCCGTGGATTTGCGCCCCCTAACCCGTGGATTTGTGCCCCCTAACCCGTGGATTTGCGCCCCCTAGCCCCCAGATGTTGCGCCCGGTGTGGCCGGCCCCCCCTGCACCCCCCACACTACGCCACTGCCATTAACACAGTGCTGCCCAGCACCCAACCTCCCCACTGTCTCAAGTGATTTCACAGCGTTGTTCTCCGGGAAGAGCAATGGGGCACCACAAATTCAAAGCAGCCAGCAAAAAAAAAGCCACAGCGATGAACAAAAAGGGGTCCATCTCATTATACTTTATGAATGGGTATGGACATCTCCTTTTTTTATATGCTTCATAGGGTCCATCAACATGTGCTGGATGGCGCCCATTAGGTTCCATCGCTGGCCAGATGCATGATGTCACACAGTATAACCAGAGCAATTGGAAACAGACCAGGCAAAATCTCATCGTTTCACCCAGTAACTCACTGGGAGTTTCGCCAATAACTTGTGATCTCACTCTTCGGGGAGAAAGCAGGGGGAGAGTGTGGGGTGGGCGGGTGGGAGGCATGGGCAGGGATGCTAGATAGCGTGCTTTAGAAACCCCCCCCCCAACTTTGCGTTTTTTTGACCTCTCCCTTTTCGCCGAGGCAAATGCCGTGGGAAGTCTCTAAGGCGATGACATCCAAAAGTGGCTGGGGGAAATGAGCAAGCTGATTCTTCAAGGGGGAGGAGGGTCTCTCTCTCTCTCCCTCTCTTCAAAATAAATAAATAAATAAAACATGCCTGGGGTTCTTTGTTTCAGTATCTTGGATACCAGAGAACTCCCACGCTTGTCAAAAGTGAAGGCCAGCAACAATAATTACTGGGGGGTGGGGAAGGAATTAAAGAAGAGCCCCAATGATTCAAAAGTGCATATTAAAGGACAACGATGATATTTAAACAGCAAGATGAGCCAAGATAAACATGCACTTAAAAATAAATAAATAAACAACTCACTACAGTGAGCACTAGTTCTTGATTTCAATGCATGAAACGCAAACGGGTGTACTTTTTCTGCAGAAATATAGTGATTACATTGAACAAACACCCAAATTTTATATCAGTATTTAAAGTTTTCAAAAAGAACAGACCGCCTGAGCTCACTGGTGACGATGAACAACGGAAGACACCAGCCCATCAGCATAAATTCAATCCCAATTAAAACTTCCTCTTCGCTTCTAATCCCCGAAAGCACCTTATTTCAGCTGAAACGTTTCCTAACGTTAGCTTGCAACCTGATTGTTTAACGTCCCTCTTTTCCCAAGCAAGACCTAAAGAGTCTCTTTTTAAAACGAAGCGCATTTGGAGGAGCAGTGCCAACTTCACAATGAAACAAACGGAGCGCGTTGCCCTTTTAAGGCGAGAAAGACCCTGTCTCCTATTAGAAATTGACATGTAGGGAAACTTCCAGCTACAAGCTCAATCCGCAGACAATCATAAAACAGCCAAACCTTTGTTTATCGCTGTCCAGTGCTGGGCAAGTATGTGGAATGCCTGAAAGGGTGGGGTGGGAGCCTTATTTCAACAGAGAGCTGCTCTCCATGCACAGTTCAGACAAGAATTTGTCCCCCTGCCCTCAAAGAGAGAGAGAGAGAGAGAGAGACGAAATCCCCCACCAACTGTACTTTGCAATCTGTAACGCTGAGAATGCTTTAAGCTGTTTGTTTCAGGCTGGCAGACATCCCAGCTCACTGGCCAAGCACATGCTGTAGCAGGGAAAAAGAATTAGCACACTCAATAGAGCCTTATATGCTACTCAATATAAATTATGACCTTTGGCAGTTTTGCTCATCATGACTATTCCAGAGACTATGTGTGGAACTTTAGCAGTTCCCCTTGGATAGCGGGGTGGGGGGTGAAGCCTGGCTGTTCCAATTCCAGTTTCAGATCAAGCGGAATAGCCAAGACCTCTCCTATTCCCCAACAGACAGGGAAACAGGGGGATTCCATCCAAAAAATAAATAAATTACATTTTAAAACTTGGACGGAAAAACATCTGTAAGTCACAACAGCGAACAGCACGAGCACATTATTACCAAAACGAGGTGGATGCAAAGGCAGTCGTTTCTGGAGCTGTTAAAAACCCAGTTCTCAAGGATAAGGATTTTTGAAAGAATTTGGCAGCCAGGTGTCTTTTGTCTGTGTGGCCTCCCTTTCCTTTCAGAGCTGAAAGCAATGGAAAGTTTTCTCTATCGTGCACACACAAAATGAACCAGGTTTGGGGTTTCCATGTAGCAATCCGTAATTTGGAACAGGACAGAAGTGGGATGAAAAGGCAAAAAATTAGGAAGCCAAATTGTCTCCGAAAGCCACTAGTTCTGTAGGGCCACTCAACAACCAGCTTAAGCGCATGTCAACAGCGGTGGTGATGTGGACCTCACCTGGCATGCAAGAATTTTTCTGGTTTGTTGTTATCCTGAATATTTTTAATGTCTCTTCATGCTGTGCAGTTTTCGCCTCTGAGAAAGGCAGATGGAGGAAAAATGCAAGAGGCTATAGGATTGACTTTCGGTGATATGTACAGAAATGATTTACCAGGGATTTGCTAGCTTTTTTACAACATTTTAACCACTGTGCACGGAATCTGCAAGGGTGGATTTATTTATTTATTGCTTGCTTGTCTGCCTGCCTGCCTAGATGCTTGCCATATACACAAGACCTGTGGCATAATTAATCCAGAACAGCATGAACCTTAGTGATAAATTGGACCATCACTAACCGGAATTAGAATCTCCTCCAGTCCTACAAAAGGGAGATCTGCTTTTATTTCACTGCTCTTCAGTGACCACGATGGGAGGGAATGTTAAAAGTTGCCTTAAAAGCGTGTTAAGGGGGAACTAATCCGCTTGAAGCCATTGTAATGATACGGCTTCCTATGTCAGAATACAGTTTCCTAATCCACAGAAACAAATGTGGAGCAACTTCGAGAAAGAGATGGCTGTTATTCCGGATTAATTGGAGGCAGCCTTTTGAATGGGTCAGAGTTGCACCATCACACCCATGGCTGCAAGGCACACAGGTCACTAAAACTGTATGGAATTTGAACTGTTAACACTTTGTAAGGTGCTGCACACCAGGCTGATAACTTGACATGCTTTGGATGCACAAGGCAAACTTAAGAGAGAAAAGTGAGGGCAGCTGAGAAGACAGGAATTATCCTATTATTGTTGTTCTTAATATTATTGCTTTCATTTAGGGAAAATAAGAAAGCTGCACTCAACCCTAAGCCCAAGAAGTGGGGCAGGTTAGAAATTCAACAAACTGACTCAAAAGGCATGCGGAAAGGAAAGCAACTCATTGGCAGAGCTGATTCGTTGCGTGCAGAAAATGTCGATTCGATCCCCAGCATCTCCTGGTAAGTCTGGGGGAAGACCACCACCCCGAGAATGAATCTACTAGGAAACCAATAAACCTTAAATTTCAGGAGCCCTGATCCCAGAGGGGCCCCAGAAGCGACTTTAATCCACATTGATTAATATACATTTTTTTATTATTCACACCAGTGACTCTGACATGCGAGACAATCCACTACAGCCATTTTAATCCAAACCTGAGATCTAGCAGTTTTTAAAAAGTGGAGATCTGTCATGGGACAACCCCACCGAAGACGATAACAGTGGTGCCCCGCACCTGGTTGGGAAAGGGACCACTTTACCAGTTCCAGCTTCAGAACTCCAAAAATGTGGGTCTGCCACTGCCCAGCCCCCTTCCTGGCTGCTGCCAGCCAGTGCAGACAGCACTGAGCTACGTGGTCCATCGAAGAAGCCCGCTTCACCTGTTTCCATGCGACGCTCCCCAAAAGGGAGACGAAACTCCGCCAGCGACACCCTTGATTGTACAATGGCCTGGGTACCAACCAGGAGGCAGGAGTTCTCGCCGGGAGCATCCTCTCCCCCAGCGCGCCAGCCGCTTCCACTTACCAGCTGTAAAGTGCAGAGGAAAATTAGGGTGCAGCGCCCCGTACAGCACGCCATCCTTCCCGAGCCTTGGGGGACCCCGCCAGCGCCTCACCACGACCTCCCGGCTACCATCTCCAAGTTCAGCGGCGCTGCGCTGCGAGAGGAAGAGACTCCAAAGCCCGCAAAGCTTCTGAGTCCTTCTTCCAGACTTTCTTCTTCTTTTTTTCTTCCCCTCCTCCTCCTCCTCTCCCCCCCACCCTGGGAAGCAGCCGGGCTTGAGCTGAGCTAACAGCTGCTCCGAGCAGCCAGGGAGGTGCTCCTGGCGCTTTGTGAAAGAGCCCCCGCCAGGGAACCTCCACCTTGGATGGATGGATGAGTGGGTGGGAGATTGGGAGCGCGGGTGGGGGGGGGAGTGGGTTCTTAAAAGGGCCATGCCACGCGGAGGTGGCCACCTTCCCCGCGACTGGTTGCGAAGCTGCCTCGCAGAGACGAGAGTGGCCCCCATTGTCTTCTGGTTTGCATTTTAATTGCAATTAAATTGCTACTACTACTACTGTTATTATAATACATTTATACCCCGCCTTTCCCCCCTGACAGGGACTCTAGGCGGCTTACAGGTAAAAATAATAACAACTAAAAACATAGTGGGGCAGGGAGGGAAATAACCGTTAAGAAACAATTAAACAGAATTAGAGCTATATATTTGTATGGCTAAAGAAGGCTGATCGCCGAAGAATGGATGCTTTTGAATTATGGTGCTGGAGGAGACTCTTGAGAGTCCCATGGACTGCAAGAAGATCAAACCTCTCCATTCTGAAGGAAATCAGCCCTGAGTGCTCACTGGAAGGACAGATCCTGAAGCTGAGGCTCCAAGACTGAGGCCACCTCATGAGAAGAGAAGACTCCCTGGAAAAGACCCTGATGTGGGGAAAGATGGAGGGCACAAGGAGAAGGGGACGACAGAGGACGAGATGGTTGGACAGTGTTCTCGAAGCTACCAGCATGAGTTTGACCAAACTGCGGGAGGCAGTGGAAGACAGGAGCGCCTGATGTGCTCTGGTCCATGGGGTCACGAAGAGTCGGACACGACTAAACAACAACAACAACATATGTATGGAAATATATGTGTATATGTACACACACACACAGTGCTTTTTTATGGGGTGAGGCAGGGGTTCACATACCCCTAAACTTTTTGTGAATTTAAGTTTGGCCTCATTGAGGGGCAGTATTTAAATACGAGTAGGAAAATGAGAGTTCCTGTAAATGTTTCTATTTGAAAAAAGCAGTGTGTGTGTGTGTGTGTGTGTGTGTGTGTGTGTGTGTGTATGCATAAAAACTGAATTGAAACTATGTCTACAATAGCAATGGCTGTCATTTTAATTGTACAAACTAATGTACAACTAGTTTGACAGCCTCCAAGTAAGCCGCAATGTATTTTGCCCTTTTCTTGTACCTGGTGTGGTGTAGGGGTTTGAATGTTGGACTAGGATGGAATTTGCTCCCAAACGTGAGGGGTGGGCAACTTGAAAAAATATATAGGGGGGGGATAAGCCCCACTCCACATAATCAGTCACATGACACAGCACACACACATCATTTGAATGCCCATAGACTTTGGAGGGGGTGGGCGGTACCCTCAAATATTTCATGGGGGGGGGGTGAGAAGGGATCTTGGCCTCAAGAGTTGGCTGCTATGCTCCCAGAGGAGGCAGCGATGGGCACCGACTGAGATGGCTTTAAAAGAGGATGAGACAAAATCATGAAGGATAAGGATAGCAATAGAAACTAGCCATGATAAACCATAGAATCACAGAATCATAGAGTTGGAAAGGACCACAGCACAGTGCCAGATTTATGTATAAGCTAAACAAGCTATAGCTTAGGGCCCCACTCTCTTGGGGGCCCCAAAAAAATTTAAAGGGAAAAAATCTGGATGTACATTTCCAAAATATAAGTTACAAAACAAAAACCTACATACAGCAACAGTGTTTTGTGTTGTGTAGGCTCCTATGATGTAAGTAATGGGCCCCACCTGCTAGTCTGCTCCCTAAAATATCCCTAGTTTGCTCATTTCTATATATAGGGTGCCTACATTCTCAATGTGCAAAGAGCTTTAGATACCTATTAGCTCCATAAATTACCATATAGCATATTGTTGTTGTTGTTAAGTCATTTAGTTGTGTCCGACTATTCGTGACCCCCTGGACCAGAGCACGCCAGGCACTCCTGTCTTCCACTGCCTCCTGCAGTTTGGTCAAACTCATTTTGGTAGATTCGAGAACGCTGTCCAACCATCTCGTCCTCTGTCGTCCCCTTCTCCCTGTGCCCTCCATCTTTCCCAACATCAGGGTCATCATGATGACTTTTACCAAGTAGTGGTCTTTGAAATTTGAAATACTTTATTGTCACTTGTACAACTTCTATACAGTGAGATTATACGAGCACCCTCCACTCAGCTCTTAGTCTTAATTCTCTTCGTTTACTGACACACACACACACCAAACCCGAAAGTCAGTTGCCCTGTTGTGATTTTTTCATTCAGCAGCTTAACAGCCCATGGATAGAAGCTGTTCTTTACCCTGTTGGTGCGACTAATCATGCTTCTGTATCTTCTGCCTGAGGGCAGGAGATCAAGAAAGTGCTGGCCAGGGTGTGAATCATCCCTGAGAATTTTCTTCGCTCTCCTGAGGCAACGTTCTTCTGCAATGTCATCCAGCGGATTCATGGGACAGCCCATAATATCTTGCGCTGTACTCACCACCCTCTGTAGGCACTTCCTATCAGTTGGTGTCAAACCAGCGTACCACACGATAATGCAGTATGAAAGGACACTTTCTATTGTGGACCGGTAGAAGATCATCAAATGTTGATTGACATTGTTCTTTCGCAATATTCGGAGGAGATGGAGTCTCTTGCATTGCAGGGGGTTGGACTAGATGACCCTCGTGGTCCCTTCCAACTCTACAATTATGTGGTTCTGTGATTCTAGGAATCCCTGATTTGAATTGCCAGGGCTTTCCATTGCCTGATCCGATGAAACCTACAGTAGTACTTGGATCACACCGTAGCTCATGGGATAGAAATGTCAAATTTACTTACGTTCATGAATCATGACTGATGAAGCAGTCTTCCCTTTTGCAAAATTGATGGTGTGGCAGAGAATCTGAGCATAGCATCTCTGCTGTAAACCCCTTTGCATTTCCTGAATAAATATATTTTTAGAGAGAGAGATAAGCAATAAAGAGCAAGAAGGGAGGTGATACCTTTTTATTTGATTATTAAAACATCAAACTAAATTGAACACACTTGCTGGAATCATACACCCAGTGGGCTATGAGAAATGAATAGATAGGGAAGAGATAGACACAGAGAAAGGAGATACCTGTATATCAAATGGCAGGAGTATAAAAGAGCAGAAAAATAAAATAATTCAGATGCCTTTGCCCATCAAAATGACAAACGGAACATGGAACACACAAAGGAGAAATGTAAAGCAGAAATGAAAACATGAGGCAAGAGTTGTTCCCCACTCTATACAACAATTTGAAATGCATTATTAAAAACAGTTAAATTACAGCCACAGGAACAGGGCTGAGGAGCCCATTCACACGTGTCTTGCTATTTGATTTCCACACCTCCTTTCAGCAAAGGCTCCCCAAAAGGCTAACACAACAAGATTAATTCAAGCTGGCTGGATATTGAAAATCAGCAAACAGTAATAAAAGAGAAGAGAAAGTGGCAGGGAGAATAAAAAATCCATCCCCCATTTGAAGCCATAAGAATGCAGGTCTCCTCACCTGGCACAGGAGTGACATTTATGGCTTGATTACAATGGCAATGGCAAATAGGGACTTGCACATGAGACAGACGTCATGGATAAAACCCCACAAACCCAATTGCTGCTCAGCTGCTTGACATCTAGCGGGAAGACCAACACACCCACGCAGAGCTTTTCTCTTTTTTTCATTCCCCGCTTTCCCAGTTCTGTTTCCTTTTTTTGTTTTTTTAATATTTTATTAGGTTTTATCAATATAAAAGTTTAGAAAAATACAAAAACAAAAAAGATACACAATTACAAAATACAAAAATACAAACATTAGACACAAAAAAGAAAAAGAAGAAAAGCACATATAAAAAAACAAAATTTCCCTCTTTCTTAATTTCTCATCTTTAGTTAACTTATTTTCCTGACTTCCTCACGTCTCCCATTTTTGTATCCCCTTTAAAAATTGGTTCAGCAAATTCATGTCCTTTTAGTTTATCTGTTATTAATCCCATCTTACATTTTACCTTGTTGCTAGAACCCCTTCAGTTCATATCAATGTCATCAGCATTCAAAAATTTTACAATATTTCTGCAAATAAGTTTTAAATTTCCTCCAATCTTCTTCCACCGACTCTTCCCCCTGGTCTCGGATTCTGCCAGTCATTTCCGCCATCTCCATGTAGTCTATTAGTTGCATCTGCCAAATTTCCAAGGTGGGTAGGTCTTGTGTCTTCCAATGCTTTGCGATGAGAATTCTTGCTGCTGCTGTAGCGTACATAAAGAAAATTCTATCCTTCTTTAACACCAATTGGCCAACTATGCCCAGGAGAAAAGCCTCTGGTTTCTTCAGGAAAGTATATTTAAATACCTTTTTCAGCTCATTATATATCATTTCCCAGAAAGCCTTGGTCCTTGGGCACGTCCACCAAAGGTGAAAAAATGTACCTTCAATTTCTTTACATTTCCAACATTTATTATCGGGCAAGTGATATATTTTTGAGAGCTTGACTGGAGTCATGTACCACCTGTACATCATTTTCATAATATTCTCTCTTAAGGCATTACATCCCCTTCATGGATCACTGCCTTGCCGTGGCGAAGGGGCTTGAAGAACTCAGAGAAGCTATGAACTATGCCGAGCAGGGCACCCAAGATGAACAGGTCATAGTAGAGAGTTTTGACCAAACGTGATCCACCTGGAGTAGGAACCGGCAAGCCACTTCAGTATCTCTGCCAAGAAAACTCCATGGACAAAGACAACAGGCATATAAAAGTTATGACGCTGGAAGATGAGCCCCTCAGGTCGGAAGGTGTCCAACATGCTACTGGGGAAGAGCGGAGGACAAGTACAAGTAGATCCAGAGCTGATGAAGCGGCTGGGCCAAAGCCGAAAGGACGCTCAGTTGTGGATATGCATGGAAGCGAAAGGAAAGTCCAATGCTGTAAAGAAAAATATTGCATAGGAACCTGGAATGTAAGAACCATGAACCTGGGTAAGTTGGATGTGGTCAAAAATGAGATGGCAAGAATAAATATTGACATCCTGGGCATCAGTGAGCTAAAATGGACGGGAATGGGCGAATTCAGTTCGGATGACTATCATATCTACTACTGTGGGCAAGAAACCCGTAAAAGAAATGGAGTGGCCCTCATAGTCAACAAAAGAGTGGCGAAAGCTGTACTGGGATGCAGTCTCAAAAATGATAGAATGATCTCGATACGAATCCAAGGCAGACCTTTTAACATCAGAGTAATCCAAGTTTATGCACCAACTACTGGTGCTGAAGAAACTGAAATTGACCAATTCTATGAAGACTTACAAGACCTTATAGAAGTGACACCAAAGAAGGATGTTCTGCTCATTATAGGGGATTGGAATGCTAAAGTAGGGAATCAAGAGATAAAAGGAACAACTGGCAAGTTTGGCCTTGGAGATCAAAATGAAGCAGGGCAAAGGCTAACAGAGTTCTGTCAAGAGAACAAGCTGGTCATCACAAACACGCTTTTCCAACAACACAAGAGACGGCTCTACACATGGACATCCCCAGATGGGCAACATCGAAATCAGATTGATTATATTCTCTGCAGCCAAAGATGGAGAAGCTCTATACAGTCAGCAAAAACAAGACCTGGAGCTGACTGTGGCTCAGATCATCAGCTTCTTATAGCAAAATTCAAGCTTAAACTGAAGAAAGTAGGAAAAACCACTGGACAGGTAAGATACAATCTAAACCAAATCCCTTATGAATACACAGTGGAAGTGAGGAACAGGTTTAAGGATTTAGATTTGCTGGACAGAGTACCTGAAGAACTATGGGTGGAGGCTCGCAACATTATACAGGAGGCAGCAACTAAAACCATCCCAATGAAAAAGAAATGCAAGAAAGCAAAGTGGCTGTCCAACGAGGCCTTACAAATAGCGGGGGAGAGAAGGCAAGCAAAATGCGAGGGAGATAGTGAAAGATACAGGAAATTGAATGCAGATTTCCAAAGAATAGCAAGGAGAGACAAGAAGACCTTCTTAAACGAGCAATGCAAAGAAATAGAGGAAAGCAACAGAATGGGAAGAACCAGAGATCTGTTCAAGAAAATCGGAAATATGAAAGGAACATTTCGTACAAAGATTACCATAATAAAGGACAAAAGTGGTAAAGACCTAACTGAAGCAGAAGACATCAAGAAGAGGTGGCAAGAATACACAGAGGAATTATACCAGAAAGATATGGATGTCTCGTACACCCCAGGTAGTGTGGTTGCTGACCTTGAGCCAGACATCCTGGAGAGTGAAGTCAAATGGGCCTTAGAAAGCACTGCAAATAACAAGGCCAGTGGAAGTGATTGTATTCCAGCTGAACTGTTTAAAATTTTAAAAGATGATGCTGTTAAGGTGCTATACTCAATATGCCAGCAAGTTTGGAAAACTCAGCAGTGGCCAGAGGATTGGAGAAGATCAGTCTACATCCCAATCCCAAAGAAAGGCAGTGCCAAAGAATGCACAATTTCACTCATTTCACATGCTAGCAAGGTTATGCTTAAAATTCTACAAGGAAGGCTCAAGCAGTATGTGGACCAAGAACTCCCAGAAGTGCAAGCTGGATTTAGAAGAGGCAGAGGAACCAGAGACCAAATTGCAAACATGCGCTGGATAATGGAGAAAGCTAGAGAGTTCCAGAAAGACATCTACTTCTGCTTCATTGACTATGCAAAAGCCTTTGACTGTGTTGACCACAGCAAACTATGGCAAGCTCTTAAAGAAATGGGAGTGCCTGATCACCTCATCTGTCTCCTGAGAAATCTCTATGTGGGACAAGAAGCTACAGTTAGAACTGGATATGGAACAACTGATTGGTTCCAAATTGGGAAAGGAGTACGGCAAGGCTGTATATTGTCTCTCTGTTTATTTAACTTATATGCAGAATTCATCATGCGAAAGGCTGGGCTGGATGAATCCCAAGCCGGAATTAAGATTGCCGGAAGAAATATCAACAACCTCAGATATGCAGATGACACAACCTTGATGGCAGAAAGTGAAGAGGAATTAAAGAACCTTTTAATGAGGGTGAAAGAGGAGAGCACAAAATATGGTCTGAAGCTCAACATCAAAAAAAACGAAGATCATGGCCACTGGTCCCATCACCTCCTGGCAAATAGAAGGGGAAGAAATGGAGGCAGTGAGAGATTTTACTTTCTTGGGCTCCATGATCAGTGCAGATGGTGACAGCAGTCACGAAATTAAAAGACGCCTGCTCCTTGGGAGAAAGGCGATGGCAAACCTAGACAACATCTTAAAAAGCAGAGACATCACCTTGCCAACAAAGGTCCGTATAGTAAAAGCCATGGTTTTCCCAGTAGTGATGTATGGAAGTGAGAGCTGGACCATAAAGAAGGCTGATCGCCGAAGAATTGATGCTTTTGAATTATGGTGCTGGAGGAGACTCTTGAGAGTCCCATGGACTGCAAGGAGATCAAACCTCTCCATTCTGAAGGAAATCAGCCCTGAGCGCTCACTGGAAGGACAGATCGTGAAGCTGAGGCTCCAATACTTTGGCCACCTCATGAGAAGAGAAGACTCCCTGGGAAAGACCCTGATGTTGGGAAAGATGGAGGGCACAAGGAGAAGGGGACGACAGAGAATGAGATGGTTGGATGGTGTTCTTGAAGCTACCAGCATGAGTTTGATCAAACTGCGGGAGGCAGTGGAGGACAGGAGTGCCTGGCGTGCTCTGGTCCATGGGGTCACGAAGAGTCGGACACGACTAAACGACTAAACAACAACAACAAGGCATTACATGCCGTAAATTTAATCCTTTCCCAGTTCTGTTTGACTGGTTCTTCTAGGATAAGTGTAGTTTGGGTAATCGTTACAAGAACCCTGCAAGGCAGAATCACGATCATCCTCACTCTCACATTGCAATTGGGGCTATGGTTCCTTCTGGGTGAGCATTGATCCTGACTTGTTTGCACAAAGTTTGCGGGGAGGTCATTGAAACAACAAAAGCCATTTAAAGAGGATTTGTTCTGATTTGCTTGCAGGGATAGTATACAATGGACTCAATAGGGAGCGGGTGGTGCTGTGGTCTAAACCACTGAGCCTCTTGGGCTTGCCAATCAGAAGGTCGGCGGTTCGAATCCCCACGATGGAGTGAGCTCCCGTTGCTCTGTCCCAGCTCCTGCCAACCTAGCAGTTCGAAAGCATGCCAGTGCAAGTAGATAAATAGGTACCATGTGGCGGGAAGATAAATGGTGTTTCCGTGCACTCTGGTTTCTGTCATGGTGTTCTGTTGAGCCAAAAGCGGTTTAGTCCTGCTCGCCACGTGACCCAGAAAGCTGTCTGTGGACAAATGCTGGTTCCCTTGGCCTGAAAGCAAGATGTGTGCTGCAACCCCATAGTCGCCTTTGACTAGACTTAACCATCCAGGGGTCCTTTACCTTACCTTTTACCTTTACAATGGACGTTGTACAATAAAACATTTTAAATGTGTATCAAAGTGCAATATACAGTGGTACCTTGGGTTACATACGCTTCAGGTTACAGACTCTGCTAACCCAGAAATATTACCTTCGGTTAAGAACTTTGCTTCAGGATGAGAACAGAAATCGTGCAGCCAGCGGCGCAGCGGCAGCAGGAGGCCTCATTAGCTAAAGTGGTGCTGCTTCAGGTTAAGAACAGTTTCAGGTTAAGAACAGACCTTCAGAACGAATTACGGTAAGTTCTTAACCTGAGGTACCACTGTACACATGTGACACTAGATGGCGATAGTAAGCGATGCCAAATGCAATGCATTTTTCAATTTTTTTTTTAAAAAACATTATCGCAGTGGTTTTTTATATGTGTGTAGATTCCACCAATATTGTGTCAAGCGATTGCTATCCTGCTTTGAGGTTTCATTACAATCATATATGATCATACAATCACAGAAATATAGAGGTGGATGGGACCCCCCGAAGGGTCATTAAGTCCAACACCCTGCAAGAAAGGAATGTTAAAGCCAGCTGTCACAGCCAGCGTTGGAAGATTTTGTCTCATACAGTAGGAGAAGCCAAGAGCATTACTGCAGACACACTGCAGAGTGTGACCAGCTAGTAATTCAATACAGACAACAAGTTTCACGTAGCACTAACACGAATTGAGTGTTTGATAGCTTGGCAGTTTCCCAAACATTTTATAGCAGGCCCCAGAGAGAAGTGTTGGGCCTGTTTGTGCAAATAACTTCTTCTTTTTATAAGGTATCAGTCTTGGAAGATGGGAAGGGCTGGTTTCTAACAAAATGATGTTTGTTGACTTGCATCCTTCCAACCCTGTGAGAGTCGAGAACAGCGAGTGGGACGCGCACAGAAGAAATCTCTCTATGGGATGTGGGATTTTGTGAATCGGAACAGATGAAGAAGGCTAAGGAAAATAATAAGGGAAAGGGCACGGTTTTTGACATTTCCTTGTAATGGAATCCTCAGACTTTTCCAAGCGAATACTCCTGAAAAATGAAGCCACGGGGCATGGCAGGCATGGGCCGTTGAGGGAAATTAAGGAGAAGAACATGGCGATTCCTGCAAAACCAAAGGACTTTCCCCCTGCTCTTAAACACTTACTCTGCAGTGATCTGGTGGCTCAATAAACACATTACATTAATTAGCTGAAGGTATCCAACTTCTGAACAACTGATTGGTTCAAAATTGGGAAAGGAGTACGACAAGGCTGTATATTGTCTCCCTGATTATTTAACTTATATGCAGAATTCATCATGCGAAAGGCTGTACTGGATGAATCCCAAACCGGAATTAGGATTGCCGGAAGAAATATCAACAGCTTCAGATATGCAGATGACACAACTTTGATGGCAGAAAGTGAGGAAGAATTAAAGAACCTTTTAATGAGGGTGAAAGAGGAGAGTGCAAAATATGGTCTGAAGCTCAACATCAAAAAAAAACTAAGATCATGGCCACTGGTCCCATCACCTCCTGGCAAATAGCAGGGGAAGAAATGGAGGCAGTGAGAGATTTTACTTTCTTGGGCTCCATGATCACTGCAGATGGTGACAGCAGTCACGAAATTAAAAGACGCCTGCTTCTTGGCAGAAAAGCAATGACAAACCTAGACAGCATCTTAAAAAGTAGAGACATCACCTTGCCGACAAAGGCCCATATAGTTAAAGCTATGGTTTTCCCAGTAGTGATGTATGGAAGTGAGAGCTGGACCCTAAAGAAGGCTGATTGCCAAAGAATTGATGCTTTTGAATTATGGTGCTGGAGGAGACTCTTGAGAGTCCCATGGACTGCAAGAAGATCAAACCTATCCATTCTGAAGGAAATCAGCCCTGAGTGCTCACTGGAAGGACAGATCCTGAAGCTGAAGCTCCAATACTTTGGCCACCTCATGAGAAGAGAAGACTCTCTGGAAAAGACCCTGATGTTGGGAAAGATGGAGGGCACAAGGAGAAGGGGACGACAGAGGACAAGATGGTTGGACGGTGTTCTCGAAGCTACCAGCATGAGTTTGACCAAACTGCGGGCGGCAGTGGAAGACAGGAGTGCCTGGCGTGCTCTGGTCCAGGGAGTCACGAAGAGTCGGACACAACTAAAGGACTAAACAACAACAATCCAACTTCAGGCTTATGGGAAATAGATGCAGCCGAGGATCCTATAAGGCAGAGCCTCTGGCCCTTTATCTTTTGTTGGACTGCATATCCCACCATCCCCGATGCCTGCACATGCTGGCAGGGACTGCTGGGAATTGGGATCATAGAATCATAGAGTTGGAAGAGACCACGAGGATCATCCAGCCCAACCCTCTGAAATGTGGGATTTTTTTTTGCCCAATGTGGGGCAAAAGATTTGAAATCTACCTGATCCTGAAGAATAATTATCATGAAACAACCCACACAGATGCTTTGGACAAATAGTGGTCATAGACTATTTTTCTCCCCGTTATACTTCCTGCCAAATCATCAGCCTTCCCGCTTGAAACTCAGTGAAAGCTAGCACCTCTTAGCATTAAAGAACCTCCATGGTTTATGCAGCAATCTTATATCCTGCAGCATATAAAATGAGAATGGGGGTGTGCTTCTTTAAAACACCTGTGTACAGGTGCCATAGAACAGCCAATCAGGGCTTCTGGGCTCACATTATCTTACGATCTTTTTTAAATCTTTTTTCTTCTAAATGTCCATCAGCCCTGCACATTTTTAGCTTGTTTATTGTGGGAAAAGCCAATGAAAAATAGCCATCGTGATTTCCTTGTGCGAAAGGAAGCCGCAAGCCAAGCAGACTTAATCTGCCCTCCTGAAATATTATTTGACACTGTTTGTACAAAGCAGCCCTCTGTAGTCAGAGCCTGCCTCTTACATCCTTTCCCATCCAGGCATATTTTACTGAAGGAGTGTTGAGAAAGTGCAACGCCCGTCAATTGCCCCCCATGTTGTGCACAGTATTCCCTAGGCATCATGAACTGCCTTGGTTATGGGGGCTTCAGCACCCCACGGTGGAACACCCACAGACGTTCCTTAACGTGCTTCCTGCTCCCTCTTGAGCAGCTGAAGAACTGTGGCAAATATACCAACCAAGCACTAGCTGTGTGTTTTCCAGACAATTTGTAAATCATAACTCCTGTGGAAAAGCGGCATCAGCGCTTGCCAATTGACTGGGGGCAATTTTGATCACGGCCACTGATTTAGCTGTCCAGACTGTGCATGAATATTCTTGGCTAGTAAATTAACCAAGGCAGAGCATGAGAGGGAAAAACAATGAGGGGGGGGGGAGAGAGAGAGAGAGAGAAATGAGAAAGGCTGTCCAACAGTGCTCCCTTGAGGCTATGTGTATGAAGTGTTCAGTCTGAGAGAGAGGCATGTTCAGCCAAATCAGCATTGCTAATTTGGACCTATGCCAATAACAGAGTTATTCAGGGCCAAGCTAAACCTGACTGGCATCAAGTTCACCCAGGCATTTTTTAACTTGATTAAAAATATTTCCATGCTGTTTTTCATATATTTTTTTCAAAAGAATAGTCAGTGTTTTAATTGTGGGAAAAAACGAGTCTGCAACCAAACAATTCAATAAAAGCATTCAGTGGGAACAGAAGGCAAAAACGGAGTGACTATAACAAAGAGATAGAACCACAACCTGCCTAGGAAAACAAAAAGTTCTCCATCTGCTCCCTAAATCATAATAAAAACATCAGTGCTGGCCTAACACGTCTAAGGAGGTTGTTCCATTGGTAGGGAGCCAGTACCAAAAAGGCCCTCTCCACAATTGCCACCTGCCTAAGCTCTAACGGCAGGAGCACTCAGGTGAGGCTAAAATAGCCATCCACCTAGGGGAGGCTGAAAGCTGTGTCCCCGTGTCGCTTTAGTTCTTTTCCGTAACGCCTGGAGTCAGGCATTCCTATCCCACCTCTGCACTTTGAATGTGTGGATAGCATCATTGCAAAGATATGGAGCAGATACTGAGGTCATGCGGGGAGAGGAACGGAGCCCAGTTGTGCAAGTGAAACAACACTCCTGCAGTGTGTGTGTGGGGAAACCCTATATTCCTATGAAACTGCTTTATACCGGGGCTGGATCTACACTGATGTTATTAGAATGATAATAGATATCTCGTGCTAAAACATCACAGGGCTTAGGTAAAGGTAAAGGGACCCCTGACCATTAGGTCCAGTCGTGGCCGACTCTGGGGTTGTGGCGCTCATCTCACTTTATTGGCCAAGTACAGCTTCCGGATCATGTGGCCAGCATGACTAAGTCGCTTCTGGCGAACCAGAGCAGTGCATGGAAACACCATGTACCTTCCTGCCGGAGTGGTACATATTTATCTACTTGCACTTTGACGTGCTTTCGAACTGCTAGGTTGGCAGGAGCAGGGACCGAGCAATGGGAGCTCACCCTGTCGCGGGGATTTGAACAGCCGACTTTCTGATCGGCAAGCCCTAGGCTCTGTGGTTTAACCCACAGTGCCACCAGCGTCCCGTCATAGGGCTTACTTCTTAATTAAAGCATTTTTTTTTACCTCCCCCCCATCAAAACACTGTCTCCCTCCTGCTGGTTGCTCTGCTGAGCCCTCTAGTGTCACATTTTAGTAACACATTATGAACCTTAAAAGTAGGATGTCATGTGTCCATATACGTTATCAAAACCCTTCCTTAGCGTTAAAAAACGTGAGTGTAGATCTGCCCCAGGTGAGGCTATTGATCCATCTAGTGCAGTGTTGCTTAACCTGACTGGCAGCAAATCAGAGGGTCTCTGGCAGAGAGTGTATCTCATCGCCTGCCGCTACCCAAACCATTTTTTTAAAAAACCAGCTGGATTTGCCAAGGATTGGACGTGGTGCAGTACTTTTTTTAATAGAAAAAAATGGTGCTGGCACTCACCATGAAATTATTCCAGTAAGTGCCACACTATTAACATTTAAGAGAGCGAAATGGGGCTGGCACTCTGTAAACTTGAGTTCTACTGGGGGGGGGGGAGCACTGGACATGGTAAAAGGTAAAGGTAAAGGGACCCCTGACCATTAGGTCCAGTCGTGGCCAACTCTGGGGTTGCGGTGCTCATCTTGCTTTATTGGCCGAGGGAGCCGGCATACAGCTTCCGGGTCATGTGGCCAGCATGACTAAGCCACTTCTGGTGAACTAGAGCAGCACACGGAAACGCCGTTTACCTTCCTGCCGGAGCGGTACCTATTTATCTACTTGCACTTTTGACATGCTTTCGAACTGCTAGGTTGGCAGGAGCAGGGACCGAGCAAAGGGAGCTCACTCCGTCGCGGGGATTCGAACCGCTGACCTTCCGATCAGCAAGTCCTAGGCTCCGTGGTTTAACCCACAGTGCCACCTGCACCCCCTGGACATGGTACTCAGCTGCTGAGTTTGGGTCCCTCCAAATCTAACCTTCCGATGATTAGGCACACTCAGTTTGGTGGCATGCAGAAAAAAAGGGGGCTCTACTTTCTCCTCTGCCCCATAGAAGCAAACATTTTCAAGTGCATCTGCAGTTTTAATACACACACACAAAATACTTTGCCTCCCCAAAGTTCCAGAAACATGACTCTAATTAAGCACTCCAATGTAATGTATATATCGGAACTGCAGCACGTTTTGTTTCTGTTTAGCAGAACATCTCACGCGTGCCTGATGTTTCACTGCTCCCTCCAGTGTTCACATATTTTGGAGTCCGTTTCCTTCTTGCTGGCAGGAGGAGGCAGCTACAGATGTTAAGCATCATTAGCATGAATGAGAGTGACGGTAAAATCTCCCACGTATCCCAAGGAAGACGAAGAGGCTGCAGCAGAGCTAAGCATATGCAAGACAGGAACACACTGAAAATGAGCAGTTTGGCATTGTCCCTGTGGGCTGCTGACGTGACCGTTAGGCGAAACCTCTGCAGACTTCAAAGTTGTCAATTAAAAAGAAATTAGCGGCGGATGTGTGATTATGCTCCTGGCATTTATCTCCGGTGAATCCCTGAACATTCACATGTTCTTTCTCGGGTATTTATTTCTTATCATTATTTATAGCCCCACTTTTCAGGTTCAAATCCTTCCAAGGCGGCTTGCAAGGAACATTAAAATGCATTGAAATGAATTTTCAAAACCGCAATGAACCAGCGCAGATCAATCTACGAGTGGTAAGAGATTTCTTTTTTTTTAAAAAAAAAAATAATATTTATTAAGTTTCCAACAAATTAAGCACAACACTACAAAAAAGCCAAAAAAGAAAAAAAACATACAATACAATACATAAAAAATAATAATAAAAGAAACAAACAAGACAAAACAGAACAAAACAAAAACCACTTAAAATTTCAATTTCAACATCTTATCTTTCTTTCCCCACTTCTGTTAATTGTTTCAGCAATTCCTTTCCATTTTCCTCTGTTTTCTATCCTATAATTATCTTAACACATTCTAACCATATTTTTCCCTTTAAAGCTCAATTAATCTATTTATACTTAATTCCAATTCCTATCCATCTTCCCCTGTTTTCTATCCTATAATTATCTTAACACATTTTAACCTTATTTTCCTTTAATACTCTATTAATCAATTTATACTTAATTCCTTATAAGATTTCTACTGAAGCCATATAACTTCATTCCAACGTTCTTCTAACATTCATTAATTTTACAATATTTGTATAAATAATCTTTAGACTTTTCCCAGTCTTCTTCCACCGACTCTTCTCCCTGGTCTCGGATCTTGCCAGTCTTTTCCGCCAATTCTATCTAGTCCATCAACTTCATCTGCCATTATCCAACACTTCTGTACTTCCAGGAGACAACCATTCTCTCAGCCAGCAAAGAGCAGATGATTCACAACAAAGTTTAAGGGTCTGACAGGACAGGTCCACCTCCTTCTTTAGCATCCGTCAATATCTTAAGTTTTACTCGAGGCTTCCTGCCCTGCCAAACAACTCCAAAAACATCCCTCTGCCACCTCCTGATACAATCCATCCCATCCAAAACTTGCACTGTTTGAAATGAAAGCAACATCCCCGGCATCCCAGCAACCCTCATCCCCACCACAACGACTCGGCCCAACAATAGCAACTTCAGATTTGTCCATATTTCCCAATCCCCCTTCTCTTCAATCCAACGTCCTTCACAATTACCCTTAAATGAATTCACATTTTTGGCGGTCATACTGGCCCCCAAAAGGCCTCTCTTTCTCAACCAATGTTAGTCCAGTCTCCTCCTGAAGCTCTGTCAGGCTTTCCTTTCCCAAGTTCCATCATAACAGATGTCACACCGAATTGCCTTTGAATGGGTGGGGCTCTTTCACACTCCAGTTGTATTATTTTACATTCAGCAGCAAGGGTTTTCTCCCTGACTTCATCCGCAGTTTGCCGTGTCGACGTAAATTCCTGTATCGATCTCTGAATGGTTTCTGTGTTAGTGTTCACCTTTTGTCCCAGATTGTCTATTTTCCTGTGAAGCTGTTCCAACGAATCGTTTATTTTCACTAAAGCGACCACTAAGGCCTCTTCTGTCGACATTTCACCTGTTTTTTTCCTTTCCATTTACCATAACACTTGAGAAATTCAAGGTCAGTCCAGAGTCTCACAGTTCTTATCTTGCAGCTGGAAATCCCCCTAGCCCAGCTCTTATAAAGTAACCAATTTCAGAGATTTCCACTAGGGGGAAACAATGTCCCCTTTAAACACAACTCATACAGTCCAAAGTTAATTTCAGATTTCAGATACTTTTTACTCCTTTTTAGAAGCAGCCGGAAACAATAGCAACAATGTAGTTCTCTTCCTTTGCTAGTTGTCAAGGAACGTTCTAAATGCTGTCAATGAACATTCCAAAACGTCAGTCCTACTGGCAGCCCATTTCCAGGGTCAGAGCGGCTTTATTTTAACTCCTTTCACTGTCTCCTGCAGGCATACTCAATCCACAACTCCCCCCCCCCTCTTCTCCTGACAAGTAGGGAAGGTGGACTTCCTGTTTTGAACCTCCCCGTTTCAATGCCAAATTAAACATTTAAAATCCGATTGTCCCGTCTCAGCTCAACTCACGGTAATTACTTTGGAGTCAAATTGTCCACAGGAAAAAGTCAATGCTCTCCGGCAACAGCTATGCAGCTTCCAGTGGCGTAGCGCGGGGGGTGCAGGGGGGGCCGGCCGCACCGGGCGCAACATCGGGGGGGGGCGGCGCTCGCACTCACAGCTCTCTGCCCCTACCTGGCTCACTCACTCTCTCTCACTGCAGTGCTGGCTGTGCGAATCCGATCCGAGCCGCTGGGTCGCCGCCCACTGTGGAGGGGGTGGGTGCCAGGCGTGCGGTGCGGAGAGAGAGCGAGGGACTATCTGGGGGAGGGACAGTGCAGCGGCCGCCCAGCGCAGCGCTGAGCGCGGGAGAGAACCACACCAGACCAGACCAGGCAGCAGCAAGAAGAAGCTGGCAGTGGCGGCAGGTTAGGGGTTAGGGGGCGCAATACTTGCCTTGCCCCGGGTTAGGGGGCGCAAATTACTTGCCTTGCCCCGGGTGCTGACAACCCACGCTACGCTGCTGGCGGCTTCGCTCCGTGGAAGAAGCAGACGATTCGAAGCACCGCGCCGCTCACCCCACGTCGCTCCGGATCCCCGAAACCGGGTTTCCCCGCGAGTAGGGGAGGCGCAAAAGGTGCCCGCCAAATCCCACGTTCACAGGCTTCTCCCGCCTGTGATTTTTATGGGTCTCCGCCTTCGCCGCGGGGGTACAGACCCAAATTCCCACGGGGCAAGTTCCTCCCGATCAGAGGAACTCCGCCATTGCCGGAGGCACAACCCAGAAGCTCCTGAGTGGTAAGAGATTTCAGGGGTGCCAGTGCAGACCCCGGGTTTGGTTTCCGTAGGGTAATGAAAATAATTGGTAAACCATTATATTTGAAGAGATGCAATGAAAAACTACTAAATAAAGCACTTCTTGCAAAAAGCTTTGTTTGCATAATCAATGCAATTGTTGTTATCAATGCAGTTATAATCAAGGATGCGAGGCCCTATACCATAGCTTACTTGGCTTGCTCTAAAGATGATACCAGATCTTGACAGTTTTGAAAAGAAAAAAGTTTTTCCCCCTTAGACTCACATGAATCCAGCAAGACCATTTAGCAAACACCGCAAGTTGCTCTTATTTCTTCATTTCCCCCTTTATATCAAATTCTGAAGCCTAATGCAGAACATCCAACTATTTTACAGCAATGTTTAATTGTCTTATTTATGGGAGCACCAACAGTGCATTCCATGCTCAACAAAATTCAAGAGACAATGTCCCCGCCTTTAT
Source organism: Podarcis vaucheri (assembly GCF_965113315.1). Taxonomy (NCBI): domain Eukaryota; kingdom Metazoa; phylum Chordata; class Lepidosauria; order Squamata; family Lacertidae; genus Podarcis; species Podarcis vaucheri. The sequence goes on from NC_138764.1 coordinate 99,139,007, forward strand.
AAGCTAAAACTCAGCACAAGAGGAGCAACTCAGACTGGGGAAGGAAGAGGAAACTAGACAAAACTGCAAAGATGATTAATGCAAGGGCAACGAATGTATATTTCATTGTTCCTAACAATTATCACCTTGTGTAAAAACTGTGTATGTGAGGCGTTATGGTTTTGCTTGTTCTTATGTTATGTATTTTTGTGTTTTTATGTTGTAAACCGCCCTGTGATCCCCAGATGAAAGACGGTATAGAAATTAAATCAATAATAATAATAACAACAACAATAGTAATGATAACAATAATAATAATAACGGCCAGAAAGACCATTAGGTAGCTCCTGAAGTATCATCGAGTGTCGTCTGAAACACACGGGAGTGGATATAACGGTGTCCCGTTTTGCTTAAATTGCGGTCCTACAACTGCACGTGTGGAACCGCCTTCCTGGAACAACACGCGTGTAGCGCGCGAGCCTCCTCTCCCGGCTCGCTCGCAGCAACCAATCAGCACGAGCCTCCTCTCCCGGCTCGCTCGCAGCAACCAATCAGCAGCAGCGACCGCTTCTCCTCCTCCTCCTCCTCCTCCTCCTCCCGGCTTTCTCTCTCCTCAGCGCGCGTCTGTCAATCAACGAGCGCTGCCGTGGCTTTCGGGCGTCTCTAGGAACTCTAAGCAGGAGCCGCGTCGAGCTGCTCATTAGCATATCGTGGAGGAGGGGGCGTGGGGCACAAGGAGTCGCGCAGGCGCAAAGCGTCTCTCGCGCGCGAACGCACGCACGCACGCGCGGATGGGCCCTCAGGAGCCCGCCCTGCCCACATCCCTCCGCTTCCGCCCTCCCTCCCTCGGACTACCCAGAACCCCTTGCGAAGTGGCAACGTAGCCGGCTATGGCGGAAGCTGCGCCTGCGCTGTGAGAAGAGAAGGGAAAATATATATATATTTTTTTTCATTGAGGGGGAAAAGCCGAAGCCGGGTGAGAGGCTTGACTGACTGGTAGCGACTGCGTTGCACCCGCCGCGCCACTGAACCCGCCAGGTACAACCCGTGGGCCGAGGAGATAGTTATCATTATTGCTGTCATCGTCATTATTATTATTTAAAAGAAGAAGAAAAGGAGGGGAGAGAGGCGCCCCCCCCATTTCTACCTCAGGCCACATCCTCATCTTCGAGGGTGAGGGTCGGCATCCCCCTCCCACTCCATAATAATAATAATTTTAAAAAACCCCTCTGGCCCTGAGTTCGAATTCTGGTTTACCTCAGGACCTACCTCTGGTGTTGGTGGGGTTCTGGAGGGAATGGCTTCCTGACCCCCCCTCCCAGGTGTGTGTGTGGGGGGTGAGTGAATGGGGTTGGCTTCTCATAGGATCATAGGGACCACGAAGGGTCATCTAATTCGACCTCCTGCAACGCAGGAATCTTTTGCCCCCAATGTGGGACTCGAACCCGCTACCATGAGGTGAAGAGTCGCACGCTTTGAGGGTATAGAGGGCTCTGCTTTCATCCTCATCATTTATTTATTTATTATGATCTTTATTTATTGCATTGATGCCTCACCTTTTCCTCCGAGGAGCTCAAGGCGGATTACGTGGTTATCTCCTCTTTTAGCCCCTACAACAACGGCTGGGTGAGGTAGGTTGAGAGGCATTGATTGATTCCCCCAATGTCGTCCCAGCAAGAGTTTCATGGGCTTCAAACCCTGGTCTCCCAGGTCTTAGTCGGACACTCTAACCGCTGTGCTACTCTGGCTTTCATCATTATCATCATTTCCTTTATTTATTTAATTTGTATACCGGTCTTCCTCTGAAGATCTCAGGGTGGTTAACAGCATAAAAATAGAAGATTAAAGCACAAAATGTGTAATAAAGACAAGAAGAGGAGCAAATCAAACCAATAAGCGCCCAATACCTCCCAATCCCACGTTTAAAAGGATATGGGATGTTGATCAGCCAAAAGGCCTTGTTCATCATTGTGTAGCTTCAAAGTCATGGGGCAAGAGGATGGGATCCTTTTACGGATGGTAACCAGTTAAAAACCAGGAAGCGGAGAATAGGAATGAATACAGGTTGTTCCCACATCGGAGGGGTGATGATGGCGGTGGGGATGTATAAATATATATACTGCCAAAAATGGCTTTAAGGCAGTTGGCTAAATTGGACTTTTCTAAGCAGGGTGTAAGATGAGGGTTTCCACAAGGATCAGTTTGGGAAATTGTCTTCTTTAATGAACTGGAGTTTGAGGTGATTAGTGAGGTGGAAACGTTTGCTGCTGATGCCAAGTTGCTCTGGGTGGTAAGAATAAAAGAGCTTTCCATACTGGGTGAATGGGCAGTAAGATGTTCAAGATCTGCACTGCTTGCTCATTTGCTACAGGGCCAGGCTCAGGGTGTTACTATTAATATATAAAGCCCTTAACAATTTGGGACCAGTTTATTTGCAAGGTTTCCTTACCCTACATGGGCCCGGTCAACCACTTCAATTGGCAAAATCAGCACAGCTACAGATTCCATATAATGCCCATTCCATTTTTGTAAGAACTCTGTCGTTTAGTGTGGAAGTGCCTACACTTTGAAACCTCCTTCCTATTGAGATCAAGCAGGCATCTTCACTGTACTCTTTCCAACTAAAACATTCCTGTTTAAACAAGCCTACCCAGATGATTAGAAAGTTGAGGTTATTTCAATCTGTTTTAGTATTTAAACTTCTGCGTGTTTTAAGGTAGTGTTGTAATTTTTCCTTGATTTTACTGTTTTAGCTTTTGTAAACTTCTTTGAGGGTTGTTTTTACAATCAAGCAGTGTATAAATTTTAAGAAGTAAATGAAATAAAATATACGTAAGTGTAAAGTGATGCACATCGGAACAAAAAATTCTAACTTAACACTGATAGGGTAGGTGATGGAGGTGACTGACTGAGCAGTAAGGATCCTGAGGTCATGGTGGAAAGAATGAAGTGTGTGGCAGATGTAAAAAGTGTGTACAAAGGGATCGATAATTGGAGGAGGCATGAAATACAAGGCTACCAGTATTATCTTTAAGCAGAAATTTGGTGCGATCACTCTAGTTGCAGAACTGCTAAAAAGATATTGCAGTCCTAGAGAAGGTGCGGAAATGGATATTCATAATGATCCAAGGACTGCTCTCCTAAGGAAAGCTTGCAACATTTGGAGAGGGGTGGTGGTGTTAGGAGAGGAAAGCAGAGCAGGGAAGACATCCATGGTGTGGAGAAAGTAGATAGAGAGGTTTTTCTCCCTCGTGTACAGCACTAAAACCCAGGATCATTCAGTGAAGATGAATGGTGGGAGATTCAAGACAGGCTGAAAGAAGTGTTATTTCACACATTTAAAAGTTAACCTGTGGACTTTGCTCCCGCAAGATGCAGTGGTGACCAAAGAAGGGGATTAGACAAGTTCATGGAGGATAAGGCTGTCAGTATCTACTAGTCCTGATGGCTGCATGCTATCTCCAGAATTAGACGCAGGATGCTTCAGTACTGTTTCTGTCCTCTGTCCTTCCTATGAACTTCCCACAGGCATCTGGTTTGGCATACTGGGAAATAGAATGCTAGACTACAGAGGCCCTTTGGTCTGATTAAGCAGTGATACTATGTTCAGGAGCCTTGAGAAGGGTGGCAGAGTTTGTCTCACCTGCACTGGCTGGTTCCATTAGACCAGATGTCCGTAATGTCTTAAGATTATTTAGTAATCCTTTTTCCATCCCATCTTTCTTCCAAAAAACTCAGGGTATTGCACATGGTTCCCCACCCTTTTGTTTGAATTCTTACAACAGCCCTGTAAGTTAGGTTGTCCTGAAGATGGTGTCTGGCTCAAAATTACCCATGACTCTAACCTATAGGCAACATTGATACAGTGAGGTATTTTCTCTCTTCTACCTTATTCATCTCTCACTTCTGAACTGGGGATGCCATCTTATGTGTATCTACTTGAAAATAAGTCCCACTGGGCGCAAAGTCCCGTTGTGTAAAAATGCATGAGGATGGGCTGCAACATTTGTGTTCCAGTTTTATTTTTATTTATTAAATCTCACTTAGAAATATATGAACAGAAGCAGTTCTGTCTTTTTACCCTTGCTGCTCCTTTTGGAAACTCATATTGACTTACTGGGGCTCTCGTGTAGACATTTTTGGATCAGCTCTGCACTCTTGATTAATTCTGTTTTAGCGTGCTCAGGCTATTAAGTGGATTCTTCTTCGCTGTCTAGGTGTATCCATGCAGTTTATCTGCTAAAAATAAACAAAAACTCCTAAGAACAATGTTGTCCTTCCCTGACCCCAGGTTCCATGTGTTCATGCTAGAATATGACCAATGGCCATTCTGGGTGCTGAAATGGAACTCTAGGTTTCCTGCTCATTCCCCTATCTGAATGATTTGCAACTCTTCCCATTTCTTCAAAACACCTGAAGTAAGGCATTAGGGCAGCACCCCAAAACTGCTGCTTCATATATGATAGGATTGTGTTAATAAGTCAGTTTGCTACCCAATTTCCCATGTTCCTTTGCATTGTTTTTCAATGAATGTTCTGTTTGGAGAAGGTAGGTTAGCTAGTAGAACCCTGAGTAGCTTGTCTATGCAAGTAGAAGTACTGTTTAAGACACTTCTTTGACTAGTCATTGGCTTTTGATTTCAAAAAGCATTGGATTCTTTGAAGATCTGGTTGCTTAAAAATAAGAGTTGGTGACAATCAACCTTCTCATAAGTGGCTCCAGAAGGGGAGATAAAGCGTCAGAAATATGTGGGCTGGTGCAGACACTTATTTTGTGAAGCTTCCTTTCTGGAACAGATCTAGACTATGAGTTATCGCCATTAGCATGAGGGCAAATAACAAGGCATGCTAGAAAGGGACATGGCCTCAAATTGGTATATAGGTCAGTCTAGTTTCTCTTTGAAAGAGATGCATAGCCTAGCAAATCCTTTTATACACCATCTTAAAATGTCTTCCAGTGTCTTCCTTTTTTGTTTTAAAATTGACCTTCTATTTGTATTCTTACATTTCTTTTATTGGCATCTAGCTACTATTGCCTTGAAGGCTCACTTTCACATGTTTGTTTGTGGCTTTACAAATTACCTGTTAGAAGACAAAATCTGTTGCATCTTAACTTGTAAGAAATAGAGTGTTATCCCAGTATCCTTCAGATGCTACACTCTTGCTACATGTAATTAATAGGAGTAGAACATCTTAAGCATGCTATGCAAGTTTGTTAATGCTGCAGACAACATTGCTAGGGTAACTTGCACTGTCTACATTTTGTGTAGAGCCATTTTCACATTCTAAAGATGCTCTTGGATGAAGTCACTTATTCCTGTCTGCCTAATCCTCTCATGAAGTGGGAAGTATAATTGAAAGTATGTCCTGTGATCCACGACAGCTGTCAATACATGCTCTTAGAAAGGGATAGCTCAGTTAGTAGAGCATGAGACTCATAATTACAGGGTTGTGGGTTTGAGCCCCACCTTGGGCAAAAGTTTGCTGCATTGCAGGGGCTGGGAATAGATGACCCTCATGGTCCTTTCCAACTGTACAATGCGATGATTCTGTGATCTAACAAGTATGAACTGAGAAATATGGTGCCTAATTGAATACAAAGAACTGTGATCTCCAAACTGGTTCCCAGGGCACATGAGTGTCATCATGTTGATGAATTGCCCATACCATGACTTCTGCAATGGGGAGACCATATGTAGCATGACCCTCCAATATATGGACAGTGAAATGATCCTCAGGGAAGGAGTTAATGGGATTCTCTGATGCAGCCTGCTCTGAAATCGTACGAGCAGGGTCTGTATCCCAATAACAGAACACACACATTGCATGCAAAAGGGTTCAATCCCTGGTATCTCCAGGTAGGACTGGGAAAGACTCCTGTCTCGAGCCGTGGAGAACTGCTGCCACTCAGTGTAGACACTTCTGACCTAGATGGGCCAATGATCTTACTTTCTATAAGGCTACTTCTTATGTTCCTAATTTCTTGAAACACCATAACTGTCCAGAAAGCATACAGTGGTACCTCGGGTTACATACGCTTCAGGTTACAGACTCTGCTAACCCAGAAATATTACCTCGGGTTAAGAACTTTGCTTCAGGATAAGAACAGAAATTGCACACCGGTGGTGCAGCGGCAGCAGAAGGCCCCATTAGCTAAAGTGGTGCTTCAGGTTAAGAACAGTTTCAGGTTAAGAATGGACCTCTGGAACGAATTAAGTACCTAACTCGAGGTACCACTGTATCTCCATCACTTGGGTAAAAGGGATGGCAGAGGCAAATCTTAACTGTTATCCTTTAGTTATAAGAAGGATGCCTGCCCATTCTTCTGGAAGCTGATGGGATAAATAGGTTTCTGGGACAGCAGGTGGGGAGCGGACATAGTTTGCATTATAACAATATAGTTGCCCAACATTTTTACCCACTCTACCTCCAAATATTTTTTTTTTTTTGGCCTTTGTTTAGTACTCTTCTTTTAACCCCGCCAGCAAGCAGAGACATTCCATTCCTCTTCTCCTTTTGTGCTTCACTGTCCTTGACGCCCACTGAGAGCAGCCTAGCAACCCACCCACGAAGCTCCTGCAAACCACCATTTGGAAATAACCATTCTAATGTGTAGTAAATTAAGATATCCAGAATCTAACCGGAGCCTGCCAGATGTGGAAACACTCTTATTTAATTCACATTAATGTAAAGCATTCTTTAATCGTTCCGTTAATTTAATATGTTAGTTAATGTAGTCTGAAATGTGCTTAACCTTCCAGGAAAATATATATATATATATCCCATATGTCCCATTTTTTTATGACAACCGTTCTGTGGATGCCCAGGGAGTGCAAGAAGATGTGTAGAAGTGCAAGTCAACAGGATAAGTCAGAAAAAAATACCTTATAATTAGAATTAGATCCAAACAAAGCTCCCTAGTTTAATACAAGAGATGGATAAGTTCTTCCAACTATTTATTTAATGTATTTTTATCTCACCTTTGAGAGAACGCTTCCTCCACTCCCAAAGGCAGGTAACATAAGTCCCTAAAATAATCAAAGAAAGCTATGTGTCTTCTTAGGCTAGCAGACGTTTTGAGAGAAGCACTCATTTCTTTATGTTTGTTTATAAAAAGATCCATATTCAACTGTCTTAATACAATAAAACATAAATCACCATTAAAAGTAGTTTTAAAAATCATTAAAGTTGTTCTTGTCTTCAAGCTGTTAAATCAGTCTTGACAGCAAACTAACTGCCGCTTTTGTATTATGTCCTCCCCAATATTGCACTGCCAACTCTTGGCTCTGGTCTTATCCAGTGTTGGCATGTGACCTCCCAACAGCCCTCAACAGACAACAGACAGTTTCCCACGCAACACCCCCGTTTTATCTGCTATCATTTTTCTTATGCTGATTCTCCACATCCCTGTGATTCAACATGAAGTCTACTCCTCTCCAAATTCTGTTATCCTAAACCTACGGCTCCCCAGCCACAGCCAGGGTGGCAAGTGATAAGGGAAGAGCTATAGTCTTAACAATTACCCAATAGAAAAGAGTTATGTGCCCACAAATAATCCCTTCCTTCAGATTTGTTATTTTGACTGCTTCATTGGATGGAACTGCTCCGACTTGTTACCCAGTCAGCTTGCTATACTTTGTCCCATTCATATTCGTTAATTGCTCGCTCATTCTGAATTGCGCAATATAACATCTGTTTAATAGTGGAGTTGCTACTTCTCTCACATTTTTTTTTTAAACCTATGATGTTCCTTGCATAGGCAAAATTGGATATTTTGATCCATGAAGTTCCTGCAGATGTGCTATGTATTGTTTGTGAAGTGTGCTCAGTGTAGGAAAAACTGTACACACATCTTATGTTCCTTTGAAAAAGAGAGAACTTTAGTTTTAAAATCAGGGTGGCAAATGCAGTGGGTTAAAAAGAAGATGAATAAATTCTTGATTTAATGAAAGAAAGAGAGTTGGTGGTGGTTCTGTCTATTGAGCTGTCTCTCCCTCCCCCCCCCCGTGTGTGTGTATTTAAAAAACAACTTTAATAAGCAGGTTGGGGGGGGAATCTGATTTTTTTTGTTCCTCAAGTAATAGTTGCAGTGCAAGCCAATAATTGTGTCTTATAGCTGTCTTTATTCCCTGATGTCACTATTCATTATGGGGATTTTTTTTTTAAAAAAAAACATTGATTGGCATAGGGTAGCTATGAGCGTGCATCAAAGACCAGATTTTGTTTGGATTCCACTTCAGAAAGGAGACCAATTCAACTAGGGACTGCTTCAGGCGTAACCCACAATGCCTTTCCTTGAAGATCCATGGCTTCATTTGTCTCCCCCATTGGCTTACATAAGGAAATGACCAAATGGGTACAGTGGTACCTCCAGTAAGAACTTAAATTGTTTTGGAGGTCCGTTCTTAACCCGAAACAGTTCTTAACCTGAGGCGCGCTTTTGCTAATGGGGCCTCCCACTTCTGCTGCGCGACTTCCACCGGGGCAAAGTTCGCTACCAGGAGCACCTACTTCCGGGTTAGCGGAACTCATTACCCGAAGCGTTCGTAAGGAGGACGGTATAACTTTTATATCTTGACCACATGGAATGAAATTTGCAGGCATAGGTGCTCCTTCCGAGGGAGTGAAACATGTCAGATTCCAGATTCCTCTGGTTGGAAGCTATAGCTGTCGGAAAACTGCACCCCTCCTTTCTCCCTGCCTTACACTTTCCTTTTATGGGGAGATTGGAGAAAGCCAATACAGTTTTCATTCTGAGACGGTGCAACTCTCTTTGCATCCTCTCAATCTCCAAGGCAAAACAGAGTTCCTTTTGCTCAGGAACAGCCCACTTTATTTAAGAGCAGGAAAAAGTAAGCTTCTAATCATTTTTAAATCCCAGAATTTTTTTTTACATTTAATCTCTTGTGAACTAATGCAAGAAATTAGCTACTGGTTGAATTAGTTCCTGGTTGAAACTTCTCCTATGCCACAATCCCACTGGGTAGTTTAGGCAAACTGTTCTTACTCAGCGGTAGCCCTTTCTCTGCATCTTTAATATGGGCTATAATAATATTGACTTTCCATCCAGGGATGCTGTAAATATTTCAGCAATATAATGAAAAGCTTTGAACCTCCAGCACTGTATTCCGTATATTCATAACATCTAGGGTCTGTGTGTACTGCAGACAGTGATTACAGTTTATGCACAGTAGGTAGGGAGCCAATCTGCAGAAAAATAGGAACCAGAACTCTCCCTCCAGCCCCCCTTTATAGGCAGATATTGTCACAAATGCACATCCCTCTTACTACCAGGGAATATCCATGCTGGCAAAGAATAGAATGGAGACAAAAGCTCTCAGCAGTCGGGATGTCTTAAAAGAACACAAGTGATGTGTTAGTGGCTTCTCTGTGTCGGTTGCTATAGGTTTGATTCCTTGAACCCATCCTTCTTCAGTTAAAGGTAAAGGGTAAAGGGACCCCTGACTGTTAGGTCCAGTCGTGGCCGACTGGGGTTGCGGCGCTCATCTCGCTTAATTGGCCGAGGAAGCCGGCGTACAGCTTCCGGGCCATGTGGCCAGCATGCCTAATCTGCTTCTGGCAAACCAGAGCAGCGCATGGAAACGCCGTTTACCTTCCCGCCGGAGCAGTACCTATTTATCTACTTGCACTTTGACGTGCTTTCGAACTGCTAGGTGGGTAGGAGCAGGGACCGAGCAACGGGAGCTCACCCGGTCATGGGGATTCGAACCACTGACCTTCTGATCGGCAAGTCCTAGGCTCTGTGGTTTAACCCACAGCGCCACCCGCGTCCCCCTCCTTCAGTTAGGGGTCCTCAAATTACAGGGACAGGGAAATGGGGAGCAAAAAGAGTAAGGTCTCGTTCATTGTCCTGCCCCTTCCTCCTGCATTTTTTTGGGTGGGGCAAGACCCCAGTTCTACAAGCCCTGATTATTGACCACGACAACTTGAGCCGACAGGGTGCCTTCAAATACTGTTGGGGCTGCCTGTGCCTTATGGCATGGCATTTTCTGTGACAGTCAATTAAAGGGAATATCTACTTCAAATCTTGCACGAAAGGCAAGCAAGCCTGCAAAGAAACAACCTTTCCTCACTCAGTAATAATGTGCTCCTTCAATTTGTACAACTTTCCTCATGAATCACACTGGGAAACCGGCTGACAGGACATTAGTTCCTGGCTTTGCTGGTTATTTTGCTGCAATGCTATATGTCACTGTGGTTTTTCAAGGAAAAGGTAGTAGTAGCTAGAGCAGCGCATAAAACTTGACAGTAGAAGTAATATAAATGGGAAGGTTTTATTATAGAAAGGCGCTGCCTGAAGCTTAAAACTGTATTGACTTTCCTTGGCTGAGAACATACCTCACTTCAGAATGGTGTTTATTATGTAAAAGATTAATTCTTTTGAAAATGTGAAGTATGGTGTAAAACTGATTCATTCTACCAGTAACTTCTATGACTTTGAAGCATTTAATTGGAGTTGCTTTCTCCAGTTGTTAGTTTTTCCTGGTCCCAGTTCAGCAATAATCCCAGTACAGGATAATTTAAGAGAGATGGAACATAATTAACACCACAGAGACACCACAGTGCAAACATTATACTGGTGTCCCCTTAAACTATGGCTTGCAAATGGCCACCCAAGCTTTGGAAATCTGCACTTAGTACTGCTTATGATTCATTGTAGTCTGGCATTGCAGGTACATCATGGATATTTTTACCATGGTTCCCCCAAAACCATTTTTTGGCACACCTATTTCAAATGGGCTTCAAGGGTACCTGGTTAACATGATCATTTGTTTGGAAGCTGAGAATCGTAGTTAATGCTAATATCCACACCACCACCGAGCAACCTCCTTGCTACAAACCATGGATCTTAGGGGCATCTCTGCAACAGCTATCTCTACTGGGTCGCAGTGTAGTTTTATATCCGATCTCTTAATTTATTTTCCTCTCTGTTGCAGGGCCATGGCAAGTCCAAGAACAAGGAAGGTCCTTAAAGAAGTGCGAGTGCAGGATGAGAACAATGTAAGCGGTTTCATGTATCCCCTTAGCAGCTTATGATTCAGCAGCAGTGAGTCATTTGCACCTCATGTTAGACACTTGCCTTTTGTGTGCTGCTCATATTAGCGTACAGATTTGCCTTTATGAACTCTCTTTCTGGACCAGTTGTCATAAAATGCCCTGTCGTCCTGATCAAACCATATGATATCTGCATGTGCAAAATAAATATTGTAAGAATTCCTGCATGTAGTGTCCTTTTGGGTAGCTGGGCCCTATTGCAGCAGAACTTCATGCTCGCACAGTGACTTCTGTATGTTGGAGCAAGTTTATCGAAATAAAAGAAGTAATTCATCATTGATGGGGTTCAGTCGTGCTTGTTTGCAAGATTGTTCTTGAAAACCTCATGCAACAGATTTTATTTCTTTATATAATACGATGTCCTGTAATTCGGTTAGAAAAGTCAAAGTACAGTTTGAAACTTAGGCTGCGTTCCATTTCCCATCTACTTTAATAAGTCCTGTTGAAATCAGTAGGATCAATTTACAGTCATACCTTGGATCCCATACAACTTGGTACTCAGACGTTTTGGCTCCCGAATGCTGCAAACCCGGTAGTGAGTGTTCCGGTTTGTGAATATTCTTTGGAACCTGAACGTGCAACTGGGCTTCTGCGGCTTCCGATTGGCTGCAGGAGCTTTCTGCAGCCAATCAGAAGCCATGCTTTGGTTTCTGAACATTTTCGAAGTCGAACGGACTTCCGGAATGGATTCTGTTCGACTTCCAAGGTACATCAGTGAGACTTGCTTCTGAGGAAGCATGCACAGAATTGTACTGTAAAAAACTGCAACAGCCTGAAAGAATGAGATCGGCAGCATTTAATGCTAAGAACCGATCAAATATTATAAGACTTGAGGTCTTCAGTGCTGTAGGGACTAAAAACCTGGCATCTATGCTATCCTATGTACTAGCTGATGATCTCTGATTTAAAAGGTTTATATTTTTTACTGTATATATTTATAGTTGTAAAGCACTTTGATATTTTTTATAGAATTGTGGTATACAAGTATTTTTTAAAAATAAATATAGGATAGTTCCACAGATGGCAAAGTATCGCAGAAAAGCCCTTTTTAAGTCAGTTAGGTAGCAATTGGTGTGGGTACCCAGAGAGGTGTATCTGAATGCGATTTCAGTAATTGGACAAGCTGGTCTGGCAGCAGGCAGTCCTTTCTGTACTCTCATGGTATGTTTCTATGTAGATATATTCTTGCAGGGCAGATTCCAAAAGCCACTGGCTGGATGTTATGTCTTAATTGGTGTGAGTAGTACTGAAGCACTTTAATACGAATAATTTGATTAGTGTGTTAGACTGAATGGCAGCCTGCAGCTTCTACTCCAAATAAGTTAGCAGACAGAGCAGGCTGTAAAGCTCTAATTATATATGTTGAGTACCGTTTTACTTATTTGCTTTAGCTGCTTGATACCGTTAACTTCTATGCAAAGATCTCCAGAGCAGCTTGAGAGTAGAAAATTAAAAATAAGAAATACATTTGCAATAGTAGCAGCAAAGCCAACTGAAAGGCTGGCAAGATGAAAATAATAATAATAATAATAATAATAATAATAATAATAATAATAATAATATCTTTATTGTCATTGCCCCCTTCGGGGACAACAAAATTACTTGACTGCTCCATAAAAACACTAATTAAACAATACAGTATAATACAGCAAGGGAGATTAGATGACTTTCAAAGTCCGGGCTTCCCATTCAGGGCCGAGATCGCTCTGGAGAAGAAGCTGTTCTTAAGACGGCTCGTTCTTGTCTTCATCGTCCTGTATCTCCGTCCCGACGGCAAGAGCTCGAAGAGACAGTGACCAGGATGCGATGGATCTTTTACTATCTCCAGTGCCTTCCTATGGCACCTTGTGGCATAAATCTGCTCTAAGGTGGAGAGTGGGCAGCCAACAATGCTCTCTGCTGCCTTAACAACCCTGCACAACCCCATCCTGTCCTGGGTAGTACAGCTACCGTACCACACACATAAGCCATAAGTGAGCACGCTCTCAATGGCACAGTGATAGAAGACAAGCACCTTTCTACCTGGTGACAAAAGCATCGTAAACTTGGTGCTGTGTGAACCTTTATGGGGAGAGAATTCCAGAGCTGAGATTCCACCACAGAGCAGCTCTTATCTCCTGTCACCACTTGCTTGAACTCATGGAACCTGGAAAGGGGCTTCCAAGGAAGATTTTAATACATGGACAGACTTATGTGGGAAATACAGATATAAGAGAAATGCAGACGTTAATACTCTTGATACCTTAATATACCACTATGAAAATAGCAAGGTTTGCTTTGTTTTGTTACTTCTAAATAACGTTTTGATATCATTTCTGAGCTACTCACCTGGGGTAACTACTGAAAACAGAAATAACTTCCACCCCCATTTTTTATTGCAGGTTTGTTTCGAATGTGGCGCATTTAACCCTCAATGGGTGAGTGTGACCTATGGAATTTGGATCTGTCTGGAATGCTCAGGAAAGCATAGAGGCTTGGGTGTTCATCTCAGGTCAGTCATCAATGGTGATAACACATACGTTTTTGTTGGGGATGAAACAAGTAAATGAAAATGTATATATTGGAACACATTGGCTGCATTCACATCCCACACTGAAGCACGGCTAGCTTGCCATGCCCAAGCCGGAAGGAGCTGCAGCGAGCCTTGGGCTCACGTGCTTTCGCTTCTCCTACACAGCTGGGAGAAGGACTTTGAGAGTGTTTGCTCCCTGGATCTTGGCCTGTTGTGTTGTCTGGAGCAGGGATTGTGGTTTATCCCTAAGTTCGGTATCCTCAACGCAAGCCACCTTCAAATTGGGTTGTGAAACTGGCTTCCTTAAACTATAGCCATAGGGATAAACTATGATCCTTGCTTCAGGTGACACAGCAGACATTACTATGTCTGGATCCAGCTTGGTGTCTGATTTTTATTTTTGGGTTGTTGTTTTTTTACATTTCAGAGCAACATCAGATTATTTATATAATGTGCATGTGTGTATGCTTCAGCTTTAACTTCAGCGGAGGTGTCTCCTAGTAGCGACATACACATAATTCACTTAGGAGTCTAAAATTGATCCCTGCCCCCCTGGTGATACAGAAGTTATTCGGGAAAGCTTTGTTGCTGGTATACAAAGCTGCTGATGCACAAAGATATTAACAATGGGGTGTGGCGGTTGCCTTTCTGGTTCTCAGTTTTGTGCGCTCTGTCACAATGGACAAATGGAAGGACATTGAACTGGAGAAAATGAAGGCTGGTGGTAACCGCAAATTCCGGGAGTTTTTAGAGACTCAAGAGGACTACGATCCTTGCTGGTCGCTGCAAGAGAAATACAACAGTAAAGCAGCTGCGCTCTTCAGAGATAAGGTAAGTGTAATTAAACAATAATTTCAGCATTCTTGGACCATTCAACATTCATGTCAGTTTGATGCTTCTGGGGACAGTATAGGGAGGCAACAGCCCTTTCCTGCTAGTTATGTCTCTTGTGTCCTAGTATCCAGTCTCTGAACAGTGCAGTTCCATTTATCTCTGTGGCTAATGTCTATTGATAGACATCTTCTCCATGAATTTTCCTAGTCCCTTTTTAAAAGGTCTTCTAAATAGATGGCTTTTGCCATCTCTTGTAGTGAATTCAGCAAGTTAATTACACTTTGGATGTGAATAGCTGGTTTCCTGGGCCTTGATAAAGCAGTAGGGAGCATGGGTGGTCCTACAAACCTATCTGCTTCCATTCCCTGCTTCAAGAAAGTCCTTCTGTGGTGCTTTCCCCCCCAGTCTCTGGGGCTAGGGAGTGGCATATCCTTTCGCGCAGAGCTTAGAAGCAGGCTACATCGAACCTTTTCTCTGTTTCTGCTGCGCAGCAGCGAATAGAATTTGTGTCTTTAAGGTATTATTCTTTTTAGGTGGCAGCAGAAGCGGAAGGTAAAGAATGGTCAGTTGAAACTTCTTCTGCCAGAAACTGGACTCCACCTCAGCCCAAGGTTGCTCTGTCCTCAGCTCACCGGTAGAGATCTCTTTATCTTGCACAGTGTGTGGTTGTTCTAAGGCTATTATGTTAACCATCTGAAGGTGCTTAGACTAATGATGGAGGTGAATACTGGAGAATGTGCATGGCTATTATGGTTACCTGCAACATCACATCTAGGGAGATGGGCCATGCTGTTAAATTTTTGTACCTGTTACCGGGGAGATAGGAGAAGAAATGGGGCTGACGTTAGTCTTTAAGAAGCTGACCAAGGTTCTTCATTTTATTTTTGATCGTGCTCTTCCTCTCTTGCGTTGCACATAGGAAGGCAGACCTTTTTTGTTTACTGTATTCATCAAATGTCTTTTTAACCTGGCCTTCATCTCAAATTTATTTCAGAGCGAGGTGCAGCACAACTATGATGCATAAATTACATACAAAAATTAGTTAGAACAATCACAAGTATCAATCAGCATGACAAAAAGGCAGGCAAAATAACATTAATAAGGTTGCAGGGCTACAGCACTTAGACCATTAACGTTCCTAGTCACCTACAAATGGCTGGGTAAAAAAATTAAGTTTTTTACTTAATGCTGAAATTATAAGAGTGTCTGCACCAAGAGGGGGAGGGGGTGCATTCCACAAATGTGGTGAGATGTTTGCAGGATTATACCTTCTCTTACCAAGGTTTGCTAATTTACATGCCACATGCACTTTCCCCCAGTGCTTGTCGATTTCAAGTGGTCCAATTACTATGGCATAATAATGTTTGATGTATGGGTTTGTTTGTTTTCTTTGCAGGAGCTCTGCTGGACAACCCCAGAATGCTGGTGCCCCTTCTGAAAAAGCCTTCGAAGATTGGTTAAATGATGATCTTGGCTCCTATCAAGGGTAAGAATCACTTCTCTGTTAAATATAGGGCTCCTTCGTTGCCAACTGTGATTGGCTTCTCCCCTGTGGTGGCCACCCCTATCCTGGCTGCTCTGCACAAAGCTCCCCTCCACTGAATTTTCCATAAGATGCCAAGGGAAAAGGATGCTTCCTTCACAGAGAACTCTTGCAAAACCAGCACAGGTCTCTCTCACGCCCTCTAGTCCTCTGGGGAAAATAATAATAATAATAATAATATATAAAAAAACAGTGAGAGGCGGGCCTTTCCTAAGTTGTTTGCCCATGAAAGAGAACTTGTGAGGATTTGTTGGAAACCCAGCCAGATGTGCGGGGTATAAATAAATTATTCTCCTCCTCCTCCTCCTCATCTCACCAGGGAGATCCACAAACATTCCTCTCTCTCCTCCAACAATATAGGTAAAACAACCCTGTAGATAAAGCTTGCATCACTTGCTTATAGTGGTTTAAGGTACAGCCTATATTTGAGCTCAAACATGTAACTTTCTGTTTCATTTGGTTTATAGAATGCTTATGTTCTTCCCCCCTCCTTTTTTTCCACAGTATTGTCTTTTGATTATAAATGCCTTTTGCTCGTTTTCTTGTGTGCTTTGATTCAGGGGTCAAGAAAATCGTTATGTGGGGTTTGGGAACACAGTTACGCCTCCCAAAAAGGAAGATGACTTTCTCAATAATGCCATGTCCTCTTTGTATTCAGTAAGTAGCTGCTTTTCCTGTGCATACGCTGATATAAGATGCATTCTTATTCTTTCACTCTTCTGTTGCCACTAAGCAAGCCAAGGTTCCCCGTATTACATCATGTCTGAAATATCAATTTAAAAAGTAGAGACAGATTACTTCAACACTCAGAGTATAATGCTAAGAAATGAATAACCGTGCATCATAGAAAACAACTACAGTGGACAACTTGACTAATGGTGTGCTTGATTGCTTATCGGAATGGTAATCAAATCAAAATGATAATTTATCCACTTGCTTTGCTTTCTTGCCACAATTCTGCTAGTGTTGATTTTGTTAATGTTTAGCTGCGCTAACCTTTCTTGCCTTCATGCTGGTCTTTCTAGAAATACCAGCCCAGCATTTTAAAATCAAGTAACATGGGATTATTCTCCTTCGTTCTCTCTACCCTCTCAAAACATTTGTTTTCACTACAGTGGCAAGCAACTCACCAGTTCTTTTTCAAAATGGTTTTCAATGCATTTGAAAAGAGTACACTCTGCAATGTCGCTGGCCTCCTCTACCTGCATAAAGGCTTCAGACAGGGAGAATGGAACTGGCAGGAGGCTTCCCGGGCAGGAGAGTAGGGAAAAGAGCTACTTGCTGTGGCTCCATTTTACAAAATCAGCAGTGTCATTGTGTATGGTTAGTGTAGAAAAAGAAGAAGAAGAAAACAAGAGAGTGGGAATCATGATTTGTAGAACTTGCTTGAACTTGAAGCTAAGAGCTGGTGACTTTCCAAACTAGGGAAACTTTCCAAACTACATCGACTCCCCTGAATTAAGGAAATGATCTTTCCCTTATTTTGCCCCACCTTTCTACCTTCCTATAGTTAAGCCCATGGATCGAGTAAGGGTTGCACGTTTTTATTATGGCTACCAGTTTGGGCCTTTGTGCAAGTTTGTGAGCTGTGCACTTTCAAACAAAGAGGCTGAGCTTACTGGGTATTGGGGTAGCGTATATGACAAGGTGGATGAGTCTGTGCTGAGCAGACGATGCAGAGCAAAGGTGGGGAACCTGAGGCGTTCCAGACATTTGGTCTCCAACTCCCATCAGCTCCATCCAATATAGTCTATCATTAGGGATGGTGGGAGATGGAGGCAAACAATGCCCAGAGGTCCAGAGGTTCCCCACACCTGATACAGAAAGGTTATTAGATTTTCTCTTCACTTGGTTGTTTAAAGAAACATTTTTTTTGTTTTACCTTGGTAAGAATGGAGCAGGCCTAACCATTCTCTGCTTCTTCTTTCAGGGGTGGAGTAGTTTTACTTCTGGAGCGAGCAAGATTGCTTCTGCAGCTAAAGAAGGTGTAAGTAAACACTACAATCCAGCAAATGAAGTTATCCAGGTTGCTCTACGTAATGGGGTTTCTCTTAGGAAGCTGACCTTTTACAGGCGAAAACCTAAAAGTAACAAAATACCTGCAGCGATGGGCTCGGTTTGTTGCTTTCTCCATTCTGCTAAGGATGCCTTCAGATGCTCATTAACCACCCATTCACCGGATGATCATCTTCCCAATAAGTGCTTTTGAGGAATTGCTGTGTGGTGAAAGCTTTAAATGGCCATCCTAGCAGGAGGGTGACTGCTATCATCATGTGAGACATCAGGTCGACTGAATCCATCCTGAGAACTCAAAACTGCTGCATTGTAAAATAATCTGCTTTACAGGCTGCAAACAGTGGTGTCTGAAGAGTTCAGACACCCATCTCATCAGGTCAAACACTTTAAAAAGTCTTGCTGCACCATTCATACACCAAATCCTGCTTTCATCTAGCCACCTCATAGACCAGGCTGCTTTGCCCTGTCGCATGGCAGAGCCAGGCTTGGCTGTCAACCAATATCCTGTCAAGAACACAAGAACCCTTCTGGTTCATTCTGTTTCCAGCACAGCCAGCCCGATGCCTTTGGAAGCTTACAATCTGGGCATGAAGAGAACAGCCTTCCCTTAATTTGTCTCTCGCTCTGTGTGTGTGTTTTCATAGATTCGCATATCCAGAAGAATACTGCCTTTTACAGTGTAGAAATTGTTTTAGCTTTCAGGTCTAATAGCTGCTGTTACAGCTACTTTTTATGGATTCAGCTAGTCTCCTTTAAAAAAAGAAAAGAAAGCATGCTGATTGATATTTATGAGAAATTACTTGTGGCGGAGTTTTCAAAAAGGCATGTTTTGGAAATGGCATTGATGCTTTCAAGTGGTTGAGCATCTTGGCTGTCCTTGATAGTCAATCTAATTTTTATCCAATCCCCCCCCCCCCCGCCTGCTTTTTACTTACAAGAGCAAGCTGGAAAAAGAGGAGCATAGTGCTCTGGTTCTCCTTGGCTGGTGTGAGGCATTTCTGTACTGGCAAAGGAGAAGCTCTCCCTCCGCAATTGTATTTGGAGGTGCAGACTTCCTTTCTAGTAGCAAAATGATTTTAGAGAACATTTCTCTGGCGAACAGGATCCTCAAAACCCACATGGCCATATCACACTTGGGCAGGACATAAGAGGATGTGCACAATAACCTTGAAGTGTGGAAACTCACTTGTTTTTCTGCTTATAGCTTACAGCGGAGGGCGGGGGGAAACCAATGTTTGGGTGATGCTAGAAGTCTCCCATATGGAAGGATCCTAACAAAGCAAAGTTTTGAGATTAGTGTCTCTTAAAACTTCCTTAGAGTGGTAGGCATTTTGTAAGATTTTGAGAAACATAAGAACGTTATAATGCCAAGGGGGAAGATGTTAGGTTGCTGCAGTAAAGCAACAGAAGAGTCTTGTGGCGCTGCAATCCACATCATCAGTGTCTGTGCTTTGAATTGCTAAGGGAAAATAAAACATTGAAACAAATAATTTTTGCTTCTATTAACAGGCTACCAAATTTGGATCTCAAGCAACTCAAAAGGTGATTTTCACAAGTCCTTCTGTTATGTGGCTAACCCAACACTAAAAATCTTCACTGGTTCTCTTTTCCTCAGCAGTTTGAATTCTCTTGGAATATTTACAATCTCCCGGATCTTCTCTGAGAAACTGCAAATTAGGTTCCAGTGTCAGAGGTATTGTGATAAAAGCGTCATGTACTCTTAAGTTAGGAAGCAGATGAGGTATGTTTTGAAGCACACTAGAAAACAAAGGTTGCTGTTGACAAATGTCTGTTGACTCATCAGACATTTATTTAGTGGTTTGCTACCAAGTTGCAGAATATCTGCAACTGGGTAGCAAGAATCTGCTCTAAAAACCTATAAAACCACACTCATCATCTTTGCACTTTGCACCATCGATTGTTGCTTTTTAAAAAACCGAGACAGCGTACTGTTGCTATCAGGCATGTGTCCTTTCTTATTTTAATAGAGAATGTTGTGTCATACATCTAAATTGAACAGGGGTTCTGTTAATTCACTTTCCACTTATGGCTTATGCATATTTTACATTTTAGCCCATGGCTGCAGAAGTTACTCCTTTGTCACGTCAAGCATTTCGCCTAAGGGAGCGGCGGGAAGCAATTCATTAGAAGTAAATAAATCTACTGAGAGGGGAATTGTAGGTTATGCAGTGTACGTAATGTGGAAACGGATTGCAGCTTCCTCAGGTAAAATTATGTAGCCTGCAGTTAGTGTTGCAGAACCTCAAATATCACTTCTCTATTAAGCAATAGCCTCCAGACTTGAATTGCCTCCTAATCAATGCACAATTTGCATAGATCATAACTTGGGGCTGGTTGATATTATGCTGGAGTCTCTGTGGGACTGCCATAAAGTCACAGCTGGGAGATGCTCAGATGATGGTGCTATTTATAGGAACTGAGGTGTTTACATGTGTGTAATACCCACACAGAGAAGCTGGTTTATACAAATGATATCTGTGTGCGAGCATCTACAAGCTACCTTCTCAATGGCAATCTTGCATGTTCCTGAGGTGCTTGCCTTGCTGGTGAAGGGAACACACTAATAGAAACCAGCTTCTATAAGAGCGTATTTGTACTAAAACAAACCTAAGCAGTTTGTAGAAAGGCGCTGGCAAAGGCTTTGGATTCTATGAGGACTATATCCTTGGGTGCATTCACATGCCCAGTGAAATTAATTCTTGTTTAACTGAAACCGTCTTGCAAGCTAAAATGGTGTGTCTTTCAAGGGAAAATTAAATCAGTATTCCTGGCAGATGTTGGCAGAACACAAAGCCTGCAGATATTTTCCCCTTCTGTAAAATATATAAGGTTTGATATTGACTTGATTTTCCTTTCCTGCCTTCTTACGGGAGTCACAGATCCTTATTTAAACCTTGCTGAATGTCATATTAGTATCAACTTGCATATTTATTCAAAATGCTACACTGGAGTTAACTTACCAGCCCTACTGACAAGCCACTTCAGCAGTACTGCTGCCTTCTCAGTCGGTACATGATGGCAAATTTTCCCAATTAACAATTGGAGCTATTGCTTCCTAGCTCGTGCTTACAAGCTGACTCTCACTCTCAGCCCTGACTATATAATTTTATTTTAGTTTATTTTTGACAATTTAGTTTGGCGTGGTAATCAAGAGACTAAACATTTTGCTTGTCGTTAAGGCGCTGATGTTGGGATAAATATCATGCTTTCTTGCCAGGAACAAAAGAGTACATTAGATCTTTTGCTAAAAGCTGCTTCTTCTACCTCCCTTGCTCTCTTCTCTTGTGCTGCCTGGGTGTAAAGTTTTGGGGCCACAAACAGCAGGCAGATCCGGTAAAGCCCTCCCCTCAATTCTCATGCATGGGTGCTTTGTTTCTGTGCTGAGTTTGTACATTTTGCTGCTAGCTGTCTTTTATAATTTCACTTTAACCCCCCCTCACTTTGAAATCAAGTCATTTTTGTTGAACGGTGTCGTCTGCATCTTTCTGTAATGTCTCCTTCAGCTTGTTTTAAAATAGGCTGCATCAAGCAAGAGTCCTAAGTATATATTCCAATCCATACTATTTTGTATGTCAAAGGCTTGCTCAACGCGTGGGTGGATGGGATGATCACTCAGGCCTGAGGTGTATCCAGAACTGTATTTACATTAGGGAAGTATTTGGAAATGAGGTTATTGTGGCGTTCGTACGGAGCCCCCGGTTGTCTCACGGACTATTGACCCGTACACCACTAATCCACTGCCACCAACCAGGTCCTCCCTGGTAAAATCACTTCAGTCTCAGTCAGCTTTTCAATTCATAAAGAAGAGTGTATTTTATTTCAGACTTAAAACAAAAGTATTACAGCATTCCAAACAGTGTTCCTCTTTATTTTCTTATTCTTCTGTTCCTCTCTCTATCTCTGCTGCCACCCCACACTCAAGGACCAACTGCCTTAACTGTCTCTCTATTACCAACTGCCTTTCCCAACCAGCCAACCCACTCAAACCAACCAACTACCCACCCACAACTCCCAACGAACTCACTCCAGAACTCCTCCCAGAACTCTTTTATAGACCCACTGACTCCACCCCCCTGGGCTCTGTGCAACCTATTTAACTATTTCCCCTCCAGCACTCTCTTATACATGGTAACGTCACAGTTAGCAATAGATGTTCCCCTGAAGGCTTTGTTCATGGGGAAAAGGGTGTTCAGCATTCAGTCACAGATCTATCAAACCTCTGTCTCTTTCACAGGGTTAACAATTCCATCAGCTGCGTATTGTCAGGAGAATAAGTTGTACATATTCTGTGAATTGAACCAGACACTGGCCCTCATAATAAACAAGGGCATTGACTAGCCAGTGTTTCCCAAACTTTTTTGGGCAACGGCACACCTGTTTACTGAAAAAAATCTCGCGGCACACCACCATTACAGCCCCGTGACGTCAGCGCGCAGCGTCACGCCGGGAGGGACGCACGAAAGTGAAAGTTTTTTCCCTCCCCCTTGCCGGGGAACCTCCAAGCTTTGGGGGTGGGAGGAGGCAGCAGAGCGAGGGACTGAGGGACGGCGGCAACTGAGGTGGCGGCGGCTGTTGTGGTGGTGGCGGCGATAGCGGGCGGAGGAGGGGGCGGTGGCGGGGCTTGAGGAGCCGTCGCCGGGAGTTGCTGCTGCTGTTGTTGCTGCTGCTGCCCGGACATGCCGGCCTCCTCCTCCTCCGCTGTCTCGCGCTCCTCCCTTTTGCACGCGCTGCCCCGCCGCTCGGCACCACCACCGCGGAGCCGCCCCCGGCTCGACGCGGATCCTCGCCGCCGCCGCCTCTCACCGCCCGACTCGCCCGCCTCCCTCCCACGGCACACCAGCCAACGTCTCACGGCACAGTAGTGTGCCGCGGAACACCGGTTGGGAAACACTGGACTAGACAGACTTACTTTAGGTTGTGAACTTCCACACTATCCTGTTAGCACCAACAGGCATGGTAACAGATAAAGAAGATGCCAGCCATATTGGTCCAATACCTTAATTGTTTTCATTTCTAGTTTAACGTGGTGACAGATTAGATGAGGAGACTGTGGTATTAGGCAGGAAGATGAGCAGTGTTTTCCCCCAAGCTTTACAACTTAATCACACATAAATTTAAAAATTGGAAAGGAAGAGTTCAGTCACTCATCCCACCCTTAACTCACAATGCATATAACTCTGCAGAGTAGGACAGGATTCAGGAGAAGTGCAACTGTGTTCCTCCATAATACTTAGCATCCAATAAGAAATAACAGCAAGAAATAACATTATTCTGGGAAACAACTGAAAGATGAGTAGAATGTTCTTGGTCTAAAACAGGCACCCCCAAACTCGGCCCTCCAGCTGTTTTGGGACTACAACTCCCATCATCCCTAGCTTAACAGGACCAGTGGTCAGGGATGATAGGAACTGTAGTCCCCAAACAGCTGGAGGGCCGAGTTTGGGGGTGCCTGGTCTAAAGGGACTATGGGTCATCTATTCTAATCCATATCCCCCAAAGCAGCTACTGTAGGGTCAACTTGGGCAGTCTAGATCTGAGTGTCATAAACATAATGTTACCGGTCCACAAGTGTATTCCTTCTCTTTTTAACCTCTAACTAATAATTCATTCTCTCCCTCCCTCCCTCTGTCTTCCCCCAATTAACTGGGTACAATTTCGCACCATTTCGTATTTCTAGTTGTAACACTTTATAGGTCTAGAGAAGCAGAACAGGGCAAAGGAAGTGCATCTCCCGGACTAACAGGCCACACCTGAGGCACCAGAGTACAAAATCAGTTGCGTTTCATTTCTAGTTTAAAAGCCTTCTGCATCTCTTTCCTAGATAGTTGTCTGTTTTTTCTACAAGTTATGTTTGTGCATCTTGGCAAAGAGCATGAAAGTTAGGCTGTGGAATTGGGAAGAGCAGGTCTTCTGCGTTACCTAGCCGCAGGAAATCTCATATGGGCTTGCCATTGCTTGCGTAACTTCAGAGTATGTTGCATTTATCTTTCCAAAAGAACTTGCTGACTTCATGTTACTGTAGTGCAGTGGTTGTGATCACCCAGTAGCTTCAGTGTGGTTAGCTCCCATGCCCCTCCAGTAATTTTAAGCTAATGCCTACATGATATGGGCCATATTGTGTTCTTGCATCCGAGTAACCACACAGTGTGACCAAACCACTTGAGTGAAGTTTTCTTGCGTGTTGCTGGAGCAGCATGGGAACTGACCTCTCTGCAGTGGCAGTACATCTACCCCTAAAGTAACCTTTGGTTTAGCAAGGATATTTTCTTTTGGTCTGTTGGGACTTGCTTAAAGGAACCAGTTCGAGGATACTGAAGCAGCCCTGTAGTCTTGTACATCTCAGTGTATATCCCCGTCTCTTTGTGAATACGCATTGTGTGCTTAAAGCTCACTCTCTCGCTTGTACCGGGCAAAGCTCAGGGCTCCTCTGTCCTGCTTTTGTCTTTTTTTCTTTCTTTCTTTCTTCCTTTTCTTTGAAAGTCTAGTGGCTACTTTCCGTGGCAATACATGTTAGATGTTTCCTATGAAGAAAAGTGTAACTGACTTTTGTGTTTGTTTTACTTTTAACTAGGCTTCAGAGTTAGGTCAGAGTATAAATGAAAATGTCCTCAAACCTGCACAGGAGAAGGTAACTTTGGAAATGAGTACATTGGTAATGGGAACTGAATACCATTTTCCTTCTTATACACACGAGCTTCTCCAGTGTGAAATTGTGTGCACACAGGGTGGCAGTACAATTCCTCCCCGATGTAGTCTAAAAAACACTTCCCTGTTGGTGTTATCAAAACCAGGTTCTGGCATTACACTTCAGGAGATTTGCAGCCAAAGATCTGAGAGTCCAGTTCAAAAGGATGTGCCATTGATATTCCCCCCTCATCCTTCTTGGCCGTTTAATTCATCTGTCTCAAACGCTTTGTTTATTTATTATCATCATAATATCCTGCCCTTCCTCCAAGTAGCTCAGGGTGGCTTACGTAATTCATCCTCACAACAACGCTGTGAGGTAAGGTATTTTAAGGGAAAACATGGCTGGTCTAATGTCACCCCATCCGGCCAAGTCAAGATTTGAACCTGGGTCTTCTTGTTCCTAGTCCAACACAATATCAGCACTCTTTGGCCGGATCCTACCACTCCTTCCAACAGCATACCTCCCTAGGCCCTCTTTGAAGGGTTCCCCAAGATCCAGCTAGTTTTTTTTTTAACCATAATCTTTCTTGACTTCCCTCCACTCCCCCTCTTGGTTTCATTGTTTAGTATTTATTCATGCACGTCCATGAAACCTTATATGCCTAACAATCCAATTCTAAACCTTCATCTTAATACAAGTGACATTTAAAGATCCAGCTAGTTTAACACAGGGGTCAGGGTTGCAAAGCTCGCTGCAGATAAAGCCCCCAAAAAGCTAGAAAATGCCATAGATAAATAATATGGGGCATTACTGAGAAATTTTCACAAATGCCTGACATAGTAGAGACTTGGAACACGTTTGAACACTTAATTGAATACCCTGACATGAGCACTAGCACGTGTATGGGGATCCTAATCCCTGAGGCTGGGGCAGCTGCTAAAAAACCCCTCCGCAAACTGCTGTTCTCACGTTTCCCAGAGATCACAGGTGAGCTAAATACTGAAAAGGAGCCTGTGTTAATATTTCAGGGCGTGCAGAGAAGGCTTTCCCAACCTGGTGCTTAGGATGTTGTAGAACTTCAGGTCCTGCCATCCCTGATCTTTGCCCATGCTAGATATCCCTGATGGTAGCTGTAGTCGAAAACATCTGGAGGGACACGAGGCTGAGGAAGGTGGTACAGAGAGAGATATTTTCAGAATCACGTTATATAAATTCCATTTTTATCAAGTATTGGTTGTTCCCATGAATATGATTCAGTTGGGTGTTTCAGCCTTCTGAATTTCAGACTCTGCAGTGTGATTTTTATAGTCTCTGTTTATTAATAACAACCTGTCAGGTTATGTCCATTTTGCAGACAAGGAAGTGGGACTAAAATAAATAAAATAAGTGGGGTAAAATAAATAAAATGCAAGAGCTTGTGCAACGAGTGCGGTGTTGAACTCAGATCCCTGGTGGTATTCCAGCTTGTTGAACCCTAAGATTATTCACTTTTACTCTAGGCCAGTGGTTCCCAATTAGCTAAGTACTGCAGACCCCCTGTTTTTCAAAAGCTAAGCCATGTACCCTCTACTTTTGAAAATGTTGATATCTCTGTGGTAGTTTTGATTATGTGAATGGTGCCACCATACCCTCCCACATGTCCCAGTGCAAAACTTTGTTGCCACGCTCCTGCATGAGTCTTGTAACCCGTGCAAGAGCGCGGTCTCAAAAAATGTGTAGTTTTGGGGCACCGTGATCTCGGCTGAGGAGGAGGGACTTTTTCAGCCCCTGGTCCATCAATGGCAGTTCTCCTCTAAAGACACAATATTGCTAAATTAAAGGTAGAATAATTAAGTTTTGAGGATTATGATCTGTGCTGCATCAATTGCAAACTTTTGAACCGAATTAGATATTATTTTAGATGTCATCAGACGGGCTCTGAATAATGTGTAAAGTTCTAAATAAGGAATGCATTTATGATGTAAAAAATAATATGATTATACTTGTAAGAATTGCCTCACTTTTTAAAGGAAGTGCTCATCGTGCCATTGGTTTCTTGATTGCTTAGTATGCTGCATCCAAAGTCTTTGGGTCCCCCAAGGAAGATTAATTCCAGAGTTCTTAGCAGATAACCTTTTAAAAGTAGCAAACTCTCCTGACCTCATTGTCTGTGGAATGAAAGATTTGTATTTACTTTTGGTGCAAATAGCATTTCTCTCAGATAGTTGTGGCATCATTTTGTTCTGCACCTAACTTTGGACATCTTGATTCATGTAGGTAAAAGATGGAAAAATTATGGATGATGTTTCCCAGGGAGTCTCGCATTTGGCTTCCAAGGTACGATGTGGCCTTCCTATCGGATAGGAGGCCAGGAATTAAGCCAGTCTCCATATTCCTTAGGCATGTTGTGCTCCAGCGCTAGAAGCAATTTCTCCTGCAGCAACGCAGCATTGACAAACAGCTGCCTATTCTGTTGTTGTTTTTTATTTAGGCCCAAGTCACACGTGTCACTGAAAGTGATTGGGTTGCATCTGTTTTGCATGGAAATCAGTTTGACTATGACCTCACATGCAAGGAGCCGGCATTTATGCTGTGGCTGAACAAATCGTTGAATGTTACAGCAATGTGTGAACCAGGCTCATGTGTGAAAACTGACTCCCTCGATATCTAGTAAAGGGTATTTCATAAATGGTACGTGTACCATTGATGTGACAAAAAACACTTTCCTGTGAGCTCACAGGATGCATTTCTAAAACAAATTCTCTTCCTCATTATGAAACGTAGCAATGGGTGGGCCAATGACCAGCCATAAAGCTTGCAAAGGAATATGGAAACAGCTTAAATTGAATACAAAGACTTCTAAATTTTGCTAATATACGTGCCTTCTCCCTTTCTTCTGTTCTTGCTGCCAATGCTTAATAAAACCGGTAAGTGCTAATGCTTCTTAGTTTTAACTATTTTTCTCTTGAATGCTTTGATTTTAAAATTGCTCTGATGCTTTTTTAAGAAAAGCAGTGTGTAAATTTCCTTGGAAAGATGTATAGCGTTAGTACTTTTCGTAGCTCTGGTATCAGTGGTGAGCTCACCTTTCATGAACATGTTGTGTTCGTCCCTTATATGAAAGGTTCCCAAACTCTGACCCATGGAGAGTTAGTGGCCTGCAAGCTTCACCCAGGTGGTCCCCAGGATTTGTGGTTGAAGATGAGAGACGGCACATCCATTGGATAAGACATTTATATTGGCTTCTAATTACATTTGTTTGACTCTTTTATTTATTTTATTTTATTGTGTTACAAATTGGAATCCAAATTGTAATACAATGAAATGCAGTACTGTATATAATAAATAAAAGAAATCGAAATCAAATTAGAATCCATACAGCATCTACCGCACTGCATTAAAATTGTTGCAGCAGGCAGAAAAAGCATTAAGTGGCAGCTTTCCAGGTTCTTCATCTGAGCCTATCAGCTTGGCCTACTTTGCTAAGAGTCTGGTCCCTTTGACTCAGTGGCTCAAAGTGGAGTGTCTTCTAGTTTCTAGAGCTCCACTTTCAGAGGCAGGTGATTAAGCTGGTTTTGCCGCTCTTCCGCCATGCCAACTCCCCCAAAATGATATTTTGTCACAAATGATGTTTTTCTAATCTTCCTTTGGGTTTTCCTTCTCCATTTTGCCCCAATCTCTATTTCACAGGTCCAGGGAGCAAGTAGTAAGGGATGGCGAGATGTTACCACTTTCTTTTCTGGAAAATCAGATGAGTCTTCTGAAAGGTACCCCTCTTTGTGTATTTGTGTTATATGTGTACTCTCCAGGCTTCCATGTCTCACATATCTGCTTTGAGTGGCAGCTGTCATGGCCAAAGAACACGGACATGGTTGGATTCCATTTTTTAAACAATAATCCTTCTAGAATCCAGTGGGTGTAAAACCCTTTTATTATACCTATATGTCCCTTATTCATTTTCTTCTGACCTTTTCCCAATGCTCAGAAACATGTTTACAGCATTTTAAAACATGAACACAACTTTGAACAACTGGCACCTTTTCTCCCAAAACCATTATGTTCAAATATGCTTGCTTTTAGTCTCACATCATTCTTAAAAACTTAAGAGAATTAAAAATTGAGAGGTTGAGAAAACCTGTTCTGTATGCTGCTCTGTTTTATTTGTGATATACATTTCTTCTGTTTTTAATCTAGTCTTTGGGAGATGTTATTGAATGTAATTGTTGTAGTTTTATGTAAACCACTCAGAGATTTTTATTGTGTGAAATGGCATGCACATTTTATTTTTAAATAAACCAGACAACTTGTGATATCACTCTCCTAAACTTCATCACTGCTGTCTATAGGGTATTTCCATCCCATCCCATCATGGATGGCATAGTGTTGCCTCCCTACAATATTTACATTGCAATGACTCCAGAGTTGGCTTTAGCTGGGGATATGGTGGAGCCTATACAAAAGCACATGTACACACAGCTACATTTTTGCGCTTTCGCTTCTAAGGTGGAGATGGAATAGTGTAGCGTAACAGCAGATCAAGATGCGAGACTGAACACGATAGCAGCCCTTCTGATCTATCCTGTGCTGAAATGAACTATTCTTCCGTTCTCCTGTGTTTTCTTCCTTAAAGGCCGCCAGAAGGTGACAGCTACCAGAACAGCAGTGGTGAAGGCTACCAGAACAATGCAGTGGATCAAAGCTTTTGGGAGACCTTTGGCAATTCGGATCCACCCAAAACCCACAAGTCCCCAAGCAGCGACAGCTGGACGTACGTGGACAATTCTACCGAGAAGAAGAGCTCTGATAGCTGGGATGTCTGGGGGTCGGGGACAGTCTCCAATAACAAGAACAGTAACAGTGACAGCTGGGAAAACTGGGAGACCAACTGGGAGAATGCAGCTGGGGAGGGCAAAACCAAAATGACCCCTAAGAAGACGACAAAAGAATCTTCTTCAGCGGCTGAAGAAGGCTGGGATAACCAGAACTGGTAGGACTTGTATCCCTGTCCATCATGGCAGAGGGAAAAGTCATACTTCTGATGGAAAGGTTTCCCATGTAACTGGATTAACGTCCTTGTCATTTTTGGGCCTGTTTAAACCTCATGCTTACTGTTCCATTCTCTTTCCACTCCTGTTTACAACTACTACAAAAAAAAGACATTGGTTTGTAGATTCTTGTAATTACCATATGAAGACGTGTCTCTCCCATGGAAATGACCTTATGCATTCTTAGATATATTCTCACCATGCTGCTGTTGTATGCGGAGCATGCCGACTTCCTAAAGTGAGAGCCTGGAGGAAGTAAGCCCATGCAAGCATACTTTCATAGCACAATGCTGCATGTGTAGTCTTGCGAGATTGCCCAGCTTCTCATTGGAATTTCAGGTGAAGTTCTGGAGAACTTCTGGATAAGCTGATATGAGTGTATCTTCAACTGATTGCAGATTACTGAACTGATTGCAGATTGGTGGACTGAGACTGAAGTTGCCGGGGTGGGTTTGAAACAATACAAAATGGTAATTAAGATGCTGTTGAAGCAGTTTTTAGATTTATCAAGGTGTGAAAGGAAAAAACAATAACTCTTTACCTTATTCAGCTAAATCTCTGTCGCAGAAGAAACAAGGTTTGAGCTTCTTCCGTATGAACTCTTGGAGAGTCAAGAGCAAAACACTTCCTTTTCCTGCCCTTGGTAGTTTTCATTTCTTTTTAAAAATTAAATGAAAAATGTCACATTGTTTTTGTTCCCTCGAAGGTTCCATTTGCTCTTTTGGTTTTTACCAGAACTGCCTAATATCAGAAATGACGAAGTGTTTGGAAGGATTAGACAAGATAGTTAAACAGAACTCGTGAATGACAGGAGCAAATTTCTTGAGCAACCGAACATGAGTTTGGTACTTTGACTGCATTTATAGATAAAATCAGTATATAAGATTCCAAAATAGATTCCTCTCCCTCCCCCCCCCCAAACAAACAGACAAACAAATCAGAAGGAAGCTAATCAAGAGGGGTCAGGTTGTAAGTTTCATCATGCTGGCTGCTTTGCATGACTTTTGCGAAGAATTCAGGTATTTATTTCTACAGGTCTTACGTATGTTATTGATGCTTGTGGTCAATAGATCTTCTTTTGTCATCTGTCTCCCTTTGTAACGTGTTACAGCATAGCACGACTGCTAATGTTGTGAGAAGCTCCTGGAAAACTTGGGATCATGGTGTAATTGGTTGAATTCCAGTGTGGATGCCAGAATCGCAGGAGAGTGGGGTGGAGGGCTCCTCCCATACCAGTGTGGAAATTTTGCTTGCAAACCTACACTTCAAATGTTTGAATCTCTGCCCAAGAACACCTTTGCATTGGCAGGTGGACTGTTTCTGGGGTTCCGTGGACCTGAGCGTAGTCTTCTGATAAGCTTTTGCACAGACTTAAACCTTCAGAAGTCAGCTAAGGTTGTCTGCTGTATATAACTGTCCACACACACACACACACACACACACACACACACACACAGTGAACTTACCCACTAAGTATTAATAGTTTCCTAGGATGTTTGTGTATTGTTCGGTATGTCAGTATCTACTTTGTAAAGAAATATGACCTTGTACTTAATCACTAGCCTTTCAAGCTGCCAACTGAAATGTTCTTCGAGTATTTTCATTGTTTATGCTCCGCCATCCTCTGCTCTCAACAGTCTAGCGCCCTTTCAGTGAGTCTGTGGTGGCTGTGGTGCTTCCCTGTGCCAGACAGACTCCTGTGTCCTCTTCTGAGATCTCTGGCCATGTATAATGGCTTCTTTAAAAAAGGGAAAAGTCAGGGCGTAGTGAGAGTTAATGCCTTTCCTTAGTGTTGGTTCTGACATTTTTTGTAAACACTGTAACCCATTGAGTGGTATTTTTTTACTCCCCTCCCTGTTCTAAAGATAACATCATGGGAACTTAATTGCATGTTCAACATGTAGTGGCTGGCTTAAATTTATACCTGACCCTTTTTATCTGCTCTCTTTAGTACATGTTTACTGCCCAGTCTCAAAGCCAATGCATGTGCTCTGCAGATCTTCTGTGCCCATGATTTGGCAGTAAATCTTTTGATTAAAGCATCATAGTAACAGGGTAGTTTGAGCTCACTGCTGACATAGTCAACCTGAATTAATATTAACTCCTCTGCATCATCTTGAATTGCTTTGTTACTCTTATTTTCTGCCACTCCCCAAAATATTCATACGTTCCTAGTCTGTAAGAACAAATGAATGTTATATTTGTTAAATAATAATAATACACCTCCTCTCTTGTTCTCACCGTTTTCTCCAAACCTAGCAGAGTTTTCTCTGTTCTTGTAATACTTTGTCATTTCAGATGTATCTACCCTTCGAGATCAACACTTCACCAGTCACATTCTTAAATGCACCATTGGTGGTGCTGACATCTTAGTAAAACAATGCACAGGAAAGGTTTTGATGTCAGAGCTCAAGGTGCCCTATTTATTCTTCCGAAATCATGATCAATTCTTACAGAGAAAGGTAGCATGCAGTTGCTGGGGAAGGGGCGAAGCTGCTTTTGATTCACCTTTAGTCTCAATCTCAGCAAGGCTGTATCCGTTGTAGCCTTAAGAATGGCCACTTGACTGATTTCCTGTGGCAGGAAATCATTTTTTAAAACAAAGGTTTTGTTTTTAAATGTCATTGATGCCTAGCATGTATGCATGAGCCGGTGGGCTTGGAAATATGCTTTTAAGCTAATGTAAAGTAAAGGTACCCCTGCCCGTACGGGCCAGTCGTGTCCGACTCTAGGGTTGTGCGCTCATCTCACTTAAGAGGCCGGGAGCCAGCGCTGTCCGAAGACACTTCCGGGTCACGTGGCCAGCGTGACGAAGCTGCTCTGGCGAACCAGCACCAGCGCAGCACACGGAAACGCCGTTTACCTTTCCGCCGGAGCAGTACTTATTTATCTACTTGCACTTAGGGGAGCTTTCGAACTGCTAGGTGGGCAGGAGCTGGGACTGAAAGACGGGAGCTCACCCCGCCACGGGGATTCGAACCGCCGACCATGCGATCGGCAAGTCCTAGGCACTGAGGTTTTACCCACAGCGCCACCTGCGTCCCTGCTTAAGCTAATGTGTTTGACCGCAAATCTGGCCTAGGCCATCATACAGGTTAATGAAAGGGTATGGTGCTCCAGTGAGCAAAATCTGAATTGGCAGAGTGATTGCAGCATTGAATATAGGCCTTCTCTCCTGTTGTGTTACTTCTTTCTTTTGAAAGGGTTGATTCCTCCACCCTCAGCTCACTTTTCTGACTATGAACTACCTTTCAAATCTCTCTCTATACTGCAGGTTGACAGATGTGTGCAGAAACAGCACAGCCATTGCTTATTTGAAAAAGCTTAATTGCATTATAAGAAATCAGTTTTTAAAAGCCATTCAATGCAAATGTATTAGACTAGGAATCGGAGAGTTACTTTCACACTATGCTTCCTTTCTGCATGTGCTGCTTATTTAGCTTTTTTGGGGGGCGGGGTTGATGAGAATTTAAAGGCTTTTTTCAGGGAGAAGAAGAAACAACACCCTTCGATGCTTATCTACCCCCAAACCCTAAAAACCACATGGTATCTCTCAAGCAAGAATGATGCAGTTGCAAATGGGTTGCTGTTTTTTTAATAAAAAATGTGTGAGGAAGCACTATAGGGGGGTACCTGGCCTGCATGCCTATTCCTAAGAAGCTTAAATAGGAGAACTAAAAAAAAACCCAGCTTTATGATTTCTGTTTAATACAGTGCTTGGCAATAGGAGATAAACCCATGGTACGGCATCATTTAAGTAGCGTGGGTTGGGCTGGCTACATGAATGGAACCAAGTCTCTAGACTACTCACCTGTCCTAAATGGCTCATGAGCTGCTTTATCCTGCCTTTTCTTTCTGAACTGAGGTCCAGCCACCTCTGTGCTGACCTCTCTTAGTGCCAGTTCAGATGCTGCATTCCTGCGCTGCGCAAATGCTTTGGAAGATGCGATTTAGAGTGGAAAATACACAAACGTGGGTGCTAGACCCCATTGTCTGGCTATGGGGATTTAACTAATAATATGAGGGTTTGGCACTCCGTTCTAACTTTTTCCAAATGATTCCCTCAGCTCTTGGAAATCAGCTGTCTGCGAGATGGAACAATTAAGCAAGCCATGTGGGCTACCAAAAGCCCTTCCGCATGCCAGTAGGGCAGCGCCCCAGCAAAGTTGCCAGGTTCATCTTTGGGGCAATAAAGAGCCATTTGTAAAGGTGGGCGTTTTTAATCACACAACCAGGTGTCTGTAGTGCTGGGGTTCACGATTTAAGACCTCTTTCTGTACAGTCTTGCTGGGATCTCTTCATATCCTCCAAGAATCGAGCACCCCCCACCCTCGTCTAACATTCCATGGGTAGAACTTTTTTATGTATTGGTGTAGTAATTTGTGCAATAACTTTAAAACTGTGAGGTGAACCTCCTCTTGATCCAGAAAGCCTCTCTGTACACTTGACTTAAATGGGACAGAAATAAAGTACCAGTGGAGGATTCTTCCCAAAGCTTTTGAGTACAGGAGGGATGGCTTTGAGAGACATGTCTGGGGTTCTTAACCTTCCTTTGCATTCTAGGTTGGAATGACTGGTCTTTGGGTCTCTCTTTAAGAGAGGTGGGGAGTTGTGGGACGTGAGAAGCCTTTCAGTTTTCCTGCTGTGTATTTGTGAAGTTCACAGGACCTGTGAGCACTATTCCTTGTTCTGTAAAGTGGTACTGAACTTGAACTTACAGTGTCATCTTAAAAGCAAAATAAAACAATAAAGCAAGAGATATGGAACAAAGCAGTTCACGTTGCCTGAAGACTGACTTTGCTTTAGAAATAAAGACAAAAATGATACCTGTTGTCTTGATGATAGTAATAATTTTATTATGTATATGCTGCCCTTCTGACTGGGTTGATTGAACCATGAGCCCTGTGGAAGTTCTATCACCATCCTGTCTTTTATTTTTAAATAGAATTGCACAATCACTCTTAACACTGTGTTGCTGGGACTTGAGTGTTACTTATTTCTGTTACATTGCATATATATTCTACCTTTCCTCCAAGGAGCTCAAGGTTAGGCGAAGAGTCGATGATTGGTCCAAGGTCACCCAACAAACTTCATGGCTGAGTTAGGGCATCAAACCCTAGTCTCCCAGCTCGTCGTCCAGCATACTAAACACTAAACCTCACTGAGACACTGCACCAGACTCTCAGTACAGTGGTACATCGGGTTACATACACTTCAGGTTACATACGCTTCAGGTTACAGACTCCGCTAACCCAGAAATAGTACCTCGGGTTAAGAACTTTGCTTCAGGATGAGAACAGAAATTGTGCTCCGGCGGCGCAGCGGCAGCAGGAGGCCCCATTAGCTAAAGTGGTGCTTCAGGTTAAGAACAGTTTCAGGTTAAGAACAGACCTCCGGAATGAATTAAGTACTTAACGCAAGGTACCACTGTAGTTAGTTAATGGTTACCTGGCTGTTTTTTGATGGGTTGGTGGAATTCAGCCATTTAACTAATGTTCTGCATTAAGCTCAAGTACTTTTACAAAGTACAGCTTCCTCTACATGCTCAGGTGTTGGTTGACCCTAATACAGATGTTTCCATGTTGAAAGGCTTCAAAGAATACAGACTACAAGAAGTCTGAAAGGCACATCCACTGAAAATAGGCTGATTTGCTGGTGGCTTTCAAATGCCTTGAAAATTCCAGAAGATGGTTCACACATGCTCCATGAGAGCAGCACAGGAGGCAATGGGTTTTGCTGAGCTTTGTAGGAAGGTTTGCTAAATCTCTGGGAGCTTCCATCTAGAGGTTGCTAAATGATTTGGAGAGCTCCCAATTTTTCCGTTTTAGGAAAGAGATTACTGTGCAAATGTTGAATAAGCAGGAAGCAATTGAAATGTGGCTGAAAAGAAAAGATAATACAAAAATAGGCAGGGGAGTAGAATCGCAAGTAATTGAACAGCTGATGGAGACTTGACTGGGAGATCAACATGAATATGTCCTAAAAGGCTGCTTATGTGATGTAGCCCTATTGTCTGGATCCACCCCACAACCCCATCTTTTCACCAGGACTCACTTTTCTACCGAAATTTCCTGTGTTTCTCTTGCAATGATGCTCATCTGTTAAAACTTAAGGTAATATTGCATCATTGAGAATTGGGAGCAGGGTTGTCCCATAAAAGCAGGGGTCTGACTGCCCTTCCCCATGTTGAAAGGTATAGTTAGACCAATATTTTGTGAGCATCCTTAGGAAGTGCTGCCCTCGCACTTTTCACTGCTGGATTCCAGTGATTGTGTGACAGGAAAGCACTCTTCACATAGACTCCGTTTCTTTTCATTGATCAAAATCCAGTTAAAGTCCCATGACTTACCGTATTTTTCGCTCTATAGGACGCACTTTTCCCCCTCCAAAAATGAAGGGGAAATGTGTGTGCGTCCTATGGAGCGAATGCAGGCTTTCGCTGAAGCCTGGAGAGCAAGAGGGGTCGGTGCACACCGACCCCTCTCTCTCTCCAGGCTTCAGGAAGCTATCCGTAAGCCTTTGGAGCGCGGCGGGCGTTCCCGCTGGGCTCAGAAGGCTTGCAGATAGCAGCAAGCTCCGGGAGCGAAGGCGAGGTTGCGCGCAGCCTCACCGCCACTCCCGGACCCGTTCTGGGGTCTGGGGAAGCTCGGGCTTCCCCCGCCCCAGCCCTGCGGCTAAAAAGGAAGCCAAGACAGTGAGCGGGATCCATCCCGCTGGCTGTCTTGGCTTCTTCCAAAGCCACACGCAGCCTCTCCCGGCTGGAGCGGTTGTGCGTGGCTAAAGAGGAAGCCAAGACAGCCAGCGGGATGGATCCCACTGGCTGTCTTGGCTTCTTTGCTCTTTGGGGCTGGGGGGGGGGAGTAAAATTTTTTTCTTTATTTCCCCCCCCAAAAAACTAGGTGCGCCCTATGGTCCGGTGCGCCCTATAGAGCGAAAAATACGGTAAAGATGTGTGCTGTTTTAGCCCTATTGGATCACAGGATGTGTGGCATGTTTTCCTGAGCGTGTTCTAGTTGCCATGTGCATGTTTTGCAGCAAAAAAATGAATGAGTGGTGCGTGAATCAAGGATTTCAGTTCACATTGTGGGGAGGTGAAGTCACCTTGGACCTCAAAAGTATTTTCACCAGACAGCTGGTTGACAGTGGAGTTTCTGCTTGAGAATCTTAACGTCCCTGTGTGACTCCCGAGTAAAGGGCTCGTTGCAAATAATGACGCTCCTCGAGAGTAAAGGCTTTTAGAATAGGCTCAGGCTCCTGCAGCCGGTTTTGGACATGGTCTGGAAGGCTTCAGCTGGAATTTGCTGCTTATTGGAAACCACACAAATCACCTCTCACTACTCCTGAATCTGGGTGTGTTTTTTTTGCTTTGCCCTGCTTCTGTCTGGCTCTCCAGTGAAATGGCAGTTTGCATGGGAATAACAATTATTTCTGGCAGAATCTGGAGCTGCATCTACTTTTGAAGAAGAAAGGGCATGAGATAGTTTGCGGGGACTATCATGGTTTGTCTGAAACTGTCGGTTTTTTTCTACCCACCAGAGGGTGCGCTTTTATTAAGTTTGGAAATAGAGGAAAGTCTGAAAAGTTTTTTAGCAGTGAAAGCAATCTAAAAGCCATGCAACACCTTAAAGGTGAACAGCATAAAGCTTTCTAATGAAGCGAACTCTAGTGCCTGGAAATTTATGGCGTATTATTGTTAGTCTATTGCAGCAAACACAGCAAACATGCCTACTCCTCTGGAAGATTTGCAGCCTGTTGAATTCTGATGTAATAAGAGAAGAAATAGAATGTACTCCTGGTTCATCTTATTGTCCTAAACACGGGCGTTCCTTTCGTTGAAACCTCTTGTGTTGAGAATCTGCTCCATGTTAATTAATTAATTAATTAATTAATTTTATAATGAATGTTTTAGAATGTTGA
Source organism: Podarcis vaucheri (assembly GCF_965113315.1). Lineage (NCBI taxonomy): Eukaryota > Metazoa > Chordata > Lepidosauria > Squamata > Lacertidae > Podarcis > Podarcis vaucheri. Next base: position 99,176,556 of record NC_138764.1, read on the forward strand.
ATTATTTTGATTGTTGTTAGCCGCCCTGAGCCCAGCTTCGGCTGGGGAGGGCGGGATATAAATAAAATTTATTATTATTATTATTATTATTATTATTATTATTATTATGTGTAGGGGTAGGTCACAAACTTGGAGAGATGCTCTTCCCACCTTTTGAAAAAGGTGAGTTTTGGAAGGTGTGTGTTAGGAGATTTGGCGTGGGGTTTATTTATTTAGTTATTTTAATTGGTGTGTGAGAGGGTAGGCCATGTGGAGCTCAAGAAAGCAGTGTGTGTGTGTGTGTGTGTGTGTGTGTGTGTGTGTGTGTGTGGAGGAAGGAGCTTGCGCAGGGGAAAGCAACCAAAATGAGAGCGAGTCTGGAAACCAAGCATTACAAGGAAGAACGGAGGGAGCTGGGCGTGTTTAGCCTGGAGAAGAGAAGACTGAGAGGTGATATGATAGCCATATTCAAATATATAAAAGGATGTCACATAGAAGAGGGAGAAAGGTTGTTTTCTGCTGCCCTGGTAGTTTCCAAACCAGTGGATTCAAATTATGAGAAAGGAGATTCTAAGCATCAGGAAGAACTGTCTGGCGATAAGAGCTATTAGAATGGACTCCCTTGAAAGGTAGTGAGCTCTCTCCTTCACTGGAGGTTTTTAAAGGATGTTTTAAAGACGGATGACTACTTTTAGCTTGTGGTTCCTGAATTGCACTAGATGACCCTTGTGATCCCTTCTGTGCTGGTCCCGGGGGTAAGGTACCGTGAGTGTAGCAGAGTCCACACGAAGAGGGGCGAGGTCCGATGCAGAGAGCCGGGCGGGGAACAGGAACGCTGGAACAGAAGGCTGAGCAGGTAACAGGAACGCCGGATGGTCGGGAACAGGAGGCCGAGCAGGGAACAGGAGTACTGGATAGTCAGGAACAGGAGGCCGAGCAGAGATCAAGAACACAGGAAGGTCCGAAGCCAACAACGACGTTGCTCCCGCAACCTGGGGCCGGCCTGACTGGGCTTTTATCCTCTTCCAAGGTCAGGGGCGGTCCCGACCCCCAGGAGCCCCGCCTCCTCTGGCCTTAAGGCGAGCACTCCTCCTGGGGGCAACCAGTTCCCTTCGCCTCTCTGCCCTAAGCCTCTGCAGATCAGGAGAGGCCGAAGGGTTACTGGGCCCTGGAGGAGGCTCACCTGTGGCCACTGAGTCATCCAGCACCTCTGGGGCCAGAAGGGCTTCACCTGGGGCCAGCTCCTGATGCACTGCCACAGGTGCAGGCTCCTCAGCATCTAGGCCTTGCCCCAGTTCAGCCGGCCCTGGAGGCGGGGACTCCTGTGCAGGCTGGGATTCCTCTGTTTCATCCTCCGAATCGGAATCCCAGGCCATCACACCTTCCAACTCTACACTTCTAGGATTCTAGGGTAAAATTGTTGCAAATAAGCTATTAAATCCAAGAACTCCATCACTTGACATTAAATCCAAGAACTCCATCACTGTTCTGGCAAGTTGTTTTGGCAAGATCTGATCACCAAGTTCAGTATCAAAATACATGCCCCACCCTGGTCCGAGGCAGGGCCATCTTCTCCCATATATACCCTCCCATGATTTACACTCAGAATCTAAGGCCTCCTTCCGCTCCATCTAAGGCCAGCAAGAATGTCTAGCTGATTCGTTTCATTTGAAAGGAAAGCCAGGAGATAGATAGATAGATAGATAGATAGATAGATAGATGATAGATAGATAGATGGATGATAGGACCCTCGTACCTACGGGACCGCCTCTCCTGGTATGTCCCACAGAGGACCTTATGGTCTTCAAACAAAAGCATCTTTGAAGTCCCAGGCCACAGGGAGGTTAGGCTGGCCTCAACCAGAGCCAGGGCTTTTCGGCTGTGGCTCCGATCTGGTGGAACGCTCTGTCACAAGAGACTAGGGCCCTGCGGGACTTGACATGTTTCCGCAGGGCCTGCAAGACAGAGCTGTTCCACCCGTCCTTTGGCCAGGGCACAGTCTGACCTCCTCCTCTGGTAATCCTCACAGAACTCTAGCCCAATGGTTGCCATTAATTTGATTTTGAATTCATTTTAGAATGAATTGATTGTAGAATGCTGTGTTACTTTTATTGTTGTTAGCCGCTCTGCGCCCGGCTTCGGCTGGGGAGGGCAGGATATAAATAAAAATTTATGATGATAGATAGATAGATAGATAGATAGATAGATAGATAGATAGATGATAGATAGATAGGATGCATCATTTTCAGATTTCCCAAAGCTTTTCAGATGTGGATTAACAACCTTCTTCCTTTGTCACTGCTGATGGAGGCTGCTCATGTCTCATTGCTGCTGCTCTGGCAAGGAAAATGTTGACCACTTCTCACAGCTACTCATGCAATTAAGCTGGGCATCTGGTTTATTAGGGCTGCTATATTAGGTTGGTGATTGAAAACCTTGCTCAGAAGATAACATCACGTACTGCACATGCCTCGTCCCCATCCCCCCACCCGTGTTCCCGCTTACTTAATTTGTGTCCATACAGTGCAATTGATGTAAAAAATAATAGTAATTGGCATTTTGGAGAGCCCAGAATATAAGCCAGAATATGGGTCCCTGCACCTAAGATCCAAATTTCGCTGGTGGTAACAGCAGCGGCAAAGGGAGAAATAAGGATTGGATGCATAGGAGCAATGTACAGTGGTACCTCAGGTTACAGACACTTCAGGTTACAGGCGCTTCAGTTTACAGACTCCGCTAACCCAGAAATAGTACCTCGGATTAAGAACTTTGCTTCAGGATGAGAACAGAAATCGTGTGGCAGCAGCAGGAGGCCCCATTAGCTAAAGTGGTACCTCAGGTTAAGAACTGTTTCAGGTTAAGAACGGACCTCCAGAACGAATTAAGTTCTTAACCCGAGGTACCACTGTACTTAGGTTTGGTTTGAGCAAGTGGGTGGGTGGGGGAGAGAGAGAATTCTGGGGTTAAGCCAAAGCCATCACGAAAAGAATTAATGGCTTTAGGATCCCTCCTCTAAGAGTGGCATGACCATACGCCTCACTGCTTTCTCACACGAAGGTATAGACACAGTGACTGATTGGCTATATGGAACCTCCATATCCGGGGGCAATTTACCTCTTTGTTGGGGAAGAGCAGCAGTGGGGAAGGTCTGTTGTCTTTCATGCACTTCTTGTAGGCCTTCTCAGCTGCATCAAGGAGGCTGATGGATCCTTTGGTGTAGGACTGCTCTTAAGAACAAAGAATCCAGAGACATATCTCCTTGGATTGATATATGAAGCGATACCACAGGGGCGGGGGGGGGGATTTTCCTATATGCAAGTACAGCTGCTAGAATAGTGATTGCTGCTAGGTTGAAGTCACAAACTATACCCACAAAGGAGGAATGGATTTATAAACTAAACGAATATTTAATTTTGGGAAAATGAACTGCTATAATAAGAAATCAGTCGAATCAAAAATTAAAAAAGGAGTGGAAATGTTTTGATGAATATATGGCAAAATATAGCTCAAAAAAGATACATTAATATGCCTTGATTAAAATGTGAAGTACTGGATGGAAGAAAAAATATTAAGGACAGATAATAAGAATATATAGATGATTTGAGACGATTGTAGAATGCAAAGATTATTGTAAATTGTCTAATGTGGAGGAAATCGAGTGGGGGCGGAGGGAAGTGGGAGGAGGGAGAAAAGAGTAATATGATGGATTGAGGAAATATAAATGTAAATGTATGGGGGGATGGGGAGGAAATGGTGTTGGCTTTGGTACATCTGTATTGTAATGTAGTATGTGAAAACCAATAATAATAATAAAAATACCTTAAAGGTAAAGGGACCCCTGACCATTAGGTCCAGTCGTGACCGACTCTGGGGTTGAGGCGCTCATCTCGCTTTATTGGCCAAGGGAGCTGGCGTACAGCTTCTGGGTCATGTGGCCAGCATGACTAAGCCGCTTCTGGCGAACCAGAGCAGTGCACGGAAACGCCGTTTACCTTCCCGCCGGAGCGGTACCTATTTATCTACTTGCACTTTGACGTGCTTTCGTACTGCTAGGTTGACAGGAGCAGGGACCGAGCAACGGGAGCTCACCCGGTTCCTGGGACTCGAACCACCGACCTTCTAACCGGCAAGTCTTAGGCTCTGTGGTTTAACCCACAGCATCCCACCCCCCAAAAGACCTTAGGTGTTGCCCTTCTTCTCTGGGGGGTGGGATCTGTTCTTCACTCCCTGTGTACCTACCTGTTTCCAACTTAAGGTGGAGCAGCATCTGTGGGAAAGTGGAGGGCAGGCCTCCTTCAACCTCCTTCAGTACGGTCCCGCCTCTCTCTCTCTCCCTCTCCCTCTCTCTCTCTCTCTGCTTTCCCAGGAAACTTCAAGCAGCCTGAACTTGCTCTTCCAAATGAAGTGCTAACGAGAGGACTCTGGCAGGAAACTCCACTGTAAACAGAAAGGCAGAGAAGCAGCCACCGGTGGCGGGAAGCCAGCTCTAGCTGCCAAGGAGCCTGCGAGATGGAGCTGTCCTCCCACCCGGCTTCCCCAAACAGCTTTCAAGGACCGGACGGGATGGAAAACCTCGGCAGCATCCTGAAGCAAAAAGCAACGGAGAAGCATCACCGAGCTGAGGTCATGATCGCAGGGGAGCAACTGAGGTATGTCCTTTGCACTTGAGACTTCTCTCTTTCAGGGTTCCCCATTCCTTTGCTTTTTCCTCCCTCTTGGAAGTGGCTGGCTTTCACTTTCCAGTACTCGGTTGCAAGCCAGCCAAAGAGAGACAGATCCCAGGCTTAAGATGCCTCTGTTATTTTATTTCTTTTAAACCTTTGTGCAAATGTAAGTCACAATTGCAAAAGGAGGGTTTGTTGTTGTTGTTTAGTCATTTAGTCATGTCCGACTCTTCGTGACCCCCTGGACCAGAGCACGCCAGGCACTCGTGTCTTCCACTGCCTCCTGCAGTTTGGTCAAACTCATGCTGGTAGCTTCGAGAACACTATGCAACCATCTCGTCCTCTGCCGTCCCCTTTTCCTTGTGCCCTCCATCTTTCCCAACATCAGGGTCTTTTCCAGGGAGTCTTCTCTTCTCACGAGGTGGCCAAAGTACTGGAGCCTCAGCTTCACGATCTGGATCTGTCCTTCCAGTGAGCACTCAGGACTGATTTCCTTCAGAATGGAGATGTTTGATCTTCTTGCAGTCCATGGGACTCTCAAGAGTCTCCTCCAGCACCAGAATTCAAAAGCATCAATTCTTTGGCGATCAGCCTTCTTTATGGTCCAGCTCTCACTTCCATACATCACTACTGGGAAAACCATAGCTTTAACTATGCGGACCTTGGTTGGCAAGGTGATGTCTCGGCAAGGTGATTACACTGACTAAATGCGAGGTGGTCCCTGATCTATTATCATCATGGCACAGTTACCCGCCAAAGGGCAGAAGGGGCAAGCAATCTGCCTCATCTCTGAGGGTTTCCAGCAAGGGCAGGATCCTGTAGCATACTTTGGCAACAAAAAAATCAAATAGAGGAACTTAGCTACTGTCTTGGTGAGCTCCTGGTCTCTCCCCTGTAATAAGAAGCGCATAACCTCCGTCTCTGGTTTCCATGTTGGAATACATGGAAATTGTTGGCAGAGATCATCATACATTTTACAGTTAAGCTAGAGTTTCCACCAGGTGGGCAGCGCATGGGCAGATCCTATCTCCTTCTGCCAAACCCACAAACCTACCCAAAAGGAGGTTAGAAGGATTAGAATTGAACCTAGCCAGAGAAAAGGCCCTTTTTCTTGCAGATTAAAAAAATTTGTAAATAATTAAGATTAAATTCCTGCACCCCAGAGAGTCGAAAATAAAGAGGGGAGCATTTTTCCCTGCAGCTGAGATTAGTCCCTGGCGATCTATGTCCCACAGCCTAGTTTTTAACATGGTCTTGGTGACTGGGAGAGCCACAGCGCCCAGGAGATCCTCTGAAAGCCCGAGTTGCCGTATCTTTGTGCAGTTCCTGGGGAAGGGAAGGAGTCAGACAAAACTTCACTAAGTAAGGTATCTTTGTCTGCTGAAAAGCAAATGCTTAGCCAGCATAAAAGAAAGACAGGCACTGGCCTATCTATTTTAAATGTATTCTGAGTGTTCTTATGTGATGCCAATAAAGGTTAAAGTAAAGCTAAAGGGACCCCTGACCATTAGGTCCAGTCGTGGCCAACTCTGGGGTTGCGGCACTCATCTTGCTTTATTGGCTGAGGGAGCCGGCGTACAGCTTCCGGGTCATGCGGCCAGCATGACTAAGCCGCTTCTGGCGAACCAGAGCAGCGCACGGAAACATGGTTTACCTTCCCGCCAGAGTGGTACCTATTTATCTACTTGCACTTTGACATGCTTTCAAACTGCTAGGTTGGCAGAAGCTGGGACAGAGCAACGGGAGCTCACCCCGTCGTAGGGATTTGAACCGCCGACCTTCTGATCGGCAAGTCCTAGGCTCTTTGGTTTAACTCACAGCGGCAACTTGACTTAATTTATTATCATCATAGAATTGTAAGAATTGGATGGCACCCAAAGGTCATCTAGGCCACCTACCTGCAATGCAGGAATCACAGCTAAAGAGTCCCTGAGAGGTGGCCATCCAGCCTTTGCTTAAAAACCTCCATCGAAACAGAGAGCACCAGCTTCTGAAGGAGACCATGCTGCTATCAAGCAGCTCTTGCCGTCAGAAAGTGCTCCCTAATGTTTAGTCGGAATCTTGTAGCTTAAAGCCACTGGTTCAAGTCCTATCCTCCATCAACCTGGTAAGGAGGAGAAAAGCTCTGGTCCTGAACCTCCGCTACCTTGTGAGATATCTTTGACAGAGGCATAGGATACGGAGCAAACTCTAAACCAAGAGTTTAGAGAGCCAGTGAGAGCCAGTGTGGTGTAGTGGTTGAGAGCGGTAGACTCGTAATCTGGTGAACCGGGTTCGCGTCTCTGCTCCTCCACATGCAGCTGCTGGGTGACCTTGGGCCAGTCACACTTCCCTGAAGTCTCTCAGCCCCACTAACCTCACAGAGTGTTTGTTGTGGGGGAGGAAGGGAAAGGAGAATGTTAGCCGCTTTGAGACTCTTTAAAGGGAGTGAAAGGCGGGATATCAAATCCAAACTCTTCTTCTACTCTTCTTCAATCCTGAGCGCAGTCGTTAAGATGTTTGGATGGTGCCTTGTATGCTTCCTTCCAGCGACTCCTGCAGCCAAGCCGGTGCCAAACGTCTTGCTCTGCTTTCCTTTGGACCACACCAGCAAGGCTGAGAGGAGAGTCTTGTCATCTGGGTAGCCCAGGACCTCTGTACACCCTTCCCAGGCTTGCACACTATGGAAGGTCACTTTGGTGCTGCTAACACAGCAGTTTGACTTCACCCCTGGAGGCACACTCCATTGCCTCTCGAGACAAGACAGATACCAGCAACAGCAACAAACTTGATGATGAAGATGTTGACCCGCTGTGCAGCAACTGTGAAAAATAGGAATTGCATGCTAGGGATCATTAGGAAAGGAGCTGAAAATAAAGACTTCCATTTGAGTAACATTTGATGCAACTGCCCTTGGCAGTATCACCATGGAAAGGGTATTATAGAAAGGGAACAGGCTTGGAAAAGGGGCACAAAACTGATTAAGGGGATTGAGAAGAAAGGTGGCAAAATTTGGGGATATTTAGAAAAAAGGTGAGCAAGGGGAGGGGTTTAAGATTATGCATCATGTGGAAAAGAAGTTTTTCCTAATAATACTTTTACAGGCACTATCTGCAGGTTTATAAATACAACGCTGGTCAAACCATCGCAAGAGGTGTTGGAATTTTGGGAGCTTGGATAGTTCCTATGGAATGGTCTTGGTGGTGGGGTGGACATGTTTATTCTTATTTATTTATGATTATTACTTTGTCAAAATAAAATACAAAAATATAAAAATAGAAGCCTGGTAATTTATTTCAATGTAGGGTTGCCATATTTCAAAAAGTAAAAACCAGGACACCCCAAAAGTTGTTGAGCTCCCCCCCCCCAAAAAAAAATCCCCCATGATTTTTTGATTCACTTCTCTAAGATCCAGAACAAAGCGCCGCCTTTTGGAAATTCCCTCTGGACGTCAACGACACCTTTGGAATCCCAGTGATGTCCGGGAAAAACGGACATATGGCAGCCCTGCTTCAATGCTAGAATTGTTTTGCAAATGCTTCTTATGAGCAAGCCCCCGATGGACGGCAACCCTTGCCAACTGAAAAACGTTCCATGAACCAGGTCCCTCAAACAGAAATCATGGCTGGAATTCCAGAAGCTGTCGAGTGTGAAGAATGCTTGTGGGTTTTCTGAACCATAGAGGGCATTTCAGGACGGCGGCTCCACTGCCTGAGGACGGTGTTTGTAGGTGCAGGCAAGGTGAACGCAGGCCGTGATGACTGCCTTCTGCTGTAGAACGGAGGAAGATTGTCCTGGTCTATAATTTTGTGGCAGGTGGCGGGAGGGAGTGCGCTGGGTTGGGGTCAAAAGCAGCCCATGTACCATGTAAAACTCATCTTTACCAGGTTTGGCTCAAGCCAGCTGTTGGCAGGGAAAGGATTTGGAAAGATCGCATTCCATGTGCTTTTATTGGGAAGCAAATATAGGAGTAGACTCTCTTCTGGTGAATAATGATATTTACTGTTTACAGAGCCACTGGAAACCTAAGTGCTGCACACAAAATAAAATCTTGCAGACGGCTTTCAGCTTGACGTTCTTTCTTTTTAAGTAGTTACGGAGGAAGATTTTGTAGGAACGAGGAAAGGAAATGAACGAAGGGTACAGTCATACCTCAGGTTACAGATGCTTCAGGTTGCGTTTTTTTTGGGTTACAGAACTGCTGGAACCTGGAAATACTGGAATGGGTTACTTCCGAGTTTCGGCAGTTACGCATGCGCAAAAGCGCTAAATTGTGCTTTGCGCATGCACAAAAGCGCCGAATCACAACCCACGCATGCACAGACACGGTGCTGTGGGTTGCAAACGTGCCTCCCGCACGGATCACGTTCGCAACCCGAGCATCCACTGTATTTGTAATTTTGGGCCCCACCAGACCTACTATTTTATTACATACTCATGCTGATTTGTGCTGTTGATGCTGTCCGGGCAGTCAAATGCAAGGCCGCTTTCAACACTTCATATAAATTGTTGTTGTTGTTTTTATACATCTTTAGGGACCAGTTGAAAACGTTCCTCTTCAACCAGCTCTTTGACTGATTAACATTCTATGGCCTTTTAAATGTTGGGTTTTTTGGGGGGGTATTGTTTTTGCTCTTTCTTTTATTATGTATTTTTAATTTGCATTTTTATGCTGTGTTCTGCTCTGAGATCTTCAGCTGAAGGGTGGTATATAGATTTAATAAATAATAACAGTAATTTTGCAGACTGCTTTGAGGTTTTTCTACAGTCAAGCGGTGTATAGATTTTATGCAATATATATATATGTTTTTGCTGCTGCAGTTCTTATCTGAGCTTTGCTTGGGAAAAACTTTCCAGCATCTCTAGTCTATGCAACCATGGAGCCTCCAGTTGGCATGGGTTTCCCAAGTCCTGAATGTGCAGACAAAATACATGTGCATATTGCTTTCACTTGGGCTTTTGTTTCATTTATTTAAATAAACCCGCAGTTTCATGAAAATACGTCAAGGCACTGCACAACACAAAGATGCAATACCACAATAAAGCTAATAAAAATGGAAATGAAACTGGTTGGTAGAAACTTCACAACCCAAAGACCTATTGCAGATATGAATACTGCACAGCTTGAAGCAACTGGATGCATAAAAGCTGATTCCTTTTGGAATAAAAATTGCCCAGACCCATAAATTTTATTCGAAGTTTTGCTAACCAGAACTACTTCAAAACAGATACAAAAACAATCAATGATACATTTGAATTATTGTATAAAGTATTTGCATATTCAAGCATAGGTTCATCTTTTTAAATATATAATTACCATCACAGCAAAACTCAGTCTCTCCCATAGCTTGCATAAGCCTGCATCCAGCCTAAGGCCTTGCACTCCTAGAGAGGCATCATTATCACATTTTTCTCTGACCTCCTGGGAACAAAAAAACCAAGGCAACTCCCTTTCAAAATAGAGATTTAGAGTTGAATACCTTAATCACATGATTAAGGTTAAACACTCATATGAGGGCTAGCAGAGAACACCAACAGTTAATTATCAACTTTGGCTGGGCCGTGACATCAGATTTCTGTTGTGGCAGAGGTATGTGTGATTATAGCATCATGGAATTGTAGTGTCGGAAGGGAGCCTGAGGGTCATCTAGTCCAACCCCTTGCAATCTTGCCAGAATCTTTTGCCCAACGACCCAGAGATTAAGAGTCTCAGGCTCTACTGACTGAGAAGCCACTCAGATCGGCCTCTCTGATGTTGGAGAGGGATAACTGATAGATGTTTTAGCAATCAATCCCTCTTCCCAGGGAACTCTGGGAACTGTGGCTCTGTGATGGGAATCATGGGATCCGACTCCTAGGGACTTGCAATATAATATTCAAGGGGGCTGGGCCTTCCCAAAGTTGTTGGACATTGCCATTCAAATAGTGTGTGTGCACCCCACCATGTGATCAGTGATGTGGGGAGGAGCATTCCTGCTGCCCCCAATAAAATCTCAGCACCGTTAACAAGCTACACCTCCCAGGATTCTTCTTGGGAAGCCATGACTGTTTAAAGTGGTGGTGGTGGTTGTTTAGTCGTGTCCGACTCTTCGTGACCCCATGGACCAGAGCACGCCAGGCACTCCTGTCTTCCACTGCCTCCTGCAGTTTGGTCAAACTCATGCTGGCAGCTTCGAGAACACTGTCCCACCATCTCGTCCTCTGTCGTCCCCTTCTCCTTGTGCCCTCCATCTTTTCCAACATCAGGGTCTTTTCCAGGGAGTCTTCTCTTCTCATGAGGTGGCCAAAGTATTGGAGCCTCAGCTTCAGGATCTGTCCTTCCAGTGAGCACTCAGGGCTGATTTCCTTCAGAATGGAGAGATTTGATCTTCTTGCTGTCCATGGGACTCTCAAGAGTCTCCTCCAGCACCATAATTCAAAAGTATCAATTCTTCAGCAGTCAGCCTTCTTTGTGGTCCAGCTCTCACTTCCATACATCACTACCGGGAAAGCCATAGCTTTATGACACGATAATCTTTATTGTCATTGTCCCGTACAGAACAATGAAATTGAAAAAAATCTACATAAGACATTCAAAAACGATACGGACCTTTGTCAGCAAGGTGATGCCTCTACTTTTTAAGACGCTGTCTAGGTTTGTCATCACTTTTTTCCCAAGAAGTGGTATGATACTGCTTTAAATATGTAGTGCAGATGGGTCCTATATGCAAATGTGCAAGCATGTATCCGCACACTGACAGTGAACCGTGAACATGAGGCCTGGAAATGGAGTGAAGGCCCAGAGAGTTGTCAGGAATAACTTGTCTTCACACTTTGCTCTGAGAGCACAGCGGTGTTTTGCTGGGTGCACAGTCTTCCTTTGTTTAAACAAAAACAATATTTGAAAAAGCACTACGGGCTGTTTTTCTGGTATCGGATATCTTGTGATATTTGTTTAATGCTCTGAGACTTTGCCTGTGAATAAGATTGTCAACGGTAGTTCTGTTCTCCTAGTGACCTTGACAACGTTACGCCATTGCCTACGCTATTTTAATCTAGGTTCCGGGGTTCTGAGAGGCTCTGCGAGACGTATCTAATAGATTCCACATCTCTGCCCCCTTTCCCGTGGTCATGGCTTCATAAACACATGCAGAGAGAGGCAAATTTGGCTCTGATGTGTTTAGAGGTGCTTTTGAAGCTGAGGGCTTGCGTCAAGCCTGGAAAACGTACTGGATTGCAGCAGGGCAAAGAAGGCGTTGGCAACTGGCAGATGGATTCAATAAAGCAAAAGGAGCAACGTGTAAAAAGAAAAGAAAAACCCCTCCAAAATCCACAGCTAGGCAGTGGAGAACTACTCAAAATGTCACATAAGTGTGGCAAGTTTTCAAAAACTCATCAGGGAAAATGAAGAGTTTAAGGCTTGGGGCAGATCTGGGTTACAAGAAGGATTTGATTTGATTTTGAGATGGGGAGCAATAGAACTGTATAGTTGGAAGGGACCCTGAGGATCACCGTCTTACCTGGTATGCCCTGCAGAGGACCTTAAGGTCCACGAATAATTAGTTTAGAGGTCCCGGGCCCTAAGGAAGTCAGATTATCCTCCACCAGGGCAAGGGCCTTCTCAGTGATGGCTCCCACCTGGTGGAATGCTCTGTCCCATGAGACTAGGGCCCTGCAGGATTTAACTTCCTTCCGCAGGGCCTGTAAGACAGAACTATTCTACCTGGCTTTCTATTTGAACTTCGCCTGATCTTTTATTCCCCTTCCTTCCTTCCCCCCTCCCCTTTTTACGAAGATTACCCGCTCAGGGATCCCACGGCTAATTCTCCCCTGGTCTCCTCCCTGGCCCAAATAGGACTAATCTAGCCAGCTAGCCCTGGTGATCATCTAATGTTTATTGGATGGATTTCCCTCCTAAATTGATTTTTGAATTCTGAATTAATTGTTATTCATCTTTTATACTGTATTTTATGCTGTTTTTTGTTGCATCAATTAAGTGTTTTAAATTTGTTGTCAGCTGCCCTGGGTCTGGTTTTCTGAACCGGGAAGGGCGGGATATAAATAAAAAAATATTATTATTATTATTATTAAAAAACCTCCAATGAAGGCGATTTTGCCATCTTCCGTCGTAGCCTATTCCACCGTCAAATGGTTCTTCTTCCTAATGTTTAGTTAGGATCTCCTTCCTTGTAATTTGTAACAGAGGTAAGGAGAATTAGTTTTCAGTTCTATCCCCAGAACTTTGGAAAAGCCTTCCATGGGGAGATGTGTGACCCCTTTCTCATTATCCTCGGAAGGGAGAGTTAAAACCTGTTGTTCTTCTGTCGTTCAGTCTTCTGAGCTGCTCTGAGGTTCTGCTTGGCTTACGGCTATTTCTTTAAACCGCCCTATAATTGTGAGCATTTGATTTCCTTGCGATGTCTTCCTCCTGTTGCCTTTCTACATCAGTCTGAGAACATTTACTGGTAAAGCAATCTGTCAATGTTCTAAATAAACTCAGTAAATAAATGGCAGTAAGAGTTGGGTAGGCCTTGAGCAAGTGGAGCAAGTCAGGAAGGAACGTTTAGTGCAGTGATCAATGTCAAGAAAAGTGTTAGGAGGAGGGGAACGGCCTTTGGAAACCGCCAAAATAGTTTTTTCAGCACAGTTGACCTTGATATGAAGCCTCCGTCAACACTAGTGATTGCCAGAACTAATTGAGTCCCGGAGAGGGCATCATAACAAAGACCAGTTGGACGTGTTTCCACCAGGGTTAACGCAGCAGCAGCAAAAGGACATTGCCGCTCAGATTTCAAGTGCAGAAACGTCATATTCCAAATGTCACCGTAGAATCCTGACATTGTAGATTTGGAAGAGGTCCCGAGGGTCATCTAGTCCAACCCCCTGCAATGAAGGAATCGCAGCTAAAGAATCCAAGACAGGTCGCCATCTGTCAGGGACTGTGCTGAGGAAGAATGGTGGGAGCCTCCTCCTGAATCTTCCCAGGAGCAGGAGTACAGTATAGATTTAGAACAGTGGTTTACAGAGGGACATGGTTCAGAAGGCAGAAGCTGGGAAATACTGACTGGGGAACAGTTAGGAGAAAAAACACTGGGAGAGGGAGAGAGTTAACAGATTCACTGTCTCTGGAAAGCATTCGTCTGCTCAGCCCAAGGTCAAAAAGAGCAGATAAGGTGGCAGCAAAGAAAGCACAGTGGTTATGAGATCAGGTTGCAAGACGCAGTAGAGACATGGGTGATTAGGGAGGAAATGGGTGGAACCCTTAATTGGGAGCACCTTCATTCCTAGGAAATGGATTCTTTGTTCTCTCGCTGTGATCATGAAAGTTCTAACTGGTAAAAAAACTCCTTTCTCTTTGTTCTGCTTATCTACTGCCAAAGGGAGGAGGAAGCCCGTTCCCTGAAGCCTGACACAGTCTCACCTCTGTTTAAAACTCCCCAGTGGGTTAAAAACCCACCACCTTCTGAAGCAGTCCAGTCCACCATCAAACAGCCCCTACCATCAGAAAGTTATTCCTAATGTTTAGTCAGAATCACCTTTCTTGTGCTCCATTGATTTGGGTCCTATCCTCTGGCGCAGCAGACAACAAGCTTGCTCCCTCTTCCATGTGATAGCCCTTTAGATATCTGAAGGTGGCTATCACACATCTGTCTTCTCCAGGCAAAACCCTATTCCCTCAACTGTTCTTCATAAGGCTTGGTTTCCAGATCTTTGATCCCCTAGGTTGCCCTCCTCTGCACATGTTCCAGCTTGTCAATATCCTTAAATTGTGATGCTCCAAACTGGGCACAGTATTCAAGGTGTTGTCTGACCAAGGCAGAATAGAGTGGCATTATTACTTCCCTTCATATGGACACTATACTTCTGTTGATGCAGCCTAGAATAGTATTGGCTTTTGTTTGCTGTTGCATCACACTGTTGACTCATGTTAAGTTTGTGGTCTACTAAGACTCCTAGATCCTTTTCATATGTCCTGCTGTCAAGCCAGGTGTCCCCATCTTATATTTGCACATCTGATTATTCCTGACTAAGCAAAGAAGCTTACATTTCTCCATTTCCAGCTCTTGACCTGTTTTCTGTTTCCCTTCCAGGCTTCGACTCCACGATGGCAAGCTTATTAAGGACAGGCGCTACCACCTCCGCACCTACCCCAATTGCTTTGTGGCCAAGGAGCTCACCGATTGGTTGATTGACCACAAAGAAGCACCAGACCGAGAAACAGGCATTCGGCTGATGCAAAAGCTCATGGACCACTATATTATCCATCATGGTTTGTGCACTTCTCAGTTCTGATTCCACTTGAGGACTCTCTTCTCAAGTGCATGTGCGTACTCCCCTGTGGCTGTTCAATTTGGTCCTTGAAACAGCTGCACCTGAGGATCAGAGATCTTGTGGAAATGAATTACCGTATTTTTCGCTCTATAAGATGCACCTTTTCCCTCCTAAAAAGTAAAGGGAAATGTGTGTGCGTCTTATGGAGCGAATACAGGCTGCACAGTTATCCCAGAAGGCAGAACAGTGAGAGGGATCACTGCACAGTGATCCCTCTCGCTGTTCTGGCTTCTGGCTTAGCTCCTCTGTCTCTTCCCCCAACTCCCGGAAAAGCCCGCAAGAGCTGCGCTCCCTTTCACGAGCTGCGTGGAGTGTGTGTGTGGCTCTTGGGGGCTTTTTCCCTGAGGAGGGAGGAGGGCAGCCCGTCAGTGAAAGGGAGCGCTGAGCAGAGCCTGGTATGCATACAGGCTCTGCTCAGCGCTCCCTTTAAATAATATTTTTTTTTTGCATTCTCCCTCTAAAAACTAGGTGCGTCTTATGGTCAGGTGCGTCTTGTGGAGAGGAAAATACGGTAACTCTTTAAACAAACTCTAAGTCCATTTGGGAACCTGCCACTGAAAGGCTCTCTAGAACCAATAATCTATGATCCAAAAGCCTCTTCGGTCCAAACAGTTAGAAAGCCACTGTTTAAGTGGAAGAACGGTGGCTTTCTAATTGTTTGGACCAAAGAGGTTTGGCATTTGGATCACAGATTGTTGCTTCAAGAGAGCCTTTCCTTCGTTGATTCTGCTTTGCTGGCTTCCAGGATGGTGGGTCTTTGAGCACACACATTTTGGAGGAGGCTTCAAGAACATCTCAGCAATTATCTTCCTCCAATAAGATGATGGTGGCCTCCACAGCTCTCCCACTTCCTCTCATGGGGAAGTATCTAGCTCACTTCATACTTGGAGCAGACCCATTGAAAGTGGTGGAGTCAAGTTAGTCATCGTGACTGATTTCAGTGGATCTACTTGGACTGTGAGCTAGATATGCCCATCATCACAATGACTCTGTGTAGAATGGTTGGTTGAGTGCTAGTACACACTTATCCATGGTAACTCAGCAAACTCCACGAGTAGGGATTTGAGACTAGGTCTCCCCTACTGGCCCTAAGTACAACAATCTCCTCCTCCTCCTCTTCTTCTCCTTCTCTCATAGCCAAGTAAGATTGTCTTCCATAAACACGGTCTTAACAGTGAGTCTGTAAGTGACTGTGGAGGCCAATTCTGGATCCACACGTCCTTCCACAGTGGGGACATAGGTTTCTGGGCGGGAGGTGATCACAGTGAGGGTTTGCCAAGCATGCCTTCCTCTTAGCACGTTTCTCCCTTTCATCCTGAGTTCGAGTGTCTTCAAAACCCATGACACATTTGGTAAAGGCAGTTCTCCAATTGGAGCTCTCACAAGCCAGTGTTTCCCAGTTGTCAGTGTTTATACTACAACAGCAATCTAAGCACGCTGCCACATGGATTCTCCTAACAGATGCATTGTCACAAAGCATAGCACATTGACTAGTGACTAGTCCCTGATAAGCAAAGTGCAGTAGATGGTTACAGGGGAATGCTGGGGCATGCATTAGCTTGGGTTCCAGAGTATTCATAGCTTTAAATTCAAGGGCTGCTATGTACAATACAGGACGCGGGTGGCACTGTAGATTAAACCACAGAGCCTAGGACTTGCCGATCAGAAGGTCAGCGGTTCGAATCCCTGCGACGGGGTGCCCTCCTGTTGCTTGGTCCCTGCTCCTGCCAACCTAGCAGTTAAAAAGCACATCAAACTGCAAGTAGATAAATAGGTACCGCTCTGGTGGGAAGGTAAACTTCTGGTTCATCAGAAGCGGCTTAGTCATGCTGGCCACATGACCTGGAAGCTGTACGCCGGCTCCCTCGGCCCATAAAGCAAGATGAGCGCCGCAGCCCCAGAGTCAGTCATGACTGGACCTAATGGTCAGGGGTCCCTTTACCTTTATGTACAATACAATTTCCAGCAGAAAGAGTAATCTAACCTTCAGCTCCTAAGGGCTCTGTCTTAATTGCTTTGCTCATTTTTGCTATGTAGCACTATAAAAGAGAGAGAGAGAGAGAGAGAGAGACAGATGCAGCAGCAGTATAAGCTGATGATCTCCTTCTGCATACTGTAGCAAGCTGGCAGGAATGCCAGCTTGGTCCCACAACCATGGGTGCCACGCAGCATGCATGGCCCTGGCCCTAGGTGCCAACTCCCTGGGGCCCCGGGTGCCCAAGCACCCACAAATTTCCCCATGAAGGGGCCAGGCACCCACAAATTTTTGTGCCAGGGCCATGCACACTGCAGGGCACCCACGGCCCCTGGCACTCACAGTCGTGAAGCCAAGTTGGCACCAAAATTTGTGGATGCCTGGCTCCTCCATAGGAAAATTTGTGGGTGCATGGGCATGGGGCCCCCAGGGAGTTGGCACCTATGCAAACTGGTGTCTTCTAGCAGTTAAGGGAGTGAGCGATGCACCAAGGATGGAACGCGGGGCATGAATACGCGAAGGCTTTTTCATTTTCATGGTAGAACTTTGCCCAAGAGCGGCTTGACATTCTTGACAGAAGGGGTGTGGCTTGGGTTCTCCAGCAAAGTCCACCCTGATGAAGCCTGCCATTGAGAAGAGGGTGGTGGTCACGTGAGGCATTGCGGGGACTCTGCTGCTGGATGAATGTTCCCCTTTCAGGTTTATCTGGCAAAGCCCCCTCTGGGCATCATTCCTCTGGCACGGCTACACAAGGCTCGAGTCTGTGTCTGTCTCGCTTGCAGCCTGGAGTTGTCAGCAGTCAAAATATACCGAGGCTGCCGATGTGATTTTGCAGAAAGTCTGAGACGGGCCTTGGTACAAGTTTTGACTTGCACAGGGAACCTTGGATGGGGAGGTGGGGGGGCAGGGAAAGGAGAACTTCATGCCAAACTGGGGTGCCGGGTTGGGAAATTTCCATGTTTACGTGGCATGTGAGTGTCCACCTGAAAATCCATCCTGCAAAGATTGAGGGCAACATTGATGGACCCTCAAAAAAACACACAAAGAAATTGAGCATGGGGGGGGGGAAACAGTGCACGTGCTTCAGCATAAAAAAGGTAAAGGGACCCCTGACCATTAGGTCCTGCCAGAGTGGTACCTATTTATCTACTTGCACTTTGACGTGCTTTTGAACTGCTAGGTTGGCAGCAGCAGGGACCGAGCAATGGGAGCTCACCCCGTCATGGGGATTCGAACTACTGACCTTCTGATCGGCAAGTCCTAGGCTCTGTGGTTTAACCCACAGCACCACCTGCGTCCCTGCTTCAGCATAACCTCCAACATTTCTCCAATGAAAACAGGGACATCCTATTCCATCACCATCATAATTTTATTATTTATACCCCACCCATTGGACTGGGTTGCCCCAGCCACTCTGGGTGGCTTCCAACATAAATGAAAACATAATAAAACATTAAAAAGCTTCCCTACACAGGGCTGCCTTCAGATGCCTTCTAAAGGTTGCATTGTTATTTATCTCCTTGGTTCAGGGTTCGCATATCTCCATTCCTTCCAACATTTCTCCAGTGTAAATAGGGACATCTTAAGGAAAAGTGGGATCACATCAGGAATCGGGATGACTTCTTTCAATTTGGGACTGTCCCTGTAAAATAAGGACACTTGGAGGGTCCGATTTTGTAGGTAGGGCTGTGGGTGTGATTGGCTGTGGGTGTTTTTTGGAAGTAGTGCCTGTGTGAGAAAACCGTCACACTGTTGAATCCATAATTTGGGAGTGGAAAGCATAAGAGTCCTGCTGGATCAGACCCCAAGTTTATCTAATCTCTTTCTCACAGTGTCCAACCAGGTGTCCCTGAGAAGCTGTCAAGCAGGACACGAGGCTAGCTGCATCAAGGGTGGGGAACCTGGGGGCCAGATTCAAATTAGGCCAGCTTTCCAAGGGCCACATTCCAGTGGTGGGAAATGGGCATGGCAGAAGCTGGTATGGTCAATGATACAGAGAAGAATGTCACAAATGAACATTTTCTTTCTGTTGTTGTAAATTCTGGTTATATGGCTTGAGATCTGAGGACCAGTGCTGGATTTATGCACAAGCTAAACAAGCTATAGCTTAGGGCCCCATTCTCTTGGGGGCCCCAAAAAAATTAAAAGGGGAAAAGAAACCTGCATGTACATTTCCAAAATATAAGCTAAAAAGCAAATAAAATAAAACCTACATGCAGCAACTATGTTTTGTGTAGTGTAGGCTCCTACAATGTAGCTGCGTAATTATTTCACTATTCATATACTTCTTCTTAATTGTATTTCACTATTAATATACTTCTTAATTGTATTTCGGTTCAACAATTACCTTGATAAAATACATATTTTGTTATGTACAAATGGCTTTAGATACCTATTAGGTCCATAAATAACCATATAGCATATATTCAACACAAAAAAGTGACCATTTGTTGTTGACAAAAGACAACTGGACATACCTTCAGTAGCTTAGGGCCTCATCCTACCTAAATCTGGCCATGCTGAGGACTACCTTGCAGCTCCGACTTAGCAAAGGTCTTCTTAATTTACTTGGTGGGGAGTTGAGGTGTTGCAAAGAGCTTTAATTTGATCAAACTAGCCAGGTTCTGCAAGCTAGTGAGCTGGGCCTGACTTAAATGCGAAAGTATTTAGTGGCAAGTATGCTTGACACAGGCCTCACATTTCAAAGCATCTTTGCTTGCTTGTGGATCAGAATGTGTGCACTGTCTCGAAGCACCACACATATGAGCTGATTGCTGGTGCTAGCTAGAGATGTGCAAAAATTTTCCTTTCTGTGGATTACCATATTTTTTGCTCTATAAGACTCACTTTTTCCCTCCTAAAAAGTAAGGGGAAATGTGTATGCGTCTTATGGAGCGAATGCAGGCTGCGCAGCTATCACAGAAGCCAGAACAGCAAGAGGGATTGCTGCTTTCACTGCGCAGCGATCCCTCTTGCTTTTCTGGCTTCTGAGATTCAGAATATTTTTTTTCTTGTTTTCCTCCTCCAAAAACTAGGTGCGTCTTGTGGTCTGGTGAGTCTTATAAAGCAAAAAATATGGTATCTTGCATGTTGGGCAACGGATGCAGTTGCTTGAATTCCAGCAGGGTCAAAGGGAGTCTAGTCCACTTCCCTTTCATGATTGCTTCCTTAGCTACTGTTTTTATAGCGGCGCTACAAAGAGACCGTGGTGTGATTCAATCTGGGGGAGTGGGGTGGAGAGTTGGGGCGTGTGGGTTGGTGCTTAACTCCTGCACCCCAAAATTCAAGGACTGAATAGAGAGGCAGATACGATGTTTTCTGCAATGCAGATCCAAATCGTAGCTGCGTATCGCTTGCCTATTTATTTATAGAACAGGATTCATTGCCCATCACATTTCCAATTCAAAAGCATCAAAATTGCTGTGAGCATTATAATGCAGGTCTGAATCTGAATAAACATGGTCTGCGCAATTGGCTTAATTGCACATCTGGCCACTGTCTATTTGGGAACCCTGTTAGCAACAGGAAAATGTGTGGGTTTCATAATCAGAATGGAAAATCACAGAAATCCATGGGTTCTCTAATTGACGCTAGTTTGAAGATGTTGTGCCCTCATTTGGGTCAATAGTAAGATAAGAGCTTTGATATGGGAGAATCTATCAACCAAAGGAGTAACATTTTGACTCTGCCTGAATTATTACATAGCAAGGCAAACATTCTGCTCATTGCCATCTGCTGCCTGGGGGAAAGACTTTCATACCTTGAATTAAATTAAACTTTGCTGTGGTGCTATAATGCAGTTGCAATTAGTTCTGGGTTAATTATTAACATTCAAATCTGAATCCCCTTCCTGCAAGCTGCTATTAATTTTTCACAGCCTGCGGGCAGTTTCAAAAGAATCCCAAGACTTTTAATTAAATAAAAGAACGTTGTCAAGAAACAGAACCTTTTGGCCTGCTTCTCGGTGACGTCATCACAACATGATAATCCCCTGCAAAATGTGCAATGGTAGGCTGTCATTTTTTGCTGTGTTTGACTATCCTTTGCTTAGCTCACAAGGGCTTTTCTTGAGTTGTGTCATTTTGATTGGCCAGGCAGAGTCATTTTCTTTTGAGCCTGCCTGTAAGTAAGGGGCAGTAATCACCTTAATGGAATGTGCTTGATCTTAATCATTGTTTCCCGGTAGAAATGTGGACCACACATCATCTATTCCCACTCCTTGCAAGAGAATTAATCTAAATACTCAATTTGATTACAGGTGTAACAGCACACAATTCTGTGTACACTAAAGTTTTGTGATAGGTGCATTTAGTAAAACAATCACTTTCATAATTACCATATTTTTTGCTCTATAAGACTCACTTTTCGCTCCTAAAAAGTAAGGGGAAATGTGTGTGCGTCTTATGGAGCGAATGCAGGCTGCGCAGCTATCCCAGAAGCCAGAACAGCAAGAGGGGTCGCTGCTTTCGCTGCACAGCGATCCCTCTTGCTGTTCTGGCTTCTGGGATTCAGAATATTTTTTTCCCTTGTTTTCCTCCTCCAAAAACTAGGTGCGTCTTATGGTCTGGTGCGTCTTATAGAGCGAAAAATACGGTATTTGCATTGTGGTCCATAGTGTTTGATATTTTATACCGTGGTGTGGAAATACTTTTATGAAGAAATAGAACCAAAAGTTATCTAAATTGCATGGAACCTTAACTATTTTAGGGCACAAATTTATGGCTCCTGTGAGGCTGTACAATTGGGCCCTGCCTCGGCTTAAAGACCTCCAGCGATGGAGAGCTCATCACCTCCCACGGCTGTCTGTTCCAACATCAAGCAGCTCTTGCCATTCAAAACTTTATCCTGTCATTCCACCAAAAAATCTCCTTTCCAGCAGTTTGCATGCAGTGGTTCCAGTCCTGCCTTCTGGAGCAATGAAGAGCAACTCTGCTACATCTTCTCTGTGATAGTGCTTGCCAGGTCTCCTCTTAGCCATCTCTTCTTCTCCTGGGTAAGCTTCCTCAGCTTTTTGAAACATTTCTTTTTTCTTTTAAAATTACCAAACCTTTATTTATTTCCTCCCCCCCCCCAATTTATTATAAATTTTATTAGTATTGTTAAGTTGTGGGTGAACATATCAGACGACACAGCAATTCTTCAAACAGCTCTTGTTTATTCGCAAGCCAGAACAGAACTGAACTGGGGTTCAGCCAGCCTGCTTATATAGAGCTCCACTACAACGCAACAGTAACCACTTTCTGTAACTATCCAATCACTGAACGTCACTTTCAATCCCTGATTTGCATATGTGGACGTGAGTGAAAACTATCTACAGTATCCGCCTGCTGGCCCAGGGTGAGAACTTCAGTACATAACAAGTATTTTCCACACAACAACACGAAAAATATCGAAAAATAACAATACACAAAACACAAAAACCAACATTCAAACACACACACAAAAAAATCCATATCTTACAAGTTAATAATGTAAACACTAAAAAGAAAAACAAACATTGACTACCACCAATCCCACAGAACCTCCTTTATCTCTCATTGTGTCTTCCTGTTTTCCTTATCATCTCTATCCTAGCATCTAGATATAAATCCCTCTTTCTTACCCTTTCACTTCACAAGGTTATTCTTTTTGAAACATTTCATCTTCCAATATCTCAAGGGCTATCATGTGGAAGAGGGAGCAAGAATCTTTTCTCCTGCTCTGGAGGATAGGACTCAAACCAATGGATTCAAGGTACAAGAAAGGGGATTCCGACTCAACATCAGGAAGAGTTTTCTGACAGAGCGGTTTGACAATGGAATGGACTTCACTGGGACTCTCCTACATTGGAGTTTTTAAAGCAGAGGTTGGGTGGCCATTTGTCATGGCTGCTTTAGCTGATATTCCTGCATTGCAGGGGGCTGGACTAGATGAAGTTTGGGGTACCTTCCAACTCCACAATTCTATGATTCTAGGACTTGATTTCTGAAACCCCTCACTATTCTGGGCAGCATCCTCTGGACATGCTGCAGTTGGTCCATACCTGTAAAATGTGGTTTCCCCAGAGGACCAATGCCTTGACCACCTTGGCTGATAGGACACTGGGCATCTCTCTTTATTGGGTCCAGTTTTGCGGGGGCCCCTTCCTCTAGGAGTCGGCTTTTGCAATATTCAATATGATCTGGCCTTTCAACACGGGAAGTGGCGATATTTGGCTACAGATAGTTGATGGCAAACCTGATTTTGCAAAGAAGCGAAGGGCAGAAATGTTTCATAGTAACCTTGAGGTTCCCCCCCCCCCATCTGTGTTATGCTAGCCTTCATAGGCTTGGACAGAAAACATAAATTACATGTCAGAGGTTGCTGATCTTTGCCTTGAACTCCTTTCAGTGTGCGATGAGCATTTCGACTACAAGGACGCCAAGCTGCTGTATCGCTTCCGCAAGGACGACGGGACCTTTCCTCTCAACAAAGACGTGAAGGTGTTCATGAGGGGACAGAGCCTCTATGAGACGTACGTGGAGTCCCTTTGTCCAGGGTCACGGGGCATAAGGCTTTTTGGCAGTACAGTGGTACCTCAGGTTACATACGCTTCAGGTTACAGACTCTGCTAACCCAGAAATAGTGCTTCAGGTTAAGAACTTTGCTTCAGGATGAGAACAGAAATTGTGCTCCAGCGGCGCAGCGGCAGCAGGAGTCCCCATTAGCTAAAGCGGTGCTTCAGGTTAAGAACAGCTTCAAGTTAAGTACGGATCTCCGGAACAAATTAAGTACTTAATCCAAGGTACCACTGCACAGCCTCTTATCTTCCTTTGCTGTCCATGCTCTCAAGGGTGCCCCCACTGATTCTCTGCCTGCCACTTGTTTGGAGTTTACAAAAGTCAGGTCATAGCTGTCAACGTTTTCCTTTTTTTAAGGGAAATTGCCTTATTCTGAATAGGATTCCTCACAAGAAAAGGGAAACGTTGACAGCTATGAGTCAGGTGCCTGCCCCTCTCTCTGCAAGTAGTGGCACCGTGGGATCTCAGGCCCACACACAGGGTCTGTGCTACTTTGCAGAACTGAAATTGCGGCAGAGACTGTTATGGCTTTAAGAAATATGGTTTATTTAAGCCAGAAGCGGCTTAGTCATGCTGGCCACATGACCCGGAAGCTGTACGCCGGCTCCCTCGGCCAATAAAGCAAGATGAGCGCCGCAACCCCAGAGTCAGTCATGACTGGACCTAATGGTCAGGGGTCCCTTTACCTTTACTTTACACCTTCAGTCTACATGGTGGGAGCTCAGATCTTACTGAGTATAGTCCTTTCAAGAGGATCTTGTATTTTTAACCTTTTGTTGGAAGCCACCCAGAGATGGGTGGGGTAGAAATAATTTATTATTATTATTATTATTATTATTATTATTATTATTATTATACTCCATAGCAGTGCAACCCTGGAGCCCAAGGCATTTCTATAGCCAGCCCTGCAGCCAGCCTCCACTAAAGATGGAAATAATAATAATAATAATAATAATAATAATAATAATAATAATAATAATTTTATTTGTTTGTTTGTTTGTTTCCTGCCCATCTGGCTTGATTTCCCCAGCCATCTCAACTCTTCTTCCTGCTTCTTCCTCCCAGAAACCCTTTCCCTCTCCCCTCAACCATAACCCCATCATGTTGGTAACATCTCAATCCCCAGGCCCAAATATTTCCTCCCGATGGCCCATCAAACCTTTTGCCACGTTAACAGGTTTGCTCTTCACTATGCCAGACAGGCTGCTTTGTGTAAGCCAGCCCAGGAATTCCCTGCCTGGCACATCTCTGCAGCTTGTACTTTAATCCATATCCCAGTTAATAAAAATCCTAGTGTTTATTCATTTCTAGGGGTTTTTTTGGGGGGGGCAACTGTCCCCCAGTCTATAACAATATTTTAATCAATTAATTCCAATATCTATAGACTGCTTTCTGCACTGCAAGAAGCTCCCCCCACCCCCAGTCTCTCAGAACCAGAAGAGGTATGCAAAGTGCTGGTCAATGACAGAGTCTCAGATTGCTTGGGAAGGACCCAGGGGAGAAGGAGACTTAGGCATCTGTGAATCTTCGTAGGGGCAAATTCTACCAAGAAGAGTTGCTGTGTTTTCTAGGCCTAGCCTCCTGAGCTACCTTGTTTCTTTGAATACAGGCCCCCAACTTCCTGCCTGCTTATTGGGCATTCATCCTGATTCGCTTGCACAAAGCAAAGGTTAGACTCTGGCTGCCTTCAGACAGTACTTTATTTTCACAATGTTTCCTTACCTATAATTTCTAAGTTTCGCGTGATCATTCATGCAACATAAGAGCAACTTCTGGAAAACTAGTGGAACCCGGAAGAATCTTAGCACACTTCTCCATGTCCTTTGCTTCCGGAAGAAAAGCCGTTTGCAAACTCCTTAGCCCAGAAAGTCGCAGAAGTTTTGCTCTAATTTTGCACGGCAACATTTCGGGTGCTTTCAGCATGCAGTTCTCTCCCGCCATTCAAAAATGAGCACAGCATGGCAGTATATCACAGTGCCTTAATGCAGTGTAAAAGGAATGTGAGAATTTGAGATAATAGTGGCTAGACTTATAATAAGGAAAACTAATGCAATAACCTCCACATCTGAATGCTGAATGTCCGTTTTTATTTAGCATTCCCTCTGAGTTGCCTGCAGGGAGAGTATACTGCAATGAGCATTTCTCCCGGCTTGTGCAAATACATCATTCCATTCATTATTCCTCCATCCCATACCGTTCAGAGCTATTCCCCGTCACATTCATAACCTCACAGAGCACATATTTAAAAAGGAAAAATGGATTTGTTGTGACAAGGTGGCAGGGTGCTTTAATCCACTTTAATTGCACAGACCTAAATTCCCAGTCTGTGCTTGGATGCTTCCCATAAAGCAGCCACAGTCTAGAGCTGAGCAGAAGCTTTGTTTCGCTGCAGTTTGGGAGAATAATCAGCCGTTAGTTATATTCCATAGGCTCAGCACGCCCTCTTGTGGTTATGGGGGTATTTAAGTTCTTCTGCACACAAAAAGCAGGTTTATTGCAGCTAAAAAAGGCTCAAACTGGTGGCGCTGGAGACTGAATTTTCAAGCGCTTGTCGAGAATCGGTGATTACAGGCCCATCAGAATTTCTGCCACCTCCCTCTTCAGAGATGGAGAGTGTTTGTCAACAGCTTGATTTCATAAATCGTACGAGTAGAGATTGAATTTCACCTTTAATCTTTTTGACGTATGGATTATGCCCGACAGGAGAGTGCTTACGGCTGATTCCTGTGATCAGAATGAGACAGAAGAGGAGACAGCCAGGAGATCTGTTTCAAATTTCTTCTTATATTATGTTTCAAATGCCTTCTTATGTTATGTCGGCTGCACTCTTACAGACATAACATAAGAACATAAGAAGAGCCTGCATCCAGTTCTCACAGTGGCCAAGAAAATGCTTGTAAGAAACCCAGGACGTGGGTGGCGCTGTGGTCTAAACCACTGAGCCCCTTGGGCTTGCCAATCAGAAGGTTGGCGGTTCGAATCCCCACGATGGGGTGAGCTCCGGTTGCTCTATCCCAACTTCTGCCAACCTAGCAGTTCGAAAGCATGCCAGTGCAAGTAGATAAATAGGTACTGCTGAGGCGGGAAGGTAAATGGTGTTTCTGTGGTTTCCGTCACGGTGTCCCGTTGCGGCAGAAGTGGTTTAGTCCTGCTGGCCACATGACCCGGAAAGCTGTCTGTAGACCAGTGTTCCCCAACCTTGGGCCTCCAGCTGTTTTTGGACTACAACTCCCATCATCCCTCGCTAGCAAGACCAGTGGCCAAGGATGATGGGAATTGTAGTCCAAAAAAAGCTGGAGGCCCAAGGTTGGGGAACACTGCTGTAGACAAACACCGGCTCCCTTGGCCTGAAAGCGAGATGAGCGCCACAACCCCATAGACGCCTTTGACTGGACTTAACTGTCTTGGGGGTCCTTTACCTTTTTTTTTTTAAGCTGTAGGAAACCCACAAGCAGAATTCTAGCAGAAGAGTGCTCCCACCTCTTATGGCTTCCGGCAACTGTATTTAGAAGCATTTCTCCCTCCAGCTATGGAGGCAGAACATAGCCACCTTGACTAGGAGCCATCAGCCGCTGTTTCTTCTAAGAACTTAGCATCATAGAATTGTACAGTTGGAAGGGCCCCTGAGGGTCATCTAGCCCAAGCCCTGCAAGGCAGGGACATGCAGCTGCCCAATACAGGGATTGAACCTGCAACCTTGGGGTTATCAGCACCATGTTGTAACCAATTGAGCTACCCAGTGGTATAATCCTCCTTTAAAACCATTTGTTTGACATAATGCCGAGCAGCCTTGCCTTCCCCTCATCCATTGCTGGGTAACTGTGACAAGCTCCTGTGTCTCTGGTCTCTGCTTCTGCTTCTAGATAAACTTGACTGCCAGCACATTCTTCTTTGAGAAATGAATGGCTTGGAAGTTTAACAACCCTATGCAATATTGTTGTTTAGTCGTTTAGTTGTGTCTGACTCTTCGTGACCACATGGATCAGAGCTCGACAGGCACCCCTGTCCTCCACTGCCTCCCGCAGTTTGGTCAAACTCATGCTGGTAGCCTCAATAACACTGTCCAACCATCTCATCCTCTGTCGTCCCCGTCTCCTTGTGCCCTCCATCTTTCCCAACATCAGGGTCTTTTCCAGGGAGTCTTCTCTTCTCATGAGGTGGCCAAAGTATTGGAGCCTCAGCTTCAGGATCTGTCCTTCCAGTGAGCACTCAGGGCTGATTTCCTTCAGAATGGAGAGGTCTGATCTTCTTGCAGTCCATGGGACTCTCAAGAGTCTCCTCCAGCACCATAATTCAAAAGCATCAACTCTTTGGCGATCAGCCTTCTTTATGGTCCAGCTCTCACTTCTGGGAAAACTCATCACTACTGGGAAAACCATAGCTTTAACTATACGGACCTTGGTCAGCAAGGTGGTGTCTCTGTTTTTTAAGATGCTGTCTAGGTTTGTCACTGCTTTTCTCCCAAGAAGCAGGCGTCTTTTAATTTTGTGACTGCTGTCACCATCTGCAGTGATCATGGAGCCCAAGAGAGTAAAATCTCTCACTGCCTCCATTTCTGCCCCTTCTATTTGCCAGGAGGGGCTGGGACCAGTGGCCATGATCTTAGTTTTTTTTTATGTTGAGCTTCGGACCACATTTTGCGCTCTCCTCTTTCACCCACATTAAAATGCACAATATTAGCAAGCGTTAAAATGGCAATGGCTGCTTATGCTGATCTGCTCTCCTTATTCCTTTGCCATGCGTTTCCTTGATCCTAGGCTGATCAGCGTAGAGGACTCGATCCTGAAAGTCAGAGAGGAGAACTCGGTGAAGTACCAAAGGACTTTTCTGGCCTGTGAAATGATCGACTGGTTGGTCCAGGAAGGAGAGGCAGCAAACCGGAAAGAAGCCGCTGAGCTTTGCCAAGTGCTCCTTGAACATGGGATTATCCAGCATGGTATGAAGAAGGAGATCGCAGAAAAGGGAGGGCATTGGGTTGTTACCTGCTGGGCAGGTTAGGGGCAAAGAATACACCTAAGATAGCCGGAAGTGCCGAAGAGCAGTGTGGTGTAATGACTAGAGTATATTGCCTAGAAGCTGGCACTCTGTAACTTGGCCAGAACAACACACATGGTGGGATACACCCAGGGGAAGATCTCCAGCCTCCTCTTGTTCTAAATCTGGAATACAAAGCAGGATGTTTTGGCCAAATTGAGCTTCTTCCCCTATAGATATCAGTGGCGACGAGGCTGTGAGAGATTGAAGGAAGGGATAAGAAGTTGGGCGGAAAGACTGGAAACGCAGCAGCTGTCAGATGAGGAGGAGTTGGGAGGGGGAAGGGGAACTATCCTGGCTCTTGGTTAGAAACTGGAAGACAGCATGGCCAACAGGAACCAAAGACTAGAGAAAGGGCAGAGTGCAAAAGTGTAGCTAAGAAAAGGAAGAAAAGCAGTGTTATTTTCCATTCTTTGTTAGGTTCTATCCTTCTTTGCAAAAACATTTTTTTCTAAGGAAGCTTTGCAAGCACATAAAAGTACAAAGTTAGATTTGATTTTAAAAATGTGCAATTAGGAACTTCTTCTTCTTTGGTGATCTCTCGTAGCCGAGTAAGATTGTCTTCCATGAACATGGTTTTAAAAGTGAGTACGTAAGTGACTGTGGAAGCCAATTCTAGATCCACACATCCTTCCACAGTGGGGACATAGGTTCTGAGTGGGAGTTGATCACAGTGTGGATTTGCCAAGTGTGGCTTCCTCTTAGCATGTTCCTCCCTTTCGTCCTGAGTTTGAGCATCTTCAAAACCAATGACACCTTTAGTAAAGGCTGTCCTCCAATTGGGGCGCTCGCAGGCCATTGTTTCCCAGTTGTTGGTGTTTATACTACATTTTTAAAGATTTGGCTTGAGACAGTCTTTAAATTTCTTTTGTTGACCACCAGCATTACACTTTCCATTTTTAAATTCGGAATAGAGTAGTTGCTTTGGAAGATGATAATCAGGCATCTGAACAACCAGTCCAACGAAGTTGTTGTTGAAGAATCATTGCTTCGACAACTGGGAACTAAGAGCAAATTAAAGCAGCATCAGACATGGTCTGGGGAAATTAGGGGTCCTCTTGATACCAAACAGATGACAAAGTCAGCACCAAGCAAACCACTGTGGGGAGAAAATTCTATTATGAGGGTGACACCACCTAGAAGCCCATCTCTCTCATACACATACACACCTCACCTCAGATGGTTGAGGCACCTGACAGAGATGCTGTGAACATAAACTTCTGGGCATGCTGATGTGGAGGCAGGCATTCCATCTGGATATCCCGAACCCTTCAGATTGTCCCCAGACATGGACCAGGAGCTATTGCACTCTGTGTGTGTATGAGAGAGAGAGCACTGAGTACAATTGTCACCAACCTCCACGTTGCTGACGGAAGACTGCTGAATCCTATCTCTGCCATGTTCTTGAGGGGTGGGATGGGAAGAACCACAGCCCTCAATCTGCTCCCTCCCCACACACCCATTCTTTCCTCAGTGGCCGGCCGGCACCACTTCTATGACGGCAACCTCCTCTATCAGTTCCGCATCAATTTCCGCCGGAGGAGACGTCTCGCGGAGCTGCTCAGCGAGAACTCATCCAGGGCCCTTTCAGACAGTCCCGACAGCCCCTTCTGCCTCCGCAAACTCAACCCTGAGCAGAACAGCGGCAGCTTCTTGTCTGGTTGGTAACTGCGGGTGATGGCGGCAATTGTGGGGAGCGCTCTGGGTGCTGTCATGGGGGCAGTGGCGTAGCGTGGGGGTGCAGGGGGGGCCGGCCGCACCGGGTGCAACATCTGGGGGTTAGGGTTAGGGGGCGCAAATCCACGGGTTAGGGGGTGTAAATCCACGGGTTAGGGGGCGCAAATTACTTGCCTTGCCCCGGGTGCTGACAACCCACGCTACGCCACTGCATGGGGGCCTAGGCCAGCCTGCTGCTGGGTCTGGGAGGGTACGGTTTGTAGCAGCGGAGGCTGGTCTATTAGCACTAGCGGGGCACTGCTCCACCTGCCTCAGCCCAATTTACCTTTGTCTCTTTCAGTTCAGCCCAATAAAGAAATCAAAACAGTCTCAGCGGTTCGAAGGAGCAGCGTCACCTCACTGGCTGGGGGATCCAACCCCTATTTCAATCTCTCCCCGAGTTTGGGGTTCTTGCCAGCTGTGGAATGCAACCCCAAATCTGGTGAGGAATGCTAATAATAATGCTAATAATAATAATAATAATAATAATAATAATAATAATAATATGCTGCCCATCTGACTGGGTTGCCCCCAGCCACTCTGGTCATCATTATGCCTCAGAACCTAGAACATTGCTTATAATCCGAAGAATTTGATGGTTAAATTCCAAAAAAAGATTCTTTGGATTGGAGCTCTTAAATGTGCTAACTAGGTTTGCCATGTCTTGAAGAACAAAAAAGAGGACAGCCCAAGCTGGGGAAAGCTGGGGGGGAAACACAACAACAACAACAACAACAACAACAACAACAACAACAATGGACCCCCCCCCTCAAAAAACCCCCAGACATTTACTTAAAAATGTAAAAATCTGCCTGGATGGGCATGTTACCCCCCTAAAAGAGGACGTGTCCAGGTTTTCCTGGGTGTATGGCAACCCTAGCAAGCACCCACAAACCCACAGAGCCAGTGTGGTGTAGTGGTTAAGAACGGGGGACTCGTAATCTGGTGAACCAGGTTCGCTTCCCCGCTCCTCCACATGCAGCTGCTGGGTGACCTTGGGCTACTCACACTTCTCTGAAGTCTCTCAGCCCCACTCACCTCACAGAGTGTTTGTTGTGGGGGAGGAAGGGAAAGGAGATTGTTAGCTGCTTTGAGACTCCTTTGGGTAGTGATAAAGCGGGATATCAAATCCAAACCTTTCTTCTTCTATCCCCTTTTCCATTTTGATTTTCTTCCTTATCTGCTCCTCCACGTGACAAGAGAGTCCTATCTATCACACCAAGCCCACCACACTGACCAGCAAACAAACAGAAACAAGCCTGCAAGCACCACAGCTGCAGTGAATCCCCTTCGTTCCACTTCCAAAGAACTGTCCACGCGAAGCATTTTGCATTGCATTTGATTTTTTCAAAGCAAAACATTGGCAAGGCTGATGTTGGTCCTTGCTGAGATCTGTTTGTACTTCCTTGAATTGTTTTGGACCTTGACTCAGTTGCGCATTTTTGTGTGTGGGTTTTCCCCCCACTGAGAACCACCTGCACACAGAAGAAGAAGAAAAATAAGCTCTGTCCTATCTGGTTAACATTCGTGGTTCACTTCCCCTTTCACTTTGCTATGTTACTCTTTTTTCGAACAATTGACCTTTAGGTAAGACCTGTCACTTTTCTTTTCCTCCCCTCCATGCAAGTATTAAAGAGGCCTGTCACCAATGAGGAACTTCTGACCCCTGGGGCACCGTACATCAAGAAAACGCTGACGGTAAGCTTGTTAGCCGGTCATCAGAATGTTACATTGGGATTATTGCTAAATCCTCCTTGTTACAGTACAGAGCCCTTTAACTGGGCAAGCCTAAAGTTGCACGATGTGTTAGCATCTCTCCCACAAAATAGTCTAAGTCCCAAGGCGAAGTACCTTTAAATGATGCAACACAGCAATCCTCGTGTGTTCAAGTTAGAACCATTGGGGCTGCTCTGGAGTAACTGGAGTGTGTGTGTTTGTGTGTGTAGAAATCTTACACATCTAATTTGCCTCTGGGCTTTAATTATAACTTCCATGAATGAATGAATTTTTATTTGCATCAGCTGTCGACCATAATAAAACAACAATATGATATATAAAAATTAAAAAAATAAAAAGTCAACTCCATAAAATACATTTTAGGGTTTTGAATCAATAGTCATAGAGTGGATCTTACTCTAATTGCCCCAGCTAAAATCCCTGCAAGCTTTGCTGTCACCTGCTCATCTGCCAAGAGAAAGGGCACTGGCAGTGGCTGGGCGACCCATAATGGACAATAAAAGAGGAGAGATAACATCATTCCTCAAGTTTTTATAAAGAGTGCAGGCCAGAAGGGCATGTGCCACTGATTTGGTACTGCCATCTCCACAGGGACATAAGCGTTTTTCGTGTGGAATCTGTTGGAATCATCCCTCAAGTACCGCCAAGGGCAATACATTCAATCTTGCAAGAGTAAAAGCACGTCTGTATTTTGGAATTGCTCGGTTATGCAGATAGGGTGCCAGAGAGTCGAAATGGGTAGGTGGAAAATAGTCATACCATGGGGAAAATTTCCTTATCGTGGCCAAGTTGTTCTTATAACTTCCACTGTTTTATTGTTTCCCCATTTTTGTTAGGGTTGGCATATTTCAAAAAGTGAAAATCTGACCACAATAGTGGTTGAGCTTTTGGGGGCAAAACGAAAATGAAGATTTTTGCCAATTGTTTAGGAAAATAGCCCCCCCCCCAAAAAAAAACAACCCCACAACACTACTCATTTGGGCTGCTATATGCCCGGATTTCCCCAGACATTTTAGCCACTTTTCAAAAATTTCGCCTGGATGCCATTTTCGACAGACGAATCCCGGCCACGTCCAGGAATTTTCAGGTGTATGGCGGTCCGACTTAATGTGCATTTCTGGGTTGGGTTTTGCCCTATTTTCCTGCGGGTCAGAAGAAGGTGCTATGAAGTATAGCAGCTGATAGCTCTTTTGAAAGCAAGGCGTCTGATTTAGGAAGAGAGTGTGCGGTTTGGGGGATATGATGTGGGGAGGGTGCATCTGTCCACTGCAAAAAGAAGCCACTGTTTTGACTCCTTGCAGCTGCATTCATTGGATTAAGCAGCATCAGAGTTTCCTTGCGTCACTCTGCAAAGGGGGCGAGATGCAGAGTGGAAAGGTCATGGGGCAGGTCATGTGAAGCTGCCATAGACATTGGGCCCATGTTTGTGTAATCTGCTCGGTAGCAGATCTCCAGAGTCTTTCCCATCACCTCTGCTCCCTCATCTTTAGATGCCAGAGTTTGGACCCGGGACCTTTTGTAGGCAAAACGTGCGCTCTGTCACTGAGCCATCAGAATGTGGTCTTTGTTTTTTTTAATTTTCAAACTGGCTAGGAAGGACATTCTATTCTCTTCCTGGCGTGCCATTTCTTCCCTTCTGAACTTGCCCTGTCCTTCAACTCCCGAGTCTTGTGGGTACATCTTTTTGTCATTTTCATGGTTAGTTTCCTCTCCTTCCTGTACCACCTGTTTGTTGTTGTTTCATTTGCTTGTTTCAGTCAGGCGAAGCCCTTTGAGAGACGGCCTTTTTCTCCCCCTCCCCTCCAATACGCTTCTAATTTGAGCTTCTGTCCTTGGACACATGTGTGCAAAGTCGGAGGAGTTCAGAAACCAGTTTAATGGGACGTTGACTTCTGCCACATCAGTCTAAAATGACTAGCTCTGTGTTCACTCAAGAGCAAGAACCAGGCAGTCTTGCCCATCTTTTTATTTTTAATGCAATTGACCATTTCTATTCACTTGTTTTCGGGCGCGGGTGGCGCTGTGGGTTAAACCACAGAGCCTAGGACTTGCCGATCAGAAGGTCGGCGGTTCGAATCCCCGTGACAGGGTGAGCTCCTGTTGCTCGGTCCCTGCTCCTGCCAACCTAGCAGTTCGAAAGCACGCCAAAGTGCAAGTAGATTTTTTTTTTTTAAAAAATGATATTTATTGAGAATTTAAAATTACAGAGAAAAAAAAGAAAAAGAGGAAAAAAGGAAGAAAAAAAAAGAAATTAAACAATACAAGTCAATAAAAAAAGAGAGCAAAACACACAATACATCAGAGCCAAAAACAAAGGCAAACAAAAAATTAAAAACAAATCCAATATTCCCAAATCTTTATCTTTCGTTATCTTGTTTCATCGACGTCATCACACCTCCCTTTTTTGTATTCTAGTTATTAATTATCTCAACAAATCCTTTCCATCTTTCACTATGTTCTGTCATTAAATTATCTTAATTTATTCTAACCTTATCTTGCCATAAAAAGCCCTAAAGCTTAAAACTTATTTGTACATAACTCTTTATAGCATTTCTACTAAAGCCAAATAGTTTCATTCCAACATTTTTTCTAACATTCATTAATTTTACAATATTTCTCTAAATGAATTTTTAAACTTTCTTCCAATTTTCATCCACCGTCTCTTCTTCCTGGTCTCGGGTTCTGTCAGTCCTTTCTATCCATTCCATTTAGTCCATCAACCTGGTGATCTTCTATCCGAGGCTCTTAACTCTTTTCCATGTCCCTTCTGCAGGTCTTCTTCGTATTTATACCTGCA
Source organism: Podarcis vaucheri (assembly GCF_965113315.1). Lineage (NCBI taxonomy): Eukaryota > Metazoa > Chordata > Lepidosauria > Squamata > Lacertidae > Podarcis > Podarcis vaucheri. Next base: position 99,211,287 of record NC_138764.1, read on the forward strand.
CCTTACTTTGTCTTCTGCTGATCTTGTTCTTAGTTTCCTTCCTTTATCGATGAGGGGTAGATCTCGGGGAGACTCCAACCTAACAATGTCTTTATCCCTTCTCGACAAGTCGGCCCATTCTCTATAGTCAGCCCTAAAATCCAAAAGATATTTCAAGGCATGTTTCAAAGTCCCTCCAAAGTTAAAGGCCCCAACAACTCCAGACTCCCCCTGGCCCAAAACCAGATCCCAGAAGCCAGAACAGCCCTGCATAGGGGGATCTATCCAATTTCCCATGTCCAATCCAAACGAGACTCCATCTCTCCAAATCTGACTTTCTCCAGGTTCGGTCATCAAAAACAACAGCTTATGTTCCTGCAAAGCCTCGGCTCTTTCCACATGTATTTCTTGAGGTTCGACAGCAACCTCCTCCTTTGTCTTCTGCACAACTTGCCCTGTCAAAGCAGATTCCTGGGTCGGTTCCTGAGTGGTTTCTATATAGGTATTCACTGTTTGTCCAAAATTATTAACTGCAACAGTCATCAAATCCATCTTCTCATGTAGCTGTTCCAATAAAGCGCTTGTCTTGCAAAAAGCAATCACTAAGGCTTCTTCTGGGCACATTCTTGTTCAAGGTCAATGTCTGGTTCTCACGATCTTTAATCTCTACAGCTGGAGAATCCCCCAGATCGATTCCAACAACAGTTTTCAAAGCTCCCTCTAGGGGAAACAATTTCTGTTTGTATCCATCCTTTTAAAAGCAGATCCAGCAACAAAATTACTTTCGTTTTTCAAATATTTTGTTCCTTTTAAATGCAAAAGGAAACATTGGAGTCAATGTGTTTCTCTTTTTTAACTATCTATCAGCAAACGTTTTATTCACAGTCAATGGATTTTCCCAAAACGTCTGTCTTCCTAGCAACCCGTTCCCAGGTTCAAGGTGGTGGAAATTTATCTTTCTTTACTCTCTCTCCTGCAGGCTTGAACAATCTAAGATTTCCCCTCTCTTCTCCTGCTTCCAAGGGGGGTTTAGTAGTTTCAGCTGATGGAGATTTAGTTCTTTACAAAAATCTTTCCAGACTTTAGCTTGCAATGTCTTTGCTTCAATCTATTTACAAAAGCGGAAGGCGGACTTCCTGTTTAGAGCCTTCCCGTTTCGGTGCCAAATTAAGATATTTCATAGTCCAATTTTCCATTCTACTCATGGGTAGTTGTTTAAAATCCAATTGTCCACAGGAAAAAGTCAGCGCTCTCCGGCAACAGCAATGCGGCTTCACTCCGTGAAAAGAGCAGTCGATTCGAAGCACCGCGCCACTCACCCCACATCGCTCTGGATCCCCGAAACCGGGTTTCCCCGCGAGTAGGGGAGGCACAAAAGGTGCCTGCCGAATCCCACGTCCACAGGCTTCTCCCGCCTGTGGTTTTTGATGGGTCTCCGCCTCGCCGTGGCGGTCCAGACCCTAATTTCCACAAAGCAGATTCCTCCCGATCAGAGGAAATCCGTCATTGCCGGAGGCGCTAACCCGGAAGTCCCAAAGTGCAAGTAGATAAATAGGTACCATTCTGGCGGGAAGGTAAATGGCGTTTCCGTGCGCTAATCTGGTTCACCAATTCCTGCATTGCAGGGGCTTAGTCATGCTGGCCACATGACCCGGAAGCTGTATGCCGGCTCCCTCGGCCAATAAAGTGAGATGAGCGCCGCAACCCCAGAGTCTGCTTGACTGGACCTAATGGTCAGGGGTCCCTTTACCTTTTATTCACTTGTTTGAATCCATTATACATACAACTTTAATTTCAACTTAACCAACTTGGTGCATAGATCTGGACCAGCTGCATTCATTTGTGCTTTCCCTGACGGGTCCTGTGTTACAGATCTGTAAGGGGTAGCAGGACTCTTCCACATATTTTGACCATATTTATTCAGAAACCAGAAGTCTCACACATCAGGAGGTGTGAGATGGGGGCTTTTTGACTCGGTGTCCCCTGCTGCCTCTTTCCCACCAAACTGCCTAATGGTGGAGTTTTAGCCTTGTAGAAGCAAAAGTAAGAAGACTGTCACCTTTGCTTTTGCCCAAGGCTGAGCATTTTTACAACACTGGGGTGTAAAAAAAAGAAGAAGAACAATTGCAAATGCTGTCCCTCCTTCTTTGCAGATTGTGGGCGACGCAGTTGGCTGGGGATTTGTGGTCCGTGGAGGTCAGCCATGCCACATCCAGGCTGTGGACCCAGGAGGACCGGCTGCAGCTGCTGGCATGAAGGTACCAGTCTTATCTAGTCAACCAGATCCCTATACATCAGCCTGGGTAGCTCAAATTTAGAGTGTGGTGCTGTAACCCCAAGGTTGCAGGTTTGATCCCCATACGGGACAGCTGCATTTTCCTGCATTGCAGGGGCTTGGACGAGATGTTTCTCAGGGTCCCTTCCAACTCAACAATTCTATAGGACTCTATAGGAAGCCCCTCAGCAGGACCTGAATGCCTCATCGTGTTCCCCAGAAACTGGTCTTCAGAGGCATGCAGCCGTCAACCCCACAACCTCCCATGCATTTGGCTGAAAGCTCTTCTGAGAACTTTTGGACCAGCACTAGTCAGAATGGAGACTGAAAGCTTGCCTATATTTGATATACTTTGGCTGTTGTGCAAAGCTGGGTGGAAGGAGCCTCGTTGCAGCACCTGGAAGCTGATGGATGAGTTGTCGGCCGATCGCGGGAAAAGGAGCTGAGTGAATTCGACAAGCAAATCCTCTCTGTCTACTCGAGCACGAAAGGCGATGGGTGCCACCTGAGAGCACTGAACCAAAAATAAATGGGTTTTGAGCTCCTCCTTAAGGATCAGCTCCTTTGGAATGAGAGGAGCTGTTGGCTCTGCTGCTTAGAAGCTTTATTATTATTATTATTATTATTATTATTATTATTATTATTATTTTATTTTATTTTATTTTATTTGGAGAAAGGAGGAAGAAGCAAGGGAGTGGCTTATACAAATGCAAACTTTGGTGGTTTGTGTGTGTTTTTTGGAACTAAAGAGTTTCTCAAAAGACTGCTTCTATCAAATTAGGTATGTGTATAAGATTTTGCTTGCACAAGACTTTCTGGATTTTCATTGAATTTCACTTCTGACAGAATTTGGTGGCTTCTCTGAAGAAGTATGAAATCTCCCTGAAAAATCTCCCTCTATTATTATTATTATTATTATTATTATTATTATTATTACTACTACTACTACTACTACTACTATTACTACTACCCCATCCACCTGGCCTTTCACAGCTCTGGACACTCCCGCAGGTGCTCCACATGATTGAGAATCCCTAAAAATTCACTTTTAAGAAAAATGTAGTGTAACTTCTCCTTTCCCCTCCCTTTAGGTCTGCCAGTTTGTCTATTCTGTGAACGGGATGTATGTCTTACATCTGGACTATCAGACCATTAGCAGCCTCATCATGACCGGACCTCGAACTCTTGTCCTGGAGATTATGGAAGCCACTGAATGAATGAAAAGGCCACACGTTGACTTCCTTTTCCGCAAACCCACAACTCCTTGCCAGAGGCCACCAACCATATTTCACGAGCTGTGGATGAGACGATCAATCTAAGCGAATCCTCTAAACCCAGAAGGGGCTCAGTGTTTCCTCTTATGCCTACTGACTAATAAGGAGGTGGAACATATCCTGAAGATGCCAAGGCGGGGTTTGTGTTTTTTGTTTTTGAAGAGCTGGGTCTTGAAAAACCAAGGAGTCTCTTCCCATGGAGAAAAAGGAGAGTTAGGATCCTTTTTTAAAAGAGTAATACCCAAAAGCTCATCCAAACAGCTTCTTAACGCCATAAGAATGTTGCCAAAGCTCAGCACCGTCCTCCTCTTTCTCATAGTGCCTCTGCTTACCTAACTTGTTCACTAGAACAGATAATAATAATAATAATAATAATAATAATAATAATAATAATAATAATAATAATTTATTTATACCCTACCCATCTGGCTGGGTTTCCCCAACCACTCTGGGCAGCTCCCAACAGAATATCAATAATATTTAAAAAAGCAATCAAACATTAAAAACTTCCCTAAACAGGGCTGCCTTCAGATGTCTTTTAAAACTCAGATAGTTGTTTATTTCCTTGACATATGGTGGGAGGGCGTTCCACAGGGCGGGTGCCACTACCAAGAAGGCCCTCTGCCTGGTTCCCTGTAACCTCACTTCTCGCAATGAGGGAACCACCAGAAGGCCCTCGTAGCTGGACCTCAGTGTCTGGGCTGAATGATGGGGGTGGAGATGCTCCTTCAGGTATACTGGACCGAGGCCGTTTAGGGCTTTCAAGGTCAGCACTTTGAATTGTGCTCGGAAATGTACTGGGAGCCAGTGTAGGTCTTTCAGGATCAGTGTTATATGGTCTCAGCGGCCGCTCCCAGTCACCAACCTAGCTGCCAAATTCTGGATTAGTTGCAGTTGACATGTCCCTGTGCGACTTCATCCAAAATGATTCTTTTTCCAGCTGTGCTTATCATGTGTGCAGGCAAAACAGAAGTGACGCACTGGGTCCTCCTGGACAGAACCCTGCAGGTAGCACTGGCAACAAAACATTGCTGTGCAAAATGGTTCTGCTCATTGTGCTTGCCAGTCCACCCAGCCATGCCCTCCTGCAGGTTACTCCATTCCCTTCTCCTCAGTTTCCCGTAGACTAGGATAGCTCAGTCGGTAGAGCATGAGACTTGGTCTCAGGGATGTGAGTTTGAGCTCCACATTGGGTGGAAGATTCCTGCATTGACCTAGATGATCTTTGTGGTCAAGTCCAGTGCTACAATTCAATTTCCCCCGACAGTCATTCAGCATTCTGTGGTCCTGAACATGCATAGCTCTTATTGGGCTGTGTATTGACTGTTCAGGGTGATTCCCACCCACCCAAACTCTGGAGTTTCTTGCCAGTGTGGTATAGTGGTTAAAAGCGATAGACTTGTAATCTGGGGAACCAAGTTCGCATCTCCGCTCCTCCACATGCAGTTGCTGGGTGACCTTGGGCTAGTCACACTTCTCTGAAGTCTCTCAGCCCCACTCACCTCACAGAGTGTTTGTTGTGGGAAAGGAGATGGTTAGCCACTTTGAGACTCCTTCGGGTAGTGATAAAGCGGGATATCAAATCCAAACTCCTCCTCCTCCTCCTCCTCCTCCTCCTCTTCCTCTTCTTCTTCTCTTGTTTCTTTGTGGCCTTGTGCTTAACTGCAAGTGCTGTTGGCACAGACCGGTTGAGTTTGCTGTTGGAGGGAGCAATAACACTTTGCACCCATGCTTCAGGGAAAGAGCAGCCCTACAGATATTGCTGGAGCACAACTCCTATCATCTCTGGCCGTCGACCATACTGGCTGGAGCTGATGGGAGTTGGAGTCTATCAACATCTGGAGGGCCTCGGAACGCTCACACTTGGCTGTAGGTTGCCATATTGACTCCAATTCTTTTAATTGATACTCTAAGAATTTGGAATCTCTCAGATCTGTGGTGCATCAGAGGCCTTGCAGTATGCGCAGAATTCATTCTGGCTTCCATGGTCTACTCTGAACTGTTGGCAGAGTCGGATGCATCTAATAGAGGTTACCACCCACACACTTCCGCTGCGCTTTTCTGCTTGTGTGGTGGCACCTCGGTAAACCCACTTCTTACTGTTTGTAGCAGAGTTTTCCCCGGAGGCAGAAGACAAGAAGACGGGTCATACTCAAATTCACAGTCAAGAGCTTCTTTATTGCTTGACTGGTTGCACAAGCATTTTTGTTACTATTACATACAAGCTATTTACATTCCTTCTTTATCTCTCCAGCACGGTATAATCTCAGTCCAGTAATTACCGTATTTTTCGCCCCATAAGACGCACTTTTTCCCCTCCAAAAATGAAGGGGAAATCGGGGTGCGTCTTATGGGGCGAATGCCTGCAAGCCTCGCGCGCCCGGCAGGAGGTCCCACCGGGTGCGCGAGGCTTGGGGCGGCAGCCAGTCGCCCGAAGCACGGGGAGCCCTCGGGAGGGCTCCCCCTGCTTCGGGCGAGTGTCTGCAAGCCTCGCGCACCCGGCAGGAGGTCCCACCGGGTGCGCGAGGCTTGGGGCGGCAGCGGACTGCTTGCGTGTGCCTAGAAGCTTGGGGCGCGCTGAGCTCAGCACGCCCCAAGCTCCTGGTGTAGTGCAGCGATCCGCTAGCCCTGGGAGAGCTCCGCGGCTCTCCCAAGGCTAGCGGACTACTTGCACACACCTAGAAGCTTGGGGCGCACTGAGCTCAGCACGCCCCAAGCTCCTGGTGTAGCGCAGCGATCTGCTAGCCCTCTTCTGCTTGCCGGCACGCAGAAGCTTGGGGCGCGCTGACCTCAGCTCGCCCCAAGCTTCTGGATTAGCGCAGGGGTCCGCTAGCCCTGGGAGAGGCGCCCGGCTCTCCCACGCTAGCGGAGACCTTGCCGGCACGCAGAAGCTTGGGGCGCGCTGAGCTCCGCACGCCCCAAGCTCCTGGTGTAGCGCAGCGCACCTGGGGAGCCCCGCGGCTCTCCCAAGGCTAGCGGACTGCTTGTGCGCACCTAGAAGCTTGGGGCGCGCTGAGCTCAGCACGCCCCAAGCTCCTGGTGTAGCGCAGCGATCCGCTAGCCCTGGGAGAGGCGCCCAGCTCTCCCACGCTAGCGGAGACCTTGCCGGCACGCAGAAGCTTGGGGCGCGCTGAGCTCCGCACGCCCCAAGCTCCTGGTGTAGCGCAGCGCACCTGGGGGGGAAACAAATTTTTTTCCCTTTATTTCCCCCCAAAAAATCTAGGTGCGTCTTATGGGCCGGTGCGTCTTATGGGGTGAAAAATACGGTGACAATCCTGACACAGCAAAACTCACATTACCAGCAGCACACATTGTCTTACTTCCAACCTTGTTGTCAGTGTGTGTGTGTGTGTGTGCTTTCCTTGTGCAGAAATTTCAGCCTGCAACTTCCTTTATTTGCACCTCCAGCTGACACCAATCGAGCCTAGCGTGCCTCTCCTACACACTGAAGAAAATTCTGGAACCCTCTTTAAAGCTTCCAGGAACTTTTATATGTTTCTTAAAGAATGTTTTCCTAACAGCATCCATGCTGCCTGCCTCCAAAACATTTTTACAGTACTGCTGATATAAAGGCATGTTCCCTATAAGAATCACCTGACTGTCTTTTCTCCATATATAAAGCTGACAGTGGCTTCTTTGGCATTCCAAGAAAACATGAATTCTAGGATGCTCTGCACACTTAATAAAGGTTTTCCCCTTCTTCCGCACAAAAAACACAGAGGTCTTACTCATTGGTTGTGTGGTGGTGTGTGTGATCAAAACACTCTGCTTCTTGGGCTTGCCAATCGGAAAGTCGGCAGTTCGAATCCACACGACAGGGTGAGCTTCTGTTGCTCTGCCCCAGCTTCTGCCAACCTAGCAGTTTGAAAGCATACCAGTGCAAGTAGATAACTAGGTACCACTGCGTCGGGAAGGTAAACGGTGTTTCCGTGCACTCTGGTTTCCGTCACAGTGTTCCGTTGCTCCAGGAGCAGTTTAGTCCTGCTGGCCACATGACCCGGAAAGCTGTCTGTGGACAAACGCCGGCTCCCTCGGCCTGAAAAGTGAGATGAGCGTTGCATCCCATAGTCTCCTTTGACTGGACTTAACTGTCCAGGGGCCTTTAACTTTTTTAACTACAGACAGGGGTGAAAGAGGGAGAATTGCCACGGAGCGGAGTAAACCACTATGTACGGCGCATGCACGCGCCCCATACAAACGGTGGGATCCTCGAGCGCCGTACAGACAGTGGTGGAGGGTGGAGCCGCGAATGGCGGATCCTCCGCATGCGGCTGCCGTGGTGCGATGGCGGTTTGTGCTGCCGTGCCCAGGGGTGGTGGGGCGAGTCCCCCGCGGGATGCCTTCTTGTCACACCCTCAGAGATGGCAACCAGGGTATCTGCCCCTCTTCCTCCGCCACTGCCTACAGAAGTGTTTATTTACGTTCATTCACAGTTTGCAAGAAATATTCCCAGTACAGTCGTACCTTGGCTCTCAAACGCCTTGGCTCCCGAACAAATTGGCTCCCAAATGATTGAAACCTGGAAATGAGTGTTCCAGTTTTCAAATGTTCTTTTTAATTTTTTTTTCAAATTTTTGATGCAAAATTACAACAAAAATTACAAACATTAAATCCAAAATAAAACAGTACTAACAAGGGGAAAAAACACAAGAGAAAAAAGAACACAAAAACCAAAACTACGCATCTACAAATAAAACCATATCATTCTAATCTAGTCATTACATACATATACACATACTGACTTCCTTCCTTGGTTCTAAGACCTCAAAAATTTTACTCTTTCTAAATTGTTGTGTCTAATGTAGATTACCTCTGTCTTTATACTTTTTACACCATTTTTCTCTTTCTTTAACCCTGCAAAGCATCATTCATTACGTACCTATATGCTTACTCTAGAACAATGTTTTTTCATATACTGTTTAGCACATCCCCATTCTTTGAATAATTTTTGGTCCGATTGTCCCCTTATGAATGCTGTGAGTCTTGCCAGATTTATATATTCACAAAATTTAATTTGCCATTCTTTCATTGATGGAATTTTTCTCCCTTTCCAAGTTTTTGCTATGAGCATCCTGGCAGCTGTTGTCACATAGAGGAATACTTTCCTTTGATTGTCAGGAATATCGTTTGTGACTATATCTAAAAGGAATGCCTCCAGTTTTTTTACTAAAAGATATTTTAATCATCTTTTTGATTTATTCATATATTCATTCCAAAATTGTTTAATAGGTCGGCATTTCCACCACATGGATCTCAAACGCCTTGGCTCCCGAATAAATTGGCTCCCAAACGATTGAAACCCAGAAGTGTGTGTTACGGTTTTCAAATGTTCTTTTGGAAGCTGAAGGCCCGATGGGCATCCGATTGGCTGCAGGAGGTTCCTGCAGCCAATCAGAAGCCGTGCTTTGGTTTCTGAACATTTTGGAAGTCAAACGGGCTTCCGGAATGGATTCCGTTTGACTTCCAAGGTACAGTGGTGCCTCGCAAGATGAAAAGAATCCGTTCTGTGAGTCTCTTCATCTAGCGGTTTTTTCGTCATGCGAAGCAAGCCCATTGATGGATTAGTGGATTAGCGCTATTAGCGGCTTTTAGCAGCTTATCGGCTTAGCAGATAAGCGGATAAGCGGCTTAGCGGCTTAGAAAAAGGGGGGAAGGAAAAAAACCCCGCAGGAACTCGCAAGACATTTTCGTCTTGCGAAGCAAGCCCATAGGAGATTCGTTTTGCGAAACTTTCCAAAACGGAAAACTTTCGTCTAGCGAGTTTTCCGTCTTGCGAGGCATTCGTCTTGCGGGGCACCACTGTACAACTGTTCTCGAATCACAATGTTTTGTCGCTAGGGAAATGTGCTTTCTTTCCCAGGTGTTTTGCGGTATATACAACCATATCAGCACTGTGTGGAATGTGGTTGTGGATGTCAGGAATACCACTTCTGTCGCAACTGTGACATCGATGAGGGTGAGCGACACACAGCTCTCTCATATGCACATGTGTGCACGCACACACACACAGCTTATCTGTCCTGTCTTTGTGGCTGTCAGGTAAACTTCAGAAAGGGAACATCAGCCTGGCCCAAACTGACTATGTGTGTCTATACCTCACTGCTTTGGGTTGTACCCAATGCTAAACATGCAGAGCTCTGCCTCTTCCTCTCCTCTCACACCTTCAAAATCTGATTTTGGTTATAATATTGATTATGATGATTGGGTAAAATTATGGACAGAAGGTTTGAGGTTCACAGCGTGCTCCACTCTAAAAGAAAATCTTATGAAAATGACGTACCATTGGTATATCACCCCAGTTACACTAGCAAAAATGTATAGAGTAAGTAATAAAATGTGTTGGAAATGTAAACAAAAGACGGTGATTTTTTTCACATGTGGTGGACGTGTGAAAAAATGAAAAAATATTGGGACATGATATATAACAAAATGAAAAAAAAAAAACTATTTAAATACACTTTCCCAAAGAAACCAGAAGCATTTTTGCTAGGGATAACAGGGGATGAATTTAAAAAGGAAGATTACAAACTATTTATGTATGCAACGACCGCCGCTAGAATCTTAGTGGCTCAGAAATGGAAATCCCAAGAAATCCCAACTTTAATGGAGTGGCAGACAAAAATGTTTGAATACATAGAATTGGCGAAATTGACTTATAAGATTCGGAACCAAAAAGAAGCAAAGTTCGAAAAGGATTGGAGTAAATTTGTTGAATATATACGGAGTAATTGTAAGAATTTAAAAACTGTAGCAGGATTAATGCAAATCTTGTGATGTGGATGGAGTGTAAATAAGAAACTGTAAGAAAAGATTTGAGACATGAAAACCATTGAAGAGATGGAGGGAAGTCCGGGCGCAATAAGGCGCAGGGTAAATAAGAAGACATACAAATTTTTGAATGCAAGAGTATTTATTTTATTTGTTGTTGTTACAAAAAAGCAATAAAAAGTATGGGGGGGGGGAAATCTGCTTCAGAGGCAGCAGCGGAGCATATACTCGTACACCCAAGGGGGGCAAGGTGTGCTCCCAAGGGCAGTGGGGTGCGGAGAATGCCCTCCCAGGCGCGGGATAGCCGCTCGGGTGCACAGAGCAGTGCGCACACCCTGCGGCCAGGGGCGGAGCAAGCCGCAACGGGGAGGAGCAAATTGCCAATGGCAGACATTCAGCGCACCGCCCGCAATTGCCAAATGTCACCCCCTTCAGCGAAGACACCCGGGGCGACCCACCCCCCACCGCACCCCCTTCCTCCGCCCCTGTCGAGAGGGCCCTCCAACCCTCTGAGCAGATTTTGAGGGCAAAAGGGGGGCAGTTGGCTGCAGGGAAAGGAAGGGCAAGTCTTTATCAACAACTTGGATGATGGACTCAAGGGCATCCTGATCAAATTTGCAGATGACACCAAACTGGGAGGGGTGGCTAACACCCCAGAGGACAGAATCACACTTCAAACGACCTTGACAGATTAGAGAACTGGGCCAAAACAAACAAGATGAATTTTAACAGGGAGAAATGTAAAGTATTGCACTTGGGCAAAAAAAATGAGAGGCACCAATACAAGATGGGGGACACCTGGCTTGAGAGCAGTACATGTGAAAAGGATCTAGGAGTCTTGGTTGACCACAAACATGACATGAGCCAACAGTGTGACGGGGCAGCTAAAAAAGCCTATGCAATTCTGGGCTGCATCAATAGGAGTATAGCATCTAGATCAAGGGAAGTAATAGTGCCACTGTATTCTGCTCTGGTCAGACCTCACCTGGAGTACTCTGTCCAGTTCTGGGCACCACAGTTCAAGAAGGACACTGACAAACTGGAACGTGTCCAGAGGAGGGCAACCAAAATGGTCAAAGGCCTGGAAACGATGCCTTATGGCTAAGGGAGCTGGGCATGTTTAGCCTGGAGAAGAGGAGTTTAAGGGGTGATATGATAGCCATGTTCAAATATATAAAAGGTTGTCACATAGAGGAGGGAGAAAGGTTGTTTTCTGCTGCTCCAGAGAAGCGGACACGGAGCAATGGATCCAAACTACAAGAAAGAAGATTCCACCTAAACATTAGGAAGAACTTCCTGACAGTAAGAGCTGTTCGACAGTGGAATTTGCTGCCAAGGAGTGTGGTGGAGTCTCCTACCTTGGCGGTCTTTAAGCAGAGGCTTGACAACTATATGTCAGGAGTGCTCTGATGGTGTTTCCTGCTTGGCAGGGGGTTGGACTCGATGGCCCTTGTGGTCTCTCCCAACTCTATGATTCTATGATTTGCAATGAAATAATTGCCTAAAATGCATGATCTAAAACATAGTGAAAAGTATGTTTTGGGTTGTTGTTTTTGAAAATCTTATTTAGAGGCTAAGTGTTCTTCCACCTGTGCCACTTTAGTGCAATAGCGCTGATGGGGAAAATGAACGTTCTGCTTGTAAGATTGTTTGCCCCTGGAGTTGTGAGCGACTGGGATTAAACAAGGTGCAGACATGACTGCACACTAGTTCAGCCGTATCAAAGAGAGAAGCCTTTCAATGATGTAGTAAAACGACGCCTGTTTTTTATGGGGGAGATATCAGATCTATTGATGTGCAGTTAGTTCCTCTCCAGGATTCGGTTCTGTGTGTTTCATGCCCGGACATCAGTTTATCCCCAGACCATCACAGCTCAGGGGAGAGATTAAGAACGTAAACACTGCAATCTGATATTTCCCTGGAGCATGTGTGATCTCAATGCAACGTGGCATGGAGGTTTACGATCCAGCTCCTCGATTGAGGCTTAAACACCACCTCAACCAATAATTGCTTTTAAAGGGTTTTGTGAAGAAGAAAACTATATTTTTTGCTGAGGTGTCTCAAAAATTCTACTTTGCTCGTTTTCATTTATTTATTCATTTTTTGGTTAATTCTCTAAGCGCTGTGTGTTCTCCCTTGGGGGGGTTTGTTTTGTTTTTTTAAAAAAACTAATTGTCAATCAGGGCAATGGTGATTTTTCTCACACTTCGTTAGAGGGAATATCATAGAATCATAGAGTTGGAAGAGACCACAAGGGCCATCGAGTCCAACCCCCTGCCAAGCAGGAAACACCATCAGAGCACTCCTGACATATGGTTGTCAAGCCTCTGCTTAAAGACCTCCAAAGTAGGAGACTCCACCACACTCCTTGGCAGCAAATTCCACTGTCAAACAGCTCTTACTGTCAGGAAGTTCTTCCTAATGTTTAGGTGGAATCTTCTTTCTTGTAGTTTGGATCCATTGCTCCGTGTCCGCTTCTCTGGAGCAGCAGAAAACAACCTTTCTCCCTCCTCTATGTGACAACCTTTTATATATTTGAACATGGCTATCATATCACCCCTTAAATTCCTCTTCTCCAGGCTAAACATGCCCAGCTCCCTTAGCCGTTCCTCATAAGGCATCGTTTCCAGGCCTTTGACCATTTTGGTTGCCCTCCTCTGGACACGTTCCAGTTTCTCAGTGTCCTTCTTGAACTGTGGTGCCCAGAACTGGACACAGTACTCCAGGTGAGGTCTGACCAGAGCAGAATACAGTGGCACTATTACTTCCCTTGATCTAGACGCTATACTACTATTGATGCAGCCCAGAATTGCATTGGCTTTTTGAGCTGCCGCGTCACTTTGTACACTTTGTATAACTTTGTACAGTTGGTTCTGGAGTCATGGTATCACCATGGGCTGATCCACATTTACCAGCTGGGCCCTGGTATAGCTCAGTCGGTACAGCACAAGGTTCTTCATCACTGGATTGTGGGTTCAAGCCCCACATTGGGCAAAAGATTCCTGCACTGCAGAGGGTTGGACTAGATGACCCTCCTGGTCCCTTCCAACTGCACAATCTTCTACGACTTTTTTGCCCTGCTCTTTCTGAGCACCACAACCCCAGAGTCGGTCACAACTGGACCTAATGGTCAGGGGTCCCTTTACCTTTACCTTTTCCAGGCACCATGGGTGGCGCTGTGGGTTAAGCCACAGAGCCTAGGACTTGCCGATCAGAAGGTAGGCAGTTCAAATCCCTGCGACGGAGTAAGCTCCCGTTGCTTGGTCCCTGCTCCTGCCAACCTAGCAGTTCCAAAGCACGTCAAAGTGCAAGTAGATAAATAGGTACCGCTCTGGCGGGAAGGTAAACGGCGTTCCGTGTGCTGCTCTGGTTCGCCAGAAGCGGCTTAGTCGTGCTGGCCACATGACCCGGAAGCTCCCTCGGCCACTAAAGCAAGATGATTGCCTCAACCCCAGAATCAGTCACGACTGGGCCTAATGGTCAGGGGTCCCTTTACCTTTACCTTTTCCAGGCACAGGTCCAATCATTTGGTTTTTTGCTACAGAGCTTTCCCCATGAAAACCTACTCTTCAGCACTCGATCGGAGCAAACGTGAATTCAGGTTTTCCTGAATTGTTTGCTCTGACTGAGCTTTAAAGAGCAGGTTTCCGTGGGGGAAATCCCAGAACAGAAGAAAGCTCGGACACAGAGCTTTAGGAAGCAGACCATGCTTAGAAAGAGCATGGTGCGGAAAAGCCCTAACAGAAGAGTTTGGGATTTTAGGCCCTCTAGGTTAAAAAAATAATAATCTATGTGATGCACATTAGATTAGTTTTCATTTTCCTCCATTCTCTCTCTTTCTCTCTCCCTCCCCCCCCCCAAGCTTCTTCCTCATGTCTTGCTCCTCAATGCCTCACTGTGCCCAGAATCCCCACTGCCTCTAGGCAGGATTGCCTGCCACACCCCGATGAATAGTAAATTCCACCCGACACCATCGGCTCAGAGCCTGTGACCCTTGCCTGCCTCTCAGAGTTCGAGGCCTGCTGAATTTTCATGAAGGGCCTTTTCAGGAACTTGAAAGGAGCGCTTGTTAAAAATTCATGCCCGAAGATCTTCTGCTGGGTAATGATCGAGCGTCATTTCCCGTTTTGAGCAGATGTTATAATAGCTGCACTAAGCAAAAGCGTTTGCGGTGGAGGCAAGCGGTTTGGGGGGGGGGTGCTTAATGGCTCCTGGGAGGGAAATGTTAGTGCCTGGCCTGGCTTGACTTGCAATTCCCAAGAAACAAGGCAGCTTGAAGATGGGCATAATTTAACAAGAGAAACCGCAGCTGGTCCCTTGGGCAGAAAGCAAGCCCATCTTGTTCCCAGTTTCACCATGATAGTGTGCCGGACCCATGGGCTAAACGAGAGGCGTGGTCCGAGTCCAGCCCAAGGTTGAAGATGCAGTATGGAGGCAGTCCATAAAAGTTGAAGCTGGATGCAGGTCAGGTAGTCGGGTGAGGTCAGGAGCTCTGGCAGAATAGCAGAACAGGGTTCAGGCAGAAACTGACAACAAACGAAGTTGCTCCCGCAACTTGGGACTGAGGCTGCCTGGTTTTTATCTGCCCCAAGGCATGGGGTGGCCCCGGTCCACAGGTGACTCGCCTCTCCTGGCCTAGAGGCTAGCACTCCTCCTGCGGGAACTTAGTTCCCTCCGCCTCTCTGCCCTCAGCCTCTGCAGCTCAGGAGAGGCTGGAGGGTTACCGGACCCAGAGGCAACCTCAGCTTCCTCTGAGGGGGCTGAGAGTGGAGCACCTGCAGGCAATGGGTCCTCCCTCACCTCAGGAGCCAGAGCAGACTCAGCTGATGCCTGCACCTGAGGATCCAGCACAGGTGAGGACCCTTCAGGCTCATGCCCCAGCCCCGTCTCAGCGGGTTCTGGAGGTGGGGAATTCCTTGTAGGCTGGGATCCCTCAGGTTCTGCATCCGAATCCGAATCCCAGGCCATCACAGATAGACTTGGCACGCCAGCCAATTGGACCTGGGTCCCAACATCAGTCTCATACCTCTGCCAAGCTTTGGAAAGCCTTCCTGCCTTTTGGTTTTTCAAAGATCCCATGTAATAGAACCATTCATATTTCCCATGTTAGCCCTCCACGGATAGAAAATGGATTTCTAAACAGTACAAAACGATTTGGAGTGCTGATGATTCTTGTTGACATCACTGGCACTAGCCAAGTGGCACTGTGCAAAGCCAGCTTCTGCCTTATGCTTTGCACAACTGTTAGCCACTTTCACCCTTGTTCTATAGAATCTGTGACAAATGGATTAATTTTAAGAAATTAATTGCCTTGTAAGACCTTGCAGGAACAGGTGAAAATACCCAACCCATTGCTTCTGTGGTGGCGCTGGACCCCAGTGAGGCTTTCTCATTTGATTAGGACCCCCAAGCTGCTAGCATGGATGTGAGGAAAAGGGGGAACCCTTATTCACATGTGGTGGAGATGCACCAGAGTTAACCAATTCTGGGTTTGGATGCTTGAATTAGTCTCTCGTATAAGCTTTTGGTCCCAGACGCCACGTTGGCATTGCTCTTTGACTGAAGATGAACAGAACCTTTTGGTGCACAATGAAGAACTAGTGTTGCTATTGTTGTCAGTTGCTCAGATGAAGGTGGCCAGACAGTGGAAGGCAATGCAAGGGCCAACAAAAGAAAAGTGGGAAGTAGCTTTCAGAACATTTGATTCGTCATAGTACAGTAATAAGAGATGTCGCTAAACCTGGCACTGTATGGTTGTTGTTCTTCATCAACTTTCTTTACAGAAATCACCCCCTTTCAACTCCAAAGTGACCCACACCCTGCTAGGGAGAGGATACATCTTGGCAGCTGGTTACAGTGCTATAGAAATTAATAAATATAGGAATTTTGAATATTTGGGTTGTGAAGGGAAAATACAAGCTGCAGAGGAATTTCTGGGCTAACCTATGCAATAATAATAATAATTATTATAATAATAATTATAATTACCGTATTTTTCGCACTATCGGACGCACTTTTTCCCCTCCAAAAATGAAGGGGAAATGTGTGTGCGTCCTATGGTGCGAATGCAGGCTTTCGCTGAAGCCTGGAGAGCGAGAGGGGTCGGTGCGCACCGACCCCTCTCGCTCTCCAGGCTTCAGGAGAGCCCCACCGCCAGCCCCACAAGCTCGGGGGACAGCGGGAGAGGCGCAGCGCGCCCTTCCCGCTGTCCCCCGACTTGGTTAGAAGGCTGGCGGGGGGGGGAGCCTGCTCCTCCCCGTCGCCAGCCCCGCAAACTCGGGAGACAGCGGCAGGGGCGCAGCGCGCCCTTCCTGCTGTCCCCCGACTTGGCTAGAAGGCTGGCGGGGGGAGAAGCCTGCCCCTCCCCGTCGCCAGCCCCGCAAACTCGGGAGACAGCGGCAGGGGCGCAGCGCGCCTTTGCCGCTGTTCCCCGACTTGGCTAGAAGGCTGGCGGGGAGAGAAGCCTGCTCCTCCCCGTCGCCAGCTCCGCAAACTCGGGAGACAGCGGCAGGGGCGCAGCGCGCCTTTGCCGCTGTCCCCCGACTTGGCTAGAAGGCTGGCGGGGGGAGAAGCCTGCTCCTCCCCGTCGCCAGCCCCGCAAACTCGGGAGACAGCGGCAGGGGCGCAGCGCGCCTTTGCCGCTGTCCCCCGACTTGTCTAGAAGGCTGGCGGGGGGAGAAGCCTGCTCCTCCCCGTCGCCAGCCCCGCAAACTCGGGGGACAGCGGCAGGGGCGCAGCGCGCCTTTGCCGCTGTCCCCCGACTTGTCTAGAAGGCTGGCGGGGGGAGAAGCCTGCTCCTCCCCGTCGCCAGCCCCGCAAACTCGGGAGACAGCGGCAGGGGCGCAGCGCGCCCTTCCCGCTGTCCCCCGACTTGGTTAGAAGGCTGGCCCAGCCCCGCAAACTCGGGGGACAACGGGAGAGGCGCAGCGCGCCATCCCGCTGTCTCCCGACATGGTTTGGAGGCTGGCGGAGGGCTTCCTCCTCCCCCAGCCCCGCAAGCTCCCAGAGCGATGCCAAAGCTGTGCGCAGCTTCGGCATGGCTCTGGGTTCCGTTCTGGGGGAGGGGGAAGCTCGGGCTTCCCCCGCCCCAGCCCCGCACCTGGCGGGGGGGGGAATAAATTTTTTTTGCCTTTATTCCCCCCCCCCAAATCTAGGTGCATCCTATGGACCGGTGCGTCCAATAGTGCGAAAAATACGGTATTTATTATTTGTACCCCGCCCATCTGGCTGGGTTTCCCCAGCCACTCTGGGCGGCTTCCACAAACACCAAAAATACACCAAGATTGGTCCTAAGTAAAGGTAAAGGGACCCCTGACCATTAGGTACAGTCGTGGCCAACTCTGGCATTGCGGTGCTCATCTCGCTTTATTGGCCGATGGAGCCGGCGTACAGCTTCCAGGTCATGTGGCCAGCATGACTAAGCCGCTTCTGGCGAACCAGAGCAGCACACGGAAATGCCGTTTACCTTCCCGCCGGAGCGGTACCTATTTATCTACTTGCACTTTGATGTGCTTCCGAATTTCTAGGTTGGCAGGAGCTGGGACCGAGCAACGGGAGCTCACCCCGTCATGGGGATTCGAACCGCCAACCTTCTGATCGGCAAGTCCTGGGCTCAGTGGTTTAACCCACCGCGCCACCTCCGTCTGCATTCCACAGGATTGTTTTTTTTTTTCCAGATAAGTATTTATTAGTTTTCCAGAAAGAGAAAGAGACAGAAAAAACCACTACAGACAAAAAAAAAAAGTACTACAGACATAGAAGTAACAGAAAAATAACAACTAAACACTAAACAAGTACACAGTATACCTAATAAAAGTTTTCACCTATCAAATTAACATTGTCACCTCTTTTTGGACTTCCTTCCGCTCGTCCGTAAATCTTCCATATTATATATCAAAAAATACACATTCCCTAATTTGTATTGTCATTACACCTTCCTCTTCCTCTATTTTCCTTAAACAATACCTCTTGGTTTTTCACAGTGCTTCTCTGAATCCCCTTAACGTTATTTGACCTTTACTAATATATTCCAGGTAATTTACATATTTCCCCCAATCCTTGATAAACTTTTGGTCTCTTAAATGTCTGATCTTCCCCGTTAATCTGTCCAAGTCCGCGTAGTCTACTAACTTCAATCTCCACTCCTCTATTGTTGGCAAATCCTTTTTTTTCCATTTCTGAGCAAGAACTATCCTTGCTGCTGTAACTGCATAGTAGACAAATTTGTGGTCTTTCTTTTTTATTTCATTCCCTAATATCCCTAACAGAAAGATTTCAGGTTTTTTGATAAACGTATATTTTAGCACCTTCTTTAGTTCGATGTACACTTCTTCCCAGAATTCTCTTACTCTCCCACACTCCCACCACATATGGTAAAAGGAGCCCTCCTTCTCTTCACACTTCCAACATTTGCTATCTACTTTATACATTTTCGATAGTTTCGCAGGTGTTATGTACCACCTGTAGAACATCTTCATGATGTTCTCTTTCACCGTCATACACGCAGTAAAGTCTAAGCCTTCTTTCCAAAGTTTCTCCCAATCCTCAAATTGTATAGCATGTCCCACATCCTTGGCCCAACTGATCATTACCGCCTTAACTTCTTCATCTGCCAAATTCCAATCCAACAACATCTTATACATTTTAGATATTATTTTCACCTCATTATTTATAATTTCCGTCTGGAATTTTGATTCTTTATCTGCATACCCTCTATCTTTAACCTCTTTTCTGAACATCTCATTTACTTGGAAGTGATGTAACCAGTCATACACATACTCCTTAACCTGTTCGTATGGTTTTACTTTCCATTTCCCATCTTCTTTCCTTAGCAGTTGGCCATATGTTGCCCAATCACTTCTCATGTTAATTTTCCTAACACTTCTGATCGGCAAGTCCTGGGCTCAGTGGTTTAACCCACCGCGCCACCTCCGTCTGCATTCCACAGGATTGTGTCCATTCTTAAAAGATGGCAAACAGCTTCTTTCCATGAGGAAGTGTGGTGATATCTGCTGTAGGTGCCTTTCCCCCCATTGATGGGGAAAATGATGTAGGGGGGGGGAAGATGCCCATGCTGTTTTCTGGTCCTGTCCCTTTTCCTTATCTTTGTTTTTGGCCATTTTGTTTTATGTCACACACGCCATGGCAGCCGTTTTATGGCGGACATCCATCAGAGGCAGATTTAAGAGAGCACAACTGGATCCGTTCCACTGGGTGCAGAGCCTTGGGGGTGTCACAACTATGATGTCAAATAGAAGGCGAGAAACCAGGGGTACCATTTTTGTTGTGTCACACAGGACACTGCTGAAATTTGAGACCCTGAGGTCTACCACTGCACCCGTGACATTTTCTCAAAATCCAGATACTCCGGAGAGCTGCTGTTGGTCAGAGTCAATAGAACTGACCAATGACCTGACCCCATAAGGTCCTGTTGGGAACTTTGTTAGCAATAGGTGTTATTCCTAGCCAGCTGTGCCCTCCGACATCCAATCTGTGGATTCACATCACTCTCCCTGACCCCTCTCCACCCTTCGCCATCACGACATATTTCTCAACATGAATGGCAAGCCAAACTGGTTTGCACGAGCCTGTTCCTTTAATGTGAAATAACCACCTAATTAACTTCAATTGCCTAATTAACTTCAATTGGAGAAACTGCTTCGAGGAATAGAGGATGCTTCAACGCAGAATGAAATTGGCCAGAATAAGATCATTTTGATCAGTCTGGAGTAGACATACATCCGTCTCGCACTCAAGCACCAACAAGTCCTGAGTTGCTACGGTTCATAGTCATCACTTTTCTTGGCAGAGAGTTGTATCGGTCTCCCGGTGTGGGAAATGTGACGTGCAGAACTTGTTATAAAATATACAGAACCAAGGCGGGATAGTGCGCACCCTGGAAATTATCTCTTTCAGCTTCTGCCTTCTGGAAGAAGGTACAGGGTTACAAAGACTAGGACTAGCCGCCTGAGAAACAGTTTCTATCCAAATGCAACTTTGGTTTTAAACACAGTGTATGGTAGTCTCTATGGGAGTAAAAAGGTAAAGGGACCCCTGACCATTAGGTCCAGTCACGGACGACTCTGGGGTTGCGGCGCTCATCTCGCTTTACTGGCCGAAGGAGCCAACGTTTGTCCACAGACAGTTTTTCCAGGTCATGTGGCCGGCATGACTAAGCCACTTCTGGTGAACCAGAGCAGCACACAGAAACGCTGTTTACCTTCCCGCTGGAGCAGTACATATTTATCTACTTGCACTTTGACATGCTTTCGAACTGCTAGGTTGGCAGGAGCAGGGACCAAGCAACGGGAACTCACCCCGTCACGGGGATTCAAACAGCCAACCTTCTGATCGGCAAGCCTTAGGCTCTGTGGTTTAACCCACAGCGCTACCCGCATCCCACAGAGTAGTTGCTTTGGAAGACGATAATCAGGCATCCAAACAACATGGCCAGTTCAATGAAGTTGATGTTGAAGAATCATTGCTTTGACACTGGTGATCTTTGCTTCTTCCAGTACACCGGTATTAGTTTACCTGTCTTCCCAAGTGATGTGTAAATTTTTCAGAGACACCGTTGATGGAATCTTTCGAGGCGCTGGAGATGGTGTTTATAAGTGGTCCATGTTTCACAAGCATGCAGTAAGGTTAGTAGTACAATAGCTTTCTAAACAAACATTTTGGTTTCCCTGCAAATGTTCCGGTCCTCAAACACTCTGCACTTCAATTGGGAGAAAGCTGCACTCGCAGAGCTCAGGCGATGCTGGATTTCGGTATGAATGTTGGCCCTTGTGGAAAGATAACTGTCCAGGTAGCAGGCATGATGCTTGGAGAAGTGATCTATAGCAATGACCAGAGGAGGAATGACTACTGGGAGGTGCGCAAAGAGGAGAAACGCTGTGGTGCATCTGTATCAGCACAACCGGGCGCCTTCATTTGTCCCACCTGCAACAAAACATGTCTCTCCCTTATTAGACTTTACAGCCACAGCAGGCACTGTAACTCTCCAACGGGTTGACTTCACCCCCCAAGGTGCACTCTTCCATTGTCTCCCAAGAGAGATGGGTACCAGCAGCAACTCCAAAAGGAGGACAGCCCCAGTCCATCAGATAATGCTTCCTAATAGACCTCCTCCATGATTTTGTTTCATCCCATTTCCTTCAGTGCAGAGAGTTTAAGACGAGCCTACTGGATCAAGCCAATGGTACACCGAGTCTAACATCCTGTTCTCTCAGTGGCAGAGGTTGTCAGTGCAGGGCTCAAGGCTGGCAGTGTACTCACCAGAACCTCTTACGGTGCTCACACAATGTACAAGAGGCAGTTTGCTGTTCCTGATCAGTTCCAATTCGCACTGTCTCGGCTGTTCCTACATTGAACATGCCCTTTCAGGATAAAGGTCCCTTGGACGGTTAAGTCCAGTCAAAGGCGACTATGGGGTGTGATGCTCATCTTGCTTTCAGGCTGAGGGAGACAGCTTTCCAGGTCATGTGGCCAGCATGACTAGACCGCTTCTGGTGCAATGGAAAACCGTGGCGGAAACCAGAGTGCACAGAAACGCCGTTTACCTTCCCACCGCAGTGGTACCTATTTATCTACTTGCACTGGTGTGCTTTTGAACTGCTAGGTTGGCAGGAGCTGGGACAGAGCAAGTCAGAGTATATTGTATTTAATTATGGGGTATCAGAGTTTCTAGGGGTTAACCTAGCTGGGGTAGCAGGCGTGTTGGTTTTTGAATGTCTGATGTAGATTTTTTCAATTTTGTTGTTCCGTATGGGACAATGACAATAAAGATTATTGTATTGCTGCATCAATAGGAGTATAGCATCTAGATCAAGGGAAGTAATAGTGCCACTGTATTCTGCTCTGGTCAGACCTCACCTGGAGTACTGTGTCCAGTTCTGGGCACCACAGTTCAAGAAGGACACTGACAAACTGGAACGTGTCCAGAGGAGGGCAACCAAAATGGTCAAAGGCCTGGAAACGATGCCTTATGAGGAACGGCTAAGGGAGCTGGGCATGTTTAGCCTGGAGAAGAGGAGGTTAAGGGGTGATATGATAGCCATGTTCAAATATATAAAAGGATGTCACATAGAGGAGGGAGAAAGGTTGTTTTCTGCTGCTCCAGAGAAGCGGACACGGAGCAATGGATCCAAACTACAAGAAAGAAGATTCCACCTAAGCATTAGGAAGAACTTCCTGACAGTAAGAGCTGTTCGACAGTGGAATTTGCTGCCAAGGAGTGTGGTGGAGTCTCCTACTTTGGAGGTCTTTAAGCAGAGGCTTGACAACCATATGTCAGGAGTGCTCTGATGGTGTTTCCTGCTTGGCAGGGGGTTGGATTCGATGGCCCTTGTGGTCTCTTCCAACTCTTTGATTCTATGATTCTCTGATTCTATGTATCATATCGTATTGTTTTAGACAGCAAATGGGAGATGCTTTGAGCATGCTATCCTGGAAGCTGTTAACAGGAGCAGCTACAGAGAGCAGGAAAATTAGGAGGAATTTTGATCTCCATCTTCAAATATCTGAAGGGCTGTCACATGGAAGATGGACCAAGCTTGCTTTCTCCTGTTTCAGAGGGTAGGACCTGAACCAATGTCTGACATACACACCGGTTAGAAAGGAAACTGCTGTCTGCCAATAGACCTGAACCAATGGATTCAAGTTACAAGAAAGGAGATTCTGATGAAATATCAGGAAGAACTTTCTGACAGTGGAACAGACTCCCTCAAAAGGTGGGGGAATCTCTTTCCTTGGATGTTTTTGAATGGAAGTTGGATGATGATGATTGATTACATTTATCAAATTTCATCCAAAGATCACAGGTTGGCTCACAACGAAGAGAACACCCGCCAAAAAAGACAAAAGTAAACCAATTATTCTCCTCCCACAAACAAATTAAAAAAGCCATAGATTGTTTAATGAGCCCAACACCTGGTTGAAGAGAAATGGTTTTTTGCCTGGTGCCTAAAGATATGTAATGAAGGTGCCAAGCAAGCCTCTCTGGGGAAAGCATTCCACAAACAGGGAGCCACTGCAGAAAAGGCCCCGTTCTCGTGTTGCCTCACTTTGGACCTCTTGTGGATGAGAGACACAAAGAAGAGCCTCCGGTGGTGATCACAGACTCCAGATCAGTTCATATGAGAAGTGGTCCTTGAGGTGTTGTGGCCCTGAGCCATTTAAAGTTTAAGGAACTAATCAGTAGCCAGTGTAGTCGGCCCAGGATCAGCGTCATATGCTCAGACCCAGGGCCGGATTTAGGTTGGATGAGGCCCATAGCTACTGAAGGCAATGGGGCCCTTTATATGTCCAGCTCTCCTTTGTCAACAACAAATTGTCACTGTTTTTTGTGCTGAATATATGGACCTAATAGGCATCTAAAGCCATTTGCATATGTTGCCGTGCAACCAGTCCATGCAGAATGTAGGCACCCTGTATATAGAAATGAGCAAACCAGTGATCTTTTAGGGAGCAGGCTAGCAGGCAGGGCCCATTACTTAAATCATAGGAGCCTACACAACACAAAACACTGTTGCTGTATGTAGGCTTTATTTTATTTGTTTTTTATCTTTTGGAAATGTACAACACTTTAAAATAGTGAAGTGCTGAATATCTTCTTGGGGGGTCAATATTCATATCTCCCCCCCCCCTTTGTTAATTTTTATTAATTTAGATGTTTTGCAGTGTATTGATGAAGTTGGGTATGCAATCCTCTACAGTTATTTCCAGGGCTGGATTTAGGTTTGAAGAGACCCTAAGCTACTAAAGATAATGGGGTCTTTTACATGTCCAGCTGTCCTTTGTCAACAACCAAATGTTGCTGTACTTTGTGCTGAATATATGCTATATGGTAATTTATGGACCCAATAGGTCCATACACAACACAAACACTGTTGCTGCATGTAGGTTTTATTTTTTTATCTTATATTTTGGAAGGGTGTACACTTTTTTCCCTTTAATTTTTTTGGGGGTCCCCAAGAGAGTGGGGCCCTAAGCTATAGCTTGTTTAGCTTATACGTAAATCTGGCACTGGTTATTTCCCCTTAGGGCATAGACTCCAAAGTTTATGAACCCAGACCCTTTGCACCCCTGGAAGAATCAACCACATAGGCTTTTAGGTTGGCTTTCTAAGAAGCTACTTTGAAGAGGTCTGGAGATATTCTGCAGGGTGAGCAATTGGAAAGGCTATGTTTTGCACTGTATCGCTGATGTTTCGTGCAATTTATTTTTTTAAAAAGAAATTGCATTAATTTTCTTATTGATTGTAGACCCTGGAAACTTTTGCTCCCCCCCCAAACAATCAGCAGTTCTGACATCTGTGCACAAAATCTTACACACACACACACACAATAAAAAAAATCAGACAGAATGAAAAAAAGCTCAAAGGCAGCAGACAAGCCGCTGGCTTCCTTCCTCAGATATCAAGAATGTACTCAGATTCTTCAAACCATCGCAGCCAACTTAAGGAAGAACCTCACTCATTGAAAGACTCCAGGTTTGTGACAGATATTCATTCACAATTTATAGTTATTTGCAAATTGGACTTGCTATAGGGGACTCTAGTGGGATTTTGAAATGTTGGGTCAGGAAATGAAGGTTGTGTGTGTGTGTGCCTGCTACCGTTGTGTTTTAGCTCTGTTAGTGCCTGGTGTGATGAGTTGTGAGCCAACTTTTATCCTGTAGTGAATGGAACTGAGTGCTCTGTAAACGCCGAAGTCCCTGGTTCCGAGATAAACATCTCCTTAGCTGTAAACTCACCTACGGTTCTTCTATAAGGAAGCCTTTTCTCAGCATTCAAACCTGCAATAAGATGATTCCGGGCGACATCACAGGGATGTTGTAAGGGCTGGTTTGTCATCTCTCAGGGAGCGTGTAGTTGCATCTGGGAGTGCAAGATTCTACATTGAGACTAGATGACCCGTAAGGTCACTCCCCTTAGATGATTCGAAAACAAAGTTCCTTTTTTAAAAGATAATCTCCTGAGGTGGAGTGTGGACTCCTTCTTCTGCACAACATTCATGACCACGTTTCTTCTGGGTATTCTTGCAGTTCTCTTAGGGCCAAACAAGACTACGTTTAGTATTTGATTCACCATTGTGTGCTTGGTTTTCATTTATTAGCAGCTGGGGGGGGGGTTGTGTGTGTTTGTGTGAGCCTCTGGTTTACAGGTAAGGATGGGAGAGATTTCAACTTTGCATTTGAATAAGAAACTACCCATACGGGAAGCAACACTGGACCATCCATTGAAATTTTCACATTTCCCAACTTTGCAGGGCAGTTCTCGAACCAAGCAATATGTACAACAATGCATATTTTAGGGGAAAAGTGTGCCTGATTGATGAACTCAACATGGAACAATGCATGCTATTGGAGGAAATTGATTGCAAGAATAAATGTGTGTACTTGTCAAAAGTGGATACATAGATGTGTATATTAGGAGAAATTTGTACTAAAATGCTGATGAATTTTCCTGAGTCCCGCCCCTTAAAAAAAAAAGTGAATTGCTGCAGAAATGTGGAACTGAAATTAGAGCTGAAAAACTGACACAATAAAGACCTGATGAAAAGAGCACAGCAGAGGTTATATTTTCTGAGAATCCTCCAGAAAAACAATCTCACAAAGGACCTGTTAATGGCATTTTACCATTGTACTGTTGAGAGTGTATTAACTTATGGTCTCTGTGTGTGGTTTGGGAGCTGCACGGTCAGGGGGAAAAATCAATGCTGTCCAGGGTTGTAAAGACTGTGGAGAGAATAACTGGGTGCACTCTTCCCACCTTGGATCAAATCTATGCTTCCAGATGCCATAAGAAAGCTGCAGAGATAGCGCAGGATAGTGCGCACCCCAGAAATGATCTTTTCCAGCTTCTGCCTTCTGGAAGAAGGTACAGGGTTATAAAGACTAGGGCTAGCCGCCTGAGAAGCAGTTTCTATCCAAATGTGATTTTGGTTTTAAACGCAGTGTAAGGTAGTCTCTATGGGAGTATATTGTATTTAATTATGGGGTATCAGAGTTTTCAGGGGGTTAACCCGGCTGGGATATCAGGCTTGTTGGTTTCTGAATGTCTGATGTAGATTTTTCAATTTCGTTGTTCTGCATGGGACAATGACAATAAAGATTATTGTATCGTATCGTATTGTACATTTAAATTGACAGGTCCACCCATCCCTCTTTGGGGGAGGGGAGATTGAACCCTTTGTCTCCACTGTGGTTCCGATCCAAGAACGGACCATCTGTCAACACTTCCCCCCCCCCCCCAGAAGCAAAAGTCAGGCCTCCACTTTGGGTCCCCTCTTTAGAACTAGCAGGCATGTGCAGAGTGCATTTCACTTTCTCAACAAGCAACACCAGATAATCTAGGATAGATTCATGGAATTGGTAGGCTCACAGAATTGGAAGGGTTCCCCAGTAGTCATCTATCCCAACCCCCTGCAATGCGGGAAACTCAGCACACATCTGAAACCGCACCGGATGCTTGGCTTAGCTTTGCAAAAAGTTGCTGGCAGTTTTATCGCTGCACCGCTAAGGAGGGGATGAAGGATGCAAGGCTTATCCGGGTTTAAGGTGGAGATGGGCTTCCAGGCAGGCAACTTTGCCAACTTCTGAACTGGCCTCTTCAACGATCTCTTTTCCAGCTGCGTGATCTGCAGCCACCAGCAGGAATTCTGATTTAGCTGGATACTGAAAAGTTCCACTCTCTGATTTCCGCAAACAGGCGCCGGGCGAGCCCAGCCACCCTTTGCACCGCCTGCCTTGCACGGGCGGGGCCGACACCTGGAAGGGGCGGGGGGCCTCATTTGCATTTGCTTCGACCGTGATGCATTGCGCGGAGATAGGGGGCGATTTCTCCGTGTTTAACGTGAGAGTCCGGTTCTGTAACCGCGGGAAAGAACTAGGGACCCTCCTTCACCTTATTTTTGCTCGTAGCCGAACTCTTTCGGGGATAACCTACGTGGCACACTAACCTGATGGTCAGGCTCTGATCCTGTGCCCTGGACTACTGGTAGCTACAGAGTTATACTCTGGGTTCTCCTCAGATCGTATAAATCTTTCGCCTTTTACTAAAGATTTCCGTGGGGAGGAGCGTTTATGAGTTCGTAAATAATTTTTTGAGGTCCTGCTTTGGCAGGGCTCCTATTCTATGGTTTAAAGATAGAAAAATGAATTTAGTAGATCATATTTTGTGCTGTTACGGTGCTGGATTGCTAACTAAAATTTGCAAAGGCGTGCATATCCGGGGTTCGACCGTTTCGGCTTCATACGACTTAACATCCAGGTTTCACATGTTGTTGTTTAGTCGTTTAGTGGTGTCCGACTCTTCGTCACCCCATGGACCAGAGCACGCCAGGCACTTCTGTCCTCCACTGCCTCCCGCAGTTTGGTCAGACTCATCCATCTCGTCCTCTGCCGTCCCCTTCTCCTTGTGCCCTCCATCTTTCCCAGCATCAGGGTCTTTTCCAGGGAGTCTTCTCTTCTCAGGAGGTGGCCAAAGTATTGGAGCCTCAGCTTCAGGATCTGTCCTTCCAGTCAGCACTCAGGGCTGATTTCCTTCAGAATGGAGAGGTTTGATCTTCTTGCAGTCCATGGGACTCTCAAGAGTCTCCTCCAGCACCATAATTTAAAAGCATCAATTCTTCCGCGATCAGCCTTCTTTATGGCCCAGGTCTCACTTCCATACATCACTACTGGGAAAACCATAGCTTTAACTATACGGACTTTTGTTGGCAAGGTGATGTCTCTGCTTTTTAAGATGCTGTCTAGGTTTGTCATTGCTTTTCTCACAAGAAGCAGGCGTCTTTTAATTTCATGTCTGCTGTCACCATCTGCAGTGATCATGGAGCCCAAGAAAGTAAAATCTCTCACTGCCTCCATTTCCTCCCCTTCTATTTGCCAGGAGGTGATGGGACCAGTGGCCATGATCACATACCTGCTTTTAAAACAAGATTCCTCCTGAGCAATTTCCTTGTTTGCCTTCAGCAAAAGTGACTCCTGTTTGACTTCCTAGGTTTTTTTTCTGATGCTCAGCCTAACAGTCTATGGCAACACCTGAGCATCTGGGCATGTGAAGAGTGCCTGCACTATGTTGGTTGAGGAGCCCATCCCATCCATTTCTAGTCTTTCTATCCCCTTCCCAACCCCATTTTTGTTACCATTTTTGTTCCACCCTCCCCGTGGAACGCCCCTCCTT
This sequence comes from Podarcis vaucheri, assembly GCF_965113315.1. NCBI lineage: Eukaryota > Metazoa > Chordata > Lepidosauria > Squamata > Lacertidae > Podarcis > Podarcis vaucheri. Next base: position 99,239,767 of record NC_138764.1, read on the forward strand.
TCAGATGTCAAGGAGATGAAAGAATTACACAACTTTTAGAAGACATCTGAAGGCTGCCCTCTATTGGGAGGTTTTTAACGCTTGGTGCTTTATGTTTTTTGATATGCTGTAAGCCACCCAGAGTAGCTGGGGAAACCCAGCCAGATGGGCGGGGTATAAATAATACAATTATTATTACTAAACGAGGGGCGTAATTAATCTAAGTGGTGTGGTGATTTGAGCATTGGACTTGGGACCCTAGAAATAGGGGCCAAATCCCCACTTGACCATAAAACTTTTGCTCCTGAATACCAGTTGCTGAAAACCACAGAAGAGGAGAGTGTTGCTCTTGTGAGTTTCCAGTAATAATAATAGAAATCTACTCAGAGTCGAGTGTGGATTTCCTGCTCTTTATTCAGCTCATAGTGGTGAGGAAGAATGGAAGTTCCCCCGAAATGTCTGCTTTATATACATTATTTACACAATGGGCTTCACGTGATTGGCTAATTCCGGGATTCTCCTGTAGGCCAATCAGTTTGTGGATTCACTTCCAGCTGGAGTTGGATTGGGTGGCTCCTGCGGACCAATCAGACTGCCGCATTCTGAATCCTATTGTTCCAGGACCAATCAGGCTGCTGCATTCTGAATCCTATTGTTCCAGGACCTATCAGACTGCTGTATTATGAATCCTATTGTTCCAGGACCAATCAGACTGCTACATTCTGAATCCTATTGTTCCAGGACCAATCAGACTGCTACATTCTGAATTCTATTGTTCCAGGACCAATCAGACTGCTGCAATTTGGGTCATATTCAACTCAGTACACAATAGTAATAATAATAATAATAATAAAATTTTATTTATACCCCGCCTTCCCCAGCCAGAGCCGGGCTCAGGGCGGCTAACACCAGTAAAATTACAGTAAAAACATAATAGGGGGGAGAAAAAAATTAAAATACAGGTTAAAATGCAATTTAAAATGCAGCCTCATTTTAAAAGTAGCCCATTTTAAATAGTAGCCTCATTTTAAATAGGCATCTGATTGGCTGCTGTGAGAACAGGATTCTGGATCAGTTGAGCCATTGGCTCTTCTTGCAATATAAATATGAGAATAAATGCAATCCTAGCCGTGTCTACTCTGATCGGCCCCATTCCTTAGCACTTACTAAATGGGATTTGGTATGTTGGCAACCGTCTGCCTCGAGAGACAATGGAGTGTGCCTTTGGGGGTAAAGCCAAACCTCTGTGTTAGCAGCGCCAAAGTGCCCTCCTTGGGGCGCCAGCCTGGGCAGAGTGTCTGGAGGTCCTGGGCTGCCCAGATGACAAGACCCCCCTCTCAGTCCCACTGATGTGGTCCAAAGGAAAGGAAAGCAAGACATTTGGCACCAGCTTGGCTGCAGGACGTGCCGGAAGGAGCCACACAAGATGCCATCTAACCATCTTACAAACTCCACCCTGGATTTGTGTAGGGTTTACCCCTCAGCCTTTTATTCTCTTGAAAATGTTCCCCAAGGCAGTGTAGGTTTAGGATCAGAGTTTTCAATAATAATAATAATAATAATAATAATAATAATAATAATACTCCGTCCATCTGGCTAGGTTTCCCCAGCCGCTCTGGGCGGCTTCCAGCAGAATATAAAAACATAATAAAATGTCAAACCTTAAAATTACCTTATACAGTGGTACCTTGGGTTACAGACGCTTCAGGTTACAGACGCTTCAGGTTACAGACTCCGCTAACCCAGAAATAGTACCTCGGGTTAATAACTTTGCTTCAGGATGAGAACAGAAATTGCGCAGCGGTGGCGCAGTGGCAGTGGGAGGCCCCATTAGCTAAAGTGGTGCTTCAGGTTAAGAACAGACCTCTGGAACTAATTAAGTTCTTAACCCGAGGTACCACTGTACTGGGCTGCCTTCAGATGTCTTCTGAAAACTGCAGTTCTTTATCTCCTTGACATCTTGATGGGAGAGCATTCCACAGGGAGGGCGCCACTACCGAGAAGGCCCTGTAACTTTGCTTCTTGCAGTGAGGGAACCATCAGAAGACCCTTGGAGGAGGACCTCAGTGAATGATGGGGTGGAGATGCTCCTTCAGGTATACTGGGCTGAGGCCGTTTAGGGCTTCAAAGGTCAGCACCAACACTTTGAATTGTGCTTGGAAATGTCCTTCTCCCTTCCCAGGTTGACTAGCCCCATCTGCCCCTCCCATCCCTCTACAACATTTGCAGAAGCCATCCTCTTGACTGTTGGACCCACTCTTGGTCTCGTCCACTCTATCCAGCTTCAGCGATGATGATGATGATAATTATTATTATTATTATAAATGTTATTTATACCCCACCCTTCCCAGTTCAGAAAACCGGGCTCAGGGTGGCTAACAACAAATTTAAAACACTTAATTGATGCAAAAAGAGAGAGAGAGAGAGAGAGAGCATAAAATACAGAATAAAATGTGAATAACAATAAATTCAGAATTCAAAAATCAATTTAGGGGGGAAATCCATCCAATAAACATTAGATGATCACCAGGCCTAGCTGGCTAAATTAGTCCTATTTGGGCCAGCGAGGAGACCAGGGGAGAATTAGCTGTGGGATCCCAGAGCGGGTAATCTTCATAAAAAGGGGAGGGGGAGGGAAGGAAGGGGAATAAAAGATCAGGCTAAGTTCCATTTGAAAGCCAGGCAGAATAGCTCTGTCTTACAGGCCCTGTGGAAGGAGGTTAAATCCTGCAGGGCCCTGGTCTCATGGGGCAGAGCATTCTACCAGGTGGGAGCCATCACTGAGAAGGCCCTGGCCCTGGTGGAGGATAATCTGACTTCCTTAGGGCCCGGGACCTCTAAACTAATTATTCGTGGACTTTAAGGTGGCAAAGATGGACCAGAAACTGTTCCTTTATGCTACTACCACGGTGAGACTATTATTCGCACAGAAATGGAAACAACACGAAACACCCACAGTTGAAGAGTGGCAGCGGAAACTTATGGAGTACGCAGAAATAGCAAAATTGACTGGAAAAATCCGAGAGCAGGGGGGCAAAATATTCCAAAGAGAATGGATGGAATTTATAGCATGCATAGAGAAGAAATGTACACAAAATAAAGACACTCGCAGGATTGAAACAGACCTCATAATGTTTATTAAGAACCATTTGGTTGGACTTTGGGAATTGAAACAATATAATACAACAACGAAGGATGTACATTAATAACACTTAGACAGTTTTATTCTATAGTATTAAGTTTACATAGAATGTAAATATAACAAAGATAAAAGGAAACGGTGAGAAACCAGAAGAAGGAGGTGTTGCAGGAATTTATGTATAGGGTGGGGAGGGGGTTGCCCCTCCAGCAGATATCATACACATGCAGCCCACTACCAAAATCAGCACAATCACTTTTGTGACTTTTGTGATTTGTCCCCTCAAAACACTTTATCACAGTTTCTTCCTATCTGTTCAAAGGGCCTCTGCTGCACAATACGAAATGTAACAATTCACTGATAAATGTATTTATGTACTGTGAAAACTTCAGAAATTCATATAGAAATGTGAGCTCAGCTACTCAGCAGCCCCTCTGCCTGAGTGATAATCCCTGGCGTCCTGATACCTGAGTGCCAGACAGGTAGCCATTCCAGAAATACCAAACCCAGATGAAGACAAAAGGGTGTGATTAACTTGGCTGGGAAACAGGGAAATGCAAATATCTCTTTTGTTACACTTGATGGGTGTTTAGTGGAGGGCAAGGAGAACCATGGGGCAGGGTCCAGGATGCTCAGATTATGGCCACCAGACCTCTCCTTTCATGATGTAACAATGATGTGTGAGTGATGTAGTTTTTTGGGGGGTGTAACATGGGGATTAGCAGCTAATAAAAGTTTGGGTTCTCTTTTGTTCAGGGCTTCCATCTTGTTCCACCTTGTGGCAGGTGGGAGTCCTGTCGCGACAGTCTTCAATAAAGACCAAGCCTACTGGCTGCTGTTTTGCTCTGGTATTCCTGACTGGTGTCCTTGTTTTTTTGTCCAAGGGAGCCCTCAGATTTCTCCGTTAACAGTTGGAGGGAAGTGGGACGCGGGTGGCGCTGTAGGGACGCGGGTGGCGCTGTGGGCTAAAGCCTCAGCGCCTAGGGCTTGCCGATCGAAAGGTCGGCGGTTCGAATCCCCGCGGCGGGGTGCGCTCCCGCTGCTCGGTCCCAGCGCCTGCCCACCTAGCAGTTCGAAAGCACCCCCGGGGGCAAGTAGATAAATAGGTACCGCTTACCAGCGGGAAGGTAAACGGCGTTCCGTGTGCTGCGCTGGCTCGCCAGATGCAGCTTTGTCACGCTGGCCACGTGACCCGGAAGTGTCCCCGGACAGCGCTGGCCCCCGGCCAATAGATGTGAGATGGGCGCACAAACCCCAGAGTCTGTCAAGACTGGCCCGTTCGGGCAGGGGTACCTTTACCTTTACCTTTTACAAGCTCGATAGAGTAAAAGCAGAAAGGTTAAAAGAACCAAGATATGTATTATGATTGTGAAACTTGTAAAACCAATAAAGATCATTCAAAATAATAATAATAACATGGTGGTCATGGCCAAGACGCCTGGCCCTGGAACAGTTGGTGCCCTGTGTGTGCAGGATTCTGCCAGTCTTTGACGTGACGAAGTGAAGCCGTATCATAGACGGCAGCAGAAACAGCTGAGTTTTCATGTGCTCCAGGCCTTCCTTCCTTCCTGCAGAAGAACAGCACCACACCTGGGCTCACTCGGTCATGCTTGATTTTAAATTACTGCCCCTCAGCTATCAGGAGGCAATAAGCGCAATGCAGCTTGCATATAATGCATAACTGGTGTTTCAAGCGCCTAAGTAGTCAACCTGCTGCTGTCATCTAGTGATTTAAAATGTGTGTCTTGGGACTATCCTTCAGTCAGTTCTTAATGCTGTGCCGGCCCTTTCATTAGGCAGAGTGAGGTGGAAGATCAGGGGTGGGCGCAGGGCTGGATTTAGGTTTGATGAGACCCTAAGCCAAATTCCGAGCACAATTCAAAGTATTGGTGCTGACCTTTAAAGCCCCAAACGGCCTTGGTCCAGTATATCTGAAGGAGCGTCTCCACCCCCATCGTTCTACCCGGACACTGAGGTCCAGCTCCGAGGGCCTTCTGGCAGTTCCCTCACTGCGAGGAGCCAAGTTACAGGGAACCAGGCAGAAGGCCTTCTCGGTAGTGGCACCCACCCTGTGGAACGCCCTCCCACCAGATGTCAAGGAAATAAACAACTATCTGAGAGAAAAATAACTACCAAATTTTTAGAAGACATCTGAAGGCAGCCCTGTTTAGGGAAACTTTTAATGTTTAATAGGTTATTGTATTTTAATATTCTGTTGGAAGCCGCCCAGAGTGGCTGAGGAAACCCAGCCAGATGGGGGGGTATAAATAATAAATTATTATTATTATTATTATTATTATTATTATTATTATTATTACTCTCTTCAGTGCCTGCTAAAAGCATTTCTGTTTAGACAAGCCTATCCAGGTATTTAGAATATTGATGCACATTTTAATCTGTTTTTAGTTTATTGCTGATTTTATTATTTAATGCAGTGTTTTTCAACCACTGTTCCGTGGCACACTAGTGTGCCGCGAGATGTTGCCTGGTGTGCCATGGGAAAAATTGAAAAATTTGAAAGATTTTTTTTAAAAAAATATATTAAATTTTCGCCCACTAGGCGGGCGCTGGACTGTGTCCACCCTATTTTCCATCCATCCTGGGTGGGGATCAGATTGGATGGGATCGGATGAGAGCGGACAGGCGGTCCGCTCTCATCCGATTCCCCATAGAGAGCAGCGGGGCTCTGACATGTCCCTCTCCGCACACAGTGGTGGTGTGCCTCGTGATTTTTTTTCATGAAACAAGTGTGCCTTTGCCGAAAAAAGGTTGAAAAACACTGATTTAATGTTTTATTGTTGTAAGATTGTTAGCCGCTTTGAGACTCCTTCGGGTAGTGAGAAAGCGGGATATCAAATCCAAACTCTTCTTATTCTTCTTCTTTTAAACATGTTAGGTCTTCGTCATGCTTGCTCCTGACTTTTTCTGGATTTCCTGCATAATGCTGGCAGCTCACATCACCTTGCAGGCGTGTGGTCAAGGTAAGGAGAGAACACAGCCTTTTCTTCTTCAAATCATGTGCTGGAGGTGACCAAAACCCGGTAAGAAAAAATAATCTCTCTCTTGAATTGCATGGTTCAAGGTTGTTGCATGGTTCAAGTGATCCTGCGAGCGAGGGCTGGATTTGCTTCATGACCTAGGCCTACTTCCCACCTGTTCCATGGAGATGGGTCATTGATCAGCCTTGGAAGGTCTCAGGTTCTATCATGGCATCTATCGTGGTAGCACAGAGATGGGGAACCTGCCGTCCTTCAGAAGTTGTTGGGCTGCCACGGCACAACCTCAAAGAAGATTTACAGGATCTCAAAGGGCTGCAGCCCATTTACAAGCTGGTCATCAGGAAACACTGGAAAATCTCTTCATTTTCATAATCGGCGTCCAACATTCCTGCCTCTTCATTTTGGGGATCCCAGAGTGACAACTTGGATGCTGGTCAGAGCAAGCTGAGCAAAAATAGCCTCTCCTTTGATCAGGAAATGAATCCCCTCTTTGTCTGGCTTCCTGTCCCTGTTTTTGCTCCAATGTGGTGATGCCAATGGGCCCCTCTGAAGAATGGAATGCCCTTCATTTCTGCTTCGACCAGGGCGGCCTGTGAATCTCAGCTTTGTTTCCCCCCAAAATAATTTCCTTGCAGGAAGCTGGAAGTGTGTCTTGAAAAGCACACAGATGTGAGGCTGAGTTGTTATGTCCCGTTGGACCACTGATGGTCTATCCAGGTGGCACCAAGATGGCAACTTTTCTGAAGCCTGGGGGCTTCATTGCAGAACTGCAATAAACCTGACCAATTCTTGCAGGGAGAGATTTTTCAAATGAGGTGTGGCTGTAGCACACCAGAGGAGAAAGTGCTTATATGCCAAAGCCCCCAAGTTGCCTAGCTACTCTTTGGCATCCCCAGTAAACGAATTTTCAGTAGCAGAGTTGGAGAAGACCCAAATGCTCTTAAACATATGTAGGTGTGCATTTCTGTGTTCCTGTGTGTGCGTGCGTGTCTTCAAGCACATGATTCCTGCCCCCCCACCTCTTGCACTCTCAAGAGGTTCAGTCCGGGTCCAGGAAGAGTTCAAACACATGTTGAACTGTTTCTAGGGTGGCTGTGTATCCTGCTTTAAAGGGGACAGGCCTCTATTCGATGGGTTTCTTCATCCAAGCTTGCCTTGAAGATAAAGAGCAGGAAAGCAAGGAGAGACCTGAAGATGCCCACCTTCAGATAGCAGCAACTGGGCAGCAGATTGATCAAACCCTGCACGCCCCTGGTCACAGCCTCCTGCACTATGCAAAGATCTATCATACTTCTGTTTAAATTTTGCTAATTATTTCCAAATAATTTGCATCTGCACATATAAACTTCAATTTGCACATAGAATCATAGAGCTGGAACAGACCACAAGGGCCATCGAGTCCAACGCCCTGCCAAGCAGGAAACACCATCAGAGCACTCCTGACATATGGTTGTCAAGCCTCTGCTTAAAGACCTCCAAAGTAGGAGACTCCACCACACTCCTTGGCAGCAAATTCCACTGTCGAACAGCTCTTACTGTCAGGAAGTTCTTCCTAATGTTTAGGTGGAATCTTCTTTCTTGTAGTTTGGATCCATTGCTCCGTGTCCGCTTGTCTGGAGCAGCAGAAAACAACCTTTCTCCCTCCTCTATGTGACATCCTTTTATATATTTGAACATGGCTATCATATCACTCCTTAACCTCCTCTTCTCCAGGCTAAACATGCCCAGCTCCCTTAGCATGCAAGTCATTTTATGCAATGTCATTTTATTCATTTTATACACATTTTATGCAAGTCATTGCCATCTTCTTTTGGTGATGTGTGACTGTTCAACACAATTGTTTGTCCAAAGCGAAAAAAGTTTCCTTATTCCTTTCTCTCTTCCTTCCTTTCTCTCTCCCTCTTCCCTTTTCTTTTCTGCCTCTGGATTAATATTTTAGTTTTGACCATGAAAAGAGAGAGACAATCATCTTTGTATTTCTCTTTATAAATTCTAATAAATAATAACAACAACAACTATTGTTATTATTTCCAAAGCCTTCAAAGCATGTGGATTTGTTTACAAAGCATGTAAACAGCTGGTGGATTGGCAGTGTGTTGTATGAGATACAGTGAAATAATTGTAATAACTATTGTTATTATTTCCAAAGCCTTCAAAGCATGTGGATTTGTTTTACAAAGCATGTAAACAGCTGGTGGATTGGCAGTTTGTTGTATGAGATACAGTGAAATAATTGTGGATTTATTTATTTTCCAGACTAAGGGTCAAATTGCCTTGGGGCTGAGAGGAATTGCTCACCCAAGGATCTTAGCAACTGGGCAGGTTCCTATAGGGAGACATGATCCTTCAGTTAGCCTGGGTCCAAGGCATATAGGGTTGTGTAGGTCATAACCAGAACTTTGAAAATGTGTCAGCTCAACCATCACAGCAGATTTCCACAAATGGTACACCCCCTTTTAAACAGATGGTCTAATCGAGATTCTCCACTTGCTCCCCAAAAGTATTTAAGAAGCCAGAACTTTCTCTTTTCATAATCCTGCATTTTTCGATTCAGCAGCTTTCCTCCCTGCAAAGAAGTTTAAGGGAGCTTGTGCACAGTCACACACCTGCCGCTCTTGCTGAGCTAAAGGCTGTCGAGTGCTGTTACTTACACTTTCTCTAGTTTCGCATTTTTCCAAACAGGTGGCCTCGAAGCTGCCAGCTAAAGTTGCATGCTCAGGAGGATAACTGGAATTGCTGCATCTCTCCAAAATGTTTAATTTAAAAGGATATTTTGGAATTTCTAGCATGATGCTGGTTCACACCTTTTCCCAGGCACTCAATGCCTTTGGCCTTTTTCCTCACTCAGGTGGCAAACCGGCTCTGTCTGGGAGCTCTTGGAGCTGCAGGTGGGGGCTTCTGTGATGGAATACTCTCCCTTGCATAAATATTTCCTCCCTATCAAACCAGGATGTCTGGGAGCCTGAGGACGATGCCCTAATAATTCTTATACAAGCTTTCCCCAGGTTTTTCAAGTTTTGAATTATTGCAATTCCACATACCTGCCTCAATGTTCTGATACATTTTTGTATAGAGTGCTCTACTCACGCATGTCTTGCTGGATATTTCAGCTGCTTCGTGTTTTTGATAAGCAATCCTGATGTGAGCTTCGGGCCAGTATACCTAAAGGAGCGTCTCCAACCCCATCGCTCAGCCCGGACAAAGTTCAAAGTGTTGGTACTGACCTTTAAAGCCCTAAATGGCCTCAACCCAGTATACTTGAAAGAGCATAGACTGGTGACTGGGAGTGACTGCCACATAATACCAGTCCTGGAAGACCTACATTGGCTCCCAGTACATTTCCGAGCACAGTTCAAAGTGTTGGTGCTGACCTTTAAAGACCCAAACGGCCTCAGCCCAGTATACCTGAAGGAGCGTCTCCACCCCCATCGTTCTGCCCGGACACTGAGGTCCAGCTCCGAGGGCCTTCTGGCGGTTCCCTCACTACGAGATGTGAGGTTACAGGGAACCAGGCAGAGGGCCTTCTTGGTAGTGGCGCCCGCCCCGTGGAACGTCCTCCCATCAGATGTCAAGGAAGTAAACAACTACCTGACTTTTAGAAGACATCTGAAGGCAACCCTGTTTGGGGAAATTTTTAATGTTTAATGTTTTATTCTGTTTTTAGTGTTCTGTTCGGAGCTGCCCAGAGTGGCTGGGGAAACCCAACCAGATGGGCGGGGTATAAATAATAAAATTATTATTATTATTAAAAGCATTACATGCCGATGGGGTCTCACTCCTGCCAGCAACCGTGCTGCAGCACTTTTGGATGAAGTGCAAGGGAAGCCCCACATAGAAGGCATTGCGGAAATCCAAATGGCTTGGTGTGTGATAGCCAGTGTGGTGTAGTGGTTAAGAGCGGTAGTCTCGTAATCTGGGGAACCGGGTTCGCTTCCCCGCTCCTCCACATGCAGCTGCTGGGTGACCTTGGGCTAGTCACACTTCTGTGAAGTCTCTCAGCCCCACTCACCTCACAGAGTGTTTGTTGTGGGGGAGGAAGGGAAAGGAGAATGTTAGCCGCTTTGAGACTCCTTAAAGGGAGTGAAAGGCGGGATATCAAATCCAAACTCTTCTTCTTCTTCTTCTGTTAGAGCTGGCTGCAGAGAATGCTATATGCCCCCAAACTGGATTCAACATATTGCAGATATTAATACTGCACAGCATGAAGCAACTGGATACATAAAAACTGACTCCTTTTTTGGAATAAAAATTGTCTAGACCAGGGGTCGGCAACCTCCGGCCCATGGGCCACAAGCAGCCCACGGGGGTCGTTTAAAGGGCCCATGAGCTCCCCCCAAACTGAGCCACCCACTTGGCGAGTCCCCGCTTCCTGCACTAAACCGACGCCGCGCGAAGTGGGGACTCGCTTCCACAGTGCCGGAAGTGATCTCCGCAGGAGTGAAATGGCCCAGACACGATAAATCCTGCCAACCCCGGGTCTAGACCCATTAGATTGATTCAAAATGTTACTTGCAGAACCTCCTTCAAAACAGACCAAAAAACAGTTGTACAATATCTTGTTCACGTCAAGCAGAGACTCAGCATCTTATAAGAAGTAAAATAACTTATAATCAGAGCTGACAAATACCGTATTTTTTGCTCTATAGGACGCACTTTTCCCCCTCCAAAAATGAAGGGGAAATCTGTGTGCGTCCTATGGGGCGAATGCAGGCTTTTGCTGAAGCTTGGAGAGCGAGAGGGGTCGGTGCGCTCCGACCCCTCTCCCTCTCCAGGCTTCAGGAACACATCCGCAGCCTAGGCAGCCCTGCGGGAGGTCCGGCAGGGATGTCTAGGCTGCGGATAGCAGCCTGCTGCCCAGCGTGAGGGGCGCCCTGAAGCAGAGCGCCCCCCGCGCCCGGCAGACATCCGCAGCATGGGGAGCCTTGCAGGAGTTCCCCACAAGGCTCCCCACGCTGCGGATAGCAGCCTTCCGCCCCGCAGGGGGGGGCGCCCTGATGCAGAGCGCCCCTCGCGCGGGGCAGACATCAGCCAGTCCCACAAGCTCGGGGGATAGCAGGGAGGTGCAGCGTCGCCATCCCGCTGTTCCTCAACCTGGTTCTGTTTCCCCGACCTGCTTTTTTTTGGGGGGGGGGAAATAAAGGGAATTTTTTCCTTTATTTCCCCCCCAAAAAGCTAGGTGCGCCCTATGGGACGGAGCGTCCTATGGGACGAAAAATACGGTATAGCTCTCTCTCTCTCTCTCTCTCTCTCTCTCTCTCTCTCTCAGGCTCCATTAGCCTGCACTCCAACCCCTAAGGCTGTTGAGGTCCTGGAGAGGCATGTCCCCCTCACAGAGCCTAAACAAAGACTAAAGGCAATTTCCTTCAAAATGGCAATTTGAAATTCAATACATTTGTATCCTGATCTAAGGTTAAACACTCACATGTTAGCTAGCAGAGAACAACAACTGTTAATGATCAACCCATCAGGGAGCTGAGAGAGCACTTAGTATACTTCAGTGGAATTTCCCCAATTAAACTACAAAACACCTCAAGGACTAAAAGAGCACATGGAAAGGGACCCGATTCCATGCATGTGCATGCTCACTTGCACGACCTTCACCCTTAAAGGCAAGCAGCCAGCCAGCAATCTCATCCCAGGCTAAGCACACACACACACAGCCCTGCATGATCTGCAATTTTTGCTCCCGGGCCAAGTTCAAGGCATTGCTTTCAATATATAACCTTAAGACCCTGCAGGGTCGCCTTACCCCACGCTTCCCCAGAGTATGAAAGAAAGCACCTCTCTGTCTCCAGTTTAAAAGGCGTTAATGCTTTCCTCCCCAGGCTCAAACCGGTTGAAACTGACTGTCCTCTCAGAAGACAGGTTGCAGATGAAATGGAAAGAAACGGAAGGAAATTCCAACGGATACAAAGTTCGCGTGAAGCCCATGGCAGGTACATGGTGAGGAGGCCAGGGTGTGTTTCATTTCCAGAAAGATAGAGTGGTATCTTGGTTTGCAACCGTTTTGGATTACAGTCATACCTCGGGTTACAGCTGCTTCAGGTTGTGGGGTGCCTCAGGGTTCTGTCCTCTCCCCCATGCTTTTCAACATTTACATGCAGCCGCTGGGAGAGATCATCAGGAGGTTTGGACTGGGTGTTCATCAGTATGCAGATGATACCCAGCTCTACCTCTCTTTTAAATCAGAACCAGTGAAGGCGGTGAAGGTCCTGTGTGAGTGTCTGGAGACGGTTGGAGGGTGGATGGCGGCTAACAGATTGAGGTTGAATCCTGACAAGACAGAAGTACTGTTTTGGGGGGACAGGAGGCGGGCAGGTGTGGAGGATTCCCTGGTCTTGAATGGGGTAACTGTGCCCCTGAAGGACCAGGTGCACAGCCTGGGAGTCATTTTGGACTCACAGCTGTCCATGGAGGCACAGGTCAAATCTGTGTCCAGGGCAGCTGTTTACCAGCTCCTTCTGGTACGTAGGCTGAGACCCTATCTGCCTGCGGACTGTCTCGCCAGAGTGGTGCATGCTCTGGTTATCTCCCGCTTGGACTACTGCAATGCGCTCTACGTGGGGCTACCTTTGAAGGTGACTCGGAAACTACAACTAATCCAGAATGCGGCAGCTAGACTGGTGACTGGGGGCGGCCGCCGAGACCATATAACACCGGTCTTGAAAGACCTACATTGGCTCCCAGTACGTTTCCGAGCACAATTCAAAGTGTTGGTGCTGACCTTTAAAGCCCTAAACGGCCTCGGTCCAGTATACCTGAAGGAGCGTCTCCACCCCCATCATTCTGCCCGGACGCTGAGGTCCAGCGCCGAGGGCCTTCTGGCGGTTCCCTCATTGCGAGAAGAAAAGCTACAGGGAACCAGGCAGAGGGCCTTCTCGGTAGTGGCGCCCGCCCTGTGGAACGCCCTTCCAGCAGATGTCAAAGCGATAAACAACTACCTGACATTCAGAAGACATCTTAAGGCAGCCCTGTTCAGGGAAGTTTTTAACGTGTAATATTTTACTGTATTTTTGGTTTTTATGGAAGCCGCCCAGAGTGGCTGGGGAGGCCCAGTCAGATGGGCGGGGTATAAATAAATAAATAATAATAATAATAATAATAATAATAATAATAATAATAATAATAATTATTATTATTTCGGGTTGCAGACTGCCGAAACCCAGAAGTTCTGGAATGGGTTACTTCCGGGTTTCAGCAGTTGCGCATGCACAGAAGCACTAAATTGCACTTTGCGCATGTGCAGAGGTGCCAAATCTCAACCCGTGCATGCGCAGACGTGGGCTGCGAATGTGCATCCTGCACGGATCACGTTCGCAACCCGAGCATCCACTGTACAACCATTTTGGATTACAACCATGTCAAACCCGGAAGTGCGTGCCCTTTTTTTGAATTACAACCCATTTTTTTTGCATTACAACCCTTTTTTCTTTTTGGAGGCCCCCATTGGTGATAGCCTTGAGTTACAACCTGTTTTGGTTTACAAACAAACCTCCAAAGAAACTTCCTGCAGCCAATCCGAAGCTGTGCCAGCGTCGCCGCCTACCCAGAAGCCGTGCTAGTGTTGCGGAAGTTAGTCCCCACGCAGCGAGGCATCTGCAGCACGAGGGGACTGACCGAGAGAGTGGCAGGGTCCGCGGGCTGGATTTACAAGCCTGGGGGGCTGCATCTGGCCCCCAGGCCATAGTTTGCCGACCCCTGGTATAGTGCATACACAGTTGTGGTCAATAGTGGAATGGCTCTGTGTTTTCAAAGTTTCCCCCTGTCCTCTTGGATCGTTACCCCTCCTGTTTTTAATTCCGACAAGTTTGGAAAATATGCAGGCTTGTCATTCCAGCCCCTTGAGCTAGTAGTAATAATAGGTTTGCAATATCAGATACAAACTTCCTCTGGGCACATTCCAAGACTTTCGTGGGTGCTACCGCATTCCTGATCCGTTGAGCACATTATCTGTGATGCAATTAACTCAGCTGCTTAATTGTGCTTGCCTTTAGAAAAAAAGCTGCTCACAAGACAGTGAGAAGTGTTCATAGTTTATATCCGTCATGTTTGCTGTGAAATGAGAAAGCTAATGTGCTTATGAACATGAACATTGCAGCCTTAGGAGTGGTATGCCTCTGAGTAACATCTGCTTAGAACCTCTAAGTCCTTCTTGTGAGCTTCTTGTAGGCACCTAGTTGGACCCTGCAAGATTTCCTCTTCTGTTCATACTTGCATAATCTAAGGAGGTAGGGTCTGTAGCTGTGGGATAACTCTTCTCCTTTTGATGCTTTGGAATATAGGAAGGGATGAGCCAAAGAAGAGCTAATTATACTGACCAGGGTTGCAAAGGTTGGTTTATACTCTTTGCCTGGGATTTCTCCCAATGCCAACGTCCAGAGCTTTAGGACCTTTATGAAAAAGCAGACAGAAGCTTCAGGTTCTAAGGTTAAGTCTGTGTACATACTGCAGCCTTTGAAGCTCTGCGGTTTGGGGTTTTTTAAAAGCGCTTTTGTAGACATATCTGCAAGCTCTGCAGTAGGCTGAGCAGCTGTTAAATCATTGCCTTTTTGACACAAGGGGTATGTGCAGGTTTCACTGTTTCCTCCCCTTTCAATACCCACGGCACTCTTGTTTTACATTTTCCCCATCCCTTGAGAGTTTATTGATATGAAGTCTGGTAACTCAGGCTCCTCAGGTTACCTTGCACTCAGCATATGCCCAGAGGCTCCCTTCCCTTGTCTCATTAAGGTGACTTCATGACTGCATTCCTCCTTTGGTTTTTTGCAAGGCTCTCTGTTTATGCTCCTTCCCCTTTCAACACCCAACACGTTTTTTAAATAAAAAATACTCCAAGTTGACTGATCCATCCGAAGTCCAATAGAACATACTGTGCAGCTTCACGATTGAACATCTCTTTTCTTTTGGCAAGACGCTCTGCATATGCTCATAGGCTGCCTGTTCAGGCTTTGGTTCCATGTTATACCAATTAATTCTATGTGGATCATTGTGGTTTATTAAAGGGCAACATTCACCTCTCTTTTGCTAAAGTGGAACACTCAAAGTGGATGTGCCTCAAATCTCCCACCATATAGAGTCAGGCAATAGGTTACATAAAATAGCAGAGTTTGAAGGGACCGACTCCCACAATCAAGAGTCAGGCAATATGTTCCTTGTTGAAAATTTCATGGTCTTCTCTTCCGGCTGCTCCAGGTGACTCTGAGCAGGAAGTCATGCTGAAAACCAAGACCGCCAAAGCGACGGTGGGAGGGTTGAGTCCCACGAAAGAGTATACCTTGCAGATCTACATCCTCAACGGTTCTCAGGAAGCCCTCTTTGTCAAGAGGAAATTTGTGAGTAAGTGTGGCTTTCACTCTCTTGATCTCTCGGTGCTGCGGACTGTGATGCTCAAGTCTTGGCTAGGGGGCAATTTCAGGTCCAGAGCAGAAGAAAGGCTGACCTAGCAGCACAGGGACAGAGTGGGGATCCTTGGATCAAACAAAATAAAAAAAATCCTTCCAGTAGCACCTTAAAGACCAGCTAAGTTTGTTACTGGTATGAGCTTTCGTGTGCATGCACACTTCTTCAGAACTTCTTCCACTGCATTTTAATGTTGTACTTTAATCTTGTTTTTAACTTGTATTTTAATCAATTGTTTTTATACCTGGTGTTAGCCGCGCTGAGTCCGGTCTTGGCTGGGGAGGGCGGGGTAAAAATAAAATTTATGATGATGATGATGAAGAAGAAGTGTGCATGTACACAAAAGCTCATACCAAAAGCAAACTTAGGTTAAACCACAGAGCCTGGAAATTGCCGATCAGAAGGTCGCGGTTCGAATCCCTGCGACGGGGTGAACTCCCGTTGCTCAGTCCCTGCTCCTGCCAACCTAGTAGTTCGAAAGCACATCAAAGTGCAAGTAGATAAATAGGTACCGCTCCGGCAGGAAGGTAAATGGCGTTTCCGTGCGCAGCTCTGGTTCCCCAGAAGTGGCTTAGTCATGCTGGCCACATGACCCAGAAGCTGTACGCCGGCTCCCTCTGCCAATAAAGCGAGATGAGCACCACAACCCCAGAGTCGGTCACGACTGGACCTAATGGTCAGGGGTCCCTTCACCTTTTTAAGGTGCTACTGGAAGGAATTTTTTTATTTTGTTTCGACTATGGCAGACCAACCGGCCACCTACCTGTAACTAGAACTTGGGTCAAACAAACAGAGTCGCTGCTTGGGAACTGGCCAATGGAGGCAAAGCTCAGGGAGGAAAAGTGGAAGCTGTAGTGTCTGCCCCCCACTGGGATTGGTAGGGTGGAAGTCAGGGAGATAAGCAGTAGATGGGACCACAACAAATGAGGGGCAGAGCCAATTAATTCTAGTTTGCCCCCATCCACTTCCTTGCTGGATTCTACAAGGGCAGCACTGGGACTGAGGAAGCTGTTAGGGAGCACTGCCCCTTGTTGTAAACAAGGAGGCAGGCAGGTGGGGGCTGACTGAGGTTGACAAGGCGGTGCTCCATTGCCCATAATGCACCTGGCTCCACTGGGTGGAAGCAGAATCCCAGTGTGAGGAATGGTCAAGAACCCCAATGTGTGAGGAGCACCTTCAAAATAGGGTGCTGTTCAGACCATGCCTGAGACCTGCTTTTGGGGGAGTATTTATCGATGGCTGGGGTTCAGCAGAAGTGGAGCCGGTGGAGGGGGAACACTGGGGAGCGCAGCTCCAGCCCTTTTGTCAGAGTGAGCCATCCCCCCAAAGAGCCAGCAAGTTTTTGTTTTCCAATATTGCCACCACCGCTTTCGCCATTGCAGTTGAGGAGCTGAAGAACCTCTCCCAAGCCAGAAGTAACAGGAGGCAACCAACAGGCGCCCCAGAAAAGGCAGAGGTGCCTTTAGAGACCCCAGCAGCTGAATACACCCTGGAGACTGAGGCCACTTCACCACCCGCCCGCAGTGACACGCCAACCGTGATAAGTATGTGGAGAGGTCAAAGAGGAAATGGGGTTTGAACGACACCTGGGCTGAAGGTTCAAGAATTTGGGGGAGGGGGTGAAAGGGAGGGGAGTCACATTCTCCTTCCTTTCTTACATTTTAGGGATTTTTTATTATTATTGTTATTATTATTATTATTTATGACTTTATGTCGTGGCACAGCATCGTCGAGAGGTATTCCTGGAAAACAAAATGCCAGCGACCAAGAGAGAGGCATTTTTCTTCCATAATGTGCCCCAACTTCCCCTGAAAATCGCTTCAGAACCGGCACTGTTACAGGCACGCCGTCCAAAGATTGTCCGTTCCTGTGTGGGGTAACTCTTCTTCTTTTGATGCTTTGGGAAACAGGAAGGGAAGAGCCAGAGAAGAGGCGGCAAAAAGCCGTTTCCAAAGGGGCGAGCGAATATTTGCCAAATGCAGAGCCGACTGTGATGTCAACGGCACCAACAACCCTGAAGACGACTCTGTCAAGCCTAACAGAATTTGAAATGGACTATCTGGCCCGAGAGAAAACATCCAGAGAAAGCTCACGGAGAGGTGAGGTTTGTTTCTTAGGCTCCTTGACATGGCTGTTTTTTCAAGTGTAACTCTACGTGTCTAGAGAACATCCAGCTCTAAAAGTCCTCATATGAGCTTTTGATGTAAAATCGATGAGTAGTATGGGAACTCAGTGGTCACTTATTCAACCCTCTGGCAATCTCCTCCTACAGAATCCCTCCAAAGTTGCATCCTCCTGCATTGACGTTCTCCTGTGGTCCCCCTTACTGCATCCTGGGTAGCTGCAGTTTTAGTGAGCCCTGGGGTAGCTCAGTCAGTAATAATAATAATAATTTATTATTTGTACCCTGCCCATCTGGCTGGGTTTCCCCAGCCACTCTGGGCGGCTTCCACAGAGACCAAAAATACACTAAAATGTCACACATTAAAAACTCCCCTGAACAGGGCTGCCTTAAGATGTCTTCTAAATGTCAGGTAGTTGTTTATCGCTTTGACATCTGATGGGAGGGCGTTCCACAGGGCAGGTGCCACTACCGAGAAGGCCCTCTGCCTGGTTCCCTGTAGCTTTGCTTCTCGCAATGAGGGAACCGCCAGAAGGCCCTCGGCGCTGGACCTCAGCGTCCGGGCAGAACGATGGGGGTGGAGACGCTCCTTCTAGGTATACTGGACCGAGGCGGTTTAGGGCTTTGAAGTTCAGCACCAACACTTTGAATTGTGCTCGGAAACGTACTGGGAGCCAATGTAGGTCTTTCAAGACTGGTGTTATATGGTCTTGGCGGCCACTCCCAGTCACCAGTAGAGCACAAGGCTCTTAATCTTAGGGTTGTGGGTTCGAGCCCCACATTGGGCAACGATTCCTGAATTGCATGGGGTTGGATATATCATCCAAAGGCAGTTTGAAGTCCATATTGTGATAGCAGTGACCTTGTGGTCCCTCACAGTTCTAGGATCTATCCTTTCAGCTCTTTTAGTAAGTGCACCTGGTTTTCAGGAACATGCGTTAATCCCTTATTACCTGCCATACCTGGAAGAAAATGTCAACCCATCAACATGGAGGCTAGAGGGTGGGTTAATGCACATGGTTTGGAAGGCACAATCTGGAAAGAGACTGGATCTGATAAAGAGAAATCACCGGAATAATTTCAGCCCAAGGGGCTAAATGATAGTTAACATTGCACTAGGCAATCACGCAAGCCTTGCTGGGTTAAAGAGACAAAGAGCTGGATTAGAGCGGTGATGGAATTGACCTGACAGCACACACAAAAATCACATCACGGCAGATTCCCTAAGAGGTCTTTGTTTCAGGAGGTTGCCATATTGCCCCCGGCGCACCGGTGGTCTACGCGCAATGCGAGCTGGTGCTTGATTAAGAGCAATCTGTCATCATTATTTGATTCTAAATTTCTGCTCTCCATTTGGGGGTGCAGTTGCATTTCCACCTGCGACAAGCCGTTTCACGAATGTCCCAGTCAAAGCCCCATGCCTAATCCCTAACTCCTCTTCCACATACCTGAAAGGCCGTACAGGGGGATGAGGATCTGTGGTCTTCTAGATGTTGGTGGACTTCAGATTAGGGCTGGGCGATATCTGGTTTTCAACATCATGATGTCTCGCCAGCTAAATTTCTGAACATCTGAAATAAGGATGGAGCTATGTAGAAGCATTGAGTGGCTTCACGGTTTCCCCCACATTGTGATTTTTGCATAGCACCCATCCCATGATGCACAATATATTGCCAGGTCAAAAATTATGAACTTGATATCACAATATGGACTTCAAACTGCCTTTGGATTATATATCAATATATCGCCCAGGTCTAATTCAGATCCCACCATCCATGGATCTTGGCCACACTGGGATGGAGCCAGGGCTGGATTTAGGTTTGATGAGGCCCTAAGCTACTGAAGGTAATGGGGCCCTTTATATGTCCAGCTGTCCTTTGTCAACAACAAATTGTCACTGTTTTTTGTGTTGAATATATGCTATATGGTAATTTATGGACCTAATAGGTATCTAAAGCCATTTGCACATAACAAAATATGTATTTTATCAAAGTAATTGTTGAACTGAAATACAATTAAGAAGAAATATATTAATTGTGAAATACAATTAAGAAGAAGTATATTAATAGTGAAATAATTATTAAGCTCTAACTTAAAATGTTAAGGGACGCGGGTGGCGCTGTGGGTAAAAGCCTCAGCGCCTAGGGCTTGCCGATCGAAAGGTCGGCGGTTCGAATCCCCGCGGCGGGGTGCGCTCCCGCTGCTCGGTCCCAGCGCCTGCCAACCTAGCAGTTCGAAAGCACCCCCGGGTGCAAGTAGATAAATAGGGACCGCTTACCAGCGGGAAGGTAAACGGCGTTCTGTGTGCTGCGCTGGCTCGCCAGATGCAGCTTTGTCACGCTGGCCACGTGACCCGGAAGTGTCTCCGGACAGCGCTGGCCCCCGGCCTATAGATGTGAGATGGGCGCACAAACCCCAGAGTCTGTCAAGACTGGCCCGTTCGGGCAGGGGTACCTTTACCTTTACCTTACCTAACTTAAAATGTTAGAATCTAGCTATAAAATGAAATAATAATAGGTGTAAATATATGATGCAAACTACTAATAATTTTAAATAGCAGAATGTGGGCACCCTATATATAGAAATGAGCAAACCAATGATATTTTAGGGAACAGGCTAGCAGGCGGGGACCATTACTTACACCATAGGAGCCTACACAACACAAAACTGTTGCTGCATGTAGGTTTTATTTTATTTGTTTTTATCTTATATTTTGGAAATGTATATCCAGTTCCCCCCCCTTTATATATTTTTTGGGCCCCCAAGAGAGTGGGGCCCTAAGCTACAGCTTGTTTAGCTTATACAGTGGTATCTCAGGTTAAGAACTTAATTCGTTCTGGAGGTCTGTTCTTAACCTGAAACTGTTCTTAACCTGAGGCACCACTTTAGCTAATAGGGCCTCCTGCTGCCACCACTGCCGCGCAATTTCTGTTCTCATCCTGAAGCAAAGTTCTTAACACGATGTACTATTTCTGGGTTAGCGGAGTCTGTAACCTGAAGCGTCTGTAACCTGAAGCATCTGTAACCTGAGGTACCACTGTATGTAAATCCGGCACTGGGGGGAGTGAGTTGGACATCTAGAACCTACATGCTCCCTATTCATGCTCTACAGCAAAGGTTGGTGTGCCAGACATCACAGCACCTCTGTAGGTTCTTCCAGAGAAGAAGAAGAAGATTTTGGATTTGATACCTCGCTTTATCACTACCCTAAGGTGTCTCAAGGGACGCGGGTGGCAGTGGCGTAGCGTGGGTTGTCAGCACCCGGGGCAAGGCAAGTAATTTGCGCCCCCTACCCCGTGGATTTTAGCACTCGAGTGCGAGCGCCCCCCAGATGTTGTGCCCGGCCCCCCTGCACCCCCATGCTACGCCACTGGGGCTGGGGGCGGGCAAAGGAGCCAAGGACCCCCCCAAAGGCTCAGCAGGAATTTATTAAATTTATTATTTGCGGAGCCCCCGCGGGCCAAGGCAGCCGGAGCCCCCTCCCCTCGGGCGCCTCCCCGCCCCTCCTCTCCTTGGGCTGTAGGTGGAGCTCCAGATCCGGGCTTGGCGAGCGCCTCTCCTCCTCCCGGCCGGGTCCGGGGGCTTCCAGCTGTGCTCCGTCCTCGCCCCCCCCGAGACTTGCGCTGAGAGCCGGAGCCAGCGGCGTCCCCTTCTGCCGGGAGACCCTCGCCCGCCCGCCGGCTTCCTCTCGGAGGGTTTTGGGGAGCGCAGGGCGCGGCAAGGCCCCTCGGAGCTCTCCTCCCTCCCAGTCAGCAAAAGCAAGCCGCCGCCTGTGGCTGGGCCGAGGGGATGGCGGCGGCGGGGTGCGGAGGCTGCCCGTGCCCGGCCAGGCATCGGTGGCGGCGTCGGCACTGCTGCAGCGGCTGCTCCTCCTGTGAGCAGTGAGTGGAGCGCAGCCGCAGCAGCGGTGGGGGGCGCGCGCGCTAGGGCGCAAGGCTGGCGGTGGCGGCGGGGAGCCCGGCGGAGGAAGGAACTTGTCCCTTCCCTCTGGACTCGCGCCCCCCCAGATGTTGCGCCCGGTGCGGCCGGGACCCCTGGCACCCCCCACGCTACGCCACTGGCGGGTGGCACTGTGGCTTAAACCACAGAGCCTAGAGCTTGCTGACTGGAAGGTCAATGGTTCGAATCCCCGTGAAGGGGTGATCTCCGATTTCTCGGTCCCTGCTCCTGCCAACCTAGCAGTTCAAAAGGACGTCAAAGTGCAAGTAGATAAATAGGTACCACTCCACCGGGAAGGTAAATGGCGTTTCCGTGCGCTGCTCTGGTTCGCCAGAAGCGGCTTAGTTATGCTGGCCACATGACCTGGAAGCTGTACGCCTCGGCTCCCTCGGCCAATAAAGCAAGATGAGCACCATAAACCCAGAGTCAGCCACAACTGGACCTAATGGTCAGCGGTCCCTTTATGTTTAAGGAGTCTCAAAGCGGCTAACAATCTCCTTTTCCCTTCCTCCCCCTCAACAAACACTCTGTGAGGTAAGTGGGGCTGAGAGACTTCAGAGAAGTGTGACTAGTCCAAGGTCACCCAGCAGCTGCATGTGGAGGAGCAGGGAAGCGAACCCGGTTCACCAGATTATGAGTCCACCACTCTTAACCACTACACCACACTGGCTCTCAGTGGATAGGTTTTGGGTTGCTACTCTTCCTGCGAAGGTTAACTATACACGGAGTTGCAGGTTCTTTTCATTCTCGTATTTTAATGAAGAGCACACCTATGCACCCCCTTTCTCAACCCGCCCTCTCGCTACAGTTTCTCACTTTCATTGCGACACTTCTGCAATGACCGACATCGTTCTGCTTGTTGACGGATCCTGGAGCATCGGGAGAAACAACTTTGGGCTCATCCGAGGATTCCTGGCTGGTTTGGTCGCACCTTTCAACATCGCTCAGGACAAGATAAGAGTGGGTGAGGAGCAGCCGTGTGTTCAGAACGTTTTCATAGCAGGACAGTTAGGGCCAGAGGTGCCAGCTTGCGAGGGTGATGAAGGCCGTCATACTTGTGAGCATCTCACCTCCCTTCCTGTGCCGGTCAGAAGCTTCCTGGGCTTTGGGAAGGAGGCATCAAGGAAACATTTAGGGTTCTCACCTAGTTCCCCTAGTCCACTGACCGCACACCAGTGGTGAGGAGCTTTTACTCTGCCAAGTATCCCAGTTCAGAGACAATGCAAAACTTTGCATCCTTTTTCTATGGGAATCAGGGCTACCTAATGGTTAGCTGACCCAAAGCCTTCTTTATCTTTCTCGTTTCCAAATAATAATAATAATAATAATAATAATAATAATAAATGTTATTGCAGAAAATATGGTCATATTCAAATACAGAACATAGCCACAAAATTAAAAGTTACCGTATTTTTCGCCCCATAGGGCGCACCGGCCCATAGGGCGCACCTAGTTTTTTTGGGGGGGAAATAAAGGGGGAAAAATTATTTCCCCTCCCCCCAGGTGTGGGGCTGGGGCGGGGGAAGCCCGAGCTTGGCAGAGGGTTGGACTCAATGGCCCTTGTGGTCTATTCCAACTCTATGATTCTATGACCCCAGCCCCCAGAACAGGCTGCTATCCGCAAGCCGTGGGAGAGCTGCGCGAAACCCGAAGCCTGGGGCGTGCTGAGCTCAGCGGGCCCCAGGCATTGGGGTGCAGGCAGCTCTCTGCAAGCCGTGGGAGAGCTGCGCGAAGTCACACAGCTCTCCCACGGCTTGTGGATAGCTTCCTGAAGCCTGGAGAGCGAGAGGGGTCGGTGCGCACCGACCCCTCTCACTCTCCAGGCTTCAGCGAAAGCCTGCATTCGCCCCATAGGACACACACACATTTCCCCTTCATTTTTGGAGGGGGAAAAGTGCGTCCTATAGGGTAGGGCAAAAAAATACGGTAGATAAAATATTGGTAATACAAGCCATAGGAGGGAAACCTGTCCATTTCAATGTCTCATTTTTCCAGCTTTAGATTCACTTCCTACATTTTTTGCATCTGTTTGCTTTTTAAAGTTTTAATTCTCAGCATTTCAGTGCATATTCCTCCTGGTACATATGTTTTGGCAAGCAACTCTCCCAATGTAATGTATTTTTGTATGCTATTTTCTCTAATAAATGTATTTTTGTACACCTTTTTTGTGAGGGAGGCTTGGAAAACCTCTATCACAAAATTTTGAGAGGTGCAAATTTTGAAGGATGGGATTTTGGTTGACTGAAGTTCAAATTAGATAGGTTCACATTGAAATGCAAAACTGAACCAAATTCCTTCCTCGTTCCTAAGTCACAGGGTGTTAAAAATACATAAAATATCAAAGGGAAGGGAAAAGGACAAAAAATGAAGGCCTACAGATTTATAGTGCAATCTGATGCATGTCAACTTAAAGTAAGACCCATCGAGGTCAACCGGGCTTTTGAAAAGACATTTGAGGATGCACCGATACAAAACATCTAGCAGCTGAAATATAAAATTGAACAGCAACTTCTAGATACAGAGAGCTTGTTATAATGTCTTATTGGAAACGAACTTGCAAACAGCTACTCTAGCCGATTTTAATTTTAAAAAATGTTTTAAATAGTTGATTCTATCTGTTTTTACCAATAATATTATTGTTTTATTATTTTTGCAAACCACGTTGAGGGTTTTCGTCTGGTTTTTTTAAAAAACAATTAGGGAGTATTTAAAATTTTATGAAATAAATGAATAAAATAATAGTGTTCTGTGCAAAAATATAATTAACTGCTCATCTAACTACAGTTATTAGAATTCTATGAATGCAGACATGGCATTTGTTCATATAGCAGTTTTGGACCCAACAAAAAATAGAGATGGAGACACTTAATTTATACTAGGCTTTAAACCTGAGAAACGTCACATACTTTTGCTTGTTCCTCTCTGTAATACCTCTATGAGTTGCTCCTGTCTTGCAAATGATGAGCTAGAAGTCACAGATGTGAGTCTCCCAAGACTACCTGGAGAAACCACAACAATTTTCCATCTTTTACAACCAAAGCTAGAATCCTGTCTCCACTGCGCCCCCTGCAGGCTTGTTCTCTGACCACTTCCTGTTGGCTTCCTTGTCCCCTTCCAGCCTTATCCCAGTACAGCAGTGACCCACGTACAGAATGGGACCTGAATACGTACTCCACCCGGGATGAGGTGTTAGAGGCCCTGAGGAGCTTGCAGTATAAAGGAGGCAACACATTCACAGGTAAAGCTTGCTGCCTCTCTAGGTCAGGTAGAGCGGCCGGTTAGGCATCGCCAGAAAAAGAAAAGAGGATTTGCATCATACCCTCCCCACCCTAAAAAAGATTTGCATAATATTTACATATTGCAATTTATGTGTATTGACACAGATTTGGACATAATTCACTGGGGAACAATTCTTTTTTCATTTTCTGTTGCATGACAATTTTCAACTGTTGTTATATGTTCTTTCAATGCTGATTTTAAATGTTTACACATTTTTGTCTACTTGAAGAAGCCATGGTCTGATCTGAAAAATATTTAGGTTACAAAACTATAAAAATAAAGAAAAATTAAGTTTGCGAAACAATAATTATCATCTGGTTAGGATAGATCAACGTGTCAGTGTCCACTTATCCCCAGTGTAAATATGACATATTGGCAAAAGTCAGAAATTGAAAGACAACTATAGCGCGTACACGAAAATCGATTTCAGATTTGAAATCAGCATTGAAAGAACATATAAGAACAGTTGAAAAATCTCATGCAACAGGAAATGGAAAAAATAATAATTGTTCCCCAGTATACTGTATATCCCAAGGGAATACATTTTTTTGCATACCTCCAGCTATACATAGATATACATGTCATTTTTCAATGCTATACATGTCATGTTCAGTGCTATATAAGTCACTTAGATTTATAGTCATATTGTACTACTTTGGCTACGTGTTTAATAAAATATTGAATTCTTGCATTGTGGAAAAGAAAGATTATGGTGAAAAGTGAAAAACATGAATTGCAAAAAAAAAACAACTAGAGCTTGCAGAACAAAACCAACTTCAGGTATGAAATCAGGACGTCAAAATTAGGTTGGAACAACTGCAGGTGTCAATGCAACAAAAAAATTGTATTATTGTAACATAAACAGAAATACAGCACATTGCACCATAGTGGGCAAGATGTCACCCACAGCTCCATGATAAGATGGAGAGCACATGAAGGGAGAAATTGAGTATTGCTCAGTAGGGCACTTCCAGTTCTTGCTTACCTCCTCTAAGTTTTTGTTTAACCATGTCAGTCTCCCCAACCCAAGTCTTCTGCCTTTCATATTTTCTTTTTCCAAGGACTGGCGCTGACGCATGTCCTGGAACAGAACCTGAGGCCCGAAGCGGGTGCGCGGCCAGAAGCCCCCAAGCTGATCATTCTCTTGACTGATGGCAAATCTCAGGACGATGCCAGTCCGTCCGCCCAGACCTTGAAGGATATGGGAATAGAGATATTTGCTGTTGGTGAGTTCATGTATCCGTGGGCTTCTGATTTGTTTTATTACAAGTGTTGGTGCTGACCTTGAAAGCCCTAAATGGCCTCAGCCCAGTATAATTGAAGGGGCATGGACTGGTGACTGGGAGTGACTGCCGAGACCACATAACACTGGTCCTGGAAGACCTACATTGGCTCCCAGTACATTTCCGAGCACAATTCAAAGTGTTGGTGCTGAACTTTAAAGCCCTCAATGGCCTCAGCCCAGTATACCTGAAGGAGTGTCTCCAGCCCCATCATTCAGCCCAGACACAGAGGTCCAGCTCCGAGGGCCTTCTAGTGGTTCCCTCCCTGCGAGATGGGAGGTTACAGGGAACCAGGGCCTTCTCGGTAGTGGCACCTGTCCTGTGGAACGCTGTCCCATCAGATGTCAAGGAAGTAAATAACTATCTGACTTTTAGAAGACATCTGAAGAAGGCAGCTCTGTTTAGGGAAGTTTTTGCATGTTTGATATTTTATCGTGTTTTTAATATTCTGTTGGGAGCCACCCAGAGTTGCTGGGGATACCCAGCCAGATGGGTGGGATATAAATAATAAATTATTATTGTTATTTTTGTTGTTATTTTTGTTATTATTATTATTGTTGTTGTTGTTATTATTATTATTTGCGATTAAAAAAATGAAAGTGTTTTGATGGCATGGGAAATGTCAAGAACTGGAGACTTTTCATACTTCCTGAATGCTTTAGAATTCTAGTACCAAAAAGACTCTTCGCCAGACCCTCTGTTGCCATCTCATACTGACAGCCCCTTAGTATCAACACAAAGTCCAGAAGGCCTGGTCATGATTTGCTATGCCTGCTCATTATTAGCCATTACATTACAGGACCCTGTACATGTAAGCGAAACACACACAAGGGGGGAGTCCACTGCAATACAGCTTCCTGCCCAACAGCTGTTGAACTGGGTAGCGCAGCCGCAGTGAGAGCTCCCATTTTGGAGGGCGCCATTCTGGAGTCCTTAGAGCAGGCATCCCCAAACTCAGCCCTCCAGATGTTCTGGGACTACAGTTCCCATTATCCTTGACCACTGGTCCTGTTAGCTAGGGATGATGGGAGTTGTAGTCCCAAAACAGCTGGAGGGCCGAGTTTGGGGATGCCTGCCTTAGAGTATTCTTTTCTAGACTTTTCTCATCCTCTTTGGGCTCTGGAGAAGGTCTCCCCATGAACCACGAGGACTTCCGAGCTCTCTTCCACCATTTCAGGTTAGAAAAAATTGAATTATTTATTTCCTGGCTCTGCACATATACACAGTCATGTGCGAATCAGTTCTGCGTAAGTGGTGGGAATGCCTGTATACATTTTTGGGTGTTCCAGGCACTTTTCATACGGTGTATTCTTATACTCACCATGGCCCTGTAAGTATTATAAGTCGCATAGTGTAGATCAGGGTTTCCCAAACTCAGGTCTCCAGCTGTTTTTGGACTACTGCTCCCATTATCCCTGATCACTGGTCCTGCTAGCTAGTGTGATGGCCTGGGATTCAGACTCGGAGGCTGAACCTGAGGAATCCCAGCCTGCACAGGAGTCTCTGCCTCCAGAACCAGCTGAGCCGGGGCTGGGGCCTGAGCCTGAAGGGTCCTCACCTGTGCTGGATCCTCAGGTGCAGGCTCCAGCTGAGTCTGCTCTGGCTCCTGAGGTGATGGAGAACCCATTGCCTGCAGGTGCTCCACCCTCAGCCCCATCACAGGAAGCTGAGGTTGCCTCTGGGTCCAGTAACCCTCCAGCCTCTCCTGAGCTGCAGAGGCTCAGGGCAGAGAGGCGGAGGGAACTAAGTTCCCACAGGAGTGCTCGCCTCCAGGCCAGGAGAGGTGAGTCACCTGTGGACTGGGACCGCCCTATGCCTCGGGGCAGATAAAAGCCAGCCAGCCCCAGTCCCAAGTTGCGGGAGCAATGTTGTTGGTAGCCAGTTCTGGCCTGCACCCTGTCCTGCCGGATCTCCTAACCTCACCGGACTCCCTGCCTTGGACCCAGCTTCAGCTTTGACGGACGGCCTCAATACTCTTCCCTCGACCTCGGACTGGACTTGCACCTCGCCTCACGGAAACCCATGGGACCAGCACAGCTAGGGATGATGGAAGTTGTAGTCCAGCAACAGCTGGAAACCCTGTTGTAGATAGATGGAAGGAAGGCTCAGAGAGAGAGTTGTGCCAAAGATCAGCTAGGTGAGTTTGTGGCAGAGAAACCATTTGATGCAGGATGTCTCATTTCATGACTCTTACTGCTCAGCTGCCAAGTCATTTGTCCACCTGGTACCTACTTAATTTGCACATGGGACTCAGAGGTTTACTTCGATTTCCTAGGGGTGAAAAATGCAGACGAGGCAGAGTTGCGCCATGTGGCCTCCGAACCTTTGGAACTGACGGTGTACAATGTGCTGGATTTCCCTCTGCTCAGCTCTCTGGCCGGCCGGCTCACCCGGGTCTTGTGTTCCCGGATCAAGGAGATGAATAAGGAAGAGAACACAGGTGATGTGAACACCCCTTCCTTGTTGGGTTTCACGTCTTCTAAGGGAGACTCCACACTGTCAGTGTTTTGTGGGACAGATTCAAGCACATATCCGGAAATCTAAGGTAAAGGGGACCCCTGACCAGTAGGTCCAGTCGTGGCCGACTCTGGGGTTGTGGCGCTCATCTCACTTTATTGGCCGAGGGAGCCGGCTTACAGCTTCCGGGTCATGTGGCCAGCATGACTAAGCCGCTTCTAGCGAACTAGAGCAGCACACGGAAATGCCGTTTATCTTCCTGCAGGAGCGGTGCCTATTTATCTACTTGCACTTTGACGTGCTTTCGAACTGCTAGGTTGGCAGGAGCAGGGACCGAGCAATGGGAGCTCACCCCGTCACGGGGATTCGAACCGCCGACCTTCTGATCGGCAAGCCTTAGGCTCTGTGGAAATCTAGTTTTGTGCAAGTAAAACATATTCACAGGCCCTGTCACCCTAGCACAGCAACTCCGCTTTAAGAAGGAAGCAGATTTTTTAAAGGAAATTTAAATCAAACAGGGATATGCATTGAAAAGTGTGGGTGGACACAGGGCTAATAGAAAGACATGTAGACGCCTTGCTAGCAAACAAGGGTGAGTGCAGGATGGATGTTCATTCATCCTTCAAACAAATCAGAACAAATGCTCAATATTGATTGAGTGCTTAGATTTTTGACTTGCCCTTTCCCATAAGGTCCTAGGGTGGATTGCAACAGTAAAATATACCATTATAAAACAAATGAAGACCAGTATAATCTAATTTGGTGGGAACAAATTGGGATGAATGCTTAATTGTCTGGAGGAACCCTTAGACAATTCTTTCTTACAAAACCTTCTCTGCTTGAAGTTCCTCCATGAGACTCGACCACCCTTCTAGGCCATTGGCTCCATTGCGTGGCAAGTTTCCGCCTCCCCCTGGTGGAAATAAAGACACATGACACAATTATTTAGGTCAATGGGCTAAAAATGGCTACAACTTTATTGGTTACAGGTAATGAGCGGTATTGGCTTAGGCATTGGTCCTAACGACTATCCGGCTTCAGCCTGTCTGCCTGAAGTCTGGAAGGGTTAATCACCAGTAGGGGGAGTCCTGCTGATGCACATCAACTAGGAGCTCCCCCGGGGTCACCGCTCGGGGGCGTGCCTCACCTCCATAGGCTTTGGACAGGGCCACGCCCCCCGGGATCCTTTATCGGACTACCCTTCAATATGTGGGGCAGGTGATGGAGCTACCTCCCCTCTTCCATCTACAGAGCAATACCAATGCCTAACCGCCAATACCAAGGAAGTTGTGACGATTTGCTACGAGGTAGGCGAAAACCAAGTGGCTGGTGCCAATTTGCCTAGTGGAAAAATTTCCTACCAGGCCCCTCAACAGCAACCAACTGAGGTCCATAGCAATGTCGGAAAGAAAACCTAAAGGGCGGGAGGGTGCGAAACCGGAGCAGCTGAAGCTGCCACAAGAGGGAGATCCCCGGCCGTGTCAGCGCTAAATAGCACAGGCCACGCCCCCCAGCCAGCCAATTGGTTGCCCAGGGGATGACACAGCCGGGGATTCCCTCAATCGCGCAGAGGCTGAGAGCCAGCCCCTGCGCACGTGGAGGGGGCGTGAAGCCCGCAACCCCCCAGCTCAGAAGTGGCTTTGTCAAACTGGTTTCACCGTTTGGAAGTTCCTTCTAATTTTCAACCAGAACCTACCCTCTTGTAACTTCAAATCAAGTCCTGTGCTCTGGGACGGCAAAGAATCTTTGACCTTGTCTATGTGGCAACTCCTTCAGGTATGTGAAGAGTGTTGCCATGTCTTCTGTCCTCCAGATGAAACATGAATCTATCTTACAACTCCAATCTGCTTATGACACTGCACAACCATGATGGAAGCCTATAGCTTTCCAGATGTTGCTGGACTCCATCTCCCATCAGCCCCATCCAGCAAGGGTCAAGGATGATGTGATTTGTAGTCCAGCAACATCTGGAGGGCCAAAGATTCTCCTTCATCACAATATAAGGTCCCCTCTTCTTTTTTAATCTCAGAACAGTCTCTTGAGTGACATTAGGTTGAGAGGTATTTACTGGCCCACAGTTTTGGCCAACAACCTTCATGTCCATGTGAGGACTTCAGATCAGATCTCTCTACTCCAAATCCAGAGCTCTTTCTGCTACGTCCCATAATAAGAAATGGTTGCCAAATTTGCAGGTGATGACCCTCTCAAAGCCATTCTGGTGAATACTGGAGCCCACCTGAGCCCAACCAATCTTGCTATAAAGGAGGTAACATCCAGAAGTATACGCCTCATCTGGAACCCCCCTGTGATACCACCTAAAAAATATAGGGTGGTCTATTACCCCTCTAGGGGTGGGATTCCCAAAGAGGTAAGTGGTCCTGTCTTTGATATCTTAAACTTAGCTGGATCAACCAGGTGGGCACTAGCAATGGCACATTCCTAACAGTCCAAATTAGAGAAGAACCCATGGGACTGCACTGCTTGCCTCTGATTGAAGGCAAGTAGTATGAGTTGCTAGGAATGGGCAAATATGTCAGTTTTCTTTGCTTCCAGTTTCTCATCTTTCCAATCTTACGTCCAGTCCTCCACATTTCCACATCAGTTAGTGATTTCAGGGGGTGTGGGATCCTGCTGAAAATTTGTCTGCGTGAATTTCATTTTTGTGTGAATTTTTTCTGCTGTGCCCATTTTTATATGGAAATTTTTGCCAGGTGTGCACATTTCCCCAATGCAATTTCCACAAATAGAATGCAGTTTTGGTACGTCATTTTCACTAATATATGTATTCTTAACTTAGCATGTGCATTTTTGTACATGTTACTTGACTGGAGAATTGTACTACAAAATTCAGAGTGACACAATTTTCTGAGGAGTGCAGTGTTTTTGTCCTCCCATTGCTCTGTAAAGCGTGAACTTGGTAATCTGGCCTTTAAATGTGAATGGAATTGAGTTTCTGAGACCTTTGGGTATAGGGCGGTACAGAAATAAAAACAAACAATTATCATCATCATCATCATCATCATTATCCATCCTTATGAGCTGCTGAGGTTTGTATGCCAAACTAAACTCTGGCAATCTCAGTATTGGAGACCACCCTAGGATCCATTTGTGTATGCTATTTTCACTCATGTGCATATTTAGGCACATTCCCCTCTGACATATGCATTTTTGTAAACGCTGGTTGGAGAAGTGCGTCACAAAATTCAGAAGCGTGTGAATTTCAGAGGACAGTTGCATTTCGGTTTATGCATTGATTTGAAATGTACGAATTAGGTAGTTTCTCATTGAAATGCAAACAAAACCAGATTTTTTGAAAATAAATTTATTTATTTGGTTTTTCAGATTATTTTTTTACACATATCCAACATACATCATAGAAAAAAATTCCAAAGAATCTCCTGTACTCCCCTCCTCCCCTTTGTGGGTCCTATTGTTAATCATTTCCTCCTGCATCTTTTATAATTAGCCAAATCTTTTGCCTCTCCGTTGTGTCCAAAATTCACCATTTCATTTTGTACTTATTATGGTTTGAAGGAATTCTATAAAGATTGTCTATTGTGTATGTACATGGTCATCGTGTTGCCTAGATATTGCTGACGTTCTCTTTGCAGCACAGAGGTTTGTTTAATTTTTGCCATTTTGGCATAATCCATCGACTTGATCTGCCATTCTCCTCTGGTAGGGACTTCATCTTCTTTGAAACAAAATCAGATTCCTTCCTCATCCCTCAGTACAACTTCTGTGTGTATTTTTAGGTTGTTTTAGATGGGGCAGCCTCGGCCGTGCAGCTCCTCAACTTGACATCCCACACGGAATATCTGGTTTCAGTGTTTCCTATTTATGAGAACGCGGTTGGAGATGGACTCAGAGGCATCACCTCAACGTGTAAGCCAGGAATTGATTGACTGGTCTTCGGTTTAATTGTGTCCCAGGTGCTACTTTGATAGCCATGCCCTGTATACTAAAGTGACCAGATTTTTTTCAATGAATCCGGGGACACTTTTCAACCTCAGTGGATCTCATCAGGAGACTGATTTGTAAATCTGGGGACTGTCCCCAGGAAACGGGGACATCTGGTAACCTTACCTTATACCAGCCAGAAGGTCTTGCTCTGAGATCATGGCTCAGATGATCTTTCTCCTACCTTTGAAGCAGACATTCATGGCTAATAAAAGACCTCTATCGAATAAAGAGAATATTTAATTTAAAAATTGCTTAATATTCTTAGCCTTGAAATATTTTAAGCCTGTTATTTGCTCAACGGTTAATAGATATTTAATTTGCATAATTTGTAGACTGTGCAGATACGTGTGTTTATTTTCAGAGCAAAGTAGCATGTTGTTTTGCCTGGCAAATGTTCACATTTGGCAGCTGCTGTGGGTGAGGAAACGTACTTCCCTTTGATAATTTCTCTTTTAATGTTTTGGCCCCGTAGTGCCTCTCTCTGCCCCTGGGTCCCTCAGAGCTTCTGAAATCAGCCACAACAGCATACGACTGAGCTGGGAGCCAGCAGATGGAGCTAGCCAGTATCTGGTTCTTTGCTCCTCAGCACCCAATGGAGCAGAAGATGTTACCAAAGAGGTAAAGGATATTGGTTTCAACTGTAATCACAATGGTGGGTTTGGTTTTTTTTTCTTCAGGGGGAGGCATTTAAATGCTCAGAGATAAGATGCATCCTCTGTACCAGGGGTCTGCAACCTTTAAGACAAAAAGAGCCACTTGGACCCATTTCCGAAGAAAAACAACAACTGGGAGCCGCAAAACCATTGCGACATTTAAAACAAATATATCTCCAGAGCCACGATCTGACAGCGGGTGGGAAGGTGACGTCGGGACGGTGCGTGACTAACGCACGCACCGCCCCCATGCGACGTCACAGCCACTACAGCGCCCGCCACAGTGGGGAGTGTCGGGGCGCACAATGCGCCTCCTCCCCTTGCTAGTATCCGCCCCGGAGCCGCGGCAAAGGTGTAAAAGAGCCACATGCGGCTCCGGAGCCGCGGGTTGCAGACCCCTGCTCTATACAAAGCAAAGTGAGATTTCGATGTTGGGTTCACCCCTGAGTGGACAGGTGAGTTTTACTCAGGCTCCTGAATGCGAGTGCTGTTAGTGCCTGCCTAATACATTGGTACCTCAGGTTACATACGCTTCAGGTTACATACACTTCAGGTTACAGACTCCGCTAACCCAGAAATATTACCTCAGGTTAAGAACTTTGGTTCAGGAAGAGAACAGAAATCGTGCTCCGGCGGTGCGGCAGCAGCAGGAGGCCCCATTAGCTAAAGTGGTATTTTGGGTTAAGAACAGTTTCAGGTTCAGAACGGACCTCCAGAACGAATTAAGTACTTAATCCGAGGTACCATAATAATAATAATAATAATAATAATAATAATTATTATTATTATTATTATTATTATTATTATTATTATTATTATTTATACCCCGCCCATTGGGCTGGGTTCCCCCAGCCACCCTGGGCAGCTTCTAGCAAATATTTAAATACAATAATTCATCAAACATTAAAAACTTCCCTAAACAGGGCTGCCTGTTCAGATGTCTTCTAAAAGTCAGATAGTTGTTTATCTCTTTGACATCTGATGGGAGGGTATTCCATAGGGCGGGCACCACTACTGAGAAGGCCCTTGCCTGGTTCCCTGTAACTTCACTTCTTGCAGTGAGGGAACTGCCAGAAGGCCCTCAGAGATGGACCTCAGACTGAACGATGGGGGTGGAGATGCTCCTTCAGGTATCCTGGGCTGAGGCCATTTATGGCTTTAAAGGTCAGCACCAACACTTTGAATTGTGCCCAGAAACGTACTGGGAGCCAATGTAGGTCTTTCAGGACTGGTGTTATGTGGTCCCGGCGGCTACTCCCAGTCACCAGTCTAGCTGCCGCATTCTGGATTAGTTGTATTTTCTGGGTCACCTTCAAAGGTAGCTCCACGTAGAGCGCATTGCAGTAGTCCAAGCGGGAGATAACCAGAACATGCACCACTCTGGAGAGACAGTCTGCGGGCAGGTAGATGGAGCTGGTAGACAGCTGTCTTGAACACAGAATTGACCTGCGCCTCCATGGACAGCTGTGAGTCTAAAATGACTCCCAGGATGCACACCTGGTCCTTCAGAGGCACAGTTACCTCATTCAGGACCAGGATGTTCATTGGGAGCACATTCCAAAGGGGAGATGCCACCACACTGAAAGCCCTGGTCTTAGTGGGTATAAGACAAACCATGGGAGCATGCAGAACTCCTAGGAGTGTCTCTCTCAAGGATCAAAGTGACTGGGATTGGTGTGTGCAATGCAATAGGGAAAGCTAGAATCTGGCCGACAAGTTCATCGACTACATGGAATTGGCAGAAATGACTGGCAGAATCCGAGACCAGGGAGAAGAGTTGGTGAAAGAAGACTGGAAGAAATTTAAAGACTATTTACAGAAATATTGTAAAATTAATGAATGTTAGAAGGATGTTGGATAGAAACTAAGGGGTTTCCAGCTGTAATGCTTTAGGAGATACGAAAAAAAAAGGTTTATAAATGGGTAAAAGCTTAATGGTAAGGATTTGCTGAACTAACAAATTGAAGTGGAATACAAAGAAGGGAGGTATGAGGAGGTCTGGGGAAATAAGTGTAAGGAAGATATATTATGGAAAATTATTTGTTTTTTAACTGTTTTTATGTTGTATTTTTTGTTTTTTGTTTTTTTCATTGTTATATTTAAAAAAACTTTAATAAATATCTTTTTTTTAAAAGGGGAAAGCTAGAATCTGATCCCCAAATTCCAGTTAGAAAACAACAACAACAAAAACCAACAAAAAGAGCATAGAGTCATAGAACTGTATAGTTGTACGGGACCAGTTGGCTGGAGTGTGGTGCTCACAACGCCAAGGTTACATAGAATCACAGAATTGTAGAGTTGGAAAGGACCTTAAGGGTCATCTAATCCAATCCCCCTGCAAATGGAGGAATCTTTTGCCCAACGTGGGGCTTGAACCCACAACCCTGAGATTAAGAGTCTCATGCTCTACCTACTGAGCTATCCAAGGTTATGGGTTTGATCCCCATATGGGGATCTGCATATTCCTGCATTGCGGGGGGCTGGACTCGATGATCCTCAGGGTCCCTTCCGAATCTACAGTTCTATGTTTCTATCATAGAATTGCGGGGCTAGAACCCACGACCTTGAGATTCAGAATCTCATGCTGCAGCGACTGAGCTACGTCACCAGCTACATGACACTCTTAAGCACAGGGCTGCATGTTCGAGCCACATTGGGTGAAAGATTCCTGCATTGCAGTGGGTTGCACTAGATCAGGCATCCCCAAAGTAAGGTCCGCAGGCAGGATAAGGCCCAAAGGACTCGTTTATCCAGCCTGCGGCGACCCCTGCCGCCTGCTGCTGCTGCCCGCCCTTACCGGCGCGGCGCTGCACGGCTGCCCACTTCCGTGTCAGAGGAGCACTGGAAATAGCTTGTGCACATGCGCAAGCATTATTTCTGGTCACATCCGGGTAGGAGAAGGCCCGTGCACATGCACACAAGCTATTTCCAGTGCTCCTCCAACCCGGATGTGTGCCAGAAATAGCGTGTGTTAGGGCACGCACTCCTCCGCCCTCTGGCCCGCCGTGCGATCGGCGCTGGAGACACTGGCCCGAGGTGCGGTAAGTTTGCTGACCCCTTCACTAGATGACCCTCGTGGTCTTTTCCAACCCCGCAATTCTATGATTCTAACCCCCCAAAACGTTGGGAATCCACTGGCAGAAATCATGTGCGGTGCTTATGTAGTTCTGCCAGATGGGCGGAAGGTGGCAGCAGACTCACTGTAATGAACATTAGGGAGCATTAAAATGCAGAAAGGAAAGAAAGGCTTTCGTCCATACTCCAGTTTGCAGACAGATGTGCCCAGGTAATCAGGGACCCTCCTGCATCCCTTGTTTAAGCGCTCACCTTTATTAAAACTCCCAAACCCTCCTCTCCTCCTGTTTGTTCCGCACAGTGTGAAATGTTTTGCATCACAAAGGCAGGGAGCCTCTCTCTGGCCAGCTGTTCCCCTTTGCTGTGACTCTTTGTTCTTCTGTTGGGGCCTTGTTTGCTTGAGGCTGAGAACTTTCCCTGCTCCGATGAATGCTCCTGGGAGAGCTCTTCCGTATGTTTCACACTCGGTTCAGATGCTTTGAAAAGCTTTCCCCTGCCCATTGCAAGGGTCAGAAGCCTGCAAATATATTTCCGGTGCTTGCTAATGACCCTCAACCCTTACAAGTGTCAGCAGGAAGCACTGTGAAGTTCATTGCAAAGTACAACGAATGCAGTCAATGGCTGGAAGTATCCTGGCACCAAGGATCAGTTGAATTCAGGTGTGGGAATGGCATGATAAATGCTCTCCCATTTAGAAGCTAAGGAGGTCAGGTTAGATTTTTGTTTTGCTTTCACTTTTCTCCCCATCTGTGATCCCCAGCATCTGGAAATCAGGCAAACTGCCTTGACAATGGAGGTAAAAAATAGCCCTTGTGGCTAATAGCTAAAAAGGTAAAAGATCATTAGGTCCAGTCGTGGCTGACTCTGGGGTTGTGGCGCTCATCTCGGTTTACTGGCCGAGGGAGCCGACGTTTGTCCCCAGACAGTTTTTCTGGGTCATGTGGCCAGCATGACTAAGCCGCTTCTGGAGAACCAGAGCAGCGCACGGAAACGCTGTTTACCTTCCCACCGGAGCAGTACCTATTTATCTACTTGCACTTCGACGTGCTTTCAAACTGCTAGGTTGGCAGGAGCAGGGACCAAGCAACGGGAGCTCACCCCATCATGGGGATTCGAACCGCCGACCTTCTAATCGGCAAGATCGGTTTAACCCACAGCACCACCCGCGTCCCTTTGGCTAATAGCTACCAGTAGCCAATTCTGTAGTTTAACTGTGTACCAGGTGAAGAGGTATTTTATTTTGCCTGTCCTGAATATTTTAATATTCAGTTCCTTTGCCTTTTTAAATGTGCCTGACAGTGGTGCTCAGTGCTGCAAATAGCTGCTAACAGTAAGCAATGTTGTCCCATCCTCTGGTTGTCATGACAAAATGGCAATCAAAAATGGACATCGGAGATTGTCAGGAGAAAATAGTCTTGTGCAAGGGGCATTTCCCCCCAGACTGCTTTAATTTCCAAACTTGATCAGCAAACACTTGGAATATACATGGGCTAAGCTTTGCTGTCATGCCTTGGTTGATTTAAGTTTCCTTAGCTTTTATTTTCCCCTGAACTGCTGCTGGTCTTTTTCGGTGTGCCCTGAAATTAAAATATAGGAGGGGGGCTGCCAAGAATTGTTTAAGAATATTTCAGTTCATGTACTTACCCAAATGAATCCGTAGCTGAGGAAGCCCAGAGTCAATATTGTTTGATTTTACAGTGGTACCTCGGATTACATACGCTTCAGGTTACAGACTCCGCTAACCCAGAAAGAATACCTCAGGTTAAGAACTTTGCTTCAGGATAAGAACAGAAATTGGGCTCCGGCGGCATGGCAGCAGCAGGAGGCCCCGTTAGCTAAAGTGGTGCTTCAGGTTAAGAACAGTTTCAGGTTAAGAACGGACCTCTGGAACGAATTAAGTACTTAACCCGAGGTACCACTGTATTAGTATTATCATTGTGTTGTTTTAACTGTTACCTGTGATGCATAAATTGTGCTTTATCTTTTGTACAGAAAACCCAATACAATTTATTTTTAAAAAACAAATCAAGGAAGGAAGGAAGGAAGGAAGGAAGGAAGGAAGGAGGTAGACAACAGTGAGGTCAGTGTGGTCAGCAAACACCACCAGGAGTGCCAAATTGACTCCGCCAGAGAGTTTGCACCACATTGACCTGCCCAGTGCCTCACTTCCCTTCCTCCTGGTGGGCAAACAGCGACCCACCGCCTTACCTGGTCAGCTGCTTCAGTCTTCTTTGTTGGGGTTTAAAATCACCCACGTCTCTCTTTGCACTTGCTTTCTCTCTCTCTCTCTCTCTCTCTCTCTCTCTCTCTCTCTCTCCAGGTTAAAGTAGAACAGCCTGACGTTCTTCTCGAGGGCTTGTCCCCCAACACTGAATACTCGCTGGCCGTTTACGCAATGTACGGAGAAGATGCTAGCGATCCGGCGAGTGTACAGGAAACCACTTGTAAGTCCCAGCTGTGTGATTTAACGTCGGCGTGGCTTGGATAGGGTTCTCTGGAGGCTGGGGAGAAGTTCTGACTAAGATCCCATTCACACAATACGTTTAAAGCACCGTGATGCCACTTCAAACAGCTGTGGTTCCCCCCAAATAATTCTGGGAAGTGGCTTCACAATAAATCCTTATTCACAAGGGGACTCTGGAAATTGTAGCACTGTGAGGGAAATAGGGGGTCTTCTGACCACAGCTCCCATAATTCTCTGGGTGAAGCCATGTCTGTTCAAAGTGGCATAATAAACTAAATCTAGCAGTCCAACATAGCAGCCACTGATCATCGTTTGGTGGTCCATATCTGGATCTGTAGGGAGAAGGAGCAAACTTTGTGGCACTTTAAAGAAAACACCCTTAAGGAAAAGAGGAAAACTGTTAATATTGAAAGTGGATTAACAGACATGGAGGGGTTATGGGAAATGGGAATATTTTTTCCCAGGATTCTGAGAATGTCTAAGTCCTAGGTGATGTCCCTAGCCTCTCTAAAGGTAAAGGGACCCCTGACCATTAGGTCCAGTCATGGACGACACTGGGGTTGCGGTGCTCATCTCGCTTTATTGGCCGAGGGAGCCGGGGTACAGCTTCTGGGTCATGTGGCCAGCATGACTAAGATGCTTCTGGCGAACCAGAGCAGCGCACAGAAACGCCATTTACCTTCCCGCCGGAGGAAAGGTACTTGCACTTTGACGTGCTTTCAAACTGCTAGGTTGGCAGGGGCTGGGACCGATCAACGGGAGCTCACCCTGTCACGGGGATTCGAACCGCCGACCTTCTGATCGGCAAGCTCTGTGGTTTAACTCACAGCGCCACCCGCGTCCCTCTAGCCTCTCTAGTGAACAGGAATTTCCTGGTCTTTGGGGGAGAGATGCCATGAAATTAAACTGGGCTTCTGTCTCTAGTGCAGACATCCCATAAGACCCCATGGTTATGTCTTGCAGTGGCCCTGAGCCCTCCACAGTTCTTGCATTTCTCCAACATCAGCCATGCCTCGGTCAGGGTCAATTGGGAGGCGGCTTCACATGCTGTGAAAAAGCACCGCGTAACGTACATCTCCAGCAGGGGGAGCAACACTGGAGAGGTGAGTAAGACTGTAAGAGCCACTATGCAGTATCCGAACAAGTTCTGTTGTTCTGCACCAACAACAGCTTGCTAGACATGTCGAAGGAGACAAAGAGACAATTATTCAGTGTTGCAGGCAATGCCTAAGACTTTCCTTACAGAGCAGAAGTTATTCTATCATCTTCCAGACAGCGAGGGCAATTAATGGTCTCTGCTGCTGGCGTCAAACAGCGAAACCCTACTAGAAGACACTCTGCAACCCTAACACTTTCTACATTTCAGGTGGACGTTCCTGGCAACTCATCCTTTGCTGTGCTGAAGCCTCTCTCATCGTTGACGCAGTATTTTGTCAGCGTGATTTCCGTTTATGATGAAGGGGACTCCTTCCCTGTAACGGCCAACGTCACCACATGTAAGCAAGGGTTGTTCAGTTTGGGGAAATGCAGCCGTTGGAAGTCTAGGTGGTCCTCAAAGCTGCAGTTGGATACTGAAGTTCTATATAATGTTGAACCGCGTATTATGTTTCCAAGCACAATTCAAAGTGTTGGTGCTGACCTTGAAAGCTCTAAACAGCCTCAGTCCCATATACCTGAAGGAGCATCTCCACCTCCATCGTTCTGCTCGAACACTGAGGTCCAGCACCGAGGGCCTTCTGGCAGTTCCCTCACTGCGAGAAGCCAAGTTACAGGGAACCAGGCAGAGGGCCTTCTCGGTAGTGGCACCTGCCCTGTGGAACGCCCTCCCACCAGATGTCAAAGAGAAAAACAACTATCAGCCATTTAGAAGACATCATCAGGTAGCCCTGTTTAGGGAAGTTTTTAATGTTGGATGTTTTAGTGTGTTTTTAATATTCTGCCGGGAGCCGCCCTGAGTGGCTGGGGAAACCCAGCCAGATGGGCATGGTATAAATATATTATTATTATTAATAATAATAATAATTATTATTATTATTAGAAATTGGGTAGCTGGAACACCATCAGAGGTGTTGCGTTCTTTGAGCTTGCTGGTAGGATGAAAATTGGCCATATTAACCACAGTCGATACCCCAGTGTTAACCACAGCCTTAAACCAAAGTGACCCAAAGATTCTCCAGCTGAAAATGTCTACCTTGCCACAGACTTTTCTAAGCCTTTAAGGCAGGGATGTGAAACCTCTTGGTTCTTCAGGTGTCGCTAGACGACAGCTCCCATCAGCTTCACCCTCAAGCTCTGGGGAAGCAGTGCAGGCAGCGAGAGAGGCAGTGTCTCCAAGCCCTGAGAGGAAATATTTCCAGCGTGTGGAGCAAGGCTTTGTTTACGTATTCGCTGAAGTACTAAGGATGCTGAGCGTCTTGCGAGAGGAAGGGCTGTAGCTGAGTGGCAGAATGCATACCTTGCAGGTTCCAGGTTCAATCCCCAGGGATTGATGGGAGAGATCCCCACCTGACACACTGCCAGCCAGTGTTGACAACACTGAGCTGGTTAGACAAATGGTAGATGTGATTTCATACATTCCTAATTGGAAGCTGAGGTCAAACCATCTTGGAAGACAATTAGAAGGTGAGGCGGGAAGCCCATTGCAGCAGAGGCTCTGGCACAGAAGAAAATCAAGAATAACAATTCGGTTGCCAGCAGGCCCTGTTGATAAGTTTTAACTTGTACAGCCGGAGACAAAAGCAGTAGTTTATATAGATATATGCACTTCATTAGCATAATGTCATTTTGTACAAAAATTACTTGTCAAATACAAAGGTTTTTTTAAAAAAAACACAACATATTTCAAGGTAGGTTTATACAATTCCATATAAACACCACTAAAGGAAATGCTGGCATTCACATGTTATAATAGTACATGCATACTAAGCCTAATAGAGAGATGCAAATATTTTCATTTAAATATTAACTTCAGAGCAAGAGCGAGTACATCTTCTGCTTCCCTTTCTTTCTATTTTAATGATGCAGATAATCTATTCCTTGTCCTGATTTTCTAAATTAAAAAAAATCCTCTGCGATTCCATTTGGAAATTGGGAACAAGGCTTCTCTGGAACTTTGAGCACGGTTCAGCTTGTAAAATCCCTGAGTCTCCAGCACATCCATGAGAAACAATCTCTCTCCCAACTTTCCTTTTTAATAATATATAATTATTTTCTCCTTGAATGCCCTTCCTGACTGAGTTTCTTGCAGTTGCAAATGCCAAATGGAACCTCTCTTCTCGCTCAAATGAAATAACAAGGCTTTAATTAATGATTGCAGAAATGTGACTTACCAGCCCTTCAGGATGGGCCTTTGTCATTTGGGGTCTGGAGAAGGGAAAGATGTGATGTTTCAAGGCAGCTGCCCGGTTGCCGCTCGACTCCCTTGCCATCTGCTCTGCTAGCTTGGTGGCAAGATGGCTTGGGCTCCTTGTGGCTGGGACAGAATGGACAGAGGCTGAACTTCAGTTAGGATAGATACTTTATTACGGTTGGAGACCAGCTTATAAAACACACTTGGGGGTACAATCCCAGAAGGAAAACAAACATTTAAAACAATGTACAACAATAAATTTAAAATGTATAAATGCGATAAGCGTATAGACACACTTAAAACTTTAAGATAAGCGACTGCAGAGAGATGACCCAGAGTCACCCATGGAATCGAGTTTGGGGATCCTCTTAACGAACTACAGTGGATGCTCGGGTTGCGAACGTGATCCATGTGGGATGCACATTCGCAACCTGCAGCGTTTGCAACCCGCAGTGGCACATCTGCGCGGGTTGCGATTCAGTGCTTCTGAGCATGCACAAAGTGCGATTTAGCGCTTCTGCGCATGCACGACCTCCAAAACCCGGAAGTAACCTGTTCCAGTACTTCCGGGTTTTGGAGCGCCCGTAACCTGAAAAAGCGCAACCTGAAGCATCTGTAACCTGAGGTATAACTGTAGTTTGTGTCGGGGGATGGTCTGTGCCTACAGATCTGTACACAGAATCTGGTGACCATCCGGGTCTTCTTATGATCTTTGCCTAACAGGAAAAGGTTAAATTTTTGCTTTTCCGGGAGGTCAGCGAGCCTCACCAGCAGGGGATCAATGGTCTCACTACGTGCCCCTTCATAAAAGGGACATCTAAAGAACAAGTGCTCTGGGCTTCCTTTATCCCCCCAATGAACAGGCGCAAGGTCTCTGAGCATATGGGACTTTTTTAAAGGATCCTTCCAGGGCCGGTGAGGGCAGAGCTGAGCTTCTGAACTTCAGTTTGTTCCTTCCCTCAGTAAAGGTGCCCCCACCCAGCCACCTGAAGGTCACCGAGCTCTCGCAAGGGGAGGTCCAGCTCGAATGGGAAGCATCTGCAGCGTCCGACGTGGTCGTCTACCAGATCAAATGGAACGTGATTGGGGAAAAGAGGGCGCAGGAGGTATGTCGCCACTCTGGGGAAGGCGGAGTAAGTTGAATCGGGCGAAGTCAGTCGGTAGAACGTGAGACTCTTAATCTCAGGGTTGTGGGTTTGAGCCTCACGTTGGGCAAATGATTCCACCTGGTTGGACTAGATGACCCGACTAAACATCAGGAAGAACTTTCTGACAGTAAGAGCTGTTAGACGGTGGGTGGAATGGTCTTCCTCGGGAGGTGGTAGACTCCCCTTCCTTGGAGGTTTTTAAGCAGAGCTTGGATGGCAATTTCTCATGGATGCTTTAGCTGAGATTCCTGCATTGCAGGGAGTTGTACTCTGCAGGGGGTTCCAACTCTCCAGTTCTATTATTCTAAGTATCTTTGCATGCTACCATTTGGTAACAATATGGTGGCTTTTGCCAGTGCGTTGAATATATGTATATGTCACACAGGGAGGCTCTGATTTTGATTGAAAAATTGGCCCTGTGAGAATAGGTGTATAGATCTTCCCTTTCTAAATTGACCCACCCGGATGCTATTAGGAAAAGGAAACATTGCCTAGGACTTGCTGATCAGAAGATTGGCAGTTCGAATCCCCGTGACAGTAGCTCGGTCCCTGCTCCTGCCAACCTAGAAGTTCAAAGGCACATCAAAGTGCAAGTAGATAAATAGGTACCGCTCTGGCAGGAAGGTAAATGGCGTTTCCATGTGCTGCTCTGGTTCTCCAGAAGCAGCTTAGTCATGCTGGCCACATGACCTGGAACCTGTACGCCAGCTCCCTCGGCCAATAAAGCAAGATGAGTGCCGCAACCCCAGAGTCAGCCACGACTGGACCTAATGGTCAGGGGTCCCTTTACCTTTACAGGTACTATATTCTACCCCCTCCCACTGCGGGGCCAACAGCATTGCCAAGGAGACAATAGAGATCTGGATGATGCCATAGGGGAAAGGGTTAAGCACCCCCTAACTCAGCACTAGCAGTCCCACCCAACTTTGAAGCTTCTTGTGAAAGATTTTTAAGTGGCCACAAGATCCCATCAGGAAAGGGCTCTTTTGCACCACCTGTGATGGTTCGACTCCCAGAAGGCATTATGCACCCACAGTCTCCTCTTCATAAAAACATCGGCCAACTATGCAGATGCCTAGAATTCAGGTTGCCTTTGTTCTTCTCTCCCATAGCTGTCTGTTGCTGGAAATTTGGCGTCTTCTATTCTTCCTGGCCTGAAAAAGAACACCGAGTACCAGATCTC
Source organism: Podarcis vaucheri (assembly GCF_965113315.1). NCBI lineage: Eukaryota > Metazoa > Chordata > Lepidosauria > Squamata > Lacertidae > Podarcis > Podarcis vaucheri. Next base: position 99,284,198 of record NC_138764.1, read on the forward strand.
AATATGGGCGTATTACAGAGATGGGGCTCGGAGCGATACCATCTCTGTCCGGCACAAGATCAGTAAGTGAGCAGGAACAAGCAGTCTCTGTAATCTTGGGGGCTGGGACCTGATGGTGCTGGATAGTGTATAACTAAGCCATGAATGTGCCATTGAAGTGGAAAACAATGATAATCGGGAGTCAGGTGCTGCAGCAGAAAGCCTGGGGGCTGAGGGGGACTGGCTCTCTTGCAGCCTGTGTCTATGGCAATATGAAGCAGTGGCTGGAAAACTATCTCTGAGTTGCCGTGACTGTAACCATGGAGGGAAGTGCTGACATGCTGGGCATGGAAACAGAACTATCAGCTGCTAACTCACATACACACACATTTTGAGGGTGCTTCCAGGCAACCTGTTTCTTGAGGGTTCATCCTGATTGGTCTGCAGGCAGTGTTGTTGGCAATTTAACCGGCATTCATTATGATCTGTTTTGTGGGGAAGTGTTGCGTCAAAGCCAGGGTTATCTCACACTTCCCAGTGCGTCTCCCCCTCCTCTCTTTCCTTATTGCAAAAAGTTCTTTTGGGAGAAGTTGGTTCGTCTCACGAGAGCTGCCAAGCAACTGTGATTGTGCAACCCTAATTTGCTAGCTGGGATGTGGGTGGTGCTGTGGTCTAAACCACAGAGCCTAGGGTTTGCCGATCAGAAGGTTGGCGGTTCAAATCCCTGTGACGGGGTGAGCTCCCGTTGCTCGGTCCCTGCTCCTGCCAACCTAGCAGCTCGAAAGCACGTCAAAGTGCAAGTAGATAAATAGGTACCGCTCCAGCGGGAAGGTAAACGGCGTTTCCGTGCCCTGCTCTGGTTCGCCAGAAGTGGCTTAGTCATGCTGGCCACATGACCTGGAAGCTGTACGCTGGCTTCCTCGGCCAGTAAAGTGAGATGAGAGCTGTAACCCCAGAGTCGTCCACAACTGGACCTAACAGTCAGGGGTCCCTTTCCCTTTAATTTGCTAGTTGACAATTGAATCACATCTGAAAATGGCATCACAATCTACAGCTGCTTCTCTAAAGCTGCACCAAGTCTGGAGTAACTATTTCTCTGGGAAATGGTTGCCCCAGATCTTATTTATGCTGTTGGAACAGCCAGGGTTGATTACTGCAAAGTGTTGATATGTGGGGCTACCCTTGAAGTCTGTGTGAAAATTGCAGTTAGTTCAGAATGCAGCTGTACTCAGTGGGAGCAGGTGTTGGGATTTTGCTACACCAGGGCTTAAAGAGCACTGCTGTTTGCTTGTCCATTTCTGATCATAATGAAAGGTTTCAGTGGAGATTTCTTTTTCTGAAACCCCTACACTAGCTTTCCCCAACCTAGATCACAACCTGGAGTATATGAAGCTTCCAGTATGTTTTCCCCTGATGACCTAAGTGGTCAGGCATGTCTGTGCAAGGGAACTTGGTCTTTCAGATAATCTGTTCCTGAGTCATTCAGGACTTCATTTTCCAGGAACAAGACCTTGAACACGGCCTGGTAGCTATTTGGCAGCTGGTGAGTGACTGGCAGAATTAGTAAATATGAGAATGGAATAGGAGAAGGGGCTGGGGGGAGGGCTTGTGCCACTTATTTCAGATTAATGAAATGATAGTACAAGTGTAGAATCATTTGCTGGCAGTTCAAGGGCAAAAAAAAAAGAGAGAGAGAGAGAGAGAGAGAGAGAGAGAGAGAGGGATACAATTTAATACATTTTCTTTGAGCTGTGAAGTCACACAGTACAGAGGGGTAATTGTGTTACAGCAACCCCCAAAAGGAGTCTTTAAAAAATAAATTATTTTATTATCATTATGCAAAATATACAAAACATACAAAATGCATTGCATATAGTTCATGCACATTTCTTTATCCAATGAAAGCACGATAACAGAGAAAAAATGCAGATGGTTGTACATTTGTTGTTCCAAAATGCCGCAGGACGAAATCCACTTTCTCCTGAAACCATCAGCATTTTTCTCCCCTTGATTTCTCAGACATGCCAAATCTTCAGATACCAATTTTTGGGCAAGGGCTGTAGCTCAGTGGCAGAGCATCTGCTCTGCATGCAGAAAATCGCGGGTTCAGTTCTAGTCAGTGTTGGACTAGAAATGTGCTGAGTGTACTGAGCTAAGTGGACCAGTGTCCTGACTTGGCACCAGGCAGCTGCCTACGTCTGCATACTCATACTTGTAAACCATTTAGCAGCCATTCTGGCACCTAACGTGGTGCCTTCCAGAGTTGGACTCTATGTCCCATCATCCCTGACCACTGACCATGCTGACTTGGGGCTGATGGGAGTTGGAGTCCCACATTTGCAACTAGGGTTGCCAGATCTCCAGGTATGAACTGAAGTCCAGGTTTACCTGGCCAGGTGGCAGGTGAGAGGACTGAAGCTCCAGGTGGGCGATAGTACCTTTAATTTAAAATAAATAAATAAAAGAAGACTGTGTTCATGTAGCTTGCAAGCTTCAGCCTGGCAGGCGCTAGCTGCAAAATATACCCTGGCTGTCAGGAGTTCAGCCTACACTCGAGTAGGACCATGGCAGAGACACATGCTCGACTGGCATGTTCCCTCCCTCCTGGTCAATTGTTTGAGAGCTTCATAAGCTTTCTTCAGCCCGACCATCACAGCGACCGATGCCAATCAACACCGGCACACTTAGGGATCCACAGAGTTTGTGCACCTTGCGTGACAGATCTCAGCATTTTGGCTAATCTACTTTATTTACATATAAACACACACAGAGCACTGCAACATGGCTCCCTCTCTCTCTAGCATCAGACAGCAAAGAGAAAAAGAACAAAGGACAATAGTCCCACCTCACAGAACACAGTAACATAAACATCCTGTCTCCATCACTTCCCACTCTGTGGAGTCAAAACATACACCGTCATGTGAAAGACAAAAATCCCATGACTGCAATCATAGATCAGGAATTCTGCACTCCTCCGTTCCCCTCTCCCAATTAACCTCCATCGCCAAGAACCTCCTCTCATGAAATCACCAGCTGTCACCCCTAACTCTCAGGTTTGGGCCCTGAAATCTCAGGCTCTGGGATACCCCTGAACCTAGCAACCTAATCACTATCCCTACCTTAGATCATGCAGCCATTAAATCTGCTTGCTCGTCACTTGCTGCAAGGCTCAGTGTTGCATTTGCAGTAACAGATTAGTCTTTGGACAGAGGCGACTTCTTGTTTACAATGATGCAGCAGTCTTTCAAGGCAGGGGAGCACACACACACACACGAGCGCCTATCCGGAGTGCTGAATCACCCTTCGCAAGCAGCACTCTCAGAAATGAAAGAGAAGTTGCCAGCCGGACCATGTGTCAAGGTAGAGACTGCTCCTTGCTTGGTACAAAAGGATGAGAGGTTAGAAAGGGTCGTCCCTGAAAGTCCCCCCTTAATTAATACTTCCTGACTAATGGCTTTGCTGGCAGTGAGCAGAACACCATTTACTTAATAGCCACCCTCTATTTCTCTCATTTAGCCAGGTTTTTTACGTTTGGAGGAGTTAGCTGAGACTCAGATTACCAGCTATCCTGGCACCTGCACCCTTTGCTTTGAGTCATATTTACTGATCTAGATTCTGCTTTTCGGCTCCAGTGCTCAAAATGGATCATGACAGGCAAAAAGAGTATCTTTTTAATACATATTAAAGAAGAATTAACTTTGCCTGGAATCTTCAGAATAGCATAATTCAGGAGGAAACACTCAAGTGAATCATCTCTGCCAATCACTAGCAAGGCCAAAGGGTTTTTTGTAGAACAAAGTGTTCAGAGCACTCCAGAAGGGCCAAGTATATCAGATGGGAGGGAAATCTCAGCAAGCTCTATTACCGGTAGGTTATTTCTGATTAGGAAGGCTGCTTGTGCACTGCCAGAACAAGAGGAAACGCACCATTGAAGAACCGGACAAAAGGAGACACCAATTTGCATGAAATTTGCACATTTTAATTAGGTGCGCCGCAGAATTCTGTCAGAAGTGGGAGTGGAAATTGCTGGTGTTGTCCCATGTCCAGAATGAAAATCAGCCCAGTGAATATGATCGAGAGCAGAGCAGATTTTGGGGAGGTGTGGTGTGGTTAGATGGGGATAAAATTTCATAAATCCTTGCGCTAACTACCGTATTTTTCACTCTATAGGACGCACTTTTCCCCCTTCAAAAATGAAGGGGAAATGTGTGTGCATCCTATGGGGCAAATGCAGGCTTTCGCTGAAGCTTGGAGAGCGAGAGGGGTCGGTGTGCTCTCTCTCTTCAGGAAGCTATCCGTAAGCCTGGGGAGCCCGCGGGAGTTCCTGCAGGGTTCCCTAGGCTGTGGATAGCAGCCTGCTTGCCTGGGGCGCGGAAGTTCCCATGGCTGGGGGGGAAAATTTTTTTATTTCTTTATTTCCCCCAAAAAAACTAGGTGTGTCGTATGGGGCGAAAAATACGGTAAACAAGCACCCGGAATACTTCCCTCAAGCTCCTACAAGAAGTTTTCTGCGCTGCTAACTCACTTCCCAACTGCTATAAAAATATTCCTAAAGAATATTTTAGTTGTGCAGCCTGCTTCTGTTAAATGAGAACTTTCAACAAAAGGTTCTTTGCTTCTCTGAGCTAAGTTTCTCATTCTCCCCCACCCCCTGCTAGGCCCTAAAAGAGGGTTTTTTTCATTTTCTTTCCAACAGCTCTAAGCATCTTGGGGTATTCTATATGTTTCTGTTTTGCACCCGTTGTTCAATTTACTCTTCCTCGACCTTATAATTTTGGGCTCTCCCTAAGGTTCTGGGTTGTGTCCTTTTGAAAAGGATAGTTTTTTTAAAAAAAAGGAAAGGAAAAGGAAATGTGATATCAACTTCAGTTTGCGAGGCACTTGAAAACAGGCAAAGAGATTCTCTCAAGAATTGGTGAACTTCAAAGGTCACCGTTGAAGTGTTCCAGAAGTTGTAAGCTCAGCAGGAGGCAAGGCTTCCCCTCCCCTGGTTGTCCCAGGAGAAAACATTTCTCACTGAAGTTTCTGAATAAAAGTGAGGCTTGTCCAAAGCCTGGCTTTCTGATGTGGAACAGAATAGCTGCTCTTCGAGTCTGAAGCTAAATTCGTTGCAGGGGGCTGTGGAAGAGAAAGGATGAATCCTTGGCAACGGATAAGGCATTTTATTTATGTAACAATATTAACATGACGCTTACTTGACTGAAGATCGCTTAATGGTTTACAAAGGGCAATCTGAAATATCCATTAAAAATAATAATAATCCCACATGCTGTGGAGTTGGGGGAGGGGGGAGCCAGGACTGTTTAAAGTGGTAAGATGATGATTTTGATGTGTGGTGCAGTTGGGGGTCTTAGCATCGTTTATGATAATTAAGCAGAAATGTTGACCTTCTGAGCAGAAAGATGGGATATGAATACATTAAAACTAGCAAGCAAATAAATTATCAAGGTGTGGGAGGATATATCCTGGGTGCACGTCTTGGTATTGTCAATTATTCATTGACTAGCGAAAAATAATGCCCAACATATGTGTGCCTGGCGTGCTCTGGTCCATGGGGTCATGAAGAGTCGGACACGGCTACATGACTAAACAACAACAAAACAACAAGTGTGTGTGTGTGTGTGTTTGTGTGTATGTGATGTGTGCAAAAAGGCCTAAATACTGCAGAGACCTTGCTCTGTGCATGTGTGTTGCAAAGTAGTTCTGTGTAAGGCACATTAACCTCCATAGGGTTTTTATCAGAGGTGGAGAAACACACTTTGTCCCCACTCCCCCAACCTGAATCTTCAGGTAGGGTGGGAAAAGATCTCTTTGGAAACCAAGGAGGGCTGCACAGTGTGTTCTTCATCCTTGAGTCCCCTGATGGGACTACAACTCCCATCATCCTTAGACCAATGGTTACCAACGATGGGAGTGGTAGTCTAACCATCTCTGGGAACACAAGGATGAAGAAGGCTGGTGTAGACCATTCCATCTAGAGAAAGGTAGATGGATTCAATGGTCTGCTTTGGTATAAGGCAGCTTCCTGTGTTTCTAGGTTGTGAGTGAATGGCAGAAGTGAATGGCAGTCTTCTGCTATATAGGAGAAAGTAAAGGGATATATCTGGGGATGAACTGGGTGGATCTGAACTAAGGATGGATGGATCTGTCAATTTCGGTCTCTCTATTTTTTCTAGACATAAGTTTAGTTGTCCGCATTTCTGCATGGCGTAGCGTTTTAAACAACAACAACACGCAACTCCATGAGCATTTTACTGCAAATCTCTCCGAACATACCCACTTTTGCATGCAATCTTTCCTAATATGCATTTTCTTTTGCAAGCAATTCCCTCTAATACAATGCAGTTCAATACACATTTTCTTGAAACAGATGCATTTTACACACAAGGCTCAATTTGAGAACCACGCTGCAAAAATTCTGGGCAGTGTGAATTTCAAGGGAATTTTTCCCACTTGCATGAAAAGTTCAAATTCAGTAGTTTTGCTTTAAAATCTGAACCCAAATCTGTGCCCCAGATTGCCTCTTATTTGCCTTGTCCCATAATGTTCAAAGAGATCCATTCAACTAGCCTTCCATCTGCCTAACTCTGACCTTATTCTGTATCTCACAACAATGAATATTTCTCTCTCTCTCTCTCTCTCTCTCTCTCTCTCTCTCTCTCTTAAAAAAACCTACAGTACTAGATAAAACAATATAATCCCCGTAGTCAAAAACCTACCAGTGCATTTTGAACACATCTTAATAATATTGAAAGACCCCGTTGCCTGGCTACAAAGTACCTGTAAGTTAGATGGAAGACTGAAGAACAGGAAGGATGATAATCACTCAGAAACATTCTCCAACCACATCGTCTCTCTTTTATTGCTCACCCTACTGTCTACTTCATTTGAGGACTTGTGGTTCTTCTGTCTGGCTTGCAAATTTGGATGCTGTGTTTTGCCAGAAAGTTGCTTAGCCCCTCTTGAAAAGATAAGGCGGGAGAGGGAGGGTTTGTTTGCTTTTTTAATCAAGGAAGATTTAAGACGGCTGGCACAGATGGCACCCCTTGTGCCAGGGAACATTTGTTCCCTTCTGGGCAGCCTCAAACCCCTGACCTTTCTTTCCACCTGTCAAAACCATGTTGTCAAGATTCTGCAGGGCCTGCGGGACCTTTCAGAGCAAATCCCTCCTCCAAGATCTCCGCTTACTTTCCCTCAGCTTGTTAGGATTTCCTGGGATGCGCCTCGAGGGCTGCTGCAGATTGGGCCAGATGTCATTTGCTGCCAAATGATCGATTTGTTCATCTCCTCTTTGACACATTCACAGGAGACGAGTGTCTCCACAAAAGTGGAAGCCACATTTTCCTGCAACGTGCATGTCAAGCTATCATTTTTACATCTTTAGGATTAATGCATCTACCATTTTGAAGACTAGGATTTCCAGATATTTGCTACCTACCCATGATGCCGAGGCTGGCACAGAGGTAGGATGGTGAGACCCAACAGAAATCATGACCTCTGAACAGTATGTCAGGAGTTCAGCCTACACTCGAGTAGGATCCTGGCAGAGACACATGCCCGATTGGCATGTTCTCTCCCTCCTGGTCTTTCATTCGGGAGCTTCAAAAGCTATCTTCAGCCCGAATATCACAGCGACCGATGCCAACCAACACTGGCACACTTAGGGATCCACAGAGTTTGTGCTTCATGCATGACAGACCTCAGCAGCTCAGCATTTTGGCTAATCTACTTTATTTACATATAAACACACACGGAGCACTGCAACATGGCTCCCTCTCTCTCTAGCCTCAGACAGCAAAGAGAAAAAGAACAAAGGACAATAGTCCCACTTCACGGAACACAGTAACACAAACATCCTGTCTTTGTCACTTCCCACTCTGTGGAGTCAAAACATATACCGCCATGTGACAGACAACAATCCCATGACTGCAATCACGAAGCAGGAATTCTAACATGAATACCAGTTTCTGGGAATCCCAAGAGGGGAGATTGTCCTTAGGTCCTGCTTTCAGGGTTCCCACAGGCATCTGGTTGCCCAGTGCGATGCTGGGATACATGGTCCTTTGGTCTGATTCATCAAGGCTTTTCTTATGTCCTCATGGTGAGCGTTGAGGACTGTGGCACTATATATTAAGGCTGTCTGTAAAACTGGTCAGGGATAATAGAGCACTCCAGCTGAAGACTCCATAGATCACCCTTACCCAGCCAGATGTTTTGAGCTACAATTCCTATCAGCCCAAGCCAGCGTGGCCAATGGTCAAGAATGCCAGGAATTGTAGGCCAAGACATCTGGGAGGCACTAGGTGGGGGAAGTCCAAAACCTGTGAAGGACATCAGGCTGGAGAACACCTGCCTTAGGCTACTGGTTTGGGGGCAGAAAATAACCTCTGCTCCCTCTCACCATTCCTTTTCCTGAGTGGGAGAAGGTTAGCTACGAAGGAGCTTGGTGACCTTTGCATATTCCTCTGTGCAGATGGCACTGTGGTCTAAACCACTGAACCTCTTGGGCTTGCTGATCAGAAGGTCACGGTTTGAGTCCCCATGATGGGGTGAGATCCTGTTGCTCTGTCCCATCTCCTGCCAGCTTAGCAGTTTGAAAGCATGCCAGTGCGAGTAGATAAATAGGTACCACTGTGGCAGGAAGGTAAAAGGCGTTTGCGTGCGCTCTGGCTTCCATCACGGTGTCCATTTGTGCCAGAAGCGGTTTAGTCATGCTGGTCACATGACCTGGAAAGCTGTCTGTGGACAAACGGTGGCTCCCTCCGCCTGAAAGTGAGATGAGCACCGCAACCCCATAGTCGCCTTTGACTGAACTTAACCATCTAGGGGTCCTTTAATCTTTTTTTACCTTATTCCTCTGTAGGAAAGGTTGCAATTTGGAATTGGTAGCACACATCCCGTAAGATTGCTTCTGTTCAGAAGAACTGGAAGCTTAGGCACCTATCTTTTCCTTTGAATGACATATTTTTGCTTGGATTCCACATTTTTATGACCACTACTCCTTTTTTTAAAAACCTACTCTCCATTATTTTTTGTGCCCCCTAACTTGAAACAAACAGAAGAAAGGGGATGTCCCAGTTTTTAATATCTAGCAAAGAGGATGATCTTCTACTTCCCCAGAAAAGGGATAAGATTATGAGAAGTTCTCCTGGAAAAGTGGGGCACTTGCAGAAGACCTTTCCAGAGGACTCTGGCATACATCTTGTGAGTTTATGTATATATTAGAATTTTTGGGGATTCAGGAGTTTGAACTATCTACTCCAGGGCTGACCTTATCCCCTTTGGTCTGCTTCACATCACAGAGAGAGAGAGGTCAACTTCTCCAGTCATAAAGCTCTTCTGCCTCTCCTTGGCTGCTTGGAGAGCAGCCATAGCCCAGAGCAAAATATAGTCGATATTCCTTTGGTTTGGCTTCAGTGAAACAGAGAACTAGCAAACAAAAGGAGGGGAATCAATGAGGTTCCACGTGAGGTATGGAAAGCTTCAGTATAACATTCAAAGATGACCTCAGGCTCCGCTGGAAGCGGGAAAGGAACACTTATATTTCTATTTCCATTACAGGCAAAGGTTTAGCAAGGAAAATGCTTCACCCTGGTCAGCAACAAGGATGACCTTGTTTGTCCTCTATATTATGGAGAAGGACGAGTGGATCTATTAACTCAAAACTTTTCTCCATCTCTCTCTCGCTCTCTCTCTCTTTAAAAAAGCCTCATCAGTTCAACATATTTCTTTATGAGTTTGCTATTTAAAAAATGCACACCAAAGTCCCTGTGAAAATTTGTTAGCATTTTCCAAGCTATTTCATCTAATATAATGCATTTGTTATATATACATACTTTTATACACGTTTCTTGGTCAGTGAACTGCATCGTAAAATTCTCAGAAGGGACTTCTCAACTTAGGTGCTAGAACAACAACAACAGCCTTTGCCATAGAGAGCTCAAAGATACAACTGGCTATGGAGCTCACTTTGATGCACCCTCTAGCAACTCACTGGAATTACTATATTTATTTCTTATAGCTCAAGAAAAAGGATGGTATTCATGTATATTTTTGCATTACTGCAAGGAATAGCACTAGAGCAAAGGGATTTCTCACCATGCAAACCCTGTACCATCACCAAATCTGCTCTGAAGAGTTTGGGGAAAACCCAGAATAGATTTAGGGGTCATGTAGGGGTAGGAGAGGGACACAGGTGGCGCTGTGGGTAAAACCTCAGCGCCTAGGACTTGCCGATCGCATGGTCGGCAGTTCGAATCCCCGCGGCGGGGTGAGCTCCCGTCGTTCGGTCCCAGCTCCTGCCCACCTAGCAGTTCGAAAGCACCCTTAAGTGCAAGTAGATAAATAGGTACCGCTTTCTAGCAAGAAGGTAAATGGCATTCCGTGTGCTGCTCTGGTGCTGGACGCCGGAGCAGCTTCGTCACGCTGGCCACGTGACCCGGAAGTGTCTGCGGACAGCGCTGGCTCCCGGCCTCTAGAGTGAGATGAGCACACAACCCTAGAGTCTGTCAAGACTGGCCCGTATGGGCAGGGGTACCTTTACCTTTACAGGGGTAGGAGAAGTGGGCACAGTTCCATTTCACAAGGAGAAAACCCACCACTGATGGAAAAATCTACTTAGTGCTGTGTTGAATACAACCCAGTGCTGTTAGGGAGAAACAAATCCTCCCAATTCTGTTCCTTTCTTGTTCCTCTGGTTTCCGCTGTCCCGTTTTCTAATCACCCAAAGTCCTGGTTTAATCAAGATAACTTCCAAATTTAACTCCAGGTTTGGAACATTCAAAATTCTTATTCAGCCTAAGAGCATGAGGAGCCAAGCCAAAGTCAGCACCTTGGAGAGAGATCAAAGGATGGTTTCATGACCACAAATGATGCTCCTGCAGCTAAGGCCAAGTATCCAAGATGCCCCAGGAAGGTGCTGGACTGCTGCAACTATTTGAGGGCTAGGTAGTGATTGACAGGAGGCCCCACCCTCTGAAGCCTGAGTCCCGGCCAGTTAAAAGAGCCATTGCAGCTGTTGGCTCCTTTGAGGTAATGGGGCTTCCACCTGTGGAAATCTCTCCTTGGGGACTATGGATCAACCATCAGATTCCAGTAGCAGGAGGTATCTCCTCAGGGTTCAGGACAAGAGAGACATGCTCTGGTACCTGTGGACCCCTGCAGGATGGACCAGGATGTGATTCCATCTTCTCCAAGGAGCTGAAATTGATGGAGGACTCTTTTTTTGAGGAATTCTGGTCCAGGGTCAGGACATAATGTGCTCTGGGTGCATTTACCCCGTTTGAACTCCAGCACTCCTTTTCTAGAAAGTAGGCACCGGAATGTAAAACAAGATAAGAGGGCTGGCTCTTCCCCCGTTGTTCATGAGGCTGGGGCGGCTGCACAGAACCTCGTGTTGTTTACTAAGCTCCTTTCCTTTGTCTTTGATCAAATATACATGCTGCCTTAGGACACACTCTGTACAGTTTTGCACTCGTCTTTTGGGACTCCCGTCTCATCTTAGCAGTTCCTTTTCAGAGAGACTCTGCTGAAGCTTTCCTTCATTCACCTAAACAATCAAGCTCCTCAAAGATCTTGTTCTCTCCTGTACTCCCAGCCTCAGAGGTAACTTTTGCCTCTCCCCCCTCCGAACCCCCTGTCTCAATTTGCGATGTTCTCTCTTCTTTCTGGCAGCTGAAAAGCAAACAGTTCTCTAATGAGCTACACAGCAAGCAACTTTTGGATATAGTGAGGCACTATGGAAGCCTTTGCCGACAGCTTCATCCAGTTAGGCCAGAAGTGTCCAGATTTGCCCTCCCCAAACCCCCCAGAAGTCACGAGTCTGGATGACAACACTACAATCTTCTGCAGAATCCAAAGACCAGGCAATATTTTTTTTTTTTAAAAGGAATAATGTCTCAGACAAGGCTATGCAGCAAAGTGGAACTGATGCTAATTGATCATCCTTTGCTCACAATCAGAAATGATTGGTGGAGAAGTTCTCTTGCAGTTTATCATAATCATGGCAATGTGCCTTGATGGCTGGAGAATCTCACCCCCTGCCTTTGGAAAGTGACACCCTTTAGGCACCAGAGGAAAAATTTGAAACAAGTTTGCAATTTGAACTGATAATTGAGTCTTAAAGAGTAATTTTCTTCAGTGCTCTAGCCAGCTAGCCATGCTTTTATTTTAGCAAAATTTATATACCGCTTGATTGTAATAAAATGTTGGTGGTCTGAATCCACACGGTGGAATGAGCTCCCATTGCTCTGTCCCAGCTCCTGCCAACCTAGCAGTTTAAAAGCACACCAGTGCAAGTAGATAAATAGGTACTGCTGTGGTGGGGAGGTACCGTATTTTTTGCTCTATAAGACGCACCAGACCACAAGACGCACCTAGTTTTTGGAGGAGGAAAACAAGAAAAAAAATATTCTGAATCTCAAAAGCCAGAACAGCAAGAGGGTTCGCTGCGCAGTGAAAGCAGCAATCCCTCTTGCTGTTCTGGCTTCTGGGATAGCTGCGCAGCCTGGATTCGCTCCATAAGACGCACATACATTTCCCCTTACTTTTTAGGAGGGAAAAAGTGAGTTTTATAGAGCAAAAAATACGGTAAATGACATTTCTGTGTGCTTTGGCACTCGTCACGGTGTCCCGTTGTACCAGAAGTGGTTTAGTCATGCTGGCCACATGGCCCGGAAAGCTGTCTGCGGACGAACACCGACTCCGTCGGCCTGAAAAGGAAGATGAGTGCTGCAACCCCAGAGTTTCCTTTGACGGGACTTAACTGTCCAGGTGCCCTTTATCTTTAACCTTAATAAAATGGCAAAATGGTTTACAAGAAACATTAAAATCACCAACGCAAAACGGTTAAAAACAAGTAGTTAAAAACATTCAGAAGACAATTGAAATTGACAGTGGACTAAAAAGAAATTAAACATGGCAACAACTTTTCTTTTCACACAGCTGCCAAGAATCCACCCAGCAATCTCTTTGTGGACTCAGAAACACCCAGCAGCTTCCAGGTCCACTGGGATCCTCCAGAGGGCGCTGTGCAGCACTACAGACTCAGCTATGCTCCCGAGAGTGGAACCAAGCACCAGGAAACGGTAAGTTTTTTTGCAGGGGGTGGAGCTTGGGGAGATGGGGTGTGGCTTCCTTGTTGGACACTTCCTTATTTGATTGATGTGACCCACAGCCACACAAGACTCAGAGTTGCCTATGCTAAAATGCACAAGCAGTTCAGCAGTGAATAGCATGCAAAGATGACATAAATTAAAAACGTTAACAGTTTTATTGTTTTGGAAAATAATTTTTTTTATTGAAAACAAACAAACCAAATACGTTAAGTTTCAGAGCCAAAAGCCCAAGAAGAGTCATAGAAAGATTTTGCTTCCACTCACTTTAATTCATCTTATAGGGTTGCTGTGAGGAAAGAAATAGGTGAGGGGAAACTCATTTTCTCCTCACAACCAACCCTATAAGATGAATTAAAGTGAGAGGTTGCGGCTGATCCAAAGTCACCCAGAAAGTTTCGTGGCTGAGAGGACATTGGTGTCAGGAGTTCAGCCTACACTCGAGTAGGACCCTGGCAGAGACACATGCCCGACTGGCATGTTCTCTCCCTCCTGGTCTATCATTCAGGAGCTTCAAAAGCTTTCTTCAGCCCGAACATCACAGCGACCGATGCCAACCGACACTGGCACACTTAGGGATCCGCTGAGTTTGTGCACCTTGCGTGACAGACCTCAGCAACTCAGCATTTTGGCTAATCTACTTTATTTACATATAAACACACAAGGAGCACTGCAACATGGCTCCCTCTCTCTCTAGCATCAGACAGCAAAGAGAAAAAGAACAAAGGACAATAGTCCCACTTCATGGAACACAGTAACACAAACATCCTGTCTTTGTCACTTCCCACTCTGTGGAGTCAAAACATATACCGTCATGTGAAAGACAACAACACCATGACTGCAATCATGGAGCAGGAATTCTAACAGTTTGGACCTGGGTCCCCTTCATTCCTAGTCTGGCTTCCTAAGTGCTATGCTATGTCAGCTCAATTTAGCTAATTATGCTAAATTATGATGCTCGCTGGGTGACTTTGTGTCGGCCGTTCTTTCTCACCTTGAACTACCTCTCAGGAATGTGTGCGACAAGGTTACGCGCCGTCCTGAGCTCCTCTGAAAACTGGTGAGGGAAATAATGGCAAATAGGGTAGAGATTTTTATTTTTTTAAAAAAGTTATTCACAGTATAAATGTCCCGTTGCAACGATACATATATTTTGTGGGCCTTGGGTCCAATCACTGAATAATTTGCTGGATGAAAAAAAATTAAAATTGCACGTAGGATGTTTACTTGCACTGACTTTTGAGTCACCCGAAATGCAGTATTTTGTTAGGGTTGCAAAAATTGCAGCTTCTGCTTTCCACAGATAACTGTTTCTGGGAGGAGCAGGTCAATCACTCTTCACTCACTGCTTCCTAATCGATTGTACATGGTGACGGTTTCCGCAGTCTATCTCACCGGAGAAAGTGACCCTGTATCGACCATAGGCCAGACAGGTAGGCAAAAGAGTGGGCACAGCCCTAGGTTTTGGAGGGCCTTGCAGGGCTGTTGTCATGGGGGCCCCAGCTGAAGTGTGGGCCTCTGGGGTTACAGGTACGACACGCTCTTTCCCCCGCAGGGCATCCCTTCCCCAGCTGACGAAATCATCCCTCCTCTGTGCTGCCCCAGTGCATGGCTGAACTATGGGAGCGGAGAGGTCTTTGGCCCCTTCTACATTTGCGGGCAGGGGCCGATGCTGAGTGGACTGAGGGAGCCAAGTGCGGTGCCGTTCGATGGCTTGCTCCTCTGGAGTGCGAGAGACGAAGCTGCACTGTGCTGGGCTCCGCACTCGGCACATGCCAGTAATGGGCGCAAAAGCAGGCAGACCAACAAATGCACATTTGTCCTTTGACTTTTATCCTCCTAAAGGAGGACTGGTGAGGGGCGTGGCCTGGAGAGAGGGGGTGTGGCCTGTGGAGATTTCTGAGGACCAGACAGAAATAATAATAATAATTATAATTATAATTATAATTATAATTATAATTATAATTATTATAATAATAATAATAATTATAATTATAATTATAATAATTATAATAATTTATTATACAGACATACCTCGTGTTACATTTGCTTCAGGTTGAGCATTTTCAGGTTGCGTCCCACGGCGACCTGGAAGTACTGGAAATGGTTACTTCCAGGTTTCACCGCTCACACATGTGCAGACACTCAAAATGACGTCACGCGCATGTGCAGAAGTGACAAATCGCGACCCGTGCATGCACAGACACGGGTTGCATTCTGCTCATGTTGCAAACGGGGCTCCGGAATGGATCCCGTTCGCAACCAGAGGTACCACTGTATATACCCCGCTCATCTGGCTGGGTTTCCCCAACCACTCCGTGTTAGGATATTTCCGTTCCACCTTAAAAGGGAGCAGGCTGTGAGTCACAGAGTCTGCGTATTTCCTGTTCACAGGATGTTTATGTTTTCTGTTGCTTTCGTTTTCTCTGTGTCTGGAGACACTGATGCAGGCAGTCATGTTTTTCTTTGTTCTGATCAACGCTGAATAAAACTTGTAAATAATGCTCTCCTGCGTGCAACTTCTGCTGTGAATTATCTGCTGATAGAGTGTGCATGAGCTCTGGAATGTGGCAAGCTATTTCTGGAAACTCGTGTCACTAATTGCTGATACTGTATCTACGGGAGATCGATGGATCGTCCGGCAGCCGGCTTGGGGGCCATGATGGACTTTGTCTCCCTGGCAGTATCCCAACACTCCGGGCAGCTCCCAACATAATATTAAAAAACACTATAAAACTTCAAACATTAAAAACTTTCCTAAACAGGGCTGCCTGTTCAGATGTCTTCTAAAAGTCAGATAGTTGTTTATTTCCTTGACATATGGTGGGAGGGTGTTCCACAGGGCGGGTGCCACTACCGGGAAGGCCCTCTGCCTGGTTCCCTGTAACCTCACTTCTCGCAGGGAGGGAACCAGCAGAAGGCCCTCGGCGCTGGACCTCAGTGTCCAGGCTGAATGATGGGGGTGGAGACGCTCCTTCAGGTATACTGGGCTGAGGCCGTTTAGGCTTTAAAGGTCAGCACCAGCACTATGAATTGTGCTCGGAAACGTACTGAGAGCCAATGCAGGTCTTTCAGAACTGGTGTTATATGGTCCCAGCAGCCACTCTCAGTCACCAGTCTAGCTGCCACATTCTGGATTAGTTGTAGTTTCTGGGTCACCTTCAAAGGTAGCCCCAAGCAGAGCGCATTGCACAGAGGGCCACATTTAACTAGGCCTGAGCTTCCTCATCCCTGAGCTACATAAGCACCTATTCTTATCTTTCCCGTAGCTTCTCTTTTGGCCAGACTGCCCACAATAAGAGGATCTTACCCTTTCAAAGCTGAAGGTAAGGCAATTTATTTTTGCTACTTTACCAGTTTTACCTGTGTCGTGATGATTTCCCCTCTTTTTTTGTGCCTTTCTAATTTTATTTTTGTTTGGTACAGACATCAAGCAACTTTGACAGGAGATGGAAGGGTACCTTCAAAATCCAGTATCAATGTTTTGACGATTGCTGGATTTTCATATTCTTTCTAGTCCCTCATCCCTTTCCTGGCATCATTCGCACAATTTTCCTGGAGCTCTTTAAGCCACAAATGGGTCCCTCCCTCCTTCTCTCCCAAATGCATATCCAAGGTGAAACAAATGCAAATTCACAAGGTGTAGAGTTATTTTCAACAAATGTCTGGCATTATTCAGTGAGAGGATATTTATTTCTGTGCCCTTGGCAGAATAGGAAAGCTATGAATGTGCTTTGGAAACCCTTTCAATTAATTCAACTCCTCTGTAAATTGTGTTATTAATGTAAGTGAGTTTGTCACAGGTGTCTCCTCAAATGACTGGCTATAAAACACGATAGCAAGAGGATTTGTAGCACGTGTTGAGCAAACAGGGCTATTTATATATATATATATATATATATATATATATATATAAAACAACACAACAACAATAATAATCTGCCAAGGAATAAATTGTAAAATATAAATGTTGTGGGAAAGGGTTTTTGCAACTCCTTTGGAGACTGCAAAGGTTTCGGATGGGTGTTTATCAAGGAACTGCAGCGTGTGGGAATGTTCTGGGGTGCAGGAGAGGATATATTGACTAATTATATCCTTATCCAACTTGTGCTAACAAGTTCCCAAAATATCAGCAGAGTTTATAGACTCTTTAAGTTCGCAACGGTAACGTGTGCACAGGTTCGCTAGAACCTCTATAATAATTACTCTGGTAATTTCCCCTTTTGTTCCCTCTTAAAATACAAGACACGGCACAGTCTTTATAAAAGTATAAAAGAGTTTACTCACGTTCTGTTCACAATATGATCCCAGAAGGCAGACAGCTTAAAAAGGTTACATACATTCAGAATCTATCTTGTAGCAAGATAGTCCTTATCTCCTCTCTTGGCTGGGAGCCAAGAGAGCATCCTTAGATGTTTCATCATCGAAGGAAGATGGCAGAGAGAGAGAGTGGCTGCCTGCCCTGTGCTTTTGTCATTACCTGCACAGGTGAGGCCACACCCACCTCTGGTCACATGCGGAGGAAGTCCGTCCCCAGGATGTTTACCTGCTTGCTGGACTGACATCCCTCCCCATGTTCTAACATGTACACTCTAGGAATGTTGCCATTGACTGCTCCTGTGTTTACATCCCACACAGCGAAGAATGGAAATGGAATACAGCAGCAAATTGGGGCCAAGCAATGTCATGGAAAGGGTGGGTTGTGGGTTTTGGTTTTGACGCTCCTCGGAATTAGATTCCTTGGGCAACAGGCAGGTGCATACCGAACCCATCTTCACAGACTTCTCCAGCATGTCCCCACCTCCTCAGATTGGCTTGGGAGAACCCCAGGAACCCATAGGTGGCAGGAGGAATAGGGGGGAAATTGTTCTGCCCGGAAAGCTGAAATGCTTGCCTGGATGAAATGATGTGATGCAGTGCCCAGCACCTCTATGTAGACCAGGGAAAGATTCCTGCCTGAAACTATTGGCAGCTGCTGCCAGTCAGTGTAGATCAGACATGTCCAATGCATTGATCACGATTGACCTGCTGATCCTTGGATGAATTCTGGTCAATTGTCTGGAGACGTGCCTGAGCAGCCACACCTTGTCCTGAGCTCCTCTCGCAGGAGGGACTGTATTGACTCTGGACACCCACCCACCCCGGCCCTGTCGGCGTGTGCCCACCCACCCTGTACCCACCCCTGCCATGTCAGGGGAAGTAGCTGGCGCCTGCCCCCTGGGGGGAAGCACCCATCCCTGCCCCCTGGGGGAAGCAGCCAGCACCCACCCGCCCACCCTGCACCCATCTCTGCCCCCCTTGGGGGAAGCAGCCAGCGCTCGCCCACCCTGCACCCATCCCTGTCACCCACCCTGGACCAGTGGCGTAGCGTGGGTTGTCAGCACCCGGGGCAAGGCAAGTAATTTGCGCCCCCTAACCGGTGGATTTGCGCCCCCTAACCCGTGGATTTGCGCCCCCTAACCCTAACCACCAGATGTTGCGCCCGGTGCGGCCGGCCCCCCCTGCACCCCCCACGCTACGCCACTGCCCTGGACCCATCCCTGGGTGGTAGATCACTGCCAGTTTTTATATTGCACGGGTGGTCAACTCCCAAGAGACTGCAATCTACTCACAGAGTTAAAAACTGACAGTGATCTACCCCCTTTTTTTGGGTGCAGGTAAAATTTGTTGAGCCTTTTTTAGGGAGGAGGTAAGCCCTGTTTTTTGGGGGGGGGTACAGGGCAAAAATGTTGAGCTTGTTTTGGGGGGGGAGCCGCTGATCTACCACAAACTTTCAGTGATCTACCTGTTGGGCGTGCCTGTTATATTGGATCATAGATCACTGACTACTTGAAGTTGGACTTGCCTGGTGTAGACAATACTGGGGGGGGGAGCTTCCTATGTTCCAATGCTCCTCTTCTATTAAAAAAAAAAATCCTTCCAGTAGCACCTTAGAGACCAACTAAGTTTGTTATTGGTATGAGCTTTCGTGTGCATGCACACACCTCTTCTATAAAACTCTAGATCAGGGGTCAGCAAGCTTTTTCAACAGGGGGGCGGTCCACTGTCCCTCAGACCTTGTGGGGGGCCAGACTATATTTAAAAAATAATAATGAACAAATTCCTATGCCCCACAAATAACCCAGAGATGCATTTTAAATAAAAAGGGCACATGTAAAAACATGCTGATTCCTGGACCGTCCATGGGCTGGATTTAGAAGGTGATTGGGCCAGATCCGGCCCCCGGGCCTTAGTTTGCCTACCCATGATCTAGATACATTGATTGATGGTGCTACAGTGGTGCCTCGCAAGATGAAAAGAATCCGTTCTGTGATTCTCTTCGTCTAGCGGTTTTTTCGTCTTGCGAAGCAAGCCCATTGGTGGATTAGCGCTATTTGCGCTATTAGCGGCTTTTAACGGCTTATCTGCTGATCGGATCAGCTGATAAGCGGCTTAGCGGCTTAGAAAAAGGGGGGAGGGGAAAAAACCCCCCAGGAACTCGCAAGACATTTTCGTCTTGCGAAGCAAGCCCATAGGAGATCCGTTTTGTGAAGCACCTCCAAAACGGAAAACTCTTTCGTCTAGCGAGTTTTCCGTCTTGCGAGGCATTCGTCTTGCGGGGCACCACTGTATTTAAGTAAGAAAGACTTTTCGTAAAAATGATCATATGCCCTCAGCAGATGCTCAGAAAGACAATCACAAAACGCGACACCCTCTCAAGTGTCCTTGCTTTGCAGGGGCACCTCTCATTTTACCATCAAATGCTCCATTTCCCCGGCTTCCAGCTTGCCCCCTTTGTCTGGGACTGTTACAGAAGCAAATAACTGCAGCGCTTGATTCTTTCTGAAGGCGTCTTTTTCCCCCACTCAACCCATTTAGATGGAGAGCACTTTCTAACTCTTCACCAAAGAGCCTTTGATTCTTCCTCTCTTATCTCTGATTTGTATGAGCGGCGGCTCCCAGTTTTTGATTCCTTGGCTCAAAGGATGAGAGAGGATTTAGCAGGGGATTTCCTGTAAAAGGTGAACTGCAGACGTATGCCAAAGTGTTTGTATTATTTTCTGCAAAACAACTCACTTTGCCTTCCGAAAGGCAGCTGGCTGAATGGGCATCAAAAGGAGAAAAGCGCTCACTCCTTTCCACCACGTACAATTAATATAATGCGATGGCCCACTTACTCCTGAATTCATTCTTATGGCAGCCGTTTTAGTCTGTAATGGGTAAGCAACTGCAAGGTGAAAGCTGCACTTTACAGAATACGGTCTGGAAAAACAGAAAATGGTAGCAGGGAATAAATAAGAAATGAAACGAAAACCCCCCAACTTGCATGGCTGGAATTGAGTGCAACATTTTACTGTGATTGCAGTAATTCACCTTTCATCAAAATGAAAAGGTTTTGACAAGCAAGGGGGAGGGGAAATAAAGGCACCCTTGTGGCGGGGAGAACAGCAGGCACGGGATAATAAGGATTAGAAATCGCCATTCTCCAAGGCGGCTGGAAGTCAAGACAATTTTGCAGCCAGCCCTAGGAAAGTGATGAGTGGACTTGAACGATGCAGGCATTTCCAAACCTGTTTGTCCCATTCAAATGTTCTATTTAACAACATATTTTTTAAAAAAATAATAATAATGTGCAGTGGATTGGCCCCCAGTTTGAAGACTAGGATATTGGACCGAGGCCACAGAGCAACATAATCAACAACAAAATGCTGTCTAGGGGTCTTGCTTTCTGTCTGAAGGCCACATTCCTTTCAGAGCAACCTTCTGAGGTCCACATGCCTGTGGGCAGAGCATCATATGCAAGTTTTACCTTTCATTTTCTGGGCTCCACACCTGCCGGAGAGCTTCTGCCAGTCAGAGTAGACCATATTAGGCTGCATCAGCCATCCGCAGACTGGTTCCTTCTGACTGTTGTTGGAACTCCATCAGACACAGTCAGCATGGTCAATAGTCCCAGGGCGGTGGGTAGAGATGGCAGATAGTCCATCAACATCTGGAAGGCAGGAAATAATAATAATAATACTAATAATACTAATAATAATAATAATAATAATAATAATAATATATTATTTATTCACCACCCATCTGGCTGGGTTTCCCCAGCTACTCTTGGTGGCTTCCAACAAAATATTAAAAATACAATAAAACATAAGCATTAAAAAACTTCCATAAACAGGGCTGCCTTCAGATGTCTTCTAAAAGTTGGGTAAGGCTGGGCTATAGGTTCCAATCACTGTAAAGCAGGTTTGACTGTATGCAAATTCAAAGCCAGGTTGGCCCTTTGAAATGTGTGAAATTATTCATCCAATAAAGAAGGATGCTGGAAGTTTGGGGGCAGAGAAAGGAACGGACTTCTCCATGCCGCATATAATGAAACTGCAGAACTCGCTCCCACAAGAGACAGGCATGACAACCAACTTGGATGGCTTTAAAAAGGAGATTGGGCAAATGGGTGGAGGAGAAGATTATCAATGACTGCTGGCCACCTCCACAGTTCAGGGCAATAATGCTTCCAAATACTAGTTGCTGGAAACCACCAAAGGAGAGGATGCTCTTCTGCCCAGGTCCTGCTTCCAAACTTTTGATCATCATCTGGTTGGCCATAGTGAGAATAGCATGCTGGAACAAATGGGCCACTGGCTTGATTCAACAGGCTCCAGAGCCCTTTGTGTTGCTCTCCTTCAGGTTAATTAATATATCAATGCTTCCTTTCATGTCTCTTACTTTCCACCTGTTCCATGTCATTCTGAAGACTGCCCTGTCCTGGACTCCATGGAAGGTTCTCTGCAAGGTAGGCTGCCAGCTTCTTCCTTTTTTTTTTTTTTTTTGCAAAAAAAGAGAGAGCCCTCCTCTCTTGGTTATGCAGTGTCTCAAAGATCTAGGTGCTATATAACAGATACAAGCGGGTGCTGGAAACATAATCCAACCCCCTGCAATGCAGGGGTCCTACCCACAGCCATCCCTGGGTGGGCTCAAACCACCAGCCTTCTGGTTAATAGCCACTGAGGGACATTAGGCCCTGCCCACATGCTTACAACCTGATTAGAATTATTTATAATAGACAACGAGGTCCTACTTAATGGCCTTTGGTTAAGCCTTAGAATTGGGGTTCAGTACTGTTGGCCAGTGGCCTGAGTTCTGCACCACTTCTCAGGGAAGCAGTGGGTTTGCTCCCACCACCAAGGGCAGGACTTTGCAGGTGGCCCATTCAGGGTGGCATCAACCCTACTTTTAATAGCTGGAGGCTACACCCAAGCCCTAGCAGCATGAGTGGAAGAGCAGGCCATGCTTGCTATCTGTCAGGAGCCCAGGCTGCTGTCTTGATAACACAGCACACAAGTTGTAATTAGGTGGGAGATTTATTGCAATACAAACAATGAGCCTCAGACGCCTAACTGTATGTCCAATGCTTATGAATCAGTTGACCCTTCTGAGGAGTGCTTCCGGCTCTGGCAGAATATCCTGAACCTATGACCCTCCCGTTTCTGGCTTTGTTTTCTATCTAAAACCTTTCCCATATGTTCCCTTGGGCTAACTAACTCCCCTTCCGGTGAGGAACTGCTCTCCCTCTTGCCTTCCGAAACTGCCTGTGTTTCCTGAGAGAGTTGGTTTCTCTCTAGCACACTCTCTGCATTCCTGTCATTCTTAAAGCGAGGGGGAGTTGAGATACTACTGTTTACAGCTGCCTGGGAAGAATGCGAGTCTCTCTCCTGTTGGTTGCTTCTTAACTCATATCGTGCTCTTATACTTTGGGCAGAAGTGTTCATGACACTATCCTTGCCTAGTCACCATATTCTATGCTGACCTCACCCTCTGATGCCCATGCAGTGAAGAAATCTAAACACATGGAATTGGCTCCCCACTTCATTCTGGGGCGGCATGCAACAAATACTTTCTCCTCCAACATACTGGGGCTAGCAGTGACAAAATGGAGGGGGCAGAACCGCTGAGCACAGCTCCACTCTTCCCCTCACACTGCTACCACTGGACCACCATATTTCCACAGAGGACTCAGATATAGGGCTCAGGTCTTTGGCATTAACGTCGCTCCCCATTTAGGCGCGGATTTGTGCAGGCAGATTTAGCTAGAGAGAAAGAGAGCGAGTTGCCCTTGCTCCGCATTGGCTTTATCTGCCTGCTGTGACATCATTCTGTAGCCCAAGCTGATTGGTTGTGTGACGATGTTGCTGTTATTAGGGGGAATAAGTGCTGTTTTGCAAGCTGCAACTAATTGGGAGCTACAGAGAGCAGCAAACTAGAATGGAAAAGATACCCTTGTGGGGTGGGGGGTTATTTCTGGAAATATTTTGCCATCTGTTGTCCCGCCCTGTCCTGATGGCACCAAAAACGTTTGCTTGAAAATGTTTGGCTCAGCCTTTGCGCTAACGCCTATTACTGAGCATGTGATCCCGCCAGAGAAATCCAAGGGAATGTTTCTTTTACAAATATTCCTCTGCAATTGAAAGGATTTCACAAACAGAATTGCTTAGTGCCTCAGCTGCGCTCCTTTGACCTAGTCCTCTTGATACCAACCGCATATAGCTATATATGGTCTACAGCTGTGGCTTCAACTTTCCCTTGATAACATTATTAACATTTAGTGCAAACTTTAATTGAGATGAGAAGATTTCAACGCCGGGGTCTTTTGCAAATTTTAATCCCCATACTACATACTGCCATCTTGATAGATAAAACTTAGAACTGGGTTATGGGGAGATGAACCTGGTGGAGGCAGGATATTGATTAAAAGCCCTCCTTCCCTTCTTTTTATGCATCCCTTTTACTATTTATATAATTATCTCCTTTCCAGTTGTTCCTTCCTCCTGCCCGCACCCTGGCCTCAGCTTTCCATAAATTCAGATAAGCGAATGGGTTGGGGAGGGGGGAGGGAATTGCTGATTGCAAAGCCTGCTTGCATTAAAGACTTTAGAAAGTGACTCACAGAGCTTTAATGAGAAGTTGGCGAGGAGGAAGGAAGCTCCGAGGGCTGGGGGATGAGGTCCCCCCTTTCTCTTTTTTGTGGGAAAATATGTATTTGCCATGCAACTCAGGTCAACCCTCACTTAGCAGTTTAAAGTGTGTGGGGAGAGACATGAAAATGGGAAAAGGAGCAGTTTAATTTTCTGCCAGGACTTTGCTTGCCTGTTCATTACAACGCGCAAGTTGATGCTATTTGGGAATGACTGGGCAAATCTTTATGGCTGGTTCACCCAAACCTCACACATACACACCCATTGGAACAATCCACCTTGTCCAAGAGCTGATGGAGTCCCATATTCTAAGAACTGGGGTTGGACCTGGGAGCCCTGGGTTCAAATCTCACATTTGCTATTGAACTGATCTCCAGCCCCTCGCTCCTCCACTCCTTTGTGGCAATTGCTGCTTTTAGTACAGATAAGGCATCCCACTATATTCCTGGTTCTTTGTTTTCTCCAGGTTATGATATGATGGAGGTGTTTGGGCTGATGGAAAAGGAGTACGCCTCCATCAAAGGGGTTGCTATGGAGCCCTACATCTTCCTAGGAATCCACACTTACACTCTTTTCAGGGATATCCAGCTGACCCAGAAGACAAGGTAATGTGTACGGCTCCCAGTACATTTCCGAGCACAATTCAAAGTGTTGGTGCTGACCTTAAAAGCCCTGAATGGCCTTGGCCCTGTATACAGTGGTGCCCCGCAAGACGAATGCCTCGCAAGACGGAAAACTCGCTAGACGAAAGAGTTTTCTGTTTTGGAGGTGCTTCGCAAAACGAATTTCCTATGGGCTTGTTTCGCAAGACGACAATGTCTTGCGAGTTCCTGCTGGTTTTTTCCCCTCCCCCCCCTTTTTCTAAGCCGCTAAGCCACTTATCAGCTGATCCGATCAGCAGATAAGCCGCTAAAAGCCGTTAAAAGCCGCTAATAGCGCTAATCCGCTAATCTGTCAATGGGCTTGCTTCGCAAGACGAAAAAACCGCTAGACAAAGAGAATCACAGAACGGATTCTTTTCGTCTCGCGACGCACCACTGTATTAGAAGGAGCATCTCTAGTCCCATAGTTCAGCCTGGACACTCGGTTCCAGCTCCGAGGGCCTTCTGGGGGTTCCCTCACTGCAAGAAGTGAAGTTACAGGGAACGAGGCAGAGGGCCTTCTCGGTAGTGGCGCCCGCCCTGTGGAACCACGCCTTCAGACGTCAAGGAGATAAATAACTATTTGACTTTTAAAGACACCTGAAGGCATCCCTGAACATGGAAGTGTTTAATGGCTGGTGTTTTGTTGTGTTTTTAATGTTTTGTTGGGAGCCGCCCAGGGTGGCTGGGGCAACACACTGAGGTAGGTGGTATGTAAATAAATAATTAATAATAGTATTACACTGGAAACTGGCTTAGGAAGCCTGATTGCAAGGTCAAATATTAGTAGTGTGGGGTGACAGAACCATTGTGGCTACTGTTTCTTAAACCTGTTTTATGGGTGATTTCACAGTCTTTATTGTTGCTCCTTTTCTGATTTTGTGTTATGCCTCACACTCTTGAATTTTGCAGGTCACTTAGGGACTTTGGGTAGGGACGCCGGTGGCGCTGTGGGTTAAACCACAGAGCCTAGGACTTGCCGATCAGAAGGCTGGTTGTTCGAATCCCTGTGCCGGGGTGAGCTCCCATTGTTCGGTCCCTGCTCCTACCAACCTAGCAGTTCAAAAGCACGTCACAGTGTGAGTAGATAAATAGGTACCGCTCTGGCAGGAAGGTAAACGCCGTTTCTGTGCTCTGCTCTGGTTCGCCAGAAGCGGCTTAGTCATGCTGGCCACATGACCCGGAAGCTGTATGCCGGCTCCCTCGGCCAATAAAGCGAGATGAGTGCCACAACCCCAGAGTCGGCCATGACTGGACCTAATGGTCAGGGGTCCCTTTACCTTTACCTTTAGGGACTTTGGGTGGAATTCAACTAAACATCGCTGTCAGCAGAAACCCTGCAGAAGTCTTCCACTTGCACAACAGGGCTTTCTCCCCTTTCCTCCCCTTGTGCCCCCCCCCCAATGGCTCCGGCAGGGGTCAGGAGGATGCCCCCCCCAGCAACATGCAAGGGGAGGAGAGGGGAGATCATTCTGTTTGGGCAAGCCGAAAACCTTTCACGGACAGAGTGACTGGAAGTGGCCAGGGAAGGAAACAGTGAAGATAAGTAAAAAATAATAATGAGTGGCACTGAACCACCTTGTAAATGGGCAAATGTTCCGTAAGGTGAGTGCTGATTTGGGTAATTTGTTCAGCTCTGTCAAATGTGCTAATTTCAAAGTGAAGTTCGCCATTAAAGACTATTCAGGGCAGCCCTAACACAAGGTTAATGAAAGAGTTGTTAAGAAGAATTGCTTTACTTAGGAACATAGGATATTGAACCAGGCCAATGGTCTATGTCACTCAGAACTCTCTGTAACCAGAGTTTCAGACAGGAATATTACCCAGCCCTGCTTTCATAAGCCAGGGATTTAAAACCGAGACCTTTTGCATGCCAATCAGGCACTCTACCACTACAGTCCTTCCCTTGCTTTGAATACTCTCAAGCAACCTGATGATTATTAGTATCATTGGCTGGGGGTGTTTCTGGGGTTCTGGCAGAAATGATCTCTGCTGCACAGAAAAACCTCGAGTTTGAAGCTCCCACACTGGTGGGTTCGGGTGGAAATTCAGAGTTTCTGAGGCACCTCTTTCAGAGGACAAAAGGAGGTTGTTGCTTTTCATGGCATCGTCTCTGTGCAGAGGCCCATAAATTGATTTCTGAAATGCCTTGGGATAAATTGAGGAAGCCGCTTAGCTATGCCGCCAGAGCTAGCTGAGGTACTGGAGATGTTTCATCAGCAGGGTCTGATTCGATATGCATATATCTCATCTCAGTGCTTCTGCTTTCGCTATCTCACACTCGCGGTATCGTTAAGCAGCCATTTATCCAGCCATCAGATAAGGCAAATGGATCTCTGCCACGTGTAGTTTTCTGATGACATGCCTAAGAATTCCCCTTCTCCTTGCAGTCACTTTTGGGAGGAGCAAACAAACTTTCAAGCCACTTTGGGAGGAAGACATTGCAGGGAGAGCACTGTGGCTTCCTCCTTGACATGGAACCAAACGACCTTGTGACTTTCATTGCACAGTCAAAATTAAGGGTGTCTAATTTTCTAAGTTTAACCAGCAGCCATGGAGAGTGGGCAATCAGGATTGGGGCCACGGCACATGAGGAGGGAGTTAACCCTTACCACAACCACATGAAACTCCATCCTCCACCCTTAATACGTTATCCACCAGGGTATTCTCTTACATTGCGTGTCCAGTTGCAGACCCCCGCCCCTCCGGGAGTCAGTCTGAGAGTAATGATTACACATGACAATGTATTTTGGGATTAAAATGGCCACAACTTTATTAACAATTTCAGATGTAGGGAACCTTGGCTTAGGCACTGGGTAGGTATCCCTCTCAGTCCCCCATGATGGGGCACTGAGGCACGGCAGGGTTAATTGGAACAAAGGGAGGCACTGCAAAAACGTGTGTTCACACAGCTAGCCCCCCTTTCCGTGCAGCTGAAGGGAGATCACTGACCGCCTTTTCAGCGTTTGGCCACTGACTCCCCTCACAACTCCCCTTTTAATGGGGAACCCTGGTAACGCGGCTGCAGGAGGGGTGAGTCACCACTTCACATACCCCTTATTCAATTTATAGATGAAAGGATTCCACCCCAGGCCTAAACCGCCACCCAAGACCACAGAAATTGTGGTCTCACCATCAAGACTACCTACAGCTGAAAGAACCTGCTAGAGCAGCCTTTCTCAACCTGTGGGTCCCCAGATGTTGTTGAACTACAACTCCCATCACCCCTAGCTAGCAAGGCCAGAGCTCAGGGATGAGTTTTCATTATCCCACGGGGTCCAGTGTTCATTCCCCCGTGGGGTCATGTGTACCCTGTCAGGTCTGAAAACTTGGATTGGTATTATCTTACACTAGCTATCAGGGACTATTCAGGGTTTTAGACTAGGATCTATCCTAGCCCTACCAGAAGATACCAATGATTTAACCTAGGACCATCTGCATGGAAAGCAAATGCCGTACCTGTGAGCGATTGTCTTTCCCCATAAGCCTGGTGTGCTTGCTTGTGATCATTGTGTAAGCTGGCCATCCGATTACCCTGAGGACACCCTCACCTGTTCATAAATACTGGGTCAACTTTGCCACTGTTTTATGGCCTTCTGCAAGTTGTGCAGGTCTCCATTAATCGATGACTTTGGAGCATGACTTTGCTTGTCGAGTTGCCTCCCAGAGTCTTCTCTGTAATCTGGGGTTTATAATGGCCCGCCATGTATCCCATTTGATTCTATTATTGACTACAGCTTTGCAAAGCAAGACAGACTGGATTATGAAGAGGCAGGCTGTAGCTTCCTTTTTAAGTTTAATTGCTGAAACATAGGGATAATTTTAATCTTGTTTAAAGAAGCAAAGCTTCTTAGCATCGAATTGTGAGATTCCACAGAGTACCCTTAGTCAAAATGTTCAGAGACTCAAGTTGGTTTGTTCATGTAGCCAGAATATATGAAGACAAAGAAGAAGAAGAAGAAGAAGGCGGCTTGCCCTTTCAAGGGCATGATGCCATTTTTAAAGAAGAAGGGAAGTATGAGCGTAAGACCTGACCTTTGGGTTGCATCCACACATTGTTAATTGAGCATGGGTCCCAATAACACCCATGGGACAAGTTAGTCACAATTTAAGCACCACTAATTTCAGTGGAGGGACGCGGGTGGCGCTGTGGGTTAAACCACAGAGCCTAAGACTTGCCAATCAGAAGGTTGGCGGTTCGAATCCCCACGACGGGGTGAGCTCCCGTTGCTCGGTCCCTGCTCCTGCCAACCTAGCAGTTCGAAAGCACGTCAAAGTGCAAGTAGATAAATAGGTACCGCTCCGGTGGGAAGGTAAACGGTGTTTCCGTGCTCTGGTTCGCCAGAAGCGGCTTAGTCATGCTGGCCACATGACCCGGAAGCTGTACGCTGGCTCCCTTGGCCAATAAAGTGAGATGAGTGTCGCAACCCCAGAGTCGGCCATGACTGGACCTAATGGTCAGGGGTCCCTTTACCTTTAATTTCAGTGGAACTAAGAATCGCTTAATTAGTCTGGATTGAACTCATTGTCATGAAGTTGAGAACTGGCAACTATCACACCAAGGAAGCCGATACATGATGCTCATCATATTGATTATTATTATTTATTAAATTTGTATACCACCCCATACCCATAGATCTCAGGTTGGTTCACAACTTAAAATCACAATATATACGGTATATATAAACAGAACAAAACACTGCACCCCAGTGCTCACCAGAATTCTTTTATTTGATGTAGTCATAGAATCATAGAATTGTAGAGTTCAGTTCAAGCAGAGCAAAGACAGTATAAATTCAGCAAAAGAGGCGGGTCCCACAGAACAAAATACCTTGACGGCCAAGGGCCAGGGTAAAGAGATGTGTCAACAATAACAACAACAACATTATTTTTATTTATAACCCCTCCCCCCCCCCAAATCTGGCTGGATTTCGCCGGCCACTCTGGGCTGCTTTCAACACATATAAAATCATAAAATCATGTGGCAAAAGTTGTATAGTGAAGATGCAGCTTTGTGGGGAGGGTGTTTCGCAGTTTATGGGCTGCCCCAGAGAAAGCCCTCTCCCGGGCCACTGCCACCCCACACTTCTGAAGGCTATGGGAGCAGCAAGAGAGCTCTCCCTGATGATCTTGGCATGCAAGGTGGTGCATCTGTGAGGATGGATATTTCGGACCTATGTCATTTAGGGCTTTCTTCAAATTTCTTTCAGGTAGGTTTTAATTGTGTTCAGTCTGTTGCCATGGCACTAGGGATTAACTCTTGGAGGCCATTCCAATGTTCTCTGCTTAGAAGAGCTTTTTGTGTCCTCACTTATTTCCTCAGCGAAGTGTTTCCTTCTGGGATGCCAACCGAATACACTATCACTTTCCTCCTCCGGCTCCTGCCAGAAAGCCCTCGGGAAGCCTTCGCTGTGTGGCAGATAACAGATGAGGACTTCCAGCCTGTACTGGGCATCATACTTGACCGTAAGGAGGCTCATCGATCATTCGGCAGGGAGATTTGGTTGCTACAAGGGATGGGGTGGGGGGTGGGGCAGCTGAGCCAGAATTTCCCGGAAGACAATTTTCTGGGAAAATTCCAGACGTTTTTCTTTTCCTTGTGTCACCTAGACAAAGCAGCCGCTTGGCGGAATTCTCTCTGAGTATTCTGCACTATTTGTGTGCCTGTTATGAACAGGCGATGCATGAACAGGCATCACATCAGTGCCAGACATCGAAAGCACGTTTAATACACATTTGAAGCACACGGCTTCCCCAGAAAAAACTGGGAGCTGTAGTTTGTGAAGGGTGCTGGGAACTGAACACTCTGTGAAGTGGTTCCCAGGATCTTGTTTGGGGGGAAGCAACATGCTTTAAATCTGCCGTAAATTTGCTTTAAATGTATGGTGCGGATATGAGCCTAAACTGCCCCAGAATGATGGCTGGTTCAAGATGCAAAATGGCAGCCAGTTGCATAGATGATTGCTCGTTGCTGGTGCTGGCATCAGCGTCAATGCCCTGCTGTCAGGAGCAGGTCAGTAATAACAACATCAGTGAATTCTTTATTCAAAGAAACAAACACCTCTGGAGGCCAGGTCTAGTGAGCCCAGCAACTCTTCCCAGCAGATCTTGCCCCAATGAAGCAGTCACAAGGACTGATGGTCCCCACCTTCCCACAGCTCTCTTCCTTCCCTGCGTCCTTCCCAAGCAAACTAAGACTTCATTGGAGTGGCTGTCTCTGCTCTGCCCTCTTCATACCTCTTCTGGTCCTGGGAAACCAAGGCGGAGAGGAGCTGGTTGCAGCAGGAGCAGGAGACCCCCCCTGGCTTCTTCAGCAGCCTGCCTGATCTCTGTCTCTTAGCCCCATCCTCTCCAGCTTCCACTTCTGCCTCTGATTCTGGACTGCTCCCTGCTACAGCCTCCTCCTGCTCACTAAACCCTGTTACCTCTGAACGTCTGACACCCCTTCCTCACAGTCATCTCCCGATCTTCTCCCTCTGACCACTCATCGTCATCCCACCACCAGTCCCCAGGCTCTGAGCCTTCATCCCTTGTGGGTTTCCCAGCTCAAAAGGGGGTAGCAATTTTTTCCCTTCATTTTAAAAATATATGTGCCACTTAATTACAATAATCTCTAAGCAGTGTACAATAAATACTATACAAAATGGTAAAAATGGATTAAAATGATCAAATCAGTCTTCAATTAAAATGCCTCCTGGAATTTTTAAGAAGAATTCAGTAGGCACTGGAGGTTCAGTAGGAAAGATTCAAATGACTGGTGTATACGATTCATATATTTTCACACATACAATATGATTCCGACCAAAGCTTTTTTAAGGATTGAAGTCCTTGAACTTCTCTTGGGATTTACCCCCTAAATTATTGAGTTGTGGTTTTTTTTTTACATTTCTACCACAAAGTTGTTGAGCTTTCTTTAGGATTGAAGGTTTTTTTGGGGGGTGATTTTACACCAGGACATATACTGCCACGGGGGCCGGATTAAATCGACTGGCAGGCCAGAAATGGACTTTGAACATGCCTGCCATAGACCATCTCTTAAGACATTGTTCCATTCACTCAGATTTTCGGTTCTCACAAGTGTGTGTTTTACTATTTTTCCGTTGTGCAAACCCTATAGTCCACTGTCCTCTTTGGTTTTCTTTATAACCCCTGTGTTATTTGTCATCTTCCTCCCTCTATAGCCAACAAGAAATCCTTGATATATTTCCACCGTGACTATGAAGCTGATGTCGAGGAAGTCACCTTTGACCAGCAGGAAGTGAAGAAGATATTCTACGGCAGTTTTCACAAGGTCCTTTATCCAAAGGAGAAATCCATTCAGGATGATTTTTTTTTTTTTAAAGTCTTCCTTTCCTCTCTAAATGATGATTCTAGAAATATCCCTGGGACATTTGCTAACCTGTTGGTGTTTGTACGTGCCGAGATAGCAATGAACGATGGGGTGTGTGCCAGCATAATAATGAATTACTAAATCACTTCCTGTCGGCATGCATTAATCTAGGTAAATGTACGCAATAAGTTTCCAAGAAGATATGCAGTAAGGACACGGGCACAATCTTCAAAAAGAAAAAAATAATAATAATTAGGATCCAGTGACTCAGGGATTTGAAAATGATCTGAAAATTAAACTGACGCAATTAGCTGGACCTATAAAGTGACCTTATACTGAGTCAGACAATTGGTCCTCTGAAGCTAGAATTGTTTGTTCTATTTGGCAGCAGATCTGCAAGGTTTCGGGCCAAAATGTTTCCTAGCCTTGCTATTTGAGATCCGTTTCACTGGGGTGCTGTAGCATGAATCTGGGGCCTGCTTGTAAGCGTACAAAACACTGCTGAACCTTTGGTTACGTAAATACAATACTGGTAATGACACATGCGATGTAACAGGCTGTATGTAACAGTATAACCTCTATTTTAAAAACACACACAATAATAATAATAATTTATTATTTATACCCCACCCATCTGGCTGGGCCTCCCCAGCCACTCTGGGTGGTTTCCAACAAAATATTTAAATACAGTAATGCATCAAACATTAAAAGCTTCCCTAAACAGGGCTGCCTTCAGATGTCTTCTAAAAGTCTGGTAGTTGTTGTTCTCTTTGACATCTGGAGGGAGGGCATTCCACAGGGCGGGTGCCACCACCGAGAAGGCCCTCTGCCTGGTTCTCTGTAATTTGGCTTCTCGCAGTGAGGGAACCGCCAGAAGGCCCTCGGCGCAGGACCTCAGTGTCCGGGTAGAACGATGGGGGTGGAGATGCTCCTTCAGGTATACTGTACCAAGGGTGTTTAGGGCTTTAAAGGTCAGCACCAACACTTTGAATTGTGCTTGGAAACTTATTCAACATATCATGTCACAATATATAATTCCATAGACCAAATTATCATATGAGCGGAACATATTCTGAGAGATTAAAGTCCAGCAGATAGATCAGAAGATACAGTCTATTCAGTTCTTATATTAGCAATAACCACAATGTGGAATGCTTATAGCAATCTTGTAGTGTTCCACGTGTCTATGGAATTACATATTGTGACATGATATGTTGAATGATTTTTTGAAATAGAAGTTATAATCTTATATACAGCCTGTTACGTCGCATGTGTCATTACCAGTAAGCATAGCATGTGTGCTACCAGTGAACTGTAGCTACTCAATATCACATGTTGTGCATGCACTGTGTGTTGTTTTTGTAAATACGTGCAGGTCCAGCTATCCAGACACTCGTTTTACAAAAATCCACTTATTCAAGCACCAAGCATTAGTACCCAAACCTCGCCATACACACTGCAGATTCAGATATCCAAACAGCCAGACCTGCGTGCAGTACTCAAAACAAATAAGTCTAAAACAAGCCTTCCTTCTTTGTGTTTTGCTGGCGGGAGACAGGGAGGAAGGGGCAGAGTTTGGTCAAATAAGAGAGCAAATTTGACTTCCTTGTTTGCCTTTTGCAAGGTTTGAGAGAGTTTTCCTGCTTTTTCTTCATTTGGGGTACAAACGTCTATGGTTGGGAACGCATTAGAAATTTCCCCATAGGCATCAGTGGAAATGGTTGACTCGTTATGTGAACACCCGCCTAACAAATTATTTCCTGAGAACACACTGTGTTTGGGTAGCAAGACCTGAATGTCTTCTTCTTCTTCTTTGGCAATCACTGGTAGCTGAGTATGATTGTTTTCCATAAACACGGTTTTAACATTGTGTCCATAAGTGACTGTGGAGGCCAATTGTGGATCCATACGTCCTTCCACAGTGGGGACATTGGTTTCTGGGCAGGAGTTGATCATGGTGTGGATTTGCCAAGCGTGCTATATACACACTATATTTGTGGCATGCATCAAATGCAAACTTTCATTCGTCTTTGACCCTCTGCCTTCTTATCCCCTTTCTACAATTTGCTCCTGGAGTGTCGTAGCACCTCTCTTTTAACTCCTGACTCTTCACCTTTTTGCTTTGGCAAGTCAATGACCTCCGCAGGGAGTATCATCTGTGAGTCCACTTTGGTCAACAGCCATAATTTAAAGAGGCAGGGCCCAGTATTTCTGGGCACTTCTCAAGCTTAGCTGAGTTTCAACTGTGAAATATTTAATGCCTTACTGAAGCCAATTGGTTCTCATCTTACTGCTCTTGAATTGACTTGTGCCTTTGACAATGCCTGCTTCACAGAATTGGCAGGCTCTTACTGAAAGGAAGGGATGATGGCAAAGCTTTCTCTGTTCCCTTCTCCTATTTCCAATGTGTTCCTCTCTCTGCCTGGAACAGGCACTTCCTCTGTCTCCAGCCGTCCACATTCCTCTTCTACTTCCAACTTCTCCACTAAGGCATTTCCTTTTGGAAAAACCTTTCCTGGACCACCACTGCCACCTCACTTCCTCCAATGTGTTGCACTATCAGCTTAGGTGAGACCCACATCTTTTCCACGCATTATGTTAAAAGCACCAAAGATGAAAGCATAATTCAGTTCCTCCTGCCTATTGTGAATGGTTTCATTTTTGTGGCTTGTTACATAAACTTGGGATCAGATGAGCCAGGATTTCTGATACACATCCTGAAGATGTTATTTTTTGATGAACATTTGCCCTTCCTTAAGAACCTTTTGCAAAATGATCTCTCAGAATTATGGATTTTGTTGCCCTTCGATAGGGTGGAAAATTCTGGGAGCAACTGTGGATCCTGATTTAATAATATTATTTTAATAGAAGGGCAGGAAACCATGGTTTGGACCCTACTTCCTCTAGTTTCTCTCTTAGCCTATCACTTCCAGTATGAAGTAAAAAATACTGATTCATGCAGCATCAACTGAGACAAACTTTTATTAGAATTAAAAATAACAGGAAAATGCTGCCTCCATTTTTACACCCATAATTAGCACAGATAATTTTTGGAGGTTGTTTTTGTCCATAAGCTATGAGTGGACTCTCTTCTCAAAACACACATCCTTTCAGGATAGAAACTCTCTCCTTTTCTCATTGGCTTGGACGGTGTCCCATTTGTCAGAGCACAGCATTCGTCTCCAAATAAGAGGCTATTACATTTTTCTCAGGGATAGAGAGAATCACAGTTTCCTCCTCTCCCAGTTTGCTTTCCGCCGAGTGCCAGTGACCAGATTGCAGGAAGAAAAGGTATTTGGGAAATACAACTGAAATTTCCTGTTTAAGAGCCCATTTGACACAAAATGCAATTGGCTACCCTTTCCTAAAATTAGTTCTACTGCAACTGGTAGCCACTAGTTTTTTTTAAAAAAATATAAAAATAAAATAAAAATATCATGGGACAAATCTCCTTTATCTCCTACAAAAAACCAATGCCATTGGAAATGGCTTAGACTGAAGCCTAGTTCATACACTAGGTCAACAATATCATGGACTGCAAGACTCTTGATTGCAGCAAGGAAATCTTACAAGTGGTTGCTCTGCCATAGATCATTAGATGCTAGCGATAGGATTTCTATCCTAGCCTTCCTGGTATGCTGCTTTCCTATGTGCAGGGAAAGTTTGTTTTTAATAGGGAAACACTCCACAGTACACACATACATACACACACACACACACACACACAGTCTGGTGTATTCCACGTAATGTTTCCCCACCTGGTATGCTGATTTGTGCGAACTAAGCCTGCATCCTCGTTCCCCAGGTCTCTCTGCCACAGCAAGATTCCTGGAACAGCAGAGCTTTGACCTTAATCTAAGCCCAAAATGCTGCCCTGGGACCACATTCATTTGACACATAGGACACATTGAAAGTGCTATGAGTGCCAGCGTTTCCTGTGAAGAGGGACCGATGGTTAAGCCACTCTAAGAATTGTACCTCTGTGAGAGGAAAAGGGGGCACCTGAACAACTCTTAGCACCCAAAAGGAACCACAGCTCCCAGAATTCCTTGGGGGAAGCAAGCCACGAGTGTTTAAAGTGGTGTTGTAGTGCTTTAAATGCATGCTGTGCGTGTGGCCTGGTGCTGTTCTATCCCGCAGAAGGGCAGACTCCTGGTGTGAAGGATCTCCTATGACTTTTACTAGTGTTGCTGTGGGTTAAACCACAAAGCCTAGGGTCTGCCAATCAGAAGGTTGGCGGTTTGAATCCCCACGATGGGGTGAGCTCCCGTTGCTTGGTCCCTGCTCCTGCCAACCTAGCAATTTGAAAGCACGTCAAAGTGCAAGTAGATAAATAGGTACCACTCTGGCGGGAAGGTAAACGCCGTTTCCATGCGCTGCTCTGGTTTGCCAGAAGTGGCTTAGTCATGCTGGCCACATGAGCTGAAAGCTGTATGCTGGCTCCCTCGGCCAGTAAAGCGAGATGAGCACCGCAACCCCAGAGTCGTCCGCGACCGGACCTAATGGTCAGGGGTCCCTTTACCTTTTAAGATCCACCAACCAAAGTCTGGGGCAAGAAAGATACAAATTAGAATTAAAGAATTCTGGGCCGCAGAATTTGTTTGGAGTCCGGGAACTAAACAGGACACACAGTCCATGCAAAAATCTTCTCATGGTGACTGCTATCCAGTTTTCTTCATTTCAGCAGGATGATTTGGGACGTGGAGAGTACCGGTAATTAAACCATTAGCAGAAATCTTTGCTGATCTGCCAAAATATTACCTAGGTATCTGCTTCCTGCCACTCCCTGCTCTACACCATGTCGTGCCCATTATTTTGTCAGGTTGCGTTACGGCGCATCGAGCTCTCCAGTCCCTGTGGTGCAGCTCAATGAAACTATTCTTGTCTGCTGATCAGGTGCACCTATCCGTGAGCCGTTCCAGGGTCAGGCTCTATATCGACTGCAAGAAGACATCGGAGAAATTGCTTGGAACTTCAGAGAGTATTTCGACGGCTGGCTTTGTCATGCTCGGGAAGCTGACCAGGACGCGAGGGCCGCGGAGCGGGTCAGCAGCGGTGAGTCCCGTTTCCTGTGAGTTGAGGTCAACATGTGCTCTTGGGTGAAAGATGTAGAAGCACGGGGCAGAAATTGCAGGAGGGAAATGCCTCAGCCCAAGCGCAGGTGACGCCCATTCGTCATGTGCCCCCTTTTTGGGATTCCACCAAGAATTATTCTGGCACCCCTGTAGACTGACTGAGTTGGGGCTCTTGATTCCAGAAGGGGGACCAGTGACCCCAGTGAGATGTCCCTAAGTCTTGTGGGGTCCTTTGCGATGCTCTGGGTTGTGTTTCGGTTGCATTCTGCTGTAGTCAGTGCTGGATTTACGTATAAGCTAAATAAGCTATAGCTTAGGGCCCCACTTTCTTGGAGGCCCCCCCAAAAATTAAAGGATGTAGATTTCCAAAATATAAGATAAAAAACAAATAAAAATAAAACCTGCATACAGCAACAGTATTTTGTGTTGTGTAGGCTCCAATCATGTAAATGGCCCCCAATCATTTTAAGTTAGAGCTTAATAATTATTTCACTATTAATATACTTCTACTTAACTGTATTTCACTATTAATATACTTCTTCTTAACTGTACTTCACTATTAATATACTTCTTCTTGATTGTATTTCAGTTCAACAGTTACTTTGATAAAATACATATTTTGCTATGTGCAAATGGCTTTAGATTCCTATTTGGTCCATAAATTACCATACAGCATATATTCAACACAAAAAAACAGTTAATTTGTTGTTGAGTCAAAGGACAGCTGGACCTATAAAGGGCCCCATTACCTTCAGTAGCTTAGGGCCTCATCAAACGTAAATACGGCCCTGGCTTTAGTAGAAACGTTGTTTCCCACTAGGTTTTACTCAGAGTATACCTGCTGGAGTAAACTGACCTAAGTCAGAGTCTCCCTTCAGCACATGGATCTCTGCTTGAGCAACAGAACTTTCCCCTTTCTTCTCCCCCAATGTACACCCTGTGCCATCCCCTCCCTGAACATAGCTGTCAACTTTTCCCTTTTCTTGCGAGGAATCCTATTCGGAATAAGGGAATTTCCCTTAAAAAAAGGGAAAGGTTGACAGCTATGTCCCTGAATCTGCTCTGGAGAGTTGGGGGCACCTGTAGAACAGCTTTTGGGGATGTGTGGAGGGTGGAGAGGGGGGAAAGTTATGTTGCACAAGCAGAAATCCGTGATAATTATTATAATTAGAGCAACCACTGAAAAGGCCCTGTTACGTCCTTCACTCTCTGACAGTGACTAAT
The DNA here is from genome assembly GCF_965113315.1 of Podarcis vaucheri. Classification (NCBI taxonomy): domain Eukaryota; kingdom Metazoa; phylum Chordata; class Lepidosauria; order Squamata; family Lacertidae; genus Podarcis; species Podarcis vaucheri. Next base: position 99,322,508 of record NC_138764.1, read on the forward strand.
AGGAGGCAGGGGCAGTAATCCAGAGAAGAGTCGCAGTTCCTCACTAAATCCATCCTTTGTGGGATGCGACTGGTTTTTGGAAAAAGGCTTCTTTGATTCAAGTGAGCTCTTAGGTTTATCTTGTAAAAGAATATTATTCAAAAAAATAATAATTGCTATATGATGCTGATTGACAGCCGCCTTGTTGGATCTGCGGTGTGGGGGAGGGAGGGGAGTCTCAATCATTTTTTTTCTTTTTCTTTTGCATCTGTTAAATACATATGCTGCATATTACTTTTTGGCATCTTTAACGAATCTGAAGCACTGAAATGTAGCTAAGGAACAGCTTTTCTCAGAACTGCTGCCCTCAGATAGCCAGAGTGCCTGCTTCATTACTAGCTATTTTAAAAAACTAGATGTAACTATTAAAATACCCCTTTGAGCTGTAGAGCTTGTTTTAAGTCCATTTGCTACTCTGTCCACTCAGTCAGTCTACTGACTCATAGTGAAATGCACAATTTTTAATTTTTTTTTTTAAAAAAACGTTTGATTGGATAGATTGGATAGAGAGCTTTTATGTTACAGTATTTTTTAATAGGGATGGCAAAGCTGCCCTTAGCTTGTTTCACCCTCAATATTTCTTGGCAAACGTGGTGGTGTGGTATAGAGAAAGCTCATTTATATTCCGCGAGTTCTCATAATGCTAGTGGCACGCATTCTTGGATGATGTGCATTCTTGCCTTGCCGTCTGGGAACTGTAGTCTAGTTATAGCATCCACCACAAATCACCAGCAGTGGTGGAAAGATGCTTGCAAACTCAACCACAATACACAGATCAAGCATAGCTAGGAGGAAGGGAGGTCTCAGTCAGGAGGATGGGATGGACCACAACTATGGAACAACATTTGTAAGGTGTGGCCAAGATTCAGTGGAGGTGGGGTCTCCAAGATTCAGTGGGGGTGGGGAAGTAATAGTGCCACTGTATTCTGCTTGGTCAGACCTCACCTGGAGTACTGTGTCCAGTTCTGGGCACCACAATTCAAGAAGGACACTGACAAACTGGAACGTGTCCAGAGGAGGGCAACCAAAATGGTCAAAGGCCTGGAAACGATGCCTTATGAGGAACGGCTAAGGGAGCTGGGTGGTGGTGGAGTCTCCTACTTTGGAGGTCTTTAAGCAGAGGCTTGACAACCATATGTCAGGAGTGCTCTGATGGTGTTTCCTGCTTGGCAGGGGGTTGGACTCGATGGCCCTTGAGGTCTCTTCCAACTCTATGATTCTATGATTCCTCCAGCTGAACTGCAACAACAATGTGACTAACTCCTGCTATTGCCACCTCCAAATCTCACCTTTGAGGGTTTGGTGAAACCCCAAACCAGTTCTGGGGACACAAGGGGGGGGGCATGTGTGCAAGATGCAGGTTTGACGCTGTAGTCTAAACTATGGAGCCTCTTGGGCTTGCTGATCAGAAGGTTGATGGTTCGAATCCACACAACGGGGTTGCTCTGTCCCAGCTTCTGCCAACCTAGCAGTTGAAAGCATACCAGTGCGAGTAGATAAATAGGTACCGCTGCGGCGGGAAGGTAAACAGCGTTTGTGTGCGCTCTGGTTTCTATCATAGTGTCCTGTTGCGCCAGAAGGGTTTAGTCATGCTGGTCACATGACCCGGAAAGCTGTCTGCGGACAAACACTGGCTCCTTTGGCCTGAAAGCAAGATGAGCACTGCAACCCCATAGTCACCTTTGACTGGACTTAACCATCCAGGAGTCCTTGACCTTTACATATGTGTGCAAGAGGAGAGGGAGGGCGGATTCCATTGTGCTTCTGGAAGTTCTTCTGTATGTGCAAGGATTAAGTTGGATGCAAGCCAGAGCATTTCCCAAAAACTTTCTCTTTTCTGGTACCATTTTGTTTGCTGAAACTGTGCGGTTTCAGCACACCTCTATTCTCCACACATGGCTGGGAGTCCAACAAAGGCAGGGCTCCTGAGAGCCCCTGCACATGCAGCTGTGTACCTCAAATTCCTCTACACCAGCCTTCGCTGCCCTGCTGGCCTGCTAGCTGGGTCTGAAGAGAGCTGTTGTCTAAAACATCTGCAGGGCCCAGGGTGGTCAATGCTAGAGAAGGTGTGGGAATCCTTTGACCCTCCAGTTGTCGCTTAATTACCATTCCCATCATTTCTGGTGATTGACCCATCCTTACTATGAGTGATTGGAGTTGTACAGTGCTACCTTGGTACTCAAACAACTTGGAACCCAAACACTGCAAACCCGGAAGTAAGTGTTCCAGTTTGCGAACTTTTTTCAGAAGCCGAACATGCTCTGTTTTGAGTATTACGCTTCTGATTTGAGTGCCACACTTCCATTTTGAGTGTTACGCTGAGCTCTGTCTGTTTTGGCCATTTATTTTGTGTGGGGGGGGGGGGTTGCTGCTCTTTCTTTTTGTTTTTGTTAGTGTGTAAAACCCAGTTCAGCTACTGTTTGATTGATTGTGTGACTGCAGTACGTTGTTTATTGCTTTCATTTTATGGATCAATGGTCTCGTTAGATAGTAAAATTCATGTTAAATCGCTATTTTAGGGGTTGTTTTTAAAAGTCTGGAATGGATTAATCTACTTTGCATAACTTTCTATGGGAAAGCGTGCCTTGGTTTTGGAACGCTTTGGTTTTGGAACAGACTTCCAGAACAGATTAAGTTTGTGAACCAAGGTACCACTGTAGTTTAGCAACATCTGGAGGGCCAAAGATTCCACTACAGTCCAGCTGTAGAGCATACACATTCCAATGGATGCACATCTGTTTGGCATGGAGCCAGAATCCTTCTTCTGTATATAAATTCTCTTCCACTGGGCTTGAATGCCTGCAAAGGGCTAATGGCTCCAGCTGTTCTTGTGTGGATAGTATGACAGATGGATCTCTTCTTAGACAGGCTGGCTTATTTATTTCAGGTAGTTTCTTATCTTACCTGTCACCTCCTTTGAATGGCAACAGAGTAAAACTTTCATTTTGTCTCTGAAACCAATTACTGAGCCGCCAGGAGAAGGTGTTGAGTGAATGAGAACTCCAACATTGCTGTTCCTAAGACTGACCGGCTGAATTTTAGTAGAAAGGTTTTTCCAGCTTGGTCACTCTGAAACCACTGGCCATTTTTGCCATTGGACCAACACAGCTCACAGACATTGAGATTTATTTATTTTTAATCATCATCATTATTTTTTCTTTAAAAATAAGGCTTTGAAAACTGAACAACAAACAAACAAACCTCAGAGTTCTGGCTTAGGGAAAACAAAGATGCTAATGATGTTTGCTGTCTCTGTGCGAACAAGCTGGAGTTTCACAGCAGACAGAAAAATCTTGGCAGATACACATCCGTGGGTTGGAGGAAGAGGAGATGTTATTCTCAGAGGTGCCTTGCTGAGGCTCGGTAGGAGGTGATTAGAGTTTTTTGCTTCCGTTTCCATATTTGGAAAGATTTGAGGCGCTATTTCAGGAAACGGAAAGTTTAGTTATCTGTAGCTCTGTCCTTCCTTAACCTTAATAAAAAAATTCCTTCCAGTAGCCCCTTAAAGACCAACTAAGTTAGTTCTTGGTATGAGCTTTCGTGTGCATGCACACTTCTTCAGATACACTGAAACAGAAGTTGCCAGACCCTTCTATATAGTGAGAAGGTGGGGAGGGGTATTACTCAGAAGGGTGGTGGGAATGGGAGATTGGCAGATAGCTGAGATGAGCCTGTTGACGACTCTTAACGACTGCAATAGGTCTTGCAGGAAAAGGCAAGGGGTGAGAAGGTGAAAAATGGCTTAGTCATGTATAATGAGATAGGAATCCAATTTCTTTGTTCAGACCAGGTCTGTGCACATTGGTAATTCAGAAGGGAGGTATCAGGAAGGAAGAGTTGGAAATTGCAGCAGCACTCTTCAGTTCTGGATTTAATTTTAGACATAGGTAAAGGTAAAGGGAACCCTGACCATTAGGTCCAGTTGCGGACGACTCTGGGGTTGTGGAGCTCATCTCTCTTTATTGGCTGAGGGAGCCAGCGTACAGCTTCCGGATCTTGTGGCCAGCATGACTAAGCCACTTCTGGCGAACCAGAGCAGCGCACGGAAACACCGTTTACCTTCCCACCGGAGCGGTACCTATCTATCTACTTGCACTTTGATGTGCTTTCGAACTGCTAGGTTGGCAGGAGCAGGGACTGAGCAACGGCAGCTCACCCTGTCATGGGGATTCGAACCGCTGACCTTCTGATCAGCAAGCCCTAGGCTCTATGGTTTAACCCACAGCGCCACCCAATTTTAGACATTCTCGATGATAAATGGCATTGGTGACACATGCCTTCATTCTGGGGTGGGGAACCTGTGCCAGGCGCACAGATCTCTATCTCCCTCTACCCCACAGGCCAACTTGGGCAGGTAGGCAACGTCCAATCAGCACCAAGCAGGATTGCATTTTCCGCTCATCGAGAGACAAGCAGAGATTTCCCACATGGCAGGGGGCTGGACTCGATGACACTCTGGATCGCTTCCAACTCTATGATTCTATGACTCTATGATTCCATCCTGCTCTACAGGGATTTTTTTGACAGCATGTTTCCCATAGGGAACACACTGGCAAAGCAACACCAGGCAGGATTGGTTTCACTCAGCACCAACAGGCGGATGAATTTTCATAAGGATTTTTTTTTTTAAGTAACATAAACTGTTGTAGTTACAGATAGGTAGCCGTGTTGGTCTGCCATAGTCAAAATAAAAAAAATTCCTTCCAGTAGCACCTTAAAGACCAACTAAGTTAGTTCTTGGTATGAGCTTTCGTGTGCATGCACACTTCTTCAGATACACTGAAACAGAAGTTGCCAGATCCTTCTATATAGTGAGAAGGTTGGGAGGGGTATTACTCAGAAGGGTGGTGGGAATGGGTGATTGCCAGATAGCTGAGATGAGCCTGTTGACGACTCTTAACGACTGCAGTATCTAACTCTGTTGTATCTATAGTTCCAGCTGCAGTCACTGCAGATTGTGTGCAGCAGTTTGTGGCCTGAAGAGGACAGATGTTGTGATGTTCCAGCAATGGTGAGTATGGAGGCTCCACTTCTTCCTGGCGTTGGGAATTTATGACGCATCCGCATTACAACTGCACAATGGTTTTATACCAGTTTCATTGTGATTGATGCCTCCACCAAAGAATGTTGGGGGAAGAGTAAGTTGGTAAGGCCTGGAGAGAATCATAACTGCCCCTGCAAGAAAAGGGTTTCTTTTCGCAGGTTTAGAGTTCCACTTGTGAGTCCCATTGAAGTGAAGGTCTGGCAAGCTGCCGGCTAGCTCTGTGGAGGCTCCTTTTATTGGCACAATATGCAAAACCAGTCAGATACATTTTGGACCGTGACCTTTACACATCTTCCAATCCTGAGATCGTGCTAAGTTATTTTGGCACCTGTTTCCACCGCATCATTTTCCCCTTGCACAATGTATGACGAAGGAGACAAAGGTCACAGACAGGGCACGGCAGACCACAAAGAGAGCAAAGGTTAGACAGAGGGCAAGATGTTTAGACAGCTGTGGCTTTGTCCGCGGGCGGAAGTCTGCACCATACCCAACGATCATTCCTACATCCCATCTTTTTTGCTGCTCTTTCAGAGAGATGAAGAGGTCTGCCCTAGCTTCCTCCCGTCCTGCAGCTGCACTTCTGAGATCCCAGGCCTCCCAGGGCCTCCAGGGCCTCCGGTGAGTTGAACTTTTGTTCCCAGAAAAATGGCATTGGGCATAACCACCCAGGGAATAGAATTGCACCTACGACTTCAACCCATTTCGGAAAGCAGAGATGTGTTAAGAGGGTACATGGCTATGTTCTCTTTCCTCCGTCAAAGGCCTCTGGGTACCAGCTGGTGGAAACCCCAGGAGGAAGGGCATTGTTGCACTCAAGTCCTGCTTGCAGGCTTGCAAGAGGCATCTTCTTGGCCACTGTCAGAACAGGATGCTGGACAAAATGAACAGGATGCTGGACAAAATGAGAGGCACAAATACAAGATGGGTGACACCTGGCTTGAGAGCAGTACATGTGAAAAGGATCTAGGAGTCTTGGTTGACCACAAACTTGACATGAGCCAACAGTGTGAAGCGGCAGCTAAAAAAGCCAATGCAATTCTGGGCTGCATCAATAGGAGTATAGCATCTAGATCAAGGGAAGTAATAGTGCCACTGTATTCTGCTCTGGTCAGACCTCACCTGGAGTACTGTGTCCAGTTCTGGGCACCACAGTTCAAGAAGGACACTGACAAACTGGAACGTGTCCAGAGGAGGGCAACCAAAATGGTCAGAGGCCTGGAAACGATGCCTTATGAGGAACGGCTAAGGGAGCTGGGCATGTTTAGCCTGGAGAAGAGGAGGTTAAGGGGTGATATGATAGCCATGTTCAAATATATAAAAGGATGTCACATAGAGGAGGGAAAAGGGTTGTTTTCTGCTGCTCCAGAGAAGTGGACACGGAGCAATGGATCCAAACTACAAGAAAGAAGATTCCACCTAAACATTAGGAAGAACTTCCTGACAGTAAGAGCTGTTGGACAGTGGAATTTGCTGCCAAGGAGTGTGGTGGAGTCTCCTTCTTTTGAGGTCTTTAAGCAGAGGCTGGACAACCATATGTCAGGAGTGCTCTGATGGTGTTTCCTGCTTGGCAGGGGGTTGGACTCGATGGCCCTTGTGGTCTCTTCCAACTCTATGATTCTATGATTCTATGATTCTAAGATGGGCCTTTGCTCTCACCCCAAATGGCTTTTCTTATGTAGCATCCTCCTTAGGGAATGCTCTCCCCAAAGGGCCATGCCTGGTGCCTATGCTGTGGTCTCCTAGGTGATAGGTAAAATACATTCCTGTTCACCCAGGCTTGCTAATTACAACATATTGGGTGCTTCGGTTTTTGCACCAAATTTCCCCTTGCTGAATTTACGCTGGCTTTTAATGGCTTTAGCTGCTGCGTTGTCGTTTTGCCCATTTTAGTTGCTTTCGTTGCCTTGCGATTTAATTCCAAGATTGAAGGGCTTCTATCTTAAATTGTATTTTGTTTTGTTTCCCTGTGTAAAAACCACCCAGATGGTCAGTATGTAAATGTAAGTCCTGTTTGGAATTTGTTGCCCTGCAGGAAACATTCAATCTGTACCAAAGCCTTCTCTGTTCGATACTGCCTAATCCAAAACAGTAATCCGACGGATTAAAAAAGGAAGAGAAATGGGGTGGGGGTGGGGAAGCAGAGCACTGCTTAATCTGTCAATAGTTCATGAATCACCTGGGCATGCTTGCAGTTTAGTATGTTTCTATTTTTTAAAAAATGATATTTATTAATGTTTCACAAACAATAAAAACAAATTCCAACATTCAAACTACAAAAGCAAAACAAATAAAAGATACGCAGTAGAAAAACAGTTGATAGAAGAAAGAAGAAAAAATAAAGAATAAAGAATAAGAACAAAGAGAAAAGCCAAAAATCAAAACTAAAAATAGATTAATATTTTCAAATCTTATATTTTCTTCACTAGTTTCTTGACCTCCTCACACCTCCCATTTTGTATTCCAGATCAAATATTAAATTCAGCAAATCCTTACCCTCTAAGATTCATCCTTACGCCATATATTAACCTATTATTGTAAATATCCATTTCCAATTATCAATCCCTATTTACATTTTCTTAAGCATCTCTTTACCAGTACCACTTATTTTCAATCAAACGTCATTTCAACATTCCTTAATTTTACAGTGCTTCTGCAGGTAATCTTTAAACTTCTTCCAATCTTCCTCCACCGACTCTTCTCCCTGGTCACGGATTCTGCCAGTCATCTCTGCCAGTTCCATGTAGTCCATGACCTTCAGCAGTTTAGTATGTTTCTAGATCCACTGGTGATGTGTCAAGTCCGGATGAATTCAGAACAACCATGCTGCTCCCCACCAAACCTCTGTTCTCCATCGCAGCCGGAATGCCCATGTAGAAATTCTACAAGCACAAACCATTTCCCCCAGTTTATTTTGATGCAAGTGCCTGGAATACAGATTAGCCAGCCTGGCAAAGTCAGAAGCACTTGGAGAAAAAAGGATGTGGCCCCCATCACTGTACAGTGGTACCTCAGGTTACAGACACTTCAGGTTACAGACTCCGCTAACCCATAAATAGTACCTCAGGTTAAGAACTTTGCTTCAGGATGAGAACAAAAATCGCGCGGCGGCAGCGGGAGGCCCCATTAACTAAAGTGGTGTCTCAGGTTAATAACAGTTTCAGGTTAAGAACGGACCTCCAGAATGAATTAAGTTCTTAACCCGAGGTACCACTGTAATAAAATGTTTCCCCTTGTACAGCAGTGTTTGCCCTTAACAAGGTTTTCTGCTGTTAACCTACACAGATATCTGTTCTCTATCAGTGGGCAAAGTGGGTTGGGTGACTGGCAGGTGAAGCTTCACTCTTGAGCTACTGGACCGGTTGGTGGCTGCTTTTCACCTGTTTTGTTCTCCCTTAGGAACATCAGCCAGTATAGTGTAGTGGTTAAGAGCGGTAGACTTGTAATCTGGTGAACTAGGTTCGATTCCCCGCTCCTCCACATGCAGCTGCTGGGTGACCTTGGGCTAGTCACACTTCTTTGAAGTCTCTCAGCCCCACTCACCTCACAGAGTGTTTGTTGTGGGGGAGGAAGGGAAAGGAGAATGTTAGCTGCTTTGAGACTCCTTAAAGGGAGTGAAAGGAGGGATATCAAATCCAAACTCTTCATCTAGGGATAGCCCCAGATTTCAGGAGGTCTTGGGATGGTCCCCACCCCACCCCACTGGACCCCCACATCACCCTCCTCTTTACAATGGCACTGTCACCTATTTTCCCTCCTGCTACCCCAATTATTCCTGCTCCCCCACCACCACCACAACCCCATCTCTTATTGTTGCGAACAAAATCTTTGTTGCTGCCTGGTGGCAGCACTGACATCTTCACTTCCACTTTCTGAAAAAGGGCCCAAAAGGGGTCCATCTTCTTCAGAGAATGCTTTTGCCGCCCCTGCTGTTTGCTGCGGTGGAAAGGAAAGCTTTTTGAGTTGGTTTTGTTGTTTTGTCCCTTGTTCTTCAGGGTAGTCCTGGAAGGAGAGGACCTCAGGGGGAACAAGGCGAGCCAGGCCCCAAGGTAAGAGGTGCTGCATCTAAACCAGCTGGTGACAAGAGGGTCAGACATATTCATGGAGGGTAAAACTGTTAGTGGCTACTATCCACAATGGTAATGTTCTCCTTCCACTGTCAGCGACAGTATTCTGGGGGGACTATGGTGATCATGCTTAGTGCTCACATTTTATTTGTATGCCACCTTTCCATAGTTAAAACCACGCTCAAGGTGTCTTACAACACGACAAGGTTGACAATTACGAATACAGCAAGAGTAGTCACAAACAACAAATGAAAAGCACAATTTATGTAGAAATGGCCCAAACTGGACCATTTCTACATAAATCGCTTGGACTACTGCAATGCACTCTATGTGGGGCTACCTTTGAAGGTGACCCAGAAACTACAATTAATCCAGAATGCGGCAGCTAGACTGGTGACTGGGAGCAGCCACCGAGACCACATAACACCGGTCTTGAAAGACCTACACTGGCTCCCAGTATGTTTCTGAGCACAATTCAAAGTGTTGGGGCTGACCTTTAAAGCCCTAAACGGCCTCAGTCCAGTATACCTGAAAGAGTGTCTCCAACCCCATCATTCTGCCCGGATGCTGAGGTCCAGCGCCAAGGGCCTTCTGGCGGTTCCCTCACTGTGAGAAGCCAAGTTACAGGGAACAAGGCAGAAGGTCTTCTCAGTAGTGGCACCCGCCCTGTGGAGCGCCCTCCCACCAGATGTCAAAGAGAAAAACAACTACCAGACTTTTAGAAGACATCTGAAGGCACCCCTGTTTAGGGAAGCTTTTAATGTTTAATAGGTTATTGTATTTTAATATTCTGTTGAAAGCCACCCAGAGTGGCTGGGGAAACGCAGCCAGATGGGCGGGGTATAAATAATAAATTATTATTATTATTATTATTATTATTATTATTATTATTATTAAGATCTAAAACTAAAGATACAAATAAATTAATACTAATAGCAGCTACAACCCCTCACCACAAAACTCCCCAAAACAAGATCCTGACCTAAGAGTCTAGTGTTCTGCGTTGATATTTTGGTTGTGTGATAGAGCTATTGTTAAACTTGATGGCTGTTTTTTTACTCCCATAGGCAAGTTGCCTGAGAGATGTATTTGGTATTGGGCAACAAATAAATCGAAACAGATGAGAACATTATTATCTTTTGCATTTCACACTGCTCTGAATTTTGCGACACAGCTCTCGGCTCCAAGAAGCAAAGAGCGTGCGAGTCTCCTGCTGGGTGATGTATGATCCCTCCCTATAGCAGCGAGATGTGAGCAGCCAAAGAGATCAGGGGACTTCCTCTTCAGTGGTGCTTTGCAGTTTTGCACAGGGTGCTGTTCATTGACCATGGCAATAAACAGTTGATTTTGCAGTGGCAAGAAGATAACTGCTCTCTGCCCCCGCCGCGCCCCCCGCCTTGCATTCCCCACCATACCTAAATAGCTTATTGTCAGAGCAGTTGGAAAAAAGACAATTAAAAGCAAACCACCCCACAGTGGCCATTTCTACACTGAACCCAGAAAAGTGAATTGCCAAAGGGGATAGGCAATACAACTGAGCATGGGGTCAGAGAGCTGCCACCCTAGGGACTAGAAACCTGAGGCTGACATTACTTGTGTTTCTTGAACTTCAGTTACTTGCCCACAAAACAGGGTGATTTCAACATGATCCTTTTCCTCTCTTTGAAAGCCCCCCCCCCTTTTAGTTTTTGCTCTGGGTTTTATTTTTAACACAATAAAAAATAAACTGACAAAGGTAAATGATTAAAAATTGCAATAAGAAAGTAAACAACTACAATGGGTTCGCATACCATATTTTTCCGTGTATAAGACGCCCCCATGTGTTATACACCCCTCTACTTGGGGGGACTCCAAATTAAGAAAATGGGGGAGAGATTGCCCAGAGTTGTTGAGCTTTTTTAGGGGAAGGGGCCCAGAGTTGTTGAGTGTTTTTTTGTTGAGCTCACCCGCCTGACCTACGCTGCCACTCGCTGTTACAGAAAGCCACCTATCATCTGTCCCCTCACTGGCAGAAGCTGCCAATCACCTGCCAAATTACTGTAGCAACAGCCAATCAACACCAGCCCTTGCCGCAGCTAATAATAATAATAATAATAATAATAATAATAATAATAATAATAATAATTTTTATTTATACCCCGCCCTCCCCAGCCAAGGCTGGGCTCAGGGCAGCTAACAAGCAATAATAAAAACAAGCTGAATGAATACAACTTAAAAACAAGATTAAAATACAACATTAAAATATTGAAACATTAAAATATTAAAATGCAGCCTCATCACAGGAGATGAACACGCCCAATAGCGGCTGACAATCTCCGGCTCGCGGCAGCAACCAATCCCACATCCCCCCCATTCATGTTTAGCCTGGAGAAGAGGAGGTTAAGGGGTGATATGATAGCCATGTTCCAATATATAAAAGGATGTCACATAGAGGAGGGAGAAAGGTTGTTTTCTGCTGCTCCAGAGAAGCGGACACGGAGCAATGGATCCAAACTACAAGAAAGAAGATTCTACCTAAACATTAGGAAGAACTTCCTGACAGTAAGAGCTGTTTGACAGTGGAATTTGCTGCTAAGGAGTGTGGTGGAGTCTCCTACTTTGGAAATCTTTAGGCAGAGGCTTGACAACTATATGTCAGGAGTGCTCTGATGGTGTTTCCTGCTTGGCAGGGGGTTGGACTCGATGGCCCTTGTGGTCTCTTCCAACTCTATGATTCTATGATTCTATGATTCACTATCCGTGTATAAGACATCCCACGATTTTTAACATAGTTTTTAAATAACAAAACCTCGCCTTATACATGGAAAACTATGGTATATCACTCTATAGGAGGGCTCCAAACACAGGCCTGCAGCAGGATCTCTCCTTCTCCAAGGGATCTAGATCGAGGAAGGAGGCTGGGTTGCATTTAAGGGGGCAGCGTGCAGTGTACTGACGATGCCTGAATGCAAAATATTGTGATTATATCAGAGAGCAGGTGCCTCTATCTTAAAAGGCCTAATAACACTTTGCTGTCCAGAATGACAAGGTCTTTCCCCTACTTTGTGTTAGATTTTGCACTGCTGTTTATTACAGCCACGGCAGATTTCTCTCCCTCCCCATCCCAGCCATCCCAAATCACTGTGACAGCCACAGAAAGGAGCTACCTTTCTGCTATAGATCAACAGACGAAAAGAGCCAACAGCTTTGATGTGCAATGCGGAAAGCTTTGGGAAATGTTAAAACCCACCAATGTGGCTCTGGCAGCTTTGTTTGTTCGCCTCGCCTGCTGCAGAGTGACTGTCACAGTCAAGCAGAGATGCAGCGAAATGTAGATTTGGACTTCTCGTCCAAAACAGAGTAAACAACTTGCAGCAGCAGCTTTTTAAGGTAAAGGTAAAGGGACCCCTGACCATTAGGTCCTGTCGTGACCTACTCTGGGGTTGCAGCGCTCATCTCGCTTTATTGGCCGAGGGAGCCGGCTTACAGTTTCCGGGACATGTGACCAGCATGACTAAGCCACTTCTGGCGAACCAGAGCAGCGCACGGTAACTCCGTTTTCCTTCCTGCTGGAGTGGTACCTATTTATCTACTTGCACTTTGACGTGCTTTCGAACTGCTAGGTTGGCAGGAGCAGGGACCGAGCAATGGGAGCTCACCCCATTGTGGGGATTCAAACCGTCAACCTTCTGATCAGCAAGTCCTAGGCTCTGTGGTTTAACCCATGTCCCTTAGCAGCTTTTTAACAGAACCCCTTAAAACAGGGGGAGGAGACATCAACCCAAATGTTTCAAATATTTAGCTGTGGTTCCTGCATTGCAGGGGGTTGGCCTTGATGACCCTTGGGTAAGACGACCCAAGCTATGACTGAAATAGAGACCCATATGAATGGGGGAGGGGTGTGGCAGAGAGGTTTGGTTCACATTTTAATGCAAACCTACCCCTTCTGCGCTTCCCGAAACAATACAGGTGCCAAACCACAGCAATCCTTCAAAATTCAGACTTCTTTGCATTTTGCAGTGCAGTTCCCCAACCCAAATGTGCGTAAAAATGTATACATTAGTGAATATGACATGCAAGACTTCATCGCTGGGAGCAAAGTGGACTAAAATGCTGATTTTTTAAAAAAAGTATATATATTTGATATGTGTTTTTAGTAGTATCTAATTTATTCTGTGAGCTGCCTCAAGTCCTCCTCTGGCAGAAAGGCAACATGAGAATGAATGAATGAATGAATGAATGAATGAATGAATCAAGGTTTTCATCCCTTGCTCTCTTCTGGCTTTGACTTTGGTTTTTGCAAAGGGAGTTTGTTGTGCTGGGAATCTGAGTACCTGCAAGATACTGATGTATGGATGCATTTCCTTGTTTCCTTGGCATCTGGTGGCTTTAGGGTGAGCCAGGCCCACCTGGGCAAGTTGGGCCAGAAGGTACGGGAGGACACCAAGGGACACCAGGCACCCAAGGGATGACTGTGCAGGGTCCCATAGTAAGTCTCTTTCTTCTTCTTTTCTTTGCCCATGTGGGTTTTGCTGACACACACACACACACACATATATACACTACTTCAGAAATTGCCCCAAGACAACATGTATTAAATTGAGGTGGGCTGCAGAGATTAGAGCAGGACGAACACCATTGCATAAATTAGTGCAAACAGCAAGATGGGCATTGCCTGCTGCTGGAAGATTTGCCCATCCCAACTCTGGCTGAACCCCTCCTCCTCCTCCTCTCCCTGGTCCCAAAGACCCAATGCTTACCTTGGGGCAAGAGGAACTGGCAGAGGAGGAGGGGGTGATGGCCTCTTCCACTTCCTAGCAGAGCACCTTTTCCTGCTGAGGACTGCAAGAATCCCTGAAAGGAAACTCAGGGTTGTAGCCAATGAAGTTGTCCCATGAGTATGTCCTCTCCCATTCTTCTTCCTGTGCACCCCTCAGCATCTGTTCTGGCAATTTCCCCAACCATTCAGAGCAGATTTGAGGGGGCACGGAGGGCACAGGGAAGAAGAGATGGAGAGGAAATCCTATTATTAGTATTAGTACAGTGGTACCTCTAGTTGTGAACGGGATCCGTTCTGGAAGCCTGTTCGCAACATGAAAAGAGCGCAACCCGCAGCGGTGCGTCTGCACAGGCATGGTTTATGATTCACCACTTCTGCGCATGTGCGTGACATCATTTTGCGCTTCTGTGCATGCGCGAGCAGCAAAACCTGGAAGTAACCCTTTCCGGTACTTCCGTGTTGCCGCGGGACGTAACCTGAAAGAGTGGGATCTGAAAACACATTGCACAGGAAGAAGTTCTCGGACTAGCAGGACAACTTAGCCGGATGCAACACGTTTTGTTGTTGCTGCTGCATTCAAAATCTTTATTCATTTTGGTGACAGTGGAAGGGCAATGGGCTGTGCCCAACCCTAAATCGAATGAACAACAAGCAGAGAATAGCCTTCAGGAGGGTAGCCATGGTTAGAATTCCTGATGTATAATTGCAGTCATAGGATTGTTGTCTTTCACATGATGGTGTATGTTTTCATTCCACAGAGTGGGAAGTGACAGAGACAGGATATTTGTGTTCCTGTGTTCCGTGAAGTGGGACTATTGTCCTTTGTTCTTTTTATCTTTGCTCTCTGATGCCAGAAAGAGAGGGAGCCATGTTGCAGTGCTCCGTGTGTGTTTATATGTAAATAAAGTAGATTAGCCAAAATGCTGAGTTGCTGAGGTCTGTTACGCAAAGCTGCAAAGACTCTGTGGATCTCTAAGTGTGCTGGTGTCTGTTGGCATCGGTCGCTGTGATGTTCAGGCTGAAGAAAGTTTTTGAAGCTCCCGAACAATCGACCAGGAGGGAGGGAACATGCCAGTCGGGCATGTGTCTCTGCCAGGGTCCTACCCGAGCGTAGGATGAACTCCTGACAGCCACTACATCCCCATGGTTTTGTTCTTGGGACAGAGGAGGAACGGTGGAGACCGCCTCCCCAGCCTGACCATTCCAGAGAAGAAGGAGACAGTTCAGAATTACAACAGGGGTTTGAGGGAGGTCACAGCTCAGAGGCAGGTGAGGAGAAAAGTTTGGAAAGAATGGGAGAGGAGGAGGCAGAAGAAGAAGAAACAACAACAGGGGAGAGACAGCTGACGGACTTAGAAAGCATTCCAGACCCCCCCCCCTTTCTTGAGAACCCAGGGGGCATTGAAATTAGGAGAGCAGAGAGCTCAAAGGTGAAAGGCCCTTTCCAGCACCCGTAGTGATGACTCATGAGGAAGTAGGAGAGATGGAGGGGGTGAGGTTTCAAGTGGAGCAACACCATTACTCCAAGAGGCTGCATTTCTAAGCCTCTCTCTGTGAATATTGAATAAAAGCCACTGGTAAGAACTTCCCTTGTCTTATCCCTTCCTGGCAGTCTGCTGGGGGGCGATTGGGATCCTCTGACGCCGGACACATGAGCACACATGCACAAATCCAAAGTGTACAAATGCCCTCCTTTTCCAACCAGCAACTTGGATGCCTTTAAAAGGCGAAATAGACAGATCTGTGGAGGACTTGAGGCATGTGTGCTACCTCCACTGTTCTGAATGCCATTTGCAATTGGGGAATTGGAATTGGGGAAGAGTGTATTGCATTTAGGTTCTGCCTGCAGGCTTTGAGTGGGCCTACCTTTACAAAACCTCTTGGTGTGAGAAAAGGAGATTTACAAATACATAAGTGTTCCTTTATATATCTGTGAAATGCTCGAAGATATAAAGATATATGCTAGCTCTGGAACTGTGCAGATAATATACATTCAGTCATTTCCCCCCCTGCATTCAAATTCTAGGGACCACCAGGTATTAAAGGAGACAAAGGAGACAGCGGAAGTCCAGGGATGCGGGTAATTATGACACACACTTTTCTCTCTCTCACTCTCTCTTTGTAATTTCCACCCATCTATTATTATGATCTGGCAGCTTTCCCAGGCAGGATTGCAGACAGTTCTCCTGTTGCTTTCGAGCCTTGCTTTGAAACCGTGCTTCTTCTTCAGAGGTGGGAATCCCATAACGGTGCAATTTTTCCCCCGCTAGCTAGCTCTGTATTCCCTTTTCTTGGGCCCTGCAGTTTGGCAAACATTAATTATCTGAAGTCTCAGAGCCGCTTAAGGAGGTCAGCAAAAGAATTATGGAGATTTTGCAGATGGATAAGCTAGTTTAAAGAGAGAAGCTTACATGACCTTGGCCAAGGATGAACAGGCTATAAGTGGGAGTGAGAACAACGGAACGTGACAGCTCAATTTCCAAATGCCCAGCTCTCAAACAGTCTCCCGGATGGAAAAGATCGGGAGTGGAGCAAGCTGTACGTTTGTACTTAGAAGAAAGGAAAAGGGATTACTTTAATGTGTTCTTATTGGAAATGATGGCAACTTCTTTAAACTAAATTGAACTGCATTATGACATCATGAGTTTGAAAATAACCAGAATTTGGGGACAAAGCTATGCCTTGACTTAATGGTCTTGCAAGGGCTGCCTCCCACCTGCCCTGATGAAAATGCTTATTACTATACTTACTTAAAAAGGGGGTGGGGAGAGGTAAGCGTGCTGCCTTTGGGGGTCCTCCTGCTCATCCAGCTGGCTGCTCCCCAAACTGATGGCACCCCTGTTGTTGTGGGTCATGCCATCAAGGGATGTGAATCTTCTGCATAGACATCATTGCACTGCACCAGTAACAGAGGGTCACATAATAATAATACAGTGGTACCTCAGGTTACATATGCTTCAGGTTACATACACTTCAGGTTACAGACTCTGCTAACCCAGAAATAGTACCTCGGGTTAAGAACTTTGCTTCAGGATGAGAACAGAAATTGCACAGTGGCGGCAGTGGGAGGCCCCATTAGCTAAAGTGGTGCTACAGGTTAAGAACAGTTTCAGGTTAAGAACGGACCTCCAGAATGAATTAAGTACTTAACCCAAGGTACCACTGTAATAATAATAATAATAATAATAATAATAATAATAATAATAATAATAATAATATATTTATATCCCGCCCTCCCCAGCCGAAGCCGGGCTCAGAGCGGCTAACAACAGTAAAAAATAACACAGTTTACATAAAATCACAATCAATTAATTGAAATAGATTCTAAAATCAATTCATTCTAAAATCAGTTCAGAATCAAATTAATGGCAACCATTGGGCTAGAGTGCTATGAGGATTACAGAAGGAGGGGGTCAGACTGCGCCTTGGCCAAAGGTCTGGTGGAACAGCTCTGTCTTGCAGGGCCTGTGGAAAGATGTCAAGTCCCGCATGCATATTTAGCAACCCCTGCGGTGCCACTGAAATCTTTCCAGACTCCTGAAACCACCCAAATGCATAGGATGGCAGTAAAGCATGAGTGATGGGAAGATGTTTTCAGATCCAAAATTGGCTGGAGGGAAAGCGAGGGAGGGTGCAAACACTACATGGTACTATAAACACTCACAAATACAGTGGTGCCCCGCAAGACGAAATTAATTCGTTCCGCAAGTTTTGTCGTCTAGCGAATTTTTCGTCTTGCGAATCACGAAATCCCATAGGAATGCATTGAAAATCAATTAATGCGTTCCTATGGTCAAAAAAAGTCCAAACAAAGCCAAATTTGGTACAACAACAGTTTATTAACTGCTCTTTAAAGTCACACATACTGTAAAGAGCAGTTCAAAAATTGAAGGGAAAATAAATTAACTTTATAAACAAAACATGTCTTTGTTTTTAGACAAAGGAAACAAAGTCGCGAGACGTTTTCGTCTTGCGAAGCAAGCCCATAGGTGAAATTCGTCTTGCGAGGCAAATCGAAAATGGAAAAACCTTTCGTCTAGCGAGTTTTTTGTCTTGCGAGGCATTCGTCTTGCGAGGTACCACTGTATACCTATTCCACATCTACATAAAGGTAAAGGTAAAGGTACCCCTGCCCATACGGGCCAGTCGTGTCCGACTCTGGGGTTGCTCATCTCGCTTAAGAGGCCGGGAGCCAGAGCTGTCCGCAGACACTTCCGGGTCACGTGGCCAGCGTGACGAAGCTGCTCTGGCGAGCCAGCACCAGTGCAGCGCACGGAAACACCATTACCTTCCCGCTATAAAGCGGTACCTATTTATCTACTTGCACTTGGGGGTGCTTTCGAACTGCTAGGTGGGCAGGAGCAGGGACCGAACGATGGGAGCTCACCCCGCCACGGGGATTCAAACCACTGACCATGCGATCGGCAAGTCCTAGGCACTGAGGTTTTACCCACAGCGCCACCTGCGTCCCTCCCACATCTACATAGTGACACTATATTGGCTCAGGTTCCCTTTCTTCCAAAGTGGCTGGCTTTCCTCCAGTTTGGGGCTTGCATGCTTGCTCCCTCACCCATTAGCATCACATGGGATCTGGGAAATGTCATTTCCCTTTTCCCCAATGCCCTGGAGTGACATTAGATCAGCCACTTCAGGGCATTGTGGTGTGTGGCTTCTCAGAGAAACCCACAGCTGGGGCCTTGGCATTTGCCCAGCTCTGCTGCGTGCTGGTGCCAGGCCTGAATAGATCCACAGGTAGGGAGTGTGTGGGCCTCTCGTTACAGGTAACAAACAGGTACATTGCTATGTGCATGGCACACCCTGACTTCAGGTTGGTTCAGGAGAGATAGAGAAGAGATGATGGAAACTATGTCTGCAGGAGGCAAGGCAAAAATAAATCAAGGTCTTTTCAAAGCTGTTGTTCTTGGCTTCATCGGAAAAAGGTCCTGAGATTCTGGCTTAATCATGAGGCACTTTGACAAAGGATGTTGTTGTGTTGTTGTTTAGTCGTTTAGTCGTGTCCGACTCTTCGTGACCCCATGGACCAGATCACACCAGGCACTTCTGTCTTCCACTGCCTCCCGCAGTTTGGTCAGACTCATGTTGGTAGCTTCGAGAACACTATCCAACCATCTTGTCCTCTGTCGTCCCCTTCTCCTTGTGCCCTCCATCTTTCCCAACATCAGGGTCTTTTCCAGGGAGTCTTCTCTTCTCATGAGGTGGCCATAGTATTGGAGCCTCAGCTTCACGATCTGTCCTTCCAATGAGCACTCAGGGCTGATTTCCTTCAGAATGGAGAGGTTTGATCTTCTTGCAGTCCATGGGACTCTCAAGACAAAGGATATGCTTCCTGAATAACAGTTCTGTTTGTCTGCAGGGTTTGATGGGTCCTCAAGGAGCTCCAGGGAAAGATGGGATTCAAGGATCAAAGGTAAAAGCACTGGGCAGTCTGGCAACCATCAAATGTGGGTTCTCAAATGGCCCAAACCACAAGTTGAAGAGAGAGCGCAATTCTCCGTGAAGATGGGAGCAAGCACAAGTGAAACAGATATTGTGTCACTCCCAGGAATGTCTTCCCCATTGCTCCATGTATCTTTACAGCACCTGACATGATGCTTCTGAACAGAGATGCTTCATTTAGCTATCGAGGATAATATCACCATTAGGATAGAATGACCCTCAGTCGGTGCAGCACGAATAATTTGATCGCAAGCAATGATGCAAAGCGCAGTCCCAAAGGAAAGTCCCAGAATCCCTTGCAGGCTGCTGAGAGAATGCCAGAGCATAATTCTTGTGGGATCTTAGGGAGGCAAATGCCTCACCTGAACATCATTTTAAGCTTTCTCATTGAGAAATGAGGTTGCCTGGTCCTCAGATGGGCGTCATGCTTGCCCCTTCAAATGCTGCAAGACCGCACAATATTGGCTGCCGCTGCTGTGACTACTTTCTTCTCCCACCATCCTTGCTAACTGAAAGGCAAAACTATTTCACAGAATTGTAGACTTGGAAGGGATTCAAAAGGACGTTTAAAGCCCTTTGTGGCTTAGGGCCCTCGTATTTATGGGACCACCTCTCCTGGTCTGCCCCGCAGAGGACCTTAAGGTCCATGAATAACCATAGTTTAGAGGTCCCGGGCCCTAAGGAAGTCAGATTATCCTCCACTAGGGCCAGGGCCTTCTCAGTGATGGCTCCGACCTGGTGGAATGCTCTGTCCCATGAGACCAGGGCCCTGCAGGATTTAACTTCCTTCCGCAGGGCCTGTAAGACAGAGCTATTCCGCCTGGCTTTCAATTTGAACTTAGCCTGATCTTTTATTCCCCTTCCTTCCCTCTCCCTCCCCTTTTTATGAAGATTACCCGCTCTGGGATCCCACAGCTAATTCTCCCCTGGTCTCCTTGCTGGCCCAAATAGGACTAATTTAGCCAGCTAGCCCTAGTGATCATCTAATGTTTATTTGGTGGATTTCCTAAATTGACTTTTGAATTTGGAATTTATTGTTATTCATGTTTTATCCTGTATTTTAAGCTGTTTTTTGTTGCATCAATTAAGTGTTTTAAATTTTTTGTTAGGCGCCCTGAGCCTGGTTTTCTGAACCGGGAAGGGCAGGGTATAAATAAAAAAATATTATTATTATCTAGTCCAACACCCTACAGCACAATTCAAGCAAAAGGATTTTGCACTCTGCTGTATGATTTCATTACGTCCAACTGTCCTTTTTTGCAATGGGTTTTCTATATTTGTGGGTCGGGGGGGGGGGAGTCAAATAATTAAGTTTGACTGTTTCCTTTCCCTTTTTTTGCAAGCATTATTTTGGGATTCAGTTACAGACAGGTAGCCGTGTTGGTCTGCCATAGTCAAAATAAAAAAATTCCTTCCAGTAGCACCTTAAAGACCAACTAAGTTAGTTCTTGGTATGAGCTTTCGTGTGCATGCACACTTCTTCAGATACACTCCAGTGTATCTGAAGAAGTGTGCATGCACACGAAAGCTCATACCAAGAACTAACTTAGTTGGTCTTTAAGGTGCTACTGGAAGGAATTTTTTTATTATTTTCGGAGCATTCCTGAAGGGCTCAAATTTTTGTGAATGCTTAAAAAAATCTTTATTGAAGTGTTCTGCAGAAAGAGAGCAACTAAAAACAATCAGGGACAGCAAAACAAGAAATCTATCCTGTGATACAGGAGGTCATCAGTCGTTCTGAAACTCAGGGTAGCAGCCTGTGCTGCAATTCTGCTCAAGGAGCAGATTTGTGCTTGCACACCAGAACTTTCCTTTCCACCCCACTTCCCTGAAATGCTCGTCACACCCTCAAAATCTGCTCTAGAAAACTGAGGAACACCTCCAGAGCATATTTGAGTGGGGAACCCAGGAGAAGAAGTCCTACTATGCAAGCAGAACTCTGTTAGCACAGCACTGGATGCAATCTGTGGGGTGGAACTGAGTCATATATTTAATTCAATATTTGAAGACGGAGATTTGACAGAAATACAAAGGGAGGGGGAAAGGGGGAGGTAATTCTTTTTGTAAACTCTGTGATGGTTTTTTTACGTTTATAAATTTTGCGGAATAACTATTATTAATTGAATTTGCTTAAAAGCATTTATGAACTGCTTAATATTTTTAAAAGAACCTCTGGGCAGTGTACAATGTAAAAATTAATATCGTTAAGATGAAAACACAGCCAATAAAAGCATTGAAAAACAGGAATTCGGGGAATTCAAATGCACAAAGCCTGGGCAAAAAGACACATAGCCTCAATCAGCTCCCATCCATACCAGGAAATGCATTCATATTTTGGGGGAACTGGTACATGGGCTGCTCAAAGAAGCCTTGATCAGTTCTGAGATGATGATGGGGATGTTCGTGCATCCACGATAGGGCAACCAAAAGTGGTCAAAGGGCTGGAAGATCAACCCTACAAGGACTGGCTACAACATTTGGGACGTTTTTATTTTAGTGAAACAGCAAGTAAGAGACAAGATGTCAGAAGCTTATAATATTATGCATCGTATAGAGAAAGTGGGTAGCGATAAGTTCTCCCCTCCATCTCTGCTAGTGTGGTGTAGTAGTTAAGAGCGGTGGACTCGTAATCTGGGGAACCGGGTTTGCTTCCCCGCTCCTCCATTTGCAGCTGCTGGGTGACCTTGGGCCAGTCACACTTATTTGAAGTCTCTCAGCCCCACTCACCTCACAGAGTGTTTGTTGTGGGGGAGGAAGGGAAAGGAGAATGTTAGCCTCTTTGAGACTCCTTCGGATAGTGAGAAAGCAGGATATCAAATCCAAACTCTGCTACCGCAGAAACTCAGGGGCATCCAGTAAAACCAAATGATAGAATCTGGTCCCTACAGGATGTAGAGATGTCCACCCAAAAGAGGATTAGACCCAATGCAACTGTGGCGACTGTCCCGGATGGCTATTTATTTATTTAATAACAGGTATGCACCACTTGATTGTAAAAAGAAACCCCAAAGCGGTTTGCAAAGAATGTTGGAGGCAGCAATGATTTTCAATGCCCGTTGCTGGAAACCACAGGATGGGAGAACGCCTCTTTCACACCCAGATCCTGCCTGCAGGTTTTCCCAGAAGAGGCAGTCTGGATGGCCACTGTGAGAACAGGATACTGGACTAGAGGGACCCCTGGCCTGATCCAGCAGCAGGACTCTTCTTATGTCTTTATCCCTAAAAGCAGCACATTCCCTCCCTGTTTTAGCCTTAACCTTTCACTCACTGTTCTGACTTGATTTGCAGGGTGTTCGAGGCCTGGAAGGCACGGCTGGGCCTCCTGGACCACCGGGACCAAGGGTAAGAGATGCCAGTCATGTAGAAGGCAACTTTTTTCCGCTCCAAAGGTCTTGCTCCCAGGAATAGGCTGAGCTCGACTTCCCTTAGGTTAGCAGGGACGGCAGGCAAAAGGAACAGTGTGCTCTGTGCCTTCATTACTGTTGCATCTTCCTCCGGCTACTGTTCAGCAAGAGCTGCTAAGCCACCTGGTTCCAAAACCTGGAGCATCTCCCCTAAGCCAAGTTTCGTGGTACCCAAGTTGCAGCAGAGTGTCAGACGTTGACTTCTTAGTAGCCTCGTCTCCTTTCATCAGAAAAGACAGGGATGCCGTTTCAGATTTGCGGGAGGAGAAAGGGAAGCTATTGCAACAGCGGACGGCAAGAATCTCAGCCAGATTTAAAGATCTACTCCTGGCTAAGTTCTAGATTTAAAATGTGTATTTCAAGACCATTTGTTTTCGTTGCTTTTCAACTCCTCCTTTTGTGGTTGTTAGCATTTTATTGACTTGGATAAACAAAGCATTTCCAACCATCTCAACCGCACCCCCCCCCCCCGCCCACTGTCCCTTGGTTCCTAAAGCAGAGTCACTCTGGATCACTATAACACAATATACATTTTATTAACAGTTGTTGTTTTTCATTGGACTTGTTAACTGCTTTTTACCCAAAGATACCCAGGTGACTTGCGTTTAGAAACATAAACATAGATACATTCATTCAGTGGTACCTCGGGTTAAGTACTTAATTCGTTCCAGAGGTCTGTTCTTAACCTGAAACTGTTCTTAACCTGAAGCACCACTTTAGCTAATGGGGCCTCCTGCTGCCGCCATGCCACCGGAGCACGATTTCTGTTCTTATCCTGAAGCAAAGTTCTTAACCTGAAGCACTATTTCTGGGTCTGTAACCTGAAGCATATGTAACCTGAAGCGTATGTAACCCGAGGTACCACTGTATACCATTAATAAAAATCACACACACACTTTCATTATAGGAGAAATCTTAGGTAAAGGTAAAGGGACCCCTGACCATTAGGTCCAGTCACGGACGACTCTGGAGTTGCGGTGCTCATCTCTCTTTATTGGCCGAGGGAGCCGGCGTACAGCTTCCAGGTCATGTGGCCAGCATGACTAAGCCACTTCTGGTGAAACCAGAGCAGCACATGGAAATGCCGTTTACCTTCCCGCCAGAGTGGTACCTATTTATCTACTTGCACTTTGACGTGCTTTTGAACTGCTAGGTTGGCAGGAGCAGGGACTGAGCAATGGGAGCTCACCCCATCGCGGGGGTTCAAACCACCGACCTTCTGATCAGCAAGCCCTGTTTAACCCACAGCGTCACCTGCATTGCTTAGGAGAGATCTTACTTTTCTTCAAAGTGGCATACGTGGTTTTCTCTTCCCAAGGTCACTTACTTAGCTTCATGGCTGAGCGGGAATTTGAACCCTGGTCTCCCAGGTGCTCAACTGATCTTCTTAGCTACACCATACTGATGCAGGACATCTTTATTCTGCCCATCCGCAATTGCTCAGCAGAGTGATTTCCCTACCCATTTGGTCCTCACAACAACCCTGTGAGGCAGCTTAGACTGTGAAGAAAGAATGGGGAGAGAGGGGGAGAGGAAGAAAAAGGTCAGAAGGAGGCAAGACAGTGCAAGAAGACAGGAAAAAGGCAGGGGATTGGAAGGATAAAGTAACAGAGTGTGTGAGAGAGAAGTCGGAAGAGAGAGCGCCAAGATTCTGTCTGCATAATAAAGCCATTAAAAACAGAAGGGAGAAAATAACACCGTTCTGGGACTTGCAGTTCTGACCTACTATTGTGCCCATAAATTGTGACATTAATTGGAAACGAAGTGAGCAAGAGCCATGCACAATACAGCCTTCACATTTTGTTCCCCCGACTGGGTGGGGCACCGACTTCAACCTGAAGGCCGTAATTCCCACCCTGGGTCTTTTGCAAGTTTGTTTTTGCTGGTCTCCCTCGAGCCTCAAGTCGCAATAATTTTCCGTCATCTGACATCTTCATTCATTGTGGCTCTCCCTGGATCTTTGCAGGGTTTTCAAGGTGTAGCAGGTGCCCGAGGCAGCAGCGGGGAGAAGGGGCCCCCAGGAGAAGTTGGTCCGACGGTAAGTCTTCCCCATTTCACCCCCACAAGTGCACACCAGCCCAGGAGTATGTAAAACTTGTCTGTCCCTTCCTTCCTTCCATCCTTTCTTCCATTTTCTTTCTTTCTTCCATTTTCTTCCTTCCTTCCTTCCTTCCTTCCTTCCTTCCTTCCTTCCTTCCTTCCTTCCTAGCACTGGCATTCCATGCCCAGGACAACAAGCATTTTGCTGCCTGCCCCCAGCCATTGGAATAGGGCAGTCTGAATAACCTAACAAATAAATAACCAGCATCTGCAAAACTGGATCTGTCATTTTCCACAAAATGCTGTTTTCCCAAATTGTTATTTCACGGCCTCGCTGCCCTTGGAAATCTGTAATTGGCTTAATTGTGCACCATTCTTCACTTATAGGCACATATTTAATTGTGCATTGTTCTCATTTTCAAGCACAGACGTCTGCCTTATTGTTTCAAAAAGTTTTGAGATGCGTTCTGCGAGAAAAGCACTCGGTGCAGTGCGCCAAACTGTAAAACCTGTACAAATCCAATAAAATACAAAGTACACAGACACATCAATTCAAGGGCAGAGTAAGTAGCATTATGCTTTAACAGAAGACCAATTAATAGTCAGTACCTTGAATACCGTCCCTGTGAAGAATCAATTGGATTCATTGCTTAACCCAACAAGGCGTTATGGAAAGGTCATCACTTTTTTGCAGATGCAGCTATTTATGACATTTTTATCTCACCTTCCTTCCATCCTAGAACCCAAATTGGCATTCTGAACATTTCAAGGTGGTCTTCCACCCAGGTATGGGCCAGACCAGATTTCCCTTAGTAACCAGTATCCTGCAAAGTATCGCCTACCCAGATTATGTAATTATGTTATCTCCCGCTTGGACTGCAACGCACTCTATGTGGGGCTACCTTTGAAGGTGACCTGGAAACTGCAATTAATCCAGAATGTGGCAGCTAGACTGGTGACTGGGAGATCATGCTATGGTGACCATGCTTAGTGCTCACATTTTATTTGTATGCCACCTTTCCATAGTTAAAACCACGCTCAAGGCGTCTTACAACACGACAAGGTTGACATAATTACGAATACAGCAAGAGTAGTCACAAACAACAAATGAAAAGCACACAACCAAACTGGACCATTTCTACATAAATCGCTTGGACTACTGCAATGCACTCTATGTGGGGCTACCTTTGAAGGTGACCCGGAAACTACCACTAATCCAGAATGCGGCAGAAAGACTGGTGACTGGGAGCGGCCGCCGAGACCACATAACACCGGTCTTGAAAGACCTACACTGGCTCCCAGTATGTTTCTGAGCACAATTCAAAGTGTTGGGGCTGACCTTTAAAGCCCTAAACAGCCTCGGCCCTGTATACCTGAAGAAGCGTCTCCACCCCCATCGTTCAGCCTGGACACTGAGATCCAGCTCCGAGGGCCTTATGGCGGTTCCCTCATTGCGAGAATTAAGGTTACAGGGAACCAGGCAGAGGGCCTTCTCGGTAGTGGCGCCTGCCCTGTGGAATGCTCTCCCAGCAGATGTCAAGGCAATAAACAACTATTTTACTTTTAAAAGACAACTGAAGGCAGCCCTCTTTAGGGAAGTTTTTAATGTCTGATGCTGTATTGTTTTTAATATTCAGTTGGAAGCCGCCCAGAGTGGCTGGGGAAACCCCGCCAGATGGGCGGGGTATAAATAATAAATTATTATTATTATTATTATTATTATTATTATTATTATGCTATGCAAGGGGATGAGTTATGCTTTTGGCCAAGCATTCCTGCTGTGGAAGGTCTTTGTCCACTCTCTCTGCAGGAACCAAGCCGTAAAGGAGACTTATTAAATGTATAATCTCCTTGCAGGTTTTGCTGGAGAATGACAAGACTAGGCTGCTGTATCTGTCAGTTCTCAGAGTGGCCTTTTCATTTTCTGCCTCCAAAGAGAAGATAGATTTCTAACTGCCTTTTGCTTTGTTTTCTCCTGCAGGGGCTGCCTGGTCCAAAAGGAGAAAGGGGAGAGAAGGTGAGTCTCTTTGGCTTCTATTTTCTTTGGAACCCATCCTTGGGTGGCCAACAGTCGGCTCGATGGACCAGTGACCTGACTTGTTGCAGAACATTTTCCCATGTCTCTCTGCTAAACTGGTTGTCAGGGAACTGACATCGGAGCGAGAGGCGAAGGGGAGGCTCCCAGATGATGCTGGCGAAGGACCCAGCAGCAGGGGGAGAAACAGCTCAGTAGAGGGGGAAGCCAATCAGCGCAACACCAGGGATAAAGGGGGGCAGACGGGGGAAGTGGAGAGAGGGCTCCAGGACTCTTCACTGGACATCAGTGAGGAGAGCCCAGGTCCTCTGCTACCCACCCAGGAGACTGGGTGTCAAACAACTTTTATGTTGGAAGAGGTTCAAGAAACGCCCACTGACGGATTCTGCCAGTGACTGAGGCAACCATGATGAGAAGGGGCCGTGCAGTCAGAAAGTTTTAACAAGGCAAATTAACCGAGAAAGGCACCAGTTTACGCACGAGTAACTCATACCCATTACACTGGTACTTGAGCCTGCACTATAGTATCAGCAGTGATGACACAAGAGTGTGCAATTGTCTAGTTGAGAAATGTTATTTTCCTAGCATGCTGGAATCCCTTCTGTGCAATCCTAAATGGGCATGGCAGAGTGTTGCATTTGACAAACTCCTTTCCCTTTGATGGTTATGTGTCATAGTTTTGTTTTAAAAGTCCTTTGAAATGAACAGGAGAGAAATTATGCTGGAGTGGGAAATGAGTCAGATGATGATGATGATAATAATAATAATAATAATAATAATAATAATAATAATAATAATAATTTATTTATACCCTGCCCATCTGGCTGGTCTCCCCAGCCACTCTGGGCGGCTTCCAACACAATATTAAAATACAGTAATGCATCAAACATTAAAAGCTTCCTTAAACTGGGCTGCCTTCAGATGTTGTCTAAAACAGTGTTTCCCAACCTTTTTTGGGCAAAGGCACACTTGTTTCATGAAAAAAATCTCGAGGCACACCACCATTACAGCCCCGTGACGTCAGTGCGCAGCGTCACGCCGGGAGGGACATGAAATGCTAGCAAATTAGATAATCACCTCCTTGAGGGCTGGCTCATCTTCTCCGAAGGCAGAACGGGAGGGAGGGAGGGAACCCCAGGGGTCATCTAGTGACGGCGCCCCGATCGAAAATTTGACTTAAAAAAAAAAATCTTTCGAATTTTTTAATTTTTCCCGCGGCACACCAGGCAACATCTCGCGGCACACTAGTGTGCCGCGGAACAGTGGTTGGGAAACACTGGTCTAAAAGTCTGGTAGTTGTTCTCTTTGACATCTGGTGGGAGGGCGTTCCACAGGGCAGGCGCCGCTACCAAGATCCTTGGGACTCTCAAGGATCCAGTAGATCCAAAACCACCTTTGACCCCCACCTCCTCCTCCTCACCCCCTCAGAACAACCCATTTCAAGTTCCGGTGTTGGTGGTAGACCTTTTCTTTATTTAGTTAATGTTCTATCTGATTTCTTACCTGCTCTTGCCCATAAGGTCCCAGGCATGACGATAGAACATACAGTTGAAACCACTACAATTATGCAAAAAGTGAAACCATTCCGAAGTATAAATTCAGAAGAAGTCCCATGAAACAAAATATACCTTAGCAGTTTAAGGCCAGGGTAAAAATATAGCCCATAGATTTTCCCTGGATATGTTGTGAACCCCCACTTTGCATGGTGGATCCCCCTTTCCCCAGTGGCAGAGCTGTTCTCCAGGAGTGTGGAAGGACCCTCTTCTCCAACCCATTCCCCCGCCCCCAAATAAATTGCAGATTAAAATTGCTTTGCCCATTCTCAGAAGAAAATCCAGCTTTCTTCCAGGGTTAACACAGGCATCCTGTTGGCTAGTTTTCTCTACAAGAGTTAGGGGCAAGTTTTGACATTGCCAAAGGTGGATCTGGGACAAGATCTTGGATTTTACAAAACTGTGTCAGACTTGGGGAAATGGTTTCTGTTTCATGGGTTGTCATAGCAGTTCACAGAGACTGGGTAACACTAAATAGGAAAGAGGACAATGGGCAGAGGGGTGGCTAACACCCCAGAGGACAGGATCACACTTCAAAACGACCTTGACAGATTAGAGAACTGGGCAAAAACAAACAAGATGAATTTTAACAGGGAGAAATGTAAAGTATTGCACTTGGGCAAAAAAAAAAAAAAAATGAGAGGCACAAATACAAGATGGGGGACACCTGGCTTGAGAGCAGTACATGTGAAAAGGATCTAGGAGTCTTAGTTGACCACAAACTTGACATGAGCCAACAGTGTGACGTGGCAGCTAAAAAAGCCAATGCAATTCTGGGCTGCATCAATAGGAGTATAGCATCTAGATCAAGGGAAGTAATAGTGCCACTGTATTCTGCTCTGGTCAGACCACACCTGGAGTACTGTGTCCAGTTCTGGGCACCACAATTCAAGAAGGACACTGACGAACTGGAACGTGTCCAGAGGAGGGCAACCAAAATGGTCAAAGGCCTGGAAACGATGCCTTATGAGGAACGGCTAAGGGAGATGGGCATGTTTAGTCTGGAGAAGAGGAGGTTAAGGGGTGATATGATAGCCATGTTCAAATATATAAAAGGATGTCACATAGAGGAGGGAGAAAGGTTGTTTTCTGCTGCTCCAGAGAAGCGGACACGGAGCAATGGATCCAAACTACAAGAAAGAAGATTCCACCTAAACATTAGGAAGAACTTCCTGACAGTAAGAGCTTTTTGACAGTGGAATTTGCTGCCAAGGAGTGTGGTGGAGTCTCCTCCTTTGGAGGTCTTTAAGCAGAGGCTTGACAACCATATGTCAGGAGTGCTCTGAGGGTGTTTCCTGCTTGGCAGGGGGTTGGACTCGAT
This sequence comes from Podarcis vaucheri, assembly GCF_965113315.1. Lineage (NCBI taxonomy): Eukaryota > Metazoa > Chordata > Lepidosauria > Squamata > Lacertidae > Podarcis > Podarcis vaucheri. Next base: position 99,352,224 of record NC_138764.1, read on the forward strand.
GGCCCTTGTGGTCTCTTCCAACTCTAGGATTCTATGATTCAGATACCCACCTCTGATATAGATGGACCAATGCTCTGGACTGATATAAAGGCCACTTTCTGTTTTCCTTCTTCTCTGCTTTAATTTCCCCTTCCTGAAGTGGCTTGACTCCAAAAGCAAAAAACAAAACACACTAGGATGCAGCTCTGCACATTAGTGTGTAACATGTAGTTAGCCCCTTAGGGAAGCCCACCCTGACTGAAACATTCTGGGGAAATCAAACTACTAGGAATAATGATTAGCAAACCGCATGGAATCTATTCCAGTTTTCCCAACTGCACTAAGGTGTGCTAAACTTCCTGTGAGGTTTGTTTGCTCTTTTTTAAAAATGGGCTGGTTGATGGGTTTTAAACTTTTGCTAGACTCCCTCTGCAGCTATCACCAGCACCCAGGTGCATGACTTTCATTCATTTCCCTCTGCCATCTGACTTTTCAATTTTATTTTATTTTTAAACCCACTCTATTGTGCTCTTGCTAGGCTTTCCTCTCTGATCTTTTTTTTCTTTTCTTTCAAAAATGTGATAGCATTTTTCACTTTTATTTCCTGGGCACCCTGCCCAGTTCTTGCTTAATTTTGGGTAAAGACTGCACATTGATCCAGACGGTGTCATCAAAAATCTCGCTGTTTGATGCAGGGCTCAATTTTCATTTCGCTATGAGCTTTTATGGATAATGGCAGTGACTATTTTCAAGTTGTTTTCGGCATTTTGATTGCTTTATTACCTGTCGCAAAGAAGATATATCTATATCCAGAGATATATATGAGTATGGGTAGATAGATAGATAAATAAATGGAGAGGTGCCATTTCAAATAGAGTTTGGTTATTTAATCACAAAGGAATGGCCGGGCTTCTTTAAATATTCAGAAATGAATGCATTTTAATAGTGTCCACATTAATTTTCAGCATCAGAACTCTCTGCTTGACAGACTCTTCAGGATCTGTGCATGGATGTGATTGTGTTTAGATTTACTGTTCCTTTGCAGAGCAGTTTAATAATACAGAATTATTACAGCAGTTTCGGAAGGCCACTTGCAGCCATAAGTGGAAGGCTTTGTTGATGTTTTAAAATTAATATGTGCCAGAGCACAAAGAAAGAAAGAGAAATGGTGATTCCTATGTTGCAGGAGGTTAGACTAGAGTACCCTGAGGATTGTCTCCAATTCTACAATTCTTTGATTTCATTGTTAATGGCTAACGTCCGGCCTGCAATGACAAACCTAAAAAGCAGAGTCATTACCTTGCCGACAAAGGTCCGTATAGTTAAAGCTATGGTTTTCCCGGTACAGTGGTATCTCGGGTTAAGTAGTTAATTCGTTCCGGAGGTCTGTTCTTAACCTGAAACTGTTCTTAACCTGAAGCACCACTTTAGCTAATGGGGCCTCCTGCTGCCGCCGTGCTGCCAGAGCACGATTTCTGCTCTCATCCTGAAGCAACGTTCTTAACCTGAAGCACTATTTCTGGGTTAGCGGAGTGTGTAACCTGAAGCGTATGTAACCTGAAACATATGTAACCTGATGTACCACTGTAGTGATGTATGGAAGTGAGAGCTGCACCATAAAGAAGGCTGATTGCCGAAGAATTGATGCTTTGGAATTCTGGTGCTGGAGGAGACTCTTGAGAGTCCCATGGACTGCCAGAAGATCAAACCTCTCCATTCTGAAGGAAATCAGCCCTGAGTGCTCACTGGAAGGACAGATCCTGTAGCTGAGGCTCCAATACTTTGGCCACCTCATGAGAAGAGAAGACTCACTGGAAAAGAGCCTGATGTTGGGAAAGATGGAGGGCACGACAGAGGACGAGATGGCTGGACAGTGTTCTCGAAGCTACCAGCATGAGTTGGACCCAACTGCGGGAGGCAGTGGAAGACAGGAGTGCCTGGTGTGCTCTGGTCCATGGGGTCACGAAGAATCGGACACGACTAAATGACTACACAACAACAACAAGAGTTGGAAGGGACCCAAGGATCACCTAGTCTAGCCAGTGCAGGATCTGATGTAGGCATCCGCAAGCAGAAGAGAAGGGGAGGGGATTTTCTGCTTACAGCCACTGCCAGCGGCGTTGACTGCAATAAAATAATAAACAGGGTGGTGATAAGGTAGCGAACTGCAGTGTATCATATTGTTTTGCATGGCATGCTCCAAAGAACGAGAGATGTACAAAACCTGACTGTTTTTACTCTTCTCATATGCTGGCATTGATCTCCCCATCCGTTTTCTTCCCTCCTCCCCCTTAGGGTGAAGCCCAGTCTTTAGCCACAATCTATCATCTGGTTAATCAGGCTTGTGAGCGCCTAATTCAGTGTAAGTACATCTCTGCCCAACAACCTGAACAACTAACCGGCTTCCCGTTTCTACATCTCTGTCCTCTGAACAATTTATCTCCTGCCGCTATGCTGGGCTGCCTGACCCAAAGTTCGCTGGCGGTGCCAGAATCCACCCCTTAATTCAGATTATAAGAAGTTCCACTGCTTAATCCGTGGATAAGGGTGGAAGGGATTCAATTCCATTTGCATTTAAGAATGCATCTACTTAATTTGCACTTCCGGAAACAAACAGGCACGTGCAAACTGACACCCAGCCTTCCTTCAAAATTTTCACTTTTCTAGATTTTGCAATGTAGCTATCCAACCAAAACAATTATTAAAAACAAACAAACACCCACATACGTTAATGAACATAAGATACAAGAATGCACTGTATTGGGGGAAATTGCTCGGCAAAAATATATACGTTAGGCAAAATTGCCTGCAAGAGAAGGGGTATATTAGGAGACATTTGCACCAAAATGCTGGTGCAATTTCATGAGGACAGTTTAAATATATATATTAACTGCAAACTGATATGGAAATCAGTTTGGAAAAAATGGGAAAGTGGGAGAAACAAGAAGGGACAGATGTGCCCATCCCTATCTTTGGATAATTCAGCTACACAGCAGAGCTGTGATAATACTCTGACCCTGACCACTGCTCTGTTTTGAAGTAATCTGATCAAATTCTGGATTAACACATTATGTGATTACGTTTTTGTAGCACATTCCCACCTCTAGATAAATAGTTACAGCTTGGGGTAGGTGGGAGCAGAGCATCCCCCAAATGTGTAAAAAGTGACACATTGGATGTGTGCACATTTCACGACAGGTCCCTGTGTAGAAAAAGAGAGAGAGAATAAAATGCCTATCCCTTTAAAAATGCGATGTACCTGTGTTGATGACCCTGTAATTAATTTGTCATATTTCAAGCATCCTCCGTGCACACAGATTTGAAATACCGTACTTTTCCGTGTATAAGACTACATCCGTGTATAAGACTACATTATGCTAAAAAGTGGGGGTCGTGTTATATATTGGTAGTGCATAGGGTGGATGTTTGATTGGTTGCTGCCAAGGCAATCCCTCCTGAAAAAAGCTCAACAATAGGGGATGTCTTATACATGGGGGCGCCTTATACACGGAAAAGTACGGTACCCCACCTCTGATGGTCCTTTTACAAGAACGAAGTTGGAACTATTTCTCAGATCTTACCTTCCAGTTCCAGAGTTGTGCCAGTGGAGCAGCTCTCTCTCTCTCTCTCTCTGTCTCTGTGTGTGTGTGTGTGTGTGTGTGTGTCTGTGTCTCTCTCCACATGTTGGGCATGTCATGTCCCAAGCGCCAAAACTCTACCCTTAGAGCATGCCCAGACCCACATAGTCACACGTAATAGAGCAGAGCTTTCCAAACTTTCCATGTTGGTGACACACGTTTCAGAAATGCATCATTTCCTGACACAGCAATTAAGTTTTACTAACAAACCGGAGGTTAAACTAACCCCTTTCCAGCCCCAGGAGGAGTGTGGAGCACATCTGCACGGCACGCCTACACACTGCAGCCGACACACTGACGTATCACAACACACAGTTTGGAAAGCTCTGTAATAGAGGATCCAACTTCTCCATCGATAGCCTCTCCTGATCCTTCAGGATTAAAATGTGGGAATTGTCATTGGTCATCTGCTAGACATCATGGCTGACCTTTGTCCCATGCAAGCAAGCCTGAGATTCCTTCTTAAGATTGTGAAGCTTAGCTTACTGTGACTGAGTACGCACCATACATTGAAAGCACATGACTCTCCCCAAAGAACCTTGGGGTATGTTGTGTATCTTTTACAGAGCTACAGTTCCCAGGATTCTTTGGGGGAAGTCAGGTGCTTTCGATGTGCTTTAAATGCAAGCTGTGCATGCAGCCCTTAAAAGTAAGCCATTTTGTTTCTTTTCTGTACTGTATATCAGCTCCCCCATCCCCAATCTCTATCAGGCTTCTTAATTTAGAACCAGGTTTCTGTGTATGCTTCTGATAATTCAATGATATTTTCCCTGCATGCCAGACCTCACTTATTCTTCCTTTATTTATGTATTAAATTTGTATACCACCCTTCATCTGAAGATTTATAAAAAAATAATTATATGTCACAAAATCATAAACTTATATCAAAAGTTACATTAAACATTTAAAAATTAAAAACCATGCACTAAAAATGTGTAGTCACACTACATGCCAGACTACATAATGTCCAGCAAGTGTACAATCTGTGTCCATAATTCACACGTGACATTTCACGGGACGTAGCATCTGTGATAATATATGAGCTGTACAGAGTGGCAAGAGTATACCCTTTCACAAAAACACAGGTACATGTGTACAGGCAGATGTGTCGATAACTGCACTGTGTGAATGTGTGTCCAGGAAAAACCCTGACAAATGCAAGAAGCAGGGTGCATCATGGGAAATAATGAAGATAGTAAATCAAAGACTCCACTTGTTTCCCTCTCCTTTCCTTTTACTTCTTCAGCTCACGTGTTGAAGTTTGACTCATTCGTCCATGAACATTCACAGAAGCCAGTTCCCATTTGGGAAGATAAGCTGAAGCCTGGAGAACCTGGCCCGCCTGGTCTTCCTGGGCCTCCTGGCATGAAAGGAGAGAGAGGAGAAGCTGGGATGCCTGGACAGCCTGGCAGAGATGGATATCCAGGAGAAAGAGGTATCGAAAGAAGTGCTTAGACCAACGCTCTTGTAACCTGATGGTGTCCATATGTTGTTGGTCTACAAGTCCCATCATCCCTGGCCATTGGCTGGAGCTGGTCGGCGTTGGACCTCAGTGTCTAGGCAGAACGATGGAGGTGGAGACGTTCCTTCATATTGTTATGTGCAAATGGCTTTAGATACATATTAGGTCCATAAATTACCATACAGTGGTACCTCTGGTTACGTACTTAATTCGTTCCAGAGGTCCTTTCTTAACCTGAAACTGTTCTTAACCTGAAGCACCACTTTAGCTAATGGGGCCTCCCACTGCTGCCACGCTGCCGTCGCGCAATTTCTGTTCTCATCCTGAAGCAAAGTTCTTAACCCAAGGTACTATTTCTGGGTTAGTGGAATCTGTAACCTGAAGCATCTGTAACCTGAAGTGTATGTAACCCGAGGTACCACTGTAATAGTGCAGTTATAATGTCTGGAAGGCACCAAGTTGAGGAAAAGCTGACTTATACCACCGTTTCTGCATGCCTTCATATGTGATCTCTTGAAGGGCACAGCACTCTTCCCTTCCTCTCAATGCACAGCTGTGCAGTTGCACACCACAGTTCAGCAGAAATGTCTCCCAGAGTCTTCTTTCCAGGCTTTGAGAAGCAAACCTCACTGGGCTTATAGTGCTTGCCTCAAAAAGAGAAGGGAACAGTATAACCTTGAAATTCTTCTCCGTCTCGGATTTTAACCAGAGCCGGTGAAGAATTCCCTTCCAGCCCTGCTGCCATCCATCCAGCTCCCAGACCCCTTTCCTTGCCACTTAATGGCAGCAACAGTAACAATGATCCTTTGGTTGTAAGTCATTGGCGAGAGGGAAAAGAGGGGATGAGCAACATCTGATATTTCATTAACTTTATGTGCACATAGAGATGATCATCAAAAGTAGGTTCCATATTTTTAAACAGCAGGGCAGACCGCTAAGCCCATTTTTAATAGCTTTCTTCATTCAAGGCATAGAAAGAAAGTACCGAATTTTTCCGTGTATAAGCAGGTTTTTTAAACCAAAAAATTAGGTTTAAAATTGGGGCTTGTCTTATACACAGGTAGTGCTGAGGGATGTTTTCTTAATTTGGAGTCCCCCAAAATAGGGGGCATCTTATACATTGAAAAATACAGTAGTTTGGCGGAAGAGGAGGGGTGGCTGTAGCTCAGTGGTTATAGCATCTGTTTTCGGTGCAGAATCAGCACTGGATTAAGACCTTTAGAGGCCCTAAGCATTTAAAGGATTTTGGTGCCCCCAAATATATCTAATTAAAAATAGGAACAATAATAAACCATAAAATTTTTGCTTGTTGTTGAAATGAAACAAAACCCTGGATGGGTTTTGGATGGAAAGTGTAAACTTTTGTATACTTTATTTACATTTGAAAAACTTTCTCCTACTTTTTCTAATTGCAAAGTCTTTGGTCCTCAAAACTAATCTTACGCAACGCATCAGAGATAAGGCAACGAGCCTTCCTTGTTGCATAGTTCTTCTGTTGGAATTTTTAATATACTTCTGCTGAGAAAACGCACGCTAAGCTGAGCAATTTGTGACCATGAATGTCAAAAATCCGGCAATGGAAAATTTATGTGATGCCCTAAGCACATGCTTATTTTGCTTTATGATTCATCCAGCCCTGTGCAGAAGCCCCCAGCTTCACTCTCCAGTTTCTCCAGGTAGTACTTGGGAAGACTCCTTCCTGGAACAATGGCGAGTTTCACTGATGTTGGTCAGGCATTGTAGACAGTACTAGGTGGACCAGTGGTCTGGTTTGAGTTCCCTTTGTTTCTGTGAGAATTAACATCTCCCACAGAAGGCTTCAGATGGAAAGTTGGCTACTCCTCCATGTGGGATGCTGCAGACCTGATGCAGCCAACATGATAAGCTCCAGATGTTGTTGAGGCACTTATCTAATCAGTACTGACCGTTGGCCATGTTGTCTGGAGCTGGAGATTGCCGACATCTTAAAGGCACCACATTGAAGGAGGAGGAGGAGTTTGGATTTGATATCCCGCTTTATCACTACCCTAAGGAGTCTCATGGGACGCGGGTGGTGCTGTGGGTTAAACCACAGAGCCCAGGACTTGTTGATCAGAAGGTCGGCGGTTCGAATCCCCGCAACGGGGTGAGCTCCCATTGCTCGGTCCCTGCTCCTGCCAACCTAGCAGTTCGAAAGCACGTCAAAGTGCAAGTAGATAAATAGGTACCACTCCAGCAGGAAGGTAAACGGTGTTTCCGTGCGCTGCTCTGGTTCACCAGAAGCGGCTTAGTCATGCTGGCCACATGACCCGGAAGCTGTATGCTGGCTCCCTCAGCCAATAAAGCGAGATGAGCGCCACAACCCCAGAGTCGGTCACGACTGGACCTAATGGCCAGGGGTCCCTTTACCTTTACCTTAAGGAGTCTCAAAGCGGCCATCAATCTCCTTTCCCCTCCTCCTCCACAACAAACACTCTGTGAAGTGAGTGGGGCTGAGAGACTTCAGGGAAGTGTGACTAGCCCAAGGTCACCCAGCAGCTGCATGTGGAGGAGCGGGGAAGCAAACCCGGTTCACCGGATTACGAGTCCACTGCTCTTAACCACTACACCACATTGGCTACCCTTGCTGTAAACAAAGGGTACCCTGTCCTGGGGAGAACAGGGGGAAAGGCAGGACTTTGTGTTCTTTCCACTGGTCTCCACATTCTACAATTCTATGCAAAGACGGTTGCAATCTTGGCCAGTAGTTTCCCCCACCCAATGCAGCGAGAAGAAGCTTATCGCGCCACTCAGCAGGCAAACGCACACTCCTTGGTTTTATTTTTGGCCGGGCTCTCTTCTGGGCTTTAGAAAAAGCACAGGCTTATCTCCCTGCCCTCTTGGCCCGGAGCTAAAAGCTGCCTTGTTTTGAGGGGAGGCAGCATTACGGCAACTCTTTGTTTTGTGGCGAATGCAGAGTCATCCTGGCAGCTCCCTTGGTTTTAATGCAAGGATTAGGCCTCCATCTGTTCAAGGACCCTCCTTTAGATACTGCTCCAGAGTGGCGCAAGCAGCATATTATCATTAGGGAGAGGGAGGGAGGGAGGGAAGCTATCTGAGTGGATATTTAAGCCCTATCCTTCAGTGATGGTTTCCTTTCTATTTACAGCCAAGAGTCAAAGTTCTTGGTTTAATTGGCAGGCTTCAGAGAGTAGATTGCACACCAACCTGAATCTGTCAACCTGCTTTCCCCACCCACCCCTCTCCCTCCGGTGCCTAGTCTGATATTTGAGTAGCTCCTGAAGCTGCTTGCAGATCCAACTGGTTATATTGTGCCCCAGCAGGAAACATCCAGCTGAGCTCAGAGAAGGAAAATTAGGTAGCACGTAGTTGGCCTCTTGTGGTCTTGCAAACCGATGGCAGAGAAGAGGATGGAGAAATGGGCCTGACAGCTTGTCAGATTAGAACTTAATAAACCATTGCTGATCTTGGAGACGGTTTGCCCCCCCCCCTAGCGAGTTAGATGTCTAGCCGTGGATCTCTACCCAGCAGGAAAGAAACGGGGACCCAGCATTTCTCAATTTAACTATAGGGTTCAAGTGACTTTTAAAGGTAATTTGTGAAATGTTGCACGTAAGCGGGGAGAATAAAGGGCATGGGTTGCACCCTAGAAAATAAATTGGCCAAGATGGCTCACAGATGAGAAGAACTGAAGGATGATAAGCTGAAAGGAGTCAGAAGTGAAGATGGTACAATACAAAAGTCTGGTGCCACTTTAGGATGCGTTAAGAGAAGCCTTCATCTTCACCTGTGCCCACAGGAAGCTGCATATATAAGTGGCCTTCTGCCTGTATCGCCAAAGCGAAGGGCATCTCCGGTTGCCAATGGGCAGCTGTATGATACTGCTTAATGGAGTCAGTTAAAGGCTGCAGTGTTTTGGACTTTTAATTAGGAGAAAGGGGCAACTAAGAGGTGGCACTGTAGAATCCCGTATTTTTCGCTCCATAAGATGCACTTTTTTCTTCCTAAAAAGTAAGGGGAAATGTCTGTGCGTCTTATGGAGCGAATGCATGGTCCCTGGAGCCGAATTGCCCAGGGGCAAAAAGCAGATCTTCCTCCCCCCCTTCCTTCCTTCCTTCCTTTCTTTCTTTCTTTCTTTCTTTCTTTCTTTCTTTCTTTCTTTCTTTCTTTCTTTTTTTGAAAGAGGGAAGTGGGTGTTGAAACAAAGCCGCTGATCATTTGCCGATTGGGGAGAGAGATAAGGAACGCTAGAGATAAAGGAGGCTGCCTGGGAGGGGGGAGGTAAAGACAGCAAACTTGCAAAGGGGGGAAACAGGAAGACTAAAGCAATAAGGAGAGAAATTAGAAGAAAAGGAGGAGCAAAAAACTGCTCCAGCTAAGGAAAAGACACTAAGGCAAACAAGAGGGAAGGGAGTGTTGAAAGGAAACAGCTGATCGGTGGGATCGGATAAGAGATAAGGGACACTAGCAGAGGCTGCCTGGGAGGGGAGAGGTAAAAGCCCATGGATCCTCAGGATTTTTGCATTGCGTCACCCCAAATTCACCATCAGATCACATAGCATGTGCATGGCTACAGCCTGCACCAAAAAACACACGCACCCACTGTTTCCTGGGGCTGCAATGGTGCAAAAATGTGGTTACAAAGCACGGATCGACATGGATCCTCAGGATTTTTGCATTGGGTCACCCCAAATTCACCATCAGATCACATGTCTGTGGCCACAGCATGAACCACAATAATCATACATCTATTGTTTTGTTCAGAATATTTTTGTTGTTGTTTTCCTCCTCTAAAAACTAGGTGCATCTTATGGTCAGGTACGTCTTATGGAGCGAAAAATACGGTATGGCATGGAGAAAGTGGATAGAGAAAAGTTCCCCACGCCTATTTTGTAACACTAAAACTCATGGGCTTCCAGTGAAGCCAGATGTTGGAAGGTTCAGGACAATTCAAAGAAACTTTTTTATACAGCACAGAGTTAAACTGTGGAACTCCCTCCCATTGGAGGCCGCGATGACTATGGCAACTTGGATGGCTTTAAAAGAAGATTGGATAAATTCATGGAGAATATGGCTGACAGTGGCTACTGGCCATGACTACGAACTGCCTCCACCCTCCTCTTTGTTGCTGTTAGCTTTGAGGAAAGCTCTATGTTGGCTCCAAGAAAAGATTTTTTTCAAGACTTTCATAGAGGGGATGCTGTGGGCCACATTTGAAAACCGCATGGGCCACATCCAGCTCACAGGCTGGGGGCCCCTCAGCTGTGGCACCCCCAACTGTTTTTTGACTACAGAACTCCCACCAGGCCCAGTCATGCTGGCTTGCAATGATGGGATTTGTAGTCCAAAACAGCTGGAATGTACCAGGTTGGGGAAGATTACTCTGTACTGTAGCCTTGGTGGTTCACTACAAATAGAGGCCGTTTCCAGATCTGTGGGTTCCTAATTTCAGCCCAATATTGCCTGATAGTCTGTGTGTTGTGGCCAAGATTCTGGTGCTTTTAATAGCGTTTTGCTAAACACTGGTCTGGCTTCCCTTTGAGTAAAAGAGGATTCAAGAGGAGCTCTGCATTCACACTCACAACCATGAGAAGAAAGAAGCTGCTAATCGCTTGAGCTGTCTATTATCTTGATGCATATTAGCAGCTGTTATGTTTTCTTGTTTGCTAGCAGTTCACCTGGAGTGCTATTTTCGGGTTTGATTGCCACATTTGAAGAAGAGTACTAAAGACGGTAGATAAAAAGCAGGGTTTGCCGCCGAGTTTTGCCTAAAGCAAGATCCGAGGCAGAACTGGGCTGGTCTGCTCTGGCAAAAACACCTGCAGGAATTTTGAGTGAAGCCAAAACAGCTTCATTGACGTGGAATCTATTGGGTTTGTGTATGTGTTTTGAGGAAGAGGCTTGTGGATCTGTATTTTACCTAAAGCAAAATTGGGAGGCTTGGTGTCAGGAAAAGCAGCTGCAAATGTATAGATGTTTTAAAACATTTTGGTAAAATTAGGGGAATTAGGTCATCTAGTCCAACTCCCAGCTATACCGGAATCACAGCTAAAGAAACCCTGATATATGCCCATCCAACCTCTGTTTAAAAACCTCTAAAGACTGTCAGGAATCCCAGTATGAAATTAGCAATGGAGCATTGCTAAGAGACACGTTGCTAGGAATCCTTACTCTCTCATTCAACAGGTGCCTCTGGACCCAAAGGAGAGAAAGGTTCTCCTGGAACAAATGAGGAAGGTTCTCAAGGACCTAGAGGTCGAACAGGTACAGTACATTTTACTGAATTTATTTTATGTACCACCTCTTATTGGCAAAACCTATTGGTGTTCCGCAACTTTCTGACTAGTTGCAGGACCTTGGCCACACCTAGCAGAGCAAACGCAGAGTTCACAAAAGCAATTGGCAACTTGGCTGCAGAGTGGATGGACGAAGCAGGAACCAGGAACTTGTAGTTAGGTGTTTATTATATACAGTGGACTATTTACAGGAACAGAACAGAACACGCATCTTTAGCTAGCTCTCTCATACACGACTCACAACTCCTGAACTCAAACTCATACTACCACACATTCCAGTTAGTAGAACATTCATCATTATTCCTGTGAGAGAGCTTGACCAATCATGGAGCTGTCTCCATGCCTCTGTATCATCAGGCAGACTTACTCCTTCAGATTGCCTTGGCTGTCGGCCAAACCTTAATTGACTCTCTCTGTGTAGCTGCACGTATGCAGATTCCCAACACCTCTTAGGGTTTTATTGCCCGTAAATGCATCACTGGTGAAGAGAAAGAAGGAAGCATTCCTGTCCTGTCTCAAGAAAGGGACCTTGCCTTCTTCTGCAGCCTTTGTCCCCTATGGGTCTTGGGTGGCAAGGCTGCCTTGGGGCATCCAACCCCTGTATCAGAGGAGGGCAGCAAAGTTGTGCCCTGCAGTCAGGAGGGTCTTGAAGGCGGTCCTGGCAGCTCTTCCCCTAAGGACAGAGCCAGAGCCTCATCCACCTTGGAGTCTGTCACACAGTGCATGGTCCTAGGACATGACACTGACGTGCTATAAAGTAGAAGAGTTTGGATTTGATATCCTGCTTTATCACTACCCAAAGGAGTCTCAAAGTGGCTAACATTCTCCTTTCCCTTCCTCCCCCACAACAAACACTCTGTGAGGTGAGTGACGCTGAGAGACTTCAGAGAAGTGTGACTGGCCCAAGGTCACCCAGCAGCTGCATGTGGAGGAGCGGGGAAGCGAAGCCGGTTCACCAGATTAGAAGTCCACCACTGGAGAGCCAGTGTGGTGTAGTGGTTAAGAGCGGTAGTCACGTAATCTGGGTAACCGGGTTCGCGTCTCCGCTCCTCCACATGCAGCTGCTGGGTGACCTTGGGCCAGTCACACTTCTGTGAAGTCTCTCAGCCCCACTCACCTCACAGAGTGTTTGTTGTGGGGGAGGAAGGGAAAGGAGATTGTTAGCCGCTTTGAGACTCCTGAAGGGGAGTGAAAGGCGGGATATCAAATCCAAACTCTTCTTCTTCTTCTTCTTCTTACCCACTACACCACACTGGCTCTCCCACACATAGCTCTCTCCCACATAGCCCTTAGTACTCTAGCACTAAGTGTTGGGTGTACATTCAGCCAGCCATGGTACTAGAGTCATGTGGTGGAGAAGCAGCGGGAGCTCCTCCTGCTCTTCACTGTGCAAATAGCCTCCAATGAAAATTGAACCCTCCACATGAAGTATCTGAAGCCAATATTGCCTTGCTTGTGTGACGCTCCCCATTAAAAAAAGTGGGGGGGGTGTGTTAAAGTTAAATGAGCCACCTTCTGCTTGGCAACTCACATTGGTTGCCACCATGAACTATCTGTATGGTAGAGGGCGTCCAGTTCTAATCTAATGTTGGATCCCATGGGCCAAGCTGGGCCAGGAGTTTCAGGACCACGGACAGCTCTGCCGTGAGCAACTTGCTCCAACAAAGGCTCAGAGCGGATGGAGCCTCTTTAAGTCCTTGTTCCCAGACTACCTCTCCCAGTTTCAAGAGTTTCTCCTCCATGGGCCAATTTGGAAGGGGAGCAGGACTCTGAATAGTAGCAGGGCCAATGCTGGTCCTCTCCCATGCTGCTACACCCCCTTCGGCTGAATACATGAAGTGCAACAAAGCCGTTAGTTCTGTGTGCCTCTTTTCTTCCTCCTGGTGGTTCAAAATTCATTAGCAATCTACAAAAACCAATCTGTGCTGGAGGTGTGGTAAAACAGAGGGGACACTTATACATGATTGGTGGACCTGTGAAAAAATCAAAAGCTTCTGGAACATAGTATATGACGAGCTTAAAAAAATGTTTAAGTATAACTTTATAAAAAATACAGAAGCTTTTCTGCTAGGGATAACGGACGCAGGTATAGCAAGAGAAGATCAGAAAATATTCCTCTATGCCACAGGAGCGGCAAGGATCCTAATTGCTAAAAAGTGGAAAAAAGAAATTGTGCCAAATAAAAGGAATGGCAAGACAAACTGTTAAGAGTATATTGAAATGACTAGATTAACAGAGGCAATTAGAGATCACACTAGACAAGAGTTTCAAAAAGCGTGGGGAAAATGCAGAGAATACTTCACAAAACAGTGCCCTAAAATACATACCTGGATTTGTTTTGATTAATGTCTGCAGGAAACTTTGTGGATATTTAAGTTATAATTAGAAAAATCTTGATAATTATTCCTAAAGGAAACAGCTTATAAGAAGTAAATAAGGAGGCCAGATATGGGATAAAAAATAAAAAATTGGTTGTTTGTATTGTTGTATGTTATGCCTATTGTTTGTTATGTTCGTGTTTAATGAGGGTGGATTTCTGTATTTGGGGGAGTGGGGGGGTTATGTTATGTTGTAAATAAAATTTCCAATAAAAAAACCAAAAAATTAAAATACAAACAAAACAAAACAAAATGCATCAGCAATCTAGACTGAGGGTGTGGTACTTCTGGTGTCCCTCCCCCCACAGGTCCAGTAGGAGAAGAGATGCTTGGCAAGCAAGGCTCAAAGGGATCCCCTGGCAGCACTGGGCCCCCTGGGTTTCCTGGAGCAAGAGGTCAACCAGGAGAGCCGGGCCATGGAGGCGGTTGTGTCCTTTCAGGGTGCTATGAAGAAAGCACAATAGGTAAATGCTTTTTTGAACCCAAGAAGAATCCAGAGAACAGGGTTCCCCTTTGGCCACAAGGCTTTCTCGACTTCTCCTTCCCACTTCGGCCCCTCCAAAAAGTTGTGCTTGCAGGAGACCTTCCGTAATTCTGGGGTATGGATGGGGGTTCTTCAGCTAGAGAGGAAACGTATAGAAACCAGAGACCCTCTGCACTTGCAAGAGAGGATGCGTCTTCTGCTTATGGAGTGGGTTCCTCCAACAGTTTTAGCAGCAGAAGCAGCAAATAGAGACCTCACAGCAGGCATAGGCAAACTCGGCCCTCCAGATGTTTTGGGACTACAACTCCCATCATCACCAGTGGTCAGGGATGATGGGAGTTGTAGTTCCAAAACATCTGGAGGGCCGATATTGCCTAGGCCTGCTTTGCAGCGTGGGTCTGAAACAAAATGCCCCAGTGACAAGCCTATAACAGGAGACTGGAAGTACGGCAAGGGTAGGAAGGCGGGGAAAGGAGAAGCCCAGGGGAAGAGTCCAGTGATGAAATCTGAGCTCTGTGGCAGCAGCCCCAGCCGTATACTCTGAAGTAAGAATTCATTGGCACTCTGAGCATCCTCTGGAATGTAGGGCAGGGTGGATGAACATAGCGGGGGTATAACAGGCAGATTATAGACGCTACCTTAGCCACATATAAGGGAAAGAAGCACACACCTCAGGGATTTCCACTCTCTGCTCTTTGGTGTTTCTTAAGCACCTTGTCCTGATTTTGTCTCCAGATGCAGGGCTGATCCCCTGATGGCTGGTATACAGGATGCTGCAGACTGACCTTGAGCTTCCCAGACCCCTCTGCTGTAAACTTCTATTTACCTATAGGACAGCTGTGACTTGAAGATTCACATTTCCCCTCCCCTCCCCCCCATAAAATGAAACAGTTTTTGTCTATTTGTTTTGTCTCTTCTTTGGCAAAATAGCGAAGATGCCCTACGTATAATACCAAGACCTGCATCTCTGTAGCTTTTCATTAAGGTAAAGGTAAAGGGACCCCTGACCATTAGGTCCAGTCGTGGCCGACTCTGGGGTTGCGGCGCTCATCTTGCTTTATTGGCCGAGGGAGCCGGCGTACAGCTTCTGGGTCATGTGGCCAGCATGACTAAGCCGCTTCTGGCGAACCAGAACAGCGCACGGAAACGCCGTTTACCTTCCCACCGGAGCACTACCTATTTATCTACTTGCACTTTGAGGTGCTTTCAAACTGTTAGGTTGGCAGGAGCAGGGACCGAGCAACGGGAGCTCACCCCGCTGCGGGGATTCGAACCACCAACCTTCTGATCGGCAAGTCCTAGGTTCTGTGGTTTAACTCACAGCACCACCCACGTCCCTGTAGCTTTTAATTAGCCACCAGCTAATTAACCACAAAGTGGTTAAAGCAATGCTCTAAACTCCTGAGAAAGGTGGCTGAATGGATGCTGAATAGATGCTGTGGTCCTCCCTCTCTGCAGCCACAGAGGGACGCTTGCAGTTGAAGGGACGGGTCAGAGGTCTCCCCAATGTGGCAGTGGACAGTTTCCCTGCTGTTGCTGACCCAAGGGTGATAAAGTAAAAAGTTGGGGTGGGTGCATGTTGGAACAGATCAAGCAACGCCGTGGCAGACTGAGAGTTGGATCTGCCGGATCTAAGGTGCCCCCCACCCCCGCTGATTCACTGAGCATTTTAATTAATTTTTACTTGACAAGATCTGCATACTGCTTAATTGATTTTTTTCAAAATCCCTCCAACCGTTTTGCACGGCAATAGAGAAAACCTTCGTGAGAAACTGCTCCGATCCAGCGTGGAAAACAAAATGATGAAACATTCATCATCGTCATCGTTACAACCAGCAGTTTAAAAATGGGTATAAATAACGAAATTGCATGTTGGAATGGCACATTGAAACATGTCTCCTGAATTGGGGGGGGGGAGAGAACCTGTGTCTGTCCTGGACCAGGAGCTATTTCCCCTCCCATTGGGAGAGAAAACTGGGGGGGAGGGGGGACCAATGGGTGGGGGAGAAATACCCCTCCCCCTGCTTCAAAAGAATTTAATAATGCACAAGCACACTCCTTCCAGCTTGGCCAAAAGAGGCCTGGCAGGGCTGTGGAAGCATCAGTCAGTTCTTCCTGCAGCTTTCTTAGGATTCCTCTGCCTGGAAACCCAGTTTGTAGCATTGCAGTAGATCACTTGGTGTGATCCATCAAATTCAATTGGCTTCGTTCCATTGGCTATCACGGGGAATGGAGTACAGGTCCTGTTTACACTCTAACACTCTTGCGGAAAACCAATTGCGCAGATTGCCTAATGGTTTCCCTGCTCAGCACCCCGCTCTGGCAATTAAACTTTCTCGAAAAGCTCCCATTGACACTAACGGAAATTTTTAAAAGTCTAATTAAGGCATGGGGTGGTTTCCAGGGAAGTCACAACATGTAGGGAAGAAAGGTTTAGCCCTCCCACCTTCCCCTTCTCCAGCATCAGGTCCCACCAAGGCAACTGGGCCTTGAAAAAGGTTTCCATTGTCCCCGCTGTGTTGAGTGTGGGGCAGAGTTGAGAAACCAAAGGCTGGATGGTGAGCCCAGAAGAGATTGCTGCCCTCTCTGTGGACCACATGTGATGTTGTATCTTTCAGGCAAGAAGTGGGATGGGGGTGGGGAAGTGTCCCCAAATATAGGTAGCAAGAAGTTGCAGGAACCCACGTAACTGAGATGGTCTCATATATTTCCCCCCTATTATTATGCATCTCGACTTATGTAAGTATATGAGTACAGAATGCAATTTATGAAATAACTATTTACAAAAGCTAATTCTCCATTATGTAAGAAGCAATGAAGCTCTCCCCCATGCTTTTTAACATCTATATGAAGCCGCTGGGAGAGATCATCGGGGGTTTGGGCTGGGTTTTCATCAGTATGCAGATGATACCCAGCTCTAACTCTCTTTTAAATCAGAACCAGTGAAGGTGGTGAAGGTCCTGTGTGAGTGTCTGGAAGCAATTGGAGGATGGATGGCGGCTAACAGATTGAGGCTGAATTCTGACAAGACAGAAGTACTGTTTTGGGGGGACAGGAGGCGAGTGAGTGTGAGGGACTCCCTGGTCCTGAATGGGGTAACTGCGCTTCTGAAGGACCAGGTGCGTAGCCTGGGAGTCATTTTGGACTCACAGCTGTCCATGGAGGCAGGTCAATTCTGTGTCCAGGGATGCTGTCTACCAGCTCCACCTGGTACGCAGGCTGAGACCCTACCTGCTTGCAGACTGTGTCGCCAGAATGGTGCATGCTCTAGTTATCTCCCACTTGGACTATTGCAATGCACTCTATGTGGGGCTACCTTTGAAGGTGACCCAGAAACTACAACTAATCCAGAAGCTAGACTGGTGGCTGGGAGTGGCTGCCAAGACCATATTACACTGGTCCTGAAAGATCTACATTGGCTCCCAGTACATTTCCAAGCACAATTCAAAGTGTTGGAGCTGACCTTTAAAGCCCTAAACAGCCTCGGTCCAGTATACCTGAAGGTGCGTCTCCACCCCCAGCTCTGAGGGCCTTCTGGTGGTTCCCTCCCTGCGAGAAGTGAAGTTACAGGGGACCAGGCAGAGGGCCTTCTCGGTAGTGGCGCCCTCCCATCAGATGTCAATGAAATATACAACTACTGACTTTCAGAAGATATCTGAAGGCAGCCCTGTTTAGGGAAGTTTTAATGTTTGAAGTTTTATTCTGTTTTTAGTGTTCTGTTGGAAGCAGCCCAGAGTGACTGGGGAAACACAGCCAGACGGGCGGGATACAAATAATAATAAGATGATGATGATGATTATTATTATTATCATTATCATTGATGATATCAGATAGTTGGAATACTCTCCCCAGGAAGGCTTGCCTGGACCCATCATTGCATATCTTGGGGGGGGGGGGGATTTTTCATCAGGCCATTGGCTTTTATCTATATGGCCTTTTTGTGTCGGTGGGGTGTTTATATGTGTGGTTTTTTTAAAAAAAAATACTGGTTTCAAAGTATCTATTTTGTTTGAATATATTTTTCTTAAAATATTGTAAGTTGCTTTGAGTTGCCATGGCAGAAAAAAGCAACTAATAAATCTGATAAATAGTGACTATAACTTGTTCCATGCTTCTTCAGAAACAAACTGGAATACTACTCCCATTGAGGAACTTCATTGTTTCTTATATAGTGGCTATAGTCAGGAGAATTTGTTCTTGTAAAAATAATTGCTGTATTTACTCGAATCTAATGCTCACCTTTTTTGGCCAAATTGGGTTGCAAAAATTAAGGTGCACATTAGATTTAATGGCACATTTACATTCGCCAGCAAATACTCCCGCCCCCCAAGGTTCTGAAAATTGAGGTGCACATTAAACTCAAGTAAATACGGTATGTGCTTACATATGTTCACATGTATAGCAATAATTACTATTATTTTTTTGTACCATTTAATTGTCCCTTGAATTCCTGTGGCATTGGCTTGCATGCATACATGGGCCAGGGCCCCTTAGTGAACTGCACATGTTTTTTAACCTTTTTTAAACCTCCCTGCCTGACCCGATGTGCCAGTTTTGTTTAAAAAAAACACCACTGGGGCTTCACTCTTGGAATCCGATCTTTTATAAGCTGATAATTCCAAAGCAATTACTGGCGAGCGCTTAGAGTATAAACACAGGGCTGGACCAGTGCAAGTTGGCTGAGCAGAAAATAACTGCCCATGATTACTGTAAAAGGTGCTGAGCTGTCTGTGCTAATAGCTTGGCAATCTGGTGCTGATAGAGACAGGGGATTCCAGCCAATACAATTAAATTGTCATGTGATAACAGAGGCTTGCTTATCGGAGAGTTAAAATTGAGCAGATTCGTGCTACTCTCTTGAAGGCAGGAAAGGAAAGTGCTGGTGTCCTCACAAAAGATAAAGATTAGGAGGAGGAGGAGGGCAGAATGGTTATCTAGCTCTTCACCTGTCAATGCATGGTCAAATTATAATTTTTAGCATTTTGACACTTTTTAGATCTACATAGTTAAAGCAAGTTCTAAGACTGGAAGACAGGGGATGCAGGTGGCGTGGTGGGTTAAACCACAGAGCCTAGGACTTGCTGATCAGAAGGTCAGCAGTTCGAATCCCCGCGACGGGGTGAGCTCCCATTGCTCGGTCCCTGCTCCTGCCCACCTAGCAGTTCGAAAGCACGGCAAAGTGCAAGTAGATAAATAGGTACCACTCTGGCGGGAAGGTAAACAGCGTTCCCGTGCGCTGCTCTGGTTCACCAGAAGCGGTTTAGTCATGCTGGCCACATGACCCGGAAGCTGTACGCCGGCTCCCTCGGCCAATAAATCGAGATGAACGCCGCAACCCCAGAGTCGGTCACAACTGGACCTAATGGTCAGGGGTCCCTTTACCTTTACCTTTAAGACTGGAAGAAGGCGAAATTTCACAGGAGTGTTCAATATGCTACTTCTAGAATGAGTGAATCTCTCAGTTTCAGTTTCTCTCAGTTTTTCATTTTTTCAGTTTTAAGTTTTGGACTCCACATCTCCAAATAAGTTTGCAATATATATCTATATCTTTATCTATCTATCTATCCTAATGAATATTCATTAGCATCTTAAAACCTATTTCTCCTTTTATACACTTTTTAATGCAACTTTGCCTAATACACACATATTTGCAAGCAATTTCCCCAATATAATGATTTTTGTGTGTGGCATTGTCACCAATACAGTATATGCATTTTAGCCTAGTAATATATATATATATATATATATATATATATATATATATATGCAGGTTTTATATATATATATATATATGCAGGTTTTGGTGTCTTCGGGTGTCTTCCCGTGTAAGAGTCGGGGTGTCTGTGCGACGTTTCGACGAGGTCTCACTCGTCATCTTCAGGCTGGTGCTTTCGGCTTCTTGTTACTGGAACAGAGCAGAGTTTGGTGTTTGAGTTCCTATAAATACTGTTGAGGGGTGTGGTGTATAGCCTCCAACGTTCTGGATAGAGAGGAAGTTCCTAGATTAGTGTGCCTTTTCTTCTTTTGTTCCTTAATTACTTGAGGGATATCTTGGGTGATTTCATGAGTGATATTCTGAATATCACTGGGTGGGTCATTAATTACTTGAGGGATATCTTGGGTGATTTCATGAGTGATATTCTGAATATCACTGGGTGGGTCATTAAGTGTAGATTAGTTGCTAAAGCTCTCGTGTCTTGACCTCTTGAGCTTGTGAAGAGTTTTTCTGAGAAGATGGCTGTGCTGTATTTAGTTGTGCTCTGGCTTGGCTTCGTGTATAGGGGCGAGCTGTGGTTTTGTGCCTTGTGCCAGCCAGATCTGTGTAGGGATTGCAGGGGGGTGCAGCATCCGGAGGTGCCACTATAGTTTGGTTGCTGGATGGAGTCTGTAATATGTCTGTGGAGAGGGTCTGGGTTTGGGTCTGGTGTGGTTGATTGGTGATGGCGTTCTGTGTGCCTCTGGTTCTGGTGTCGGTTTTTGTGGGGAGGGCTAATTTCCAGATGTCTGGCAGGCGGGACGTGTCGTCACGCTTGTTCATGTTGTGAGGGTGTTTCGAGATAGAGAAACACCCTCACAACATGAACAAGCGTGACGACACGTCCCGCCTGCCAGACATCTGGAAATTAGCCCTCCCCACAAAAACCGACACCAGAACCAGAGGCACACAGAACGCCATCACCAATCAACCACACCAGACCCAAACCCAGACCCTCTCCACAGACATATTACAGACTCCATCCAGCAACCAAACTATAGTGGCACCTCCGGATGCTGCACCCCCCTGCAATCCCTACACAGATCTGGCTGGCACAAGGCACAAAACCACAGCTCGCCCCTATACACGAAGCCAAGCCAGAGCACAACTAAATACAGCACAGCCATCTTCTCAGAAAAACTCTTCACAAGCTCAAGAGGTCAAGACACGAGAGCTTTAGCAACTAATCTACACTTAATGACCCACCCAGTGATATTCAGAATATCACTCATGAAATCACCCAAGATATCCCTCAAGTAATTAAGGAACAAAAGAAGAAAAGGCACACTAATCTAGGAACTTCCTCTCTGCCCAGAACGTTGGAGGCTATACACCACACCCCTCAACAGTATTTATAGGAACTCAAACACCAAACTCTGCTCTGTTCCAGTAACAAGAAGCCGAAAGCACCAGCCTGAAGATGACGAGTGAGACCTCGTCGAAACGTCGCACAGACACCCCGACTCTTACACGGGAAGACACCCGAAGACACCAAAACCTGCATTCCTATACCCGTGAAAATCTACGAAAGCATATATATATATATATATATATATATATATATATATATATATATATATATAAAATTTTTTCCTCCGCGTTACTTGGCTGGAGAACTGCATTTCAAAATTCAGAGAAGTGTGAATTTGGCAGGACAGCTGTGTTTCAATT
Source organism: Podarcis vaucheri (assembly GCF_965113315.1). Taxonomy (NCBI): domain Eukaryota; kingdom Metazoa; phylum Chordata; class Lepidosauria; order Squamata; family Lacertidae; genus Podarcis; species Podarcis vaucheri. The sequence continues at coordinate 99,373,866 of NC_138764.1, forward strand.
CACACATTGTTTCAGGAAATGTGAAGTGAACTGGATTCCTCTCCATCCCTCAGTACTTCATGGTATTAATTTTACAATTGACTGTAATATGCCTCTTCCTGCTTGTTATTCTGCACCACTTCTTAGTAATGAGAGCTTGCCAAGTATAAAATATCCAGAGGCAAAAGTAGAACAGGATTTTAAATAGCATCAACCTTGTCCTATTACTGCCTAACATGAAGAGTGGCCCTTTGTCTTTCCTGGACATTCCTCCACCTAGTTGCATCCCATAATAATGGGGAGTCACTTTACAAAGCATGTCACTGGTCAAGGAAGGAGGCAATTTGAAGCTTTATTTGTTATTGATAAGACAAAGAATAGTGGTTGGAATTAAGGGTGGGGGAGAAAATGGGTTCCGTTTGCCTTCTAAAGCAAACCTACCTAATTTGCAACCCCTGATCCAATAAGCAAATTGGGAACAAAACAAAGCTATCTTTTCAAATTCACACATCTTTGTCAGGTCCATGGCATTTAGCAGGGCTTGCTTCCTAGAAGGTGTGCAGAGGCTTGTAGCCTTATTTCTGGAGTGGGGAATCCATGGGTCAGATCCTTATCAGAACCAGCCTTGTGGGCCAGATCTGACAGGTGAGCGGGGCTGCCCCCCTGTCAATCACGTGGCATGACAGTGACATCATGTGCAAACAAACTGCTTTGAAGTCCTGAAGTTGGGACTTTGCAGCTGCTTACAAGGCACTGCTGAAAAGGCAGCTTTCTTCCACTGTATTATCAGGGTTCTCTGCTAAAATGATATTTTAAAACCCATCTGTTTTAGCAGGAGAATGTTACCACCCCAGCCCTAGAGCATGTTAAGAGGGCACTCACCCATTCCCACATAACCACAACCTGTCTCCACTCACTCAGAATGAAAGAACATCTATCATCTATCTATCTATCTATCTATCTATCTATCTATCTATCTATCTATCTATCTATCATCTATCTATCTGGGACGTGGGTGGCACTGTGGGTTAAACCACAGAGTTTAGGACTTGCCGATCAGAAGGTTGGCAGTTCGAATCCCCACAACGGGGGGAGCTTCCGTTGCTCGGTCCCTGCTCCTGCCAACCTAGCAGTTCGAAACCACGTCAAAGTGCAAGTAGATAAATAGGTACTGCTCCAGCGGGACAGTAAACGGTATTTCTGTGTGCTGCTCTGGTTTGCCAGAAGCGGCTTAGTCATGCTGGCCACATGTACGCCGGCTCCCTCGGCCGATAAAGTGAGATGAGTGCCGCAACCCCAGAGTCATCCGCGACTGGACCTAATGGTCAGGGGTCCCTTTACCTTTACCTATCTACCTATCCATCATCTATCTATCTATCTATCTATCTATCTATCTATCTATCTATCTATCTATCTCTATCATCTATCTATCTATCTATCTATCTATCATCTATCTATCTATCTATCTATATCTATCTATCTATCTAATCTATCATCTCTCTCTCTCTCTCTCTCTCTCTCTCTCTCTCTCTCTGTCATCTGTCATCTGTCATCTATCTATCTATCTATCTATCTATCTATCTATCTTCTATCTATCTATCTATCTATCTATCTATCTATCTATCTATCATCTATCTATCTATCATCTATCTATCTATCTATCTATCTATCTATCTATCTATCTATCTATCATCTATCTATCTATCTATCTATCTATCTATCTATCTATCTATCTATCATCTCTTCACATCAAGCACTGCCCAAATTCATGCCTCTGCCACAAAAGCAGCAACAATAGTCAAAATTCCTTCCAACACCCTGACAAGTTTTTAAAAGCTTCTCGGAATGGAAAATACCCTTGCCCTTGCGATAATAAGTTCCATCAGTTTCTCATGTCATCATCTTCACGTTGTTGCCATCGTGGTCTCAAGCTGACAAGTTGCCCAGGACGTGAATCAGTCCCCATTCTCTGAAGAGTCGATGGAAGAATGTGTGGGTGTTTTGTGAACTCTAACCCCCCCCCATTTTACATCTTTGGCATCACAGGACCCGAGAACAAGGTTAATTGCATTCCTGTGTTTTGAGCTATTCCAAGTTCCCTGCAATGTATCGTACCAATTTGTAGTCACTGCACTGGGTGTTTCTGGGCCACATTACAATTTTCTGGGATGATTCTGTTCCATGTGAAGTAGAGCAAGTGGAGATTCCTACATTGCGGGGGGTTGGACTAGATGACCATTGGGTCCCTTCCAGCTCTGAGATTCTACGATTCCACCTCACGGTCAGACTCCGAATCCCAGTTGCAGAGTGGGCAGAGTGCTCTTGTGCTCAAATCCTGCTTGCAGGTTTCCCACGGGCATCTGGTCAGCCACTGTGAGGACAGGCTGTTGGACTAGATGGGCCATTGGCCTGATCCAGCACACTCTTTTTATGTCCTTATGAAGGGCAGCCTGCCAGGTACTTGAGAAAAACAGGAAGCTTTATTGAGCTGTTAGTAGAACACCTTCTGTGGTTAGTGGGCAGAGTTTAGTTTGCTCTAGTTATCTCTTTCTTGGACTACTGCAATGCACTCTACGTGGGGCTACCTTTGAAGGTGACCCAGAAACTACAACTAATCCAGAATGCAGCAGCTAGACTAGTGACTGGGAGCAGCCGCCGAGACCATATAACACTGGTCTTGAAAGACCTACACTGGCTCCCGGTATGTTTCCCAGCACAATTCAAAGTATTGGTGCTGACCTTTAAAGCCCTAAACAGCCTCGGTCCAGTATACCTGAAGGAGCGTCTCCGCCCCCATCTTTCTGCCCGGACACTGAGGTCCAGATCCAAGGGCCTTCTGGCTGTTCCCTCCCTGTGAGAAGCCAAGTTACAGGGAACCAGGCAGAGGGCCTTCTCGGTAGTGGCACCCGCCCTGTGGAACGCCCTCCCACCAGATGTCAAAGAGAACAACAACTACCAGACTTTTAGAAGACATCTGAAGGCAGCCCTGTTTAGGGAAGTTTTTAATGTTTAATAGGTTATTGTATTTTAGTGTTTTGTTGGAAGCCACCCAGAGTGGCTGGGGAAACCCAGCCAGATGGGCGGGGTATAGATAATAAATTATTATTATTATTATTGGTGGGATGGTGAGTTGTACAGAGTTGCCTTACAGCAATACCGTGAACGACATGAGGATTGTTCTTCCCATTTTTCAGGTGGAAAGCTGAGGATGGGGACATAGTAGCATGCCTAAGACTGCTGAGTGAGACGGTGGCTGAGGTTTCTAGCCAATGGCCTTTCCAGCTCTCAGTCTTAGCCTCTACTGTAATGTCCTCTCCTGTCCCATCATCATTCATCCTGGAATTATTTTAGAGCTGATTGTTAATCTAAAACCTTCTCCTCTCAACTGCGGGCAGATCCGCACCATACATTTAAACGCACATCCCATGCACCTTTTAAAGCACATGTTTTCCTCCAAAGAACCCTGAGAATTGTAGTTAATAATAATTAATAATAATTTCATTACTGTTTTTAACATTTGATTGGGAGCCGCCCAGAGTGGCTGGGGAAACTCAGCCAGATGGGCGGGGTATAAATAAATAAATAATAATAATTATTATTATTATTATTATTATTATTATTATTATTATTATTACCCCGCCCATCTGGCTGGGTTTCCCCAACCACTCTGGGCAGCTTTCAGAATACATAAAACAACACAAAACATCAAACATTAAAAACTTCCCGATACAGGACTGCCTTCAGATGTCTTCTAAAAGTTACATATCTAAAAGTTCTTTATCTCTAGATGACTGAAGGGAGGGTGCCACTACCAAGAAGGCCTTCTGCCTGGTTCCCTGTAACTTCGCTTCTCTCAGTGAGGAAACCAGCAGAAGACCCTCAGAAGAGGACCTCAGCGTCCGGACTGAACAATGGGAGTGAAGATACCCTTTCACAGAACTACAGTTCCCACCCACCCCAAACAAACTATAGTATCCAGGATTCATTGGAGGGAGTCATGTGCTTCAAATGTGCATTCTGTGTGTGTTATAGGCATGTTGTAGATCTGCGACAAGCTCAGTTGAACTGTTAGGTGCTGGTGCCCATTTTATCCAGAATCCCGAGTGGTGACACTCAGCCTTTGCTATCGCCACCCCCTCCATGTGTTCTGGAGGAAGGGAGAGAGGAGAACCCCTAAGGACTTCACTGCTCAAACAACACATTTATTTTCATTTGAAGGCACAAGAGCCATCTTCCCTCTTATGAGGAACTGGTGTCCCTGACCAGTCCTCTGTGCCAGAAGGTGGAGTTCCCTCTCCTCTTTCATGCATATTTCATCCGGGAGCTCGAGAGGTTCGAAGCCACAGGAGGAACAAGTGTGGCGGAGGGGAGTCGCTGTTTGCTTTTGATGTCGGCTTCCCCTGGTGGGAACGCAAACGAACAACCTCTGATCCAACCGCGTTGGGCTTTCTTGTGGAGTTCAGCAGCGTGCCAAAGCAAGCGTTAAGCGCACACAAAACACAGCTCTCCACATAAGTATATTCATACATCTGTGCAGGCATTATGCAACTATTGCAACAGTCACAGAACATGAGCAGACTCTGGCTCCTGCTAACAAAAGTCTGCTCCGTTGTCATACATGGCTGAGCCAGCCAGCATCACCCAGCCAGACTTACCTTACAGGACTACTGTGAATGTTAAAAGAGAGAGGAAGGGGGAGGCAAGGAATGCATGTGTAACTCAACAACAAAGGGGCTACCTTTGAAGGTGACCCAGAAACTACAACTAATCCAGAATGCAGCAGCTAGACTGGTGACTGGGAGCGGCCGCCGAGACCATATAACACCGATCTTGAAAGACCTACACTGGCTCCCAGTACATTTCCGAGCACAATTTAAAGTGTTGGTGCTGACCTTTAAAGCCCTAAACGGCCTTGGTCCAGTATACCTGAAGGAGCGTCTCCACCCCCATCCTTCTGCCCAGACACTGAGGTCCAGCGCCGAGGGCCTTCTGGCAGTTCCCTCACTGGGAGAAGCAAAGTTACAGGGAACCAGGCAGAGGGCCTTCTCGGTAGTGGCACCCGCCCTGTGGAACGCCCTCCCACCAGATGTCAAAGAGAAAAATAACTACCAAACTTTTAGAAGACATCTGAAGGCAGCCCTGTTTAGGGAAGCTTTTAATGTTTAATAGGTTACTGTATTTTAGTGTTTTGTTGGAAGCCGCCCAGAGTGGCTGGGGAAACCCAGCCAGATGGGCGGGGTATAAATAATGAATTATTATTATTATTAACAGCTACTACACTTTCTAGTGCAATTCCTAGCACCAGGAATTTGCCTCATGTTGAGGCAGATCCGATAAAGCAGAACAGAGCAATTGTCTCTAGGTGGGCTGGGTATTGCCAGCAATTTCCAGAGCAGCATGTGGGGCAGAGGGAGGACACTGAATGGTGGTCCTGCTGCTCCCAGCCCATCACACTGATGGAACTGCAGGAGTCCTCTTGGCTTAGCTCTGTGGCCTCTTTTTCCTGGCAGGCCTTACATCTGTTCGCACAGCAATGCAATGTGTGAGAGTGTTCAGCAGAGCAGCACTCTGGCTGCAGAATAACATCAAGCCCTCCTGCTGCTGCCCTTGTATTTTACTCCTGTAGTCTCTCCAAGCCCCCAGAGATGCCTGTATTTTTAGATTTTCCTCTTTTTGCTCACACGCAACAGCAGCTGTTTATGCTCGCTGAATCTAAGAGATTTCTTTGGATAATGGAGAGCTCAACACTCAGCGAGTGGATGCCAGAAATATCTGGGGGAGACAGAGACAGAATCCCAGTTTCCCTGTGTCAAAGTTCTTTTTCTCCACTACTCCGATCGGAGAAGGCAGGACGCAATAAGCTTAAGGCAGTCTTGTCAATTAGTTCCCAGAAAGTTATTGGCCTGCAATAATATCACAGCTTGCTTGAAGCTGGCACATCAGGAACCTCCATCCTCTTGCAGAGGCCCATGGCACTTCTGAGCTGGGTGCAAAGGAGGTAGCTTTTCTGGGTTTCTCTACGTTGGGTGTGGAGGAGGGATTGAGAGCTCTGCCCCTACTCTGCCAACATACCATATTTTTCGCTCTATAGGACGCACTTTTTCCCCTTCAAAAATGAAGGGGAAATGTGTGTGCGTTCTATGGAGCGAAGACGCCATAGCCCCGCGACCCTCTCCCGGCTGGAGAGGTGACGCACGGCTATGGCAGGAACCTCTCCAGCCCCGTGTCACCTCTCCAGCCGGGAGAGCGCGCGTGGGGCTAAAGCAGCCCCCCGCGACCCTCTCCCGGCTGGAGAGGTGACGCGCGGCTATGGCAGGAGCCTCTACAGCCCCGCGTCACCTCTGCAGCCGGGAGAGAGCGCGCGGGGATAAAGAAGCCATAGCCCCGCAACCCTCTCCCGGCTAGAGAGGTGACGCACAGCTATGGCAGGAGCCTCTCCGCTGCGCCTTTCTGCTGCTCCCTGACCTGCTCTTTGGGGCTGGTGGTGGGCTTCCCCCGCCCCAAAGAGCAGGTCGAAAGGAACCTGAAGCCTGGAGAGCGAGAGGGGTCTGTGCACACTGACCCCTCTGGCTCTCCAGGCTTCCAAGGTAGCTGCCTGAACGCACCTTAAACGGCACCTTGTTTTAGAGCGGGAAAACAAGAGGGGGAAAGTTCTCCCCCTCTCTGTGCAGCACCTCCTGCCGCTTCACTGAAGGGGCGCTGGGCAGAGAGGGGGAGAATTTGTTTTTCTTGTTCTCCCCCCTCTAAAACAAAGTGCGTCCTATTGTCCGGTGCGTCCTATGGTGCAAAAAATACGGTACTCACCGGTCGCATAAGAAGAGCCTGCGAGAGCCAGTGTGGTGTAGTGGTTAAGAGTGGTAGTCACGTAATCTGGGTAACCGGGTTTGCGTCTCCGCTCCTCCACATGCAGCTGCTGGGTGACCTTGGGCCAGTCACACTTCTTTGAAGTCTCTCAGCCCCACTCACCTCACAGAGTGTTTGTTGTGGGGGAGGAAGGGAAAGGAGATTGTTAGCCGCTTTGAGACTCCTGAAGGGGAGTGAAAGGCGGGATATCGAGTCCAAATTCTTCTTCTTCTTCTTCTTCTTCTTCTGCTGGATCAGGCCAATGGTCCATCAAGTCCAGCACCCTGCTCCTGTGGTGGCCAACCAGATGTCCATCACCGCCTAGGACCCTTGTACCTACGGGACCGCCTCTCCCAGTATGCCCCGCAGAGGACCTCCAGGTTTCTTTCTGATTTATTTCCGCAGGGCCTGTAAGACAGAGTTGTTCTGCCTGACTTTTGGCTTGGAATCAACTTGATCCCCTCCCCCTCTTTCCTTTTTCCTTTCTCCTTCTGTGATGGAACTCCTATTTGGGGACTTCCCTGGCTTTTTTCTGACCCACGTTAGACCAGTCTAGATAGTTGGCCTTGGTGAAGACTTGACGTTTTCATCCCCAAAAAAGTTTTTGAGTTTCTGCTGAAATGAGGCTGCATTTTAATGTATTTTAATCTTGTTTTTTAAGTTGGATTTCAATAAATTGTTTTATACCTGGTGCTAGCCGCCCTGAGCCCGGTCTTGGCTGGGGAGGGTGGGGTATAAATAAATAAATAAATAAATAAATAAATAAATAAATAAATAAATAAATAAATAATAGGGAAGAAGAAATTCCCTCTTGCTTGGATGGGAGCTTTCCCTGCGCCTGGGGCATGTAGACTCCAGATCAGGACCAGATCGTTACCATCCCACTCTGGCAATTAGTCTCCAAACGGCGCGAACTTGAAGCCACAACTAACATAATGCTCCATTAGCGTGGACCGAAGAAGGGATTCATTTCTTCCCGATTGCAATTTTCATTTCGGGTTGAGCTCCTGAGCCGAGCTCATCCATATTCATCAGGTTCCTTTCTGCTGCTTCTCTTCCAATGCCTTTTCTGGCAGGAACCGCTGGCGCAGCATCGGCACACTTTGCTGGGTTTGTCTCTTATGTGACACTGAGCTAATATTTGCAATTTCCCCTGGCCCCTTTGAACAAGCTCATAAAAACAGGGCGGGGGGGGGGGAAGGAAAGCGCTCTAAAAATCCCAGTAGATCCCAAGGGAAGCCCTGCCACACAAGGAGCCTGCAAGCCCTGCTTAGCAGATCTCTGTCCTCTCTGCTTCCAAACTGCGGTGATCCCAGGTTGTGATTGATGCCATAGCTGCACCAGTCAAGCACCCTGGTTGAGACTCCTGCCGTGAGTGGGAATGACTCAAAATGAGCAAGGGTCAAACTAAATTGGAGAGTTAATATAGTGCTGTGCAGGTGTGGGGGAACCTCAGTTCTGGAGAGCAAATGTGGCCCTCCGTGTCTCTCTAATCTGGTCTTTGGGACTTTTCCTAGGTCACACCTTTGCACCCTCTGCCACTGTTTTTGCCTGGCTGGAAACTGCCATTGAATTCTGATGTACAGTGGTACCTCGGGTTACATACGCTTCAGGTTACAGACTCCACAAACTCAGAAATAGTGCTTCAGGTTAAGAACATTGCTTCAGGATGAGAACAGAAATCGTGCTCCGGCGGTGCGGCGGCAGCAGAAGGCCCCATTAGCTAAAGTGGTGTTTCAGGTTGAGAAGAGTTTCAGGTTAAGAACGGACCTCCGGAATGAATTAAGTACTTAACCTGAGGTACTACTGTACTTTCCAACATGTCCCAGAGGAAAACTGGGGTGTGCATCTTTTTGGGCCTTGCTCCTGCACAAGTCACATGACCTGTGCAATAGCACGCCTCCCCAGCACACATGTTGTAGGTCCATGATCTCACGGGAGCCAGGTGACTCACACAAGAGCATGGCCCCTCAAAATGGCACATCCCAATTAAACCAGGACAGTTGAAGGGTACGCTCTAATAATGCTTCTTAGTTACCTAGATGAAAGAGAGAGAGGAGTTGGCGAGTCTACCTAGGCCAATGCACAAATGTAAACATTTGCATTTAATGCTCTGCCCAATATTACCTCTGGCCCTGCCCACCAGAACGGCAACTCACACAGAAGCACAGAGGGTGGATTCCTCTGAGGTGAGCAGGGTTTTTCCTGTTTTTTCCAGGGGCCAGAGTTGCATGTGTTTCCCATTTTAATTTAGGAACAAAAACACATTCCCCAGCTCTCAGGCTTGCAATTCTTTGGTGTAAGCTGGTGCAGCCTTTCTTCAGCAGTGATTATTCATGCTCTGTTTCTTGACCCGCAAGCTTTATTCTGAAACTTGGAGCTTGCCATTATGCGCTTGTGACAGCATCTCATCCCCTGGTAGATGTGAAATTTGGGGCTTCATTATCTTCCCTCAAATGAATGCAGCAGCTTCAAGAGGATGCATCTTCTTTCATCCAAAGAGACACCCAGGTTAAAGGGTCTGTTTTAATTAGTCACTAATGACTCCAATCTTATCATCTAATGGAAGAACAATTGGGTGTAGGTCTGAGAATTGAAGCCATGTATAGATGTCTGTCCAACCTTCAGATGCAGCTTGAAACAAAAAAGTTGCAAAAGATTACCCGGGGGAGGGCGGAATAAAACTAATAAGTGCCAAGCAAAGTTGGTCATCTTGGCTAGAACAAAATCTTGACACAGAAGTAAACTTTTGGGCAAATTTGCACAGCACATCTGTCAACCATAAAACACCAGATCAACCGTATATTTTCACCCACTCAGATTTTCCCCTTTGCACGAAGGCATCAAACCAAAACTGGACATGCAGAACCTTGTCAAATAAGTCCGCTTACCATTTAACTGGCAGTGCAGCATTGAGGCATGGAGAGACTCCATTGCCATTTCTGTAGGATGTGGAACACAGAGCAGTCAAATACAACATTCCTAGAGGGGATGTAAAAAGGGGATGTCTGGACCAGCCAGTCGGAACTTCCTGTTTCCTCCTGGGCTGGGACAAACTTCCTCTACATGTGACCAGAGTTGGGCGTGACCTTACCTGTGCAGGTAACAAAAGCACAGGGCTGGCCACCACATCGCTTTCTCCTCCATCTTGCTTTCGTCGTAGAAGCATCAGCTGCTTAGCCTGAGATGTTCACTTGGCCTCCAGCCCAGAGAGGACAAAGAAACTATCCCCTTATGGGATAGATTCCAAGTGTATATATTTTGTAACTTAAGTCTGCCTTCTGGGATCCATCTGTGAACAGAATGTGTGAGTAAACTATTTTATACATTTTATACAAGACTTTGTCATGTCTATTCTTTTTTAGGGGGGAATAGAGGGGAATCACCAGGAAACTTTTTTTAGAGGCTAAAGCAAGCCTGGCAACAAGTTCTCCGCTGTGTAAGTTTAAAAAGGGAATGTTACTCTGCTAAATTATAGAACTTGCTAACGCAAGTTGGGAAGGATATTATTAAACAATAAATCCTCTCCTGTCTCCCTGAACAGCCCCACAATTTCTGCCTCCCTGCTGGGTCCTCAGCTGCCAGGAGATGCAACAGCCTCTCCCACCACCTGGGGACCATTTGGATTTGGTCTGGCTGCTAAACTGGCTAGTGACAGCTGGCCCAAGGGTTGGGCATGCTCAGTCCCTTACCCGGCACTTCAGGTTTTTGCTGGGTCTCCCACCCCCTTGGGCTATCTCCTACCCATCACAGAGGTAGGTAGGGTATCTGGCCTAGCTATGGATTATGATTGGTCACCATCTGGGGGGCTGAGGAGGCATTTGTCCTTCAGGTCAATTGACCAACCTGGGGGTTTCACCTACCTCATAGTAATCGTCACACAATCATCACAAAAGGCATTGGGTAAAAGCCTTAGTCTTGGTTGGAGGGGAGGTTTGAATATCCTGTTAAAGGGATCCTGCAGGGGCTAGCCCATAGCACCCCTCAAGGTGATCTGTGTGGGGTCGTTCCTATTTAATGTGTGTCAAAGGACAATCTTAACATGGGTTCAACCCCTTAGAGAATCGGACCACAAATTGGCTGGTCAATACCAGTTATACCCAATGCCAAAGCCAAAGCCACTTATATCTGTAATCAATAAAGCTGTGGTCTAGCTTGAACCAAAGAATACTGTTAAGTGTGGTCATTTCATCTTGGGTTATGGCGGGGCAGGGGAAGCAACCGTTCATGGCACCTGGGCCCCCAACTGCCAGTTGTACCAACTAGATGTGCACTAGGGAACGGGAGCACAGGATTAAATCCATGTCCCCTAAGCTGATCAGCTGGTCTGTACTATTACCATTTTATCAGATAAAGGCTGGGTACACAATGTTCCGACTGCTTGATTTGGCTGGGACATTGCATTGCAAACCCCCGTGCATTTATTTACTTGCAAAGATATGTGTACTGGGCAAAATTGCATATAAACGTGTTAGGAGAAATGTGCTGGTTAATTTCTGTTACCCAGAATGAGTAGCTGATGTGGATGTGAGGGTTTTATGTGGCCTGGCATATCTTGGCTGACACAAGCTCAAACTGTTGGGGCAGTTGATGGTATTCTGGCTAAAACTGCAACCTAGAGGGCGCTCCTGATCTGTATCGGCTCACCCACCAGGTTTGATGAGGCAGCAGAGTCTTGGCACTGAGAACTGGAAGTTCTGGTTTTGAGACATGCTCTGCTGTGCATCTTCCAAATGGGATCCTCATAACAGAGGGTCCTGGTTGCACTTGGGACCCAAGAGTTCACCCAATAGGGTTAAAATGGGGGGGAGGAGCAGGAACTGGGTATTCCATTAAAGGAATCTGGGAGTCCTGGATCTCGTCCGAAGTCCACTTGAGGGGCTAGGGCCATGCCAGGAGCACAGGAACCCCAGGGTGAGCTTAGGTTGGTCCTCATCGACCTTGCTCCCTCGTTTGGTTTACCCCACTGGACGATCGCCCTGAGAGGTGGAGTCAGTTATAGTGGGGAGTCAATGCCTAAGCCAATACCGCTCACATGATTGTATTTCAATAAAGTTCTGGCCAAAATTTGCCCCAAAACTTAAACTAATATAAGTGTCCGTGTGTATTTATTTTGGGGGTGGGTCTTGGGGCCTCGAGATGCAACAGGCCTGGCCTGGCCCAGCCCCTGGATGAAGTCTCCATCTGGGGCCCCATTCCTGTGCCTGACAACCCTCAGGCTAGGACCAGTTTGTCCTGGGTAATCAAGGTGAGCACATGGAGCTGAACATCATGAGATCCAAATGGCAGAAGAACTTCTGTGTCCAGGATGCAATTTCCATTTGTTTCAGCCCAGAAAATGTTTTGATCGTTCTCTCTGTCAGTCAGAAGGCAACATAATATGGAATTGCGGAAGGGAACAGAAAGAATGAGCCATTTCCCAAGTTGAAAACTAAGGCCTCTTCTGAAAACTGATAAATTGAAATGCTCCTTTTTTAAGTAGTAAATTCAAAGGGCAAATGGTGATGATCAGGTTTACAAGTAATTTCTCCTAAAGCAATTCTAAAAAAGAGTTTTACAAGGCAGATGATTTCTTCCTAAGGTGTGAGGGAGAAGTATATTGCATGTAATTTATCATTCCATTTTATCCCATCTATGTCAAACACCCCTTCTCAAAATATACCTTCTGTCACCTTCTTTTCCTCCAAATCTCCCAATTTTTGGGAAGAGCAGGAGCAGAGGTTGGGTGGCCATCTGTTATGGATGCTTTAGCTGAGATTCCTGCATTGCAGGGAGTTGAACTAGATGACTCTTCCAACTCTATAATTATATGATTCTATGATTCCTTATACTGAGGCAGGACATTGGTCTACCTACCTAAATATTGTTGACACTGACTGGCAGTGGCTCTCCAAGATTTCAGGCAGAAGGTCTTCACAGCCCTCTCTAGAGATGCTCAGTACCATCTGCGTTCAAAGCTCTGCTTCTGAGCTATGCTCTCCCCACCAGTTCCTGAAAGTCCAGTGCTTTGATAGAAGCCTTGTTGGGGCTACCAGTTCAAGTAAGACAACTCAAAGAATGACACAAGGCTACAGTTACTCAGAAATCCTTTATTTCAAGTCTGTTCATGAAGCTTCAACAATTGCTTCTCTTAATCGAGAAAGATTTGGCCCAGAATCACAGGGAAAAGTCTGGAGGAGTCATCCTCACATTCTTATCTCCCTTTCGAGGATTCTCTTCTCCGTCTTTGCTTTTGTCATCTGAAAAGTTTTAAGTGTTAAACTGAGCTTCGTTTGGGCAGGAAGTGTAGGATCCACATGATGCTCCGTCACAGAAGATTAAGTCACACATGTTAGCAGTGGAAATCCACCCCCCTTTTCCATCACTATAACCCTACTCATGTGCCAACAGTGGTGAACAATGGATGATATGGATGCATGTGCCCTTCCCCCAGACCCACCCATCAAATATGGCTTGACCCAAGAGTTTAAGCTGCATCTTCATTAGGGCTGGGTGATATCTCAATCTATCACCCAAAACCGGTTTGAAGAGCATGTCGTGATATTGGTTCCATAGTTTTTGACCTGGCAATATATCACAAATCATGGGGTGTGTGTTATGCAAAATCATAATGTGGGTAAAATTGTGATGCCAGACAATGCCTCTGCATAGCTCCATCCTTATTTCAGATATTGTGATACTGTGTATCATTATATCACAATGTTTGTCTGGTGATATATCGTGATGTTGAAACCCAGGTATCAGCCAGCCCTAATCTTCATAGTGAAGGACTCTTAATAGATAGGTTTCCATTTCAATTCCTGATTGCATTTATTCTGCACTGGGGGCGGAGGGTGGAAATCCACATTGTGCACCTAGGAAATGTGATTTGTACTGGTGAAATGTATTATGCAAATTACACCTGACACTTTGGAAACAAATGGAAGGAACGGGGAGGAACAGATTAGATGCAATCTGTGGCACCTGGTGCCTTTGCTCCACTATGTTGGCAGAGTACAATGGTTTCTTGTCAAACAGGATTCCTTGCTGGCTACGAAGAGGGGATCTTAGCAATTCCAGTGCCTGCTCCTGCTCAAAGGTATTGTCAGTACCATTTTGGATCCCCCAAGTCTTTCTATGGAAGCAACACAGCAAATGCTTTTACAAGCAAAGTTATGGGATGCTGCTTCTAACTACTTTAGCTGCTCTCCCACAGAGCAGCCCATGCTGTGTACGGAAGAAGGGGCTTCCCCATTCTTGGCATGACAGAGGAAAGCGCTCTGTGAACTTGTATAACTCCAGCTGACACTGCCAGAAACGGGGACCCTGTAGCTTTGTGGGTCTCTGAGCTTCAGCTTCCTCTCCCATTGACTTTATCTTTCCTTTGCTTCAGAGCCGCAAAGCTGATGCTTCCGATCTCAAGAGCAGCACACGGCAGCTTTTGCTTGTCTATGCCTTTTCAGACTGCCAGAGGAGGATCTGAACATTCCTGCAGTGCAAACAAAGCTCCCTGCAAATACAAAAACTAAAAAGGCAGGAAGAAGAGTTCGAGCCAACCCTTCTTCCAGGCATGGTAGTTTAATAAGTGTGCAAAGATGGGATTCCCCCCACCTGCAGCCTAATGTGGTTTGGCCCAGCAAAAGCTGTACCAGATGTCTCTTCTGATCATGTGGACCAGCCAAGATGTACAGTCCAGTGGTGGCCAGATGTGGTATGTCTTTCCTCCAGTTTGCTCAGTTTCATTACGAAACTGAACTCTGAAGATCAGGAGAACTTGAATTCATATTTTTCATTTCCACCAAGGCGTACCTCCCACAAAATTCTGTCCTCTTCACCTCCACTGCTCCTTGCCATTTATTCAAACACTCCTCAACAAGACCCTTCACTCGGCCTTGTTTGGTTCTGAAGAGCTTCAGCTCATTACCCAGCCAGTGCTAAACTTCTCCATTGACTTGCCAGGAGGGACTGAGTCCATTATGTTAAGTGCCTCTATTTGCACTTGCTTTAAAGGAACACAGCTGTGTTCTCAGGAGTATATATGACAACAGATGCCGTCATGCTATGGATAAACTTTAATTGACCAGCCCCCCCTCCCGCCCCCCCCAAAGAGATATAGAAGATGAAGATGGCTTAGGCAAGTGATGCAACCTTGGAAGGCATCATTGGAGCTCCCCAGGAATGGTTCATGCGCAGACATTACAGCAAATCGTTCGTAGCAGCCTTCTCCAGCGTTCAGCTTTGCCCCTTCCAGGTGGATTGGAATCGGTTGAATGGGATGCGATGGATTCCTTTCCAGAGTTGTTTGGATCCTAGATCATTCCTGCCAGCCAAGGAGGTAGGAATAGGCCCACAGTCCCCAGCAAGCAAACAATGATGAACATCCAGAGGAAAATTCTGTCAATGACCATTGCCACGTACTTCCAGTCCTCCTTCACCTGGAATGAGAGAGAAGGAAGGACACTTACTGTACATTCAGAAAGCAGGAAGAAAGACTGTAGGTGTTTGCCAATTACTGGTTGGCCAAGAGGCACATAGATTTTTCTGTGTCTGTGATGGTGAGGTCATCTAAGGCAGAGCTGTCACCAGAGTTGGCAATGTGGGTAGGCAAACCCAAAGTTGGTTGGTTTTGGTCATGGGGAGCCTTGCCTTATAGGACATCCTATTGACTGAATGTGTTTTGAAACCACAGTTCATTCAAAAGAATCCAGGGATGGTTATCAATAAAAAAACAACCCAATGAAAACCGCCGGACAAAAAAAGTATCAAAAACAGTCCATTTCTGCAAGTATGAGCGGGATGTGTGAGCTTGCCTTTTGTCTGTAAGTTGCCCAGAGTGGCTGGGGAAACCCAACCAGATGGGCAGGGAATAATAATAATAATAATAATAATAATAATAATAATAATATCGGTTGGAATGACAATGCAGGGTTTGAAAGTTGTCAGTCATCGTCCCAGATCATTACTGATACTTAGCCTGCTTCTGTATTTCGTCTTCATAGCAGATGTTGCTGAAGAGCCTAATTATAACCCTAATGGTAGATCTGATGATGGTTCACCACAGGGAGTTGTTCTGGGTGGCTATGACATCTTGTCTCCTATGAATCAGAGACAAGCCATAAGTGTCACTCAAAACAACTCCCTGTATGACCACCTTTTGTTGAATGATCGCTGGATCTGCTGCCAGCCAGCAAACAGCAGCTCCCAAGTGCTAAAATATAAGACTTGAGCCTTTCTGAGATTGGTTGCAAGTATCACCGCAGCATTATAAGACGCTAACAAAACAATGAAGTTGAAAGAGGTATTCATCATACCACTTAAAGATTTAAAGCAATAATTATTTGGAGCTTACTTAGAAGGCCTGCAACCCACCTGGCACAGGGCTTTGTGAGCCACTGGTGGATCATCACCCACAACTTGGGAAAATGCTTGTCAGGAGTGCGTGCAGGAGCCAGGCCCTGTGACCAGTAGGGCTTCGCAGGACTGGGGCCTTCCTAAGTTTGTTCTGGAGAGGCAAGGTGTGGCCACACAGGTGAGGCTGATTGGTGCACCTGGTGCCATAGCCGGGAAGGGATATAAGGTCAGCATTTCCCTTCGGCTCTTTGCCACAGCAACACGTTTCCTGCCTTGCTTGCGTTTGACTCCTTGCTTCCTGATCCTCGGACCTCAGCTCCTTGACTCCTTGCCCCTCAGACCCTTGACTTCGTAACTCCCTGCTCCCTGACCATCGGACCCCTGGCTTCTGGACTCTAGTTCCTGCTCCCACCCCGCCATCTTGCCCCCGGTCCCGATATCCTTAGCCAGGACGTCGATCGCCTGTAGACCTGACCGTGACAACGCTGGTCTCTACACTCATCTCCAGGCCTTCAAAGAGTCTTTCCCAGGCCTACCTAGAGATACTAGGTAGAACCTGAGACCTTCTGCATGCCAAGCAGCTGCTCTGCTCCTGAGATACCTCAAAGGTTATTCGCAAACATTGACATGCCAGTCACCAACATTAGTGAACCTTCTATCAGTCAGAGTGGAAAAAGTTGAGCTGGTATAGAACATATGTAATATATAACTGGAGGGACACAGGTGGTGCTGTGGGTTAAACCACAGAGCCTAGGACTTGCCGATCAGAAGGTCGGCAGTTCGAATCCCCGCGACGGGGTGAGCTCCTGTTGCTCGGTCCCTTCTCCTGCCAACCTAGCAATTCGAAAGCGCATCAAAGTGCAGGTAGATCAATAGGTACCACTCCGGCAGGAAGGTAAACGGCGTTTCCGTGCGCTGCTCTGTTTCGCCAGAAACGGCTTAGTCATGCTGGCCACATGACTCGGAAGCTGTACGCCGGCTCCCTCGGCCAATAAAGCAAGATAAGCGCCACAACCCCAGAGTCAGCCACGCCTGGACCTAATGGTCAGGGGTCCTTTTACCTTTAATATATAACTGAATCATACGATTATAGACTTGGAAAGAACCATGAGTGTCATTTAGTCCAACCCTCTGCAGTGTAGGAGTCTTGAACCCACAACCCTGTCTCAAGCGCTACTGACTGAGAGAGAGAGAGAGAGAGAGAGAGAGAGAGAGAGAGAGATGATAGAAATAGAGATATTCCAGCCATGAAAAAGTCAAAGCATTTTTTAAAAATAAAGAATAGTTCTACCTAGGGACATCCTGTCAGTTACATATTTCCCAGCTGTCCTTCTATACACTTAAGGAAATGCAAAAAGTTTGCAACATTGCTGTCAATCATTCAGTTCTATTGACCAAAAGTCTCTTCCCATCTAGCATTTGGCGCATTGACTGAAGATGTTTAGCACCCCCTGGAGAATTGCCACTTCTTCCAAGCCTTCCTTACTCAAAATTGCTCAGATGTTTGGCCCAGGGTGGAACCTCAGTTGTTCATCATCATTATTTTCAAAAATATTGTTTACTTATTGCCTTTTTAAAAAAGATTAAAATAAAAAGCGTACAGTTTAGGTTGTGCCTGAAGTAATGTGAAACTATGGCCAGTGCTTCTTAATGACCATTTCTCTTTGGTGATTCAAAAGAAAGCAGATGGTTGCTATTAGCACAATAAGCCACAGATTCTGCCTATCATCGTTCAATATTGGGAGCTGTCTTTGTTTCCTAAATCTTTCTAATGAAATTTGGGAAGAGATCAGCAAGTTACTGGCTGAAATGCCTGTGTTCTATTTTTACTCACACCAAGCATAATTACCGCCCAGTCAGTCTGACATCAATAGCAGGGAAGATTCTGGAGCAGATCATTAAGCAAACAGTCTGTGAGCACCTAGAAAGGAATGCTGTGATCACCAATAGTCAGCATGGATTTCTGAAAAATAAGTCATGTCAGACTAACCTGATCTCGTTTTTTGACAGAATCACAAGCCTGGTAGATGAAGGGAATGCAGATGCAGTGGATGTAGCCTACCTTGATTTCAGCAAGGTATTTGACAAGGTGCCCCATGATATTCTTGTAAAGAAGCTGGTAAAATGCGGTCTTGACTATGCTACCACTCAGTGGATTTGTAACTGGCTGACTGACCGAACCCAAAGGGTGCTCATCAATGGTTCCTCTTCATCCTGGAGAAGAGTGACTAGTGGGGTGCCACAGGGTTCTGTCTTGGGCCCGGTCTTATTCAACATCTTTATCAACGACTTGGATGATGGACTCAAGGGCATCCTGATCAAATTTGCAGATGACACCAAACTGGGAGGGGTGGCTAACACCCCAGAGGACAGGATCACACTTCAAAACGACCTTGACAGATTAGAGAACTGGGCAAAAATAAACAAGATGAATTTTAACAGGGAGAAATGTAAAGTATTGCACTTGGGCAAAAAAAATGAGAGGCACAAATACAAGATGGGTGACACCTGGCTTGAGAGCAGTACATGTGAAAAGGATCTAGGAGTCTTGGTTGACCACAAACTTGACATGAGCCAACAGTGTGACGCGGCAGCTAAAAAAGCCAATGCAATTCTGGGCTGCATCAATAGGAGTATAGCATCTAGATCAAGGGAAGTAATAGTGCCACTGTATTCTGCTCTGGTCAGACCACACCTGGAGTACTGTGTCCAGTTCTGGGCACCACAATTCAAGAAGGACACTGACAAACTGGAACGTGTCCAGAGGAGGGCAACCAAAATGGTCAAAGGCCTGGAAACAATGCCTTATGAGGAACGGCTAAGGGAGCTGGGCATGTTTAGCCTGGAGAAGAGGAGGTTAAGGGGTGATATGATAGCCATGTTCAAATATATAAAAGGATGTCACATAGAGGAGGGAGAAAGGTTGTTTTCTGCTGCTCCGGAGAAGCGGACACGGAGCAATGGATCCAAACTACAAGAAAGAAGATTCCACCTAAACATTAGGAAGAACTTCCTGACAGTAAGAGCTGTTCGACAGTGGAATTTGCTGCCAAGGAGTGTGGTGGAGTCTCCTACTTTGGAGGTCTTTAAGCAGAGGCTTGACAACCATATGTCAGGAGTGCTCTGATGGTGTTTCCTGCTTGGCAGGGGGTTGGACTCGATGGCCCTTGTGGTCTCTTCCAACTCTATGATTCTATGATTCTATGATTCTATGATAAGCAGAAGAAGTGTGGGGCTTAATGGGATCTTATATCCGACAATGTTCTCAACTGCGGTTACAACATTGCTCCAATAATGGAATCCTACCACATACAAGGGCGGAGGGAAGCACTCGTTGCCTTTTAACATTAACAACAAATACTGGGAATATTCCCATACATTCTCTATAATGTCACTGAACTATGATACTATCGACAGAGATTTTCTTTCCAGCTAAGGCTTTGAGGAAACTCTCTGCAGATTTTAACATTTTATGTGGTTTTTATGGTATGATTGTATGTGAAATAGTTGTAAATGGCTCTGCTAATTTTTGTGAATAGTGATACACTCACACATCACCTGGGATAGCTCAGTTGACAGAGCATGAGACTCTTAATTTCAGGGTCGGAAATTGGGCAAATGATTCCTGCATTGCAGTGGTTTGAGCTAGATGATCCTAGTGGCTCCTTCCAACTCTACAAATAAAATCAATCAATATATCTATTGATAAATTGCCTTTGGCTGTGACCTCTGTCCTGTTGGTACAGAACAAGACTTAGAATGGACAAACCTGTAATTGCTCCAGGCTTTGTGGAGTCCTGGCGAGGCTCATGGGATGGAGCCATCATATGAACTTGGATGAGGGCTGAGGTCAACTGCTCTGGTTCTCTGTACTATCAGAAGGACACAAAGGACAGGGCCTTCTCTGTGGCGGCTTCAATGTGATAAAATGCCATCTCAAGAGCAGTCCACCTGGCTTCATCTCAGCTCCTTTTTCCAGTGAGCAATTAAAACCTATTTCCCCCCAGCATGCCTTTGAGGGTGCCACATTTTAACGACAGTTTTCTGATGCTGCTTTTTAAAACTTTGATAACCAGTCGATTCTGTCAATTGCCTATCCAAGGAAAGTGAGCAATGGATCCAAACTACAAGAAAGAAGATTCCACCTAAACATTAGGAAGAACTTCCTGACAGTAAGAGCTGTTCGAGAGTGGAATTTGCTGCCAAGGAGTGTGGTGGAGTCTCCTTCTTTGGAGGTCTTTAAGCAGAGGCTTGACAACCATATGTCAGGAGTGCTCTGATGGTGTTTCCTGCTTGGCAGGGGGTTGGACTCGATGGCCCTTCTGGTCTCTTCCAACTCTATGATTCTGTGAGGGCATCCATGGCTGCAACTGATGATAGCTACATGCAACCTCCATATTCAGGGGCAGTATAGCACTGACTAGCAGCTGCTGAAGAATAACTGGGAGAGGGTTATTGACCTCATGACCTGATTGTGGGCACGTCAAATTGAGTATCTGCTGCTGGCCACTGTAGGGAACAGGACATTGGACTAAATAGTTCACTGGTTTGATTGGTCAGGACTCTCTTTATATCAGTCTTCTTCTTAGTTTATTTTTAAAGTTTAGAAGCATTGTGGTTTATTTGTATTTTCTTCACCTCTTTAGAGTACGCCTTTGAAACCCAGAAGGGCTACAGCTCAGTGGTAGAACATCTGTCTGGCATGCAGAATGTCCTAGCTTCAATTCCTTGCACCTTCAGGTAAGGCTGAGAGAGACCCAAGTCTTAATCCCTGGAGAGCCACTGCCAGCCAGAGCTTGATGAACCAGCCAAGCTTGGGATAAGGCAGTTTCCTATGTTCCCAAGTGAGACAGTAAAGGTAAAGGGACCCCTGACCATTAGGTCCAGTTGTGGCTGACTCTGGGGTTGCAGCGCTCATCTCGCTTTATTGGACAAGGGAGTCGGCGTACCGCTTCCGGATCATGTGGCCAGCATGACTAAGCCTCTTCTGATGAACCAGAGCAGCGCACGGAAACGCCGTTTACCTTCCCACCGGAGTAGTACCTATTTATCTTCTTGCACTTGATGTGCTTTTGAACTGCTAGGTTGACAGGAGCAGGGACCGAGCAATGGGAGCTCACCCCATCGTGGGGATTCGAACCGCTGACCTTCTGATCGGCAAGCCCTAGGTTCTGTGGTATAACCCACAGCACCACCCACAAGACAGTAAAGGATGCCCAAATTCTAAACTGGAAAGAGGGTTCAGAATTTCTTGAAACAGCTACCTGAGTTAAACTACTACGTCACCCTGGGAAGAGAGCACAAGCTATTTGTCCTCCTCTCACCCTTCAAGAAGCCCCCTCCCAAGCATTAGCCCCTGCTATCCACATAACCAGTCTTCTGATCTGTCATTCTGTCCAGCTTGACAGTTACCGCAAAAGCGGCTGTGTAAAATCATCCGTCACCCTCACTTCCTACATTAATTATTACCATGCCATGGTGGTGTTGCTGCTTCTTCAAATCTCAAAACGCCAGGAAAAATCATGTCACATCAAGATGGTGCTAACGTCCGAGTGAAGCATGTTGTGATTCTGCTATCAGCTCTTGGAATTATTTATGGCGCTTAAGTTATCTGGCAAATTCCCCTCTTTGCTCTGCTTGCAAATCGTTACCAAAAACGTGCTCTGGTTTCTTATTTTAGGCTGTCAAGTTACAAGTACAAAAATAGGGCAGCAGCTTAAGAACTGCCCCCTCACCAAAGGACACAGATGAGCATAAACCCCATTTTCCAATACCTTGGTTCTCAAAATCCCTTCCAGAAGTCCGTTCCAAAACCAAAGCGTTCCAAAACCAAGATGCGGTTTCCCATAGAAAGTAATGCAAAATGGATTACTCCATTCCAGACTTTCAAAAACAACCCCTAAAATAGCAATTTAACATGAATTTTACTATCTAACGAGACCATCGATCCATAAACTGAAAGCAATAAACAATGTACACAATCAATCAATCAGTAGCTGAACTGGGTTCCACACAGTCACAAAAACAAAACAAAGAAAGCCACAAAACCAATGCGAAAAAATAGCAAAAACAGACAGACCTCAGTGTAACACTCAAAATGGAAGTATGGCACTCAAATCGGAAGCATAACACTCAAAATGGAGGACGTTCAGCTTCTGAAAAAAGTTTGCAAACCAGAACACTTACTTCCAGGTTTGCAGTGTTTGGGTTCCAAGTTGTTTTGAGTACCAAGGCATTTGCGAACCAAGGTACTACTGTACACAAGTTTAGGTAAAGGTAAAGGTACCCCTGACCATCAGGTCCAGTCGTGACTGACTCTGGGGTTGCGCGCTCATCTCGCTCAAGAGGCCAGGAGCTGGCGCTTGTCCGCAGACAGCTTCTGGGTCATGTGGCCAGCATGACTAAGCCGCTTCTGGCGAACCAGCGCAGCACACGGAAATGCAGTTTACCTTCCCGCCGGAGAGCGGTCCCTATTTATCTACTTGCACTTTGAGGTGCTTTCGAACTGCTAGGTTGGCAGGAGCTGGGACCGAGCAACGGGAGCTCACCCCGTCACGGGGATTCGAACTGCCGACCTTCCGATCAGCAAGTCCTAGCTCTGTGGTTTAACCCACAGCACCACCCGCGTCCCTTACACAAGTTTAGAAGTGTATAATTCAAGTGAAATGCAACAGCTCTCACCGTATTGAGGAAGACTGAGCAGGTGAGATTTGTGCCAGTCTCCTGCCCAGGTTCTAACTATGGATGGGCAACTTCACAGCTCTTCCAACCCTCTCTGCTTGAGCTGGATAGCCCTTCTGATAAGGGACTGCCATCTATAAAGCAGGACAAAGGGCCACCCTAGTTCAAAACAATGAATTTCAGTAAGACCATGTAAGCCATTCCATTCAAAGGCTCCATCACTAATACTAAGAGATCTTAAGTGGGTCCTAGTTTGTTTGAGAGTCCACTTCAAGGTCAGAACATAAGAAGAGCCTGTTGCATCAAGCCAATGAGGATATGATACCCATCTTCAAATATCTCGAGGGCTGTCACATGGAAGAGGGAACAAGCTTGTTTTCTCCTGCTCTGGAGGGTAGGACTCAAACCAATGGCTGCAAGTTACAAGAAAGGATATTCCAAATAAACATCAGGAAGATATCGCTGTGGGCCATCGATTGATAAAACTGAAGTGGTGGACTTGGCATGTCTATGACTCTAAAATTTTGGCAGAATTTGGTTTCAGCTTCTTACATCCATGCTTATTTAACTTCATCAATGTCTGCATGTTTCCCCAAGAATCAAATTAAATTAATATCAAGCCTACTAGACATGTTCTCTGGGGGGCAATTAACGCCCCCCGCCCAGTACTTTTTAGGATGGAGAAATCAGCTCACAGAGGAGAAAAAGAGCTACTTATATTTCAAAAGAACAGCTTACAATTTAACTTGATTTGGAGGTCTGGAACTCGGCCCTTTATTCATTGTAATGAGACTTGGAGGAGCGGGGAACTGACCGGGATAAAAGTCTCAGCTTAGAATGGAAGGAGTTTCAAAGGGTAGGTGGCACCACATTAAAGGCCTGTGAGTTTGGAATGCCCCTCCTGATAAGATGGTACCTGCAGGATGCCCTTTCTGGCAGAGAGCAGTGATCAGTTGGGTATTTAAAGGGTGAGATAATCTTGGTCCCAGACTGTATGGGGCAGTGATGGCCAAACTTGACCATCCAGCTGTTTAGGGACTACAACTCCCATCATCCCTAGCTAACAGGACCAGTGGTCAGGGATGATGGGAAGTATAGTCCCAAAACAGCTGGATGGCCAAGTTTGGCCATCACTGGTATAGGGCTTTGCATACCAGTTCCAGCACTTTGAACATAGCTCAGTACCCAATTTGCAGCCAGTGTATCTCAGCCATGTTTTGGAAACCAGTTTACCAACAAACACTAGCACGAAAATACCTCCCTCATGGGGTCCTACATAGCATGCTGTTCTATACATTTTTTTTTCAAATTGCTGTCCATTTCTCCCCTTCCTGTAGTTCTTTGTATAAGCAGCTTTGCACAAAATCCAGCATTCAGGAAGACTCCCCAACAAAATGGCGGATGAATAGTCTCGGTGGGCCATGCTAACATCTTAGGGGACCCCATGTTAGTTGGCATACGGAGCAGAGAGAAAGCATTTACTTTATTCGCAAGCAATTTCCTCCAAAGAAAACTCTCGATATTATTAGGAGCATAATGATGGGAGTGAGGACGAATGGACTTGCCAGTTTCACTTTCTCATTTTTCCAGTCTCAACTTTAATTCTCCACATTTCTATATCAGCTTGCTTTTTTAAAAATTCATCAGCATTTTAGTGCAAAATTCACCTAATCTACACATTTTTGTATGTGATGTTACCTAACAAACCCATTTTTGCAAGGCAAAGTTTTCTAATATGATATATTTTACTATGTAGTTTTCACCAATATATGCATCTATTTACACATTTTACCCAATCACGTGATTTTTATTTGTACACTTGGCTGGAGAATTGCAAAATTCAGAAAAGTGCTGTTTTCAAAGTGTGGCTGATTTTCACTTTGTGCTTTGTTTCGGAAAGCGTGACTTACACATGTTCACCTTTAAATGTGAACTGAATCACTTTTCTCACCCATCTCTAGTTGAGAGTCACCAGGACTAGAACCAAAAACCTTTGTCTGAGACCAGGGAGAAGAGTCGGCGGAAGAAGATTGGAAAAAGTTCAAAGATTATTTACAGAAATACTGTAAAATTAATGAACGTTAGAATGATGTTGGATAGAAACTAAGTGGTCTTTTGCTGTAATGCTATAAGGGAATATGAGAAAATGGTTATTAATAGGTAAAAAATTAATGTTATAATATTTAAAAATTGAAGATTAAGATGAATGAAGAGGGGAGCGATTTGCTGAATTAACAATTTGAACTGGAATACAGAAAAGGAAGGCGTGAGGAGGTCCGGGAAATAAGCAAATGAAAAATATGTGATGGAAAGACTGAACTGTTTTTAAACTATTTTTATTTTGTATTTTTCTTTTTTCTTTTTATTTTGTAATTTTTTGAAAATCTTAATAAATATCTTATTTTAAAAAAATAGAACCAAGAACCTTTGGGCCTGGACTCTCCTCCAGTGAGACAAAAGACTCCTGGGACAGCGATTTCCATCCACTCAAGTAACCCACTGGCCTTCCCCCACCTGGTAAGGCTATACAAGTATCCAGGTCAAACGCGAGCTTTGGGATGTTGGATAGAGGCTATTTTGAATGAGAGACCAGAGGACCTTTAAGAGACACCAATCAGAGTGCCAATTTATTCAGCCCAATGCGTTTTGATTACAGTCTTCGTCAGGGGCAAAGCAACTCTGTATTTTCTATGTGCTCTATTGCAAAGTGATTCAGCAGAGCAAACAGAAAATAAACACTGACAAATGTTGCAATCCAAATGCAGCGGGCTGAATAAATGAGATTTTTTTTGAGTGAAACTCAGAGGTCCTTTCCTGCTTCGTTACTGAACTGCTGACGTTCCCACCCTGCTCTTTCTCTGTCTGGATTTCTCTCAAGCCCTTTAGCTAGGGAAGATGTTCCCCACATGTGGTTGGACTAAATCCGGATTAAGGGGTTTTCCCAGGACAGCGGAGGGTGTGTGTGCTGTGTCCCATTGGTGAAGTGGTGGTGACACTCTTTTCTGATAGGAAAAGCTCTGGGGATGGGGACAAAAAATGGGGAGGGGTTCAAGGAGGGTCAGTTGCAGGGGGGAGTGAGAAATGTCCCTATTTTCATCCGAGGAATGTTGGAGGGTATGCAGGAACAGACCCAAACAAACACAGGTAACTAGCGCCTAGCAAATCCCAATTGCACAAGGCCATTTTTGGAACACCCTATTGCTTCCTTCTTTTGGCTTTGTTTTTTCCTTTTAAAAACAAAAACAAAACACCCAACAACAACATCATCATCACCAACAAAAAACCTCAAGCACTTAATTAGAAGAACCACTTACTTTTAATACAACCACATTCCCCTTGTGGCAGTGAGGCTTCTGCGGAATACTGATCAGGAACTTAAAGACAGGCACATCCTGATAAGTGATGGCTTGTTAAATTCCCCCCTTTCAGACCAATCCTTCCTATGCATATTTATGTGAAAGTAAATCCCACCGAATTCATGGGGATTGAGAGTTAGATGAGATGAGATGATGGGAGATACATGGCTGTATTTCCCATTTCTAAATGGAAGCTAAATGCAGCTGGGAGGGGCAGGAATTGGCTTGGATGCTCACTTAACACCTGCATATTTCCTCCTGTTGGGCAAATAGCTCATTTTCTAAGGGGAAAGGGGAAACTTTCTAGATTAAAGAAAAAATGTTAAAAATCAAAGGGACTCCAGGATCCATGTTCACTCCATACATTCAGAGCACTATGACACCACTTTAAACAGTCATGGCCTCCCCCCAATAATTTTGGGAGCTTAAAAGCTGTTAGGTGACCCCCATTAGTTGTTAGGGCCAAAAGGATGATCAGTTTTCACACATGCCAGCAATTAAAACGGAGAGGGGGGACAGTAGCATTTATCTTGGCTCTGACATTGTTTTCTGGTTTTGACTGCAGACAAGCATCAAGGGCATCTAGGAAACTTTGGGTTGCAGCCGACTAAGTCCTACTCAAAGTAGACCTATAAAAATGAATGGAACTAGGCCAGTCATTAATGGGTCTGTTCTGAGTACAACTAATATGTGGGATATAAAGCTGTCAGTCAAGTCCAACATCCCGAGAGAGGACTAACTGCCTCTATGTGGCAGGCAGTTTTGTCAGTTGGTTGAAGAAGAAGAAGAAGAAGAAGAAGAAGAAGAAGAAGAAGAGTAGTTTGGATTTGATATCCCACTTTATCACTACTCTAAGGAGTCTCAAAGTGGTTAACAATCTCCTTTGCCTTCCTCCCCCACAACAAACACTCTGTCAGGTGAGTGGGGCTGAGAGACTTCAGAGAAGTGTGACTGGCCCAAGGTCACCCAGCAGCTGCATTTGGAGGAGCGGGGAATCGAACCCGGTTCACCAGATTACGAGACTGCCACTCTTAACCACTACACCACACTGGCTCCACGCTGGTTGGTCGGTGCTGCAAGGAGTGTTAACTGGTAACTGCTCGGATGCAGTCTTCTCATGACTCACTACTATCTAGTATATAGTTTATCTGTTATGCAACCTAAGCCTGCCTTCAGGAACAACTCTGTAAACCTGAATGAATCTGATAGTAAAGTAGTTTATGTTAATATGATTCAGATTCATGTGTGTTTTCTTTAAGAGGGACAGAAAGGGATATCAACCAGGAAGGTATAATTATTGATAGGACTCAAACGAGTTAGCAACCCATTTGTCACTGCATAAACTCAAACAGGGGATCATTTAAACTCTGCTAAATTATATAAACGTTTCCACATAATACTGGATGCTGCCTTTTTGTCCCAATAGACTTTTGTATGGAAGCATTCTTCTTCTTCTTCTTTTGAAAAAGCCCAATAACCTTGCCTTTAAAGAGTCAGATGCCATCAAGCTGTTTTTATAAGGACGACATCATTTCCTGTAATGGGGGAGAAAAGCCATTCTGCAGCCAGTTAATTCTGGTGCTCAAGCATAATGGCTGCAAAGGTGCACAGGATGAATAAGCCAACTGTCCTATTTCCAGTTCAGACAAGAACATTTCATTTCCTCTCTAAATGATGGATTGCTTCCATTTATTATGCAGGACAAGACTAAACCCCCAACATTTCCAAGGGAGTTGGGAACTCAGGCTTAATGTCTGCCACTCAGATATTAGACAGGCTGTGTGTCCTCTTTGGTCCCAGTGAGCAAACACAGAGTTCAGCATCCTGAGAATCTTAGTTTTCCTTTTTTTTAAAAGAGAGAGAGAGAGAGAGAGAGAGAGAGAGAGAGAGAGAGAGAGAGAGAGAGTTGCTTGTCCT
Source organism: Podarcis vaucheri (assembly GCF_965113315.1). Lineage (NCBI taxonomy): Eukaryota > Metazoa > Chordata > Lepidosauria > Squamata > Lacertidae > Podarcis > Podarcis vaucheri. The sequence goes on from NC_138764.1 coordinate 99,401,972, forward strand.
TAAGATCAGGTCAGGAACTTGTGATCCTGCCTGTGTTGCTAGACTAGAACCCACATCGTTCTAGATCACTGGACATGCCAACTGGGGTTGATGGGCCACAGGTTCCCCAACACGCACCCATGCCCCAAGACAGAATGAACATGAAGTTAAGTGGTAAGTTTCATCAGCCAAGCATGTCTCGCTGGATGGTTACATGGTTTATTTATTCCTAAGAGCAGTTATGAGGCTGGAGGAGACTCTCAAGAGTCTCATGGACTGCAAGAAGATCAAACCTATCCATTCTGAAACCCATCCATCATCCCTGAGCGCTCATTGGAAGGACAGATCCTGAAGCTGAGGCTCCAATACTTTGACCACCTCATGAGAAGAGAAGACTTCCTGGAAAAGACCCTGATGTTGGGAAAGACTGAGGGCACAAGGAGAAGGGGGAGACAGAAGATGAGATGGCTGGACAGTGTTCTTGAAGCTACCAACATGAGTTTGACCGAACTGTGGGAGGCAGTGGAAGACAGGAGTGCCTGGTGTGCTGTGGTCCATGGGGTCACAAAGAGTCAGACATGACTAAACGACTAAACAACAACAAGAAGATCAGTTTATACTGCCTTCTCATAAAATACCACAGCAGTGTGAAGCAATACAAACCCACGGAAAATATATTCTGCAAAAAATTGTCAAATATATTCAACATGATTTGCATGCTACATGTTCCTGATTCAGCCCCCGGCCTCTCCAGGCAGGACTGGGAGTGTCCACTCCCTAAAATGCTGATGAACTGCTTCCAGTCAGGTGTCAACAATCCTGAGTTAGATGGACAAGTGGTCTCACTGAACTGAAGGCCGCCTCCTGTGTTCCTATTTAAACCAGCTTTCAATACAGAACCATGATGACTAGATTCTTGCTTTATTTGCAGAAGAAGGGATGCAGCTCAGCAGCGGAGCACATGCTATAGGTTCTAGGTTCAGTTCACGGCATCTCTAGGTAAAGTGGAGAAAGACACCTGTCTGCAGGTAATGGTAAAGGTAAAGGGAGCCTGGATGGTTAAGTTTAATCAAAGGCGACTGTGGGATGTGGCACTCATCTTGCTTTCAGGCCAAGGGAGCCAGTGTTTGTCCACAGACAGCTTTCCGGCTCATGTAGCCAGCATGACTAAAACACTACCAGTGGAACAGAACACCGTGACGGAAACCAAAGCACATGGAAATGCTGTTTACCTTCCCACCACAGCGGTACCTATTTATCTACTTGCACTGGTGTGCTTTTGAACTGCTAGGTTGGCAGGAGCTGGGACAGAGCAATGGGAGCTCACCCCATCATGGGGATTCGAACCGCCAACCTTCCGATCGGCAAGCCCAAGAGGCTCGGTGGTTTAGACCACAGCGCCACCACATCCTCACACCTGATTGCAACGCAAATCAGAGTAGAAAACACTGAAAAGTATAAACTGGCTTCTGATGTGCTTCCTAATTTGCACAATCCATACAAATTTCAGAATGTAGTTTTCTTGGGGTGAAATTTGAGTTGCATTGGTGCAAAGGGTTGATTTTTGAGAGGTAGGGAAAGCATTGAGTTAATTCTGATGCAAAACATTTATACAAGCCAGCGCAGGCTTACCCGACAGAGTTCAAGACACTTTTCTGGGGAAATTACTTTAGTCCCTGTGGCGTTGGAAGCTAGAGAGGCAATTTTCCCTTTTCAGAAGCAACCCAAGAACAAAACAAGCATTCTAATATTATGGATTCTCTCTCTTTCCCCAGATAAAGTTGATGGAAACTCAAGGCCACCGGTGGTAAGTTATTTCCCTCCAATTCGAGTCCTCACTCACACACTGGATTGTTTGTTTGTTGTTGTTGTTACTTCTGTTGTATTAATCGTGCAATGGGCCTGTCCTTTGCAACACCAAGCGCCACGACGCGTCACACGAGGGAGAGGCATCGACAGGCTAGAAAAACAAGCACCTGAAATATTGCATTTTTCATCACCCAACCTTATGTTGCCAATTAAAGGCAGCGAAAAAAGAAGAAAGTGTGGGATCAGGGAAACAATAACAGCATAATGATTTCTTCAATAACGTTATGAAAGATATTTATGAGAAATGCGTGGCAAGATTTTCCCCAGCAAGCAAAACTAAAAAAAAAAACACCGGAAAAGAAGAAAAATAAAAGATTGCTTCTTTTATGAGTAATCAGGGGGGAAGCAACACAGAACAAATTCTATTGTGTGACTTCCAATGAATGGGACTAGTTCTATTATTATGATGACTGCAAAGCAAGAACAGCAGTTGATGGGTTTTCTGTTTCTTGGGTAGGAGGCTATTACTGTGTTCAGATCAAATCTGACTGGGCAGGTGGCAACTGGGCAGTTCAGGATTTCCTTAGATGAAGGGGAGCAAAGGTTTTTTGTCTGAGGGTGGCATTCACCCTTGGCCAACCCCCCAGGGGTCTTATCCCTGTGGTGAGGGTTGGCAAAAGTGGTGGGGGGGCACACCCCACATGCTTGTAGGCACACACACCTCACAGGGTTGTGCAAGCCACACAGACCCCCAATCCTCACTCCCACTCATCGGATGATGGGGGAAGGGGAACATTGCATCTCCATCAGGCTACAGGGCTGATCAAGGGCACCTCAGTGCCATGTCTACTTTTTTTTTTCTACAGCTGCCAAAATCAGTGGGGCCTTGGGGGACCGGGGGGGGGGAATCAACAGGGGTGACCAGATCAGGCCCCCTGTCTGGTGTGTGGCCAGCCTTAGCTTAAATAAAATTATTATTCAGGTGTCTGGTCAGTAAGTAGATTTCCCAGAGGGCTACTTTGAGAGGTGTGACCCTCTGTCTTAGGGATGAGGGTGGTGCTGTGGGTTAAACCACAGAGTCCAGGACTTGCCAATCAGAAGGTCGGTGGTTTGAATTCTCGCAACGGGGTGAGCGCCTGTTGCTCGGTCCCTGCTCCTGCGAACCTAGCAGTTCGAAAGCACGTCAAAGTGCAAGTAGATAAATAGGTACCGCTCCAGTAGGAAGGCAAATGGCATTTCCGTGCGCTGCTCTGGTTTGCTAGAAGTGGCTTAGTCATGCTGGCCACATGACCCGGAAGCTGTATGCCGGCTCCCTCAACCAATAAAGCAAGATGAGCGCCGCAACCCCAGCGTCGGCCACGACTGGACCTAATGGTCAGGGGTCCCTTTACCTTTTTACCCTCTGTCTTAAGGTCAAGATGCCACAGAAGTCACTTTTGCCAAACCTGTTGCTGCTGCTTTCTTGACTGGCAAAGGAAATGGAGCTAATAAGCATCTTTTAGTGGCCCGGGGACTTGCAGTTGCTAACCTGCAATCTATTTTGGCCTGGTTTAGATGATGGACTCTGCTTTCATATGCTAGTGAACATGCATGGATGTGCAACTCTGTCGAATCTCTGTGACCCCACTATTTTAAAGGACGAAAAAGTGCAAGGTTTTAACCATTTGTTTTTCCAGTCTTGCCGAATGCTATATAGCACACTTTTATTGTCTCGGAGTGGGGTTTACTTGCAAGTTGCTTCAAGAAAACTGAGTCACAAGAAAGGAAAGGAGGAAGAACTCCTGCTTTGTGGCTGGCTGCACAATATGCACAGGATTGAACTCTCGTAGCCTTTAAAAGTTTGGCCCTTTGCTATTTGTGGCAGCAATGAACCGCAGCTCACAGGGCCACATCATTCAAAGTCCACAAGGCATAGCTTTCTCCCAATTTCATTTACTGCAATCTTTGCAGCCTTCAGTGCAGTTCCAAGCAGCTCCTCACCACAGTGCTGGAAATTGTCCCAGAGTGTGGTTTGAAGAGGATGTGAGGCTTTGGGTTTGGTCAGTTCCAGGATGGGTGACCACTTGGGAAACATATATATGACTCCTTGATTTTCATGGAGAAAAGTAGGATATAAATATAAGAAGATAAAAATAACTGGCTATATATATATATATACTTCATGGTCCGATCATTCATGAGGGAAGTTTGATTACTGACAGGTATACAACTAAGTCCAATTTCAGTCCATATCACTTCTGCAAAAAATAAAATAAAAATCTGTGCTGCCCTGTTTCTGCATTGATCTGTGATTTCTTTTTTTAATTGGCACAAAAATATGCATTTGACTATGCATTTGAAAATGCATTTTCTCTCAAAATGTGCACTTCTGAATGTGTTTTCCCCAAAACACAAATTCCACACAGCCTTCTCTCTCCCTCTCTCTTCTTGTATTCCTCCCTGCCTGTCAGGCTGTTTGGGAAGGGGAAGGTCACTCATGCCATCGATCTGGACTTCCAGGAGGCTTTGGAAATTAGGCCAGGGTCCCCATGCATCTCTGGGGCCAAAGGTTGCCCCCTCCACCCAAGCTCTGTTCTGAGTGGTAGAAGCTCTCTTCGATCTCTAGCAGAAGTTCTTCCCCCAGTCTCTCTGAAACCCTTTCAACTGGAGATTGAGCCAGTTGATTGTCTCCAGACAAAGCATTTTCCCTAGCAGGGAGATCAGGGTTGGGGCAATCTCAGGTCCAGGTATTCTTCCCACACTGACTCTGCTCCACACTCACCTTGAGTGCTTTTGCCAGCCTGAGATGTATCCTTGCACTGTGATAAGGCCTCTTCTTTGCCTGGGTAGAGGATGGAGAGAGGTCTGTATGTATAGAACCCTCCGACTTTTCTGCAGTTACAACATAGCCTAGCGTACAAAGGTCAGAGTTGCATCTTTACTCCACCGGCTTCCCCCTCTGGCCCTGCCCTAAAGACAACCTGTCCTCTGACAGCTACTGTACATCCAAGCATGGGGGAAATCAACCAGCAACCACCTTCTTCTGCCAGCCAAAGTCAGCTGTTTCTGATTAAGCCTGGAAATGTCCCACTCCAGGTACCGCCTCACTGCAAAGGATGGCTTTGGTAGGGCTGTGCCACTCACCTGACATCCTTTGGGCTGGAGAGGGGAAGGGGTTAGGCAGAAACAAGGTAGGCACAGTGCAAACACATCAGCAGAATTACCAGCCCACAACCCTCAACAATGGCAGACCTCAGCATATATATATTATAAACCCAAGCAGCATAGGACTTCACCTCTCCTTGATGAACTTCTATCAAGGAGAATTGGGCAGTGTCAGTCATTAGCTGCTAGCTAGATTTTTGGTGGCAGTGAATGTAGTATTAAGGAGATTGCGCAATCAGTGCTAGTGTTTCTGCTTTCCCGATGGAGCGATCTCCCCTCTCTTCTGCCTTGCACACTCTCCCAGGGGTGGTCCCAACCCTTCAAAGCAGAGGTATGGGAGGAGTACGGGGAGAAAGCCCCATTGTACTAGCAAGGGGTCCTCCCACTGGCTTCTGCTAGCAGAACAGGGTAGCTGAATCCAGCCTTCCATTTCTTCTTGTTGACATCGGGTGGGAATCCGACATTGACATTCCCAATTTGGATCATCCCAATCAAGCAGAGAAACAATCAAGCTCAGCACAGTATCTCAACCATCAATGGTAAGCGAGTCTGGGCAAGGTGATGGGAGTGGGGTGGTAGAGAAAGGCGGTGAAGCCCAAACGGAAATGTCATGCTCTTCTTAAAACTCTGTTTTGGTTTTTTGTTAGAGGACGAGGGTTATCTTGCTATGAAGAGTGAAGATGGATTATGGAGAAGAAACCTGTACCAGTATTAGCCTGTAGAGCAGATGTTATTACTGACAGTGGTTATCACAGAGGTGGCAGTGGGAGGAGGCGTGAAGCAGCCCATAACTTTATTTAATTCCAGCATTTCTTTAAAGAATCTCCAACTTGTTTCATGTTTGCTGTTACTGGTATTTTAAAATTAATATTTTTGTTAGCTTCTTAGATGTTTGCTGGTGAGTAGGCAGTATATAAAGGGACGCGGGTGGCGCTGTGGGTTAAACCACAGAGCCTAGGACTTGCTGATCATAAGGTCGGTGGTTCGAATCCCCGTGACGGGATGAGCTCCCGTTGCTCTGTCCCTGCTCCTGCCAACCTAGCAGTTTGAAAGCATGTCAAAGTGCAAGTAGATAAATAGGTGCCGCTCTGGCGGGAAGGTAAACGGCATTTCCGTGCGCTGCTCATAGTCATACTGGCCACATGACCTGGAAGCTGTACACCGGCTCCCTTGGCCAATAAAGCGAGAGGAGCGCCGCAACCTCAGAGTCGGCCACGACTGGACCTAATGGTCAGGGGTCCCTTTACCTTTACCTTTAGGCAGTATATAACATTGGTTAAATAGATACAACAAATATTATTTTGAATAAAATTCCCAAAGTAGGTCACTGTTCTGACCCCTCCGGTACTCTTTAAAACACACAAAAAAACTATGTGGGGCATGGATTTGGCTAAACGTGAGGTAGAGTCTATGTATCTCGTTAACCTTCCCCGCCTTATAATCCAAAGCCTGGTCTGATGTACTTAAGGACGGGGGAGGGGGGAATTAGAGGAATGTGTCTCCTGGAAAATCTGAAGGCCTCCTGGAAAAGCCAAGTGATCACCCCATTCTGATATAGTACTTTCTAGCAATGGGCAGGCAAACAAGGACTCTGAGGACACTGTCGGGATTCACAGAATGCTGTGTGAGATAGTAAGTCTGCAGGCTTGAGTTTGCTAGCTGATGCAACTGGCTGATGCAATCAGCCTGCAATACTTTCTATGCAAGTGCTGGGTCAGAAAGACTCAGCAGTAATGTGCTGTCAGTTGATTGGCTGTCATCGGTTTAAAAGGGAAACCTGTCCAGCAGTAAGGGGGTGGTGTAGAGGAGTGTGGTCAGAGAGGGAAAGATAGAAAGGTCTTCCTATTTGCCTTAAGGTGCAGACAGGTACTCTGTTTGACTGTATGAACTGCACGTGTATTTATAGCCTGTATTGTATATATATATCTCACAATAAATATACTGTACTGCACTGAAGAACCTCTGAGCATTTCTGCTAAAGTGTCACGGAGAATTCACGACAGACACCAAGGTATTGTTCCAGATCCCTCTGGCTCTACTGTTCACATGTCTCTAGATCTCAACATGCCCCTGTTGATGTCATCAATGGTATGATGAGATTCTTGGAGACCTCGACGTGTGCTCCACTCTTCTTACTGGGAAACTGAAGCTTAGTTTCCACCACAAAATAACTTAGCGCAGCCACTTAACTTTCTCCTAAGAACTGGACTTTGCTGTGTGGTGTTCCTTCCAAACTCAGTTGCCAGAGACACTTTTGTAAATAGTAGACAGGGGTGATAATAACCCCCTGTCTTGTTGGTGGCTTATCTCTGAAGGCAAATGCAGTCAAACTCAGCCTTTTTAGTTCTCGCTTTTGCCTTTTTTTGGTTTTATCTGTTTCTTGCAAGGTGCAGGCTTTCTGTTCCCAGATAATAGCTTTAGGGATAATAGCTTTAGGGATGGCTTATTACGCTCAGCCATATTTTGGTGCTCAGTCCTATGAAAGAGTTGGGCGCCACCAATGGCCATTGAAAGCTGCTGCAATTGGCCATTTCCAGTCATAGTGCTCAGCACTCGATGGGGCGTTCCAGGTAGGCATCTGATAACTGAGGTTTGCTCCCACCACAATCTGATTTGCTTTCAGTGAGTGTTGTCGTTCTGGCATCACAGTCCGTTTTCCTCCTGGCCTTCTTAAAACAAAACAAAAAACTCACGACAGCTACTGAAGCGATCACGACTAACTGCAGTGTGCTAAACATAGATATAAAGAAGCACAGAGGCAAGACCCAGCACCAGTGGCTCAGTGCTGGAGACTCTGCAGGGTCAGGTCCCAGCAGCTGGAAAGGCTGTAAATGACATGAAGCAGAAGAGGCAGGCAAGAGTGGAGTTCGTATGCCTGGCAGGGAGCAAGAAGTCAGAGCTAGGGGTCATACGACTCAGGGCTGAGCAGGATACAGATGGGCTGGGCTGAGCTAGGCTGGGCAGGACAGATGTGGGGCCAAAGCTGTACGAGGAAGAAGATGCTCCCTCGGGGGGGGCACCCCAGTTGTTTTGTCAGTGGCAAGTGCCCCAGAATGAGAGAATTCTGCAGGCCTTGGCTTGTAGCATACCCTCCAACATTTCTCCAATGAAAATAGGGACGTCCCATTCCATAAAGATAATTTTACTATTAATACCCCACCTATCTTACAGGGTCTCTCCAGCTACTCTAGTTGCCTTCTAACATATAAAAAAGCATAATAAAACATTAAGCTTTTTTAAAAAAACTTTCCTACACAGGATTGCCTTCAGATAGCTTGGGGGTCGGATAACTCCATACCCTCCAACATTTCTCCAGTGAAAATAGTGACATCCTAAGGAAAAGAAGGCTGATCGCTGAAGAATTGATGCTTTTGAATTATGGTGCTGGAGGAGAGTCTTGAGAGCCCCATGGACTGCAAGAAGATCAAACCTCTCCATTCTGAAGGAAATCAGCCCTGAGTGCTCACTGGAAGGACAGATCCTGAAGCTGAGGCTCCAATACTTTGGCCACCTCATGAGAAGAGAAGACTCCCTGGAAAAGACCCTGATGCTGGGAAAGATGGAGGGCACAAGGAGAAGGGGACGACAGAGGACGAGATGGTTGGACAGTGTTCTTGAAGCTACCAGCATGAGTTTGACCGAACTGTGGGAGGCAGTGAAAGACAGGAGTGCCTGGCGTGCTCTGGTCCATGGGGTCACGAAGAGTCGGACACAACTAAATGACTAAACAACAACAACAAGGAAAAGTGGGACATTCCGGGATGAAATCAGAAACTGGGACAGCTTCTGTAAATCAGGGATGTCCCTGGAAAATAGGGACACTTGGAGGGTCTGCCTTAGCTGTAGTTATGTGGCAGGTTACAGAATAGGATTGGCTCTTGTGAATCACTTGACCCAGGCCAGCCCCACAAGGGGCGACATGAGGCAGCAGCCTTGGGGAGTAGATTTTGGCTATCAAGGAAGGGCAGCAAATTGCTCGTTATTTAATTTTGTTCTTGTATTTTACTGACGGGGAGAGGAGCTCATTAAGATTGTCTGCCTCAGGTGCCAAAACAACTTGGCCAGCCTTGAGCGTCATGTGCCTTAACTTGGGAGTGGGGCGATAAGGCAGCATATGCTATTGTGCCTCAGGCAGCCAAATATCTTGAGCCAGCCCTGAACCTGCCTTTGAAGCCCAGGAAGATTCAGGTCTACAGTGTCTCTTGCCTGCCCCAAAATGCTTGCGGACCTCTCCATTTCACCAGCATTCCTGCTGGTGCAGAAGGAGTAGGGCTCTGTATCTCATCTAAGGGGCTCTCTCTTTGAGCTCAGTGGTACCCAACACCCAGCACTCAGTGAACAGCACACTGCATTGCCAAGTTGAAAAAATCCAATTGGTTAGAGCCAAAGTGAAAATGTAACTTATTATGGAGGTTGGGTATGAAGAGGTGAGTTTGAAGACATTCCTTTGAGATATTTCTGTTATTGCATCTCACCAGCCTTTTCAGGGACCTTATAAAAAGAGGACCCACAGGACCGATAATAAAACTCATGAATTACCCAAACTATTAAAACCAGCCAACGGGTTAGTGAACCATTCGTGACTGATGCCCACCAGGAATAAGCAAATTTTGATTTTTCCTTTTGAAGGATGCAGACCTTATTGGACATCCTATTCAGAATAGAACTGAACCAAAATCTCCCCACGTGAGCATTCATGGGACCTTCGTCCCACATGAAAGTATTCAGGGAGAGAATTTCTGCAATTTTCAGGGAGCCTCTGCGAAACTTGAAACCATTTCAGGTAGCTTCCCCCTCAAGAAGCATTTTTCTTACTTGCAATATTGTGAAGTGATGAGTTCCCATGGGGCATTCCAGCCCATATTTTCATGGGAACATCAGCCCAGTTGCCAGACTTCAATTGCAGTGGCAACTTGATGTTGTTTTTAAGTGGAAGGAAAAGAAGAGGAAACCCCAATGACCTCATTAAAAAACAAAACTTTTATATCCCCCCACCTAAACGCTTAGACATCCCTCCCCATTCTTCCACAACCACTGGAATTCTGAGGGGGCAAAAAATTGGATCACAATTGGCTCAGATCTTTCCCATCAAACCCTGAGCTTTTGGAGTCTACCAGACATTGTCCACATGCTTTTAAGCACTTTCAAGTAGAAAGGGAAATGAGATAGTATTAGAGAAGGTTGAACTTCTGTATATGAAACACCCTGATGAAGGACCTGATAGATTTAAGCACCTTGGATATTAAACTTTCCCCCTTAATCCTTGCTTCCCCTCTCCTGCTACTCATAATTTCAATCAGGAAATAAGAACTGATTGCAATTTTTAAGCTATCCACTTAAGACCAAGGGTGCAGTTGGAAGTGTACAGTATGAATGAATGGGCCCATGTTATCATACAAATGTACTTGTAAAGGAGCCACGACTGACTCCATGTGTAAAGATTATGTGGTGCGAAGCCTCAGATGTTAATGATAGGAATTAGCTCTGTGCTGAAATGAAGGGGTGAGATTCCACAAAAAGCTTTGTCAGAAGCGGAAAGGAGCCCTTCAATGATTTTCCTGGGGCCAATGCAAAATAAACTGTTCAATACATAGAGTAATCCCTGAAAGGCTACAATCCACCATGTGGCCACTACAGGACAAGCTCCCCCCAATAGGTTTTGTTTACTTGTAGCGCCATCATACATATCGAACAGTGATCAGCTACGTGCTGCTATGATTCCATCTTCTACAGTACCTAATCCCTGATTGGCTAGGATCACTTGAGAAGGAAACAAAATAGAGTGGGGAAATGATGTTGAAGAGGCAGCAAAAGAGGAAAATAATTGAGGAAAGTTTGGTTGTGAACAGCTACAAAAATAATAATAATTGAATGAATGTTGCAGGAGTGGGGACACACATAATCTAACATTATTATGATTAATGAGGGTGGAAAACATTCAGCTGCACACTAGTAGTGCTAATAAATTGGATCCCGAGTCGTATAACTTTGCAGCGAAAAGGTGCTGATGCAAACAAGTTACTGCTATTCTTTTACTTACTGAAAAATCTGCATCTTCTGCTCTCAAGTGGTCTGCAATATAATGGACCCCCTCCACGGCCAACTTCAAGGCCGGCGACATCAGCAAAAGCTGCTGGTCTTTCGTGCCAAGAGTCTTGCTCCCTTGCCCTGAGGTGCTGGCTGACTCGGGTTTTTTACATTTGCATTTACAGTGAGTGGGTTTGGATTTGGGCTGCTCCTCGTTGAGATGGCAGCGCTGGGAGGCTGGGGACCCGCTGGATTGCCCATTGGTCTGGGACGACTCCTCTTGCAAGTAGCAATATTGGATGCTTCTCGACCGGCAACGTATGGTCCCTTCTTCTGCTTTCACTGGGCTGCTGTACATCTGCTGGACACTGAGCGACCTGCCTTTGGAGATTGAGCTGGACTGAGAGTCTCCCAGAGGGTGACAGGGAGGTTGGAGGGATGTACAACTGGCCCGAATCGGCTCTGGGTGCAACATGGAATACTGCCCCGATGGTGACTTGCACACCGGAGGTGGTTTTGCTTGGTCATCAAGATGGGCACAAAAAGAGGACGTGGGAGATTGCTCGTTGCTCTGAGGGCTGTTGGATGACGAGGTAGTGAAGTTGGGTTCCACTTCCATCTCAGACCAAAAGCGTTGAGAGTTGGCTATCTTATGCATGGACTCGATGAGCTTCTTGCAGTTGCCCTTCACTGTTGAAGGACGCTTCATGAAGAGAAGGCGTGGGACGACGTCAAGGAAAACCTTCCTTACCCAGTCCGGCATGGTGTGAGTGCGAGGAGAGCGGTGGTGGACGTTGAGCACAAAGACGGTGATGATGATGGACAAGGTGACAAAGATCATAGTGAAGAGCAAGTACTCTCCGATCAACGGAATGACCAGTGAGGTGGAGGGGATGATCTCGGTGATAAGGAGGAGAAAGACAGTTAAAGACAGGAGGACTGAGATGCAAAGAGTGATCTTCTCCCCGCATTCCGAAGGCAAATAGAAGACTAAGACAGTCAAACAGGAGATCAGAAGGCAGGGGATGATCAAGTTGATGGTGTAGAAGAGAGGAAGGCGTCTGATGATGAAGGAATAGGTGATGTCAGGGTAGATCTCCGAGCAGCACTCATACTTCTTGATATTATAATTGCCCACAGCATTGATGATCACCCATTCTCCACTCTCCCAGTAGTCCAACTGGTCTACATGGCGGTGCATGCTCTCCAGATCTATCTTGGCCTTGTCGTAAGTCCACGAGCCAAACTTCATGGTGCAGTTTTGCTGGTCGAAGGGGAAGAAGGTGACGTCGATGCTGCAGGAGCTCTTGTAGATGGCTGGAGGCATCCATTTGATCCGCCCGTCGTAGAACAGGTGGGCTTTGGTGAGGTGGGTGACTGCGAAATCCCCATCCGCACTGTGTTAGGAAAGGAGAATAAAACACAGGAAAGAAAAGGATAATCAGTAGAAGGCCTTCTCATGTATTTGTGTTAGCTCAGAAGCAGAGCACTTGCTTCGCACGCAAAAGGCCTCATGTGCAATCCCTGACATTTCCAGGTAGGATAGAGAGAGATTCCTGCCTGAAACCCTGGAAAAACACTTCCATTCAGCTAAGACTTATTTAGGTGGACTTAGTGCAAAGGGAGCTACAGAAGAGGTAAGCGTCTTCTGCAGTGCTAACCTCTAGGGTTGCCATATTTTGAAGAGCAAAAAGGAGGATGCTATGACGACTCTCATTTTAAATACCCCTACTGTATGTAGGCTATAGAAGCTGTGATATATTGATGAGAGGGGCAGGAGAAGAGAGAGAGTCTTCAGCCACCAGTTATATCTATGTGTCTTCCGGAAATTATAGCCAGAGACATTTTGGCAAATTTTAAAAATCCACCCAGACAAAAAAATTACCCCTGAGAAAGAGGACGTGTCCTGGAAAAAGAGGACACATGGCAACTGTAAACTTGTTAGATCCTCAGGCACACAATCCTGGATAACATTTTGTTAAAATATAGATTTCCAGAATCTGTTAAATAGCAATTGCATGATGTAGGGTGCCTTGGTGTGTTCACAAAGCTACATCTTGAAAGACCTACATTGGCTCCCAGTACGTTTCCAAGCACAATTCAAAGTGTTGCTGCTGACCTTTAAAGCCCTTAACGGCCTTGGTCCAGTATACCTGAAGGAGCGTCTCCACCCCTATCGTTCCACCCAGACAGTGAGGTCCAGCGCCGAGGGCCTTCTGGTGGTCCCCTCGCTGCGAGAAGCCAAGTTACAGGGAACCAGGCAGAGGGCCTTCTCGGTAGTGGCACCCTCCCTGTGGAACGCCCTCCCACCAGATGTCAAAGAGAACAACAACTACCAGACTTTTAGAAGACATCTGAAGGCAGCCCTGTTTAGGGAAGCTTTTAATGTTTGATGTATTACAGTATTTTAATATTTTTTTGGAAGCCGCCCAGAGTGGCTGGGGAAGCCCAGCCAGATGGGTGGGGTATAAATAAATAAATTATTATTATTATTATTATTATTATTATTATTATTATTATTATTATCACCCTCTGCCCAAAATACATCTTATGATGACTGGTTGTGTAAACCAGACATAAAGAGCAAATAGTAGCAGTAGTAATGATTACTACTACTACTACTACTACTACTAATAATAATAATAATTGCATAAAGCATTTCACAGTTTTCAAAACATGCATACACTACCAAACATACATTATCTCAACAATTCCCCCAACTGCCCAGTAAGGAAAGTCAATATGATGACCAGCACATTATACAAGGGAGAGGTCAGAGACGCAGCAATAGTGTCTGCCCTAATGCCAGCTTGGGGTTTAATGGAAAGGGTGAGATGTAAATGGGGATTTACTGATTCAGAGTCCATCCTCTCAGCTGCCACCATGCTGTACTACCATCAGGGTCCCCACAGGAATTGCTGGGTTGGGGAGCAAAATTTGTGCATGTCAAATGACGTCCTATTGATCGAAAGATTGCGATGGAATCTTAATGACCTCGTAGTGTCGCACATTATGTCTGCATGCTGTGCAAGTTAATTATTCAGTCTGCTTGAAATGTCTGTCTGGTCTCTCGTCTGGAAAAAATACCACGTCCTGTTCATAATTATAACAGCCAAACCCAAGCCCAGCTGCAAAGTCCCAACCACCATTCCCTTCTTAGTTGACCGTGTGCCTATTTTCATCTAACTCTTTGAACTTTTGTGCATGTAAGGTAAAGGTAAAGGGACCCCTGACCATTAGGTCCAGTAATGGCCAACTCTGGGGTTGTGGTGCTCATCTCGCTTTATTGGCCGAGGGAGCCGGCGTACAGCTTCCAGGTCATGTGGCCAGCATGACTAAGCTGCTTCTGGCGAACCAGAGCAGCGCATGGAAACGCCATTTACCTTCCTGCTGGAGCGGTACCTATTTATCTGCTTGCACTTTGACACACTTTCGAACTGCTAGGTTGGTAGGAGCAGGGACTGAGCAATGGGAGCTCACCCTGTCGCGGGAATTCGAACCTCCAACCTTCTGATAGGCAAGTCCTCGGCTCTGTGGTTTAACCCACAGTGCCACCTGCGTCCCTTTTGTGCATATAACTTAGCACAAAACCATTGCACGCTACATTTGGAGAAACCTGATCCTCCATTTCTGCCAAGTTCTCCGTTCTGCCTTCAGATACCCATAGAAATAATGTGATGCATCCCTGATGCCATCCCCCCCACCTAGAAAAAGCATACAGTGGTACCTTGGGTTAAGAACTTAATTCATTCTGGAGGTCCGTTCTTAACCTGAAACTGTTCTTAACCTGAAGCACCACTTTAGCTAATGGGGCCTCCCGCTGTCGCCGCGCGATTTCTGTTCTCATCCTGAAGCAAAGTTCTTAACCCGAGGTACTATTTCTGGGTTAGCGGAGTCTGTAACCTAAAGCGTCTGTAACCCAAGGTACCACTGTAGAACCGTGAGAACATCCCTACTGGACCAGGCCAAATCATCATCTCGCCCAGTATCCTGTCTCCATAGTGGCCAACCACATGTCCTTGGGATGCTTGAAAGCCGGACCTGAGGTCAACAGCACTCTCCCCATTTGTGATGGCCAGCAAGTGGTACGCACCAGCATACTGCCTGTGACACTGGAGGCAGAACATAGCCACCATGACTGCTAGCCACTGATAGTCTCATTGTCCATGAATTTGTTGACAGTGGACGCTCGGGTTGCGAACGTAATCCATGCGGCATGCACGTTCGCAACCCGCAGCATTCACAACATTAACATTCACCCTTTATCAGCCATGTCAATCTGCAGACAGACAGCTACATTGCAAAGAGTGTTTTATTTCTAACTATGCAGACAGAAAAGAAATATACATTCTCTCTCGGTGAAAGCAGAGAGCAACTGAAAAGCAAAGGAACAGGAAACCAGTAAACATCACATCCGTCTCCCGTCTTCCATGAGACTTCCAACAGCCTGGAATGTCTGGAATGTAAACAGGGACTCAAAGCACTGCACAGTGGCAACACACAGAAATCTAACAAAAACATGTCTCATCTGTATCAGTCTCTGCAGTCACAGCAGGCACTGCAACCTTCCAACAGCTTGACCTCATCCCCAAAGGTGCACCCCTCTGCTGGCTCCTGAGACAGACAAATGCCAACAACATCATGATGATGATGATGATGGCTCTACCTACAGGAAGGGCTAATCCTCCAGGTTCCAGCCTGTAGCAAATGTATCCTCTGATATGGTCATCAGAATTGACCGCTCACCTACAGTGAAGGAAAGGAGACTATCTAATAGAACGAGCATGGATCAGGGCCCATCTCAATTTCTCAGAAGCCTTCTGTTCTCGTCATCTTCTCCTGCTGCACCTCTCGTGTGAGTGCACCACTCCTACCTCTCCTCATTTTCTCTGTACCGAGAAACCACCCCACCCCACGTAAAAGCAATCTAATCCTCGTGTTGTGGCTGTCGCATTACATCTGTGCATTGAAGCAACCTGGCAGAGTTGGAAGGGGAGGGCAGGGAGGCGGGAATCTGTACTTTTCACAAATGTAACATGGTTTCCCCTTGATGACTTCTGTCTGGGGAGATGATGGCTGGAAAGACGTGTGGCTTCTATGTGGAGCAGATTTAATAATTTATTTCAAGTTGAAGGCAGAATCTCTCTTTTCTGCAGGCCTTTGCTTTCTGATAAGAGCTACTGCTTCTGCAAAAATCTGCGGGGGGGGGGGAGTTCTTTCCACACTTTCAGTTTTGTTCTGCTACCTTCCCCTGTTCCACTGTGGGTTTGAGCAGGAAATCCAGTCATCAAATAACATTAACACCCCTTCTCCTTCTTCTTTGGCGATCACTTGTAGCCGAAACCATAAACATGGTTTTAACAATGAGTCCATAAGTGACTGTGGAGGCCAATTCTGGATCCACACGTCCTTCCACAGTGTGGACATTGGTTTCCGGGCAGCAGTTTATCAGCAGGAAATCCAGTCATCAAACAACATTAACATCCCTACCTGAATCTAATCCCTTTATTCAGTTCAGATGCTCAGTTTGCTACAGCTTTAAATTTATTGAGTTCCTCCCATCTCTTCCTAGGGTGTTTTCCTCTGCTCTTAAAGTGTGGTATAAATATTCATGTTGGGCAAAAGATTCCTGTATTTCAGGGGATTGGACTAAATGACCCTCGTGGTGGCTTCCAGTTCTACAGTTCTATGATTCTAAGAAGTACAAAGTTTGGTGGTTATCTAATTCCCCATCCACACACTCGTCTGAAAACGGTGGACCAGGTATCTCATAAAGGAATTTGCAGGAGACACCAGGTTCAACCCGCAGCATACAAAAATAAGGAGAGAAGGAATTAAAACATCAAGAACATTGTACTGCTAGATTTCCAGCATTTGCAGCAGGGGTGAGGGATACAGTCAGCCTGCTTTTTGCAAAAGACCTGCTGCACGTACCGGTAGTTGTCAACTTTTACCCTTTTCTTGCGAGGAATCCTACTCGGAATAAGGGAATTTCTCTTTAAAAAAGGGAAACTTTGACAGCTATGCTGCTGGAGTGCTCCCAAATTCACTTGTAGAACTGAATGCAACTCCCAGATGGATTACATCTTTCTCAAGATTTGGTGTGCATTTTCCATGTGCAAAAAGCATGCACCAAAAAATGGGTATTTCGCATAAGCAAAGGGTGCATTTATGTAATAAGTGTGTGGCTTATATAAAAAGCACGCACACAATGTGAACAATGAAATGATATGCAATGGGATGGTGCACAGAATGTAATGGCATACAATAGGATGAAACAGACCTATCATTTGCCTGCGAGACTGAAATGAGACAGAATTAACCACTCGAAACATCCCTGCCACATCAACACGGGGTTGGACTCGATGACCTTTGAGGTCACCCCAGCTTTATGATTCTGTGATCATATTTTCCATGTCAGAGGTTCAGGGAGGGGATGGAGGTGGAGGGAGCAAATGAATGGAAGGAAGTGGCAGCTGCGGCAAACCGCGTTGCTCCAATTTTCTAATATTGGAAGCCATTATTACAAGGTTTGTGGATTTCCTTGCTTTAATCTAATTTAATTTTTTTACGTGTGGGGAAAGCATGGAACTGTGAAGAGCACAATGTGAGCAGGAGTGGGAGAGGAGAAACAGGGGGACGAAGGGAGCTTTCACTTTTCATGATCCAAATGAAAAATGACTGTTCCGGAGAACTTTACATAATTGCTTCCTAGTGTCTCACCACAGGAGGATAAAGGAATTCCTAAAGCAGGTCATTGCCTCCCTTGCATGCTCCCCAGCTGTCTTTTTCTGCTATTAATATCAGACCAGTACACAGAAGCCAGCATTAGAGGTGGTGTTGTCAAAAGCGATCTCCAATGTGCTTCTGGATTTCCACCAGGAGTGGAAAACAACCCTCCGCACCTCCATGGTTTGTACCAGCAAGACAGAATGCACAAGCGAAAGAGAAGGAAGGGGGAGAGGGGAAAATGAGATGTTTGACAGGCAACCAGTCACACTGTAAGATGAAGGAATAAAAGAGCAAGTATGAGCCTGCGGTTGGACTAGGAAGACCCAGATTCAAATCCTGCCTCAGTACAGATGGGTGAATCCATCATTTTCAGTTTCTCCCAGGTTCCCCTTTTTCCATTCTTAAGTTCAATTCTCCACATTTCCGTGCCAGTGTGCAATCTCTCAGCGCTTCAGTGTGGATTTCTCTTGATATCCTTGTGTGTGTGCAATTAAGTACAGTGGTACCTTGGGTTAAGAACTTAATTTGTTCTGGAGGTCCGTTCTTAACCTGAAACTGTTCTTAACCTGAGCTAATGGGGCCTCCTGCTGCTGCTACACTACCACTCAGAAATTTCTGTTCTCATCCTGAAGCAAAGTTCTTAACCCGAGGTACTACTTCTAGGTTAGCGGAGTCTGTAACCTGAAGCATTTGTAACCCGAGGTACCACTGTATAGCACTTAAAAAATAGGATAGCCTTAGGTTGCCGATCCCTGCTATACAGGGGTATGCAGATGTCTTCTAAAGGTTGTAGAGTTAATTATCTCCTTGGCTCAAGGGTCACGTAACTCCATACCCTCCAGCATTTCTCTAATGAAAATAGGGACACCCTAAGGAAAAGCGGGAAATTCCAGGATCAAATCAGAAACTGGGTTGGCTCCTGTAAATCCAGGACTGTTCCTGGAAAATAGGGACACTTGAAGGGTCTGTGCACTCCATTGTCTTTGGGACAGACAGATGCCAACATCTTTCCTGGTCCTTATGCCCTGCTTTCTAATGTTCTCATTACATTGCATTATCTGTGATGTTATAGAACTGTGGCTTTTTTATCTATACATTGCCATGTCCCACCAGAGCATCCCATGTTGCCGTCCTTTATGCTCATGGGTGCTTCTGCTCCCCGTGAGAGTGACAGGCTGTATGGCTCCCTTGAGAGGGGAAAG
The DNA here is from genome assembly GCF_965113315.1 of Podarcis vaucheri. NCBI lineage: Eukaryota > Metazoa > Chordata > Lepidosauria > Squamata > Lacertidae > Podarcis > Podarcis vaucheri. The sequence goes on from NC_138764.1 coordinate 99,420,865, forward strand.
TGCTCTTGCTGCATCTATAGCTATTGCAAGAGCAAACTCTTTGCATTGTTGTATTATCTCAGCCTTGGAGTTTTCGGGTCCCCTCGAGAGTGGCCTCAAATCTGTTCCTCGGCGTTAAGTTGGGAATGCTTCCCCCCACTAAACTCATTAATGTGTAGCTCTAATTTCCTCCATACTCAATATTTGCTGAACAAAGGGTTTCTTTAATTGGAGGATATTGCAATTCGAATGTTAACAGTTGTGCCTCTTTAATGTTTAGCCAGGGGCTAGATGATGGGGGAAAGCTGTATTTGACTAACCTAGTTCTGCTTCGGTTTGTATGCATGCAGGAAGAGCACATTAGCGAACTGATATTTCTGCCCTCGTGTGGACCCTGAGAGGTATTTTAACAGGAGAACTTCCCCATGGATTGTACCATGAAACTATATTGTCAGATGACAGTCAAAGAAATAGACTTGTGATCTGCAATCCTTGATTCACTCACCTGGGAGCCACTCCCATTAAAATCAGCTGGGCTTGCTTTTCTGAGCACACTTCTACAGGACTGCACTGCAGCAAGCAAATTTGAACCCTGATCCCTCTGGTCTGTCCAGTAATCTATTAAGCTCAGTGCATTGGCTTGAATTATTATTCAATGTGTGTCCCAAGGAGCTCAAGGTGGTGTAGGTGGTTCTCCATCTCCCCATTTCACCTTCATAATAACCCTGCGAGAGATGATTGCTTGAGAGATGGGGACTGGTCCAACGTCACCCAGGGAGCTTTGTGGCTGAGTGGGGATTTGAACCTTGATCTCCCAGGTCTTTAGTGATGTATGGAAGTGAAAGCTGGACCATAAAGAAGGCTGATCGCCGAAGAATTGATGCTTTTGAATTATGGTGCTGGAGGAGACTCTTGAGAGTCCCATGGACTGCAAGAAGATCAAACCGATCCATTCTGAAGGAAATCAGCCCTGAGTGCTCACTGGAAGGACAGATCCTGAAGCTGAGGCTCCAAGACTTTGGTCACCTCATGAGAAGAGAAGACTCCCTGGAAAAGACCCTGATGTTGGGAAAGATGGAGGGAACAAGGAGAAGGGGACGACAGAGGATGAGATGGTTGGATAGTGTTCTCGAAGCTACCAGCATGAGTTTGACCAAACTGCAGGAGGCAGTGGAAGACAGAAGTGCCTGGTGTGCTCTGGTCCAGGGGGTCACGAAGAGTCGGACATGACTAAACGACTAAAAAACAACAACTCCCAGGTCTTAGTCCAGCACACTACAAAGGTAATGGGTTGTGTTTATTAGCTCAGTCCTGCATGTTTACATGGCGATCCTTCAGGCAAGCTCCCTGCAAGACCTCTGCCCTTCAAGCCTTGCAGAAGCCACAAAGGTAGAGGAATAAAAGGAGGGATTTCTAGCCAACCAGTCAGCTGTCCAGCTCACCACTCTAGGGAGATAGAGTCTATGACACTCCAGGTCTGGTAGCCTGCAAAAGGTTTCTGTTGGCTCTAGAAACAGCACCATTTGTTTCTAAGTGTGTATTTATACAAGCCTATGCAAATGTTATGCAGATCAGTGCCCTCTTTTCTATGATAATGATTATGTTTATGGAGCCACCCAATTAAAGGTGCCAGAGCCTGAACTCAAGACCTTCTGCGTGCAGGGATATCTTCCACTGAGCTATGGCTCTTCACCAAGTGGGTCCTGCCTTGGACCGGTTCCTCCTCCGCGTCCTGCTTCACTGAGATTTCTTGGCAGTGCGTTGTTAATCTGCAGTAAATACCTCGGTATAAATGCCTGCCAAGTCCCCCAGCCATTCCTACAAATGGAATTGTCTTAATAAACCAAAACACAATGACTTTCGCCTGCTGACTCTGCAGTTGTCTGTAAGGAATGGTTTGGCTGCTGTTTCATAAAACAAAAAAAACGTTCCCTCCCTGTTGACAGCAATGAGCAATTTCGGCTGGAGCAGAGGGTGTTCTAGGTGGAGAAAGAGTTGGCAGGAGGAGAGAGGGAAGGGGCAAAGAGAGCACAGGGCAAAGGTGGCCCTTTTCGTAATTGAGATCAGTGTGTTGACACAGGGCAGGGCCAGCAGGTGGAAGAGAAGCCATAGGATTGAGGTTGAATCCTGACAAGACAGAAGTACTGTTTTTTGGGGGCAGGGGGCGGGCGGGTGTGGGGGACTCCCTGGTCCTGAATGGGGTAACTGTGCCCCTGAAGGACCAGGTGCGCAGCCTGGGAGTCATTCTGGACTCACAGCTGTCCATGGAGGCACAGGTCAATTCTGTGTCCAGGGTGGCTGTCTACCAGCTCCATCTGGTACGCAGGCTGAGACCCTACCTGCCCACAGACTGTCTCGCCAGAGTGCTGAATGCTCTAGTTATCTCCTGCTTGGACTACTGCAGTGCACTCTACATGGGGCTACCTTTGAAGGTGACTGGAAACTGCAATTAATCCAGAATGCGGCAGCTAGACACCAGTGGCCGCATTCTGGATTGGGAGTGGCTGCCGGGACCACATAACACTGGTCCTGAGAGATCTTCATTGGCTCCCAGTACATTTCCGAGCACAATTCAAAGTGTTGGTGCTGACCTTTAAAGCCCTAAATTGGGAGCCAGTGTGGTGTAGTGGTTAAGAGCGGTAGTCTTGTAATCTGGGGAACTGGGTTTGCGTCTCTGCTCCTCCACATGCAGCTGCTGGGTGACCTTGGGCCAGTCACACTTCTTTGAAGTCTCTCAGCCCCACTCACCTCACAGAGTGTTTGTTGTGGAGGAGGAAGGGAAAGGAGAATGTTAACCACTTTGAGACTCCTGAAGGGGAGTGAAAGGCGGGATATCAAATCCAAACTACTTAAACGGCCTCGGTCCTGTATACCTGAAGGAGTGTCTCCACCCCCATCGTCCAGCTCGGACACTGAGATCCAGCACCGAGGGCCTTCTGGCGGTTCCCCCATTGCGAGAAGTGAGGTTACAGGAAACCAGACACAGGGCCTTCTTGGTAGTGGCACCCACCCTGTGGAACACCCTCCCTTCAAATGTGAAAGAAATAAGCAGTTATCCTATCTTTAGAAGACATCTGAAGGCAGCCCTGTTTAGGGAAGTTTTTAATATTTAATGCTGTACTGTTTTTAACATTTGATTGGAGCCACCAAGAGTGGCTGGGGAGACTCAGCCGGATGGGCGGGGTATAAATAATAAATTGTTGTTGTTGTTGTTGTTGTTGGAACTGACCAAAGGTGTATTCCTTTTCCCAGAATGAGCTTCTGACAGTGTTCAGTGAATATGCATTGTGCTGCTATCATAAAAAACAGCCCTGCTGGACCATGCCAGTAGCCCATCTCATCCAATGACCAACCAGGTGCCCACAAGAAGCCTGCAACGGGCAAGAGAAAGAGAAGGAAGGGAGAGAGGAGAAATGGAACATTTGACGGGCACTTGACGCTCACTCGGCTCCTCTGCACCGCTCTAAACAGACATGGAGCTGAGCAGGGACCGCCTTCCGTGATGCTGGCCGGCTTCCCATTGGCTGCAGGAAGCTCCTGCAACCAATGGGAAGCTGCGTATGCCTCCTCTGCACTGGAAGGAGTACTGGAAATACTACTACTACTACTACTAATAATAATAATAATAATAATAATAATAATAATAATAATAATAATAATAATTTATTATTTAGACCCCGCCCATCTGGCTGGGTTTCCCCAGCCACTCTGGGTGGCTTCCAACAAAACACTAAAATACAATAACCTATTAAACATTAAAAACTTCCCTAAACAGGGCTGCCTTCAGATGTCTTCTAAAAGTCTGAATTTTAACAGGGAGAAATGTAAAGTATTGCACTTGGGCAAAAAAAATGAGAGGCACAAATACAAGATGGGTGACACCTGGCTTGAGAGCAGTACATGTGAAAAGGATCTAGGAGTCTTGGTTGACCACAAACTTGACATGAGCCAACAGTGTGACGCGGCAGCTAAAAAAGCCAATGCAATTCTGGGCTGCATCAATAGGAGTATAGCATCTAGATCAAGGGACGTAATAGTGCCACTGTATTCTGCTCTGGTCAGACCTCACCTGGAGTACTGTGTCCAGTTCTGGGCACCACAGTTCAAGAAGGACACTGACAAACTGGAACGTGTCCAGAGGAGGGCAACCAAAATGGTCAAAGGCCTGGAAACGATGCCTTATGAGGAACGGCTAAGGGAGCTGGGCATGTTTAGCCTGGAGAAGAGGAGGTTAAGGGGTGATATGATAGCCATGTTCAAATATATAAAAGGATGTCACATAGAGGAAGGAGAAAGGTTGTTTTCTGCTGCTCCAGAGAAGCGGACACGGAGCAATGGATCCAAACTACAAGAAAGAAGATTCCACCTATACATTAGGAACTTCCTGACAGTAAGAGCTGTTCGACAGTGGAATTTGCTGCCAAGGAGTGTGGTGGAGTCTCCTACTTTGGAGGTCTTTAAGCAGAGGCTTGACAACCATATGTCAGGAGTGTTCTGATGGTGTTTCCTGCTTGGCAGGGGGTTGGACTCGATGGCCCTTGTGGTCTCTTCCAACTCTATGATTCTATGATTCTAGTTATTTTTCTCTTTGACATCTGATGGGAGGGCGTTCCACAGGGCGGATGCCACTACTGAGAAAGCCCTCTGCCTGGTTCCCTGTAACTTGGCTTCTCGCAGGGACGGAACTGCCAGAAGGCCCTCGGAGCTGGACCTCAGCATCTGGGCAGAATGATGGGGGTGGAGACGCTCCTTAAGGTATACTGGACTGAGGCCATTTAGGGCTTTAAAGGTGAGCACCAACACTTTAGCATTGGTGCATGCATGAGTGCGCACTCCAGCCCACCACGGTGTCTGCGGGACCATGAACCGGCCCAAGCCACAAAAACTTTGCCAACTCCTCCTGTACAGGGTCTCCAGCTGTTATTGGACTACAACTCCCATCATTCCATAGCTAGTAGGACCAGTGATGGGAATTGTAGTCCAAAAACAACTGGAGACCCAAGTTTGGGAAAACCTTCGGAAAGACCTTGTTCTCCTTCTGGAATAAAGCTGAAGACTGCTTTATTCCAGCAGACTTTTGGGAATTGACAGGTTTGAAGGAAAAGGCTCTTAATGGTGTGTTGTACTATTTGTCCCCACCCCACCCCAATTCGCCATTTGCATTTTAATTGATATGGGTTTTCTTTTACATAGTTCAATTACTTTTGACCATGACGTTTGATATGGTTTCAGCCATGTGTGTTTCCATCTCTTTTTGTTTTAATTTCTCTCAGCTGCCTTGAGTTCTGGTTCTGAGAGAAAGGCAGGTTGTTGTTGTTGTTGTTTAGTTGTTTAGTCGTGTCCGACTCTTTGTGACCCCATGGACCAGAGCACACCAGGCACTCCTGTCTTCCACTGCCTCCCGCAGTTTGGTCAATCTCATGCTGGTAGCTTCGAGAACACTATCCAACCATCTCGTCCTCTGTCGTCCCCTTCTCCTTGTGCCCTCCATCTTTCCCAACATCAGGGTCTTTTCCAGGGAGTCTTCTCTTCTCATGAGGTATTGGAGCATCAGCTTCAGGATCTGTCCTTCCAGTGAGCACTCAGGACTGATTTCCTTCAGAATGGATAGGTTTGATCTTCTTGCAGTCCGTGGGACTCTCAAGAGTCCCCTCCAGCACCATAATTCAAAAGCATCAATTCTTCGGCGATCAGCCTTGGTCCAGCTCTCAGTTCCATACATCTCTACTGGGAAAACCATAACTTTAACTATACGGACCTTTGTCGGCAAGGTGATGTCTCTGCTTTTAAGATGCTATCTAGGTTTGTCATTGCTTTTCTTCCAAGAAGCAGGCATCTTTTAATTTCGTGACTGCTGTAACCATCTGCAGTGATCATGGAGCCCAAGAAAGTAAAATGTCTCACTGCCTCCATTTCTTCCCCTTCTATTTGCCAGGAGGTGATGGGACCAGTGGCCATGATCTTCGTTTTTTTGATGTTGGGCTTCAGACCATATTTTGCGCTCTCCTCTTTCACCCTCATTAAAAGGTTCTTTAATTCCTCCTCACTTTATGCCATCAAGGTTGTGTCATCTGCATATCTGAGGTTGTTGATATTTCTTCCGGCAATCTTCATTCTGGCTTGGGATTCATCCAGCCCAGCCTTTCGCAGGATGAATTCTGCATATAAGTTAAATAAGCAGGGAGACAATATACAGCCTTGTCGTACTTCTTTCCCAATTTTGAACCAATCAGTTGTTCCATATTCAGTTCTAACTGTAGCTTCTTGTCCCACATAGAGATTTCTCAGGAGACAGATGAGGTGATCAGGCACTCCCATTTCTTTAAGAACTTGCCATAGTTTGCTGTGGTCAACACAGTCAAAGGCTTTTGCATAGTCAGTGAAGCAGAATCAATGAAGGCAGGTTATAAAGAAATAAATAATAAAGATGCAATGATGGAAGCCTCATTGGCATAGCCCTCCATTGGCACAGGCCTTTGCCAAGGTCTAGGGCAGGGTTTGTGTGTGCTGCTATTGACTGAGCCTTCAAACTAATCTAACAGAGCTTGCCGAAGAGAAATCCTACCGCATACTAATTCCCCCTTAGGATATTAATTTGGCTTTAGATTCTTCATGAATCTTGACAAGTATATATACTCCCTGGAACAAGCTGCGCCAGTTACTGATTTAATTTGGTCCTCTAGAGAACGATGGTAGAAGCTTTTGACAATAATGAGCCAAGATGAGAGGATAACGGAACAACTATGGGGATGCGTCCCTGGAAGATACAAATCTCAAATCTCAGTTTCACTTCCCCTCGTCTTGATTTCTCCCCGGTGAAAGAAACACGAAAGGCTTTGAGTTGTGTTGTTATGTTTTCTTTATAGTTACGGCCAAACTAGATGTGACCCAGAAGATCCTGTTGTTGCTGTTGTGACTGGGTGAAGAGGAGTGGTGGGAGGCACCAGCTGGGGAATCCCTGAGGGGACCCCCGGGGAAGAAGGCTCAGAGCCAGGGGATTGGTGGTGGGACAATGATGAGTGGCCAGAGGGAGAAGAGGGAGCAGACTGGGAGGAGGAGGTGTTGGAAGCTGAAGAGGCAACAGGGTTTAGTGAGCAGGAAGAGGCTATGACAGACAGCAGTCTAGAATCAGAGGCAAGAGAGGACGAGCGGGGTCAGGAGACAGAGATGAGGCAGGCTGCTGAAGAATCTAGGGAGTCTCCTCAACCTCTTGAGACCAGCTCCACCCCTATCCCCCGTCCTCCAAGAACATGCAGAGAAATGAAAAGGGCAGAGCAATGAGAGGCAAGACGAAGGAACCTTAGGCTGATGGGAAAGGAACTGACGTAGAGCTTTAGAGAACTGTGGGAAGGCAAGGTCCTTCATACTGGGAAGCGGTTCCCTTGCTGCGAGAAGTGAGGTTACAGGGAACCAGGCAGAGGGCCTTCTCGGTAGTGGCACCTGTCCTGTGGAACACCCTCCCACCAGATGTCAAGGCAATAAACAACTATTTTACTTTTAAAAGACAACTGAAGGCGGCCCTGTTTAGGGAAGTTTTTAATGTCTGACACTGTATTGTTTTTAATATTCTGTTGGAAGCCACTCAGAGTGGCTGGGGAATCCAAGCCAGATGTGTGAGGTATAAATAATAATAATAATAATAATAATAATAATAATAATAATAATAATAATAATTAGGTGCTTTATGGTTTTCTGGCTGACCTACACCTGACTCCTGCTCCTGACAGGTTGTGGTTTTACCAAACTTCTGAGATGTTCGTGCACACGGATGCAAATTTCATCAGACCAGCCGCAGCGGAAAGGGTTCCCTGTGGGGCAGTTGTCCACCCAAAGCTGACCTCCTTGAACCACCCTTTTCCTCACAAGGGGAAATACATAGGAATCCTGTAGGAAAAGAAGTTGGGGGAGGGAGTATGGTGGTGATAAGATAAAACTGTTTTGAATTTGTTTCTTCCATTTCCCCCAACTCCGTCCGCCGGCCGACCAGACTTAAGCAATCTTTGGGCAAAGAAATTGCATTTGAAAGGGAAGAAGAAGAAGAAGAAGAAGAAGAAGAAGAAGAAGAAGAAGAAGAAGAAGAAGAAGAAGGTGGTTCTCATGAGTGAGATGTAAGGCTTTTGTAGTGCTTACCAGTAGTGGCTGATGCCCATTGGGAAGGAGAGTATGGAAGGCAAGGAGACAAGTAGAAAGTGGAGCCAGAGTCTATAGCAGGTTGAGCAACTCCCTGATTGGTTGCAAATAGGATGCCAGGCAGGTGGGGGTCAGCTAAGGGCAGACTAAGGTGGCTGGCACAGTACCTTGTTTGCCTTATAGATCAGCCTCCATCAGTTCTTACTTTACTTTTATTATTATTATTATTATTATTATTATTATTATTATTATTATTAATCATCATACTGCCCTATACCTGCAGGTCTCAGGGTGGTTTCAATGTGGCCAGTAGGTTGTTCGGTGTGTCCTTTGTTTCATTCTACAAATAATCCCTTCAGTAATCCACACTCTGCATCCTTCCTAGGTGCCCACGTTTCTTGAAAACCCCGTGACACCCTCAGTTGGGCTTTCCAGTAAGCATGGGAAGGTCTGAGGGCTGCTTATTGTGTGTCTGACAGCTTTTGGTTGTTGTTGTTTTTAAAGTAGATGCTTCTGTTTAGTTGTTGTTGTTGTTGTTGTTTTAAAAAACCACCCTGTGTAGGAGGATTGATTTAAAGGCAAAAGGGAGGACTTTCCTTAAAAACAAAATCAGCAGCCACACCAATCTCAGCCACTCACTAGTGCAGGCATAGGCAAACTCGACCCGCCAGATGTTTTGGGACTACAACTCCCATCATCCTTAGCTAACAGGACCAGTGGTCAGGGATGATGGGAATTGTAGTCTCAAAACATCTGGAGGGCCGAGTTTGCCTGTGCCTGAACTAGCGAGACTCCTTAGCTTCTAGTGCTTCAATCAAAACCCAGGGGTGGAGATATTGTGGGGTGAGTCTTTCTGTGGGGCATTTTCCAGATCAGGAATCTCAAGCAGCTGGGGAGGCTGCAAAGAACTGGGGAGGAGTTTAACGGAAAGAAAACACCCAAATACCAACCATAACCATCACCTTGCAATGATAAGGTGAGCCATTGAAATTCTAACATGCCCCAAGAAAGAGGCAGAAGAATGGAAGCCTCTTTTGTAAGAGAAAGGAAACGTTTGAGAAATTAGAGGTTTGGGCACAGCAGTAATTAAAAAACAGTCTGCAGAGAAAGAGTTAAGCACCCTTACTGCTGCTCCGCACACATTTTCAGCACCCCCCCCCCATCTCTACTTATTCCCCACAAATACATTTCAGTTTTAAAAGTCAGGAAACTGTTCACAGGCCTCCCATAGCTTGCCCTTGACATTTCTGGCATGCTTCACCCTGGATTGGAGCAGGCAGCCCACATCAAACCACGTACAAAAATATCCATTTAAGAAGGATGGCTGAAATATCAAATGTGCCAACAAAGAGAACACCTTCCTTTCCAGCTAAGCTGTGGATATTATGAGACCAGCTCAAACACAAGGTTTTGGAATGGTTTTCCACGCATCATCCCATGAACAGCAATCGGAAAGGAGGGCAGATTTTGCACTTGCACTGATCTCTCATCTTTTCACAGAGATTGTAGCCAAGGTAGCTAACCATTTAAAATAAAACTACAAAACAAATGTAAATAACAAAGCTGAAATTGCTGCGGACATTTCTGTGTGAAAGCACAGAGGAGCAAAACAGAGCCTGCTTTAGCTAAACTATGGAATGGAAACTATCGTTGGGTTGACAACGGTGGCTCAGGAACAGTCTGCTTCCTGTTGCAAAGGAAGGCAGAGATTTTTCTCAGCCTGGACCACTGGATTCTGAAACAGCAGGAGGAGGGAAAATGGATAAACTGTCTTCAAGAGCCAGTGTGGTGTAGTGGTTAAGAGTGGTAGACTCGTAATCTGGTGAACCGGGTTCGAGTCTCCGCTCCTCCACATGCAGCTGCTGGGTGACCTTGGGCCAGTCACACTTCTTTGAAGTCTCTCAGCCCCACTCACCTCACAGAGTGTTTGTTGTGGGGGAGGAAGGGAAAGGAGAATGTTAGCCGCTTTGAGACTCCTTCAGGTGGTGATAAAGCGGGATATCAAATCCAAACTCTTCTTCTTCTTCTTCCATGGTGACTAGGCCCAGGCTGCCTCATGCCCCAATGGACCACAATGTGAAGAAGATATGAAGTTGGATACTTTTAGGGTCTCTTGGTCTGAGGGGGCCCTAGTGAGATCTTAGGAACATGACAGCCAGCCCAAGACAAAGACGTGGTACTTCAGGACAGTCAAGACCAGAGGTATGATGAACTTTCTGCCCCATAACCTGTCATTTCCCAATACAGAACCAAAAATTTAGTTATGAGGAAAGGGGGTGGGGAGAACCCACCAGCAAGTTCATTTCTACTAACCTTCACCTGAATTCACCTGAACCTCTCTCCTGTTTTGAATAGAAACCTACAAGTCATGTTTCCTTAACTTTTTGAGGTCAAAATACTATACTGCTGGTAATGGAGTAAGCACTTTAACTATAAGGTTAGTGGAGTTTAGGTGGACCAAAGGGAGGTTTAGCTATGGTTAAATTGCAGTCAATTTTAATCTTGCATGCTTTAATCATTGCATGTAATAGCTACTTTAACTGATGCTTTAATAGAAGACATTACACTTTATTTCCCCATGTAATCATTTCATCGTAATCCTCCCCCCACTGCGCCACATGAACTCCTCCTTATATTTTCCCTTCCTCAAGATTCATTTAGGTATAATGTGCTTCTGTGTTCCCTTTGAAATTCTTTGTGGATTATGCCTATATCTCCCATAAAGTGATAGGCATTCACTGGTTCCCTACAGCGAATTTTTAAATTTTTAAATATATTTTCCAAACTGACTGTGGGGTAACCAGCCTTGTATAACCAACATCCTTAAGACTAAAGTTTAGACTAAATGACTAAACAACAACTTTGGCCACCTCATGAGAAGAGAAGAACCTATTTATCTACTTGCACTTTGACGTGCTTTCGAACTGCTAGGTTGGCAGGAGCAGGGACTGAGCAACGGGAGCTCACCCCGTTGTGGGGATTTGAACCGCCGATTTTCTGATCGACAAGTCCTAGGCTCTGTGGTTTAACCCACAGCGCCACCTGTGTCCCCTGAAAGGAACTTAGAAGGGGATATTTTAAAGGACTTACAGTCTATGTTCTCTCACCCAAGAGTACTTGCCCCCAACCTGGATCTTAGGCATCCAGGAAGTTTGCTCCTTTTTTGCAGAGCAAAACAATCTACATTTTACCTTTGTATAGAAGTCTAGTTTCGACATGCGAACGCCACTCTCTATCCTACATCCAGGCCAGCTAGAACCATGATGATTGTTGGCAGACACTTTCCAGCTAGGTAAAAACTCTCAAGGGGGGCATGAAAGAGGGCCGATAAGGGGTGTGGCTAAGGAGGGGGTGTGGCCTGAGGAGCATCCCAGTGGTCAGAGAGACCCAGATTTGGCCTCAAGTTCCCAACCCCTGATGCATAGGACTACAAGGTTAGTTACATTAAGCTCAAGTGTGCTATACATTTTCCCTGCAATATTTCGGCCCAGATTCATAGTATCCAAACACACATTTGTTCTGCTATACTGAGCTACTGATTCCACACTGACCGGAATCGTAATGCTAAATCCGAAACAAATCCTCTGGTCCCAACTCCTGTTTAGACTGAAGCTCCGTGACATTGAAAGGCAATAGTTCAATACGTGCGAAGATTACAGAAACAAATACTTCCCTTTCCTTGGCTCTGATCCAGGAAACAAATCATATAATATTAAAATGCTGCTGTTTCGTTTAGCATAAGGTATTCTCATGTACTCATGGATTATTAATTACACAGACCCTGCAGAGGCTATCAGAAGGAAGTCTTTAGCAAGAGATGGCCGACTTAAAAAGGAATGATTTGTTCTCCTTTTGGCGTGCTTTAATTCCAAAGTGGCTGTTTTTGAACAGATATTTGGGATTTAATATTTATTCATTGGTTATAGTGGTTTTTGTACTTTTAAGAGGCAGGTGATCTATGAACAAAAAGTGGGGGAATGCAGCTTTTCTTTAGTTTGTTAAACCTTACATCTCACGGCAACTCTGACGGAAAGGGGGCGGCCTTATGCAGTCGCCACCACATCTAAATCTATTACTCCCCACCCCACCCATATCACCACCTCCATTTCCTCAGATTTAAACAACACTGTAGGGAGACTGGGAACATGGGACTTATAGTTTAGCTAGAGTTTACAGACAATAGGCTTCCCCGGTCCACCGACAGGCTCGGTGCACTGGACTCGAATCTTGGCCTCCTTCCAATGTTGCGCATCATACACATGATGTCACAGGCAGGTCCCAGTGCTGAACATTCCCCAGTGTTCCCAAGCCAGCACCTCTGACTGAGAGCCCAACCAGACTATATCCAACAGGCCCTTCCAAGGGAAGATGGCCTCACAGATGAGCTGCTTTTAACGGAAACTCATTGATCAACCCTTCTCTCATCAAAAAACACACCCCAAAATGCTTCTGATGAGACTTTGGGTTTCTGGAAAGCTTTTATTTTTATTTTTTTGAAATGATATTTATTAATGTTTCACAAACAATAAAAACAAATTCCAACATTTAAACTACAAAAACAAGACAAATAAAAGATACACAATAGAAAAACAGTTGATAAAAGAAAGAAGAAAGAAGAAAGAATAAGAACAAAGAGAAAAGCCAGAAATCAAACTAAAAATAGATTAATATTTTCAAATCTTATATTTTCTTCACTAGTTTCTTGACCTCCTCACACCTCCCATTTTGTATTCCAGTTCAAATATTAAATTCAGCAAATCCTTACCCTCTAACATTTATCCTTACTCCATATATTAACCTATTATTATAAATATCCATTTCCAATTATCAATCCCTATTTACATTTTCTTAAGCATCTCTTTACCTGTACCACTTATTTTTTTCTGGAAAGCTTTTAAAGCCACTTTTCCAAAGCAAATTTGTGCAGAATGGCACCTTACTTGTTGTAGAGAACAATGTCCGGCCTCCAAATGAGCTCAGAGGGAATTCGTATAGAAGTCACGTTTTCGTAGTCCTCGGGATCCCAGCGTAGCTTATAATCGTGCCACTCCTGCAAACCCAAACAAGAGTGTTATATATATATATATATATATATATTTGCTTTCGTAGATTTTCACGGGTATAGGAATGCAGGTTTTGGTGTCTTCGGGTGTCTTCCCGTGTAAGAGTTGCACAGACACCCCGACTCTTACACGGGAAGACACCCGAAGACACCAAAACCTGCATATATATATATATATATATATATATATATATATATATATATATATATATTAAAAAATCAGCATAGTTAATTGGACTAAAAAGTGAAAATGAAACTAATTAGCATCTTGAGAAAATGAATCACTGTCCTGCAATTTGCAGTATTAAGCGTGGGTATGAAACACTGCATGCTAATTTGTGTAATAGGATCCCAGCTGTAGCCAGCTCTATTCCAGCCCCATTTCCCAGGGAGACAAACCCCATTCTGTGTGAAAGGCAGGGCTCTGAGAGACTTCAAATGAAACCCGCCTTGAACAAACAGTGCCAGCCTCTGTGATCTAAACCATTGAGCCTCTTGGGCTTGCCAATTGGAAGGTCAGCGCTTCGAATCCCCGTGATGGGGTGATCTCCCGTTGCTCCGTCCCAGCTCCTGCCAACCTAGCAGTTCGAAAGCACGCCAGTGCAAGTAGATAAATAGGCACCACTGCAGCGGGAAGGTAAATGGCATTTCCGTGAACTCTGGTTTCCGTCACGGTGCCCCTTTGTGCCTGAGTGCTGCAACCCCATAGAAACCTTTGACTGGACTTAACCATCCAGGGGTCCTTTACTTTTACCTTACTGCTCTGGCATGCTGTACAGTGGCCATCAAATATGGGGCAAACAGCAGGAGGAAGGGGCTGGGAGGAAGGGGGTGCAAGATTTCCAGGTCAACAAGGCCCCTTTTTAGAGTCACGGGGGGTGTTAACTAGGGCTTGTGTGAGCATGCCAAATTCTCTTTTTGCTTGGTTTCTCATTTCTCCAATCTTATGTTTAGTTCTCCACATTTCCAGATCAGTTTGCAATTTCTTTTTAAAAAGGTCCTCCTGAAAACTCATCAGCATTTCCGGGCAGAAATTCTAACATTTGTATGCATTTTTGCCTATTTCATTTTTTTTTTTTATTATTTTTTGCAAAAGCAATTTCCCCTAACGTATTTCGTATGTTATGTGATTCATTTAAGGCATTTATATACTGCGTAATCATGAGCATTTCTAAGGAAGGTGCATGAAAAATAAACCAGGCCAAGCATAAAACAGTAAGCGGCCTTCTTTCAGTATACCTGCAGGAGCATCCTCATCCCCATCGTTCTGCCCGGACACTGAGGTCCACCTCTGAGGGTCTTCTGCTGGTTCGCTCATTGCGAGAAGCAAAGTTACAGGGAACCAGGCAGAGGGCCTTCTTGGTAATGGCACCCTCCCTGTGGAATGCCCTTCCTTCAGATGTCAAGAAGATAAAGAATCATGCAACTTTTAAAAGACATCTGAAGGCAGCCCTGTACTGGGATGTTTTTAACATTTGATGTTTTTAATTATATTTTTTAGGTGTGCTGTAAGCCACCCAGAGTGACTGGGGAAACAGCCAGATGGGCTGGGTATAAATAATAAAATTATTATTATTATTATTATTATTATTATTATTATTATTATTATTATTAGCCTACTGAAATAAAAAAGTAATTGCTATGTGCCTGAAGTTCAGCAAGGAAGATGCCATAGGCTGAATGCACTGAGTGCATATATTTTCACTAATATGCACATTTTTGTGCACCCTTGCACAATGTTGTACGCAATGCTTGCATGAGAGAGCTGCATTGCATATTCACCCTTGTATAGACTTTGCACCTGAAATATGTCAGCTGGTAGCTAGAAATGAAATCTTTGCTCTTTCATCAATGGTGCAACATTCCCTTCCATTTTGGGTTGCCTCATTTCCCCTCTTAATTCCACATTGTTTTTTTCATTGAAGAAACACATCCGTTGGCCAGTTGAAGACAAACATCTGAATGCATTCTAGTTCTGAGGTCCTGAGCGCTACTGAAACGGAGCTGTGCAACTGCATTCGTATTTGCCCTTGAAAACATCCAACTGGATTACACCCTCTATTTTCTCAACAGACAAAAAGTGAGACATTTGTAGGGGGGGGGACTGAGAAATATGGGATAAAACATCTTGGTTGACTCACTTGTTTCACCCACACGTTCGTGGTCATCATTTGGTTTTTTTCATCCTGGAAGGGGGGGGAAAGGGAAAAAGTCTGAGTTTCAAGAAGAACAGCCACTGTCCACAAACACCTCCTGAAATAGCAGCTTTCATTGCTGCCGTCCACTTTTTTTTTTGCAAGTCACCAGTAATCGCAGTAATAAATGTATTTAAGCATCAGCTAAAAGAATGAGAAGGGTGGTGCTGTGGGTTAAACCACAGAGCCTAGGACTTGCCGATCAGAAGACTGGCAGTTCGAATCCCCGCGATGGGGTGAGCTCCCATTGCTCGGTCCCTGCTCCTGCCAACCAAGCAGTTCGAAACCACGTCAAAGTGCATGTAGATAAATAGGTACCGCTCCGGCGGGAAGGTAAACGGTGTTTCCGTGCGCTGCTCTGGTTCGCCAGAAGCGGCTTAGTCATGCTGGCCACATGACCCGGAAGCTGTATGCCCGCTCCCTCGGCCAATAAATTGAGATGAGTGTTGCAACCCCAGAGTCGTCTACGACTGAACCTAATGGTCAGGGGTCCCTTTACCTTTACCTAAAAGAATGAGATGTTTCCAAACGTCTTAGCTTCGTGTAAAACAGAATGCATCTGCTTCTCTGCTGCTCAGCAAGCAAGCCTAGCAGCCTGATCCAGAGGCTGTGCACCCGGGGGCAGGGCTAGCCGTCCACGGCGAGCGGCGAGCATCCCAGGGGGCAGGGCGGTGATGTCACCTCCCCTCAGGGATGGCACCTGGGCATGCCACACCCACCGCAGCCCCCTTCCTCCACCAGTGGCCTGATCTCATGCAGTTTCTCTAACAGCTTGCACTATGGGGGCTATGATTCTATTAGCCACTGAAGGCTCCGGGAGGGCAGCACTTTAGCCTGGCATCCATCCAGTATGTTTCCGAGCACAATTCAAAGTGTTGGTGCTGACCTTTAAAGCCCTAAATGGCTTTGGTCCAGTATATCTGAAGAAGCGTCTCCACCCTCATCGTCCAGCACCAAAAGCCTTCTGGTGGTTCCCTCACTGCAAGAAGCCAAGTTACAGGGAACCAGGCAGAGGGCCTTCTCGGTAGTGGCACCCGCCTTGTGGAATGCCCTCCCAGCAGATGTCAAAGAGAAAAACAACTACCAGACTTTTAGAAGACATCTGAAAGCAGCCCTGTTTAGGGACACTTTTAATATTTGATGCATTACAGTATTTTAATATTTTGTTGGAAGCCGCCCAGAGTAGCTGGGGAAGCCCAGCCAGATGGGTGGGGTATAAATAAATTATTATTATTATTATTATTATTATTATTATTATTATTATTATTATCCACCCATTTATTGGTCATGAGGCTGAGCAAACAGGACCTGAGCACAAAAGCACTCTCCTCTCCTGTGGTTTCCAACAATTCGTATTCAGAATCATTGCGACCTCCAAGTGTGGTGCCAGAGCATAGTCATTGTGCTAAGTATCCATCAATAGCTCTCCCTTCCTGCGTTCCTGCATTGCATGGGGTTGCAATAGATGATCCTTCAGGTCCCTTCCAACTCTACAATTGGTGGCTATCGCCATCTCTTGTGGGAATGAGTTCCATTGTTTAACTGTGTGCTGCCTCCCTCCCTCCGACCCTAGCCTGCAAATCTCCCCGTTGAGAGGGCAGAAGATGGCTGTTCCCATCTCTCCTCTCTTGTCACTGCTGCTCACAGGGAGCATCAACAGGGCAGTGGCCACAAGGAGAAGGGCTCAGTGACTCGGGGTCAGCAGTGTGGTCCCTTCTGGGGTGTGGGCCTGGGCAAGTGCCGGGTGTTGCTGACTTCTGACACCAGCCCTGCTTGAATCCCCCCCTCCGCATGTATTCAGAGGGAAGGGTCTGTAGCTCAGTGGTTAGGCTCTTGCTTTGCATGTAGAAGGTAACCCTGCCTGAAACCCTAGAACAGGCTTTCTCAACCTGTGGGTCCCCAGATGTTGTTGAACTACAACTCCCATCATCCCTAGCTAGCAAGGTCAGAGCTCAGGGATGATGGGAGTTGTAGTCCAACAACATCTGGGGACCCACAGGTTGAGAACCGCTGCCTAGGAAGTCACTGCCAACCAGTGTAGACAAACCACGGTACCTTGGTACTCAAACAACTTGGAACCCACACTTCAAACCAGGAAGTAAGTAAGTCAACATCAACCTTGTTGGACTGGTCATGTTGTGCGAATGCCTGATGATTGTCTTCCAAAGCAACTACTCTATTCCGAACTTAAAAGTGGAAAGTGTAATGCTGGTGGTCAACAAAAGAGATTTAAAGACTCTCTCAAGGCAAATTTAAAAAATGTAGTATAAACACCGACAACTGGGAAACACTGGCCTGTGAGCGCTCCAGTTGGAGAACAGCCTTCACCAAAGGTGTCATGGGCTTTGAAGACACTCAAACTCAGGACGCAAGGGAGAAATGCGCTAAGAGGAAAGCATGCTTGGCAAATCCTCACCATGATCAACTCCCGCCTGGAAACCTCTGTCCCCACTGTGGAAGGACGTGTGGATCCAGAATTGGCCTCCACAGTCATTTATGGACTCATGGTTAAAACCGAGTTTATGGAAGACAATCTTGCTCGGCTACGAGTGATCACAGAAGAAGAAGAAGAAGAAGAAGAAGAAGAAGAAGAAGAGGAGGAGGAGGAGGAGACAATACTGTACAGTGGTACCTTGGTACTCAAACAACTTGGAACCCAAACACTGCAAACCTGGAAGCAAGTGTTCCAGTTTGCAAACTTTTTTTGGAAGCTGAATGTGCTCCATTTTGAGTGTTATGCTTCCATTTTGAGTGCCACACTTTTCCATTTTGAGTGTTACGCTGAGGTCTGTCTGATTTTGCTATTTATTTTGCGTTTTAGTTTTCGCGGCTCTTTTTGTTTTGTTTTTGTGACTCTGTCTAACCCAGTTCATCTACTGGTGGGTGGATTGTATGAGTGCAGTACATTGTTTATTGCTTTTATTTTAAGGATCAGTGGGCTTGTTAGATCGTAAAATTCATGTTAAATTGCTGTTTTAGGGGCTGCTTTTGGAAGTCTGGAACGGATTAATCCATTTTGCATTACTTTCTATAAGAAAGCACGCCTTGTTTTGGAACGCTTTGGTTTTGGAACGGATAAAGTTTGAGAACCAAGGTACCACTGCACTGAGATAGATGGACCAATTGTCTGGCTCCGTGTAAAGCAGGTTCCTATCTTTCTGTTCAGGTCCCCATCTCCTTTATTCGTTTAAGTACACGTTCAAAACAAAGAAATAACATTTCCTGTTATTTCCCTCCGGCAGGATAGCTGCATAAGGTGCTAAGCCAATATAATGTGCTTTTAGTTTCACCCCAATAAATTTATCTTGATTGGTATTGGAATAGTGTGATCTTTATCCTGTATCCAAATGGTCCATTAACTCCCTATAAAGAGGCAGATTAATTCTTTACTCTTGGCATTTCGCTGGTCTCCTGACAATGCTCTCCTCCCCATTTCCTTCCATTTGTTTTAAGTGGGGAAGATACTTTGGGAGGGGGCCAGATCAGCTATACAAAATCAGCCTTGATTTGCTTTTTTTAGAAAAATCAGCTGGGAAGGGACAGTTGCAGGTATGATTAGGAGATGAGGTTTGGGCGGGGGCAGACCAAAGTTATTCATCTGAGGATTTTAAAAAGGGATTTGGAGGACAAAAATTGGCAGCTCCTTTTTTTGTTTGTTTGTTTGTTTAAATAGAGTCTCTCAAAGGATTGGAAGGGATAGGTGTAAAGAGTGTAAAGTATAAAGCTAAAGGTAAAGGGACCCCTGACCATTAGGTCTAGTCGTGACCGACTCTGGGGTTGCGGCGTTCATCTCACTTTATTGGCCGAGGGAGCCGGCGTACAGTTTCCGGGTCATGTGGCCAGCATGACTAAGCCACTTCTGGTGAACCAGAGCAGCGTACAGAAATGTTGTTTACCTTCCCGCCAGAGTGGTACCTATTTATCTACTTGCACTTTCATGTGCTTTCGAACTGCTAGGTTGGCAGGAGCAGGGACCAAGCAACGGGAGCTCACTGTCGCGGGGATTTGAACCGCCGACCTTCTGATCAGTAAGTCCTAGGCTCTGTGGTTTAACCCACAGCACCACCCGCATCGCAGTGTAAAGTATAGAGTCAAATAAACCAAAGGATATGCACATATTAAAATGTTTAGATAAAGCAGAGCGTGGAGATAGATCGATCTGTCAAAATTTCATGTTCTCTCAGTTTCTCATTTTTCCAGTTTTCAGTTTCATTTGCTGCATTTCCTCAGCAGTTTGATTTTTTAAACAAACAAACAAACAAACAAACAAAAAGACCTCATGAAAATTCAGTGGCATTTCTCCTAGTAGGTATTTTTGCGAGCAATTTCCACTGACTGCTGGGGGGGGAGGTTGGGGGGGAGGGAGGAGTAGGGAACTGGATCTGAAATGAACATTCACAGATGTTTAAAATGCAACATTTCTATTTCCTGATGCCATTCTGCATTATCCATTTTTAAAGCAAAACCGAAATTTGCATCTGGATGTGAAAAACGTAACTCAGCATTTGAAATCTGTGTACATTAGATGTGTTAGCACGTCTTGATTTTGTTTCATGTTGGCAGGCTTTAGATATAGATATAGTGCCAAATACTTATTGTAAATAAACAAAACAGAAAGTTTGAAAATCACCATAATCTATCACTCCATATTTTTTAAATATTTTATTTTCAAATTTTATAATCACAATATTTTAAAATTGAATACTTTCCCAAAAATACAATATAGGCTTCCGCCCACCCCTCCCCTGGATTCCAATTTTCTCCCCCTGATTTCTTGTATCTTATTTCATTTTTCCGAATCCCTTGTTTTCCCTCTCATTTCTCCTAATTTCCAATTATATGCTTTCATAAATGTTATATCAAACCTGCTGTAATATATTTACAGTGGTCTAATCTACCACTCCATATTGCCATCCACTAACTATGGCTTGGCAACCATCAAATCCTGCAATGTATCAGATTAATAATTAAATTGCATTAGGGGAGGGGTCCAATATAGATGTCCAAACTTTGCAGAATATTTGACCATTGAAAGAACAACTTGAGAACGTTCCACACCCAAAGGTTTGCAGAGGAGATGTCGGCAGTGAGTTCATTTCAACTCCAGTTCAAACTGCGGGCTAAGCACCATGTCCAATGTATATCTGATGAAACCCCTTGAGGTATAACTCTGTTGGTGAGCACACAATTATCTCTCTAGCCTTGTCTAGAATTAATAAGAGAGAAAATTGGGCTGACAGGTCCAAAGAAGCCAGTCCTGGGGGTCAGCAGTTAGTACTCAGGCTATATTATTGTGGCTGCTGAATGAAAGTTTTTACGGGACAATCATAAATTTAGATCCACGGCGCTGGAGGGGGCTCTCAAATAGGAGACGATGACAGCTGGACTCTGGTGATTGATCCCCGAACAACCAGGGACATCTGCCAAACTGAAAGCCATGGATACCTTCCAGTAGGGAGTATTGTAGCCTTGTTATCCAACAAGCATGGCTGGCATTGTCAGGTGACACAAGAGCCCAATGGGAGTTGACACTGGAGGTTAAATCTCCAGGATCCACTGAGGCTTTTTAGACTGAACCATTGTTAACAAACGACACATACCCTTTAACATGCCATAGAGCAGGGCTTGGCAAAGTTTTTGTGGCTTGGGCTGGTTCATGGTCCCGCAGACGCGCACACACATGTGCAAACACTAATTCTGGTGCTCCTTCCGGCGCGGAGGAGGCGTGCGCAGCTTCCTGCAGCCAATGTGCAGCTTCCTGCAGCCAATGGAAAGCCGGCCAGAGTCGCAGAAGGCGGTCCCCACTCTGCTGGTTTAGTGCGGTGCACAGCAGCCGACTGAGCAGGTGGCAGGGGTCCCTGAACAGGCGGCGGGGGTCCATGGGCTGGTTAAATGACCCTCATGGGTCGCTTGTGCCCCATGGGCCTTTGGTTACTGACCCCTGCCATAGAGGAAAATAGGGGCATGCTATTTTAACATCATAGCTGATGTTAGAAGCCCACCTAGACAAACAGCATGCTATTCCCCAGACAAACAGCATGCTATTGTTGAAGTTTCCACTCCACCTGTAATACCTTTTGTCAGGGCCTCAGGAACAGAGGCACAGGGGAGAGAGGAGATGGAGAGCGACGGGGAAGAATCTGAGGGCAGAGTAGGGGGGTATAGCAGTGACCCGAGAGATTCCATGAGCTTCTCCAGCGAATCAGAAGATTCCCAGAAGGAGGTGCCGATGGTCAGGGCAAGGGGGGCCAGCGGGGACTCCCAAAGCAGCAGCTGGAGATCAGGACCAGCTTCCCCACCAGAGCATAGTGGGGAGGAAGGGTCTCAGGTGTCAGGGGCAGCATCTCCTCCAGCAGGGAGAGAAGATGAGTCGGAACTGACCACGCCTCTGTCGGAGAGTGGGGGAATGGAGGGGAGGTCAGGTCCAGCTATCCTCCCCGAAGGGGGAAGCAGTGACAGGAGCAGTGTAACGGTCAGGAGGAAGGTTGGTGGCTGGGCGCGCGCGCCAAGTTCAAATGTACAGGCGCGCGGGACGGCAGAAAACCCGGATGGGGAACCAGGTCCTAAAGCCCGCCGGAGGCAGGGGGAAGACTCAGGGGACTCAGCGTCAGAAGAGTCTAGAAAGGGTGAGACTCCAGCTGACAGGAGGACCCAGAGGCGCAAAGAGCAAAGGAAGAGGTGGAGCAAGGCTAGAGTCTTAAACTGGTGTATGGGGGGAGGAGACTCAGACGGAGCTTCAGCGGTCTAGAGTTTCAGACGTAGAGCTGCACGCTGCTGATGTGAAAGACAAACTGAACTTCAATAAAGACTCTTGTATATAACAACGGAGTGGCGTTGGTCCTTTGTGAGCTGGGACCTAGGGCAGCTCTGACACCCTCCAACATTTCTCTGATGAAAATAGGGGTATCCTATTCAATAATGATAATGATAATATTTTATTTATACTCCACCCATCTGACTGTGCTGCCCCAACATAACTCCATGCCATCCAACATTTTTACAATGAAAATAGGGACATTCTACCACACACCCCAGGGACACGGGTGGCGCTGTGGGTTAAACCACAGAGCCTCGGGCTTGCCAATCAGAAGGTCGGCAGTTCGAATCCCCGTGACGGGGTGAGTTCCCATTGCTCAGTCCCTGCTCCTCCCAGCCTAGCAGTCTGAAAGCACAAAGTGCAAGTAGATAAATAGGTACCGCTCTGGCGGAAAGGTAAATGGCATTTCTATGTGCTGCTCTGGTTCGCCAGAAGCTGCTTAGTCATGCTGGCCACATGACCCGGAAGCTGTACGCCGGCTCCCTCGGCCAATAAAGCAAGATGAGTGCTGCAACCCCAGAGTCGGTCATGACTGGACCTAATGGTCAGGGGTCCCTTTACCGTACCAGACACCCCAAACATTTCTCCGATGAAAGAGGGACGTCCTAAGGAAAAGCGGGACATTCTAGGATCAAATCAGAAACCGGGACAGCTTTTGTAAACGCAGGACTGTCCCTGGAAACTAGGGACACTTGGAGGGGTCTGCCTGTATTCATTCACCCTGCCTTCCACTATTTTATTATATTTTTAATCTTGACAGATTTATACTATGAAAACATTGTAGTCGCACAATGCGATGATGTCAACAATTCAAAATATGCCCCGGCAGCTGAGATCTACGAACTGGCAAGTTGTGGACTCCAGACTGCACCATGGCTGTCTCTTAACCTAACATCTCCAGCCATGCTTTTGCAGAGGGCATTTAACGTCACCCCTACCACATGCACAGAACCACTTCATTGCTTGACATGGGATGACTGATGGGTGCACCCACTGCTCTGAAAAGCAATACCTTTCCTGAGGATGTGAGAAAGCCCTCTCAGTGTGGTTATACTCATGACAACCCATTCGCTGAACGCACAAATGTCTGTGAAGCAGCCCCACGACTAAGAATAGTGACGCCGTCTCCCCCTTTCATCTTCAGTTGCACGTTCTAAATCAATTTTCTTTCTCTACCCTTTTCCTTCTGACCAGGACCAGGCTGCCCATGAGGCGGAATGAAGCAGCTCAACTCGGGCAGGAGAATCCTGCGGGGCGGTACCTCTGAGGTACCACCACTGCCAGGGTTGTGTGGCAGCTGCAGCTGTGGGGTTGGCTTCTGGTGAGATGCCTCTGGAAGCCGCCACAGCTGCATGACCCTGATAAGTGAGGATTTGCAGGGCTGGCACCTTCCCATTTTGCCTCAGGCGCCAAAAGGGGACATGCCATCCCTGCTTCTAACACTTGCTTCTTAGACCCTATGTGCTTAACGGCAGCTTTTCCCATTCTTCTCTCCCCGAGTCAAAACTTCCCTGAAATGAGGTGCATCTCCTGAGGTCACTGATTCTTCTTCTTTAAGACTCAGATACCACAGCATCGTTCTTAATAAAACCTATACAGACGGTCAACTCATTTCAGTTTCTGTTTTTCCCATCTGAGGTTCAGTTCTTAAATCATTTCCACACCAGTGTGTGATTTCAAATAAATAAATAAATAAATAAATAAATAAATAAATAAAAGTTTGTCGTGGAAATTCACCTGCATTTCAGTGCAAAATTCTCCTGATAACGCACAGGTTTACATTCAGTTTTGCCCAAGGCACACATTTTTTTTGCAAAGCAGTTTCCCCTACTATAATGCATTTGTCATGGATGCTTTAGTTTAGACTCTACAATCCTATGATTCTATTATTTTGGTCTGCCTCAGTACATGTCTATTTGTACCCATTACTTCACTGGAGAACTACGCTGCAGAAGTCAGGGAATTTCCAGTTTTCAAAGGACAGCTGTGTTTCACTTCTCGTATTGTTTCAGAAACTGCAAATTAGGTAGGTTTGCCTTCGAACGTGAACTAAATCAGATTCCTCCCCCATCTCTACATGGCTGCGAGCCTTTATTATATGCCTGCTGGACGCAGCCAGACCGAAGCCAGGATCATAAGCCAGCAGTCCACAGACAAACATAATGTCTGCTGCTTATTTGTTTAGCCAGAATCACACTTCCCTCTCAGAGGAAACCTATGGTGTGAAATGGTTCTAAGTAGTAATATTTTCACTTCCAGACTCTCAGACAAATCTTGGATAAAAGCATGTGCTGAACGCTTGGGGAGAAACCATTATCACCCCTGCCTCTTTTTTTTATATGCTTGCTTCTCATCACAGACATTGAAGGGCAAGGGGGTACACACACAGTCTCCATATTTTCCTCTCTCTCTCTCTCTCTCTCTCTCTCTCTCTCTCTCTCTCTGTTCTCCAGTCACTTCAGAATGAGTCTGCTGTGCTCAACCCATACCCTCCAACATTGCTCCAATGAAAATTGGGATGTCTTATTCAATTATTATTATTATTATTATTATTATTATTATTATTATTATTATTATTATTTTATTATTATTTATACCCTGTCCATCTGACTGGGTTGCCCCAGCCACTCTAGGTGGCTTCCAACATATATAATGATAGTAATAAATAAATTTTATTTTTACCCTGCCCTCCCCAGCCAGAGCCGGGCTCAGGGCAGCTAACACCAGTAAAATTACAGTACAAACATAATGGGGGGGGGCAATTTAAAATACATGTTAAAATGTAATTTAAAATGCAACCTCATTTTAAAAGTAGCCCATAGATCAAAACCGTAAGGGGAGGGAAAAACATAAGGGTCAGACTGAGTCCAAACCAAAGGCTAGGCGGAACAGCTCTGTCTTGCAGGCCCTGCAGAAAGATGTCAAGTCCCGCAGGGCCCTAGTCTCTTGTGACAGAGCGTTCCACCAAGTTGGGGCCAGTACTGAAAAGGCCCTGGCCTTAGTTGAGACCAATTTAACCACTTTGCGACTTTGGACCGCCAAAATTTTGTCATTTGTGAACCATAAGGTCCTCCGCGGGGCATACCAGGACAGGCAGTCCCGTAGGTACGTGGGTCCTGGGCTGCTGTGTTGCTGTGGTCAACATTATAAAACAATAAACATTTTTTTAAAATAACTTCCCTATATAGGGCTGCCTTCAGATAGCTCAGAGGTCAGATAACTCCATACCCTCCAACTATTGTCCAATGAAAATAGAGACATCCTAAGGAAAATCACAGAGCCTTGGGCTTGCCAATCAGAAGAACGGTGGTTTGAATCCCCGCGACAGGGTGAGCTCCTGTTGCTCAGTCCCTGCTCCTGCCAACCTAGCAGTTCAAAAGCATGCCAAGTACAAGTAGATAAATAGGTACTGCTCTGGCGGGAAGGTAAATGGCGTTTTCGTGTGCTGCTCTGGTTTGCCAGAAGCGGCTTAGTCATGCTGGCCACATGACTCGGAAGCTGTATGCCGGCTCCCTCGACCAATAAAGTGAGATGAGCACCACAACCCCAGAGTTGTTCACGATTGGACCTAATGGTCAGGGGTCCCCTTACCTTTTAAGGAAAAGGAGGACATTTGTGGATCAAATCAGAAACAGGGGTGGCTTCTGTAAATCTGGGACTGTCCCTGAAAAATAAGGACACTTGGAGGGTCTGTCATTTACCTCTTTCAATCTCTCTTCCTTCCCTTTGTTTCCGATTTCCACCACTTGCCAGACAGGTGCTTAAGCCGCCCACTGGGAAAGTGTAATTCAAAGGCAGGGGAAAGTGATTGCCCAGGAGAAATGGGTAAGGTTGGAAATGATTCTCTTTTTCTTATGGCTCACATTTTGTCCAAGCTGGAGAAGCATATGGGGCTTGCAGTATTTGCCTCGTAGGGGGTAGAGAAACCTGTCAATTTCAGCTTCTAGTACTTTCTCATTCTCCCACTCTTTTTTTTTTTTGTTAAATACTTTTTATTAGGTTTTCTTCATCATACACAGCCAAAGAAAAAAAAAGGGGGGAAAACCCCTCCAAAGAAAAACAATACACATTAAAGAAAAACATTAAGTAAGAATAAAAGATTAGAAAAGAAAAGAAAAAAGAAAAAAAAGAAAAGATACATACAAACAATTTACTAATAACAACTTCCTTCCCTTCTGATTTCGGATTCCTACCTTTAATGATTTCAGTCAAACAGCTGGTATAGGATCTTTGATTGTAACATTGGAAGATTAGGTCAAACCTACTGTAGTTGGTAAGCTGCTAAAATTACTATCGAAATAAACTATAAATTTGTTCCAGTCTTCTTTTAACTTTGTATTTTTTTGATTTCTAATTCTTTGCGTCATTTTCACCATTTCTATAAAGCCATAAAGTTTCAATTGCCAATCTTTCACCGTTGGTAAAGTTGGGTTTTTCCAATTCTGGGCAATTAACATTCTAGCCGCAGCTGTTGCGTATTGGAACAAGGTTTTGTCCTTTTCCGGTATTTCTTTTCCCACCATCCCTAGTAAGAAGGCCTCTGGTTTTTTTGGGAATGTGAGTCTAAATATTTTTTTTAATTCGTCATATATCTGATTCCAAAATTTTCTTACTCCCTCACATGTCCACCACATATGTATGAAATTCCCTTCATTTGTTTTACATCTCCAGCAGGCCTTGTTACCAGTCTTATACATCCTATTTAATTTTTCTGGGGTTAAATACCATCTATATATCATTTTCTCTAAGTTTTCTCTAATAGCAGCACTTGCTGTAAATTTTATTCCCTCATTCCATAATTTTAACCATTTTTCCTGTTCTATGTTATGTCCTAAGTCTCTTGCCCACTTTACCGTGACTTCTTTAATTTCTACTTCTTTTGTATCCCATTCTAGTAAGATATTATACATTTTAGATAGCAGCTTAGATCTACTTTCAACTATTTCAATTTGGAATTTTGATTTCTTTTCACTCATTCCTGCTTTCTTATCTTCCGTCCATCTTGCATTGATTTGATGATAGTGTATCCAGCCCTTCAATTTCCCTTGCAGCTCCTCATACGGTCTTAATTTCCAGCCTTCGTGGGATCTTATCAATAAATCTTCATATGTTAGGTTTTGTTCGTCCAAATTTGTTTTCTTAAATGATAAAATATCTATTGGGGATAGCCACCAGGGTGTTTTAGGTTCTAACAGTTTTTTGTTTCTTTCCCAAACTTCATATATCGGACCTCTGATAATATGGTTCGTAAAACTCTTATGTACTTTCCCTTTACTTGACCAGAGGTAGGCATGCCATCCAGACCTGTTTTCTACACCTTCAAGTTCCAATAAGTCTTTGTTTTCCAGAGTTATCCAATCCTTCACCCAGCATAAGCAGGCCGCTTCGTAATACAATCTTAGGTTGGGTACCGCCAGTCCTCCTCTCTCCTTTCGATCTGTAAGTAGTTTATATCTAATCCTTGGCCTCCTTCCCTGCCATATAAACCTAGAGAGTACTTTCTGCCAGTCTTTGAATATTTTAGTCCCTCTGATAACCGGAATGTTCTGGAAGAGGAACAACATGTTCCTGGTTGGCAGGGGGTTGGACTCGATGGCCCTTGTGGTCTCTTCCAACTCTATGATTCTATGAACATCTTAGGAAGAATATTCATTTTTATTGCCTCCATCCTGCCAAGCCACGAAAGGTTTACTCTGTTCCAGACGTCCAGATCTTTTCTAACTTTGTTCCAGGTTGTTGTGTAGTTATCTTCAATTAAGTTTATATTTTTAGGTGTGAGCCAAATACCTAGATATTTTATTTTTTTGGTTACTTCAATTCCATGTTGTCTCTCTAATTTCCCTTTTATCTCATTTCTCAAATTCTTTGTTAAGATCTTGGTCTTTGATCTATTCAATTTGAATCCAGCTAGCCTGCCATATTCTTCTAATATTTCCAACGCCTTCTCAGTGCTTCTTAACGGTTCTTCTAAAGACAACATTAGGTCGTCTGCGTAAGCTTTTAGTTTAAACTCCCTTGGTCCTATTTTTATCCCTCGGATATCCGATGTCGATCTTATTCTATTTGCTAGAACTTCCAATACCATAATGAACAAAAGCGGGGAGAGGGGACAGCCTTGCCTGGTTCCTTTTTCGATTTGGAATGTATCTGTAAGATTATTATTTATCACCAGTTTGGCTGATTGTTTTGAATATATTGCCTGTATTCCTTTCAGGAATTCACCCTCTATCCCTGCTTCTTCCATGGTCTTTAATAAAAACAACCAAGAGACATTATCAAACGCTTTTTCTGCGTCTATGAAAATCAAGGCCGCTGGTATGTCATTGTTGATTTCCAAATATTCAATTAGGTTTATAATATGTCTCACATTATCTCTCAGGAATCTGTTCGGTAAGAAGCCTGCTTGGTCCTTGTGTATTAAATGTATCAAGCACTTTTTTAATCTGTTTGCCATAATGTCGGCAAATATTTTATAATCGTTGTTCAATAAAGATATTGGCCTGTAATTTTTAATACACATTTTATCTGTATCTGGTTTTGGGATTAGTGTTATAAAGGCTTCCCTCCACGACTCAGGTATTTTCCCTCCTTTTAAGATGTTGTTCATAGTATCACGGAGCGTCGATGATAGCTGATTTTCCAGAACTTTATAGTACTTGGCCGAAAGACCGTCCGGGCCTGGAGCTTTTCCTATTTTCATTTTTTTTATGGCGTTTTGGACCTCTTCTATACTAATGGGTTTGTTTAGTTGAGATCTTTCATCCTCTGTAATGGTCTTCCCTTTATGACTCTTCAGGTATCTATCTATTTGTATTGTATCCTCTTCCCCTTTCTTATATAGTTCCTCATAGAATTCGAGAAACTTCTTTCGTATTCTTATGGGGTCTACTATCAGATCTTCCTCTACCTTTATTTTATTTATCATATTCTGTTTCTGTCTTTTCCTCAATTGCCAGGCTAAAAATTTCCCTATTTTATTCGCTGACTCAAAATATCTCTGCTTCATTAGTTTGATTTTCCATTCAATTTCTTGACTCGTCAGCATCGAATATTGTGTTTGTAGCAGTTTTATTGTTCGGATGCTTTGCTCGTCCTTCGGGTGGTCTATTAATTTTTTCTCATATTCTCTTAGTTGCTTAAGTATCTCTTCCTTCTTCTGCTGTCTTATCTTCCTTTTGTAGTTATTTTGCTGAATGAATAGGCCTCTTACTACCGCCTTGCTGGCGTCCCACACCACTTCTATGTTTGTTCCTGTGTTCAAATTTAAATCAAAGTACTCTTTTAAGGTATTTTTAGCTTTTTCCAAAACGTCATCGTTTTCTAGTAGATATTCATTTAGTCTCCACCTGAAGCTTCCCTGTGTGACGCCTTTAATTTCTAGAGTTATCTGGTTATGGTCTGAAAGAGTTCATTGGGTGAATTTCACAGCTTGTTGCTCTTAAGGTAAGTGCTCGCGATGTCCAAATTTGATCTATTCTGCTCCAACTTTTATACACTTCTGAAAAAAAGGTAAACTGTTTTTCTGTCGGATGTAGATATCTCCATATGTCTATTAGATCTAGGTTTTCTTCCAGATCTTGAAATGATTTCGGCAGCTTTCCTTGATTTCGTTTTCTGCTTTCGGTTAATCTATCAGCTTCTGATGACGGCACCGCGTTAAAGTCTCCCAATAATATCATCTTGTTATCATCTAACTCTATTAGAACTTGTTCTAATTTCTTAAAAAACTCAGGTCTGTTTGTATTTGGGGCATAGATGTTCACTACATTAATCTTTTCTCCCTGGAAATTGATTTGAACCCCTAATATCCTCCCCTCCTCATCTTTATATATCATTTTTGGCTCCCATTTTTCCTTCACATATATTGCTACTCCTCTTTTTTTTTCCTCTGTAGAGTTTATAAATTCCATACCCAAATACTTGTTTGTTAAAACATGTTTATGCTTTTTGGCTACATGAGTTTCCTGGATACATATTACGTCCATTTTTTCCTTTTTCAACACATTCGCAATTTTATTCCTTTTAACTTTTTTGTTCAAACCATTTACATTCCATGATACGATTTTAAGGTTCATTTTCACTTTTGTCTACCAATAAATCAGTAAGTTCCCAGTCTAGATTGTACCGGTTTGAATTCGGTTGGTTTTGTCTTCTATCTGCTCTTCAATCTCTTCCTCCTCCCTTTCCTCCCCTTCTTCAACCTCCTCTTCCTCTCCCCCACCCCCTGCTCCTCCTTCCCTCTCTAGTCTCTCCTTTAAACTCACTCCCCCTCTTTCCTCTCTCTCTCCTTCCTTCTCTCCACATCTTTCCCCTACCCCCCCCCCGAGATCTTTTTCATATCTGCGTAGGAATTTACTGATTTCCTGGTTTTCTGTTATCTTAAACCTTTTCCCTTTATAAAAAAAGGAAATCCCTTCTGGGAATTCCCACCTGTGTTGTATGCCATTTTTCCTTAGGATACCAACTATTTGTTTATAACCCTCCCTTTTTCGGAGGAGTCTAATCGGTATTTCTTTCAAAATAATAATTGGTTTCCCATCAATTACCAATTTTTTCTGGTAACTTTCTCTCAGAATCATATTTCTCATTTCTGTCGATTTAAAAATCACTAAGCAGTCACCTGGGGCTTTTTTCAGTCTGTTTTGTTTGGGTTTTATTTTTATTCTGAAAGCATTTTCTATTGTTTGTGCGACCTCTTCTTCTTTCAGTACGAGCCACGCCGCAAGTTCTTTAACAATTTTTCCTTTTATATCTTCCTCTCTTTCTTCCCCTATCCCTCTAAATTTTAAATTTAGCTGCTTTTGTTTCATCTCCATCAAGGCTAAATTATCTAAGACCTGATCTTGGGTTTTACTCAGTTCTCCAAAATTTTCTTTAGCTTTTTCAGCTTCTTTTCTCTGGTCTCTTAAATCTTTCTGTATTTTTTTGTTTATTTCTTCTAAAGACTTTGTTCTAACTGTAAGGTCTTTTATCTTATTTGAGAGTTCCCCTGTGACAACTTCAATCTTTTTATCAAACGATTCTTGCATCTCTCCTAACTTTTTTTCTATACGTGTTTCATTTTGCCTAAATTCCTCTTTTATTTTCAACCATAATGCATCTAGGTCTTTTATTTCCTCTTGCCTTGAGGTTCTTCTGTCCATTGGGGTCCCCACAGATTTCTTCCCGTCTTTCCCCGACATCTGTTCACCCTCCTCCTCTCCTCACCCCCTCCCTTCCACAATCAATTAATCTAGAGGTTTGTAGCTTTCCCGAAGCGAGACATACAATCTTGAATCTTATAACTGTCACAGGGTGGGTTATAACCTACCCCTTAATTCAATTAACACACTCTTTCTATATTCTCTAACTTATTTCTCTTCCCTGTTTAAATAGTATTTGTGTTATCCTTTGAGTCAACGTACAGTTGCCCCGTCTATTTCCACAAACCGTACACAATTTGTTCCCTTGCGCCGTATTAGAAGCCTTCCCCTCTAATTTGGGGATCTTTACGGTTACCTAATAACCAAGATAAATTTCAGTTAGGAGGATAATATGCAAGATACCAAAAATAAAAAGGGGGGAAGGGTTAGGAGGTACTGAAAGAGTAAAATAGAGGGAGAAAAACACAAAGGGGAGCAATAAAAGAATAGTGCAGTCCAAATAACACAAATAACACGGGGACTTCTCTTTAAATCTCCGCTACTTGTTTAACTTAGTCCGTTCCCTTGTATTGCAGGCTCCTGTCCTACCAAAGTTACCTTAAGTCCGAGATCAGGGAAGGTCAAGAACACCGATGATGCTGGGGAGATAGGGTGGGGTAAGAGAAGGGGGGGAGAGCAGACAGGGAGGGCAACCAGGTAAGTATGCGGGCGGAGGTCCAAACGGCTTTAAAACTGCTCAACAAAGTCTGGGTGAATTTCTCACGAGGAAGTAGGGAAATCAAATTTGAGGAGTAAAAGTCTCAGGTTCAGATTCGGAGAGTAAGGGTCTAAATTCCAGTTCCAGGAAGAAAAAAAAAAATAAGGGTCCAAATCCCGTTCCAAAAAGAAAAGAGGTTGCAAGCGCCAAAAAAAAGGGGGGCTGGCCCCACGATGCAAGGTCAGTCCAAGAGAAGAAAGGAGAAAGGAGACCAGAATGAGATGGAAAAGTCTTTCAAAGTCTTTCAAAGTCTCTGAATCCTTCAGGAAAAACCAGCTTCGGGCGCGTGCAATCACGCAACTGCTAACCGGACCTCTGCCCTCAAAGGCAAACTGTCTCGTCTCACACGTCCGAGCTTGTGCGCTATGTCCCTTTTATTGTTGAGGTAAAATGGCAATAGGCTGAAAAAAAAAAGACTGGAGAGCTAAAAAGGAAAATGGAAGAAAAAAAAAAGACCTGGGAAGGTAAGTACGGAGAATCTGGGTCGCTCTTATCCCCCCGTCGCAGGGGCTGGGGGGGGGACTTTGCCTCGCCGTCTCCCTGAGCCGATTTACTCTCCCTTCCCCCTTCGTTCGTCTTCTCCACTTCCGCTCGTTCCTCCCGATTCTCTCTTCAGCCTTTAACTTTCTATTCAAGCTCTCCGACAGTCCGCTTCTCGATACAAAGTCACAGATACAAAGTTTTTAAAGTTTCATTTCATTGTATATCTTTTTTTTCTAGTTACTTTGCCCCGCGGAGTCTCCAACGGGGGCTTCCCTCTCTTAGTTCTACAGCTGGTGAGTTTTAGTTACTTTGTCTCACTCTTCCAATTAACTCCCAGCGCCATCTTAACTCCGAGATACAGTCGGGCTCCTTAAAATTAGTCCGTTAAGTTCTGTCGCGTCTTGGAGTCCTTTCTTCTAATCTTATACTCCAACATTTATTTGGCAACTCCAGAAGCGACAGTTTTAAAAGGTTTCGGAAATTTGTCGCCTCTTTCCAGTGGGAGCTTGAGACATAGCTGCGCGGGGTCGCAGAGCTTACCAAATTGCGTCTTTCGGTCCCGTTGCTCCGGAGTCCTCCCAAAGGAGGGGAAAACTCCAAAAAGCTTCGAACCTTTCCGACGCTGCTGGAAGCGTTTCCCTCCAGGGGGCCCCCCTGGAGGTTTTGGGGTCACAGTGCCTTTGCATTGCCCCTCAAAATCCCCGTGCAGTTCGGAGAAGTCGTGCAGCAACTTCTCCGCGCTCCCGCACTGCTTGCGAGCCAAACCGGAAGTCTCCTCATTCTCCCACTCTTGAATTCACTTCTCCATATTTCCACATCAGCTTCCAAGTTGTTCAAAACCAAACAAGTCTCCATGAGAATTTAGCATCCTTTTTAGTGCAAATTTTTCCTAACAGACACATTCTTGTATGCAGTTTTGCTTATCGTAATGTATTTTTGTATATTATTTTCATTGGCATAAGCATTCTTACACAAAATTGCTTGTCTTGAGAATTCTGAGAAATGCGAATTTTGAAACTTTGCAATGTTTCAGTTTGAACACTGTTTCAGAAAGTGCAAATTATGATCTCCAGGCTGACAACAGATTAAGACTGATGGACATTTGTTGGGGATTGAAATCAGGAAAGAGGATGGGGTGGGGTTTGGGGAACCAAAGGGTGTATAAGTATAATTTGTCTTTTTCTTTTATTCTGTTTTGTTATCAGTATGAAAAGTGGGGAATTCATGGAAGGGAATCGGGGTCGACTTTAGAAATAAGGATTTAAGAATGAGTATTGAGGTATAAATTTTGAGGTTTATAAGGTAAAATTGGTTTCTTAAAATGACTTAAGTATAAAAAGGTTAAAAACTGGGGATAAGAACTTGTTGAATTTATAATTTGAATTGGAATATAAGAAGGGGAGGTGTGGGGAAGTCAGGGAAATATGTTATAGAAAATAAGGATTGCAAACTGTACATGTTTTTAATTTTTTCTTTTTCTTTTTTTCTTTTTGGCTTTTTAAAATGGAAAATTCTTAATAAATATTTAATAAAAAACAAACCAGAAAGTGCAAATTATGCAGGTATGCCTTTAACTGAGAGTGGACTTAATTTATTCCCCTCTCCCAGTGTTGATGTAGGGAGTGTGAGCCCCCAGTGCCCTTCTGATCCCGGCAGAAAGAGCTGCACAACAAATCTACCTTGGGGTAATCTCATTTAAAGGCCTGCATGAGTAACAAAGGTTTTATATTTTCTCTCCTCTTTTTCCAGCCAACCTGCAAAGGAGGTCATGTACAAACAACTCGTGAAAACTAGGCTGCACCCCCATTAACTTGAGCACCAAATTAATTCAGACTGCTAAAGGCTGGCACTTTCTCAACTAAGGGCACCCCTCTGTCCTTTGCTGGCTACCGCTGTGTCAAACAACCACTGCTGTGATCCCTAACATCCAAACACAGCCAGAGGTGGATTTAGAATGAGGGCTAATCCCAGCACTATTTCAAACAGCCCAAAATGCCTCTAAGCCAGAGCCGAATGATGGGTTGCAAAAGAGATCTGTGAACAGAGCAACGGAGGTCTTTGACTAGTACGGCTCCATGTTGTTGTTGTTTAGTCGTTTAGACGTGTCCAACTCTTTGTGACCCATGGACCAGAGCACGCCAGGCACTCCTGTCTTCCACTGCCTCCCGCAGTTTGGTCAAACTCATGGTGGTAGCTTCGAGAACACTGTCCAACCATCTCATCCTCTGTCTTCTCCTTCTCCTTGTGCCCTCCATATTTCCCAACACCAGGGTCTTTTGCAGGGACTCGACTCTTCTCATGAGGAGGCCAAAATATAGGAGCCTCAGCTTCAGGATCTGTCCTTCCAGTGAGCACTCAGGGCTGATTTCGTTCAGAATGGAGAGGTTTGATCTTCTTGCAGTCCATGGGACTCTCAAGAGTCTCCTCCAGCACCATAATTCAAAAGCATCAATTCTTCGGCAATCAGCCTTCTTTATGGTCCAGCTCTCACTTCCATACATCACTACTGGGAAAACCATAGCTTTAACTTTAACTTACTTTGTCAGTAAGGTGATATCTCTGCTTTTAAAGATGCTGTCTAGGTTTGTCATTGCTTTTCTCCCAAGAAGTAGGCGTCTTTTAATTTCGTGACTGCTGTCACCATCTGCAGTGATCACGGAGACCAAGAAAGTAAAATCTCTCACTGCCTCCATTTCTTCCCCTTCTATTTGCCAGGAGGTGATGGGACCAGTGGCCATGATCTTAATTTTTTTGATGTTGACCTTCAGACCATATTTTGCACTCTCCTCTTTCAGCCTCATTAAAAGGTTCTTTAATTCCTCCTCACTTTCTGCCATCAAGGTTGTGTCATCTGCATATCTGAGATTGTTGATGTTTCTTCCGGCAATCTTAATTCCATTTTGGAATTCATCCAGTCCAGCCTTTTGCATGATGAATTCTGCATATAAGTTAAATAAACAGGGAGACAATATACAGCCTTGTCGTATTCCTTTCCCAATTTTGAACCAATCAGTTTTTCCATAACTGTAGCTTCTTGTCCCACGTAGAGATTTCTCAGGAGACAGATGAGGTGATCAGGCACTCCCATTTCTTTAAGAACTTGCCATAGTTTGCTGTGGTCGACGCAGTCAAAGGCTTTTGCATAGTCAATGAAGCAGAAGTAGATGTCTTTCTGGAACTCTCCAGCTTTCTCCATAATCCAGCGCATGTTTGCAATTTGGTCTCTGGTTCCTCTGCCTCTTCAAAATCCAGCTTGCACTTCTGGGAGTTCTCGGTCCACATACTGCTTAAGCCTGCCTTGTAGAATTTTGAGCATAACCTTGCTAGTGTGTGAAATGAGTGCAATTGTGCGATAGTTGGAACATTCTTTGGCACTGCCCTTCTTTGGGATTGGGATGTAGACTGATCTTCTCCAATCCTCTGGCCACTGCTGAGTTTTCCAAACTTGCTGGCATATTGAGTGTAGCACCATCTTTTAAAATTTTAAATAGTTCAGCTGGAGTACCATCACTTCCACTGGCCTTGTTATTAGCAGTGCTTTCTAAGGCCCATTTGACTTCACTCTCCAGGATGTCTGGCTCAAAGTCAGCAACCACACTACCTGGTGTACCTGGGGCGCTGAAAATGGGGATTGTTAACCCTGCTGCAAAAGGCACCATCTGGCAAGTTTATAGCAATCGGTGAAGAACTTTTAGACTAATTTTGGATGAGTTCAAAGCAAAAGAGGAACGTGAAACTTGCTCTACTCTTCTGCAACTTTGAAGTGTGGTGAATTTTGAGGGCAGGGGCAAATGATATACAACAAATTGAAGAAAATGTTCCATTTAACATTTGTTTAAAAACCTGAAGCATTTTTATTAGGGATTGTAGGGAAAGATTTGCCAAAAAAGCTGAAAAACATCTTCATGTATGCGACAACGGCTGCGAGAGTTTTAATAGCACAAGGATGGAAGACTGAAGAAACCCCAACTAAAGAATCATGGCAAGAAAAATTGGTGGACTATGCAGAACTGGGAAAACTGACATATAAGCTACGGGAAAAGGATAACTGTGACTTTAAAGATGAATGGGAACCCTTTACAAAGTATTTGAAGACGCAACAAAGCGAACTGGACTCCTTGGCTGGTTTTGAATAAACATTCACAAACTTTTTATTGATAATAATCAGCTAAATAGTTTGAGGAACTATACAACTGTGTAACATGCACAAAACAGCATTTTTAGAGAAATCAAAGACTGGAACTGAGGGAAGTTGTGGGGTGTGGGTGGGTGGGTTCTGTGGGGGGAGGGAGGGGAGGGAGGAAAAATGGAGGGGAAATAAGGGTGTTTCTGGAAAATATGTTTTGTTTTAATTTTGAATAAAAAATAAATAAAATAAAGAATTTTGAAGGCAGGGGCAAAAATCTATCGGTACTTTCTGTGGGCTAGTGGCCAAGATTTTGTCTTCCTCAGAATTCCCTGGAATGACTCTCCATCTGGGGTCCCTAGTGTAGTGTCGTGGGCAACAGGATGCTATGAGACACCCCCCATGGTGTCCATTAAGATCCCTTTCTCCCTCTTTTTTTAAAAAATGAAGGTGTTTCTTTTGGCTTTTCTGTTGCTTAAGGGACTGTTGCTTTTGGTGTGAGGGGCGTTATGTATTCAAGTGGTCTGTGTTTGCCTGAGCTTGAGTCTGAACTAAGGATTCTGAGCTTCTGTGTTCTGATTTGATACATGATATCCAATCACAGAACATTTGGGCCTTTGCCATTGGCCCTTGAACTCTAAGTCATGATTCACAGCTTGGAAGTTTAGACAGCCAATCACGTTGGGAGTGGGAATGGCCCAGGCCTTCAGAAATGTATATAAACAGCAGTTGCTTTGCCCCTGTTCAGATCGTGAAGCTGAGGCTCCAATACTTTGGCCACCTCATGAGAAGAGAAAACTCCCTGGAAAAGACCCTGATGTTGGGAAAGATTGAGGGCACAAGGAGAAGGGGACGACAGAGGACGAGATGGTTGGACAGTGTTCTTGAAGCTACCAGCATGAGTTTGACCAAACTGCGGGAGGCAGTGGAAGACAGGAGTGCCTGGTATGCTCTCGTCCATGGGGTCACGAAGAGTCGGACATAACTAAACGATTAAACAACAACAACATTGCCCCTGTTATCCGGTTATGTAAAGGTTCTTACTGTTCTCACACTTCCTCATGGGAACCCACCTACATTTCAAGGGGTTGCCTGTTTCCTTGGTTTGTAGGAAACCTATTCTTCTCACAGAGCTATGGTTTCCAGTGTCCCTGGAAAGCAGTGTTGACTATTAAACCATTCTGAAAATTGTAGCTCTGTGGGCAGAATAGAGGTTACCCCTTAACAAATGACACTTCCCAGGATACTTTGTGGGAAGCCATGGCTATTTCAAGGGTTATGACACTGCTTCAAAATTGGCAGTGCAGATAAGGCCTAACTTGCTTTCTAAGGGGTGTAGTCGCGTTGAACTTTAGCTGAATCAGGGCCATTACCTCTGATCACAGACATTGCCACTTCTGCAGTTTATTGATTCATTATTATTTTTTTCAAGCCCAGCATTTGCTGTATGTCCAAGGCAATTTACTAAAACAATTAAATTAGTTCATCCAGAGTGATTTCTTGTTGTGAGCCGGAGAGCTCTTTGGAATGTCAATGGCTCACAAATTACATTTCTACATGGTTAGCATGTGAAACACACGGCAAGACGGGGGTGGGGGGAGAGATGAGAGAAAAGAACAACCTTTCTAGCTAGAACTTGCTGGTACTGGAGGACTGAAACACGGTGCATTCAATTTCCTGTGAAATTCAGCACAGTGTTAAGAGCTGCTGTAGAACAGTGGCTTGCAATATAACCCTCCATGTTTCCACCCACTCAGGTCAATGAGACCTACAGCCAAGTAGGTGTGTAGATCTGTGTGGTGAATCAATGGCTCCCAGTACGTTTCCGAGCACAATTCAAAGTGTTGGTACTGACCTTTAAAGCCCTAAATGGCCTCGGTCCTGTATACCTGAAGGAGCGTCTCCACCCCTGTCATCCAGCCCGGACACTGAGGTCCAGCGCCGAGGGCCTTCTGGCGGTTCCCTCACTGCAAGAAGTGAGGTTACAGGGAACCAGGCAGAGGGCCTTCTTGGTAGTGGCACCTGCCCTGTGGAACGTCATCCCAGCAGATGTCAAGGCAATAAACAAACTATTTTACTTTTCAAAGACAACTGAAGGCGGCCCTGTTTAGGGAAGTTTTTAATGTCTGACACTGTATTGTTTTTAATATTCAGTTGGAAGCCGCCCAGAGTGGCCGGGGAAACCCAGTCAGATGGGCGGGGTATAAATAATTTATTATTATTATTGTATATAGAATCATAGAATTGTAGACTTGGAAGGGACCACAAGTCTCATCTAGCCCAACCTTCTGCAGACCAGGAATCTTTCACCTGATGTGGGGCTGAAGCCCACGACCCTGAGATTAAGAGTCTCCTGCTCTACCAACTAAGATATCTCAGGAGAACAATAGGAGCCTTAGAGACTGCTGGAAGACCCTGGTTCAAATCCTGCCTCTGCCTTATGCAAGTTACCAGCCCTCTGCAGGCAGCTGATTGGAACCCATAGTGGAGAAATCTCGATCTTGCTTGTTTACCCCATTCCCCTCCTGCAGGTTCTGTCATGTAGGGGTCTTTGTGTAGGGGTCTGAACTTACGTAGGCTGAACCTTGTGAACGGGGCTTCTAAGTGGGCTTAGCTTAGAATCATAGAATCATAGAGTTGGAAGAGACCACAAGGGCCATCAAGTCCAACCCCCTGCCAAGCAGGAAGCTTGGAGGATTCTGATCTGCCAAGCATTGAAATTTGATCGACCATCTGCACAGGATTCTTGTCTGTCAGCCTCAGTCCCCCAACCCAGCTGCAATGAGGATTATGCAAAAAAACCCAAAAATTAAGGCCACGTTCCACTATAATATTTAAACAGTCATGGCTTCCTCCAATGAGTTTTGACAAGTGTAGTTTGTTAAGGCGGTTGAGAGTTGTTAGGAGACCCCTGTTCCACCCACAGAGCTACAATTTCCAGAGTGGTTTAACAGTTAAATCAGCTTCCTAGGAAACTCTGGGAATTAGCTCTGTGAGGCGAATAGGGGTCTCTTAACAACTTGCAGAATTGAACTGAATTTCTGCCCCATCTCCAGGGAGAGGAGAAGGAGGTGTGATCACTGCCCTCCACAATCTCCACCCAAGATCATTCTTTGGTTCAGCCTGTTTGCAGAACCCTCCAACGTATGCACTTTGCATGTCTAATATATATTTGCATTTCCCCCCCCCCTTCTTGGGAGGTTAAGCTGGGACAGCACTTCAAAGCATATGTATCGATCGAGGCCCTTCTCCATAATTTAGGAAAGACTATCTTGGTTAATGTACCACCACAATGCAACCCGCTGAATTATTCAGCAGCAGCTTAAACTCTGGAAACCGCAGATGGCTCTGGACTTTCCACTGTGATTTCCCAGACATGAGGAAATGGGAGATGGGCATTTCCCTCAAAATTCAGACTCGGCTGTAAGATGATGACAGTTTATTAAATGTCTTTCCTGCCCTTTCTCACAAAGGAGCCCAGGCTGAAAAACAGCAAAGGGATGCAAATAAAAAATAAAACAAAAGCGTGTTTAAAAGAATATTTTGAAATGGTTGGTACAATTTGCATCAAAAGACAGCACATCTCACCATAGTAGGGAAGACTGTGAGCAGGTGACTAAGGTTGCTGCTCAGTCTACTTTCCAGGTGATAAGTATGCACTTTGCATGTCTATTATATATTTGCATTTTAATATATGTCTTTAATATATGTCTTTGCATGTCTAATATATATTTGCAGTGTAGTGCCACTGTATTCTGCTCTGGTTAGACCTCACCTGGAGTACTGTGTCCAGTTCTGGGCACCACAGTTCAAGAAGGACACTGACAAACTGGAACGTGTCCAGAGGAGGGCAACCAAAATGGTCCAAGGCCTGGAAACGATGCCTTATGAGGAACGGCTAAGGGAGCTGGGCATGTTTAGCCTGGAGAAGAGGAGGTTAAGGGGTGATAGGATAGCCATGTTCAAATATATAAAAGGATGTCACATAGAGGAGGGAGAAAGGTTGTTTTCTGCTGCTCCAGAGAAGCGGACACGGAGCAATGGATCCAAACTACAAGAAAGAAGATTCCACCTAAACATTAGGAAGAACTTCCTGACAGTAAGAGCTGTTTGACAGTGGAATTTGCTGCCAAGGAGTGTGGTGGAGTCTCCTACTTTGGAGGTCTTTAAGCAGAGGCTTGACAACCATATGTCAGGAGTGCTCTGATGGTGTTTCCTGCTTGGCAGGGGGTTGGACTCGATGGCCCTTGTGGTCTCTTCCAACTCTATGATTCTATGATTCTAAGTGTTGATGGGCCTCCTGCTCTCCGTCTTTATTTTTATGGACCAAGTTTCCCTTCAAATAGAGAGCCCCTGTGAATTGCACCATTTTCTGTGAAGCAGAAGACATGGGTGACTCTAGGATGGCACACCCGGCTTGTAGCAAGAAAGACATAGCTGACAACTTTTCCCTTTTCTTGCGAGGAATCCTATTCGGAATAAGGGTATTTCCCTTTAAAAAGGGGGAATGTGATGGCCTGGGATTCGGACTCAGAGGCTGAACCTGAGGAATCCCAGCCTGCACAGTAGTCCCCACCTCCAGAACCAGCTGAGCCGGGGCTGGGGCATGAGCCTGAAGGGTCCTCACCTGGGATGGATCCTCAGGTGCAGGCACCAGCTGAGTCTGCTCTAGCTCCTGAGGTGATGGAGGATCCATTGCCTGCAGGTGCTCCACTCTCAGCCCCGTCAGGGGAAGCTGAGGTTGCCTCTGGGTCCGGTAACCCTCCAGCCTCTCCAGCTTCAGCTACTACGGACTGCCTCCACATTGCATCTTTGACCACGGACCGGACTTGGACCTCGCCTCTTGGGTAACCCATGGGACCAGCTCAGGGAAAAGTTGACAGCTATGGAAAGAGCAGATCTCCAAGGCTGTGTAATGAGTACCCAGAGGAGGTGCATCAATGAAATTCCTTGACAGTGTCTTGTTTTAGCTCTAAAATCCATACCCCACTTTCCAGCCAAGGAACAGAGGTTCTGACAGAAATGTCCTGTAGAGGCTGGTCAGACCAGGGTGAAGGGTGGGAGGAGATCAAGGAGTTAGAGGCTGTTGACCCCAGGGAGGGACCCAGCAGGCTGGGATGGACCACGTTGGGGCCCCATGGGGTACCAGACTTGTCTGGGAAGGACATGGCAGGTGGAGAGTCTGATCCTGGGAAGATTGACCCATGACAGCCCCATCCGAAGCCCCTGCTGTGCTCCCACTTGGTTGAGCCCTCCTTGTTCACCTGCTTCTACTGGCAAAAGTCCACCTTCTGCTGGTGAGCCACCACATACAGAAGAGATGCTTGGTGACAAGACTAGAGCCAAGTCAGCACTGACTCTGTAGAGACATCGAGACACCAGCCCTGGTGTGAGCAGAAGGAGTTCCCATCGGCGTACCCAGTCCAAAGATGCAACCCACTTGTCATACTACTTTATTTGTTTGTTAGCTTGCATCATTTATGTCCTACCTTTCCCCCCTCCAAGGATCTCAAGGTGGTTGACCCTTTCCTCAGTTAATCCCCACAACAACCCTGTGAAGCTGAGAGTCCATGACTGGCCACAGGTCACCCATTGACCCTCATGCCCGAGTATTCTTTCAAACCCTGGTCTCCCAGGTCCTATTCCAATTCAGTGGTACCTTGGTTCTCAAATGCCTTGGTACTCAACCAACTTGGAACCCAAACACTGCAAACCCGGAAGTAAGTGTTCTGTTTTGTGAACTTTTTTGGAAGCTGAACGTGCTCCGTTTTGAGTGTTATGCTTCTGATTTGAGTGCCACACTTCCATTTTGAGTGTTATGCTGAGGTCTGCCTGTTTTTGCTATTTATTTTACATTTTTGTTTTTGCAGCTCTTTTTTGTGACTGTGTGGAACCCAGTTCAGCTACCGGTTGATTGATTGTGTGACTGCAGTACATTGTTTATTGCTTTCATTTTGTGGATCAATGGTCTCGTTAGATAGTAAAATTCATGTTAAATTGCTGTTTTAGGGATTGTTTTTAAAAGACTGGAACAGATTAATCCATTTTGCATAACTTTCTATGGGAACGCATGCCTTGGTTTTGGAACGCTTTGGTTCTGGAATGGATTAAGTTTGAGAACCAAGATACCACTGTACTCTAACCACTGGAGAAAGGCACATTTGGCAAATTCTCACCATGATCAACTCCCACACAGAAACCTATGTCCCCACTGTGGAAGGATGTGTGGATCCAGAACTGGCCTCCACAGTCATTTACAGACACACTGTCAAGACCATACTCATGGAAGACAATCTTACTCGGCTATGAGTGATCACCAAAGAAGAAAGAAGAAGAAGAATTCCAGTACTCTAACCATTATATCACACTGGCTCTCAATAAAACCAGTAAGCATGTCAACTGCTTATTTTGAATCAACTTCTTTGTTTGCTTAGCCATGTCTAATGCCTGGTGCACCACACTGAGTTGAGCTTTTCACATAAAATATCTTCCAATTGGAGTTTTTCACCAGCGGGAACCAGGACATAAATAAAAACAGAAGATTTATATGAAATTTGTTTTCAGGTAGCCTGCAGTTACCTGCTGCTGTTAGTTTGCTTTGGAAGTGGTTCTTAGTTTGGACTTCATTTCAGTACATTCAGGCTCACCATCAGCAGAAACAACTGCCAAATATGTAAATCCCAACACTCTCACTAGTGACATCGCTGCATCAGGTATTTCCTTATCCCATTCTCAATCACTGCCACCACTAGGGATCCAGGGGAAATATGC
Organism: Podarcis vaucheri; assembly: GCF_965113315.1. Lineage (NCBI taxonomy): Eukaryota > Metazoa > Chordata > Lepidosauria > Squamata > Lacertidae > Podarcis > Podarcis vaucheri. The sequence continues at coordinate 99,464,328 of NC_138764.1, forward strand.
AACATGATAGCATTGCATGGCGAGTTCAGGCCTCCCCCAGTAGAAATTGGCTAAAATTGGCCACAACTTTATTGGTTACAGGTAAGAGGCATTGGTCCTATCTGACTATCCGCCTTCAGCTTGTTTGCATGAAGACTGGGAAGGGTTAACACCAGCAGGGGAAGCCCTGCTGATGCACATCAACTAGGTACTCCCCTGGGGTCACTTCAGGCTCTGACCTCCATAGGCTTCGGACGAGGCCACGCCCCCCGGAATCCTTTACCAGGCTACCCTTCAATATTTGGGGGAGGTGATGGCGCTCCCCCCCCCAACGCATCTACATAACAATACCCCTACCAGTGCCTAACCGCCAAGACCAAATGAGTTGTGACGATTTGCTACGAGGTAGGCGAAACACCAAATGGCCAGTGCCAATTTGCCAAGTGGAAAAAATTCCTACCAGGCCCCTTAATGGCGACAGAAGGGGAACCTTAAAGGGCGGGCGGGCGGGTGGGAAACAACAGCAGCTGCGTAGGCAAAAAGAGGGAGACCCCAGGGCCGCGCTTGCCTTAAATGAGGCAAGCCACACACCCCGAGCCAGCTGATTGGCTGGCTCAGGGGATGACGCGGCCCAAGGATTCCCCTGATCGCGCAGGGCTGGAAGCCAGCCTCCGCACACGTGTTGGGGGTGTGAAGCCCGCAACACCACCTCCTCCTGATGTTGGAAGTGGCTTTGTGGCAGATCACCATGGTGTTCACATGTTTCATTCAACAAAGGTACAATTTGTATACGTAAGTAGTTGAGCTACACACTTGTAGCATGTGTGGCAGAGCTGTAAATGTGAAAATGGCCCGGTCACTGCATACACAAATGCTGGGCTAGTGTGTCTTATGTGTTGGATTGCTCCCCAAGTCTGATGAGGATATATTTAGGAGGACTATCTAATCCACTCTTCAGCATAGAGGTGAAACGCCCATCTCTCCTCCTTCCTGTATAGTTCCCAAGGAACGAGCTCATGTAAGAAGACACACCCTATAATTACGCAGCGTGGGGTTGAGCTACCACAGAGCAGCCGTGCTTCAGCGGGGGGAAGGAAAGCTTTTGCATGGCTGCAATCGTGGCTGTTGGCACGGTGAGCTTCCTTTAAAAAGGTTGTTCCGAAGCTATTATCTGAAAAGTCTGCCCGTCGAGCGATGAATCATCCCTTGCACATATATAAAGGTCATTATAATCATAGGACAAATCGACGCGAAGGTACATAAATTTGCCTTTATCATTCCCGCCTTTGCCTGGGAATATCTGGGTGTAAGGCAACGTAACCTAAAATGCCAGCCAGCCTTCTGCAACCATCAGTCACTGAGGTTAAAAGGGGGGGAGTATTCCAGCTTTGTGGGCTACAGACTAGTCCTCTGATCTAAGCTAGACCACACACTGGAAGTAAAGGCTCTTGTGATGGAATGCACCTATACAGTGGTACCTTGGCTCTCAAACTTAATCCGTTCCAGAAGTCCGTTTCAAAACCAAGGTGCACTTTCCCATAGAAAGTAATGCAAAATGGATTAATCTGGTCCAGACTTTTAAAAACAACCCCTAAAACAGCAATTTAACATGAATTTTACTATCTAACGAGGCCACTGATCCATAAAATGAAAGCAATAAACAATGTACAGTGGTACCTCGGGTTACAGACGCTTCAGGTTACAGACTCTGCTAACCCAGAAATAGTACCTCGGGTTAAGAACTTTGCTTCAGGATGAGAACAAAAATTGTGCGGCAGCGGCGGGGCGGTAGTGGGAGGCCCCATCAGCTAAAGTGGTGTCTCAGGTTAAGAACAGTTTCGGGTTAAGAAGGGACCTCCAGAATGAATTAAGTTCTTAACCCGAGGTACCACTGTACTGCAGTCACACAATCAATAAATCAATCAGTAACTGAACTGGGTTCCACACAGTCACAAAAAAGATAGCCGCAACAACAATGCAAAATAAATAGCAAAAACAGACAGACCTCAGCGTAACACTCAAAATGGAAGTGTGTAACACTCGGATCGGAAGCATAACACTCAAAATGGAGCACATTCAGCTTCTTAAAAAAGTTCGCAAACCGGAACACTTACTTCCAGGTTTGCAGTGTTTGGGTTCCAAGTTGTTTGAGTACCAAGGTGTTTGAGAACCAAGGTACCACTGTCTATTAAAGGTCTTTCCATACAGTAGTATGGATTAAGCCAAACTTTCTCCCTAAGATGTCAAGTTTCTAGGCAGAGGGGTTTGGGGTATTTTTGTACGGAAGAGCATTCAGCCACATCATGTTCCACCCCATCTCCAGCCCCGAGTTATGCATCTCAAATACGATTCTCATACTAAACTAGAAGTGATGTTTGCTGTGCAGTTCTAAAAAGCAGTGTGGGATGTCTCACATACAAGCCCATTTAAAGCAGCATCCTTGAGGGTGTTTAGCTGTGCATTTGCTAATGATCATAGCTTACAGACACTGGTTGCCTCTGGCTTTTAAGAGAATAGCAAGGTCACTTCCCCTCCACTACCCACCGCACCTTTGAGTCCATTTCCAATTAACTCCCAAGTTACTCAACATCCTATACATAATATATGACAGAGCAGTTTGGTGCAAAGAGCAAATGAACAATCCTCTCCGATGAGCTCATTAATTGTCTCAAGGCATCTCCCCTTGTGTGCCATCAGAAAGGCAATGTCAATAAAGCTCAGCTCCTGCGACACCAAATCATCTCTGCCATCGCCTTGGCCTGCTTCCCTATACAGTGGTGCCCCGCAAGATGAATGCCTCGCAAGACGGAAAACCCGCCAGACGAAAGGGTTTTCCGTTTTTGAGCTGCTTCGCAAGACAAATTTCCCTATGGGCTTGCTTCGCAAGACGAAAACGTCTTGCGAGTGTTCCGATTTTTTCCCGCTTCCCCCCCTTTTTCTAAGCCGCTAAAGCCGCTAATAGCCTTTTAGCTGCTAATCCACTAAGCCTTTAATAGCCGCTAAGCCTTTAATGGCCGCTAAACCGCTAATAGCGCTAATCCGCTAATCCGCTAATAGGGTTGCTTCGCAAGACAAAAAAACCGCTAGACGAAGAGACTCGCGGAACGGATTATTTTCGTCTTGCGAGGCACCACTGTACTCAGCAACTCTGATGAGGAAGCCTGTTTTGGTCGGGGTGTATCAGTAAATAGCTCAAATTATTTTTTATTTTTTTTGGTGATGGAAAAATGTTTTTGAAAAATGGATTTCTTTTTCTTTTTCTGTTATTTCTTTTCTTTTTGATATCTGACTTCATATTTGTATCTGGAAAGCAATAAAAATATTTTTTTAAAAAAAGTAAATAGCTCAAATTAAATCCATTATGCAAATCTTATTAAAGCTAAGTTTGCTCAAAGCAATGTATTGGATCATTCATAATTTCAACTGCACTCTTTTTGGGGGAGAGGAGGAATAGAGCCCATTGTAGCCTTTGCAACCAGTTGGCAGCAAGCCTATGATCGTTGTTCATAGGAAGCTACCTTATTGCGGGTCACACTATTTGTCCTTCTAACCCAGGGGTCAGCTAACTTTTTCAGCAGGGGGCCGGTCCACTGTCCCTCAGACCTTGTGGGGAGGCCGGACTATATTTGGGAGGGGAAATGAGCAAATTCCTATGCCCCACAAATAACCCAGAGATGCATTTTAAATAAAAGCACACATTCTACTCATGTAAAAACATGCTGATTCCCAGACCATCCATGGGCTGGATTTAGAAGGCAATTGGGCCGGATCCGCCCCCCCCCCGGGCCTTAGTTTGCCTACCCATGTTCTAGCCCATGGTGGTGGTGCCTATTGAGACTGCTGGGGCAGAAAGCAGGGAGCCCAATGGTAGACGAAGCCAGAGCTGCCACCACTGCCTTCCATCCCATAATTTTTCTACTCTGACTACCAACAGCTCTTTGGGATCCCAGGCAGGGAAAAGTCATTCCCATTCCCTGTCCTGTCCCCTGTTGTCAGATGAAGAACTCGAGTTCGAGTTTCAGTTTTTGCCAGAGTCTTTGATGCATCCATCAGAGCAGCGCCTGGGCAAGGCAAGGGCTGAAGGCACTGCAGGTGAATTATGGGGCTAAGCCTGAGCTGAGATCTTGCTCTGACGAGTGACACACACCCTATTACTTCCTTCTGAAGAGCAAGGCGGGAATAAGACAAAGCACAGCCAATGACAAGCATCAAAGGACTGGGAAAGCAAGCTAGAACTCCTGCAAGTTTGTTGGGCCTTGTTCGCCTCCATTCTGCTGTCTCCATGTTTTTGGAGATGATGGAGATGGAGATGGAGATGGAGATGGAGATGGAGATGGAGATGGAGGTGGAGGTGGAGGTGGAGGTGGAGTCAGCGCTGGTTCAGAATCTGGCTTACTATCAGCACCTCCAAGGAAGGAGGAGGTGTTAGGATATTTCCGTTCCACCTTAAAAGGGAGCAGGCTTTGGGAGTCACAGAGTCTGCGCATGTCCTATTCACAGGATGTTTATGTTCTGATATTCCTTTCGTTTTCTCAGTTGGTCAGAGATGCTGACACAGAACGGTCATGTTTTCTTTTGTTCTGTTCTACGCTAAATAAAGTCTGTAAATTATGCTCTTCTGCGGTGCAAGCTTTCGGCTGTGTTTCTGCTGATAAACATTGTGCACAAGCCTGGAATGTGGCTAGGAATTTCCAAAGGCTTCGTGCCGCTAACTGCTGGATCTGCCTGTCTACGGGAGATCGATGGACGTCCAGAACTCCGGCTGGGGCCATGATGGACAATATCTCCCTGGCAGTTTCCCAACAGGAGGCACCTTCCTGGCAGGAGGAAACATTGGTGGCTCCAATTTAGGAGATGTCCAATAACACAGAGGCAACCCCTGTCCTCTGTCAACCTACTTGGACCCTCCCTGGGATCCACCTCCTGACTCCCTGAAACACTGGCCCCCTCCTCCAGCTCACACATTTCCTGATTTCACCTCTATCATCCTGCTAGGACCTTCTCCCTGATCTCCTCCTACTGCTCCTCGGGATCTGACTGGGCGAAGTTAGAGGGGCAGGGGGCAACTGCTCTGCCTGAATCAAGTAAATAAACAAATTACTCAACTAAAAGTCGAAATAATCAGAATATATGAAATCGAAATGCTCACTGAGGTCACTTGGATGATGTGTCGCATTCTGGCAATCCGGCTGAGCAATAGGCATAGCTTCCACAAACTGACCAATCGCATTTTAGGTAGCTCAGTCCTGCCCCCCTCCAACATAAATCCCATACCCGCCTATGACATCTCCATGGGGCTCATGAGATCACTTGCTAATTGGAGATGACACAGAAAGAACCCAGAATCTTCTGCGTGCAAATCAGATTGGTCGAATTCATGCTGTTCTGTTTTGGTTGCAATGGTTTTACTAGGCTTCCCCCTGCCCCCATAATCACAACTTTTAAACTTGCTTTTAGAACTATTTGATTATAATGTTGTAACCCCAACCCCCAGAACCTTGTGGCGAAAAGTGGGTAAGAAATATTATGGATAAATAGATGTTCTGCTACTGAGCTACTGTCCCAGTTGCATAGTGAGATTGGTTGATTGGCACCCAATAAGGCCATGACTGGGGGTGGGATTCAGACTCCGACAACTGTTGTCCACGTTGGATTCAGACACAGACTCTGTCATTTTAGGTCTCAATAATAAATCAAAACTAATTCCTTACATAGAAAACGTGTTAAGGACTAGCAGAGGAGATAATAGCCTGTGTTAAAAGAAGACCAGCTGTGCCTAGTTACATATTCTCCAGGCTACTACAATAGGAAGGGAATTTGTGGGAAACTGCTGCGTTGCAGCTGTTAGGGCTGGAGGTTTTCTCAGTACTTTAAAAAGGACAAAGTATGTCCTGTCCATTTGTTACGGATAACAAGGTCCTCAACATGTCCCCGCACCTACTCAATTTTCTCCTCGCATCAATCATCAGCCACTTACTCAGAGAGTTTCATGGATGAGGGAGGATTTGCATCAGAGTCTCCCGAATCAAACCACTGTACCACACTGATTCACTTTTTAACACTCTGCGTTTGAATGCTCTGGATTTGCAGGGGGCCGATAGCAGTGGCATAGCGTGGGTTGCTGATGCCCGGGGCTAGCAAGTTGCCACAGGAGCAACCTGAACCAAGCAGGGCCCTGTGAACCACCTGCCTGCCCACACAGGGGGTAACCCAGCCAGCCAATGTGGCCCTTGGCAGGTGAATCCCTCCAGCACCCAGGTAGAGGAGTGCCAGCCTGGGCGGTGCTGGGGTCCCCCCTTGCCCACATTCCTCCATGCACGCCCAGGCTGCTCTGCCACCTTTGCCAGGGTGGGACACGGATCCCTGTGAAAGCTGGCGCTGGGGGGCACCTGATTGCACCCCCTCAGAACTTTGTACCCAGGGCCATGACCCCCCAGTCACCCCACGCTATGCCACTGGCCGCATGGAAATTTGGAAGGGCAGAGCATAAATGTCCAAATGCAAATTCACATCTGGGAGACCCCAAGCGATCGTTTCTTCCACGTCCCCCTCCACCCGCACATTATTAATCCATTAGTTAATTAATACCTCGCTTAACTGCCGAAGCAGCTTCCAGATTGTGCATGCACACACAGCCACTTCCCGGTTGTACTTACGACATCTATAAGCTGTGCAATGGACAGTCCAAAGCGCACAATGACCACATCCGAAATATTGGCCACCGGCCGGGACCACTTGTTGTACCCAGAGAAGAGTTTCTTCAGGAGGCGCTCCTCTGCGTGGGCTCGAGTTTCAATGTGGCTGAATGCTGCGGAGAGAGCAAAAGATATGTGTGCACGTGTAACTAAATCATTTATTCAAAAACAGGATAAGTATAAGAGATATTTACAGAATAATAACAGCAGTACAATATCTACAGCAGCATCTGAAGGACCCATGTCTAAATGAACTGTTAAGAAACAAGCAAAAAGGTACGAATTGTTGTAAGAAAGTATTAGAAAATACAGAAAGGTAATAATGATAAGTACATTCATCACCAGAAAGGTTCTATGCAACGGGAAAGGATAGGAAGTCTATTCTATGTTAGGAAAAAGATAGGAAAAAAGAGATTGCATAAACTTAATTTAAATTTAATTTATGTAAACATATGTAAGATTATAGGGACGCGGGTGGCGCTGTGGGTTAAACCACAGAGCCTAGGGCTTGCTGATCAGAAGGTCAGCAGTTTGAATGCCCGCGACGGGGTGAGCTCCCATTGCTCGGCCCCTGCACCTGACAGCCTAGCCGTTCGAAAGCACGTCAAAGTGCAAGTAGATAAATAGGTACCGCTCTGGCGGGAAGGTAAGTGGCATTTCCATTCACTGCTCTGGTTCGCCAGAAGCGGCTTAGTCATGCTTGGCCACATGATCCAGAAGTTGTACACCGGTTCCCTCAGCCTGTAAAGCAAGATGAGCACCGCAACCCCAGAGTCGTCCGTGACTGGACCTCACGGTCAGGGGTCCCTTTACCTTTATGTACACAATTGTTTTCATCTTGGTATATTGTGTATGTTACCTATGAATTCCAATAAAGTATTTAAAACGCGGGGGGGGGGGCACACAAAACAAAACTAAACTAAACTAAAACATGTGTACCTAAAGTTATAAAATGAATAAGGGAAAGCATAGGTTTCTCTAAACTACTTTGTGCATGCTCTTCTGCGCTGGAGCTCAGTGCGATATACAGACCTTATTAGGCTGACAACAACCCTGGGAGGGGCAAGGTGAGAATGGCAGCTGCCCAACCTTTTTGTCTGCTACTGCCTGCTGGTCTTTTATGCAGGGCTGTGAAACTCAACTCTGCAATGAGCTCTTGGCTTGCTCATGGGTGTAGCTGAATGTGTGAACGGGCTCCACTGAAAAAGCACCACATGGGAATTCTCTCTGTATTGTGGCAGCTCCATTCACTCAAACATCTTGATGCTGCAGATGCCATGGGATGAATGGATGCGGTACAGAGTTAGGGATGTGTTGGGGAATGCCTTCTTCACAAATGTCAATACCAATGGATCTGATCCGCAGCACATGTGGATCCTTCGAATTTCACATCTCTGGGTTTTGCCCTGCATTTCTCAGCTCAATAGAATACTGCAAAATGCTTTTTAAAATGCATGTTTTATAATAAAATGCAAGGTTTGAGAGCAAATACATTCAGAAATGCATATTTTGTGAGGAAAATGTAATCAGAAATACCACATGAATATGAATTTGTGTGTGTTTCTTTTTAAAAATCACCACATGAATGCGTGTGAAATTGATTTAGATTGGGAAAAGGCTGATCCATCCATCCCTATGCAGAAGGTATTTATCTGAGGATGTCTCTAGGAGAGTTCATTCGCACAGGCAAACCAATTCTTGATCATATATTCTCACCACTCATTGACTGTATCACCAGGTATTGACTTGCATGTGTGAACGTGCCCTTCATTGGAAGCCACCAGAGGGCTGTGCACCAAATTATGCCAAGACCTGAATTGGGTTGATTTTGGGGATCTGGGCATCATTTGAGTCAGATAGAGGTCCAGTGCCGAGAGCCTTCTGGCAGTTCCCTCACAGCGAGAAGCAAAGCTACAGGGAACCAGGCAGAGGGCACCCGCCCTGTGGAACACCCTCCCACCAGATGTCAAAGAAATAAACAACTACCCAACATTTAGAAGACATCTGAAGGCAGCTCTGTTTAGGGACGTTTTTAATGTGTGACATTTTAATGTACTTTTAATCTTTGTTGGAAGCCGCCTAGAGTGGCTGGGGAAACCCAGCCAGATGGGTGGGGTACAAATAATAAATTATTATTATTATGACAGCCCCAGGTTACTGCAGGTCGGGTCTCATGACCCAGAGTGATATGGGTCTGTCGGGGGGTGGGAGACGAGACAGGCAAGAGGAAAATGGTGGAAGGGCTGAGAGTAGAATGGACCTACCACACCAGGTATGTCTTATTGGGAAAACATTGGAGTGGGGAGGTGGAAGACTTTGGGTGCAGGGTGCGGTCTTTCAGGCTTGGATGTGGGGTGTGGACTTTCTGGCCTGATCTGTCCTCCCAATGCCCTGCCCCCAGAAGCAGCACCACATGGGATAGCATCCCCCCCATAGCAGCTGATAATTGGAGGATTCTACCTTGTGGGGTATAGGGACGTGGGTGGCACTGTGGGTTAAACCACAGAGCCTAGGACTTGCCAATCAGAAGGTCGGCGGTTCGAATCCTCACGACGGGGTGAGCTCCTGTTGCTCGGTCCCTGCTCCTGCCAACCTAGCAGTTTGAAAGCACGTCAAAGTGCAAGTAGATAAATAGGTACCACTCCGGTGGGAAGGTAAACGGCGTTTCCATGCGCTGCTCTGGTTGGCCAGAAGCGGCTTAGTCCTGCTGGCCACATGACCCAGAAGCTGTATGCTGGCTCCCACGGCCAATAAAGCGAGATGACTGCCGCAACCCCAGAGTCGGCCACGACTGGACCTAAGGGTCAGGGGTCCCTTTACCTTTACCTTGTGGAGTGCTGGGTGGTGCTTCTTCTCAAGGCACCTCTCCTGCAGGGAAAGTGCTCACAAAGGATCAGCACCACACAAAAAGGGACTGCTCCACCCACCAGCTGGTAAGCAGAGGGTTCCATCATGTGGGTTGCAGGCTGCTGCTCCTTCATGAGGGGCCTCCCTGCAGGGAACGCAGTTACGAATGATCAGCACCCCACAGAACTGAACCCTCCTGTTCTTGGTCTGGAGGGGGGAAGGAGATGCAGCAGTGCCTCCTCCTTCCTCCCCTCTACTCGTTATGTTTAATTTGGGTTTTTAAAAAACCCTAATTATTTCCACTGCCAAATTGCTCTAGGGCTGGATATGGGGTGGAGTGGATGAACCCCCAGTCAGATACCTCCCCAAAGACGACATGTTTATCCGAGTGTTTCTGGTTATACAGTAAACGGCAGTTCAAGCGTTCACAAATAGTATGTGGTACGGCTCTTCCAGTGAAGGACTGTACCACCTCGAGCTCCAGAGTGGAGGAATGTTGGAATGCTCTGCCACTACAAAAGCATTTCCTGCATGAGGAAAGCTAGGAAGTCAGCATGGTGGAAGAGCTATGCTGAAACCCTTCTTCCTGACCTGCTTGCTTTCCACAGGCAGGGAATGTTTCCCTGTACGGAAGCTTCAAAGGTGGGATCCCACATCTGAGCCAGCAATCAGAAAGGGCTACGATCCAACACCAGAAACAAAATCATCTTCACTGTCAGGTGCCATCACATGGCCAACACTGGGAGGCAAACAGCCACCTACAGCACTCTGGACAGATCCAGGGACTAATAGATGCCACACATGCCAAAAGTGAGCTTGAGAACTGGTGACTAGTTCACACAACTTGTGAGTAGTCACAGAATCATAGGATCATCTAGTCCAATGCAGGAGTATGCAGCTGTCCCATACGGGGATCGAACCTGCAACCTTGGCATCATCAGCATCATGCTTTCACCTGTTGAGTTATAAGTACTGAAGACAAACATGTCTAGATTCACCTCCCTTCTACGAATACACACATACAATGGTTGGTTCATGTTTTATGTTCTGTACCCTTTCCTGGAGGGACGCGGGTGGCACTGTGGGTTAAACCACAGAGCCTAGGACTTGCCGATCAGAATGTCAGCAGTTTGAATCCCCGTGAGCTCCCGTTGCTCGGTCCCTGCTCCTGCCAACCTAGCAGTTTGAAAGCACGTCAAAGTGCAAGTAGATAAATAGGTACCACTCGGGCAGGAAGGTAAACGGTGTTTCTGTGCACTGCTCTGGTTCGCCAGAAGCGGCTTAGTTATGCTGGCCACATGACCCGGAAGCTGTACGCCGGCTCCCTCGGCCAATAAAGCGAGATGAGCGCCACAACCCCAAAGTTGTCAGGACTGGACCTAATAGTCAGGGGTCCCTTTACCTTTTACCCTTTCCTGGTATCTGTCTCGATGCAGGGTGAGTTATAACTATTTTTTTAACAAATGGGATAAATTTTAGCTGAAAGCCAGTTGTGAATCATAACATCCTTGACTACTAAAGTCTTTCAAGGAAGTGGTAAGTTGCGATCCAGGTACTGTATGTGCGGGATTTCCTGATCTTGAAAAGAATTACTAGGAAGCAATCCCCATTGAACTCTCTGGAACATTTGCTATTTTTATTGTTCTGGCTGTTACAAACAGCTAAGAAATAGTGGGAAGAGAAGCGGAGGAAAGGCAGGGACAGAGACCAGCAGGCTGTGTGGGTTGCCTTTTGTTCCAGTGTGTCCATTTTGCTACGTATCCAGGAAAGCTTCCCTTAGCCTATCAGGTGGAAAAGTAGATGTTGTGCAAGAAGATCAAACCTTTCCATTCTGAAGGAAATCAGCCCTGAGTGCTCACTGGAAGGACAGATCCTGAAGCTGAGGCTCCAAGACTTTGGCCACCTCATGAGAAGAGAGGACTCCCTGGAAAAGACCCAGATGTTGGGAAAGATGGAGGGCACAAGGAGAAGGGGACGACAGAGGACGAGATGGTTGGACAGTGTTCTCGAAGCTACCAACATGAGTTTGACCAAACTGCGGGAGGCAGTGGAAGACAGAGGTGCCTGGCATGCTCTGGTCCAGGGGGTCACAAAGAGTCAGAAACAACTAAACGACTAAACAACAACAACAAACATGTTTAAGAGTGGGCTGTAAAAAAGCTCCAGGTTTGACACGGATTTTCTTCATGACCATAGGAAATCCCTTTTCTCCTATTTTCAGTTCCCCATTCATAAAATAGTCTAGCTAGCCTACCTCGCAAGGTTGTTTTTCTTTGTTTGCTTTGGTGGGGACAAATACATGCAAGCGAGCATTTTGCAAATGTAAACATGCCTCATAAATGATAAATATTCATAGGAAAATTAACCAAATTAGGATAGGGGGCAGGAACAAGGTTTCCAATAATTCATTTGATTTGGCCACCCTCCCCCGGTTCTTCTCCCCAAGCATTTATATCTGAATCAGATAATCATCTCTCTAGGGTGAGATTTAAGTTATGGCCGGGGCCCTCACTGGCTCGAAAAGTTTAAGGCTGCTGCAGAACCATAAAGGGAACTCTCTGAAGTGCATCTTGGTTTGTTTTGGGAAGCAAGCAAACAAATGAATAGAGTCCAGCTTGGCTCAGAAACTGCTGAGAAAAAAGGCTTTTGCAATCTTTGCAGCCACCTTCCCAAGGCAAGGATGAAGTGGAGGGGGAAAGCCAAGATGTTTGGCACAGAGAGCCACTAAACCACTTCCATTTACATGGGGAAAGTGAACTCCTTAATGCCAATAAAACTGCTCCAGAGTAAGCAGGCAGCGGATTGCACAGCCACCGTTTCCACTAGTGCTCAGCATAGCTTTTCATGCTTTAGCCTATCCTGGATTATATTATATTATATTTTCTTTCTTTCTTTTTGAAGTGGAATGGGAAGGCTATATCTGGGGGATAATAAGACACCCTAGAAGGAGAGAAAACAGGTGCTGAGAGCAGGGAGGGAAGGGGGGGACAGAAACCAGACAATTAAAAAAGGGAATGACTTTTCACAAAAACCAGACTTTGCAACTTGGAGTGTAAATCAAATGATGCATTTAGCAAGCAACGTGTTTACTATTTAGATGCTAGGTGGTATGTTTCTCCTTTTATTTTGTTTATTTAACGTATTGCAACTTGCCTTTTGGGGATACCTCCCCAAAGGTGGCTAACAAACTTGCCACTCCTTCTAGTGCTTTTCTGAATGTATTGAGATTGTTATTATGGTGCAAACAATCTTTTCAACGGTTGTGCAAAAGTAGGACTGTATCCTCATCACAAACATATTGCAGACTGGAGGGAAGGTTGAGGCTGATAGAGGCATTTGTTGTTGTTTATTGTTCCTAGTAAGTTTCTTGCTGAGGTTAAAACTTCTCAGTTTATACTCTAAGGGGGGGGGGTTGAGGACCCTGCTCACACAGGCAAGGGTTCTATCCTGCCTTCATTACATCCTCTCCGACATCTAAACCCCAATACCTACTCCCAAAGTCACAGTGGCTGGCTGTGGTTGTTTAGCAGCAATCCAATGCACTCTGCTCATCAGGTAACAAGCAAATAAATAAACAAAAACATTCCAAAGCGGTGGCGGATAAAAAGGCTGAACAATCATGTAATGCTCCCCAGACAGAGGGGCAAGTTAGCTCTCGTCTACCCCCCTGCAAATTCAGAGGGACCTGAAAAAGGACAATATCAGCCGCTTCCAAATCTTGCTTTGCATGTGTCTCTCTTCACCTAGAGCTTGACTGAAGCCCAAGCATCCTAGATCTCTGTTTCAACACGTGGTGTAAACCTCAAGGGAGTGCTGGTGAGGTGTAGCAGGCAAAGGGCTTGTCTACGCCAGCCTTGCCTAGCCTGATGCTCCCCGGTTGTTTTTTGGACTACAAATCCCACCATTGCTGGGCTGGTGGGGGTTTAAGTCCAAGGAAAGGTGCAGGTGTCCTCTGTACGCTGAAGGTCCTATGTTCAGTCCCTGACACCTGCAGTTGAAGGGAGCAGGTAGGAAGTGATGGGAGAGGCTCCTCTCTGCCTCCATCCTGGAGAGATGGTGCCGTTCAGCCCTATCTTGGGTTGATGGGCTGAGATCAGGCAGTAGAGGCTTATCCATAAGGGGGAATGAATCTCTCCATGCCACAACCTCAGCCTGCCTGCTTTCTTCCTTACAACCGGTCGAGAGGGTGACACTGGCTGCCAGGGTCCTCCTCAGTCTCAGTGTTAGAATCAGAGTTAGAAAGGGACCACAGCAGTCATCTAGTCTGATCTCCTGCAGTGCAAAAATCTTTTTGCCCAATGTGGGGCTCAAACCCACAATCCTGCCATTAAGATCCTGTCCTGCCTTCTATATGCAGAAGCTCCCAGATTCAATCCCCAACATCTCCTGGTAGGGCAAGGCACTATTCCTAGCCTGAAACCTTGGAGAGCTACGGAACAGCATCAAAGTCTGGACTGGGCTGGATGGACGAATGGTCTCACACAGTATAAGGCAACTTCCTGTGTTCCTGACCTTGTACAACTCTGCAGGGAGGCCAAACTAACATTAATTGGCTTTATTAATTGGTCCTGGATTGCTCCCCCCTCCCTCCCCTGTTGGTCTCCCTGCCTTCTGCCCAACAGTCATAAAGGACTCCTGGTGCCCCGCCTTACCTGGTGCTTATGGAGCTTTCTTTCTGGCTGAAACTCACAGGATGACCTTGACCCCTGTTGCTGCGTCCCAGCCTAATCTACCTCACAGGGTTGTTGTACGGATACAATGGGGAAAGGTTTGTGCGTTTGCTTGTGGGTTTCTCCATGGGAAGGGAGACATCCAGATGAGACAAGCTACATTCCGAGAGTCACTGTGTTTGAGGGGGCTGGGTTCTAATCTCGGCTCTGCCACAAGGCTGATCTGCTGACTTGGGACCAGTTTCGCCACATAGCCTCCCTCAGAGGGCTGGTGCTGCTGCCGCTGCTGTTGGGAGAAACTACCCTGAGTTTTGTTTTTAAAACGAACGGGAAAGGATTTATTGCAACATGAGAGCCACCAAGCATGTGCAAAGTGCAGTCTTTCCATACTGCTGACTAGCCCTGATCAGCCCTTGCAAATAATAATAATTAAGGGTTGTATCTACTCAGAGTAGACCCATGAGAATTAACCAACCGAAGCCCATTAATTTCAATGGGTCTACTCTGAGTAGGGATAGCACTGAATACACGCCCCCCCCCAAAGCACATTTATATGCCTCCAGCAAGAGGCAAACAATACTCTTCGAGCAGTTATCCCAAGGCGTTTAAAAGAAAGCAGGGAGGAGGAGACGGAAGGGAGAATTTTAGGAGAATTTCTCTTGCTGCAGAGCGACAGGCGCACGGGGCTTCTGGCCGGGGTGTGGGAGAGAGAAACCGGCACACACACAAAAGCGTGAAACTTACCAGGGAAGAAGTTTGCGCAGAGCAGTAAGAGGAGATGCTCTTGAAACGCGAGAAATCCCATTCTGGAGAGCCCTCGCCGACGCAAAGCCATCCCCCTCGCTCCGCTTCTGGTCAACGCACCCATTCCTTTCGCGTCAACTTCGGCCCCCTCGCCATCCTCGCCTGGTCCTGATCCATGGCTCCCCCGCTCGCCCGACCGCTCTGCCCTGAGCAAGAACCGGTGTCTGGGTCCGGATCCCCCACCTGCTTCACGGTACGCCCTCTCCCAACATAAACAGAACCCCTCCCGGCAAACAAAAAAACTGCTAGCCCTCTTGATCCTCCGGGTGGTCCCTCTCCGCCCGGATTCTCGGCTCTGCGCTGCGCAGCAGCAGCCCCCGAGCTCGGCGAGGTCGGTCTGCAACTGTTGGTCCCTTCCGCGGGATCCTCGATCTACTCAAGGCTGCTTCGCTGCCTTCGCCTCTTGCCTTCGCTGTCCTGCCTCTGATGGGCTGGGCTGAGTTTTAGGCAGCCGACTGATGCGCTTCTCTCTCTCGCCACATCGAGATTGCCTCTCCCTTTTGACTTCTCTGCGCTCAGATTGGGCGGCGAAGGCGGGGGGAAGCCAGTGGCATCTCTCCCCTCCCCGGACCGTTGTGGGCTTCACCAGGCGGGACCGACCCCCATCCTCTTCTGAAGAGGCTGGGGAGGGGAGGGATGGGAGGGAAGGAAGGAGGAGATCCCACGATTCCCACCGCAAGCCACGCGCAATAACTCAGGAGAGAAGACCAGAGATTGTGTTAAAGAACTGGGCGGGGAGCGGGGCGCTCCCAGAACTGGGGATGGAAATATATATATTATTCCTGTCCAGATTTACACCTCACATACATAATTTCACGCTCCCCGCATCTTCTTTAAAGCTACAGTGGTACCTCGGGTTACATACGCTTCAGGTTACAGACTCCACTAACCCAGAAATAGTACTTCGGGTTAAGAACTTTGCTTCAGGATGAGAACAGATATCACACGGCGGCGGTGGTGGCAGGAGGCCCCATTAGCTAAAGTGGTACCTCAGGTTAAGAACATTCAGGTTAAGAACGGACCTCCGGAACGAATTAAGTTCTTAACCCGAGGTACCACTGTACTTCCTGCGCCGTTCCACCGATTTTTAAAAAAGAGAGAAATCTTGCAATCTCAGGTTTTGATTGTTTTGCACTGGATGAGATGCGATCCTATGCACGTTTACTCAGAAGTAAATCCCGACTGTTGGCTCCGATGGGACTTACTCCCCGGTAAGCGTGTACAGGATTGCAGCCTTCCCGGATTCATCTTTTAACTCTGAATATTTGTTTATAGCAATCCCATGGGGCGGGGGTGAAGCATAGGATTTGAGTTCCTGGTCGAAGCAGACACCGTTTTAAGACAACTTTTGTGGGTGATCCGCTTGTCGCTGGCTGTTGGTGCGCGCACACGTCCGTTTACTCCGCATCCAGTGCGCTCCTGCTGCCGGGTTGGGGAGCCGTGTGTCCACACGACGTTAGCCACATTTCCATTCTAACCTGCCGTTCCGGATGAAACAGTCCGCTTTGATGCGTTTATGAATCGAGGCGGTGCACTCGTTACCAGCTTTTAAAGCTCAGCCGGGTCCTTCTGTTTCTCAATTCGGATCGAACCTGGCTTGGCGCGGTCGGGATGAGACTCATCAAAACGCTCTATATAACAAACAAAAAAAAGACTAGGTGAAAGACAGATAGATTGTGGCTCACACCGTGTGTACACTGCTTTCCAAACCAGTGGTGGGATCAGGCTGGATGCAGAGTAAACAGGTGTGTGTACACAGCTGGATAAATGGCCTAGCTGGATTTAAGCTGGCATTGTGTACACAGCCTTAGTCACTGGCGGCTGCATGGAACCTGTATGGATCCCAATTGCTGGGTTGGAACCATAGTGAATGAGGGCAACTGGTAGGTTTCCTGCAAGCACCTGATTGGCTGCTGTAGCTGCTGTGCTTGCAGGATACAATATCCCTCTTTGATGATGGCTGCATACTATCTCCAATACTGAAGGTGATGTGCACCTGAATTCCAGGTGCTGGGAGTCACAAGTGTGGAGAGTTGCTGTCATACTCTGGTCCTGCTTGAGGATTTCACACAGACGCCTCATTGGCTGCTGTGAGAATGGGATGCTGAACTAGATGAGTCTTGGGTCTGATCCTGCAAAGCTCTTCTTAGGCCTTTAAGATGCATTCCCTCCTATAAGAGAAGGAGGGATTACTAACGCCCCTTCTAAGGCTGTGTGCAGACATAGACTTTGGAAACATACCCCCACTGTGTGCTTTTGTACATAGTGGTTTACAGCTGTGTCCACCTTTGTACGATAACTTCATCTAAAGTGGCAGCTACTGACCATGTCACCTGCACACACGTTTCAAACAAGTGTCCAACAGTGCTATTCTGGGCTGCATCAACAGAAGTCCAGTGTCCAGGTCAAGAGAAGTAATAGTCCCATTCTGTTCTGACTTGGTCAGACCCCACCTGCAATGCTGTGTCCAATTCTGGGCTCCACAATATAAGAAGGATGTTGGCAAGCTGGAACGTGTGCAGAGGAGAGAGACCAAGATGATCAAGGGCATGGGTAGGCAAATTTAGGCCCAAGGTCCGGATCTGGCCCAATTGCCTTCTAAATCTGGCCCAAGGACAGTCTGGGATCAGCGTGTTTTTACATGAGTAGAATGTGTCCCTTTTATTTAAAATGCATCTGTGGGTTATTTGTGGGGCATAGGAATTTGTTCACCCCCCCAAATATATATATATATATATATATATATATATATATATATATATATATATATATATATATATAGAGTCCAGCCCCCCACAAGGTCTGAGGGACAGTGGACCAGCCCGCTGCTGAAAAAGTTTGTTGGGTCTGGAAACCAAGCCTTATGAGGAAAAGTTGAGGGAGCTGGGTATGTTTAGCCTGGAAAAGAAGAGACTGAGAGGAGCTAAGATAGCCATCTTAAAATATTTGAAGGGCTGTTACAGGGAACAAGCTTGTTTTGCTCAGGGTATGTGGGGGGGGGGAGCAGGACCATGGCTTCAAGTTAGAAGAAAGGAGATTCCAACTAAACATCAGGAAGAACTTTCTGACAGTAAGAGCTGTTAGACAGTGGAACTCTCAATTATTGGAGGTTTTTAAGCAGAGTTTGGATGGCCACCTATCATGGATGCTTTAGCTGAGATTCCTGCATTGAAGGGGGTCAGAATAGATGACCCTCCTGGTCCCTTTGAACTCTACAATTCTATTGATGTTCCCTATTTTCCCCCTCCCCCTTGCTCCATTAGCATTTCCACAGACTTAAAAAAATCCTCTCTTTCTCTCTCCGTGTCTCTCTCTCTCTCTCTCTCTCTCTCTCTCTCTCTCTCTCTTGCAGTCTTCAGCTGGAAATGAGAGTGCTGGTCTGCTGATATACAGAGGGCATACGGTATATTGGTGTTAAGAGTTACAGTACTGCTTCATGTTTTGCCTGTTTCATCTGTAGGCAAGTTAAATATGATGCAGAGGAGTGGAAGAGCGCTGTAATGTCAGTAGCTCTGCCCCAATAGGAGGTGAGCTGAGAAAGCTCTCTGTGTGTGCACATGGAGGTAACAAGCGTTTGAGAAGCAGCTGCTCAGCACAAAGCAGATTGTAACAGTTCCAGCAGAATGTGCTCTAGACTAACAAATAAGTGTATGACGCAGGAATGATGTCATGTTTACAGCATCCCCCAAAAGATGCTTGCATCCAGCAATGGGATCCACATTATCATCCAGTGTGCAAACACAAACTTGCCGAATTTACACTTTCCAGAACATTACGTGACGAACCAAAACAGCAGCAGGCCACCAAAATTTGCAATTGTCTGAATTTTGCCATGAAGTTCTCCAGCCAAGTAATCTTGTATGCCAATAAATTCATACATTGGTGGAAATAATTTATAAAAATGCATTCTATTAGGGGAAAGTGCTTTGCAAAAAAAATGCGTAGAGTAGGAAAAATTGTGTATACGAAGATAAACTGACAGTAAAAAGCTGATGAATTGTCAAGTGATGTATTTCCTGATGCAAATGGAACTCTCGAGATTTCAAGCCACTTCAAGATTCTAGTTCTCCACAAGCAGAGATGCGAAGTTTGTTTTTTTAAAAAAACAACAACAACAGACCGGTGAAAACAGCTGCATAGGTTTGGTTTCAAAGAACTATGCCTATACCATTTTAATATGTAAATTAATTGGAAATAGCTTGCAGATATTTAATTGGCTTAGGATTTCATATAAGTTAAGTGATGAATCAATATGTTTAATTTTAAAATTAAAAGATATAAGGATGTTAATGTTTTGGTTAAATTTCGTAAGAACTTTGATTTGGAAAACCGTTAAAAGGAAGTGCATGGATATTCAACCAAGGGGAAGCGAGGAAGTCCCTTAACAATGTTAATAAGTGTAATTTTAATAAGGTTATGGTCCATGTTTGTTTGCTTTGTTTATAATTTTGTGAAAATCAATAAAACATTTATAAAATAAATAAACAAACAGACAGACAGACAGACAGGTGAAAACAGCTGCATAGGTTTGGTTTCAAAGAACTATGCCAACACCAGAGCTCCCCTCCCCCTTTCCTGCTTCAGACCCCCATCCTCTTGTGCTCTTAAGTTAAATGTGTTAGAGTATTCCCCATGGACCTCTGCTATATTATCTCCAGATTCCTCTAAAACGATTGCCTGAAATCCAGGCTAAGTGATTGCCAACAATGAAATGGGGTTGGGTACTGAGCATGCATGACAAAGGGACACTTCTATTTACTTAACAAAATGGTAGAGGCAGCTCTTTGTCATGTCTTGGTCACAGCACCCTGCAAGATATAAAAGTAAACACAGTGGAGTGGTCTTTTATATACACGACACTTTTCCTTTCCTTTCTTTTTCGTTCCTCCCCATACCCTGCAATTTAATATTGGACCTATCATTATTTTTTAAAAAATACATTAGTAAAAATACATTATAAATGTGTTATAACACCATGACACTCAATGGTGTTGTAGAGCTGAAATCTGAACTCTATTAAATTTTCCATTGTGAGCTTTAAAACGGTTTTCCCCCACAGCATTTTCTGAGTGTTTTTTAATAGCTGTGTAGATGCAGACCCAGAGCAGGCCTTGGGATAGCTTAAGAATCCCTTACACCTTGAGAGAAAGCAGAGCAGGGGGACAGAGATTTTGACATGTATGGAAGTGAGAGCTGGACCATAAAGAAGGCTGATCGCCAAAGAATTGATGCTTTTGAATTATGGTGCTGGAGGAGACTCTTGAGAGTCCCATGGACTGCAAGAAGACCAAACCTCTCCATTCTGAAGGAAATCAACCCTGAGAGGCCAGATCCTGAAGCTGAGGCTCCAATAATTTGGCCACCGCATGAGAAGAGAAGACTCCCTGGAAAAGACCCTGATGTTGGGAAAGATGGAGGGCACAAGGAGAAGGGGACGACAGAGGACGAGATGGTTGGACAGTGTTCTCGAAGCGACCAGCATGAGTTTGACCAAACTGCGGGAGGCAGTGGAAGACAGTAGTGCCTGGCATGCTCTGGTCCATGGGGTCACGAAGAGTCGGACATGACTAAACAACTAAACAACATCAACAACAACAATTGTGTAGGGTTTGCATGCTTTAAAGTCCCATTGGAATAGCTCAGCATCTTCATTAGTAACTAGTGCTGAGCCAAACATGACTTCCACTTTTTGGGGGGCACCATTATCCATAAATTATTAAGGGGGGAAATGCCTTCAAAATTATCAAAGGGGGCAGAAAATGTAGGTGAAATTCTCAGGGTGGGGGTACAGGGCCTTTTGACGCACTTGCCTCACCTTTGAGGTGGCAGAGTTGTGTTTCTGAACGTCCTTTCCTTTGTTCTGCAAAGTGCCCTGTGCTTTGCAGCCTTCCTGGGTGCTTGCTTTTCATCTAAAGCCTAGGGGAAGACGTGAATGAAACCAGGAAGCATAGGCAGCCAGGGAGGCTGCAGGACACTGGAGGATTAATGTATGAAAAGAAAGACAGTACACACCACTGACAACCACCTTACAAGGATGAAATGAGCTCAAAACCCTGCACACACACTAGAATTCTCAAGAAATCCTAAAGCACCCTGATTATTGGGCAGTAAAATGGGTACCTTTTGCGCAGAGGAAGAAAATGCTTGATTTTGGCACAACCCTGTGAACAGCTTCCTGATCCTGCCTTATAAAAGACCAAGGCCTCCTCAACAGTGACTGCCAGAACTCACTCGTTGCCCAACACAGAGCCATAACCAGCAAATATTCTCAACTTATCCAAAATAAGCTGCTTGACAAACATCGCTCAAAGCTGAAATGCCAATATTCCTTTAATAAATAACAGAGCAGGCTTGATTAAATACTGAAAATTCCAATATTTATGTATGCAGCTACGGCGACAAGGTTACTGATTGCCCAAAATTGGAAAAGCAGCAGCGTCCCAACTAAAACAGACTGGTTATCTAAAATGAGGGAATACTTCCATATTGCCAAACTAACAGGGAGGATAAGGGGAGATATGGTACAAAAAGTGAATAAGGAGTGGGCTATCTTTAAAGAATACATCAAAATTTACGTGGAAAAAGTAGAATTTCTGACAGATATTGCGTGAATCCAGAAAATGATTAGAGAGAAAGCAGAGTAATGTCAAGACAGAAGAAGAGATTAAATAAATAATGAAATGCGTTTAAGCTAGTTGGGAAAATAAAGTAGTGTAACAAGAACGGCTAGAAGTCAAGTCACTTGGTGGGTGTCCGTGTGGGGTAGGTGTGTAGGTATGTTGATATGTACAGTATAGGTAGGTATTATATAGAGTAATGTAGGCATGTTTTATGTTATGAAAATAAGGTAGTGTGTTGTGTATGTGTATTGTGTAAATGTACATATATGTATGTATTTTATATGTTAAAAAAATGTAAATAAAATAAATAAATACTGAAAATTCCAAATCGTCGTTATCCAAAGTAGACTCAATTCATGAAGGAGAAAGGATCTTCTTCCTTACCCACCTGGCCAAACTGGTGATGAATGCCCCTGTCCTAAATTCATTACTTCGAAGCAAATCCTAGTGAAATCAGTGGTACCCATAGCAATGTCATAAGCCACATGTGGGGAACCTTTTGCTCTTCGGAGACTGCTGGACTATGTCTCCCATCAGCCCCAGGAAGCATGGCCAGTGGCCCTGCATATAGGGAATTGTAGTTCAGTAACACTTGGTCCCAGGGCGGGTTGCAACAATTAAAACACAGTGTTAAAAGCTCTTATTGTTTGCATCCATCTATCTTGAGAGACAATGGAGTGCGCCTCCAGGGGTGAAGTCAAACTGCTGGTGACTTCCCCAGGATGCAAGCCTGGGCAGTGTGTGTGCAACTTAAAATTTAGGTGGTCCCTAAAAATATATATACAGTGGCACCTTGGTTTAGGGGATGTGGGTGGTGCTGTGGGTTAAACCATAGAGCCTAGGGCTTGCTGACCAGAAGGTCGGCGGTTTGAATCCCCTTAACAGGGTGAGCTCCCATTGCTCAGTCCCTGCTCCTGCCAACCTAGCAGTTCGAAAGCACATCAAAGTGCAAGTAGATAAATAGGTACCACTCCGGTGGGAAGGTAAATGGCGTTTCCGTGCGCTGCTCTGGTTTGCCAGAAGTGGCTTAGTCATGCTGGCCACATGACCCGGAAGCTGTACGCCGGCTTCCTCAGCCAATAAAGCGAGATGAGCGTCGCAACCCCAGAGTCGGTCGTGACTGGACCTAATGGTCAGGGGTCCCTTTACCTTTATCTTACTTTGGTTTAAGAACAGCTTAGTTTATGAACAACTTGGATTAAGAACGCTGCAAACCCGGAAGTACGTCTTTTGGTTTGTGAACTTTGCCTTGGAAGCAGAACATGTTCCGCTTCCCGTTGAGTGTGCTCCATTTGTAAATTGAGTCCCCTGCTGCTATGGGAAAGCATGACTTGGTTTAATAATAATAATAATAATAATAATAATAATAATAATAATAATAATAAATAATAATAAATTTTATTTATATCCCGCCCTCCCCAGCCGAAGCCGGGCTCAGGGCGGCTAACAACACTAAAAAAGTGCAACAATATAAAAACATCATAAGAATTAATTAAAATCAAAATTAATGGCAACCATAAACTAAAGTATTGTAAAGATTGCTGAAGGAGGGAGTCAGGCTGTGCCCTAACCAAAGGCCTGGTGGAACAGCTCCGTCTTGCAGGCCCTGCGGAAAGATGTCAAGTCCTGCAGGGCCCTTGTCTCTTGTGACAGAGCGTTCCACCAGGTTGGAGCCGCAGCCGAAAAAGCCCTGGCTCTAGTTGAGGCCAGCCTAACCTCTCTGTGGCCTGGGACCTTCAATATGTTTTTATTAGAGGACCGTAAGTTCCTCTGTGGGGCATACCAGGAGAGGCGGTCCCGTAGATACGAGGGTCCTAGGCCGTATAGGGCTTTAAAGGTTAAAACCAGCACCTTAAACCTGATCCTGTACTCCACTGGGAGCCAGTGCAGCTGGTATAGCACCGGATGAATGTGATCCCGCAGCGAAGACCCCGTAAGGAGTCTCGCTGCGGCATTCTGCACCCGCTGGAGTTTCTGGGTCAGTCTCAAGGGCAGCCCCACGTAGAGCGAGTTACAATAATCCAGTCTGGAGGTGACCGTCGCGTGGATCACAGTGGCTAGGTCAGGGCGAGAGAGGTAAGGGGCCAACTGCTTAGCTTGGCGGAGATGAAAAAATGCCGCCTTTGTTATAGCTGCAATCTGCGCCTCCATAGAGAGGGAGGTATCGAAGATTACACCCAAACTCTTAACGGACGGTGCTGGCACTAATTGCACCCCCGCAAGAGATGGGAGTTGCCCCCTCGATCCCATATCGTCCCGCCCCAGCCAGAGGACCTCTGTCTTCGAAGGATTTAACTTCAACCGGCTCCCACGTAACCATCCAGCCACAGCTTCCAGACATCTGGTCAGTGTGTCTGGGGCCGAGTCAGGATGGCCACCCATCAACAGATAGAGTTGGGTGTCATCGGCATACTGATGGCAGCCCAGCCCAAAACTCCGGACAAGCTGGGCGAGGGGGCGCATAAAGATGTTAAAAAGCATCGGGGAGAGAATCGCACCCTGAGGCACTCCACACACCAAGGAGTGGCGGGATGACAGTTCCCCCCCAAGCGCCACCCTCTGTCCCGGACCAGAGAGAAACGAGCACAGCCATTGAAGGACTGCGCCCTGGATCCCCACGTCGGCGAGGCGGTGGTCCAAAAGTTCGTGATCGACCATGTCGAAAGCTGCTGACAGATCTAGAAGAATCAGCAGCCCCGACCCGCCTCGATCCAGCTGTCTACGGAGATCATCTGTTAGGGCGACCAGAGCCGTCTCGGTCCCATGACCAGCGCGGTTTAAGAATGCTTTGGTTTAAGAACAGACTTCCGGAACGGATTAAGTTCGTAAACCAAGGTACCACTGTATCTCAGGTGTCAAAAGCCAAGGTGAAGCACTGTAACTTCAGTGTTCAATGAAAGCTGTCCAATGAAAGTGCCAGATGTGCATTTATGGGGAGGTTGTTCCACAAGAAATGCCCTTTCCCAGGCCACATTATTATTTAAAGGTAAAGGGACCCCTGACCATTAAGTCCAGTCGTGACCGACTCTGGGGTTGCGGTGCTCATCTGGCTTTATTGGCCAAGGGAGCCGGCGTATAGCTTCCGGGTCATGTGGCCAGCATGACTAAGCTGCTTCTGGCGAACCAGAGCAGCGCACGGAAACGCCGTTTACCTTCCTGCCAGAGCGGTACCTATTTATCTACTTGCACTTTGATGTGCTTTCGAACTGCTAGGTTGGCAGGAGCAGGGACCGAGCAACAGGAGCTTACCCCGTCACAGGGATTCGAACCACCGATCTTCTGATTGGCAAGTCCTAGGCTCTGTGGTTTAACCCACAGCACCACCCGCGTCCCCATTACTATTTAGTTATTGCATATTTTCCCCTGGTTTCTCCGAGGAGCTCAAAGTGGTGCATACATTTCTCTCTCCGCCCCCACGACAACCCTGTGGAGTAAGTTTGGCTGAGAAGCAATGACTGGCCTGAGGTCAACAAATGACCTTCATGGCCGAGTGGGAATTTGAACCCTAGTCTTCCAGCATCGAGTCTGACACTCTAACCACTACACCCCATTGGCTGTCTGGATTCTTGCAACCGACTCTTTGTGGGACTCCCTCTGGAAGAGAATTTGAAACTCCAGCTGGCCCAGAACGCAGCAGGAAGAACGTTGGTGCTGGTTGCTTCCCCATGGGGCCATTTTGCACCTATCCTGCAATGCAATGCCTGCACTGGTTGCCAACCTGGCAGAACCCAAATGAGTAGCGATTACCTTTTAAGATCTAGATGGCTGGAGTCGATGATACCCGAGTTGTCTGCCTTCTTCAATAACAGACATTCACTTTCATTGGGATCATGAAGGATGGTCATTCTCTGTGCCGCATCCATACTGGAAACATGATTGTCCCACCACTCCCCCCCACCCCGAAACCCGCTGTTTACCGCTGAATCAGAGCCAACGTCACTCCGGAGAAAACCCGATCGACATTTGCTCTGATTCAGAGGGTTTTCCCAGGGGGAAACTGCAGGACCAGCAGAAATGCAGACAGACCCGGTGTCTGCATCAGTATTGTGGAGAAGCATGCTCAGTGAGGTTTGCACGGCCTGAGGGTCAGGTAGAGCCTTCTGTCTGCTTGTGAAAGCCTATGGATTAGAATTAAATAAATAAATGAATGCCTTCGCTTTGTGGAATAAATATGGAGTGACTACGGAAAAGAGAGAACCCAGAACGATGTGCGAATGCCCTGCCACACTCTTAAGGGCCTGTTAAATTCTTCATGGTTTTCTTTTTGGCTTCACATTTATTTATTTAAAGGTGCCTGGGTTTTGGTTTTTGTTTTATCCCAGCCAAAAGAAGGCTCCCCAAGCAGCTTAAAAAAAAAAAAAAAACTTGGAAAAAAGAGATAGAAAGACAGCTCCTGACTTTAGGCTTACAATCTAAAGAAGACATGAGAAAACAAATGGAACATCAGTTGGGGGGGAGGAGGAGGAAATATGTAAGCCCAGGTTCAAGGTCTTAGTTGCATGCTCAGATAACCAGCTGGAATGATGAGGGTGATGATGATGATGATGATGATACTGCCTATCTGGCTTGGTTACTCTAGCCGCTCTGGGCGGCTTCCAACAAATTAAAAACACAGTAGGTTATCAAACATTAAAAACTTCCCTATATAGATGGATGGAAAAGTTTCAAGGAATGGATGCACCCGAAAGAATACACCGCCTTATTGTGCATGGGCAGGGTGGTGGCAATTGGGTGAAGTCTATTGGCTTCTCCTCTGTGACACACTGCAAGGAGACCATTCAGCCCCTTCTCCCCTGTTTCTCTTTCTTCTGCTAGGTAAGCAGTTTAGGATGCTCTTGTGAAGCAAGATCAAAGGATGTAGCTTGTGAGTTTCCATGCGACTTCTGCAGAGAGCAGGAGAAGCCAAGGTGCACCAAGGTCAAAGATGTCTGCAAGGCAAGGAATGTGTTTCAGGGCTTTTCATATCCAGATGGTGCAAGAAAGTGAGAGCAGTACTACTGGGTCGAAGGTGAAGGTGCACCAAGATAGACGGCACTACCAATATAAGAAGCTCTGACACAGCCTTCCCCAACCTAGTGCCCTCCCTATGTTTTGGACTACAACCCATCAGGAAGAGGGCCCTGATGTTGTTGCATGACCTCCTAGCAGCAGGACATGGGCAAATTTGTGGAAGGAACAACCCCTACGCTGTACAGCCACTTCGTTTTGAGTTTCCATTCAGGGACTGAACCCACAATTTTGGCCTTATCAGCACCATGCTCTAACCATCTAATAAGACTAGACAGCAATGCACATAGTACTGAAAGCCACCATGGTGTAGTGGTTAGAGTGTTGGACTAGGAGCTGGGAGACCAGGGTTCAATTCTCCACTCGGCCCTGAAGCTCACTGGGTGGACCTTGGGCTAGTGTCAGGCAACAGAGGAACCAACCCCCAGGTTGCCAGGAACAGATAAAGTCCTTACTATCTGTTTTTATTCAATATTTACAGAGAGAGGCTTGGGAATGCAGCTTCTTGGAATAATGGTGTTGTCCCGAGCAAATCTCCAACCCCTTCTCTTCCACTTCTTCATTCATCAACAGCATCACCACCCCTACAGTTGTCGTTTAGGGCCATCTGTCTCTGAGCCCTTTGCTCTCCTACTTTTAAGGCTCGCCGGGTTCTGGGAGATGGAGGGTCTGGAATGCTTTCTAGTGATAACCTGTCAGCCAGCTGCTCCATCTCTACCTCCTCCTCCTCTCCCATTATTTCCCAACTTTCCCCCTCATCTGCCTCTGAGCTGTGACCTCCCTCAACCCCCTGCTGTAATTCTGAACTGTCTTCTTCTTCTCTGGAAGGGTCAGGCTGGGGAAGCGGTCTCCACCATTCCTCCTCTGCCCAGTCCCTGACATCTAGTCACTTTCTCTCAGCCTAACCCTAACAGGGTTGTTGAGAAGATAAAATTGGGGGGTGGGGAGGAGATCTATGTACACCACCTTGAGCTCCTTGGAGGAAAGGCGGGATATAAATGAAATAAATATCTAAAAATTAACACAAAATTCTCAGTGCTCCCATTAGCCCTGAACATTGGGACATAATTCCAGGAGCTCTGTAGACCAAAACACCATTGCACAGGTGGCAGTGGCCATGGGCTCCTATATTGTGCCCATCAGCCAAAATCACAGCTGCTCTTTTAATTCAATTTAGTAACACCCCCAAAATGTGCATAATGAGCCTGGCAGTGAGCTCAGCTATCCGGATGCCACCTTTGAGCTTGGGGGCCAATGCGGAAACTCCTTTTGAACCCTGACGCGAAGGAGAATTTCTGGGGCCAATTGTAGAATGAAAGCAGGCAGGCCAGACCTGGCCAGAGCTCTGCCCCCTTTGCCACACTTCTGCAACATTTTAATAAGACTCAGTTGAGGGGTCTCCTGTTTGATATGTACAGATCACAGCTGACTTTCACGCCGTCTCTAGCTAAGTGAAATGTTCTGGAGGTGAGGGAGAAGAATGATTTCCCTCACGAGTAACAAAGGTCGTTTTTTTCTGCTCGTTCCAGAGACGTGAGAAATAACATCTGAAGGTCTTCTCATTATGCACATTGTATTGTTTCCACTAATATGTGAGATTTTGCAAAGTGTGTTCTATGGCTAGTCAGGGTCTCTAATAGGCTGGGGCTAGAAGGCAGGCAGGCAGGCTTTTAACTCCCTCCACATCAATGAAGTCAGGTTCAGTGCTTCCTGAGCTGGTTACCTAGGGAACAGGTAGTGGATGCAACTGTAGCCCCCAACAGGGCTATCAAGAGTGCCGCTGATGGCAGATGTTGGCATTTGGCATCCTTCAGAGAAAACACATATTAATTGAGGCCATAGGGAGATTAACAATGGTTTATTTATTTATTCTGCTTCTTTTAAGAAAGGGATTATATACATAGGGAGTTAGATTTGGCTTGAGGAAGTGGAAAGGCCCATCCGACAGCTTCACATCATCCAAAGAATGGGTTGTCTCCAACACTGATATTGCTCAGTCATAGAAATGAACAAACATAAGAACAGCCGACTGGATCAGGCCAATGGCCCATCGAGTCCAGCACCCTGTTCTCACAGTGGCCAGCCTGATGCCCATGGGAAACAGATGCTGTGGGAAACCAGGGAAACCAGGGAGCAGAGCATGAGCACAAGACCCTTCCCATGGTTTCCAGCAACTGGCATTCAGAAGCATTAGTGTTTGTGACAATGGAGGCAGAGAATTGCCATCATGGCTAGCAGCTAAAGGTAAAGGGACCCCTGACCATTAGGTCCAGTTGTGACCAACTCTGGGGTTGCGGTGCTCATCTCGCTTTATTGGCCGAGGGAGCCACCGTACAGCTTCCGGGTCATGTGGCCAGCGCTTCTGGAGAACCAGAGCAGCGCACGGAAACGCTGTTTACCTTCCCGCAGGAGCAGTACCTATTTATCTACTTGCACTTTGACATACTTTTGAACTGCTAGGTTAGCAGGAGCAGGGACCAAGCAACAGGAGCTCACCCTGTCGTGGGGATTCGAACCACCGACCTTCTGATCGGCAAGCCCTAGGCTCAGTGGTTTAACCCACGTCCCGCGGCTAGTACTACTGATAGGCTTATCCTCCATGAATCCATCCAATTGGTCTTTCGGGTCCCTTCCAACTCTACAACTCTATGATTCTATTATTCCATGGATTTGTTCTGTCTCCCTGAACATTCCCACAGGATTCAATCCCATGCCTGCAAATTCAGGTTGCTCCGTTGCAATTCATTGGGAGGTCCTGCGCAAAATACCCGCTTTCCCCAACAGATTGGGCTTGTCACGATCCTAGAATTGTAGAGTTGGAAGGGACCCTGTGGACCATCTAGTCCAGCCCCATGCAATGCAGGAATATGCAGCTGTCCCAAAAAGGGATCAAACCCATAACCTTGGCATTATCAGCGCCACGCTCTAACCAACTGAGCTAACCAGAGTGTTAATAAGGAAAGTGAGCAGCAAGAATGCCCTGGAAAGTGTGGGATAATACTTCCTTCAATGCAAGGACATCTAACTTCCCTGCAAAGAAACCAGGATGAATACTCAATGAGTAAGTGGACTGGAAGTGCCTATGGATGCACTATGTTATTATTATATTTATTTATTTGTTGTCTGTTTATTTGTTCAATTTGCCAACCTATGGGACCACCTCTCCTGGTATGCCCTTCAGAGGACCTTGAGGTCCACAAATGACAACATTTTGAAGGTCCCAAGTCTCAAGGTGGTAAGATTGGTCTCAACTAGGGCCAGGGCCGTCTCAGTACTGGCCCCGACTTGGTGGAACGCTCTGTCACAAGAGACTAGGGCCCTGTGGGACTCGGCATCTTTCCGCAGGGCCTGCAAGACAGAGCTGTTCTGCCTGGCCTTTGGTTTGGACTCTGTCTGGCCCTTATGTTTCCCTCCCCTTATGGCCTTGATCTATGGGCTGCTTTTAAAATGAGGCTGCATTTTAAATTGCATTTTAACCTGTATTTTAAATTGGTTTTCCCCCATATTATGTTTTTACTGTAATTTTACTGTTGTTAGCTGCCCTGAGCCAGGCTCTGGCTGGGGAGAGCGGGGTATAAATATTTTTTTTAATTATTATTATTATTATTATTATTATTATTATTTCCCGCACAGCAGCCCCTCAGCAGGTTACGTAATTTAAAAACAAAGCACCAAAACATACAACCAACATCCATCGAATGAAACAAAGCCAAGAAAACACATCTAAAACAAAAAACAATTAATACTAATGAATTAGGCCTGAGACCGATATGGCAGCTAGCCTAAGTGAGCTGCTTGGTCTACGGCAGAGCTAAGATGGGAATTCGAGCTCAAGCTCTGAAAAACTACACTTTCTCTTTGCAAAATACCACTGGTGCTGTCATGCTCCATCTCCTTCCAGCCCACACTAAACGGCCGCACTGGTTCTCAATAAATCTGGCGTGCAAGGGTTGGCTTGGGGTTAATCCTATAAATAATTTTGATTAAAAAATGGAATCCCCTCTGGGAGATATTCATCATGGGGTTGTCATTCCATGGAAGAGAAAAGGTTTAATCTCTCCCACCGATCCCCACCCCCACAGGCTCCAGAAGATAGCGCTGGGGGGAGGTGAAGGAATGCGTTTTACAATGGCTGGTTCTACCTTGAACTGACCTTGCTAAATCTCACTGCCGGCTCTTTTCCCGCATCACTGCTCCTGGAAGAGAATTTCCCATCACTTCCCATCTATGCATTGAACGCCAGCTGTAGTTCAAGGTTTCCTTGGGGGTCAGGACCCATGGCTCACCTCTTTAAAACTTAACCCATTTTGCTTGCTTCACCTCCTTTGAATGGAAGTTTTTCTTTTCACAAGCATTTAGGTTTTTTCAGATATTGGGAGGGCGAGTAGATTGGCCAGGTGAAATATATAATGTAATGTGTGCGGGTGGCGCTGTGGGTTAAACCACAGAGCCAGGACTTGCCAATCAGAAGGTTGGCGGTTCGAATCCCCATGACGGGGTGAGCTCCCGTTGCTCGGTCCCTGCTCCTGCCCACCTAGCAGTTCGAAAGCACGTCAAAGTGCAAGTAGATAAATAGGTACCACTCCAGTGGGAAGGTAAACAGCATTTCCGTGCACTGCTCTGGTTCACCAGAAGCGGCTTAGTCATGCTGGCCACATGACCTGGAAGCTGTACGCTGGCTCCCTCGGCCAGTAAAGCGAGATGAGTGCCGCAACCCCAGAGTCAGTCACAACTGGACCTAATGGTCAGGGGTCCCTTTACCTTTACCTCGGGTTAAGTACTTAATTCGTTCTGGAGGTCTGTTCTTAACCTGAAACTGTTCTTAACCTGAAGCACCACTTTCGCTAATGGGGCCGCCCGCTGCTGCCATGCCGCCAGAGCATGATTTCTGTTCTCATCCTGAAGCAAAGTTCTTAACTCAAGGTAATAGTTCTGGGTTAGCAGAGTCTGTAACCTGAAGCGTATGTAACCTGAAGCATCTGTAACCCGAGGTACCACTGTAATGTAATGTAATGTAATGTAATGTAATGTAGCAGTATAATGCATCTATCTATATCTATCTATCTATCTATCTATCTATCTATCTATCTATCTCTATCATCTATCTATCTATCTATCTATCTACCTATCATCTATCTATCTACCTATCATCTATCTATCTATCTATCTACCTATCATCTATCTATCTATCTATCATCTATCTATCTATCTATCTATCTATCTATCTATCTATCTATCTATCATCTATCTATCTATCTATCTATTTATATCTATCTATCTATCTATCTATCTATCTATCTATCTATCTATCATCTATCTATCTATATCTATCATCTCCTGCATTTGGTGAAGAACAGCTTTCAGTGTATTCTCATATTTATTTGTTCAGCCAGAAGACTAAGCAAGAGTGCATGTGTGAGTACAAACCAAATATCATCTTACTTTCCAGCAAAAATTTCCAAGCTTGGAGGAAAGCCACCCGGTGCGGAGCGGAGCCCGCTGTCCGCTGTTGCTGCTTCTGAAGCAGCAGTGGGCAGGCTCCGTGCTGGGCGACTTTCTTGTGGCACGGAGCAGAGCCCGCCGCCAGCCGCTGCTGCTTCCAAAGCAGCAGTGGACGGACTCTGCTCCACACTGCCCATACCTGGCATATAAGACGACCCCCGACTTTTTAACCTATTTTCCAGGGTTAAAAAGTCATCTTATACGCCGGAATCTACGGTATTTTTCTTTCTCTAAGCATGCTTTAATGCATGTAGTGCACATATCTGGCAGGAGGAGGAGGAGGAGGAGAAAACCACTAGACTAATTATAGCTGATCAATTATCAAATGCGCAAGAGAAATCCTGCATTCCTCTAAGCAAAGCTGGCCACACAAGTAACATCACTGATATATTTTCGTGTGAGAAATGGCAGTTTCCAATGACCCCCAACGCATCCTGGAGAATCAATGAGAAGCCCAGTAAATCAGCAGTGGTTAGCTCCCGGTAAAGATTAATCACATTGCTAAGTGTGAAGGTCAAGGGTTGACTCAGCCAAGGATCTTGAAAAGCTAAAGGAGGACACAATATTTTGCACAGTCTCTGGCTCCTTATTGGTGCAACGCTCTGATCCGGCCACCCACAGATTTGTCAAGGCAAGACTGTCTGTTTGATGTTCCAAGGTCTTTCCAGGCTCATCAAAACATTATTAACCTGAAACACATCCTCACCACCCAGTTATAAACATCTATTGATTTCTTTGGGGGAGCTGAGTAAACCAGAGTCTTTGTTTAAAAGCCAAAGGAGATATATTTAATACAATTTCTGACCCTGCAGAGGTTTGAGGTTCAAGGCATGCATCACGGCACTGTGCTAAGGAAAGCTATGCTCTGGGGCTAGTGGAGGTGGGTGACTGGGTCCCAGTAAATCCGGGTTCTGTGTGACACACAGGAGCCCCATGCCATTAAAGCTGGTCAGTGCAGCTGCAGCAGGTTCATGAGAACACAAGTCGAGGCCACTGAACCAGGTCAATGGGCCATCCAGCCACTGAACCAGGTCAATGGGCCATCCAGTCCAGTATCCCATTCGCACAGTGATCAGCCCAAGACATTTTGCTGCCTGAGGCAAAACAGAAAATGGCACCTCCTGTTCCGCCACCTGAGGCAACTGGAGGTGGCTTGAGGAAGCCCCGGAGCACTGAAGGCGGGGGGGGGGAAAGGAGTCCAGAGAGGAATAGGTGCTGGATGCTGGTGACCAGCGCCACTCAGGCATAGCTGTCAAGCGTCCCTTATTTGGCAGGACAGTCCCTTATCCCAGCACCATGTCCTGCTGCTGCCCCGTATTGATGATGTCCCTTAAATTTCCAGGGTTTCAAAGGAAGCAGCTCCTCTCCCTCCCTCCCTGCCGGCCAGGGAGGAGGGAGGCTCCAACTGTGTTGCTTGGCTGCGTTGCTCACCCAATAAGGAGTCTAAGAATGACTGGGGGGTGGAGCTTGCATGCCTTGTGCTGATCAAATTGGCTGCGTTGCCTAGGGACTCGCCTTTGCTCAGCGCTTCCCAGCGGAGAGGTAACGGTGGTTTTCCTTTCCTTGAGGCTTGAGGCTTCATTTGGCTGCTGGCTGGGCTTTCTGCCTTTGGCTCGGAGGGGCTCAGAAGTTGAACATACCTGTGCTTGGAAAATCCCTTATTTTGACTGCTGATCCTTTATTTTTGAGGCTGCTGGTCCCTTATTTTTAAATCTGTAAGTTGACAGCTATGCACTCAGGAGCCTTCAGAGTCATGGAGAATGAGGAGGCGAGTCTTGGTGGACAGATGGCTGTTGAGGTTCTTCAGTGGTGGGATCACACAGGAAACAGCTCTGGTTCCAAGGCAGCAGTGGTGATGGAGAGGCCTTCCCCTACACAGGGAACCAGGATAATAATAATAATAATAATAATAATAATAATAATAATAATAATAATTTATTTATACCCCGCCCATCTGGCTGGGCTTCCCCAGCCACTCTGGGTGGCTTCCAACAAAATATTAAAATACTGTAATACATCAGACATTAAAAGCTTCCCTAAACAGGGCTGCCTTCAGATGTCAGATGCCACCTATGCTGTCCCAAACTGCCTGCCACCCAAGGCAACTGCCTCACCAAGGCTAATGGGTGGGCCGGCCCCGCCAACCAGATGCCTGTAGGAAGTCAGCAAGCAAGATGTGAGAGCAGCAGCACTCTTCCAGCCAGCGGAAGCAGGTGAGGTCTAGCTGCTACATCGTCGCTGCTTACCCATACAGAAGCCATGCGACTGCACCACTGGGAGAGCCACCTGCGAGATTCACCCCGATGGCACATGCATGATCAGACTGCCAACCAGATCAAAAAAAGTTCCCATGCAGCCAATGCAGCAGGAAATAAATTTCTAAAAAATAAATAAAGGGAGAAATCGGGTCCTCCCTTAAAGAGGGCATGTATTGCGGTGAGACCTGGAAAACCGACACCCTGTGTTGTGGGTGGGTACGATTGGTCAGCCACAACACCCGATTGGTAGGTGCCTTGAAGCTGGGTGCAATCTGGCCAATGGGACGCAGTCCAAATGGTTCGAGGGACCTATTTATGCCCATGCACATGACCCAGAGCTTCCTCTTTCGGTGCGTGCATTCGGAACACCTGCCCACCTCTCCCTACTTTTCGGGCTTTCCGCTTTACCTTGCTATGCCGTCGTGTGTTGTCTGTCATTGGGACAGGGGCACGGTAGGAATTTCCCCCACTTGGCTGATTGGCTGTTGCCATTTGGGTTGCAGATAGGCTCTGGTTCAGGTGTAAGGTTGCAGATAGGCTCTGGTTCAGGTGATAGGGATGGGAGAAGGCTCTCCCCATCCCTATGTGAAGGGTATTCCATTAAAGAAATCCAAGCACTGGATGGTTTGGTCAACCCCTGAGAGGGGGTGCCCATGCCTGAGTCCCAGGGGGACATTTGGGTGGTGGAGTTAGCCCGTTCCCAGCTTTCTGCTTATCCAGGTGTTCACCCTTGGCTGACCTATGCTGGTGCCCTGCATGGCAGGGAGCTAGTCCAACCAGAGCCTATGTAACCAGTCACTTTCTGTAATCAATAAAGTTGTGGCCTAAATTCTGTCAAAAACCAAAAATTTTGTCAAGTGTGAATTTATTTAGGGGGGAGGTTTCTGGGTTTGAACACGCAAGGGGGTACGCATTTAAAAAATGAATATAGGCAGGCAAAAGATAAATAAAATTTGAGAATTGCATCAGAACGTTCAAGAAATGCAAAAGCTTGTGGATAACAAACCTCTGAGGAATGTGGGGTCAGGTTGATTGATATTGGAATTTGGACAGATGGAATTCCTCAGCCATCCCTGACCTTCGTCAGGTTTGTGACGCTCGTCCCATGGGTTTAAACAGCCGAGCATCAGCAGGCAAATTCTGCCAGGTGGGAGCTCCTTTTGTAAATTTGTTTTGCAAGGAGCCAGTTGCATATGTGGCAAATTATACTGAATCAATAATAACTGCATCCCAGTATTATTTACTCTGGCCTTCACGGCAAATTCTATTTACCGCTCCTCTGAGATATTAGTAGCAAACAACTCCTGGGAGGAATTGGATCAGTATTTTGCAAAAGGTCAGAACCAATCAACCCCACACCCCATCCTTTCCCATATTAGATTCCCCCCCCCCCCCTGCTTCATTACAGTCCTTGATTCCCTGTAGCTGAGGTTTCTGAATACATGTGGTGAATAGAAGCCAGGCTAAATGAGACGATGTAGATCCTGTCTTTTTAATAGTTAAACAGCTAGAGAATGAGGGGTTCTGGACCACAGCCCTGGGGGAGAGGGAGTTAGCCCTCCCCACAAATCATTTTGCCAATATAGATGTCTCTAATACTGCTGTTTGTCCCTTATTGACTTGGGGGGGGGTGAATTTCCACCAGGAAAACAGCATGGAGTAAACTGTTAATCCCTCTCCTCCAAGACCACAGTCCTGACCCAAATCAGCCCCACTCCCTCGTGCTTTGCAATGAGGTTTTCTTTTTCTTCTCGGGATTTAATTGGTTCAGCAAGGCCAAGGAAAGGCACTTTGACCATCACCTGCTGGCAACAGAATAATCACACACTTCACGCCCATCCTTTTGTAGAGGCTCATATCATGCCTAAACTGCTTTAAAACCTTCAACATCAAGTCCCAGGGATTCTTGTCCTACAGGGCAGCCCCCACAGACAAACTTGTAAGAC
Organism: Podarcis vaucheri; assembly: GCF_965113315.1. NCBI lineage: Eukaryota > Metazoa > Chordata > Lepidosauria > Squamata > Lacertidae > Podarcis > Podarcis vaucheri. Next base: position 99,500,656 of record NC_138764.1, read on the forward strand.
CCAAACAGGAAACCTATGTTCCCTCTTAAAAACAAATCTCTAAAATCAACATTCAGTCCGAATTCTTGGATTTCTGCTACTTGGATTCAATAGATGCACAACGGACTTGGGGGTTCAGCAAATGCGTTCTTTTCAAAGCGTGATGTTTTTAAATTATTTCCCCCTCCCCTCCTCTGAATAAGCAGTTTTTGAGAGACTGGAACACAAATCCATTTCACTTTCTTTTATGCCTCATTATTTATTGAAACATTTTCATTATGGCAGACTTTAAAGAAGAAAGGGAGAAAGCAATTGCCGGGGTGCAGAACATTAGATTACAGCATCTGAACTGAAAAATTAATTTTTCACCCTGTGAGTAATGACTAGATATCTTCCCGTTGGATGTTTGGCACAGATCCCCCTTCAGACATAATTTATAGCAAACTAATATGGGCAATAGATCTGCTTCTCCCAATCTTCCATCATGCCCATGTCCCATCCATAGATCATCATCTTATTGTTCCCCCTTTAATAATTGCCCGGATTGTATTTCTCTCTCACTCTCTGCTTTCAAAAGAAACAGTCAGTGCCCTTCAGATTTTCAAAATGAGCGAGGAAAAGCTTTGTCTGAATTGGATACCGTGACCTTTAATCTCAAAACACGAATTCCTCTATTAGTTTTTGCCTATTTTTACGGATGCCAAGATGGAAAAGATAAGGGAGTGAACCATAATTCCTGAGAGCGTAGAGATCTGTTGCAGCATGAAAGACCGGGACCTGGACTCTGCTAGCTTGCTGGGTGTAATACAAACACCTCGGGTTACAAACACTTCGGGTTACAGACTCCACTAACCCGGAAGCAGTATCTCGGGTTAAGAACTTTGCTTCAGGATGAGAACAGAAATCGTGCGGCAGCGGCACGGCGGCAGTGGGAGGCCCCATTAGCTAAAGTGGTACCTCAGGTTAAGAACAGTTTCAGGGTAAGAACGGAACTCCAGAATGAATTAAGTTTGTAACCAGAGGTACCACTGTATGTGATTTTAAAAAGGTTGACGTGAAAATCCACCAGCATCTTAGGGTGAATCAGGGGTAGGAAACCTAAGGCCCAGGGGCCGGATCTGGCCCAGTCGCCTTCTCAATCCAGCCCACGGACGGTCCGGGAATCAGCGTGTTTTTACATGAGTAGAATGTGTCCTTTTATTTAAAATGCATCTCTGGGTTATTTGTGGGGCCCGCCTGATATTTTTACATGAATAGAATGTGCGCTTTTATTTAAAATGCATCTCTGGGTTATCTGTGGGGCCTAGGAATTCGTTCATTCCCCCCCCCCAAAAAAAAAATAGTCCAGCCCACCACATGGTCTGAGGGACGGTGGACCGGCCCATGGCTGGAAAAGGCTGCTGACCCCTGGAATGTATCCAATGAAGCTACATATTCGCAGCCTTGAATAATATACTGTACACATTTTTGCAAGCAATTTCTCCCCAATTATAATGCATTTTATGATGCATGTACGATCTTTTCACTAACACATGCATTTAATGCATACTCTCCCCTAATATATGCATTTTTGTACAGACAGTTGGGTTGTACAACTGCACTGCAAAATTCAGAGAACTGCAAAATTCAAAGAAGAGTTGTGCTTTGGTTCATGTACTCATTGAGTCGGGAAGTGCAAATCGGGTATGTAATGGGTAGGAGTTATTTGTGCGTAAACTGGTGCCATTCTTGGTTAATTTGCCTTGTTAAACCTTCTGACTGCACAGCCCCTTCTCATCGTGGCTGCCTCAGTCACTGGCAGAATTCGTCAGTGGGCGTTTCTTGAACCTCTTCCAACATAAAAGTTGTTTGACACCCAGTCTCCTCCTCCTCTCACTGCGCAGGAGTCTTCTGCGCAGGGAAGGCGTGGGTAGCGGAGGACCTGGGCTCTCCTCACTGATGTCCAGTGAAGAGTCCTGGAGCCCTCTCTCCAATTCCCCCGTCTGCCCCCCTTTATCCCTGGTGTTGCGCTGATTGGCTTCCCCCTCTACTGAGCTGTTTCTCCCCCTGCTGCTGGGTCCTTTGCCAGCATCATCTGGGAGCCTCCCCTTCGCCTCTCCCTCCGATGTCAGTTCCCTGACAGGGTAGTTTCTCATTAAGGCACAAACAAAATCACAAAATGCTCAATCCTTCCATGCAACAGAGGCAGGTGGCAACTCATCCTTTGCTACGGAGCACCTGCCCTGCTCATAATACAATGGAGCGTCTTCATAAAAGCACCCGCTTTACACCAAACGCAGAGTAGCACACAGTAATCTTTTTCAGATAGGGAGGTCTGTAATATTTGGTAGGATGTTGGAAGTTAAATTAGTGGTAATAGTATTGATGCGGTTAACTCTGAGAAATGATAGACGTTGATTTTAGCCAGAATTTGCCATGCTTGGTGATCTGAGAGAAACAGAGTTTAAAAAGGGATGGGCAAATCTGTCATTTTCAATCTTTCTCTTTTCCTCATCTTTCCATGCTTAAGTTCAGTTCTCCACATTTCCAAATCATTTTGCAAAAATAATAATAACAAACAAACAAACAAACCCTCATGGAAATTCACCAGCATTTCAGCACATATTTCTTCTAACAAATATGTCGTTATACATACTTTCACCTAATATGCACATTTTTGAAAAGCAATTTCCCCTTTCACAATGCATTTTTGCATGCTATTTTCACAAATGTGCACATTTTATCTGCACTTTATTTGAGAGATGCATTTTCGTACATATTATTTGGCCAGAGAAGTGCATTGCAAAATTCAGAGATGTGACTAGGGTCACATATTGTTTTGGAAAGTATGAATGAGGTATTTCACCCATAAATGTGAAATAATTAAAATTTATCCCCTATCCCTATTTGTCTGGGCCACAGAGAAGTCCTTACCTCAGTGGTAGCCTGGTCTGGTATAAAATATTCTCCTCTGTTCCCGTTATAGAGATCAGCTGCAGGGAAAGAGAAGAGACTTTCCATGCTCCTATACAGAGCTGGTGGGCTAGAATAGCTAAAGGATTTGTAAGAATTGCAAGACCATGTTTATGAATCACTTTGAACATGCTTTACAAAACAAGTACTTAGTCTAACAGTTGTGCAGAAAAGGGGTCTTCCCCATCCAAGAGATGTAATTTCTAACCCTTGTTAGAACTCCATATTCTACCAAACTCTTAATTGTACAATGGCCTCCTCCTCCTCTGTATCAGTCTTCTCCCTTGCTTCCCATCGCAGCAGCTCTTCCCCAGGAAAAGGCCTGTGCTTCACTCTAACTCCCCAAAGTGTCTTGCTGGCCTCATGTGAACTAGCTGAGCAAATCTGCTTTGCATATGGGGTCAGGAACAAGCAGAAGGCAGAACTCTAATGCGCATTGTGCAATGCAAACCCAAATGTAGGCATGATTAAGCGAGACATGTTCTGCCTATGCCGTTTGAATTTCTTCCCTAGCTGCATTTCAAAATCATGATCAGCAGACAGATGCTAGAGGGGGAAAAAATCCCATTCAATAAAGCAAAGGATAGCTTTTACGCTTGCAGTCATTTACTTTGAGCTGGCTAAGGGTTATCCCCAGGACTGCTGAGGTACAGCGAGTGCTTCAATACATCCTGTTCCTTCTTTTTTAACCGTCCAAATCTGAGAGATATGCTTTGGAACTTGAGAGAAATAGAGGGAACTCAGCTCTCTTGGGCAGAAGCTCCAGCAGCACAGATGTAGCAGGCAGATAGTAGGCCAGGAACAGAGAGTGATCACTTACGCATCCTCAAAAAGAGAACAGATGGGAGGGCCAGAGTTCAGTGGGAGAACAGCTGCTTTGCATTCAGAAGGTCTCAAGTTCAATCTCTAGCATGTCCAGGTAGGGATGGGAATATCTCTTGTCTGAAATTCTGGAGAGCTTCTGCCTGTCAGTGTAGACCAGGCATGGGGGAACTTTCTCAGCCTGAGGACCACATTGCTTCATGGATAAGGGTTGTAGACCAAGCTGGAACCATGTGGAAATGGAGGCATTGTTGGTTGGTGGCTCCTGTGTCTGGGAGATTGGCCTGTTGCCTGGTTTGGATGCATTGCATTCCCTCTAAAATAACAGGTTTGGGTCTCCTGGATCCATCTTTGTTGCTGGAGCTTCAGGAGCTACCTGTGTCTTAACAGCTGGTCCACCAGCTAGAGGCATTCTTGGACAGGGACGGTCTGGCCATGCTGATTCATGCAACTGGTAAGCTTTGGACTTGATTCTCACAATGTGCTGGATGTGGGGCCACCTTTGGGCCTGATTCAGAGGCTCCAGCTACTACAAAACACCATGGCTAAGTTGTTGATGGGGACAAACAAGTGCCAGCACAAAACTCCAGTACTCAAAAGCTTGAACTGGTTGCCCGTAGACTAGCAGGTCAGGTTCAAGGTTCTTGTATTAATTTCCAAGGCTCTTTCTAAGGTACTTCAGACTGGATAGCTCAATTGGTTAGAGCCTGGTGCTGATAATGCCAGTGTCACAGGTTCTATCCCCATATGGGATAGCTGCGTATTCCTGCCACCAGAAACCATGTGTTCAGTATTGTGAGCCCACTATTATGAAACTCCATTCCAGGTAAGGACAAAAAGGCCTTCTACCTGTTGAACTTCCAGTTCCCATTGAAGACTATTACTATTAGTATTATTAGTATTAGTATTAGTATTAGTACAGCGGATGCTCGGGTTGTGAATGTGATCCATGCAGGAGGCACGTTCGCAACCAGCAGCGCCACGTCTTGCGCACGTGCGGGTCGTGATTTGGCATTTCTGTGCATGCACAAAGTGCAATTTAGTGTTTCTGTGCATGTGCAAGCACCATTCTGGTACTTCCGGGTTCGGCGCAGTGTGCAACCCGAAAACGCGCAACCTGAACCATCTGTAACCCGAGGTATGACTGTATTAGTATTAGTATTCCAGCAGGCATTTGAACTGTATTCTCATTTTATATTTTTAATTGATTTTTATCTTTGCCACTTAGGGCCCATTGCAATTAATGGGTTTATGAAAGGTCGGAGGAGTCAATAATACAGTGGGAATATGCCAGCCATGGAAAAAATCAGAGGTTACATGCAGAAACAAATATATATCCATCTTCTATCCAGGCAGGCAAGAGGCATTATCATAGTTCAAGGACACATTCCAGGCAGGCAAAAGCAGTTGTGGAGGGTGCAAAGCAGGGCTGTGGTCTGGGGAGAGGGGGTGTCACTGGGGAGGTAGTGTGGCATAGGGAGAGTCCCACAGAGAGGACTGGATGATCACATTTGCTGTTCCCGCACCCCGAGCCTGAGGTTCTCCACCCCGTTTTAGACAATGCTGATTTTGATGGACCAGTGGTGCAACATGGTACAACAACAGCTTCCTGTGTGCACAGATTTACTTTTAGAAAGAATGTTCTGCAAGGGGCTGGACAATATGACTTTTTGGGTCCCTTCTGTCTCTACAGTTCTGTGAGTCTATTACTGTAGAGAAGGCTGCGGCCAGGTGAGCTGTGTGGCTGCTCAGTGTGCTGTCCATCTGCTCACTGTTGATGGGCATCTTCAAGGTCCTTCCTGCTCTTCCTTCTGATGACTCTTTATCCTTAAACCAGACTTGGGCTGGGCAGCCCTTTGAAAAAGAGAGTGTCTTCAAATAGAGGACTGTCCTCTGTAAAGTAGGACACATGGCCACCATGCAGGAGGGGAGGAAGCTCCTAAGGTGAATGAAAGTTCAATGGTTAAAGGAACTCTTTAACTGGAGGAGGACAGCAGATGTGGAGAACATGATGCCAGGACTACGTGGGCCTTTGGTCTGATCCAGCCAGTCTCTTCTTCTGTTCTTTTCAGTAAATATTTTAAAACAACCTCCCACGAGCCTCCTGGCTATAACTGAGCCTGCTTCCCATGGGGATTGTCATATGCATGCTGAGAGTCTTCATGCCTCGGGTGAACATTCTTGGCTCTCAGTGTTGAAGGACATTTTGCAGGTTCTGGTGTGATGCTGGCAAGCCTGTGCCAAAGGCAGTGGCGTAGCGTGGGTTGTCAGCACCCGGGGCAAGGCAAATAATTTGCGCCCCCTAACCCATGGATTTGCGCCCCCTAACCCCCAGATGTTGCGCCAGGTGCGGCCGACCCCCCCCCTGCACCCCCCACGCTACGCCACTGCTCCCATCCTCTCATAGCTGGAGGTGCCGGCGACTCAACCTGGGGGCCTTTTGCAAGGAAAGCAGTGCTCTCCCATGCAGCCACGAACTGTAGTGGACCGGCTCTTTTGAGAAGCAAGGCGGCCTCGGCTGAGGGACGTGGCTGGTCTCTGCAGGGGAAGGAAAGGAAGAGACCGCGGGGTCTTTTTCTTCCAGGCATCCGTCCAAGAAGGAGCGCCTGCCTCTGGTTTAAACCTCGCTCACCAGAAGAGTTGCAGATCCAGCCGGGGCCGCGCGCGCTTTCCTGAGTGGGAAAGCAAATGTGGGGGAAAGTCTCCTGAGAGGCGCCCTCACTGCTCTCAGAATGGCGGGATGATGAGAGGCCCCCTCTAAGGGACAAGAGACCCAGGAAATCCACTTCCCACTGAACTGAGCTGGGGTGGGGGGGGGGACTTAATTGGAAAGAGGATCGCAGCTTCCTCGAAGGGAGCCTTTGACCTTGAAGCTTGCTGGTGGCAGGGTGGCTTTTTGCGGTCGCCCCAATTTGGGGCGCAAATACCCGGCGGCTTCGCCCCCAACCCCCGCGAAGATGCGGCTTGGGGCGCACGCGTTTCCGCCTGACTCTCTCCCTCGCCCCCTCCCCGGAGCGTTGCAGTGAGAAAGGGAGAGTCTCCCGCTCGGCTGCCGCTGTTTCTCTCCACGTGTCCACCGCCAGAGGCAGCAGCGTCGGCGGCGGGCAGCCGTGCCTGTGTGAGCAAGTCTGGCGGCGGAATGGTGGCGAGGTACTGCGGCTGCTGCCGGGCCCTGGAGGTGCTCAGCGGGCTCTTCAGCTTCGCCTTCTTGGCCGCGGCCCTGGAGCTACAGCCTGTGCCCGAGGCTCTTTGGAGACTCTGGAGGCGGCGAGCGCGCCCCCCAGATGTTGCGCCCGGTGCGGCCAGCCCCCCCTGCACCCCCACGCTACGCCACTGGCCAAAGGAAAGACTGGAGGTCCAAAGTGGAGATCATAAGTAAGAGGCCAAGGCAGGATGCAGCAGGTCAAGGCACAGCAAAGGTGCAGAAAGTCAGGAGGGAAGCAGTCTAGCAAAATATGAGGAGCAGCTTAGAGGAGGGGTTGCAGCTGTGGGCACCACCAATACCTTCTTATGACATCCCTGGAAAAAAAATCCAGTAAGTACCTCCTTAAAAATCAACAGCATGTTCAAGACTGTTTGCTTTTCCTGATCCCATTTGCCCTGGTTCAGCCTCTCCTGCTTTGAACGTGCCACATTAAAAATGCCCACGTTTCTTTGGATTCCAGGACTAAACAGTTGCCTTTCCTCCTATCCAGAGGAGAGGAGAGGAGCAAAGTTTTCTCTGAGCAGGTCCAGCAGTAGTTGATGAAGGTGGGTTGTTCTTCCGCATTGGTGGAGGGGCCGTGCTTATGCCATTTTTGTGGTCCAGTCTCTTTTCCTACTCTTTCAGATGTGTCAGCCATTTAATGTTTTGCCACGCCCTCACAGCAGCCACTTTGCAACTGCTACCTATCAGGGCTTTCTCAAAATGCCAAATGTTCCCTGGAACTGACTCTAAAATTATAAGCTGTACCACTTCAGAGCCAATCACCATGATCGCAGATGCAGATGACCACAGCAAATGAATGACGTGCAGCCTGAGAGTATTTCAGAACAGGGCTGAGAATTGACCACTGTTAATTCCACTCATCCTGCAGTCAGGGAAGTCCAATGCAGACATGGCACAGCTGTGGCCAGAAAATAAATTTCTCTGCAGGGATGGAATTATGTGTGACGTCCATGTGCTCCATTTCCTTTACAAATTGAAGTCTGGAAAGGTGGAATTTGCAGCACAGAAGCTTTGGGTGGGAGGAGAGTGCTTAACCCTTCCTTGCCCAGTGGGTTTCTCCCAACTGCTACTTGCTTTTTACTCCCTATTGAACTTCCAGGATTGTGTTTTCATCACAAACATGGGCCTGGAAGCTGAATAGGGTGGGAAAGCAGCTTCCCTAGGAGGAGTTGCAGGGGTAAACTAGAAGGAAGGGGAGGAGCTAATCCCACTTCCTCTGCCCATAACGTTTCCATAGCAAATTGCACCCTTTTGTTCCCAAGAGGCTAGTCCTTCAGAAGGAGACAGTTGTGGCAGGAAGGAGTCAAATGGCAGTTGGTCTCCACACCAGCAGAGAGGGCCCTGATAATCTCATGTTTCCCTCTGAAGACTGCTGGTGATGCACCTCTTGTTGGGATGTGAATAGATGGCAAAGGTAAAGGGACCCCTGAACATTAGGTCCAGTCGTGGCTGACTCTGGGGTTGCGGCACTCATCTCACTTTATTGGCTGAGGGAGCTGGCGTCCAGCTTCCGGGTCATGTGGCCAGCATGACTCAGCCGCTTCTGGCGAACCAGAGCAGTGCACGGAAATGCCATTTACCTTTCTGCCAAAGCAGTACCTATTTATCTACTTGCACTTTCACGTGCTTTCGAACTGCTAGGTTGGCAGGAGCAGGGACCGAGCAACGGGAGCTTACGCCGTCGTGGGGATTCGAACCGCCGACCTTCTGATCAGCAAGTCCTAGCTTCTGTGATTTAACCCATAGCACCACCCGCATCCCATGAACAGAGGTAGGAGGTGATATTTTTATTAGATATTATCCTTCCTTTCTCACGTCTGTGAGTTCAGCGGAGTGCCATCCCTTTGCAGCTTAAAAGGGAAGCTTAGATCAGCTTGTTTTAGCTTTTTAGTTTGAGTCATCCAGGATGCTTTAAGGCAGATTGAATTTTCCTGATATCTCCCCCTTAGAACAATAATCAAACAAACAGTCTTATAAAAGGTAAAAAATAACATTTACTCACTTGGAATAACTGTTGAAGAGTAGGTTTAAAATGGTATTTCAGTTACAAAGACATGCTTAAGTCTAGCTTAAAATGGAATCTGAGCATTGGAGTTCAGACCTGTAGATGTCCTTCAGATTTCTGTCTTGGTGATAAGATGAAGAAGAAAAGAAAGAGAGGAGAAAGAGGGTCTGCCCAGGCAGGGAGTGCCTCTCACGGAGTTCTTTCTAACAAGCTTAGTGAGCTTCAGTTCCTATCATGTGCCTATCTAGCAAAGCATGAATTGTTGGTCCGACTGCACTTTACATATCCCACACCTCTCACTTTTACAAAACATGTGAAACGGTGCCTAACTAAGATGGGGCTTTGCAGAGTGCATCCTCTACTAAGGCATGCTTTCCTTTTGAGCAATTGCAGCCACGTCCCACAGATGTGGGGATGGGAGAGAAGGGTGTCCCTTCTGGAGCAGTTTTACAGCTCAGTGGCTCTTGCGCTGAACACCCTTCTTCGTGCCACAGTTCCCATTGCAATGCAGGTGTTAACTTAATTGATCTGGGTGCCGGTAAAACTGTGAATGTCACAGCAGCTGAGCCAGGCATGATGGCTCACTGCAATACTGGCATCAGATGAGTTTCCTCTCCCGGGTAGCTCTGCCAATGCACCAAACAGGACCTGCTTGGTGCAGCAAACCCACTGGAGGGAAGAGTGCTAATAATGAAAGATTAGACAGATCTGCTGGCTGAATAAAAATGTGTTCCAGTGCAAGGCGCAATTGCTCAGTAGCCTATCTACTTGGGGGTCACTTCCAAGCAAAATCGCTGTTAATGAATTTCTGTGCATTAACCGCCGTGGTGCAGTGAACCCTGTTGCCTAGTTGTGCGCCTCAGAAGCTATCGCAGCAAATAAAACATCAACAAAACAACAATTTAGAAGATCCTAGAGGGAAATCAAAGTCACGCCTTGCAACCAGCTCAACCTTTATTACCAAGAAAACCACATCAAAGCAACCTGTTCTTGGGTGTGTGTTTCAAGACTTTGCCAGTCTTGGGATAAGAACATGAGAGGGGCCTACTGGATGAGGCCAGTGGCCCATCTAGTGCAGAGTTGGGAGGGACCTCGAGGGTCATCTGAGGCTGCTATGTTTCCTGGGGACAGATTTGCAAATCTGGGGGCATTCTGGGGATGGATTTTGTCCAGGGACAGATTTGCAAATCTGGGGACTGTCCCCAGGAACCGGGGATGTCTGGTAACCCTAAGGTAGGCGTAAGGTAAAGGTAAAGGGACCCCTGACCATTAGGTCCAGTCGTGACCGACTCTGGGGTTGCGGCGTTCATCTCGCTTTATTGGCCGAGGGAGCCGGCGTACAGCTTCCAGGTCATGTGGCCAGCATGACTAAGCCGCTTCTGGCGAACCAGAGCAGCGCACGGAAACACCGTTTACCTTCCCGTTGGAGCGATACCTATGTATCTACTTGCACTTTGACGTGCTTTCAAACTGCTAGGTTGGCAGGAGCAGTGACCGAGCAATGGGAGCTCACCCCGTCACAGGGATTCAAACCACCGACCTTCTGATCGGCAAGTCTTAGGCTCTGTGGTTTAACCCACAGCGCCATCCACGTCCCTTATAAGGTAGATGTAGCTTGGCCCAAATGGGCTGATCAAGTGGCTCTAATGAGGCCCACAGGCCAGAGATTCCCCACCACTGCTCTTGTCCATCACGAGATCCAACCAACACACAGCAACGCAACCCTGGACTCCGGCTGCCCCCCTCACCTCAAGAGCTGCAGCACGGACACAGCATCTCACAAGATCTGGCCACGCTGTATTTCAGAACGTCTGTGTTTCTCCTCTCCTTCATTCCTTCCCTTGTCACGTTTGTTCATTTTGCGTTTGCCGTGCTAAAGCATCTGAAACCAAGTGACAGATAAGGTCATATGCAAGTTTGTGGCTACAATGACCACATTTGGAAACAAGGCACTAATGGGGCGGGGGCCGTTGTGGAGAGAAAGATGTCAAGAAGGCAAAATGACAGCTTAATTAAAGGACCCCATTTCCCCAGGCAATTAGGGACTTAATATTACAAATGATCCAAACTTCTGTTTTGTAAATGCCGGCTATTACAAAAAGATGGGGAGGAAACAAGAGAGACGCAGGCAGGCTCCCTTCCCCAGAGATCCAGGCAGATGGATTTTAAATTAGAGAACAGAAACATGTCTCTTTAGACAAGTTTGTTCTCCAAGGAGATCTTTGGTTTCATTGCACAGCTTTGGAGAGCTAAATTTGGCTTCTGCCCTTTCTTCACCAAAAGGACAAATGTATCCCAGGTTGCGCATGATAGGAATCTGGGAAGGATTGACTGACAAAAGATTATCTCCATGCTCAGAGGCAAAAGATTGGGATCCTTTTGGTACAGGCATCAGCCGTAGCCGGGAACTAAAATGCAGAGCCAGAATGCAAACTGTGCCCACCCTGTGAGGAGGAACGGGACAGAAATCCGATGCAGTTTACCCAGTTCAATCATCCTTCGAAATTCTCAGAATTTTGCAGGGCGGTTCTCCATCCAAGCAATGTGTACAAAAATGCATATATTAGGGCAAAGTGTCCATAAAAATGCGTATATTAACATACAAAAATTCATTACATTGGGGAAAATATTAGGTGAAATAAGCTTGGGGGAAGCATACAAAAAACCCACAAACTGGTAGGAAAATGTGGGGAACTGAAAATAATAATATTTATACCCCGCCCGTCTGGCTGGGTTTTCTCCAGCCACTCTGGGCGGCTTCCAACAAAAGACTAAATATACATTAAAGCATCAGCCATTAAAAGCTTCCCTAAACAGGGCTGCCTTCAGATGTCTTCTAAACATCAGGTAGTTGTTTTTTCCTTTGACATCTGATGGGATGTTTCATAGGGCGGGTGCCACCACCGAGAAGGCCCTCTCCCTGGTTCCCTGTAACTTTGCTTCTCACAGTGAAGGAACCGCCAGGAGGCCCTCGGAGCTGAGCGATGGGGATGGAGATGCTCCTTGGAAGCATGAGAAACTGAGAAAAACCAAAATGGACCGATTTGCCCATCACTGCTATTAGAGCAGCAATGCCTTCTCAGAGGAATCTAGGGGAAAGTCTGTTGCTTTTCCATAGGTCCATTACATACTGGTGATGTTGCACCCATGTGCATTATTGTATCAGTGTCCCTCTAAGAGTATAGTTTGGTTGTCAGCTGCCCAGCACCGAGGGAAGGGGGAGAAATTTGTTCAATTTTTCATTGCAAACCTGATTTTTTTCCACTTCCTGAAACAATGCACAAACCACAACACAGATATCCTTCAAAACCCTTCCCTGAAATTTGCAGTGTAGTTCTCAAACCCAAAACAGCATACAAGGAGGCAGAAGTGTGCACGAAGGTGGGACTATTAGTGAAAATGAGGCACAAAAATGTATTCTATTAGGGGAAATTGCTTGCATAAATGTGCAGATTGAGAGAAATGCACACAGAAAAATGTGTACAATTTTTCAGAGGATTTTTGAAAATAAAGCTTGCAGATTGATGCGGAAATGGGCAGACTTAAGATTGGAAAAGTGAGGAACTGAAATTGGCCAATTTGTCTTTGCTTACTTGTACCCATTCCATAGTAACAGCCCTGTTGGACTCACCTGTGAATAATAATGGGTTCTACACTGCGGGCAGCAACCGCATTAAATGTTGCAATCCAGAGAATCGAATAACCCAAACAGAGTAGATATGCTCCTCAAACTAAAGGATGCTTGTATGAGAGTTCTGTTCAAGTGCTTCATAGCGATCAATGCTAATATTGTTGGGAGCGTAGGCATAATATTAGGTAACTTCTGGGCATCTGCCTAAAGCTGCTGACTTTGTAGTTCACTTAGTTTTACACTGATCAATAAGAGTTTCATTGAAACAAGGAGCTAATACAGTGGTACCTTGGGTTACAGACGCTTCAGGTTACAGACGCTTCAGGTTACAGACTCTGCTAACCCAGAAATACTACCTCAAGTTAAGAACTTTGCTTCAGGATGAGAACAGAAATTGCACGGCAGTGCTGCAGCGGCAGCGGGAGGCCCCATTAGCTAAAGTGGTGCTTCAGGTTAAGAACAGTTTCAGGTTAAGAACGGACCTCCAGAACGAATGAAGTTCTTAACCCGAGGTACCACTGTATTCAAGACATGCCCATGCACCTACAAAAACTGAGCGGCATGGATGATGCATCCAGCATGTGCAAAATAGTAGTAGTACTAGTAGTAGTAGTAGTAGTAGTAGTAATTTATACCCCGCCCATCTGACTGGGTTTCCCCAGCCCTCGGGGCGGCTTCCAACAAAAGATTAAAAATATATTAAAACATCATTCATTTAAAACTTCCCTAAACAGGGCTGCCTTCAGATGTCTTCTAAACATCAGATAGTTGTTTATTTCTTTGACATTTGATGGGAGGGCATTCCACAGGGCAGGCGCCACTACGGAGAAGGCCCTCTGCCTGGTTCCCTGCAAGATTTTTTGTTTTGAAGGGAAATTCTGGGAGAAGATGATACTAAATTCATAGTACATCTGAGCATCACAAGCTGGGCAACTTTGCACAGACTCGGATAATTATGAACATCAGTGACATCTCCAGAATATATGAATCACTGTGGTGAGTGTGGTTGAGGGATGTGCACTCCCATGTTCTTCCTGTGATTACACAGTGCCTCAAAAAACAAACTCTTCCTTAATTTCTTCTAACAAGCATGTTACCTCCCCAAGTTTAGGATAAGAAATATTATTGAGAGAGAAAGGAAAGGTAGCATCTGGTGTTTCCCATTCAGGATGTTTTTGCGTGTCTGTGTTATTGAAATCCTGCGGCTTAAATCATCTTCCCACTGGTTCGTGTACTGGCTGCTATTAAATAATTAGCACTGGGGAACTATTTGCCATATGTCCCACCCACACGTCTCGGATGATGTAATCGTCTTGCTGAGCCTGCCCACCTATTGGGCAAGAGGTATTTGGAGTTGCCCATTTAACGGGGTGGAAGTTGGTTCCTTATTTGCTGTTTGCTATTTGGGAGGGCTGGCATACAGCCAGACACCCAATGTTTTCCCTTCATTTCTCAGACAGCCATTTTGCCACTTCTAGAAGAGAATTGATAGCCTTCGTGGAGAACTACCAGTGCAGCTGGAATTAAATTTGGGTGGGTGAGTAAAATTCTCAAGAAATGTTTTGCCAGTCAAACTTGCTTCTAACCCCCTAAATAGATTTGTCCCCCAATGTCCTGGTTTTGCAATATTTCCAGTTATGGATGATGTTGGATTTGGATTATTGGCCTTTTTGTTTTCAAAGAAGGATTTAAAAGCAAAGCATAGAGCAGCAGTGGGGAAACTTTTTTCCCACTCAATGGCCATTCTTCCTCCTGGACAACTTTCTGGGGGCCACATACCAATGGTGGATGGGGGCAGAAGTCAAGAGTCGGTGGAGCTACAGATCTGACTTTGAACAGTAGGCTAATTTAAGCCAGGCAGAACTCAGATATCTCAGTACATACTGTACAGTTCTCTATCCAGGCAAGCAAGGGGCACATTTCAGGCACAAACTTAGGCAAAGGTTTGGAAAGGGTTCATGAAGGGTGTGGCCTGGGCACAGAAGCATATTTGTGGGAGTGTGACCAGTTCACCCGCACCGGGCGCTGAGCCAAGAGGGTAACACAAGGGGATGCTGCAACAATGATGAGAGACGGAAGGCAAGAGTTGGAGAGGTGCCAAATTTTGACATCACATAGGGCGCTGCTGAAATTTAAAAACCCAAAGTCTGCCAGTGTTGGGTAGAGTCCCAAAGGCTTGGCCAAGAGGCCAGGAAAGCTGATATCAGGGACTGGGCAGAGGAGGAACGGTGGAGATGCCCTTCCCAGCCTGACCCTTCCTTCCAGAGAAGAAGACAGTTCAGAATTACAACAGGGGTTTGAGGGAGATCACAGCTCAGAGGCAGATGAGGGGAAAAGCTGGGAAATAATGGGAGAGGAGTAGGAGGACGAAGCACCGGGGGGGGGGGGGCGACAGCTGACGGACACAGTGTCTTTAGAAAGTATTCCAGGAGCCCCCCTCCCAGAACCTGGAGAGCATTGAAAGTAGGAGAGCAAAGAGCTCAAACGCAGAGGGTACTTTTCTGCACCCGTAGCTGTGGCACAGGAGAGAGGGAGAGGTTGGAGACTCACCTGGGTCAACACCATTATTCCAATAGGCTGCATTTCCAAGCCTCTTTCTGTGAATATTGAATAAAAAGCAGTTGGTAAGAACTATTCCTTGTCTTGTCCATTCCTGGCAACCTGCCACGGGGGTTGGATCCTCTTCCACCTGACAGCTGAAATCAGTCCCAGGCCTGAGGTTCCCCCACCACTGGCATAAAACCACTGAATTTTGGAAGTTGGTAATTTTATGCAGTCGCTTGAAAATTCATCAACAATGCTTCATAAGATGTGTTTCTTTCTGTAGCAGCACTCTTGCAGGTCAAATTTCAGAAGGAAGTTTTGAAAATGCCGCATGTATGGTTATCATCTACATTCAGACCAGAAAAGAACAGATCAGAAGAGTCTTGGTTCCACAGCTCACACATGTTGCTTTGATCTCATCTGAACTGACTCTACTTCTGATCGGCTCACAAGATCTCATTGGCTTATAATATCTTGACACCCCATATAAGTAAAAAGAAACAGGGATATAGCCTGACTATCTTTAGATATTATCTAAGAGCTGATCTCTTTGTAACGGGCATGTTGCCTGAGTCAAGACCCCCTGGGCATCCAGACTCCTGTAAAGTTTACCCTCGGCCACCCCATGCTTGAGTCCTGCACCCAACTCATTCCCTGTTATGGTTCTATTATCTTCAACTTCTGTTAAAGCACTGTTGAGCTGTTTGACAGTGGAACGGTCTCCCTTCGGAGGTGGTGGACTCTCCTTCCTTGGAGGTTTTGAAGCAGAGGTTGGATGGCCACCTGTCACGGATGCTTTAGCTGAGATCCCTGCATTGCAAGGGGTTGGAACCAGAAGGCCCTTTTGGAACACTTCCAACTCTACAAGTCTATGATTCTAAAACCAATAGCATTGGCAATGTATGAATTTTCCTATTTCTTTTTAGGCAATGGCCTCTGTTAGTTGTACAGGTGGGGAACCTCAGATCTGAGGTCCAAATGCGGCCCTGTAGGACCCTCCACATAGTCTACATAAAGGTAAAGGTAAAGGGAGCCCTGACCATTAAGTCCAGTCGTGGCCGACTCTGGGGTTGCTGTGCTCATCTCGCTTTATTGGCCAAGGGAGTCATGTGGCCAGCATGACTAAGCCGCTTCTGGCAAACCAGAGCAGCGTACAGAAACACTGTTTACCTTCCCGCTGGAGCGGTACCTATTTATCTACTTGCACTGGTGTGCTTTCGAACTGCTAGGTTGGCAGGAGCAGGGACTGAGCAACGGGAGCTCACCCCGTTGTGGGGATTCAAACCGCCGACCTTCTGATCGACAAGTCTTAGGCTCTGTGGTTTAACCCACAGCACCACCCGCATCCCTATCTGCCTCCTGGGACTCCCCTCAGGCCCTTCCGCCCCTCTCCAACCACCCTCTCTCTCCCCAGGTCACAACCCTTTCTACCCCTGCTTTATGCCCTCCTTGAGGGCATTTGCCGGCTGAGATGTGTCCTTGAACTCTGATAGTGCCTCTTGCTTGCCTAGACAGACAGGTGTGGATGCCTACAGTTCAAAGGTCATTTTTACATTCCTTGCTCCACCCACTTTGGCCTCTGGGCCTCCCTATCGCTGGTTTGTGGCCCTCAGAAGGTTGCACAGAAGCCATCATGGCCCCTGGGCTAAGAAAAAAGGGTACAGACAGGTGTGGATGCCTACAGTTCAAAGGTCATTTTTACATTCCTTGCTCCACCCACTTTGGCCTCTGGGCCTCCCTATCGCTGGTTTGTGGCCCTCAGAAGGTTGCACAGAAGTGATCATGGCCCCTGGGCTAAGAAAACAAGGTTTCCCTAACCCTGGTATAGAGAGCTATACAGAAGCTTGTACAAACAAGGTTTTCTGTGTCAGAAAGGAAGGGAAATGTGACTCTAGGGTTGTCTTACAGAGAATTACATGCAGATAAGAGGACATTACCAAAGAAAAGAAAAGAAAAGAAAAGGGGAAAAGACCATTGTTAGTAGCAAGGCTTATGTTAACTTTAATTATTTCTCGTGTGAGCCCAGTGGAAGCAGCTTGGTGCAATCATAAGGGAGCTGGCTGAATTACAAGATGTGCTGTTTAAGAAGCGAGAGAGGTGAATCAATGATCCTTCATTGTCTGTTTGGAAACTGCTCACAACAAAGGCATTGCAGTCCAAAAGCTTCCTCTGTGCCGCTTTTCTCAGCAGGTAAAATGATAAGGCACTTAGCAGACAACTAGGATGGTACCTGGTATTCTTTCTTTCGCCATCTCTATCTTCTTTTTAAGCCTTTAAAAAGATGCATGGCATTTGGTGGATGTGTATATATATATATATATATATATATATATATATATATATATATGTGTGTGTGTGTGTGTGTGTGTGTGTGTGTATATATATATATATATATATATATATTGTGCCAGGGAAGAAAGATCTGAATCTTTAATAGAGTTCAAGTAAACTGAAGCCAGTTGTCTTTGTCCATGGAGTTTTCTTGGCAGGGATACTGGAGTGGCTTGCCGGTTCCTACTCCAGGTGGATCACGTTTGGTCAAAACTCTCCACTATGACCTGTTCATCTTGGGTGCCCTGCTCGGCGTAGTTCATAGCTTCTCTGAGTTCTTCAAGCCCCTTCGCCACGGCAAGGCAGTGATCCATGAAGGGGAAAGACAACTGCAAGAAGATCAAACCTCTCCATTCTGAAGGAAATCAGCCCTGAGTGCTCACTGGAAGGACAGAACGTGAAGCTGAGGCTCCAATACTTTGGCCACCTCATGAGAAGAGAGGACTCCCTGGAAAAGACCCTGATGTTGGGAAAGATGGAGGGCACAAGGAGAAGGGGACGACAGAGAATGAGATGGTTGGATGGTGTTCTTGAAGCTACTAGCATGAGTTTGATCAAACTGCGGGAGGCAGTGGAGGACAGAAGTGCCTGGCGTGCTCTGGTCCATGGGGTCACGAAGAGTCGGACACGACTAAACGACTAAACAACAACAACAACAAAACTGAAGCCAGTTAGGCTGCAGATTTGGAAACTGGGCAGCTGCCCAACAGCTGCAAGATAGCAGGCATGGGGGCTTTGTAATGGAGAAGGAGTGGGTGGGAGGGGTTGCATGACCCTTCCCCACCTACCCATTTCCCCCTCTTGTTGTTGTTTAGTCATTTAATTGTGTCTGCCTCTCCGTGACCCCCTGGACCAGAGCACGCCAGGCACTCCTGTCTTCCACTGCCTCCTGCAGTTTGGTCAAACTCATGCTGGTAGCTTCGAGAACACTGTCCAACCATCTCGTCCTCTGTCGGCCCCTTCTTCTTGTGCCCTCCATCTTTCCCAACATCAGGGTCTTTTCCAGGGAGTCTTCTCTTCTCATGAGGTGGCCAAAGTATTGGAGCCTCAGCTTCACGATCTGTCCTTCCAGTGAGCACTCAGGGCTGATTTCCTTCAGAATGGAGAGGTTTGATCTTCTTGCAGTCCATGGGACTCTCAAGAGTCTCCTCCAGAACCATAATTCAAAAGCATCAATTCTACAGTGATCAGCCTTCTTTATGGTCTAGGTCTCACTTCCATACATCACTACTGGGAAAACCATAGCTTTAACGATACGGACCTTTGTTGGCAAGGTGGTGTCTCTGCTTTTTAAGATGCTGTCTGGGTTTGTCATTGCTTTTCTCCCAAGAAGCAGGCGTCTTTTAATTTCGTGGCTGCTGTCACCATCTGCAGTGATCATGATGCCCAAGAAAGTAAAAATCTCTCACTGCCTCCATTTCTTCCCCTTCTATTTGCCAGGAGGTGATGGGACCAGTGGCCATGATCTTCGTTTTTTTGATGTTGAGCTTCAAACCATATTTTGCACTCTTCTCTTTCACCCTCATTAAGAGGTTCCTCCTCACTTTCTGCCAGCAATGTTGTGTCATCTGCATATCTGAGGTTGTTGATATTTCTTCCAGCAGTCTTAATTCTGGCATGGGATTCATCCAGCCCAGCCTTTCGCATGATGAATTCTGCATATAAGTTATATAAACAGGGAGAGAATATACAGCCTTGTCATACTCCTTTCCCAATTTTGAACCAATCAGTTGTTCCATATCCAGTTCTAACTGTAGCATCTAGTCCCACGTAGAGATTTCTCAGGAGACAGATGAGGTGATCAGGCACTCCCATTTCTTTAAGGACTTGCCATAGTTTGCTGTGGTCGACACAGTCAAGGCTTTTGCATAGTCAATGAAGCAGAAGTAGATGTCTTTCTGAAGGAATGGGTTTCCCAAACCCCAAAACTGACTGTGTAGGCAGTTTTTAAACTGCACCAAAATCCCCATTTCTCCTTAGCTAAAATGCATAAACTTTAGCCGTTGAGCAAATGCAAAACAAGAACACAGCTCTCTTCCTTATCAGTTTGACGGCAAGACTGGCCTTGACTTTACCAGTAGAACAGAGACAGACATATCTTATGTCCTGGCCCCAGGGGGGCCGTGAGCTGCCATGGAGTCTGCCTGGCAAATGCAAGCCCCACACTGCCATTTTGGGCAGCGTGGGGGCCCGAGCCACCGCGTTACTCTCCCAGGAGGGACGTGTGGCTCGGGCGTGCTGCAGGCCAGGCCCCGCAGTAAGTGCTGCCCCCCGCAGTGTGCTATTTTGTCACCCCCCTCAAAGATGACACCCAGGACACACCCCACACATCCTTTCCTATGCCCCTGCCTCCCAACCTCGCCTGGAGAAACTAGGAGTTGAACCAGAGTCCTCCTGCCAGGTTCCCACCACTGACAGTCCCAGCTCTCTGACAAGCTGGGCTTATTGCATCTTTCCTAAAAATATATATTTCTTATTTTCCCTATTTACACAAAGTATGTGGCTGTTTGTTAATTAAACTTGATATTTGCTTAAAAGTTAGTTGTCACTTGTGCCTCCTTGCCGATACATCCTTTCACTGGATTATTCCCTGGAAGAGAACATGAAAGTGGTTCTTATGCAGCCTCGAGGGATTCAATATTTGGTTTGGATGAACCTTCATTGAACATATTTATGTATTGCAAAGCCAGGGCAGTCGCTTATTAAAAATCCAATCATACCCAGTACCAAAAATGATGTGATTTTAATATCCTGACCATTGCGGCAAGGTGTAAATTGCTTGGTACCATGAAATGATATTCCCGGAGGCAAACTGTCAGCTACTGGGAAGGGGCGAGGGAGATCATTCGGCAGAGCAGACATTGTCTGAGCAGGAAGTCTGACAAGCTCAATCTTTCTGCCAGGAAACTAAGAATGGGTGGATCTGGCAGTTTTGGTTTCTCTTGGTTTCTCATTTTTTCACTTGTAAACTCAGTCCGCTCTATTTCCACATCAATTTGCAAGCTTCACAAATAAAATAGTCAACATGAAAATGTGTGCGTTTATCCTAATATTTTTTCCAAATAGTTTTCCCTAATGTAATGTATTTCTGTATATACTTTTCAGAAACACCCACATTTTCCCAGTTTGCTTTTTTGCTTTCTTGCATGCATATTTTGACTGGACACCTGCATCGCAAAATTTGGAGAAGGGTGGATTTTGGAGGATAGCTGGGTTTTGGTTCATGTGTTAGTTCAGGAACAGCAAAACAGGTAGGCTTGCACTAAATGCAAACTGGACAAACACCTCCTGCTTCTCTAATAGAAGCCAAAAATCAAGGTACAGTTGAGTCAAATATGGCTACTGATGGGA
This sequence comes from Podarcis vaucheri, assembly GCF_965113315.1. Lineage (NCBI taxonomy): Eukaryota > Metazoa > Chordata > Lepidosauria > Squamata > Lacertidae > Podarcis > Podarcis vaucheri. The sequence goes on from NC_138764.1 coordinate 99,521,479, forward strand.
AAGGAACAGGAGCCAGATACTTTGACCTTGAGCCATAGCAATAAAGAACTAGGAGCAGATCTGAAATGCTTTCTGTACCCATTTCATTTGGATGACAGGTTCAGCCTTGGACATCCCAGTTACAGCTGGAGGATAAATTCAGTCCACATTTAAAGGTGAACTGACCTAATTCCCATTTTCCAACGCAATATGCGAACCAAAAAATAAATAAATCAGCCCTCCTTTGAAATTTGTATTTCTCTGAAATTTCAAGTGCAGTTCTCCACGTAACATGCATTTCATAGGGTAAACTGTGCATGGTGAAAAATAATACACAGAAACACATTATACTGGGGAGAATTGCTTTGCAAAAAAAAGTCTACGGTAGCCATACAAAAATGTATGTATTAGGAGAAATTAAAAAGCTGGTGAATTCTCCTGAGGACATTGAAACACACACACACACATCTGGATAAGTGGAGAACTGAACTTCTGATTAGGGAAAAAATGTGAAACTGAGATAAAACCGAAATTGACCTGTGCACCAATCCTATCACCAGATGATTTCTGCAGACCACATCACCTCCTTTCCTTTGGACCACACCAGCGAGGCTGGGTGGTGGGGGTCTTGATATCTGGGCAGCTCAGGACCTCCATATACCTCCAGGCTTGTGGAAGGTCAGCCCCAGGAGGTCACCAGTGTTGCTAACACAGTGGTTTGGCTTCACCCCCGGAGGCACAATCCATTGTCTCTCAAGACTGATGGATGCCAACAAGCACCACTCGCAGAAGCCAGCACCGGGACTCCTGCTAATGCAGTTGATTTTTCCCCTGATCCCCCCCCCCCCGCACACCCCATCTCACCTTCTCCAAATCCACTCTGGTTGGGAATACCCTCGGAACAGCACAAGGGAGGAAAGAGGGTGGAATTGTTCCATTGGGCAAACAGAAATGTTTCCACTGATGGAACAATCTCCTGAGTGCTACCACCCCAAACTCGGGGGGGGGGGGACGACATATTTGAGCAAGAAGAACCTGTAAAAATAAGCTCTTTGTAAGTGGAATCAGAGAAAGAGTAAACAAAGTTTTGCTCGGTGTCTGCATTACAAAGACCATTTCATATCATCAGAGCAAGATTTTTAACACTGGAGGCTGAGAAACTAAGAGCATACTGAGCAGCCTAGCTCTCCAGACTCGCTTTCATCTCACATCATCATTATCTCCGCACTTCGTCTGTAAACAGCAAGACCTGTATTCTCATGATTGGAAGTGCATCCTAAACAGGTTTGAAAGAATGTTAAGGCTTCTTTCCCTCCCCCCTCCAAAAGGCATGAAACATATCCTAGAGCCAGGGGTTGTTTTCAGTCACCCTAGAGTCTGGCAAAGGTGCTTGCAATGTTGGAGAATTGAGGATGAAAGAACGTCGAAGGATGAACTTTTACTGCTGTGTTGAAAAGCCGGCGCACTCGTGAAGAGTCTGTTGTGAGGCTACCGGATGCAAAAAAACCCCAAACAAATAATCCACCTCGGGCTTGTCATGCATGAAATGTGGGAACAAATTTGCCATTTACAGGCAATTACAGACAAAAGAATTCTCATGCTCAGTTATGCACAGTCAGCACTAGGGTATCCTGGTAGGATTGCTGTCAGCACAGAAGCAATTAGAGAGCAGGCTGATGGGCCGAGGTTAGGGAGAGTCAAGCGCCTTTCCTGAATGTCCCCCCCCCAACTGCCTACTGAGCTAGATAGCTAAGTTGGTTAGAGCATGGTGCTGATAACACCAAGGTTGCAGGTTCGATCCTTGTATGGGACAGAGATATTCCAGCATTGCAGGGGTTGGACTAGATCAGGGGTCAGCAACCTAAGGCCCATGGGCCGGAAGCAGCCCGCAGATGACATTTGACTAGGGCAACCTGCTCTAGCGCTGTGCTAAACTGGCACAGCGCTGCACAGGGACGCTGAAAATCTCGTCTGTGCAGATGCAGACACCGAAAATCATGGGTGCGTGCACACACACACAAAATCCAGCCCACAGAGGGATCTCCGCAGGACCAATCTGGCCCAAGCAAGATAAACCTTGCTGACCCCTGGACTAGATCATCCTAGGGGTCCCTTCCAACTCTACAATTCTATGAACATGGCTGCTGCTGTTATTTGTTCTTGTTTCACCATCGTTATCGTCTTCCAAAGCAACTACTCTATTCCAAACTTGAAAATGGAAAGCGTAATGCTGGTGGTCAACAAAAGAGGTTCAAAGACTCTCTCAAGGCAAATCTTAAAAACTGTAGTATGAACACCAACAATTGGAAAGCACTGGCTTGCGAGCGCTCCAATTGGAGGACAGTCTTTACCAAAGGTGTCATGGGCTTTGAAGACACTCAAACTCAGGACGCAAGGGAGAAACGTGCTAAGAGGAAGGCACGCTTGGCAAACCCTAACCATGATCAGCTCCTGCCCAGAAACCTCTGTCCCCACTGTGGAAAGACGTGTGGATCCAGAATTGGCCTCCACAGTCACTTATGGACTCCCTGTTAAGACCGTGTTTATGGAAGACAATCTTATTTGGCCACAAGTGATCGCCAAAGAAGAAGAAGAAGGAGAAGAAGGAGATTGAGAGAAACAGTGAGTAAGAAGCAACATGATATAAATTTAAAACATACCCTCCAAGATTTCTTCAATAAAAATAGGGATGTTCTATTACTACTACTACTACTACTACTACTACTACTACTACCCTGCCCATCTGATGAGGTTGCCCCAGCCACTCTGAGTGGCTTCCAACATATATAAAAACATAATAAAACATAAAACATTAAAAAACCTCCCTATACAGGGCTGCCTTCAGATGTCTTCTAAAGGTTCCATAGCACCTTATCTCCTTGGTTCAGGGGCCGCATAACTCCGTACCCTCCAACATTTCTCCGATGAAAATAGGGACATCCTAAGGAAAAGCGGAACATTGCAGGACCTAGTCAGAAACCAGGACTGTCTCTGGAAAATAGGGGCACTTGGAGGGTCTGTTGTAAAATTCCGGATGGCAAAGTAGCTCAAGTTTTTCTCCCTCTCTCCTAACTCATGAATGGCTGGATGTTGAAAGATTCGGGACATCACAGAGGAAGTATTTCTTTGTGCAGTGAATAGTTGACTATGGAACTCACTGCCACAGGATGACCACAAACCTGAATAGCTTTAAAAGAGGATTAGAAAAATTCATGGGTGGTGAGGATCTCATTGGCTACTAAGCATGATGTCTATGATATGCCTCCACGGTCAGAGGCAGTGATGCTTCTGAAAAAACAGTTGCTGGAAACTGATGAGGGGAAAGT